>NC_091133.1:7491514-8738180 GCF_040183065.1 Periplaneta americana | reverse complement strand
AATAATATATATGATATGCGTAAATCACTTCGTGATTTAAGATGGCGCTTATTCCGTCGGATCCCGGCCAACTAGTCAATCATATCGAGTGCACCTCAGCACATGTGTGGACTTCGGTCCTGCGTTCATAGACATCTATGACGTAGTGCAGAGGGCGGCCACTAGAGGGAACCCAAGAGTTGGAGCTTAATCTGAGACGATTCTAACCGGCGTCGGAGTTGTATCCGGTGTGGCTTAGTGGATAAAGCATCAGCACGTAGAGCTGAAAACCCGGGTTCAAATCCCGGCACCGGAGAGAATTTTTCTCCGTTCCATTACTCTTTCATCGTATGATGACGCAGAATATCTGCATGGAAATATCATGTGTACTTCGGTACATTAAAATAATATTTATGAAGAGTTGCCAAACTAACTTACTATTATGACAAGTGTTGTATTGCATGTTACCACGCATTCACATTTTTTTTTCTGCTCTAGTGATATTTAACTTATTTTATATTTTTGTTTTCATATTTTCCGATAATGTGATCAGTTGAGCTATACATAATCATAATTTTCCTTACTGTGTGTACTTGAAAATATTGTATTCATTCTATGCTTTGTACTGCACTATTTTATTACTACTATTAGTATTATTATTATTACTATTCTTATTTATTATTATTATTATTATTATTATTATTATTATTATTATTATCAATAATTGTCTTATTTTTTATACTTTGTATGTCTAATTTATTTTGACCTGCTGTTCACATTTTATTATGCTTTCGCCTTTCTTTCTGTATGTTATATATTATGTCTGATTTCTACTTACTTGTTGTTTACATTTTATTAATATTATCTTATTCAGTTTTGTGTGTAAAATTGTAGTGTACTTTGTAAATTTCTAGTGTTTTTTGTAATGCAGTTTTACTCCTGGTTGAGTGTTAGAGAAGGCCGTATGGCCTTAACTCTGCCAGGTTAAATAAATCATTATTATTATTATTATTATTATTATTATTATTATTATTATTATTATTAGTGTTATTAGTATTAATTTGTTAGCCGTGAAATGAAGACTAAATAATACAAAAATTCAGCTTGTAATAAGGTGTGTAATGATTAACTTAAATGTAATTTTGAAATGAACTGCCACATAGGGAAATAATTAAAACATTATGTGGTGACAAAGAGAAATACGCTGACAATGGTTGGCCTGAACAGTGCTTCTACAAGAAAAATAGCAATGAGGGTGGAAAGTGAACTTCTCTTTTGCAATGTTATATATATATGGTACTTTTAAAACCCTGCAAGCTGATATTTATAAACCTCTGAATTCAGTAAGTTCAAATTGTGAAAGAAGTATTTTGCTTGGAAAATAAATTCTTTCACTACATCTACAGTTTTCAAGAATAGGAAATAGGTAATACATAAAATTCTTAGATACCACAAAAATGTCTATAAGATGTAGGCTAATAAGCAATGACGTTAAATTAATTGAATTGTAATAGGACGCAGTGGGTATAGCAAAAAAACCTGGAAGGTTATTATCTGGAAATGAAAGGGCAGCACCCATTCTCTAAATGCTTAAATGCAATGGAAACACTGACTTGAAAGATTATTTTGTAACTGAGTATATAGTTAAATCTATTTCAGAGACTTCATAAAGGAGTGAAAGATGATTGAGCACCACATTTGTGTTAGGTGTGATATGATTTCATATTTATTATTCAAACAGCAAGTGTAATTGTCATGCTGTCCCTTCACATTCTTGCATTTAGAAAGCACCGTAACCCACCATTACATTTTTTTTCCTTTCTGGCCTCTCCACTGCTGCATTCTTCCCTACTTCTATTGTATAGGCTACACGTATTCCGAATTCTGGATGATCTTCATTTTCCAAGCAATGCTCCAGACTTTAGAATTTTCCATGTACTTTCAACTTATCTTCATACAGCTTCGCAAAATGTCCTTTCGCTCTAGTTGATTTCGTAAAAGGGAGCAGTAGTTGTCTTCTATTTCTTACTTCAAATGACAATTCCTTTTCTACGCGCATTTTTGAACGACTCAGCCATTTTCGATTAGATATTCAAAATGACTTTCCTGATTCTTGTATTCTTAAACCTTATTATAATGCATTTATTTATGCCTCTTTCTAATTTTTATGTTTCCTTGATGCGTTCTTCACTCACTTTATAAAATCATTTTACATACAGTATTTCACATACTGTCTCCAAAGATTCCTCTTCTTTTTCGCGAACCCTTGTCTCTGTACCAAGAATTATTAGATTGCTTTTTATAATATATTGTTTCAAAATCACTTTCTTTTATAATCGAATATTCTCATTTCGAAATTCCTCCATCTTCACATAGATGTTTTGTATCTGGAATCTTACATTTTATAATGCGTTAGTCTTCTGTGGTGCTTCTTCCTGGTGTAACCCTGTACTGTTTTCCTCTACTTCATTTCCTGATTCACTTGCTTTCTCACCTCCTGCTATCTCCTGTTGTATCCAATTTTCCATTTTTCTCCTATGATAACTTCACTTTTGCCACCAGTTTAGTGCAGGCCAGTGTCTCTATACTCATCAGTGCTTTTGATGCTTAGGTCTGTTCTCTACGGTTTATTGCTTCACACTGATGATTTGTGTTAGGTAATAGACAATATGTTACAGGGTATGAATAGGATATTCTCTGAAAATGCAGATTTACGTCATGCCTTGTTTGTTTGTGTGTTATCCTTCCTCATGCTTAATTATGAACTTAAACATTCTCTATAATTTTGATAAAATAAATGAAGGGGCCAGACGCAAAGATGTACAAGTGACATTTCTAAGAACGTGAGTTAAATGCATCTAAGGCAAGCTGAAACATTTAAAATTTTAGTGGCAAAGGGATACATCTTCTAACCACAGCACACACTAAAATTGAAATTAAAAATTTCAGGGAATTTATGACATCTTAAGTACTTTCAACCACATTTTCTCACAAATAACTTAAGTGCACTTATACCCCTTTGCTTCTGACCCCTCAAATAAGAGAGATGACGAAGCATTTATTCTTTTAAACAGTCAGTTTTGTGGTGTCGAAAATGATTGTGTTTATTGATTTTGAAAATACACTTCAAAATTCCTCAGAAATGGTTTTGTGTTTCAAGGAGAAGAAGAATATACTTATTTAAGGTTGTGTTGCTTCGTCTGGTGAATATGGCCATGGCAATGAAGTTTTACAAACTGAAACTAATGAAATAGTACTTCAGAACTACTATGATTGGGAAGTGACCCAGTAATCTAGCAGTTACCTCCATCGAGAAAGAGAGACGTTATCACAGCTTTATGAGTACACAATCATGTTAACGTGAATGAGTTCGCTTATCAAAAAGCACTCTCTCTTCAATTAACCTTGAAGCGTTCAAGTAATATATGACTGTTACTTAGTAATTACTTCTGATCCCTACTTCATCAAAATATTCATATTAAATATATATTATGTAAAATTGACGCATTTTTTTTAATAGTTAAGAAGGTAATAAGGTGTTACAATGATATGGATGTATTTATAAATGAGTGCATATTATACTGCTTTGAATTTTTGTTAAGATGCAAGCTACAGTAAATCCTCGTTGAGATTAACCTCAAGGGACCGAAAAATCGCTTGTTCGTATTAACGAAGTTTGTCTTACTCGAATTCTGATCCATTTATGTTCCATTGAATCAGGGGCGTATACTGGTTAAAGGGTTTGGGCTACCGCTGACCCTATTATTACACAAAATATATCTAACAATTACTTTAATTTTAATTACTATGGTAAAACTAATAATACAAAATTATTACATTATGTTATATTATAAACTTTTTCTTTTGTAATTTCCTTGAGCTACTGCCGGTAGCCCGCAAAATACGCCCATGCATTGAATCCACTATCACTCTTTCAGTTGACAACACTTTCCCCATTGTTTGTAGTTAGTATTAATGAATTTCGAATTACGTACCTGTGAACCTTTCTGAATACTGTATTAGAAAGATGTATCGTCAATACTTATGGTTTATGGAAGTCACCAGTTCGACCTCTTTCCATCTTTTTTCTTGGTTGGTCCAAATTCTTTCTTGTATAGTAATTATCCAGTTTATAAAAAAATATCATTTTTATTATCACAATGAATGTATTTTAAGTCACTTCTAATCACTTATCACTGATCGCAGTATTATCACAAGTGTTTTATCATAAGTATCATCTTTATTACCACAGTGATGTTGAAATTCAGGTAATTATGCGAATTATCTTGTAATATTGAACATTAAACGAAAAGCGTGGGTGAAATTTTAATTCAATGTGATAATCTTACAGGGTAATTAAAATTATTTAGAATAACAGAATAATCAAGGAGGATAAATGTAGATTTCAAATAAGCACCAAGTTCAAAAGTGAGCAAGCATTAATCGAATTAAAGTTTTCATTAGAGACAACAGTGATACTGGTGGAGATATAAAAGGAAGAGCACGAGTTTTATGCATTTTGTACTTACCTTGTGAATGTATATATAGAAAATATTTTTACAACTGATACTCTATCAGTGGTAGGCTAGTGTTTAGTAACAATGTACATCACGGATATGGATTTATGAGCATATTGGAGTGGGTGAAAACTGCTTTATTGTAGCTAATTTATTTATTTATTTTGTACTATTATTTGATCACTGATTGAGGTTCTGCCTCCTAAATATTCTCAGGCAGAGATATGTGTCAGAGGAAGACCAATAAAACTTTTGGATACATCTGATTACTGAACTGTCTTACTAGTCAGTGATGTGTGCAATGGATGTAGAAGAAACTGGCCTCCTTATACCATTACCACCCAGCTTAGTTGCTTCATGAGTGTTGCCCTCAGAAACTTCAAATGAGTCTTGGACTGCTGACTTAACATACAGTCATACTAATATTGTATTGTAAATATTTTTAGTAAGGTATAAAAGATTTTACTAGCTTTTACTTTGTAATGGTGACGATTTTAAGGACGAAAAAGCTTTGTGTTAAATTTGAGATGCGGTATATCACAATCAGGCTCACGATGCGGGGGGAGGGGGCATAGACTCAGGAGGCCCAAAAAACCGTTCTAAATTATGTCTGAAGACATTTCGATTTTGAATAACATTCATATTTCATTCATGCATTCCAAAACTGTACTATTTACAGCATAATAGTTTCCTTTCTTTCAACAATCATTTCTCAATTTGCGATATCTTTTTTCTTTCCTATGTCACAACATTAATCCCCACACCGCTTCCCCAACACGTAAGATGTACTGCCTGTTCAACTCTTTCTGTCCTCGTCTCGCACGAACACTGTCTGGCTAATATTTTAAATTTAGTTCTGAATGATTCTGTTAGTGACATTTCAGAAATAAGTGACATTTACACAACTGTAGAGCAAGTTTATGCGTTTTAGTGTAAGTTTACCGCGATGGCGGAAGTTAAATATTGATTCAGTTCTCTTGACTTTTTAGTTATGCCAGTGTTTAATATAAAATATTACAGTACACCAATTTTGATTCAAAATATTTAGAAGAAAAGTTTACTGATTTATTGACGGCTACATCACTGTTAAAACAAGCCCAAAATAATATTATAGAGTTGAGACAGCAATTTTCGAGTACTGTTTTGAGTTGCTCGTTATCGCATACAAAATAATGGTGAAAATAGCCTGTCTCCAAGCAGTCATAAATATAATACTTTTTATCAGAGCACTTTCATTTTTTTAGTGATGTGTGTATACACATTAAACTTTAAAATGAAAAAAAGGAATGGTTACTCTAGTAAATCTTTACCTTTAAAATAATTTTTGAATATAAACATAATTTTTTTTAATAAATTCACCACATGTCTGAGATCAGGTAATGTGAGGATCACGTAAGAGCAATTTCTGAAAGGTTAATTTGGCCTTCACTTCAGTGTTGCCAACTAATACCAAATATCGTCAAAGACGGTAAAATCATAACGCCATGTACGAGGCGCATCCAGAAAGTAAGTTTCCCGATTTTTTCCCCTTGAAAGTAAACGTAATTAGCCGTGTCAATTGCGAATGCGTAACAGATTTATAACGTATCAATCATATGCCAGCCGGACAGGTCCCGCCTGGTGCCAGTAGCGTGGCAGCAGTGGTCCGAAATGGAAGCTCTTATTCCTTCTCCCGCCGCTTGCGAGATTCGGTCGGTGATAAAGATCTTTAATGCATAAAGCATTGCGCCAATTGAAATTCATCGGCAGCTCTGTCAGGTCTATGGGCCGAACATCATGAGTAAGCAGATGGTGCGTCGCTGGTGTAGGCAGTTTTCCGAAGGTCGTCAAAGTGTCCATGATGAAGAGCGCAGTGGGCAACCGTCCCTCATCAATGATGATCGTGTTGAGCTGGTGCGGCAGTGCATCATGGAGAACCTTCGCTTGACGATTACGGAGCTGAGCAGCCATTTTCCGCAGATATCAGGAAGGATCCTGTTGCATGAGATTGTCACTAAGCACCTGCTGTTAAAAAAAGTGTGCCAGGTGGGTGCCGAAAAACCTGACACCCGAATACAAAATGCAACGTTTAGGAGCAGCACTGACATTTCTGCAATGGTATCACGATGACGGCGACGAGTTCCTCGATAGGATCGTCATGGGCGATGAGGCTTGGATTTCGCAATTTACCCCGGAAACCAAGCAGCAGTCAATGCATTGGCAGCATAATGGATCTCCGGTCAGGACGAAATTCAAACAGACGCTGTCGGTACGGAAAGTGATGTGCACGGTGTTCTGGGACAGGAAGGGCATTCTGCTCATTGACTTCCTTCCAAGAGGTGAAACAGTGAATGCTGACCGTTACTGTGAAACACTGCGAAAATTGCGACGTGCCATTCAAAACAAGAGGCGTGGAATGCTTACTGCAGGTGTTGTGCTCCTCCATGACAATGCTCGTCCATATACGGCTCGGCGCACAGCAGCTGTTTTGACGGAATTTGGCTGGGAGTTGTTTGATCATCCACCCTACAGTCCTGATCTTGCTCCCAGCGATTTTCACGTTTTCTTGCACCTCAAGAAATTCCTGTCCTCTGGTGAGTGTTTTGGCAACGACGAAGAGCTGAAGACGTCTGTCACACGCTGGTTCCATTCACAGGTGGCAGAGTTCTACGACAGAGGGATACAAAAGTTGATCCCACGATACGACAAGTGTCTCAATTCTGATGGTGGCTATGTTGAAAAATAGCTGAAACATTGCTGTACCTGTTGCCAATAAATGTTTTCCTGAAAGTGTGTGTTCTTTTTTTTTATAGGGAAACTTACTTTCTGGATGCGCCTCATATAATAATAATAATAATAATAATAATAATAATAATAGTAATAATAATAATAATAATAATAATAATAATGATAATGATGAATTGATCACAATATTGTTACAAGGTTCATGGAAGTCAGAAGTATTGCATGCTTTATGTTGAACAACAGTGATGTTGGATACCGGTATTTTAAATGTTTGGTGCTTTTTATGTGTTTCACAATCCCACTTTGGTGTTGTTCTGAGTAATAAAATATCCTACTTGAAAATATGTATGCACACATTTCATACAATATAAGTCAGCTTCTTTTACACATGTTACAGAATGCAAATTGTTTTCGGAAATAACACCAGACCTAATATCAGAAGTTCTCTGTGTCTCTGAAGGTCTCATTCCTATTTTGCCTTAAATTTTCTTCTGTAATTTTTCTGAGTTGAGGGAGTAGTCAATAACTGCCATGTGTCACCAAGTTGACGGCTGTTACACATTAAGTCAACTTTAGAATAACTTGATAAAATTATTCATAATGTCTTTATGTTCTGTAGGAAGCGAATTTACCACATCTGGAAGGGACAGTCACGAAAACAAAATACGTGGACCACAGCTGTGATCTCAAGTCAGAGATAAAGGTTGAGGACACTCCAGTGCCTGTTAGTTTTCCTGTGGCGAAGTCTGAAGTTGATGTAAGTGGTTCACAATGAATAGCCTATACAGATTTACTGGCAGTGCCTTTTTCGAATATCAGAGCCTTTAACAATCTCGAATAATATTACGTGATTTCTCTATTTTTTTTTATATTTTCTCATTGTAGACAGAGTTCATAGTTAGATTTTAAATGAAATAATAATTCGAAAAATATATATTTCTGGTACCGTAGTTAAGACAGGTTTATTTCGAATGCATAGGGAAATTTGTTTTATCTAGGAAGAAGATTCCATTTTTAACTTTAAACAATTTTCATTTTGTTGTTATTGTTGTAGGAATTACTATCCTAGCCATTGAGAGACAGGTTCAAGGTTTTTCAAAAGTCACGAAAGACTTGAAGTCCTCCAAATTTGTTAAAATTTAAGTTTATAGAGAAATAATATTACTAGTTTTGTTTACGAAATATTTGGCTTTATTCTGCTAAAAAGAAGTTTGTGAATATGTACAATTTCCTGGCCTTACAGTTATAAAACCAGCAGTAAGATTTACTAAGGACTTTGAACTGCCATAACGATTTTATCTGACAGAGAACTGCTCTCTTCAAATATTTATAGAAGCTCTTTCACAATGGCAACAAATTTATGGTTCCATACTTCAATTCATTTCGAGTTATGAATCTTCTCAAGCTGCTGCAAAAACCTGTGTTACTTGTTATTTTATAGTAAAATAAAATGAGGGCCAATTTGCAAATGTCGAAGCAAAAACTTTATCTTCTCCTATCTTACTTGAGATCAACAATTCGTATTAGAATCTGCATCTTTGAGGAAATAAAACTTTGAACACTGACATATAAGCAATGAAATATGTTAATGTTTTAATATACAATTTTTTTTTAATACACGCTATGACATCTATACGCGTGTTGGGATCTGTGAATATATACCAGTAGGCCATTGTTACTATTGTTGCGTTCCTGTTTCTGTTGTGTGTTTTAGATGGCTTTGTTTATGTAACTGATTTAAGATTTTTGATTGTTTGTTATACTGGTGATGAGGTGATGAATCATGGCACGTAAATTTTGAGGCTGTGATGAATCAGGACACGTAAACTTTGAGGCAGTGATGAATTCTGGCATATAAATTTTGAGGTGGTGGTGAATCATGGCATGTAAATTTTGGGGTGGTGATGAATCATGGCATGTAAATTTTGAGGCTGTGATAAATCATGGTATATAAATTTTGAGGTGGTGATGAATCATGGCATGTAAATTTGGAGGTGGGGATGGATCATGAAATGCATATTATTGATGAATGATGGCATGCAAATTTTGAGGAGGTAATCAATTTTGAGGCAGTGATGAATCATGGCATGCAAATTTTTGGGCGCTGATGAATCATGGCATGTACATTTTAAGGTGGTGATGAATCATGAGATGAAAATTTTGAGATGTTGGCGAATCATTGCATGTACATTTTGAGCTGCTCATGTGGCTTGTAATTTTAAGGCTATGGTGAATCATTGCATGTAAATTTTTACACGGTGATACATTTTGGTATGTAAATTTTTGAAGCAGTGATGATTCATGGCATGTATATTTTGAGGTAGAGATGAATCATGGCATGTATATTTTGAGGTAGTGATGAATCATGGCATGTAAATTTTGAGGTGGTGATAAATCATGGCATGTAAAGTTTTAGTTGGTGACGAATCATGTAATGTAAATTTTGAGTTGGTAATGAATCATGTAATGTAAACTTTTAGGCGCTGGTGTATCATGGCATGTAAATTTTGAGACAGTGATGAATCATGATATGGTAATTTAGAGGCAGTGATTAATCATCGCATGCAATATTTGATGCAGAAATGAATCATGGTATGCAAATTTTGACGTGGTGGTGAATCATATAAATTTTGAGGCTGTGATGGATCATGCTATGCAAATTTTGAGTCGAAAATGAATCATGCATTCAATTTTTGAGGCAGTAATGAATCATAGTATGTAAAATTTGAGGCTGTGATGAATCAGAATATGTAAATTTTTATTTGGTGATGAATCATGGCATGCAAATTTTAAGGAAGTGATGAATCATGCCATGCAAATTTAGAGGCTGTGATGAATCATGGCATATAAATTTGAGATGATGAATCATGCGATGCAAAATTTGAGGTGATGATGAATCATGGCATGTAAATTTTGAGGCGATAATGAATAATGGCATGTAAATTTTGAGGCTGCGATTAAACATAGCATGCAAATTTTTGAAGCGGTGATGAATCATGCTATGCAAATTTTGAATTGGTGATGAATCATGGCATGGAAATTTTGAGGTGATGATGAATTATGGTATGTAAAATTTGAGGCGGTTATGAATCAATGTATAAAAAAAGGTTTGAGGTGGTGATGAATTATAGCCTGTAAATTTTGAGGTGGTGATGAAACAAGAGATGTAAATTTTGATGCGGAGATAAATAATGACATGAAAATATTGAGGAGCTGGTTAATCATGGGATGCAAATTTTCGGGCTGGGATTTATCATAGTATGTACACTTTGATTCTGTGATTATTCATGTTATGAAAATTTTGAGATGGTGATGAATAATGGCAATCAAATTTTTACGCGGTGATGAATCATGGCATGCAAACTTTTAGGCGATCATGAATAATGGCATGGAAATTTTGAGGCTCTGATGAGTCATGGCATGCAAATATTTTGGCAGTGATTAATCATTGCATGTAAATTTTGAGGCGGTGATGAATCATGGGATGTAAAATTGAGGTTTCGATGAATCATGGCATGCAAATTTTTAAGCGTTTATGAATCATGGAATGCAAATTTTGAGGCAATGATGAATTATGGCATCCAAATTTTGAAGCCGTGATGAATGATGGTAAATTTTTTTGGCGGTGATGAATCATGACATGTAAATTTTGAGGCTGTGATGAATTATGGCATGCAAATATTGAGACAGTGATGTATCATGTTATGTTAATTTTGAGGCGATGGTGAATCATAGTATGTAAAGTTTGAGGCAGCATTGAATTATAGTATGTAATTTTTGAGGCTGTGGTGAATCATGGCATGTAAATTTTGAGGAGGTGATGAATCATGCCATGTAAATATTCAGGTGGTGATGAATTATAGCCTGTAAATTTTGATGTGGTGATGAATCAAGAGATGTAAATTTTGACGCGGAGATGAATAATGACATGAAAATATTGAGGTGGTGGTTAATCATGGGATGCAAATTTTCGGGCTGGGATTTATCATAGCATGTACACTTTGATTCTGTGATTGCTCATGTTATGCAAATTTTGAGACGGTGATGAATAATGGCAATCAAATTTTCACGCGGTGATGAATCATGGCATGCACATTTTTAGGCAATGATGAATAATGGCATGAAAATTTTGAGGCTCTGATGAGTCATGGCATGCAAATATTTTGGCAGTGATTAATCATTGCATGTAAATTTTGAGGCGGTGATGAATCATGGGATGTAAAATTGAGGTTTCGATGAATCATGGCATGCAAATTTTTAAGCGTTTATGAATCATGGAATGCAAATTTTGAGGCAATGATGAATTATGGCATCCAAATCTTGAAGCCGTGATGAATAATGACATGTAAATTTTGAGGCTGTGATGAATTATGGCATGCAAATATTGAGACAGTGATGTATCATGTTATGTTAATTTTGAGGTGATGGTGAATCATAGTATGTAAATTTTGAGGCAGCGTTGAATTATAGTATGTAATTTTTGAGGCTGTGGTGAATCATGGCATGTAAATTTTGAGGAGGTGATGAATCATGGTATTTAAATTTTGAGGCAGTAATGAATCATAATATGTAAATTTTGATATGGTGATGAATCATGGGATGCAAATTTAGAGGTGGTGATGAGTCGTGCATATAAATTTTGAGGCGGTGTTTAATCATGGAATGCATATTTTCGAGGAGTGATGAATCATGGTATGTAAATTCATAATGTATCATTTACCTTTTTTGTTTGAAAGAAAACATTAAAAGCAATCGCAGTCAGATTTGCCGGCCACGTGGTTTTGAACCCAGGACCTCCCGAATACGTTTATAATCTTTTACAATTTATTTTCATGAAATATTGTAGCAAATTCAGGTTACATATTTTGCAGGACCTTTATACATGACATGCATATATTTTGAAAATTGAAACTTGATTCAAAATGATCAACGTAAGTTCTCTATGATCTAATGATCTACTCACTTTTCCAGGAAGATTTGTTTGATCTGGACAGAGTTAAGCAGGAACAGAAAGTGAAAGTACGTTCAGAGGAGGATGAGGTATTCTCTGCTAGGTGAGTGTACTGTGTTGGTTTCGCTTCTTCCAGTATTTCACAGCTTCATTTAATGATGACATAGAACATAAATTTTGTCATTTATAATACCGTTTTGTATATTGTATGTGGTTATTCATATTGACGCCTGAATATATTTCGGTACATTTGATTATATAGGATTCATATAAATAATATTACCATGACAATATTAACATACTACAGATCCTATTATATCTGCTGCTTTATTACTCTACTCTCATTTGGGAACCATGATGTCTTTTAATGTACGGTGACATGCCACTACTTTTGATGGGCAACATAATCATTGTGCGTAGTGCTAGTTCGCTACTTTTTGTGTCTTGTCATTTGAGTGTAGCAAATGTTGCGAACAATTTTCTGCGGGTTGTACATACAGGTTGCGCTACTTCTGCAGCACGCAGCTTAGCTGTAACTTCATACTTTACTTCATTTTCAGGTTGTATTCCCTATTAGATTTTCATAGTATGATATGCTAGCAATTACATCTGAAATGGCTCTTTTTGTTATGGAAAGGAGAATAAAGTTTGAACTTAACGAAAGAAGCTGGGTGAAAAGCTGAATAAAATTGGAGAATAATGTGAAGTTACAATCTCCTTTGAGAACTGTTATGGAGGTACAAACAATTTTATACGAACTGTTTCAGATAGTTAACAAGCTTTATTTTTACAGCCCGTTATTTTATTCAACCTAAAGAGTGTGACATTTATTTTAACACTGGTATGTAACATTCCAATGCTTTAGCAATTCTGCTAAAGTCTTGTGGCAGTTGGCATTAATTTGCAGAAGACCCTTGGTTGAGATAAGTTAGTTTTATTATTTATTTTTCTGTTCAGACGAGTAGTGAATGTTTATATATTTTATAATCTCATTATAATTAGGCGTACAAATAGAAGTGTATACTTAAGCAATATTGACAATTCTGCAGTTTGAAATAATGCTACAGAAAATAAAAAAAAAATTGATTCTATTGCCATCACATATGTCCTTTCCACGTTTATTTAGTAAGAGTCACAAATCGTTGATATTCATCACGCCAAACACTAAAGTGTTAGGGAACAATATTGTAGCTTTTATACAACAATGTGTGAGTTTTATTTCTAACTTTAATCACACACCCGTCAACAATGGATATTCCACTCAACATAGCAACACAATAGCCATTATTGCACTCCACTGAACGACAATGACAATTCACGTGTATTATTGGGAAGAACAACAATGTACTTCTAATTTCAACAAAAGTTCACAAAGCACTATGTGCAGAACAAAACTGTCAGTTCTCAGTTCACAGTTTGTTCACCTTGGCTAGTTCTTCTAGCTCACTCACTCAAGTTCACGGTACGTCGAGCTCCAAGGCTTCCAGTTACAGTTCACTGCACTTCGAATCCAAGACTTCCAGATACAGTTCACTGCACTTCGAACCCAAGCCTTCCAGACGCGGTTCCCTGCACGTCGAACCCCGCTCTCCAGATGCGGTTCCTTGCATGTCGAACTCAAGACCTCCGACGCGTTGCCTTCGCCTGGATACTGTCACAGTTACAGACTCACTCAAGTTCACTGCACGTCGAATTCAGGTTCACCTTGCTCCAAGACTTGGAGACTAGTTAGCTGTCTCGCAGCTGACTAATTAACTGACTCCTCGTCATAACTCACGGTATTATTTATTTACCACCATTGTCTAGGGTGTTCTGCATCGCGAAGTCTCTGGGGCCCATAGTCTATTTCCAGACATTTCCCCTGCTCTCTCCATCACACTGTCCCATAGCCTTCTTTCCTCTTTGCTCCCCGCCACGCTTCAGCACCCGCCAAAGCTCGAGTTCCGGTTCCCCGCATCTCCCTCTTGCTCTGTGTCACGCTGGATGCGAGCGTACACTGCCGAGGCCACCAGGATTTCCTAGAATGCTCCAGACAGGTGCCACAATATGAAGTGTTTTTTCCACACTATGTGGCAACTCTGCTCCCAACTGCTACAAAAGTTTCAAAATAACCAATAACTTATAAAAAAATATATCGTTACTTTTAAACTTAATTGCCCTAGAAATTGAATGTTATATTCAACCACTCAGACACTATATATTACAAAAGGATCTAAAAATATATTTAAAATTGCAAGCCTCATCCAGATCTCAGATATTCTTCAAAGTGTCAGATGATATCCTGTGTAATTTCTATAAAATAAAAAAAGAAGAAATACCAATCTATATCACAGACGCACTCATTGCTAAAACTCCAGTTGTGAACGAAATTTCTCCATGGAAATGGGTGATTCCAGAACATAGCATACAAATTCCAGGAAATCATTCCAAAAATGATCCTCCATACATTCTTAAGTTAGATTCCATGGAACTACTCTTCCTCCTCCTCCAGTCTTGACACTGAATTACTAGCTATTGATGCTGCTCTTCGGTGTGTTACTCAAATTTCTGAAAAATTTATTTGCATACTTACCGACTCCAAGGGGGCTATATTTAATATAATTAAATATGTATCAAACCTATATGCAGATAGAATTATTGCAATTCAGAAACAACTCAGTAAACTAAAAGAACTCCAAAAGGAAATGACATTTCAATTGATACCTAGTCATTGTGATATACCTGGAAACGAGAAAGTCGATAATATTGCAAAACAGGCAACATATTTGCAACCAAGACCTCTTCAAGTGATATCTCTATCCAATGCTTTTATTTCAGTAAAGTCTCATTTTACAAACCTATGGATCAACAATTGGCTCTCTTCTGACAAAGGAAAAATTTTACAATCTGCACAAAAGAAAGCAAATGACCTGAAAATGTACAAAAACTTGCCCAGACATGTTCAGACATTTTTAACAAGAGCCACAACAGGTCACATTGTCACACAATTGTACCTACACCGATTTCACATTTCTGATAATCCTACTTGTCTGTGGTGTAATAATCATGATGAAGATCTGGAACACATTCTTCTGTACTCTCCATCCATAAACCACAAAAGAAGTAAATTAAAATCATCAGTACCAGTTGCAGAAGACACAGCCCTGCAGTATATATTGACTACACCCCAACTCTGGCTACTAGCAACAGGCTTTTATAATGAACACCAATGAAAATACCCCTCATTTCTCGTGAAAAACAACAACTGAATAGACTACAGTGGACTATAGTGGACTTTATGTTATCAGCAAACAGCTGGATACATTAAGAAGATTGATTTATTTAAACTTAGTACAGCTTAAAAATAATCAACAGGTTTTTTAGCGTGTACTTATCAAGCAGTGCTGTCCACACATCACAGTATAGCAGTTGCGGAGTATTTTGTACTCCAGCATTGCTAAAGTAGGAACATGTGATCATTGCTTTAGAATGTGAGCACCATTCCCTATCTTCTTAGATGAAGAGTTCGTTCTAAACCATGTACTTTTTTCTTGAGAGACGGATAACTGTGTTTGTTGCAACTAAGAGAGATAAATTAAAGTACTAAAATTATTAATTGCTGAAAGAACTTAAGTTATCAAAATCAATTATATTTGAAATCACTTTTACATCAGACTGTCCTCAAATTCAGAAAATATCATGGACATAATACAGTTTGACGTGAACGCAAAAAAAAAAGAAACAAATTTTCTCCCTCAATATTAGTAAAAATTCAACCAAAGTAATTGTGTAAGTAATAGTTAACACTCCTTAATTTACTTCTATATAAAATTGAATCACAGAGGTAATGTTCATTAATCCTAAATTTGTTCATTACTATTACCAATAGTTCACCTATAATTTTCAGTTTTTTTCTGGAATGACAAGAACCCACGTCATGTTTAAATATCGAACAAGGGTACAATACTTACTTACTTACTTACTTACAAATGGCTTTTAGGGAACCCGAAGGTTCATTGCCGCCCTCACATAAGCCCGCCATCGGTCCCTATCCTGTGCAAGATTAATCCAGTCTCTATCATCATATCCCACCTCCCTCAAATCCATTTTAATATTATCCTCCCATCTACGTCTCGGCCTCCCCAAAGGTCTTTTTCCCTCCGGTCTCCCAACTAACACTCTATATGCATTTCTGGATTCGCCCATACGTGCTACATGCCCTGCCCATCTCAAACGCCTGGATTTAATGTTCCTAATTATGTCAGGTGAAGAATACAATGCGTGCAGTTCTGCGTTGTGTAACTTTCTCCATTCTCCTGTAACTTCATCCCGCTTAGCCCCAAATATTTTCCTAAGCACCTTATTCTCAAACACCCTGAACCTATGTTCCTCTCTAAAAGTGAGAGTCCAAGTTTCACAACCATACAGAACAACCGGTAATATAACTGTTTTATAAATTCTAACTTTCAGATTTTTGGACAGCAGACTGGATGATAAGAGCTTCTCAACCGAATAATAACACGCATTTCCCATATTTATTCTGCGTTTAATTTCCTCCCGAGTGTCATTTATATTTGTTATTGTTGCTCCAAGATATTTGAATTTTTCCACACTTCGAAGGATAAATCTCCAATTTTTATATTTCCATTTCGTACAATATTCTGGTCACGAGACATAATCATATACTTTGTCTTTTCGGGATTTACTTCCAAACCGATCGCTTTACTTCCTTCAAGTAAAATTTCCGTGTTTTCCCTAATCGTTAGTGGATTTTCTCCTAATATATTTACGTCATCCACATAGACAAGAAGCTGATGTAACCCATTCAATTCCAAACCCTGCCTGTTATCCTGAACTTTCCTAATGGCATATTCTAGAGCGAAGTTAAAAAGTAAAGGTGATAGTGCATCTCCCTGCTTTAGCCCGCAGTGAATTGGAAAAACATCAGATAGAAGCTGACCTATACGGACTCTGCTGTATGTTTCACTGAGACACATTTTAATTAATCGAACTAGTTTCTTGGGAATACCAAATTCAATAAGAATATCATATAAATAATTAGAAACCAAAAATTGCCTATGTTCTTGAGGATGGGCCTTGCTTATATGTGTATTTATACCTAGATATATAATATTTTCTACAGAATTTACAGACCTGTTTATCAGCGAGAAGATTTGGCCTGTTATTATTATCAACTTGGTCATTAGGCATCATCAAACATTTTTATTGTTACTATGTAAACAATATACCAGTTACAAACGTAAACAAAACACAATCATAATTGCTATAAAGTCAATCATGAATATGGATAATCAGTTATATTTTTCACAAAAAAATCTCAGAAGTAGAAACGAAAACCTCCCGAACAATTCCACGCAATTCTGGTGATACCACGCACATCGCCAATACACAAAATATTTGATAAGAAACCACACAATTAGATTATATCTCGAATATTAGAAGACATTAACATTTAATCATTAGCAAATACAAGCCTTTTCAATTATAGCCTACATTTGATCTCATAACATTGATTAAAGTGGAAACTAGAGGTGGAAAAAGTTGTTCTTTTCTCTTTACAGTGCCAGTTGTTCCAGTTTCTTGAAAATATTAGTTTCCAAATAACAGTTCCGAAATAACTGTACCATACAGTGGGTGATCAAATTATTAGGGACACTTGGTAAAAGTAGGAATTTCATCTTCAAATTCACATAAAACACAAGTAATTTGGATTTTCTCAACTGGAAAAGCTTTATTACTCAAAATAGTGTTTTATAAACAATATTATTACCAGGGAACGGATTTATATGGACTAAAAATATATGAAATATGTAAATATATATGTAGTTATTTTTACCAAAATATGGAATTAAATATGGACTTAAAATTATAAAAAAATGACTATGTACGTTAAATATTGGTACATTTTAATCAAACTAAACAAAAAATATAATGGACGTACCTTATCTTCCAATGTAGTTTCAACAAAACACAATTTTTATTGTCTGTTACCATAACAATAGGTTACAAACATTTCTTTCAAGTGCTGAAAAGTGAATCTTCTTCTATTGTCTCTGAGGATAGATTTATACTGACTAAAAGAGCGTTCGACGTCACAAGAAGTAACTGGTACATAATTCAATTTCACAATGTCTGCTGGGGATAAGTCCAAGTTAATCTTCACTGTTGATTCACCACTCATCACAGCAACAACCTTTTGTAGTTCTTCATATCCAGGCTTTTTTGAAAGTACAGTGTCCACCTTAGCTCTTACTGCATCTGCAACTTTACCTCTACCACGATTCAGTTGTTCCACAGTACTATTTATAATTTCAAAACTTTCAGATAGTGAAAGGTGCCTATTTTGGAGACTTTTGAGCGTTTTTATGATGCATGAAAATGTATGCTGAATGTGAGCTAAGTCATTCTTCACACTTATGTCACAGGTAACTGTTTTCGCAGTATCAATTGAGACTGCATCTTCAGAGTCCAATGCAAGGAGAACATTGTTAATAGAGTCTATATGTTCGGCATAATATTCAACTGCTTCTAGCCATGTACCCCATCTAGTTAAAATTGGCTTTGGTGGCAATGGAATTTCAGGGTACATTTCTTTCAACACGTTAACTCTACTGGGAGCTTTGAGAAATACTTTTTTCACTGATGAAATCAACAAATCTACTTTAGGGAAATTGTCTCTGACCACTTCTGCCACACGATGAAATGCATGCGCCACACAAGTAAAATGAGTCAATTTAGGATATACAACAGATAATGCTTGTCCAGCTTTGACCATATAAGGGGCAGCATCGCTAATAAAGAATAACACATTATCGTACATAATACCCTTTGGCCACAGGATACCCATAGCTTCGTTGAACAGTTTAACTATAGTTTTGTTATTGCACTTTTCTAGAACATCACAATGTAAAAGAATTCGTTCAGAATATTGTTCACTTAACAAACCGATAACTACATTACCAACAAGTCTACCTTCTTTGTCGGGAGTCTCATCAATGGAAACCCAAATTGAACTATCTTTAATTTCATCTCTTATCTTCTGTATTGTCTCATCGTAGATGGATGGAGCATACGTCTTCCTAAGTGTTGACTCATCCGGGATTGTATGTTGAGTATATTTTTCAAGGAATTCCCTGAAGACCTTATTCTTTAGTTTGTAGAGAGGAATATCAGCAGAGATGAGAGAACGGCACAGGTCGATGTTAAACTCAGATCTTACATTCGATGTTGTTGGTTGTGTTAAAAACAATTGTCTCTGCTTGGAATTTAGTTGTTTGTTGGCCTGATGTTTACTAGTTGTAATGTGTTGTTGCACCAGGAACTTTTGTGTAGATGATACTGCACACTGACACAAATTACAAAATAATATTTTATTGTCAGTTGATAAACCATCTTCTTTAAATTCTGAAATGTAACTTGTTAGTTTTGATTTTAAATTGACTGAATGACGTACTTTTGGCATATTTACCGTCTTTATAGTATGATTTACAAAACTGAACCTATGTGTACTCTGACTGGCATTTAACTGTTGAGCTGCACAACTGAAGTCTGTTAAAAATTTTAAATTAAATTAATACAGTTTTGTAACTTACTTTCCCATTGTTGATAGGACTGCTAATTTTCAAATAACTCTGATGTTAAAGGGATTACTGAACATGTGTTTAAATCTCTATTGTTGAAATGTATTTTTAAAAGTTAATGGAATTTTGTTTTGTTTTATTGTTAAACCTAATATAATATGGACTGTTTTATATGAAATATGGAAAATATATGGAAATTAACGAAAATATGTACTAAACTCTAAAATATGGAAAAATATGGAAAATAAAAGTAGGATTTTTCAACCCTACACATTGTGAAACATAAAGATAATGCAAAATATAAATTATATTAGCTTTATAAGTAAATATGTATTTACATATAAATCCTTTCCCTGATTATTACATATTTAATTGTGTAATAATGAATATGGAATAAAATAAACAAGAAACTAATAATTTGTCACACATCCCTTTGCAGCAATTACAGTTTTAACTCTCTTTGGCATACTAGAAATGCATTGGATATAATTGTTTTTAATTTCTTGGCCGTGATGCCACACATTGATAAGTTTTTCTATTAAAAATTGTTTATTTGTAACAATTTCTGAATGAACTTGCCTCTTCATTAGCTCCCAAATATTTTCAATCGGATTAAGGTCCAGAGAGTTACCAGGCCAATCCAGAACCCTAATTTTGTTGTCAGACAGGAATTTGATCACCTTATATGCCTTGTGACAGGGCGCAGAGTCGTGCATGAATACAAAATAACCATCTGGAAACCATTCACGGACTTGTGAAAGAAGCCATTCCTTCAGAACCTTTATGTATTGATATTGTCTCATCATTCCTTGAACAAAATACAGGCGACCAGTTCCATGACCACTAATCACAGACCACACCATGAGGCTTAGAGGATGTTTAACAGTCTTCTACATAGAAAGGCGCCAATGAGAGATGTTGGAATGAACATATCTTCTATGACAGCCCATTGGGGGATCAAAGAGTTAGGGTTTTCATGTCGCACTCGAACCAAGACACCATTCCTGAAACCATACATGGTGAAGAAGCGTCTCTCTTGGGCAAAGCAGCATCAATCTTGGACTGAAGACGATTGGAAAAAAGTGAGTTGTTTGTCATTCACATGCTTTCTTTGTTAGTTACAATTTTACTTTGTGCAAATGTGTTTTATGAACTGTTTACTTCTTTTTTCAGTCTGTTTTTCAGATGAATCTACCATACAGATACTTGCTGACAAATCTGTGTTCATTAGAAGGCGTAAAGGTGAAAAGTACAATAAAATGACTGTATTATGGAGACTGTTAAACATCCTCTAAGCCTAATGCTGTGGTCTGTGATTAGTTGTCATGGAACTGGTCGTCTGTATTTTGTTCAAGGAATGATGAGACAATATCAATACATAAAGGTTTTGGAGGAACGGCTTCTTTCACAAGTCCGTGAATGGTTTCCAGATGGTTATTTTATGTTCATGCACGACTCTGCGCCCTGTCACAAGGCAAATAAGGTGACCAAATTCCTGTCTGACAACAAAATTAGGGTTCTGGATTGGCCTGGTAACTCTCCGGACCTTGACAATATTTGGGAGCTAATGAAGAGGCAAATTCATTCAGAAATTACTACAAATAAACAATCTCTAATAGAAAAACTTATCAATGTGTGGCATCACGGCCAAGAAATTAAAAACAATGGTATCCAATGCATTTCTAGTATGCCAAAGAGAGTTAAAGCTGTAATTGCTGCAAAGGGATGTGTGACAAAATATTAGTTTTCTTGTTTATTTCATTCCATATTCATTACTACATAATTAAATATGTATTAATATTGTTTATAGAACACAATTTAGAGTAATAAAGCTTTTCCAGTTGAGAAAATCCAAATTACTTGTGTTTTATGTGAATTTGAAGATGAAATTCCTACTTTTACCAAGTGTCCCTAATAATTTGATCACCCACTGTATGTAACTACACAGGTGCACAGTGGTATTTTGGAGCATGTAGGTACGTAAAACTGATATGACGTAATAACTGAATTCGAAGATCAGATTTGTTTATTTTTAAATTTCTCACGAAATTAAAATGGATCCCAATGATAAATAAAACCTAAAGTATTCTTCTTTTTCCACCCAGCTCAAGTACCCTGTGGTGTTTAATTTCTAAAAAGAAATTGGTAAATAAAACGCTATAATCATTTCGACCGTGCTTAAGTTCATAATACTGTCATGAAGAGTATTAACGTCATTATAATTAAATAGGAAAATTCACCTTTGTATTTTTATAAATATCAAATCTGAATTCTCTATGGTCTCACTGAGGTTACAATACAATAATTTGAACGAATTTAGTTTAATTTCAAGAACTGTGAATAAAATTAACAAATGGAAAGCATTTATATACAAATCTTAACCAATATATTTTCATCTTGATTATATACCTTTTAACACTATGTCACCTCGGAATATGTATTATATGTCTTTCTCGTGTTAAATTTTACTGTACCTGGTTAACATATATCAGCCTGTTATGGGCCATGTTCAGAACTGGTTGGTGCTGGTCTTGGTGCCTTTTGTTTGTGTTTCCTGTGGGGGTGTGTTTGTGTAGTGTAATGTGGAGCCAAAGAGTGTGTGTGTTCTGAAATTGAGTTGTGTGTGTATATATTTCGTATTGTTCTAGTGTGTTTAGTTTCTGGCTTCTTGGTTGAATATGTAGAATTTGCATGTCTGTGTGTATGTCTCTGTAGGTGTGGTTAGCATTTGTGATGTGTTCTGCATATGTTGACGTGTTTTGTAGTTTTGTTATGGCTGTGATGTGTTCTATCTAACGATGATCTGTCTGTCTGTCCTATGTAGAAATTGTTGCAGGTGTTGCATTGAGTTGGTATACGTCTGTGTGGTTGTATTTGTTTGTTTGTGTTCTTTGTGTGTTGAGATGCTTTTGTAGACTATTATTTGTTCTGTATGCGATATTATAATTTAATTTATTGAATGAGGTCTCAATATTGTGTGTGTTTTTGTTTTTGTGTGATGTATTTTTTGTTTTTGTTGTATTCTTATGCTTTTTGTGATTATGTTTTGTCTTACGTATTATGTTGTCTATTATGCTAGGGTTGTATCCGTTTTCTTGTGTACGTATTTGATTGTGTTTAGCTCTTCTTTGCAGTCTTGTTGGTTCATATATTTTCATTTCCTTTGATTAAATTCACAATACAAATACAACGCTATTCAGGCATATGTTCATAACTGCTTTATAAAATTCTATATTCAGTAACATCAGTTTCAATATAATTTGTCAGTTTTTTTCAGACAAGTTCTCCGTACCTTTACTACTTATCTTTGATTTGATTTTCTAACATTTCTCAAATTGTGACTGAAGAATTCCCACTTCTGCTTCCAATAGTACGAATGATGTTCGGTTCTATGGAAGAGGTGTTGTCAGAATGTAGTTCCAAAGCGAAACGAGTATTTTGTAACAGCAAGTGTTTTTACTTGCTCAGAACAACATTTATTTTGGAAGTAGTATTCCAAGGTGCTGTTATTTCTTGTAACAGTTCCAAACAAGGAACTATTCCAAAGTAACTGTTAATTTTTTTATTTTCCCAGGTCTTGTGGAGATATATATTTTTATATTCATTTCAGCATTGTGCGTAATGTTGAGAACAGTGTGTCACAACAAAATGCCGGCATTGATCGTGAAGAAGACAAATTGACACAGTGTGGTAGCAACAGACCAGACTGTTCAAACATTAGCGACGTGAGTCCTAATTCTGTCAAGTGTAATATATGCAACGAGGTTTTTGTAACACCGCAATCTCTGAAACTTCATTTTCATACACACACGATAAAAAAATCATTCAAGTGCGATATATGTGGAAAGTGTTTCTCAAGACAGGCAGGATTAAAGAAACATGTACGCATTCACACAGGCGAAAGGAAATTCAAATGCGAGGTGTGTGGAAAGTGTTTCTCACAATCATGTAATTTAACGCGACATGTACGCATTCACACAGGCGAAAGGCCATTCAGATGCGACTTATGTGGAAAGTGTTTCTCACAATTAGGACAATTAACACGCCATGGTTTCATTCACACAGGCGAAAGGCCATTCAAATGCAAGTGGTGTGGAAAATATTTCTTAGAATTGTCTACATTAAGCGCTCATGCACGCATACATATTGGCCAAAAGGCTTTCAAATGTGAGGTGTGTGGAAAATGTTTTTCACAAACTTCGGCTTTAAACAGACATGCACGCATACACACAGGCGAAAGGCCATTCAAATGCGAGGTGTGTGGAAGGTGTTTCTCAACATCGGGAGACTTAGGCAAACATGCACGCATACACACTGGCGAAAGGCCATTCAAATGCGAGGTGTGTAGAAAATGTTTTTCACAATCGTCAATCTTAGCCAGACATTCACGCACACATAAAGGTGCAAGGCCATTGTAGTGTGTGTTAATTGCTTCTCAGAATTGGGAGATTTCAACAGACCTGTTCGCATTCACACAGCCGAAGTGCAATTCAAATGTGTGGATAGAGTTTCTCGAAATTGGGACTCTTAAAGAAACATGTACGCATTTACACAGGCGAAATGCCATTCAAATTCGAGGTGTGTGAAAAGTGTTACTCACCGTTGTCTGTTTTAAGCACACAGTAACGCATACACAAAGGCGAAATTGTTTTTCACATGCGGGATATATCTACGATCACGTTTGTTTACAATGGGGAGTGAACATTATATGCGATGTATGCGGAAAGAATTAAGCGAGATCTGGAAGTTTAAAAACAATTAAGTTCCTTCACACAGGCGAGATGCCTTTGAAAAGTGATGTCTGGGTAATACGTTTTACGTATAAGGATACTCTTAAATTGGTATATGTGTGTTTACATTTGTCAGTGTAAATCAGCTGGAAAATAGTTTTAATATACAAATACAGTGAGGATTTTACTTACGGTTGAATGATCGCAACTGCTGGATGGGAAAGTGCAGCATCCAAAACCGCATAAGTGGAGATTGGGTCCACATGGTTAACCCTCCTGCTACCAAGGTTTATTACAACTTACTAATACCAAGGGGGTAATACAATTACCCCATCAAAATCATATACCAGTACCAGTCTTTGTCAAGCATTTTGAACATTTAACAATTTATGTATTACTGACTGTAGATCTCTAGAAAATGTAGAATTATAAAATACTCGTCCTATTGTTTAAAAATACATTATGTAACTAAACAGTCGCGTTCCATACACCTGAAAATGTACACCGAAATAAAAAGAACTTTAGATATGAAGAGTTCGCGGGAAAAACGATGAATGTCACATTTCTGTTAAGGATTAGATAATGTTCTAATTGAGTCTATAACTGCAAGATGTAGTGTTGTTTCTATAGAAAATAAAGGAAAGGATTACTGTATTCGTGGTGATAATTCTCCTTTTTACCATATTTCATAAGAACAACATTAAATTTTGTAGTGATCCATTGAATTATATAATGACATCAACCTTAACAAAACTGTGACATTCATCGTTTTTCCGGCGAACTCTTCATATGTTACTGGTGACACTATAAGATAACATACCGGTATACAGTAAATTTAAACTTGTCTTCCTTCCATTTCAAGACAAACTCCTCAAAGCTATACAGTTTTGACGCAGTAGACAATACAGCTATAAGGTATGAATGTTATAGTAGGCCTACTAAAACATAAATTGAGAATCATTTCAGTTATTTGTTTAAATTTAAATATTTGAATACAATCTTTACAACCATGAACATCTTCAAAAGATTTGTTTGTAATAAAATAAAATTGTAAAAAATCTATAAAAATTATAAAAATAAATAAATGAAAACATGAATCGATTGAAACAGAATTTAGATGTTTGTTAAAATTCAAATATACGAAGACCACCTATACTACAATGGTCATCTCGAGAAAATTGTCCACTAATAATTATTTTTAACAAAAGCGCTTTTAGAATTACCCTAATACACAGGAAAAAAAATTGGAAACCAAAGGTGAAGATAATATAAATAACAGTATCAATAATAGCATAAATAACACGAAAGAAAATAATTTGGAACCAGACAAACTCTTAAATGAAGAAAATTAAGCAACAGATTTAATTTAATATCGTGAAATTTCCATGACACCAGTGGCGTATACTGGTTAAAAGGTTTGGGCTACCGCTGACCCTATTATTACACAAAATATATCTAACAATTACTTTAATTTTAATTACTATGGTAAAACTAATAATACAAAATTATTACAGTATGTTATATTATAAACTTTTTCGTTTGTAATTTCCTTGGGCTACCCCACATGAATAAAGGGAATTACTTCTTAAAGTAGATGAATTATTTATATTATTCTTGTTTAAAAATGTTAGTAGTTTTATAACAAACAAATATAAGGATTGGAAAAAATAAATATGGTTAAAAATGTAAACAATACTAAAAAATTATCAGTGGGGTAATTCTATTACCCCCTTTGGTAGCAGGAAGGTTAAACTTAATGTTTTCATGTAGTATTCATATATTTGCTGAAAGGATTAACTGATACTCTTTAAAGCTGATGATAATTGGTAGTGTCCCTTAAAAATGATAACTCACACCGGCTATATATTTCTGGCATGAGCTTAGAAAATTTCTTGTTTACGCTCATAAGCCCCTCAGGAGACATTTCAGTAATTTCTTGCTGATATTTTCTTTCAAAGAAAGAATAGAAAAATTAGCACAGAATTTACACAAAGTATGCACCTAGTAACACACGAATGCACAGTCAGATGCTGACAAAGAATCCCTGAAATTAACAAGAAGAATCTCCACGAATATGGCCTGTAGACAGTTCATTGGGTCAAGGTTTGTTGCTTTCAAGCACAGAACACATTTTCAAGTACAAGGTTTTGAGGTCGGGAATGCCAGTCCACAATGCCATCACCAGTTGATATAAAATTAGCAACATGGAGCTCAAGCTACCTTTGCATTGGCTTCAGGCTGGGCTGGAAATTGGTGTAAAACACTCTGTTTCTTTGTAAGAAAGTTGTAGCTCATATTTTTCAAGAGAGGCTCTGACAGGGAAAGCTGTTATATCTAGGGACAAGTTGTACCTGGGGACACTAGGTTTATTTTCAAGGTTATATAGTGGAATTTTTTTTTCGCAATTGACCATCATTCAGCTGTTCTGTGATTGATTTACTCTATGTTGAAGTAATCTGGAGAAATTTTATTTAAAAAAATATCTTTTTGAACAAGAAACGTAAGTAGTTTTTCAATTAATGGAATATTTTAAATTAATTCTTTACATACAGAATTGAAAACTTAATTCTATATTTTTAAACCCTGTTGTTCTAACTAGGAATCCATGTGGTTATTGGCTTGTTTTCCTAACCTCAGTCTTAAAAACTTGCTGAGATTTATTTTGCTGGCTCTTGATGTACCTAAGAACAGTGTACCTGGGGACAACTGTGTTCAAGTGGATCTCGTTATATTTTAAATATTTTTGTAAATAAGTTACTCTTATGATGAGTAATCAAAAACAGTATTTAGTAATCATTTTATGGGATTTCAGCTTCGGTGAAATTGCCATGCAGCAAGTTAAAAATCAAGAGACAAACCCCATCAAAACTCCTCCCAGGGAAATCCCATAATCCTAAAAATGAAAGGCACGCGTTTAAATAGATACGCCAGAGAAAACCGAGATAGAAGAAAGAAAATGAAAATTGAGTGAGAGGAGAAATATGATGGATAAAGTTCAAAAACGGAAGAAGTAGAAGCCACAAGTTCTGCTTCCAGAAGATAATTCAGAAGAAAGTGCTGATGAGCCGAGGAATGTGTTAGTGCTAATGATAATCATGAAGATGTCTTTTCAACTATAGATGACACTGAGTTGATTGCTTGAGCGAATTTAGAAGAAACAAGAGAAGAAAATTTTGTTCTTATTCGTGTGGCAGGAAAGACAAACTAATAAAATTATATATATATTTTTTTGTCGGTAGAATTTTAAGAAGATTTGTGAAACAGAATATGAAGTTCAGTATCTAAAGTTTACTAAATATGATGACAATTTACTTTTTACATGGTTAGCAATCAGAAATTTTTGACTTTCCTTCAGAGGATATTGTGAACAAACTTCCCCCACCTTCTCAAAGAAAAGGTTCAAGCCTAAGGGGCACTAAGAAATATATTTTCAAAGTGTCATTTGAAGGATACGTCCTTGGATAATAAATTCATTTAATTGGAAAGCCTAATATTGTTTTCTGTCAGTAAAATTTGGAATTATGTTAAAACTTTAAACTTAGAAACATTATCACTACTGTTACAGGTATTACATTAAATTTAAAGGCAAAACCTATCAATAATAATTAGAAAACAGTACATTGTCTGTATTTTGTACAATTATAAACTTAATGAAATATTAGTTATATTAATATTTTGTTGAACCATATCCCAAGGTATGTCATCCTATGTCCCAAGGTACATCACACTTTTTCCAAGGTACTCACCCTTATGTACCTAGGGAAAGTATGTATGTAGCACTTTAGGAAATTTTTTTAAAAATCTCTACAAAAAAAAATATTTAACACTAGGAAAACCGGACCCATCATTCTGCCGGGTACCACGGATTTAAATAATTAAGTAATTGATTAACTAGCGGACTTACTCGTGTTAATTATGTAAGTCTGTGCGGATTACAGCTGTTTCGGTGCTTCATCACACCATCCTCAGAGCCTACTAGATCTCGGCGTCATCTCGAACTTCTCTGCCTGTTGTGTGGGTGCGTTTGATTGTTGAAAAGTGGAGTCAAATAGTGTGTGTGTACTGAAATTGATCTGTGTGTTGAGAATTTGATCTGGGTGTGTTTTAGTGTGTTTGTATATTTCGTATTGTTCTAGTGTGTTGAGTTTTTGGTTCTTGGGTTGTATACAAACATACTAAAACACACCCAGATCAAATTCTCAAAACACACATCAATTTCAGTACACACACACTATTTGACTCCACTTTTCAACACTTTTCAACAATCAAACGCACCCACACAACAGGCAGAGAAGTTCGAGATGACGCCGAGATCTAGTAGGCTCTGAGGATGGTGTGATGAAGCACCGAAACAGCTGTAAGCCGCACAGACTTACATAATTAACACGAGTAAGTCCTCTAGTTAATCAATTACTTATATTCAAGTGTTAATACATCCCAAGATAGTAGAACGCAACACTTGTGCACGCATTTCAAATTTTAAACTTTTGTATTAAAACTACATTTTCTGAAGATCTTAAAATGTGCAAATCCAGTTGATGTTATCAAGTTTGCCACATGTGGTCCTGAAAATATGGATTGTATATACAACACTTGCAAACAGTGCCTTAGTAAAGTAATAATCGAGGTAGAACAAGAAAAATATGAGGGCGTAGTAACATACAAAAAGCGGCTTAAAAAGAAAGGAAGACAAAGGAAATTAAGAAAGAAGCTAAAGAATTGAGAACAGTCAGCAAGAAAACCATATCAGTTCCATTAGAAGGGTAGTGTGAAGTTTTAGTATAAAATGGTTATCCTTCACCTAGGTTTACCTCATTTAGAGAATAATAATAATTAGATATCGTCGCTTAAGAAACAATACTGACATTTTTGGCCAAAACTGTTTTTTTGCACAGATGGTACCTCCACTGTCAGCTGCATGCATTGACAAGTGCGGGAATTTTATTGCATGAATGGCCTGCGTGCGAAGGAGGAGGGTGCAATACCGCATATCTGAATCAAGAGAAGTCTATTGGAAATACCGCGTATCTGACAACAGATATTATGTCTGCGTCCTTAGTACAGAACCTGGTTCTCGTTACTACCTTGTAAAATTGTGTCAACAGTGTGTGATATTCTGAGAAGATTAAAGAAGTGTTCTGTTTCAATTATTTTAAAAAGTAAATGTAATAGAATTATTTCACTAATGTGAATTGAATGTTTGTTGAGCTGAGTTCACGCAGAATCTTACTGCAAATTCAGTCGCTGAAATATAAGATATTTATTATTTTATTATTATATACAGATACAAGAAAATAGCTACCGGCATGGCTCAGTCGGTTAAGGCGCTTGCCTGCCGGTCTGTAGTTGCGTTCAGGCGCAGGTTCGATCCCCACTTGGGCTGATTACCTGGTTGGGTGTTTTCCGAGGTTTTCCCCAACCGTAATGTGAATGCAAGGTAATCTATGGTGAATCCTCGGCCTCATATCGCCAAATATCATCTCGCTATCACCAATCTCATCGACGCTAAATAACCTAGTAGTTGATACAGCGTCGTTAAATAACCAATTAAAATAAAAAAAAATACAAGAAAATTAATTAATTGGACGACGGTCAGTTTAGCGAGAACAAAATCCTATCTGTGCTATGTTCTGCATTCAAGACGGGAGAAACTTCTGTGAACATTAACAGGATATGGCATAACATGAGAAAAAAATTCAGGTTTGTAAAAAGATGTTTCTGTGTACATTGGGAATTAAAGAATAGACTGTGCGATATTGGTTAGGTAATAGTACTGATGGCGTCCCTTCTGTAAAATATGAGTCATATCCTCGTGCAAAATCACAGGAAAAAGAGCATTCGAAAGAATTTCTTACTTCTTTCTTCAGTAGCCTGCCTAAATTACCGTCACATTATTGTAGACGAACATACACAAAATTGTATCTAGAACCGATTGTGCAGTCACAGTCACAATCATATGAGCTTTACTAAGAAAAATGTGATGACAGTAACCTAAGCCGACATACTTTCGACAGTTTGTTCTAGGAGTTAACCTCAGTCTCTTTAGGCCCAAGAAGGTTCAATGTAACGTTTGCTGCAGCTATAAAGCCGGAAATATCAAAGAAGAAGAATGGAAAACTCATAATGAAAGGAAAGAATTGGCAATAAATGAAAAATATAAAGACAAAGAAAATGGGCAGAAAAATTTGTGTATAGTTTATACAATGGATCTTCAAGCAGTTAAGATGACACCATTTGTATTATACAACAAAATTAGCTGTGCATAATTTTACAATGTACAACCTAGCCACTCAGGAAGCAGTATGTTACTGGTTTAATGAGACAGAGGCTGATCTATTGGCGTCAACTTTTGCATCATGCTTGGTAGATATGTTAACCAAGCAACTGAAAGATTATCTACTCCCAGTCATTCTGTGTTCTGATGGTAGTAATTACCAGAATAGAAAAGTAGTAATGGCAAATGCCTTATTAAAATTAGCCATTAATACTGGTGTTACAATAACACAGACATTTTTGGAAAAAAGACATACACAAATGGAATGCAATTCCGTCCATAGTTCTATTGAATGTAAACTGAAAGGACGTGAAATAACACTTCCTAGCCAGTATGCTTTGATTTCTAAAGAGGCTAGGAAGAAACCGTTCCCCTATGAAGTCCATTATCTGACTCATAACTTCTTCACAAACTTTGCGACTAAAGATTTGTCGTTATACGACTCTATTCAACTTGGGAGGAATAAAAATGACTCTACGGTCACTGACTTAAGAGTCGTTCAGTATTTTCCTGATGGTATAATACTCTTCAAGTGCAATTTCAGTGATGACTTGCAAGAAATGCCTAGGCGCCCTAAGAAGCTCTCCAGCAATGTCGTTTTTCCAAAACTGTACAATGATAGGCTGAAGATTAATGAGTCAAAATGGAATCATCTGCAATAATTGAAGAATGTTATTCCAAGAGACTGCCATAGTTTTTATGATAGCATTCCACAATAGGGTTAGTCAAGGATTACTTTTTATGATTCCAGTGCAGGCCTATAATTATTTCTTTATTGTGTTTAACGAATATTGTGCCTGAAAAATTATTGTTATCATCATTATTACATTTTTATATGCTTTGTATTCATTATTAGCAAGTTAAGTCCATTGTCAATAATAATAATAATAATAATAATAATAATAATAATAATAATAATAATAATAATAATAATAATAATAATAATAATAATAATAATTGGTATTATTATTATTATTATTATTATTGTTATTATTTATCATCATTTTATTATAAAATTATATTTGCCAGTAACGTTTTAGTAACAATTATACTTATGTATTCAAATGCGTAGTGTGGAAATAAAGTACCTGTTACCAGATTATTATTATTATTATTATTATTATTATTATTATTATTATTATTATTGTTATTATTATTACAATAAACATTGAACTGTGTCTTCGTTTTTCCTTTTCCATACTTTCAGCATTTGATTGACTGTAAGAATGTAGCAATCATTGTCTGGAACGTAGATCTACTGCTGACTGAAGCTACAGCCTACCGACCTTGATTGCAAGTCAGATGGTAGGACAACAATTCAGATAACACATTAGCATATACAAGAGCACGAATAATATTTCAAGAAGACAGTTTTAACGCAAAGAAAACGCTAGTCAACATGTGTCTTGAAGCTGCTAAAGTTGTCACACAATACCGCGTAACTAACAAAATGTGTCAACAGCAGAGTTCCAATACCGCAGAAGTGACATGGCCAAATGTCTACGGCCATGATCACCCATTTTCACATAGTTACAAATTAGTTAAGCTATTTCATAGCCATATATCACTTTTCAAGGCTATTGAGTTATTTTTATGGTTTTTATTCGGTTTTTTTTTCTCCTGTAAAATTTACATTTTGTCAGTTACGAGGTATTGGTTCTTAAACGACGATAAGTTTATTTATTTATTTTTTTTTACAAATTTTCATTTCTTTATATATTATGTAAGTACTGTCCCCAATTTGGTAACAACGGTCCCTTGGCTTTTTTTTTTTAATTAGAAAATCTCACATTTTTTTAAGCTCAACTGATACCGATACCTTCAATAATAGGAGCAAATGTAATCAATGTGAGAAAAAGAGACACAATTTAATATAATAAATTTTTTTTCAGTTTTGTTATTCATATTTGCCCATTTCAGAATATTCACCCATTATTAGTTACATTAATTTCTGGCTCCATAGATTTCTCCAGCTTATTGGGCGGATGATCCCCCCAGCCATTATAGCTGGCTTTCGCAACTGGATTTTACCACCTATTTTAGCTCTCCTAGTGCATCACGATTCTAGGTGGAGACCGGTCCCATACATTGGACGAAATTTCATGAGAAAATTTCATCCCCATGAGAACTCGAACCAGTTCACATTCTGTAACTTGAGTCCAAGGCAGGATGCCTTAGGCCACATCACGACGCGGGACTTACTGGATAAAAATAGAGGAAGGTGGCGAAGATTACTATTGTTGCGGCCGTTTGCTACAGTGGGACACACAGGATTTCATTGATTGAATTATTTGTAAATAGGCTATATTTGGATATTCTTTTTAATTTTTCATATAATTAGTACCTAACTCAATATTTTAGCTTTGATAAAGCAAGTGTTCTGCGTTTTAAATTCTGAATAGTAGAGTGTATGGAGTTTTAAGTATGATTTAACTCCATTTTTTTTTTTTTTACTTTTATCGTCTCTCTCTTAAAAGCTTTGTGGTTAACACGACACGACAGCGCATCTCTGGAGCAGTGAGATCAGCTTTGTCGCTACATTCACGGCAACATTGATCTCCCCTAAGAGTCCAGGGAGAGGCAATGAAGTTCACTTTCGGTAAATAGTTCCGTTATTAGTTTCGTATATTTGCAATTCGGGGAGAGGTAAGTTGCAATTTTTACCTTTAGCGTATAAGTCAACATAAACTTCACACTCGAATATAACCGTCATTGTTTTCATTATACCTGTTTCACTATTAACCCAGATGTTCCTGAATTATTTTTTTTGTTTGAAATTTCGAAAGATAGTATGTCTATTGTTCATAGTGATCCTTAGTAATGGACAAGTATGTTTTTTAAGTAATAACCTTCCTAGGTTTTGCAGAAAAGTGCGTCCTTCTGGAAGGACGTCAGGATAATATGACTATAATTTCATAAGAAATGTGAAGAAAGATTTTTCGTAATAGTTAAGCGAATTTCAGCAGTTCGTACCAGAAAATTATACTCGTGGTCCTCCAAAAACATAAGAAATACTAAAAATAACATTTAGGTGCTTAATAATGTTAAAACTATAGATATCATTAAGCACAATTACATTGCTATTTATTTAGGAATGATAATATGTTGGAATACCACAAAACAATTGAGAACATGCTGACATAAATAAATATCGCAAAGTATAGCATTAATTAGCTGTGGATATCCAGTCACTCATGCTTATCACTAATCCAGTGACTATGGTTTTTTACTAATCCAGTAAATAATGTTCTTTCACCAATCATTTCACTTGATGTGAAAAGACACAAAACAGCTGACATGAAGGGGCAGATCATACTTGAGGCACATTGTGGTTGCTTTTTTTTTTTATTTTATTTTTTTGGGCATATCCTGCATTTCAGTTGCTTCTTCTTATGCGTATGAATGTCCACTGGCAGATCAGAAACGTAGTGGTCCCGTCCATCATACCAGGATGCAATTTTCGATACCTTGGAAGGCCTACCTTTGCTGGTGAGAACCCCTTTTGTTTGATTTCAGAATAGCTGTCGCAACTCGTCTCTGAAGAGACAGATGATCTATATTCTCTTCATTAGGCCTGTACAAAAGACGGGCGTTCTGTTCAGCGACATCTATGAGATGAGCGATGATTGGAAAGTACCATTTCTTCCCTCTGATGGACGTCCGATAGAGAGACATGTTCTGGTCCCCACAATCGATGCCTCCCATATGATTGTTGTATGACTCAAAAAGACGAGGTTGAGGCACAGCTATCCTTAGCTTCTTCTCTCTTGAAAAGCGCCCAACTTGTCTCAGAGGAAAAATTTATCTAGGTCATCGTTATCACACACATACCAGTTCATCATGATGAAATCGAATCTGTCTCTCGATATTGCTTTTGACACAAGTTCATTGTGACTGTCTTGTTCCCCTTGCCAATACATTCTTCTTCTGGGAACTGCTACATAACCACTAAGCAGGACTACAGCTAGAAACATCATCATTTCATTTTCAGAGCAGTCTCCTACTCTGTTCTTCTTTGCTGCGTACTGATTGATATAAGTGACCACCATGTTTAGAATTTCTTCATCGGGTTTGAGTGATACTTCACACATCAGAGGCCATTCCGTGCTTGGAAGAGTTGAGTCTTCATTTTCAGGTTCCCCTGTAGTTTCTCTCTCGGCAGCTTGTGTCCCAATAATACCTTCCTTGTTTGTCTGCAGAGTTGGAGGGACCAATGTAGAACTGGTGGTTGGGAGTGTTGAGCCTGCTTTTACAGGTTCCCCTCTATCTTCTTTCTTGGTACCCTTTGTCCCAGTAACGTCTTCCTTGTTTGTTTCCAGGGCTGTAGAGGACGTTGTAGATCTTGTCCTTCTACACTTTCGAGATAGCAGAGATGGACCAGGTAACAGATGGCAATCCTATGTCATATGATGAATCCTCACATTCATTGTTGATAGCGATGTCAGTTACAAACACATCGGCACTCAGTTGACTTAATCTCAAATTATCTATACATGGGTTGTCTTCTGCACCCGAATCCTCATCAGTCAAATCATCATTTGCATTTAGAGGTACCTAGCAAAAGTGCGATATCTACACCACTGTTTGGAATAGTTTCACTACTATCCACGATTTCCAGAAGTTCATGCAATGTAATTTTTCTCCGGGAAACACAAAGAAAATACCATATTATCCTGACATCCTTCCAGAAGGACGCTAGAAAATATAACGTTATTACTAGTTATGAATGTACGTTCATGCAAATTTAACATAAGTGTATTGAAAGCCCTAACCTTTGAGATACTGCACCATAAATTTCAAAAAAATAATCCGTAAATTATGGTAAATATAATTACCCATTTGTAACAAGGTCAATCAAATCAACCATCGCTGCTGAAGTCCAACATTCAGGTCTAAATTTCTCGCTCACAACTGACGGTTAACTTGCAGCTGCTGTGCAGTCCGTCAACAATGGACATTCAAAAGGCAGCGTGACTAACAATAGTAACATTTGGAGCCTAATATTAATTATTACGTCATTATTTCTTAAGCCATGCATTCTGTCCTTCTGGAAGGACGTCGGGAACATCTGGGTTAAGTTTACCTTTGTTTCGCGGCACGTTTTAGTTTGCAGAATTGTAATATTAAACGGAAGGTGGGGTTAATGAACTGGCCACCCTACCCCTTTATCAGGGGCGTATTTTGCGGGCTACCGGCGGTAGCCCAAGGAAATTACAAAAGAAAAAGTTTATAATATAACATAATGTAATAATTTTGTATTATTAGTTTTACCATAGTAATTAAAATTAAAGTAATTGTTAGATATATTTTGTGTAATAATAGGGTCAGTGGTAGCCCAAACCCTTTAACCAGTATACGCCACTGCCCTTTATGTCCTTGCTTAGTTGCCTCATAAGCAATGCCCCAACCTGAAGAGTAAATTTTGTAAAATTGATTTATCCATTACCTATGATGGCAAAATAAGGCCACGATATTTTCTTAGGGGATGTATTAATAAAAACTTCATCGAATTATCCACTAACGTTACTTGATATGCAAGGAAGGATTAGAATAGAAATTAGTAATATTGCAGCTGATTTCCGATGTGTGGATGGAAATTTGTTGCGCAATTTTTTGCATTTGTGCACCGTACAATGATGGTGGGCATTTCTAGTAGATCTCATGAATGAAATCCAGTATATTAACCAAGTAAGGCTGTTTTTCTTTGCTGTATTTACGGGTCGCATTTTTTCGAAACGAGCGCCCTCTCACCTGAGGCAGTGCTCATTCATTACCCGCTACATTTCTTTGCAGACTCACTGTATTATCAAAGTATATCAGTTTTCTTCTAATCATGAGACTTCCCACAGCTATTTTTGCAAAATTGTGAATGTAACTTCTGCTGAAGATATTCAGGAAATCGGTTTCAATTAGCCTATGATATGAAGGGCTCCAAGAGATATAGTCATAAGCCACACTGATATAGTTTTGAGAAATGAGCAAAATAAAGTTTGATAACCTGTAAATCATAATATCAAACTATGAAGATTTCTTGCATGTTTTGAAACATATTCATGAATGTAGCACAAACATTTTGATTCCAAACACAGTTTCATAGTTATCGCAATTAAGGAAGTAACTAACTGTGGCTAATGACTATATCTCACTGAGAAAGGATAGAAATATCTGATGTCATATACCACTCATTTATTATGAAAAATAATATTTTAGTATAGTTAATTGATTATGTTACGTAGTCTTACAGAAACAATGAAAACTTTGTCAATCATTATGTATTATGAGAGGTCTTCCACTTCATAGCCATGCATATTATTGCCTTTAAGTGACTGGAAGGAGTCTTGATTGGCTGCTGGAATGTATGCCATAAGAGACAATACATCATTCAATTTCTTCTGGTTAATGAAGAGTGGAGTTCTATATTTTACTGGAAGTTGAAATGGATCTCATTCTACAGATCTTCCTTTCTTATTAAGTCGTATTATCAGCAATATTCAGAGGGCCTAATGTGGATTAACAATGCTTTACACCTCACTCATAAAGAGTTTTGGAATTCAAGTGAAATTGTGTGGCTTCACCGAAATGAATTTTATTACCATTCTTCAATTAGTTGTTTTGGATACCAGTGATTTAAGATCATCCAAACTCTTGAAATCCTCTCTTTTTCCATTTTTGTTACAATAAAGCTGTTATTTCGACCTGCTAACTTCACATCAACCCATTCATCTGGCATGTAGACTATTGAATGCCTGTTTCTTGCATATTTTTCTAATTTGCAAAATCACGATCGTATGGGAGTCAAGTGTGACCCACCACAGGATAGACAAAACTGGATTATTTCAAATCTCTTAGTAGCCACGAGAGATCCCCCCAAAACAATTGGAGTCCAATTCTTTGCCTTTGGCTCCATTTTCATCTTGGCCATCAAATACGCATTTTGGGCAGTGAAGTCTCCCATGTCGCAGAAAAAGTGAAAAATATTCTCATGAATTCTCCAAGTAGCTTAGTATAGCATTTATTGGAACAAGTGCAAGAAGGTCCTAAAGAAGCTGCTTGAACTGTCTTATTTGTTTTACTATACACATACTGTCGACCTATATTATGTCTTCGTTTAACCATCACCTTTGTCCATTTGTCACTGTTGCGCTTCCTTTTTGTTGAATAATTTTGTTTCTGTGGTGATATTTCACTTATTCTACTAACATCAAGCTGTAATATTAAGAAAAATAAAAATTGTAAGATTTTAGATGAAACATAGTCACAAGCAACATACACAAATTTGCAGCTCCTGTTTTCATTTTAGGTTAAAGGTCTTTTTAAAAACTACAGTTATTGTGAAAAATTACATGAATAAACTACACTATAGTCATTAAACATAACATAAAAAGTTCGTGCATAATAATAATAATAATAATAATAATAATAAATCCGTAGAGCATGTAAAATTCAGGGCGATACAGTCGCAAGCCACACAGCACACAAGAGTGCACCTCAACACATGTATGGACTTCGGTCCTGCGTTCATAGACATCTATGACGTAGTGCAGAGGGCGGCCACTAGAGGAAACCCAAGAGATGGAGCTTAATCTGAGACGATTCTGAACGGCGTCGGGATTGTATCCGGCGTGGCTTAGTGGATAAAGCATCAGCATGTAGAGCTGAAAACCCGGGTTCAAATCCCGGCGCCGGGGAGAATTTTTCTCCGTTCCATCTCTCTTTCATCATGTGATGACGCAGAATATCTGCATGGAAATATCATATGTACTTCGGTACATCAAAATATATATGATATGCGTAATAAATCACTTTGTGACTTAAGACGGCGCTCATACCGTCGGATCCCGGCCAATCAGTCACTCATCTGAGTGGACCTCAACACATGTATGGACTTCGGTCCTGCGTTCATAGACATCTATGACGTAGTGCAGAGGGCGGCCACTAGAGGGAACCCAAGAGATGGAGCTTAATCTGAGACGATTCTGAACGGCGTCGGGATTGTATCCGGCGTGGCTTAGTGGATAAAGCATCAGCACGTAGAGCTGAAAACCCGGGTTCAAATCCCGGCGCCGGGGAGAATTTTCCTCCGTTCCATCTCTCTTTCATTATGTGATGACGCAGAATATCTGCATGGAAATATCATATGTACTTCGGTACATCAAAATATATATGATATGCGTAATAAATCACTTTGTGACTTAAGACGGCGCTCATACCGTCGGATCCCGGCCAATCAGTCACTCATCTGAGTGGACCTCAACACATGTATGGACTTCGGTCCTGCGTTCATAGACATCTATGACGTAGTGTAGAGGGCGGCCACTAGAGGGAACCCAAGAGATGGAGCTTAATCTGAGACGATTCTGAACGGCGTCGGGATTGTATCTGGCGTGGCTTAGTGGATAAAGCATCAGCACGTAGAGCTGAAAACCCGGGTTCAAATCCCGGCGCCGGGGAGAATTTTTCTCCGTTCCATCTCCCTTTCATCATGTGATGACGCAGAATATCTGCATGGAAATATCATATGTACTTCGGTACATCAAAATATATATGCTTTTTACAGAGCTTTATTGTTTTTAAATATGCAACCCTGGGTCAGATTCCTTATCTGTTCGGACTCAAGTTCCATTCATTCCTAGCAGTCTTTTAATAGTGATGATCCGCTTGTAGATGCTGCAGCCAGGGTTGGTGCACTGAATGGGTCTCTGGTATATTGGCTCGAGAGGTGGCAGGACATTGAAAATCACTTGATATGTAAAATATGGTGGCAAGGAAGGAGATTGGTCTGTACAAGAGGGAAACAAATTACGAAGTGTAAAGAATACTGTCCGAGTTTGGGATTCGTCCTCAAGAGCGTCACGAAGAGGTTTTACTCACGCAGTTGAGGATTGGCCACTGTCATCTGACACATGGCCATCTCCTACGTGGCGAGCCTCAGCCGGAATGTGATATGTGCCGTGTTCCACTTACAGTGGAACATTGTTTATTGCATTGCAGAAAATATGACCGGTCCATTGGCAATATGGAATTCTGGAGACTCTATGTGACGCTCTTGGAAATGATTTTAATTGTATAAATCCAGTTCTGAGATTTTTATCGAATACAGGACTGGAAAAGGTGATTTAGTTTTTTTATTGACCCGTTTTACTAATTTTCCTGACCCTTTACATCCGGAGGTTACATTTGTAGTTTTGTATTTTATTTTACACAGTTGACATTTCGGACCTTGTACATCCGAATATTTTATAAAACTTTATAGTTTTTGAAATTTGATACATAATTTATCTCTGGTGACCTTAGTTTTATTATTTTATTGGTTCATTTTGAATACTACCTAGTGTTGTAGAACTGCTCACTTTTATTATCCTTTACAAATCACCTTATGTGTACTGGAATTGTGTACCTCGTTTTCCATAACGCTTTTTAGTTATTTTAGCACTCGGATTATTGTATTATTTGTGTCTTTTTTATGAAGAATTTTAGATAAGGGCGCAAATATCCATAGTAACTGACGCGCCCTTTTTAAAGCCCACTACCACCACCACCACCACCACCACCACCACCACCACCACCACAGTTCCAAATGAAATCGTTTTTTGTTTTTCTCAAGGCCATCCCTGCACTTACAGATGGAAGACGTAATCTCATCATCTGGACAGATTCATGTGCTAAAATAAGAATGTCCTTGTAGTATCTTTGTGGGTTCATTTGGTGAAAACGGGTGTTCTTTGTACCTGGGCATACATACATGGCTTCAGATCGCGACTTTGGTGTGATCGAAAGGGAAAAACTTCACACCCAATACGTTTACGTCCCTGACCAATGGTGCGACCTAATTGCGAGGGCCAGAAAAAAGAAACCAGTCCATGTAATACGTATGGAAAAGGAGGACATGAAAGATCTGTCTCTATTGCAGAAAAGCCTTGTGTACAGAAAAAAAAAAATCAATCGCAGGTAGTGCAGTAACTTTCAGGGATGCTACCTCCATCTTTGTAAGTAAAGATAAACCTGAGATTATTGGACTCAGTTATAGGCTACGTGTAGCCATTAAGATAAGTAGATAAAAGCAAACACAAAAAGAAGAGGTCGACAAGCAAGCACAATAATCACTTTCAACCTTAGGTACCTAAGTGGCCACTGCATCAAGCTGAGGTTCGGTTCGGAGCAGTTACTGTGACGTCATTACTCGGTTGATCTGAGTACACATTTGTGGCGGCAGATTTAAAATTTAGATATATTGAGTATTTTACAAGCATTGTAGTAAAGCACTTTCGCTTTGACAATAGACGAGAAAAAAAGTGCTTCTCTTCATTGCCAAATGGCAGTTGCAAATTTTATTTCAGTGATTACAGCAGTTTGCGGAGTTATTTTATATGAAACGCCTATTTAACCTTCAGTGTTGTTATATATGAGCGACGAAATAAAACTGATGAAATAATTCATAATACTAACAGTTAATAAATTAACATGTGAGGTAAATGTTAAACGCTGCAGCTAAGTAAAAAAGAAGATAGAAAGAAACGGACTCCATGAAGCACTACCTAAAGCACTTAAAAAATTACACACAGAATTATTTACTATTATGGAAAGTGGATACAATAATCAATAAAATGAGGAATCTTGAATTGAAGAACGTAATATTTATTTATTTTATAACATGAGTAGCCTTTCATACAACCATGTTCTCTTTAGTGAAGAATAATATTATTAATAAATTAAAGTAATTAGGTAACATAATTCGTAGAAATAAATGCAAATAAAATGATGACTGATGAAGTAACACAAATCCGATAAACACAAATACAAAAAAATGCATTTCCTTTTTTAACATATTTTAATATTAATCAAACACTCTAATATAATAATAATAATAATAATAATAATAATAATAATAATAATAATACTTATCGCTTTTAAGGAACCCGGAGGTTTATTGCCACCCTCACTTGAACCCGCCATCAGTTCCTATCCTCAGCAAGGTTAAATCAGTCTCTACATCATATCCCCACCTCCCTCAAATATATTTCAATATTATCCTCCCATCTACGTCTCGGACTCCCCAAAGGTCTCTTTCCCTCCGGCCTCCCAACTAGCACTCTATATGCATTTCTGGATTCCCCCATATGTGCTACATGCCCTGCCTATCTGAAACGTCTGGATTTAATGTTCCTGATTATGTCAGGTGAAGAATAAAATGCATGTAGTTCTGCGTTATGTAACTTTATCCATTCTCCTGTAACTTCATCTTTCTTAGCCCCAAATATTTTCCTAAGCATCTTATTCTCCAACACCCTTAACCTCTGTACCTCTCTCAAAGTGAGGGTCCAAATTTCACAACCATATAGAAGAACCGGTAATATAATTGTTTTATAAATTCTAACTTTCACCTTTTTGACAGCAGACTGGACTATAAAAGCTTCTCAACCGAATAATGAAACGCATTTCCCATATTCATTCTGCGTTTAATTTCCTTCCGAGTGTCATTTTGTTACTCTTGCTCCAAGATTTTTGAACTTTTCCACCTCTTCAAAGGATAAATTTCCAAATTTTATATTTCCATTGCGTACAATATTCTGGTGACAAGACATAAACATATACTTTGTCTTTTCGGGATTTACTTTCAAACCTATCTCTTCACTTCAATTAAAATTTCCATGTTTTCCGTAATAGTTTGTGGATTTTCTCCTTATATAGTCACGTCATCCGCATAAAGACGGAGCTGATGTAACCCGTTAAATTCCAAATCTTCTCTGTTATCCTGGACTTTAATAATAGTAATAATAACAATATTATTATTATTATTATTATTATTATTATTATTATTATTATTATTATTATTATTATTATTTACAGTAAGATGTTCAGACTGGCAGTGTTCATTAGGCCCACTTGATAGGTCATATAATAGGATGAACTCCCCTTCAATACCAGAGTTTCAGCCCGCCTTGGGGATAAGGAAATAATTTGTCCTTCAGCAGAACGTATTTAAATATATTAGTACCTACGTTGTGAAACACTAAGTGAAACACGTGAACTCTGTTCGAACGTTTGAACTGACCGGTAATGGCTACGGTTAACCGAGTAACTTCAGTGCTCTGCTGCCAAGCACGTAAACTGATAGAACCGAGTTACTCAACAGTTCTACTCGCTCTGTCCCCAGCTCTACATCACGCTGTCCAAGCATAATGACCTAATGAAACTCTTACCATTGATTTCTCCTGTTTATCATGACTTTTACAGGAATCTTAAGACTGTAAATGACACAACCACGTGTGAAAACATCGAATTTATTGATGATGAGACAGAGTTTGCGTAGTCATATATATGCCTGTAATGCTATCTTCAATTTTGGATAAATACTGATTCACTATGTTTATATCTATGGCACTAACGATTTGCAGTTGTATTTGTACATCTGTCTTCTTTCCTCTAAACCAGGCTTGATATATGTATGTCCTATACATCAATAGTAATTTACAATAAACTTTAACAGCAATTATCTCACAATTGCTTTGAAGTGGGATCTGCCATTTTTCCACTGAGGTACTCATATTTAGTCCCGCTATCAGTGCTAAAAATGTTCGAAATTCTTCTGTAGCTGATAAGTGGTTTCAGACTTGTGTAGAAATTTAAGATAAATTAACCTTGTAGGGATAAGGCCACTAGGCCTTCTTTTCCTTTCTACCAAGACATCACAACTACAATTTCACGAATAAAAATAGAATTACAACTACAATAGAATCTAAATAGATACCTGATTAATAGACACTAGACAGTTTTTTGTAGAAGTTAAAAACAAACAACGAATTAGTTGCTGAATTAAACATTAAACCTAGAATGTTTGTATAGGGTTGAAATTACTGATGATTGAAATATTGTCTCCTAGAATAAGAAAATTGTTTACTAGAAGCCATGCATGAATTAGTCTTAGTTACTGGCAAAGCGTCTAGGAAGTTAGTGTGGTTTTGAATTGAAGATTATTTTGACAGTCCCTGATACTAGCACGTAGTGATTCAAGGGATCTTTGCAAGGAATTGTGAAAGAAGATTGATTACCAGCTAAAGCTATGTGAACTAGATCCTAGTAACTAGTAATTACTGTTGCTCAACAGCACAGTTTCTGTGATCACTGTCAATTACATAACCTTATCTTTCAGTTGTGATGGATGTGATCAAGATGGAACCTGCACTTGATCTGCTCGACATACAACTACATGGTAACACATACGAAATGGAAGAAAATGATCCTTTATCAGAGGTAAGTCTTACTGAGATTATATATTTTTTTATTTGTTTGTGTAACAGTGTCAGAAAAGCAAACATTTCACACTTTATATTCAGTAGACTAAATTAGAACCCCGTGCTTTGCTGTGTGGTGTATGGCGTCATGAATTGGTCTGACATTATGAAGTGTGCTTGGTTGTACACTCTTCATGGGAAGAAATTTTCATAGGAAAATCAGCTAGTCTGTATCACTACTGCTCACCCTGCATCATCATCGAGTAATGCAGAGTCACAGTTGTTAATGTAATCCGGTCCCACAGATCCACTGCGGTTCTGTTGGCATCTCTGTGTGAAAGTTAAATGACTCTTGGATTTCATGTGAGAGGTTGTCCTCTGTACTCTATAACATTTTATTTGAGTTATAATTTCTAAGACAATTATATTCAGACAAGGTACTTTCTGATGTCCAACAGCAGATATTATTTCCCACTCACTTCAACATTGTTTATGGAATACATGCTACCACTTATTGACTAGTAAAACTGTGATCTAAATTTAATTAAATATGTGGAAAACGTACAGCATTGATTTGAGATCTGCTTCTGTTATTGGCGTGCACATTATGGTATACGTTAGCTCGTAGTTGTACTTGAGAGGGATAAAGAAATTTGAAAATTATTAAATATGCTCTTGCATCAGAAAATAGCCAAGCAGGATAATGATTAATTTCAAAAGTAGGCAAGTATTAACCAAATTATTTCTTCATTTGTGACAACATAGATATAGTTGGAAATATAAAAAGTAGAGCATAAGTTATAAAATGCATTTTCTCTTTACCTTCTAAATGGATGTATAGAGAAATTATTGTTAGGAATGTTCGCACTATCATTGGTACGATTGAATAACATTACACAATGAAGATATCATAACTTTTATTCAACAATAATGTGATTTTTATTTCTAACTTTGACCACACACTTTGTTCTGTAGGAAGGGAACTTATCGCATCTGAAAGTGACGGGCATGAAGACAGAATGCTTGGACCAGAGTTACGATATCAAATCAGAGATAAAGGTTGAAGACACTCCAGTTCCTATTGGCTTTCCTATGGTGAAATCCGAAGTTGATGTAAGTGGTTCTGTGACAATATACCTATATACCAGTAATTTTTAAGTATGTGAGACCTATTAACAGTCTCGAATTTTATTAACACTCTTCCCTTTTTTCATAATGTTCACAAAGTAGACTGTTTTCATTTTAGATTTGAAATAACATAATAATTGGAAATACCAGGAATACATGGAGAAAAGTGCCTACAGTATTTGAGGAACAAGTTGAGACAAGATTTTGAACAGAGACAGCATATTATATGCTTACCTTCTGTCTTGCACAGCTGCTATTATGGGGTTGTTGGCATTGGTGCTATCCCTTCCATCATGTCCATGGAAGTATCAGTGGCGGCCTGCTCCTCTCTAGAGTGTTCATATCCTCTGTCCTCTCTGTCTGTCTCTCCTATATCGACTACAAACCAGTCATTGACTCCTTCAATTAAACCATCTTTTCCCCAATTAAACTTTTCTTCCTTTTCTACACTTCCACATGCTTTTCTCCATTTTCCTAGTGTCACTTTTGACAATGCTGTTTGAAAGAGAAGTGTTACATCACTGGGTCCGAAAGTCACATTATGTTGGCTTCATTGTTCTTTACTTTGGCCCAAATTAATTCAGTTGCACTGAAGTTGCAATAATAGGGAGGAAGACGCACTACGGTATGCCCTGCCAACTCTGCAATAGTATCAATTCCGTATTTTCTAAATTTGTTTTCCTTAGTATTGATATAATGTCATATAATACAACTTTGGTGGATCTCGGATCGTATTCAATGTTCTTTTCGCGTAACCAGGTTTCCATTTCGCTTTTTAACTTGATGAAATTGGGGCCTTTTTTAGTTTGTCTGAATGATAAGATGTATTGTCCATAACAATGACACTATTTTTAGGAATATTTGGAAGGAGTTTGTTTACAAACCAATCCCTGAAAACAATACCGTCCATCTCCTCATGATAGTCCTTTGTTGATTTAGATCGAAAATACAGAAGGCCGTTCAGAAGAAACCCCTCAGAAGTCCTGGCATATACTATATTAAATCTCTGCCTTTTACCCAGGGGGACAATGAATTTCACTGTCTGGTGTGTCACATAACCATACTTTTCCTGTAATATGGTTTACATTCAGCCAAGTTTCATCAAGATAAACGATTGTTCGACCACTTGCTCTTAGTTCTTGCATTTTTCGTAAATAGTGAAATCTTTTTGTTGCAATGTCGGCTTTTTTCATTAATAATTTTCGTTGTACAATGTTTTTAGCATATCGTAAATTCATATTTTTCGCATTACCCATATACTGCCTTCAACTATCTTAGCCTCACTCAAAAGCTTTGTGTATATCAAGCAAACTGGGAACAAAACTTGTTTTGTATAATGAATAAATGGTCCTCTTAATGGCAGATGCAGTCAATGAGTCTTTATTCGTCTTCTTCAGTGTACTGTTGGGCTTTTCTTACCTGAGGTTCGAATTTTGTTTCCTATACTGTCAGCATTTTTCTCATTTAACATTCTATAACACATGTGCGAGATACTCCAGTCATGGTACCAGTTTGTCCGACGACAGATATAGTAGGTGCTCCATATTTAAGTGCATCAAATTCGTCTTTAAAGAACTTGTGCACATTAATCACATTTTCTCTTCCACCTGACTGAATTGGCTTTCCCTTTCTTCCAACACCGGTTTGAAAAAGAATTAATATCAGATCAAATATTAACTATTGAACTAATGTAAATATTTCTATGTTCTGATGTATTTCTACAACATAGTAGAACTTGTTCGCAACAGAGAAGATCCAATGTTCCCCACTTGCACTACCCAGTGGTTACTGTTGTAAAAAACACAAAATAACACGATACAGTAAAACAATAAAATAAACACTCAATCACATAACATATAAACAAATAACATAACTTATTGCTTTATATTTGCACAGTCAGCTACTTCTAGATATTTAGTCATTTTTCTTAATCACTAATATATTAGGTAGACAATATACTGTGTTAGTACCTTTTGTGCCCATTGTCATCTTATCTTCGTACTAGTGTCTGTGTGTGTGCGTGCGCGCGCGCATTGTGAGGGCATGTTGAATTTCCCCTCTCTAGTTTATATCAGGAACAGAATATCATGAGGCCCAAGGATCGGTAGTGGATTAATAGTGACTGCCCACAAAATAGCATTCACTTGCACATTTAATGACAATGGCTTAAACTTACAAAATCAATATACAAATCAAATTATACCCCAAACTTGAACAGTAATACACACTGCGATTCACGCACCAGAAACCCAGTTTACAATTAACATTAAGAAATATAAAATAGAATTCACATAAACTCTTACAGTGCTTTACAAGGAGTGCCCTAGTAAAACCAAGAAAGGTGGCATTACCAATAACCAATCCAAAAACCCATTAACTACATATGCCTTGAAACCCGCCCTGAATAAATAGAAAAGCAATAATAAAAGATAACTTTCCCAATACATAAGACAGCCAAAAATGCCCAGAGACCTCATAATACGAAAAATGACTGCAGAGAAAATAGCAACCACCTCTAGATTGCACCACTAAACGGAAGAGATGGCTCCACTCACTGAACTCCCAATAGAACCAAAATTGGGGCACCAACTAATTACATGGATCCCGCGCTTACTGGAGAAATAGTGAAATAACACATACTACGGCATAAGCCGCAAACATGATGATAATTGGCGATGCTGATATGACAGAGGGAAGGACTCTGCTGTCTCCAGACATTCCTCCAGTCATAAAACTGGATATGGCGCCAGTCCCAGCTTTAAAAGGGCGATCTCCATGACCACACCAGCTACCGGAAGTATACAGCTGGCTGATACACATAATCACCAGCCAAGACCATTTACTTCTTGACTAGTAAAAATTACGACGGAGATGTGGATAACCAACATATGGAGACAGGAAATTCTCACGAAGCGTAGCAGAGTCCAGCACCAAAATCTCCATTCACGTAGATCGCTGGTTAATAGGCGCCAGCCACTAAGTCAAAACCAGACAGCACCCATCAGTAACACGGCGCCTCGTAACGTGAGCGTAATGGCAGCCAAGTCCCCAACCAAGATCCTCTCGTTTGGTGTCACCCAAGAGCCACCTTAGCAGAGCATTCCTAGTCTCCCAAGTCTCTCCAAACAACTTCTGTCAATTCAAAATGCCTCCAACAGAACACCCGTCATCTCCGGGTCGCTCCAACCGACTGGCCGTCGTCTCCAACTCCCTCCAAGTGACTCCCCTTCATCTTCGAGACTCTCCACCAGACTGCGCGTCATCTCCGTGTCGCTCCAACTGATTGCTTGTCGTCAATGGGTCGCTGCAAGTGGCTGCCTTTCGTCTCTGAATCTCTCTACCAGACTGCCCTTGTCTTCGAGTCCATCCACGCAACCGTGAACAACCCGGAAGTACAACCATTAGAATATGAAATACACCAATGAGAGGGCAGATATCAAAGGAAGAAGAGAGAGCTCATCGGATAGGCAAGAAACCAGTCAACTAGCGAACTCTATACCAGGTACATTTATAAAAAAGAAGAAAATTACAATGAACTCAAACAACATATAATGAAACTAGAAAAACAAAAGTAAGAGCATGTGAAGTGCTGAAATGTCGGAAAAATATCAGGGGAAGGAAAATACATATCGTGTGTATTTCTCTCACAGTTTTTGCATTTGTGCTTTCTGTATTTGTATCTGTAATTTTATTTATATTTCTTATTTGCTTCTTTTCCCTGCATTTGTTTCTTGTTTGTGTCTATTTGTATTCTGGTGGTGTGGTAGAGAAGGCCTGATGGCCTTAACTCCGCCAGATTAAATAAATATATACATAAAGTTGAATTATAATATCGCACTAAAACAATATTATGACCAACACAGCCGACATTGGCAACCTCAAAACTTCGACTGTCACAAGTGGGTTCAACTGGTTGCCTGGAAAAGGCAAAGCAGGTAGCAGTGTCAAAATATTCGTCAAGGACTGTAGCAGTGTTATTGCTATGACATTATTATAATTATTATTATCATTATTATTATTATCATCATGATTATTATTATTATTATTATTATTATTATTATTATTATTGTTATATTATTGAGGTGCGTGTATTTTGTTATCCAGGATGACCTGAAGTTAAGTATTGATTTTGTAGAAATAGAGCGTTTAGGGGTAAGATGTGTCTGGTAATAAATTGCAAATACACAGTGTTTATAAACTGTGTATTTGCTGCTGGAGTCCATGCATTGGCTTGTGACAACAGCTAAATATGTATTCTGTCGTTACAAATAACTGAATCTGCATGATCTTCAGCTTACCACAGAAAAAATTATGGTGACATGGAGGCTACACGTGGTGACATTCGGACGAAATTTCTTCTGCGATTCCACAAAGCTGGACCCACAGACAGAACACTTAACACGCTGGTTAACAAAGTTAAGCATATCAGACAATCACAATGGAGCCAGTACGAGGACGTCCATCATCCTCTGAGGTGCCATCAGGTTATCCATCGCACTTAGTCCAAAATCAGTGCAGCGTTTGTTACAAGAATTGAATATTCCGCGTTCGACGGTGAATAGGTGTTGCATTTCACGCTGAAGAAGCCGTACCTACCAGCTGCTGGTTCCACACCACCTCTATGTCGAGGAATTTGCACAGCATGTGACTTCTTTGTGTGTGACTTTATCAAAGGACATGTTCTCACCCGACCGATTACCACACTGGTGAAGCTCCTCCTCCAGGTGGTATGATGGACAATCTGGTGACGCTTCAGAGAATGATGGAAAACCTCGTATGGCGTACATTGCGACAGTCCGAGTACGCTTAAACTAGACCAGTGTGTGAAGTGTTTTGTCTGTGTGTTCGGCTTTAAGGAATCGGCGTTGAAATTTTGTCCGAATGTCACCATAATATGACGACCCCTCTAGCCTCCACATCACCTTAGAAATCTTTTGTGGTAAGCTGACGATCATGCAGGTTCAATTACTTGTGATGACAGACACATATTTGGCTGTTGTCATAAAGCCAATGGGTGGACTCCAGCAGCAAATACACAGTTCAGAAACACAGTGTGCAGTGAAACCTCTCATTTACGGACATCGAAGGGACGTAACAATCTGTCCACATCTGGGAAGTGTCCTTAATTGGGAGGGAGGCTCCCCAATCTAACAGTAAATTTATAATATGCATTATGTACCTCTTCTCGCTTTAAATGAAATGTATTACTGTAGTTTAATTCTAAATACAGTCTACTGTACTACAGTAAATTCTTTGCAACTTTGAACTACACTAGATAAGACCGAAAAAGGAAAATACAGTATTGTGCAAGGCAATTTTATTCTAGGTCTACAGTTATGCAGTACTGTAATTTACAGGTTTAAAGTTAACCTTTATGTTCAGGTGCCATGTCTCTCGAAACAGTACAACTAATTGAAGTGAAGAGAATAATCCTATTAACCATATCATGTGTCGAACACAATTTGACGATCACGGAAACTTTGGACCCATCAGAAGGCTAAAAAGACTTTATCCACCCGCTTCCAACTAAGAAGGGGTAGCCGGCTGGGCTAGTGGTAGACTACGAGACCCTTATTGTCTTCTTTTATGTTAAAGAATTTCTGTAGAGTTCTCAAAACTAAATTTTCAATTTTTGTAATACATTAGGTCTTGAAATCGAAGTTCTGTCTGCAGTCAGGAGATAAAGCAAGCTTTAGGACTGTGAAACAGCTGTCTGTGTCCGTATCAGAGAGTGTCCGTAAACGAGAGTTAAATTCATCATTATTTCTATATTATTTCAATTGGGACATAAAAATCTGTCTGTATATGAGGAGTGTCCATATCTTGGGGGGTCCGTAAGGAGAGGTTTCACTGTACTTGCAATTTATTACCATTCACCTAAACGCCCTATTTCTACAAAATCGATAAGTAATTTCTGGACACTCTGTATACAGACCTGTGAATATATGCCACACTGTTAAGTGAATTGTCCGCTGTCCCCTGGCAATTTTATTGACTGCGCTTGTTTGATTTTCAGATTTATTTTATAATGTTATAAAATCCGCATTTACACCATTTTCTACGGATTTCGATCTGTAATAATTATCTGTGTCTGCCACGAAAGCTCTCTCTTCAGTTGTTTTACCAGCTTCGTCAATGACGACGAATTTCAGGTTCCATACCTCAGTTCATTTTGGGTTAGAAATCTTCTGAACTCACAGGAAAAATCTGCATTATAAATTAATTTGCAGATGTGTGGCAAAATCTTTATTTTCTGCTATCTTATGTCAAAGGAATAAGTCGTCTTAAAGGGTGTATGTTTTGATTTAATGGAACTTTCAACAGTAAAATATATTAATGTTTCAATATATAACCTGTTCACTGTTTATTTACGTCAAATATTATTGCAAATTCTCATTACGTTTTCAGAAAGCATTTATACATGATATGCATATATTTACAGGGTCAGAACTTGATTTCAATTCGCTACAATACAAGCAAATAACCTGAATTTAAGGAAAGATGTGTGAAGGAAGTAAGTCAATGCATTTCGGGGGAACTAATTAGATTTTGCGTAAAAGACATTACAACCTTACAGAAAGGTTAGATTGGATTCACTAGGTTTGAATAGTGAGGCGACTAACATAGGAAACGAATAACCCAGGTGGTCAGTTAATGCTCTCTTCATTATTTACTCACTTTTCCAGGAAGATTTGTTCGATGTGGACAGAGTTCAGCAGGAACAGAAAGTGGAAGTATCTTCAGAAGAGGATGAAGTGTTGACCGAGAGGTGAGTGTACTGTGCTGGTTTTGCTTCTTCCATCCTTTCAGAACTTCATTTAATAGTGATGTAGGAAATAAATTTTATAATGAATGATACTGTTTTATCTATTATTGGCTACTAAAATTGTCATTACCATGACAAGTAACACACTACAACTCCTGCTATAATCTTTTCACTGTAAGAAAAATCCTAATGTAAACATTAGCACGTGACTGAAGTGAGGGTTCATTGGCCGCTGTTTGGCACCATAGATTCTCAGTACGTGATCCCACCTACTGTTGTACATTCTGTTTCATGTTAAACAATACCCGTTACTCGTCAAGTAGGCCTAACCTCACTACTATGCATTCGTTTGCTTAGGAAACATTTACTTTATAATTACTGCAATTAAATTATTTTTAAGTCTTATATCTTCACAATGGACAGTTGAGGATACAGAAGCCATACTTCAGTACCACGTGCTTACATGAACAACTACGATGCCAGCTTATTACAAGAACAGACTACCTCAGTATTACTGTTGGTATTCATCCGCGTTCATAGTACATAACAAAATATAAAAGTAGCACTTCTTTTACATAGTGTTTTACACATGAGTGAAGTTAAATGTTTCATCGTATTTAACAACTAGAATTCAATTTTTTATTTTGAAATAATACATGATTGTGGTTTCCAAATACGAACGCTATTTTACTGCGTCATGTGAGTGTTTCGACTGGGAGCCAATCACGGGTATGACAGCAACGTGCCTATGTTTACATTAGGATTTTTCTTACAGCAAAAACAGTATATATCTGCTGCTTTATTATTCTGCTGTCCTTCGAGAAACATGATTTCATATGGGGTCACTAGTCACTAGTTTGATTAGCAACATTTCTACCGTGGCTGCAATCCCTGTGCATTTTGCTAGTTGGCTGCTTTTCATGCTGTTCAATTCGAGTGCTGCGAAAGTTGCGACAGGTTTTACGGGTCTGTACTTCTGTACTTAAAGGTTGCGTTACTTTTGCAGCAGCAGCTAGCTGGAGCTTATCGTCTGTCTGTTCATACTTCACTGCGTTTGTAGGTTGTGTTTGTTGTCAGATTTTCATATTTTGAAATACAGCCAAATGTATCTTAAATAACAATTTTTTTTATGAAACACAGATTAAAGTTTAGAATGATACAGAAAGTACGGGCCTTGGTCAAGAACTGAATAGAAACAGAAAATAGTGTGAAGTTCCAATCGCCTTTGAGAACCCTTTTCAAATTACAAGATATATTTCATGGGAACAGATTTAAGTGTCATGAAAGATTTATTTTTTAGTTTTACAGTCCTTTATTCTATTATGTGAAATTTATTTTTAAAACTATAATTTAATATTTGCATTGCATCAGCAAATTAGCAAATTCTGTCAAAACTTTTAATTTTTACTGTGGCTGTCAGCAGTGTTTTGTTTAACTTATTACCTGTTTCATTATGTTTAGTAAATGAACTTTCGAATGTAAAGATTTTACGTTTTCTCGCAGATTTTGAAAAGTTGTGTTTTGATAGATTAATAAAGTATCATCAAATGGGAACAATGTAATCACTCAACCCATTGTGATCAAAGCATTCACTATGTAAGTTCGAAAATCACTGTCGCTGTCCCCACGTTCTTTTCCTTGTGCTACATCACACACATAAACTTAAAAGATTCATCAATTGATAGCTCTGGCAGCTTATGGAATGGTGGAACAGCTAGAGTTCCGAGTATGGCACACATCTCATAGCTGAAGGTAGATCAGGATGTGATGTCTTATCATGATTATTTCAATTGATGCATATCATATTAATTTTACAAAAATAATCATTGGTACATCTCTTTCCATTTGTCCACTGGCGCATATACACCATACAAGTTTTGCATATGATACAGGAAGCCCATGGATTATGTTGACAGAAAATTGACGTAAATGTGCTGTCTTCACAAATTCGGACACAGATGTCATATTTATATTTAGTATATACACCCCACAGATATAGCATAACACGTAGGGATAACTGAAGCATGATCATTGTGAAGTGGCCATTGCTTTGCAATGCTTCATCTCCAAATTCTAACACTGATTCAAATTGTAATTGTACAGACCTGCTATGGGACCATATCTATAAATATAATTAAGAACTTACCTTTCAGATTCCAATATTTTGGATGCAAAATTATGTAACAGAAACTAACAGTGTCACGACAATTTGTCCTGGTCAATTTGTCACTACGACAATTCATCCCAGAAAACAATTCATACCTGTGATGGTTGGTATATTTTACAAGTTTGTCCCGGTCAATTGGTTCCATTCTAATTCATACCAGACATGTCATGAATGGTTGCTACATTTCAATCCTGAAAGTAAATTAACAATCTTTGCCACACAAGATCAACTGTGAAAACTTGTTACTTGTGAATATTGGATTTGTGATGGAACTTTTGCATCTCCTCCTAAAATTATGTCAACTATACACGATTCATGCTAATGTCAGGGGCCAGTGGTTTCCTGTAGTCATGACCTTGCTCTGAAACAAAACCAAAGCTTTATATTGTGAGCTGTTCAGTGTGTTAATAGATGAAGTGGATACACTTTTTGGAGAGCAGTTGTCACCCTCATTTATTTCCACTGATTTCAAGCAAAGTGCTATTAATAGAATAAAGGAAACTTTTCCACTAGCTAAACCAGCCGGCTGTTTGTTTAATTTAGGACAGGCATTATGGTGTAAGTTGTAATCTGAAGGAGCAATGGGGAGAATTTGAAAGAGGACAATACCGACATTCGCTTGCAGTTCTATTCCCTTATTGCACTGGCATTCATCGTGTACAGACAACAAAATGACGGATATGAAGTACTGGAAGCATTCAACCTCCTTTGAGAAGCCTCTTCAGATGTTCTAGTGCAGGCCTCCACAAACAGCTCTCAACGAGCGCGCGCGCTCCTTCGGAGTGGGAGAGCAGTGTTTACCGCTTGCTGAAACGGAGAGGAAGATACGTCAGAATGACATAGACTTGCTATAGGTAGAGAAGAGGGAAACGACCACTCAAGTTATCTAGTGGAGTGCAGTGTGTAAGCCTATTCTCAGTAACTCTTTCACGTTGCTTACCGACTGCTAAAGTACAGTATGGAGAAATCTAAAAGACGGAACATAACATTAACATTTAACGATTTACAGCTCGAACTTATTAATCTTCAATGTGACCTAAGAGCTAAAGATCGTTTGAATAATACTACTAGTCTGGTTGAGTTTTACAAGACTAAACATTAGCAATAATATCCACGACTACACAGGCTGGCTGTGAAAATGATTGCTATGTTTGGCTCAACATTTGTATTCGTGAGCAACTGTTTTCTATAATCAACTTTAATAAAGGCAGACATGGAACATCTGTAACTGATGTTTCATTATGATCAGTAGGCTACTGTTCCTTTCAGCTGCCAACAGCATAAAACCTCGTTTTGATATACTGATAAATAAAAATATAGCAAAACGATATCGTACATTTAAATAGCTATAGAATTTCTATTACTTCTGTAAAATAAATATTTCTTTATTAGTTAATAATAGTCCAAGATAGTTTTGCAAACACTGAACGGGAATTCATTTCATAAGCACTCGCAATAGTACTTCCTTTTGTGTATATTTTATAGGAGATCACCCCTTCATCCAGTCCACCCTTATACAGAACGCAGCTAATATCTACATTCCGCTCATGAGCTATGAGCCGGCTCGGAGAGCGCTAACCTTGTGCAGGCATGTTCTAGTGCCTTTGTTTGAGCATGCAAAGAAGAAGTACACCAGAGGACATCTTGGATGTGGTACGCACAACTTATGTTCCCAATCAATCTGTGGAATTGCTGTGATCACACAATAGCTGGTTTTCCAAGAACCATCAACCCAGTAGAAGGCTCACATGACAGATTAAACCTCCTGATGGACAAATCACATCTCTTACAGATTTCCTGCAAAAACTCCAAAACGAAATATCTCTAGTTTGTAGACAAAATCTCAGATTGGACGAACGTGGTTCCCCCAAAAAGAGGAAAACTATGTAGAACCAGAGAAAAGGATAACCAGAATTCTTTAAAGATAGGATAAATATAAAGATATTTGGCTACTTGCGAGCTATTGCTTACAATACAACAGGCAATTTATTTTAAGCTTCTATAGCATTAGCCTAATTGTTTTGAAATAAATATTTATTACGCTTTAACTTCCTTGTTACTTATTGCTTGGGAGAAATGTTGTCCAGAACGAACAGTGTGTACTGAATTTGTCACGATACAAATTGTGTTTGGTACGAAATACATGGGACGAAACGTACTGGTACGAATTCCCTGAAGCAAATTGTCGCATAATTCAACTAATGACTGACAGGAAAAGAGAGTGAAATTAATGTTCCAGCTGCTGTTGCTGTAGATCCGCAAGTCAGTTCCAGCACATTTGCACGAAGAAGTGACATGAATCAGGGAAGGTACTACGCGTTCTACACTGTCATAAGTCCCATCCATATCATGTCTCCATCGGGAGCTGCATGGAAACGATTTTGACAATCGTGTTAACTTTTGTACATGGACATGTACACGTGTCTTGTTTACTGATGAACCAATATTTACCAATCATGGCCCATAAGCCCTTTTCTCATGGAAGGAATACTTGATTTTCAAAAGTAGCTCAATCTCCTAACAGATCAACTTCCACATATGTCAGAAGATGTTCCACTACAAACTAGAAGGAACCTGTAGTATCAGCATGATTCCTGTCCAGCACATAGTGTACAACATATTACAGCTTGTCTTCACCAATTGTTTCAAAATCGTTGGATTGGACGAAGGGGACCTGTACCTTGGTCAGCCTGTTCACCATATTTCTTCCTTTAGATTCTTTTCTGTGGAGAGAGCTAAAAGACACTGTCTACAAGGACATACCAAATGATATGAAACAACAAATTATTGCTGCCTGTCCTGAAATTTCTGCAGATATGCTAGAACATGATAGCAATCTTTACATAGCAGACGGAAAGCTTTTATTGAAGCTGGTGGTCGTCATTTTGAACACAACCTTTGAAAGCCAAGTTTCTCTTTCTGTGTAAGAATCCAAAGAATTAGTTTATTCACTTTTGTTTCTCTTAAGTTAGTACTAATGCATGAAGCAGACATCTGTCGATATTTACAATTTTCAAATATGATATCTTGTAAACCACTTAGAATATAAATCTGCAAAAAACACCGTTGATATTATAATGTACTCTAGTTTTATTTTGTTCATGTCAGTAGGTATTCTTCCATTTGAAAAATGTAACTGCCTAAAAAAAATTCACATTCTAATAATGATTAAAGTCTGTGTATGGGCTACAATAAATTATGAGTTCTTGGTTACACTTCAATTCTGTGGTAACAAGGGCATCAGTACCAGCTTCCATTTCAGAAATATTCGGAGTACAAATTTTAAATGATTCAGCTTGTGTGTATATATATATATATATATATATATATATATATATATATATATATATATATATATATATGTATACAGGGACATAATTTTATTTGTATTAACATTTCTAATATTAACCTGACTATACCTTTGGATTAACGGTTGAGAACCGGAAACACCGTTTGCTACCCCCTTCCAAGACTGGAGTTCGATGATACTGGCATAAAATACAAACAAATCGCTTTACTAGGTATAGGAAGGAATAAAAATTACGTAAACTAGGAAATGTCGCGAATTTGAGTTTGATAATTTTCATTTGGTTTTTGTTTAATCAAAATACAGTACTGTATTAACAATGAGTGTTTTTACTCACGAACTCAGCTATCCATTCGGACGTATTCATTATGCAGTGTATATTATACTGTATATAGCACATTAGCGTACAATGTAGAAAAAGAAGTTAAATTGCAAAATAATCATAATATGGATATTTAAACACATTTATGAAAATGGTGGCCATTCATTTCGATACAGGCTTCAGTTCTTTTGTGCATATTATCGCACTATAGAGTCATAGACTATTGTACCTAATTGCAATTACCAGTCTCGTCCTTCGAACTAGTATCTCTCGTTGAATTAATTCTGTACCTGCTGTAAAAAGAGTACCTTACGTACTGTAAATTCAGTCTTCACTTCTGCCCGATCTGAAAAGGTTAAATTACTCAGACATGCTGTCTACTGTCTGTCCAAATGGTTTTTCGCAGGGGCGTAGAAAGGGGGGAAATCACGTGACAGTTAATTACTTAAGGAGTCCTTTGATTTAAGTTATTTTAAACAGTTGTGTAATATTACTTAGACATCCAATTCCTAACAGAAATGAATGTATTCAGAAAAGAGCAAAGACAGTCCAGCCACTAGTCTTTACAGAGGGGCGAGCAGAAGTGGGTGAGGGAAACTGGGATGCAACGTGGGCAAACGGACGACAGTACCCGTTGCGAAAATACGATTCAATATTGAAAGCTCTTTCGTCACTGGAAAACGCGGACGTATTTCTGGAACGTACTATACTCACTAACTCAGTACTAATAAAAATAAAATGTCACTGATATATATATATATATATATATATATATATATACACGGACGCACGCGCGCGCACACAGACACACACACACACACACACACACACACTGTTTATAGAATAATAATTGTATCTAAAGTCACCAGAATCTGTGTGACTTTAGACAGATTTCATAAGGAAAAAAAAACCAGCTAAATGGTTTCAAACATGATATTTTCCACATAAAATTGGTTGTAAAGAAGACCGGAATGTAGAGATAATTTTAATATTTCCAACACATTATTTGCAACAATGTATCTCTAACGATAATGTACTTTCTGGTGACATTAAGTTTTTTTTTTGGCTTGAATGTTCATTACTTCAGTGTATACCGGTATTTGTTGGGACTTTTTTTTATTCACTGAGTATATTTTCGTCAGGATTGCAGCTACAAGCGACAGTACTGTATCATCGGAATTCGACGGTATTGCATACGAAGAGCACAAGCCTGTATGTGAGTCTCCCAAGAATTCAGGTTTCTCAGGAACACCTACACGGACTCCTGAAGATGAGAAGCAATTGGAAATCGAAATGTCTAGAAAATCTTTCTCGATTTCGGCAAAAATAACCGGGCATTTACGCAAGAATGTAACCAACAAACCTTTCAAATGCGATGTTTGTGGCAAGTGTTACTCGCATTCAGGTAATCTAAGTCGGCATAAACGCATGCACACTGGCGAGAGACCTTTCACATGCGATGTTTGTGGTAAGTGTTTCTCGAATTCGTGCTCCCTAAAAAGACATAAACCCGTGCACACGGGGGAGAAACCTTTCAAGTGCAATGATTGTGGGATGTGTTTCTCGCGTTCGAATAACTTGGCAAGCCATGAACGCTTGCACACAGGTCAGAAACCTTTCAGATGCGATGTTTGTGGTAAGTGTTTCTCGAATACGTGTTCCCTGAAAAGGCATGAACCCGTGCACACAGGCGATAAACCTTTTAAATGCAATGATTGTGGGAAGTGTTTCTCGCGTTTAAATAACCTAAAATGCCATGAAGGTATGCACACTGGCGAGAAACCTTTCAGATGTGATGTTTGTGGTAAGTGTTTCTCGAATTCGTGGTCCCTAAAAAGACATGAACCCGTGCACACAGGCCAGAAACCTGTGAAATGTGAAATTTATGGCACGTATTACTCGGAGTCTAGTAGTGTAAAAACACATGAACACCTGCACACAGTTGAGAAATCTTTCAGCTGCGATGTTTGTGGCAAGTGTTTCTCGAATTCGTGTTCCCTAAATAGACATGAAACTTTGCACACAGTTGAGAAACGTTTCAAATGCGATGTTTGTGGAAAGTGTTATTCGGATTCAAGTAATCTAAGTCGACATGAACGCTTGCACACTGGTGAGAGACCTTTCAGGTGTAATATTTGTAGTAAGTCTTTCTCGAATTCGTGTTCCCTAAAAAGACATGAACCCGTGCACACAGGCGAGACACCTTTCAAATGCAATGATTGTGGGAAGTGTTTCTCACGTTCGAATAATCTAAAAAGCCATGAACGCCTGCACAGAGGTGACAAACCTTTCAAATGCGGTGTTTGTGGTAAGTGTTACTCGGATTCAAGTAATCTAACCCAGCACGAACGCATGCACACTGGTGAGAAACCGTTTAGATGTGATATTTGTGGTAAGTGCTTCTCCACTTCGAGTTGCCAAAAAAGACATAAACGTCTGCACACTGGCGAGAAGCCTTTCAGATGTGATATGTGTGGTAAGTGTTACTCGGATTCAAGTAACCTAAGCCAGCATGAACGCAAGCATACCAGCGAGAAACGTTTCAGGTGTGATATTTGTGGTAAGTTTTTCTGGAATTCGAGTTGGCTTAAAAGACATGAACGCGTGCACACAGGCGAAAAACCTTTCAAATGTGATAATTGTGGGAAGTGTTTCTCGAGTTTGAGTTCCCTAAAAAGACATGAACCAATGCACATGGGTGAGAAACCTTTCAAATGCGGTGTATGTGGAAAGTGTTATTTGGATTCACATTCCCTAAAAAAACATAAACACCTGCACACAGGCGAGAAACCTTTCAGGTGCGGTGTTTGTGGTAAGTGTTTTTCGGATTCAAGTTCCCTAAAACGACATGATCGTTTGTTACACAGGCAAAAAAAACATTGAAATACAGTGATTGCGGGAAATTTTCTCGCATTCCAATAAGCTAAAAGTCATGAACTAGTGCACACAGGTGAGAAACAGTTGAAATGCGGTGTTTGTGTTGTTTCTCGGATTCAAGTTCCCAAAAAGACATGAAGGCCTGCACACAAGCCAAAAGCCTTCTAAATGCAATGTTTGTGAAATACGTTTATCACTCTCAAGTGGCCTAAACAGACCAGAACTCGTGTGCACAGTTGAGAAACTTCCAATTGTGGAGTTTCTCGCACTCTGGTAACCTGAAAGTCCATGAATGTCGGTGCACAGGTGAGAAGCCTTTAAATATGATCTTTGTGGTAAGTGTATCTCGCATTCAAGTAGCCTAGGAATCCATGCTCTCTAGGACACAGGCGAGAAAATTTTGAAATGTTATTTGTAATTATCTATTTATCGCAAACGAGTAGCATAGTAGCTTATAAACGCCTGCACACACAGGTGAGAAACATTTTAATTATGATTCTTGTGTTTTTCGGCGACGAGTAGCCTTAACCCATTTATGCCCAGATTATTTTTTTTTTTAATTTTTGTTTCACATATCATATTAAGTGAGTCAGAGGGACGTTGTAAGCATGAGGAACTATGAAAATACTGATTTTGTTACTTGGGTAAAAATTTATGGGATGGGTCGATAACGAGCCACTAGGCACTTCGTCGAGAATTTGTTCATTATAATGTTTTGATGAATTCTTTTTTTATTTATGCTTTTGCGTAGTATGCAACTTGTTAAATTTAAAAGTAATGTATAAACAAATCATTACCATACTAAAAACATACGATTTTTAAAGATATTTATTGAATAATTTCTCTGAGAGCTACATTCACATTCACATATATTTTACATTGACAAATCTGAAAGGAAACCTTGTACTGGATGAAATAAATAATTAGAAAAACAATAAATTATGGTACATGATATAAGGTCCACACCAGTGGAGTAACGTTTAGCGCATCTGGCCGCGAAACCAAGTTGTCCGGGTTCGAATCCCGGTATGGCAAGTTACCTGGTTGAGGTTTTTTCCGGCGTTTTCCCTCAACCCAATATGAGAAAATGCGGTGTAACTATTGGTGCTCAATCCCTGACTCATTTCACAGGCATTATCACCTTCATCTCATTCAGACGCTAAATAATCTGAGATGTTGATACAACGTCGTAAAATATCCTGCTAAAAATACATGACATATCTCCTTAGTTCTACTCATGATATGGTGCACCTCTGACATGCTTTTACATTGCCACAAATCTTGTATCAGGTCTTTGTTGTTGGGCTATAATTAGGTACCCAGTGATCCTTCCTCCGGTGTTCTTTGATGGTATCGAAGGAACGAATTCGTCTTCCACTTTTTGGAGAAATGTCATATTTTAAGCTTGCGTTATTTCGTGGCCGAAGGCGAGTGCATCCAAACACTTTCCATATGATCAACTACCAGTACTGCAAAGCCAAGCATTGTTCACGCATACATCTAATAACCACGAAAATAATGATATGTGCCATTTTTTACACGTAGATCAGAAGTATGTACGCGACTGATATTGCAATTATATTTACCGAAAACATAAGGCAGACGAACTTTGATATCGTCTTTCTTCTTGTAAAGGGGCTACTCCATGTTGGTTAGACATGATGCTCACCTTTATTTCTTTCGCACTTTATTCTACGTGTCGGTGGTGGAGAATTGTCAATTTTATTGCTGATAAGATCTGAATCTTTTCTAATATCTATGCCTCCTGCCCCCTTCCTCATTATAAGTCTGAACAATATCTGGTAGCTCTGTCACTAACTCTGCTTGTAGTTGAGTTCGGTCGGAGTCCTTGCAATCTTCATCTCCAGAATCTGCATCCGTTGTCCTCAGGCAGACCAATGAATATATCTGCCCCGTATTTTGGGATTTCGGAAGAATCAGATCTCTCCAACTATCGTAGATTTTAGATTACTTTTAGACCAGTGAGTCTGAAAAGAGGAAATAATTGTGATTATGGAAACTGTAATGAAGGATCTCATTTTTCAGATGGGGCCGGTAAGGGACTCTCATGAAGAGAATAAAAAGACAAATGGGGTCATTCTGATTGTTATTCACACTCGGCTGTCATTACACAAATAAAACAATGTTGTAAACGAAAGCGGTAATAATCCTGAGATATTCTGAGAAATGCTTTCAGAATTATCATCCCCAAAACCACTTCTAATCCTAACACAAACTTCTATTGAGGCAGTTGTTCGTAAAAACATCACTAAAAAAATAAGAAAACGAAATGATATCATAATGAAAAGCTATGTGAAAGGTAATTCTCGAATAAGTGCTTAGTGGGTCGTTATCGACCCACACTAAATTCTAAGTCCGACTGTACAGCAAATAACGTAAATATACAAGATACACATTCTCCTGAATATTCTTGGCAGGAAACGCTGATTGTTAATATAATTCATGGATTGACAAGAGTTTTTACTCACTCTTTTTTCCTCCAAGGTAGACGGTAGTTGCGTCATGTTATTCGACAAGTTCCCGCGCAATAATGACGTGGTCTATTGGTTTCTCGCGTGTTCCACAAGTGCAATGTACCTTGTGCATCTAAGAAAAGTAGACACGTAGTGTTGCCTAGACTAATTCGCGTGACAAATAATTTTAATCGATGGGTTGAAAACGACCCACCTGGGCATAAATGGGTTTTAAAATCCTTGAACGCTTGCACAGATGCGAGATATCTTCGAAATGAAATACTTCTCGGATGAGAAGGGTAGGATGAATGGAAACAAAATTAGTTGCAGTTTCATTATTGATTTTTGAGAAGTTTCCAAATGCACCATTGTTGCAGCCAAATTGTGTTCTCATCATAGTCCGTTTTCTTTCTAACTAAACGACGACCATTGTTGTCAATTTGAAGCCAAGACAATGTAGAGTGATGAACAACACTGCAGATCACTGTAGCCTGCGCTGAACCGTGATGGGATTGTATTTAACAGCAGTTCCCAATCTTTTTTACTCGCGAACACCTTCCACAACGATCTCATTTGGGTGAACCACTGACTTCTAAGTATACATGCAGTAGACATGCATAAGATTTAATTCCAAGCAAAAGGTTTAATAACTTTAAATTAACTTAACCCTTAACGGTTAAAACCTATAGTTACGGCTTCAAAGTTACACAACCTGTAGGCCTAGTTGCAATAATAAATACAAGTTTTCATTGTAATTATTCACCTCTTCCTTGGAATTCAGTGAGAAGGTTGCGCGTACTTTCCATGGCACAGAGCTTTGAAGTGAACAACAACAGAAGTTGAATAAAGTCTCAGATCACTTTCAGCACAAAGTCTGTTTCTGTATTTATTTTTTAAATAGGCATATGAGGAAAACGACTTCTCGCACAAATATGTGGATGAAAAGGGTAATAAAGCCGTTATGGCTTTATTCACTAACACTGGGAAATCCTTTAAACTCAACCAAAAACCAATTAATGACAAAGATTTATAACTTTTCTGTAACTGAAAGTCAGTAGAAATTTCAAGAAGCTGCTCTTTTTCATCTACGCATTAGTGTGGATTCTGAAATTGACTTTTCGAAGGGATTGTGAATCCAATTGTTATTATTGTACATAGCAGGGAAATATCGCTGGTGCTCGTGTAAAGGGGGTTAAGTATGAATTGACTAAACTGGAATAAGTACAGATTTGAACTATCCACAATTACTTTTTTTCTTGTGTTAAAGGGGTTAAGTTATTCTTCCATCTATGATGCAGTTACAGTGCTCCATAGTTTGTGACAAAGGGGTTTTGTTCAGTATCAAAGGAGAGAAGTTTACATACCTTACAATTTGACTTAACCTCCTTTACACGAGCACCTGCGATATTCTCTGAAGGTTTTTCCAAGTCCCTTCAAATGTTCTTTAACCATGTACTTGACATTTTGTCCAAAGAAAGATGATTTTCCACCAGGAAGTTGTGAAGGGTATCAAAGCACTTGCTTTGTTTGCTATTGAAACACGTTTCCCAAAATTTAAGTTTTTTTAATGAATCATTCACTACGGTCTTGCACAATATAAACGTTTATATTTGACCCCTGGAGAGATAAGTTTAAACGGTTAGTTTTTTAGAAAATGTCTGCCAAATAAGCTAAAGTCTGAAGCCAGATTTCATCTTCCATGCACTTTGCTTGGTGAAAGGCATGGCTGTTGAGAAAAACGTAAACTTCGTCTTTAAGCTCGTATAGTCCGGAAATAGTTCTACCTCGAAATAGCCACCTAACTTCAGTATGAGATAGACACTTACAAATGCTTCCCATTTCCTCACAAAGCACGGTAAAGATGCGGGAATTTGTAGTAGTAGTATTAGTAGTATTTATTTATTTAACCTGGTAGAGATAAGACAGTCAGGCCTTCTCTGCCCCTCTACCAGGGGATTACAGCTATAATATGAAGAATAAAATTACAATTAATCTTAAATTTACAATTAAAATTGCAATAAAAATTAAAGTACGACAAGATGACCTGATTAATGAACGCTAGACATTTTATCATAGAAGTTAAGAACAAAGAATATTTTTTGTATTTACTGAATTACAAATTAAACCTATAATAACAAAATTCTATAGTGATGAAATTACCGAATATTGAAATATTTTGTGATATATTAAGAGAACTATTTACAAGAAACCATGTCTGAACGAGTCTCAATTACTGACCAAGTGCCTAGTAAGTTTGCGTTTGAGTTGAGTTTTATTTCGACATTATGTAGGGCGAGCCTTAATAAAATTTATTATTTTCGCTGCATCGTCCAGCACACATTTCAATCCATCGGGCATGTGTTTAGAAACAAGAGCCTGTCTATGAATGCAACAATGTGTCCAAGAAACGTTCATCGCTACCGATTTCACTTTGGCAACAAACCCAGCATAACACTCTGTCATAGATTTCTCAGCATCTGAACAAATGCCTGCACACTGAGTCCAGTCTATTGATTTTTCGCGAAAATATTCGTCGGTTAACTTCAATATATCTGCTCCCGTAGTTCTCTCTTTTAAGGGTTTGCAGAATAGTAGTTCCTCTTCTACAGACTCCCCATTAATATAAAGGACGAAAAGTAACAAAATGGCTAAATTGGTAACATCAGTCTATACGTCAAGTTGAATCGCAAGAGGACTGGCATGAACTCTTTTCAAAATTTCATTTTCGACATAATTTTCCATGTCTTTAATTCGGCGGTTGATCGTATTGTCGGACAATGGTACCATATTAACTTTTTTTTTAAGATTCTCCAAGCATGCACTTACTACAGTATTTATAAATGGCTGCACTAAATCTTCATCTATTGAATGAGGTTTTGCCGTTTTAGCAATTCTGTAGCTAACGCGATAAGACACTTCAAGAGCATTCTCATTGTCACTGTTTGCAGCGGATACAAAAGTAGTTAAGTCATTTCTCCACTCACTACTTTTCGTGTAAAAGAATCAGCAGATTTGTATACGAGGGTGGGGTGTTTAGTTGCTAAATGGCGTTTAAGTAGAGAAAGTTTCAGACCACTGTTAGCAAGAATGTCACCATAAACAACACACTGTGGTCTTTGACAGTCCTTGTCATCTATATATGAAAATCCAAACCTAATGTAATTATCATCGTTCTTTCTTTTCTTTACACACGGTTCACTTTTGTCGGATTGACACACATCACTAGAAGCTGAATGACCTGTAGACACAACACTAACTTGCGATTTTGTTAAACTCTGTTTCCACTTTTCAACCAGTTATCTATTTTAATGTGAACGAAAACGATTCTGATAGACAACTAACAACTTACTGCATTTGCCAGAAAGAAAGAAGAAGTAGACTATTGTTGAAAATACAAAATTAAATATGTTTGTTGAAATTCCACATTAACATCTAAAATCAATTAATAATTTATTATTATTATTATTATTATTATTATTATTATTATTATTATTAATATTATTATTATAACAATGCCGCAGAAATGAAGGAAACAATAATAGGCCTAACTTCGAAACCCGCCATTACGGAAAAGTTTTGACGAACCCCTTGAAATATTTTGCGAACCCCCTGAGTTGGGAAACGTTGGATTATAATAATGGTGAAGGAGACGTACAAGTTTCTTGGGGTTCTGCGTAAGACGTCACCTTGGTTAGAAGAGCGCTAGAAAGCATATCGCAATATGCAATAACAGTTATATTTTTAAATTATCGGGAATATATGAAAGTTAAAAAAGGAACAAGTCATCAGTGCACAGAGGAAATCACATACAACAATAATAGTAATCATAGTGATTAAGAAAATATTAATAATAATGATGGTGATAACAATGCTAATAATTATATTATGATATTAATCATGACATCAGTGATGAAATAATGATAATGAAGTTAATCCGGGTAAAGATGATACTAATGATGAAATAATAATAATAGTGGTAGTAGTAGTACTAGTAGTAGTAGTAGTAATAATAATAATAATAATAATAATAATAATAATAATAATAATAATAATAATAATAATGAAGGTAGTGATATTAATGTTACTAATGACGACATAATAATACAAATAATTATAACATTGTGACTATAATCATTATAACCTAAATATATCTAAAATGATCTATAAAATCACATAAAATTGCTTGAAAATGTTAGTCTTAAATTTAGGGTATAGCAGTAGAACAAAATCGTTACTTCTGTAACGTTAGAACTGAAATTAAAACTAACATTAATTTGATTTCGCGAACTTGTATTTTCTAGGAAAGAGAACGTATAAAAAATATTACCTTATTTTTGTATTGTGAGGAAGTCCTTTCCACATTCGCTGATATAACTTTAGCAAACTTGAAATGCGCCAAATCATTGACAGTGACAACTTCTTCAATGTAAGAAGTATCAAATGCATCATAAAAGTCTCTGTAAAAATCTGACGATTTATTCTCCTTCATGGATACACTTTGTTGCTGTAAAAGTTGCGTGGATTTCTTCTTACTTGCTTGTTGCATTGCCTGTATATGCTTATTCCGACTCACAGGTTTTTGAACGGTGAATTTTCTTTCAGCTGATACCTTTGTTTCACATAACTTACTGGATAATACTTCACCGTCCATAAAGAAAGCATCATGTCCAAATTCAGTTACAATTTGTCTTAAATGACAAGATTTAGATGGCTTTATTTTAGCATGGCTGAATGAAACTATGAAAACTGGACAACAAACATTCCTCTCCGAAAATCTGTAATTAACTAAATCTGTCACAGTGAAAACAACGAATGAAGTGCTAAAATAACTACTTTCAACATATATGTACATTATCGAGCGACATGTTGTTTTTTTATTTTTACTAAAGGTAGGTTGGAATTAGGAGAATTGGTTGCAGTGACAAGAATAAGTATATTTAAGACACACTCTCAACATGAACATTGTCGAGCCAGTGATCAAACTTCCATTTATTTCGTTAGGTTAAAAATAAATTAAAAAAAAATTTAATTATTTAAAGTAATTTAATATTTTGCAAAAAAAAAAAAAAAAAAAAAAAAAGAGGATCCTATATACAGAAAGTAAATTGCGAAAATAATGACGAAAAAAAGACTTAAAACTTAAAAAAATAACCTAAAACTTCAAAAATAGAAAATGTGGCGAAACAAATGTACAATAGAATTAATATTTCATAAACAGAGGTTCGTGTTCAGGATTGTAATACTTGAGAGCAATGCATACTCCTTGATGGAAGAAAGATGGCATGTCACTAAATCCGGGCCCTGATAATAATAATAATAATAATAATAATAATAATAATAATAATAATTAAAAATCAGCAGAATCATAAGAGTTTTATTAATAATAATAATAATAATAATAAGCATAATCTTTTATTGATCTAAATGAGGGGTTGGAAAGCAATGGTGGATCATTAATGTTTAGGTGAGGGATTTGGACTTTATCCAGTCAGGGTTCAGTCATACAGAATAGATGTACGTAACGGTCCCAACAGTAGGTTTTTTCCTTTCTCTCCTTCCTTCCACCTGAAGACGAAGGGAGAACCATCCTTCGAACGGTTGTGTCTTAATTTTTGATTGTGACAACCAGCAATGGAAAAAGTCTAAAACCCTCACCTTAAAAATCATCTTTTATCCTCTGTAATTATAATGATGAATTTTTTAAAGACTCCATTCCATTTTGTAATTTTGTCCTTCCCTTCTTCGCTAAAGTGTCCCCATTTTGCATTCAGAATTTTATCAGTTGTGGGGGAAAAATGTCATTGCAGAGCGTCTGGTCCTTTGATATTAATATGTTGTTGTTGTTGTTACTTATTTTGGGACGTCCTATCGCCTTTCTTCTTTAACGCGATGTTAACGTCCATGTTAACCTATAATATCTTTCTTGATTGGTGTCGATAACACAAATTTATTAAATATACAATTCTTATAACTTCATTTTGCATCTGCGAATGTGTCGAATAAGTGCTTTCAATATAAGCAAATTTGAGGAAGCAATTAAGTTTAAAATCGAACAGAGACCTTGCCCCTGTATAGGAAACACTTCTGATAGGAATCTCTGTATTGCAGAGAGATACGTTCACACCCAAGCAAAACATGATTTAGGTCGCCCCACTGACCTCAGATACATCTAGCAGAATCAGTTAATCGAATCTTATATTGATAAGCTGGGGTAAGTGCTATGTTACGCCTAATATTCATAATTAACGAAATCTCTTGTCTCGTTAATGCTGCCATCTGATAGATGGGTCTTGGTTTTTTTTCCGTCCCGTCTCTTTACTGTCTGGACGTATTGGATGAGATAATCCTGAAGAGTCAGGGGTTCATTTATCGTTGGCATAACCTTCGCTGCTGACTTCGTCATCTGATCCACATATTCGTTTCCAGGAATACCTCAATGACTAGGAATCCATACCAGTTATATGTCATTATTTCATGTTTGGAGTTCTAAGATAACTTGTTTGCAGTGTACCAAAGCCATAGACTGTGATATATGAACTGTTGTATCTATAATAGCTTGGAGGGCACTCCTCGAGTCCGTAAAGATCCGTATATGTGAGTCGTATATGTGACGTATGGAAACCAGCGCCTCTTCCACTGCACGGATTTCAGCCGTAAATATGGAAGTATTTTTATGTAAACTGACCGCTTTTTTATCTCCTGTGGTTTTATTAAAGTAGGCCGCACCGGTTCCTTCTTCCATTTTTGACCCATTCGTGTAGATTTCCAAGAGATTTGGGTAAGTCATCTTTATCTGTTGTATGTATTCACACAAAAAAGCACTACTGGATTGGCAGTTTGCAAACTTTTGCATCTCAGTGGATATGTTGTTTGTAAAGATCTGATAATCGGTGCAGTAAACAGGGAATCTTGGGGATTTGCAGACCGTAGAGTTTTTATAATATGTACCAAAAATCTTTATAAATTGCGGGCTGCGGCCTATCAATTCCTCTCCCCCAACTCGTAAGTATAACAAAAACAACCATTTAAGTTTTTTATATAGGTATGACTCATATTTGCAAATATCGTTCCCATGATCTGGTGGCAAGCACTAACTTGTCTTGTATAGAACTTCGATAATTGCAGTTCTTGAAAAACTCGTATTTTCTTGGGGTTTCCTCTTAAACCAAGGATTTGTTTAGCTTTATACCATACACTGTCGACGATAATTTCTGTCGTATTATCTTATTTGGGTGTGGAAGTACACCAGTGCCATACTCCAACACTGCTTGGATCATATTGTTATATAGCAACATCAGTGCTTTGGGGTGGTTATCCCATCTCTTGCCCGTGATGTGTTTGACAATCATCTTCCTTAATTGGAGTTTTTGTAGGATGTAATTGTAATGGTCGGACCCCGTCAAATTGGCATCCAGGATCACCCCAAGAAATTTACATTTAAGTAGAGTAGGCAAGGTATGTTCCACAATCTTGATCTATTGGCATTCATCCATCCTGGGCTTAACAGAGGCGAAGATTAAGTGTTGACTCTTCCTGGGGTTAACTTCCAAACCTAACCTCTCTAACTCTTTAATGACCATATTGATATCGCTGTGATGTAATCTCGAGGTAACCTGGAAATTAGATTGATGGTATTTATAGTATAATGCAATGTCGTCTACATATAGAAGCATTTTTAGTCTACACCTGTGGACTAATGGTCAGCGCGTCTGGCCGCGAAACCAGGTAGCCCGGGTTCGATTCCCGGTCGGGGCAAGTTACCTGGTTGAGGTTTTTTCCGGGGTTTTCCCTCAACCCAACATGAGCAAATGCTGGGTAACTTTCGGTGCTGGACCCCGGACTCATTTCACCGGCATTATCACCTTCATCTCATTCAGACGCTAAATAACCAAAGATGTTGATAAAGCGTCGTAAAAATAACCTACTACTAGAAGCATTTTTGTCACTTGCAGCGGTAGTTTACTCAATGGAGACAGGTATATATGGAAGAGAATGGGGCTTAAAGCTGATCATTGGGGTAATACGATGGAGGAAGTCCTCGTCTCCGTGACCGAGAAGCCTGGATGAAGTCGAATTTTTCTCTCCGTCATTAAAAGGGCTATAAGCTGGAGAAAAGCAGGTGGGAGTTGCAATTGTTGGAGTATATCCATTAGCATTCCAATAAGTACAGAATCGTATGCCCTTGAATGGTCAAGGAATACAACTGACATCCTCTTCTTTTGAAGTTTGGCTATTTTGGCTTCAGCGATAATAGTCATAACATTCCATGTTGTGTTATATCTTTTCCTGAAACCATGTTGATTTTGAGGCCATAACCCGTATCTTTCCAAATGGAAAGATATTCTGGACGCCAAGATTTTTTAAAAAACTTTCCTTAAGACATTGCTCAGTGCTGTAAGTCTATAATGAGTTGCTAGGTCACCAACCGTATTGGGTTTTTGGATAGGTATTACATAGAAGTCCTGCCAACGAGCCGGAATTCTCGGATGACATAGCAGGCTCGAGAAAAGTTATGCCAGGTGTTGTAAAACTGGATTAGGGAAAGCCGCTAAACTGGTATAAGTTATACTATCTGGGTCTGGAGCAGACTTACTTCGGTGAGCTGTGATTATATTGGAGATTTCTTGATTGGTAATAGGATGCAGTAATTCCGACGAAATGCCGTTATTGGGATAATTGTAACCCTGTGCTGTATCATCTTGTGCTACTAATTTTAGAAAAGCATACCGGTACTGTAAATCAGTAGTGAGTGAAATGGGTGATGAGTGTCGTACCATTTGATGGCTTTCCAAATATCGGTTTCTAACGAATGGGCATTAATCTGAGTTGCATAGGCTTTCCAGGCCGACCGCTTATACTTGACTATTAATCTCCTCACCTTACCATATTGTCGTTTAACTGCAATGAAAGTGACGAGGGAGGGCTGTCGCCGGAAAGTATTTAAATAACGCCGTCTTAAAGCAATTTCTTTTTGTATATTCGAATTCCACCATAGAGGTTTAATTTTTAGAGCCTGTTTCCTCTTCTCTGTCAACGGGTACTTTTCCTCCAGGTAATGGTAAATAGTTTTGTGAAAGTCCTGTAAGGAGGCACTGTCTAATAGCTTTTCTTGGAGATCTACTGCCGCCCTGGTCCAATCCACGTTCTTCTTCTGAGTTGATCCATTTGGACAAAAAAACATATTCTTGTTGTACATTAATAGTGAAAATAATAGGAAAGTGATCACTTCCTAATGTATCGGTGTGTGTTCTCCAATTTGTTCTTGGTATTAACTTTCGTGACACCATGGTTAAGTCCGGTGCCGAGTTTTGTTGGTGACAGGAACCTAGTCGTGTCGGACACGTGGAATTAATAATACACATGTCATTTTCATATATCGAAGCAAGGAAAGGAAATCTTCCTGGGTAGGTATTTAGATAACTTGGCAGAAAACCAAGATTGAAGTCACCACAGACGATATATTGTTTAGTTGGGTCGTGTGGGAAATTGACGTAATATAATTTTGAAGAGTGTTGTAAACGAAAATTATAATTAAACCCCGTTTTTCTAAGGTAATTTCAATAGCTTGTAATTTGTAATTATAATTCATAATTTTCCTATAACTATCCAAGGATATTTTAGGCGATATAAGAACTAATATTCCACCTCCCTTTTCTGGGCGATCCATCCGGATCTGCGTGAAGGGGGCAAAATTAATTTTCTTATTCTGTGTGAGCCAAGTCTCACACAAAAAGATGAAATCAAAGTTGAAGTCTTGTATGAATTTTTTAACTTCATCTATTTTGTTGGAGAGACTACGACAGTTCCATTGAAGGAAATTATACATTATGGGTTGAATGGCGCAGTTAGGTTTTGAATAACTTGTCTAATTTGATACTGTTCAGTTTCAGCACAAGCATTCATAACAGCTTCCAAAGACGCAAGTGTCTTTTTTAGGATACTATGTTCTATCATCTTAAAACGGGACTACTACCGACCGTGTATTCTGGTTGGTGGTCTGATGGGCTTTCTGAAGTTTCGCCGTACCTTCCTGGGATCAATGTAGGGGTCCGGTGATTTGGAATCAAAGTTTCAGCATATTGCTTGCGAAATTCTTTGGATAGATTTGGTTGAACCTTTTTTAATTTTAGCCCTTGTTTGAACCGCCTGTTGTACTTCATATCTTCTCTTCAGTTGACTGCCTCCCATACTCGGTGATGCCGGAAATTGCTGACGGGAACGATGTTCAGCCTGGACCTGCTCCGGGTTTGTAACTCGTTCTGGTACTAACGGTGGGAATGCCTCGCCTACAGACGCTGTTGACAGATGTTGCTGCTCCTGGAAGTCTGCAAAAGGTTTTTTTTTTCCTTTGTGTATTGCAAATGCGTCATATCTTGATTTCTTGAGTTCATCTATTTTCTTTAATATCGCTAATTCCAATTTGTAATGGGGACATTCCACAATATTAGCCTTAGGGGCTAAAGTACAGTTACCACATGTCGCGGATTCCGCCTTACATTCCTCAATTAAGTGACGTCCGGAGCATTTTAGGCACTTCGCTTCATTTCGACAGAACTTTTTTGTATGCCCATATTTCCAGCACTGACGACATTGAAGAACGAAACTATTATAGGCCTATTTAATGACTGGGTATAACATATAAAATCATTTAATTTCTTTTGGCAGTCGCTGAGAACGGAAGGTGATCATACCGTAGTGGATGGGTGCCATTCTATTTCCCCTTTATCGTTATGAATTTTTTATTAAATCTTATCAACGATTTAATTTCATATTTCTCGGAGCATTGACTGTACTGTTTAATTTCTTCTTCAGTGACATCTAACTCTACGTTCTTGATTACTCCCTTCACGTGTATTTGATAGGACGGAATGAAAGTATTGGATCGATATTTACAATCGAAGTCTGACATCAAAAATTTATTAGCATCCAAGTATGTCTTGAAATGAATTTCAAATTTAGATTTCCCCGCATCTGAATATTTGGCATCTGATCGTCGAACAGTAATTTACCTAATTGTAGTGGGTGTAGATGACTGATTAAACTCTCTTTTGCCATAAGTATCACCAGAAAGGGACCTGAATCTCTATATGAATACAAATCTTTCTTGTTGTTTGCGAGAAAGCCATTTCATTCGTTTCCTGATTCAAGGCCGGCATTTCCGGCCGTTGCACTAAATCATCTGGTCTTGTACTATTTACGGAAACCGGATTCTCTGTTGATTTCGATTTTGTAGGAAATACCCGACATGAAATGATCTCTGCTGGTAAATCTGTCGTCACAAAATCTATTTCTTCAACTTCCGAAATACTACTGTTTGGATCCATAGACGTTGGTATGGACTCCCATGAAATCTTGACATGATCTTGATTCACTTCCTGACCAAATGCATCTATCTCCATTTTATTTTCTTATACACTATCTCCCGACGGAGAGTAACTCCGCGGGTATTTCCCCAAAGACCCTCAGAAATTTGTAAAGTATCAATAAACTACAATATCTAAACATTCAAAAGCAAAGTATGCAGATGTTGAAAGCACTTATATTATACACCACAGATTAAATAGAGAACATATATCCGGTCACTAGAGTAATACCACCGAACTGTATCACTTCTCAAACCGAACTGCAATATTAATATTGTGAATTTTATTTAGTAACAACAATGTAATTTATTCGTCACAACAATAATTCCTTTCTACAATTCACCTTAAACGCTCTCGTCAACAATTGGATCTTCACTCACACAGTATTCGTTATAGCACTCCACCGACGACAATGACAATTGACTTGGACTATTACGCACAACAATGAACTGTTAATCTTAACTAATATTTACAAAGCACTATTTACAAATCAGAACTACCAGTTCTCAGTTCACAGTTCTTCTATCTCAGTCACTCGAGTTCACGGTATCTCGAACCACAGACCTTCAGAGACAGTTCACTGTACTCGAACTCGGGTCCCTCCAACTGCGGTCCACTGCACTCGAACTCAGGCCTTCGGATGCTGACGCAGATGCGGACGCACACTCGAGTCGAACTCCGGCTGGCTTGCTTGCTCTGGCTTTCTCACTGACTGAATAACTGAAAACTCTACAACAACAACAACTCTCTAGTTCGCTGGCGCCTGCTCTTTTATAGCAAAATCATAGTTGCGAGAACCTTCTACAGGTGTGTAGAGAATTATCTCAATATCTCTACATCGACATTTCTGGAAGGGCCGGGAAGGTCCGTTCCCCCTTCCCTCCGTAAGCAGCTGCGCGCGCGGACTCGTCGCGTGACGTAATACACCCTCTCTCTTCTCTCCACCGCGCGACGTCATTCAATGTTCCGTGGAGCCTGTGCGATCTGCTTTCTTGCGGGACGCTGGTCGTGAGTTCGAATCTCACGTCGCTGTCACATTGCTCCCTCCTTAGGACTGCTCGTCTCGGGCAGTCCCTTGGTAGGCTGCTAGTCGGTCCAACGTTTGGGGTCCTCGGGCTGCTCCCTCCTTATGGTGGCGCCACCCCATCCTTGGCTTGGCTGGGCAGAGATACTCGTACTGCGTGGGCGCCATCTTGCTTTTCCCCTTGGCCCTCCAAGGAGAGCTCGCTGGCCACGGGTTGGTCCTCGGCGTCCATCAGGAACACTTCATCCCGACCAAGACGGAGTATACGGCGCCGGACGTCCACCGTCGCATCGAGTAACCGCATGGCGTCGAGTCCCAGGACGACGTCCTCGGTGATGTTGGCGACGAACACCCACATCTCCAGTTTCCTCTTCCCCAAGGTCAGGTCCAGGAAGACCTCTCTCTGGATGGGCAAGCTCTCGCCTGAAGCAGTCCGTAGCTCGTATTGGCGCAGCGGCGTCCTCCCAGGTAGGCCACGCACGACGTCTGGTCTGGCGATAGTGAGCATCGCCCCAGTGTCCACCAGTACTCTGCATGGACGGCCTCTTATCCGTCCTTCAGCAATCAGCCCATCGTCGCACCTTCTGTCGACCGGTTTCAGGACGAGCCGAGGGGACGGTGATGATGGCGCCGACGTGCTCCTCCTAGCATCGGCCCCCTCTCTCTCCTGACTGTTGCCACGTCGGTCGCAACTCCTCCGCAGGTGCCCAGGTTCACCGCAGGACCAGCAGGTGGACACCCGTCGTCCCCGTTGCTCAGGCGACTGCTGACTCCTCTCAGTGCCAGCCACCTCTCTCTCCGGCCGGTGGCCAGAGCGGTCGCAGTCCCTCCTTAGGTGTCCCGGTCTCCCGCAGGACCAGCAGATGGGCGCCCGTCGTCTCCGCCGCTCCGTTGACTGTTGGCGCTCCTCGACGTCGGCCACCTCTCTCTCCTGCCTGTGACCGGATCGGTCACAGTCCCTTCTCAGGTGTCCCGGTCTGCCGCAGGACCAGCAGGTGGGCGCCCGTCGTTTCCGCCGCTCCGTTGACTGCTGGCGCTCCTCGACGTCGGCCACCTCTCTCTCCTGCCTGTGGCCGGATTGGTCACAGTCCCTGCTCATGTGTCCCGGTTTGCCACAGGACCAGCAGGTGGGCGCCCGTCGTCTCCGCCGCTCCGTTGACTGCCGCTCGGGTGGCTTCGGTTGGCGCCCCCCAGCATCCGTCGCCGTGACGCTCCTGATCCAGTGCGGTGCTGAGACTCCCGCCGCCGACTTGGCCGCCTCCATCCTGAGGGCCGCCGCCAGAGCTGCGTTGATGGTACGATGCTCTGCCAGGAGTAGCTGTTGTCTGATTTCGGGGTCTCGAACTCCGCTGCCGAAGGTGTAGGCCGCCTCTCCAGCGATGAAATCATTAGGTAGGCCCCTGAGCGCCTTATGGGCCAGTTGTTCCACCGCCATCGCGAATTCTTGCAGGGACTCGCCTGACTGTTGGACCCTCGTTTTCAGTTGGGTCCTGAATGCTGCAGCAAGTTGATGGTCACCATAACGTCCCTCCAAGGCCGCCATTATCTCAGCGGCTGTCCCATCTTCTGGAACGCTGTGAAGAATCTCTGAAGCCTGTCCCTGAAGCGCGGCCAGCAGCTGAGTAGTTTTCTCTGCTGGCGTCCACCCATTGTGCTCTGCGATGGCCTCGAACTGGCGACGGAATATCGCCCAAGACGTCGTACCGTCGAACTTCGGCGTCTTGACGTTGTGATGTCTGGCTGAAGCCGATGGTTCCGCAGGGGCACTATATGGAGTCCTCAACTCTGTGGCCGCTTCTTGCATGGCTCGTCGAACCTCCTCGGCAACTATCTGTTTATGTTCTCTAGCCTGGCGATCCACCAACGCGAGAATGTGCTTGTTTTCTTCAGCATGTCGGTCCATCACCTCACTCGTCTGCTCTTGACGACGCTCGAGATCGCGGATTTTTCCGTCGAAATGGTCTACCTCCTGTCTCAACTCGGCTACTCTCTCGTTTATAGTTGTAAAATTCTGGTTTAATTTATCCAGATCGGCCTTAAGTTCGTCTTTCACAATGGCGACAATTCCATCTACGTGGGCCGAAACACTTTCGATTTGTGTAGTGACGTCATCTTTCACTCCGCTTATGTCGCCTTTCACTCCGTTTATGTCACTTTTCATCTCTGTTTTCACTTCGCTTATGTCACTTTTCATCTCCGTTTTAACATCACTTATGTCGTTCTTCATTTCTGCTTTTACTGCACTTATGTCGTTTTTCATTTCAGCTTTCATTTCCGCGATGGCTTGCAGGATTTGCTGTAGGTTCTCCATTGTCGATAATATCCCACTTCTGACACCAGTGTGAATTTTATTTAGTAACAACAATGTAATTTATTCGTCACAACAATAATTCCTTTCTACAATTCACCTTAAACGCTCTCGTCAACAATTGGATCTTCACTCACACAGTATTCGTTATAGCACTCCACCGACGACAATGACAATTGACTTGGACTATTACGCACAACAATGAACTGTTAATCTTAACTAATATTTACAAAGCACTATTTACAAATCAGAACTACCAGTTCTCAGTTCACAGTTCTTCTATCTCAGTCACTCGAGTTCACGGTATCTCGAACCACAGACCTTCAGAGACAGTTCACTGTACTCGAACTCGGGTCCCTCCAACTGCGGTCCACTGCACTCGAACTCAGGCCTTCGGATGCTGACGCAGATGCGGACGCACACTCGAGTCGAACTCCGGCTGGCTTGCTTGCTCTGGCTTTCTCACTGACTGAATAACTGAAAACTCTACAACAACAACAACTCTCTAGTTCGCTGGCGCCTGCTCTTTTATAGCAAAATCATAGTTGCGAGAACCTTCTACAGGTGTGTAGAGAATTATCTCAATATCTCTACATCGACATTTCTGGAAGGGCCGGGAAGGTCCGTTCCCCCTTCCCTCCGTAAGCAGCTGCGCGCGCGGACTCGTCGCGTGACGTAATACACCCTCTCTCTTCTCTCCACCGCGCGACGTCATTCAATGTTCCGTGGAGCCTGTGCGATCTGCTTTCTTGCGGGACGCTGGTCGTGAGTTCGAATCTCACGTCGCTGTCACAATATTAATAACACTGGTCAACATGATTTTTGTCTCATGAGTACCAATAGTTGTACTTGATGCAGTTTTTTGATCGTATTTTCAAATATGTATTCGGAATTTCTCCATCACCCACAGTTTTTTTTTTTTTTCAATTTCACTTTTCTAAAACAAACGTTTTTTCGTCAATTTGTCCATTGTCAAATAAAAGCTCCTAGGGCATTACAAATATGATGGAACCAATGGTACTGTTGCTACTGTTGTACAGGTTCAGACCAACGAGTTAGAAAGACAAGCTCTCTCTAACTCGTTGGTTAAGACATAATGAGACATGTACAGACCACCGCCTGCTGAATAATCATCTACAGACATGCACAAACGTGAACTAGTGTAGCACGCATTCATCAGAACGATGCCAGTTGTGAGATAGCAGTGAACCGCGTTATCATGAGTGCTTTGTGTGTCTGAATTAATGTGTATTACATCATTTACAAAATTATTTCGGTGAATGTTACTTATGTCGCGCCCATTATAGAGACATAGGCCAATTTTACACTAAACATATTTAGTATAACTTACAGGATAATAATATTATAATAACTGATTTTCTTTGCACTTTTTTAACTCATCATATTAAACAGAGAAATGGAATAAGTTCACAAAGCACAAATTGATAAATATATCACGTTTAATAAATTAAATTTACACAATTCTACTCAGTAAACAATTCGCAAAAAAAAAAAAAAAAACAACTGGTTCCAAAGCAAAAAATGAATATCAATTTTTGGACATAATCAGATTTTGCTATGTATGTTTAGGGTTGCCAGCTCTGGTAAATAAAATTACCGGCGATTTTACACTTGCAACAAATTTGCATGAATAAAAGTAAATAACTGAAAATGCCTTTGAATTATACTATGGAATAGTGTAAATTGGATGTGATCACTGGAAGAGCTGTAACCCCATCCAACCCGCCCAACACATGTACTTTATTTATATACCAAAATCCTCGTCCGTGAATAAAGAAGAAAAACCATATTTCATTATTGTGACATATATGAGGTAGAGAGAGTCAATTGTTTCAGCGTGACAAGAGACACGCGCAGTTTGTGATTGGAAACTGTAATGGCGTGCGAGGGATGTGATATGAATTTAATGGATTTCGGAGCTATACTGCGAAATACAGTAGAATGGAAGGATTATCTGGTTTCACACGGTATTTTCCGGCAATCAGTAGCGTGTCCAACATGTGGCGACATAAAACATTTGATAATAGCCAGGAACAACAGATGTTATTACAGGTGCAAAAAACGCCACGGAAACGTACCGAGATGTAATTTTGAACGCAGTGCTAGGCAAGGTTCTTTTGTGGGTGGTAGCAAGTTATCTGTTGAGCAAATTCTGAAGTTCTGCGCTCTATGGTGCCTGCTACCTAATCCTAGGTACAGAGTATTGACCGAGGAAACCAGAATTTCGAAGAAAACGGCTACAGACTGGTCTACCTTCTGTCGGGAGGTGTGCCTGGATTGGGTTTACAACCATAGGCGACAGATAGGAGGCCCCGGAAGTGTAGTCGAAATTGATGAAAGTAAATTTGGACGCCGAAAATACAACAGGGGTAGACGCGTTGAAGGCCAATGGGTTTTTGTGGGAATAGAACGCGGAAATGCCGGAAACTTCTTCCTGGTTCCTGTACAGAACCGCAACGCTCAAACTTTGATATATATAATCAGGCAGTGGATTCTTCCTGGAACGACTATAGTATCTGACTGCTGGAAAGGCTATAACGTGTTGCAAAATGAAGGCTTCGTGCATCTTCGTGTTAACCATTCTGTGGAGTTTGTTGACACTGCCGCTGGCGGTGAGATTCACATCGACAACTTAACGCGCCTAGCGGGACAAACCTTGCCCGTTCACACCCAAAACATTGAAAGGAAGAGGCTGTCCGTGAAGTACTCGATGCCTGTGTTCGGCCGAAGGAAGGAGCATTTCGAGGGATACTTTGCCGAGCACATATTCAAGGCGAACTTCCCCAGGTCCCGTCTGTTGTGCGAGTTCTACAAAAGGGCGGCACTCCTATATCCATCACAACCATAAATCGTAAGTAGGCCTATTACTGTAAATGTAACCCAACTTAACCACTCATATAACACTACACACCTAATCTAACCTAACCAACTTAACATAACCTCATATAATGCTATACACCTTATCTAACATAACCTAACCTTTCATATAATGCTACACACCTAATCTACCCTAACCTAACCTTTGAGAATACTATACACATAATCGAACCTATCATAACCTTATATAATACTATACATAACATAATCTCATAATGCTACACGCCTAATCTAACCTAACCTAACCTTTGAGAATGCTACACACATAATCTAACCAAACATAACCTCATATAATACCTTTCATATAATGCTACACACCTAATCTACCCTAACCTTACTTAACCTCATATAATACTATACACATAATCTAACATAACCTAACCTTTCATATAATGCTACACACCTAATCTACCCTAACCTAACCTAACCTTTGAGAATACTACACACATAATCTAATCTAACATAACCTCATATAATGTTATACATAACATAACCTCATATAATACCTTTCATATAATGCTACACACATAATCTAACCTAACCTTTGAGAATACTACACACATAATCTAACCAAACATAACCTCATATAATACTGTACATAACATAACCGTCCACACCTGTGGAGTAACGGTCAGCGCGTCTGGCTGCGAAACCAGGTGGCCCGGGTTCGAATCCCGGTCGGGGCAAGTTACCTGGTTGAGGTTTTTTCTGGGGTTTTCCCTCAACCCAATACGAGCAAATGCTGGGTAACTTTCGGTGCTGGACCCCGGACTCATTTCACCGGCATTATCACCTTCATTTCATTCAGACGCTAAATAACCTAGATGTTGATACAGCGTCGTAAAATAACCCAATAAAATAAAAAAACATAACATAACCTCATATAATACCTTTCATATAATGCTACACACTTAATCTACCCTAACCTAACCTAACATGCAACTGTATTTAAATAATTTTATTAAAACACGATCATTTTTGCCCAGGTAGCATAGGCTACATTTTACTGCAAGGATAATTCCTTTAATATGCTTCTTAAATTGATATTGCATCCAATATATCAGTGGTCATCAGCACAGCGCACTTATCCACGAATAAGAGATGTACTAGCGTGCATCCGTGGCTGCTGGCGGGTATGCTTTCTCCCTCACCCTTCTGCACTACGGTGCATCTTACGAAACACTTCTTACGCGTTACCCATTTCAGCGAGTATTGACGACCACTGTAAAATAAGACAATTGGCCCAGGGAGCATTCTCTTTTGGCACAAGGATGATTTATGTAACATGTTTCTAAATTAGTCTTTTAAATACCGGTACATTCTTTAATATAATTTGGTCCAGGGAGCATTCTCTTTTGGCACAAGGATGATTTATGTAACATGTTTCTAAATTATTAGTCTTTTGAATACCGGTACATTATTTAATAAATCACTGAAAAATAAATGTTAATATAGGAAAGTGGCGTGAGTACGGAATTATTATTATATTTTGGCGCATCAATTTTACGTAAACAACGACAAATAAAAACTAGCATGCCACATAACATTATTTTAAGAAATACAGGAAACAAGCATGAATAATATTCACCATTCTTAATGATCGTGGGATAGAAAAAAAAAGAATGGAATAGAAATTACATACAAATGTGCGTGTAATAAACAATAAGCAAACCATCTTCTATTAATCATTTCAAAACAACGTGAATATAGCGTAGATTGTGTAGAGAAATAATTTATTATATGTTGCTCCCAATGTGCATGATTGTTAACTTATGAAAACAAATGAAAATTAACATGGCATATAAACACTATTTGAAGAAAGATAGGAGATATTGAGTAATATTCATCGTTCATAACGATCTGTGGATGGGCAATAACAATGAAATATGTATAAAATAGAAATTACATACAGGTGAGTATATAAAGAACAGTAAGTAGAGTCATATCTGATTAATAAGCTTAAATTACTCCAGTTAGTGTAAGAGTGGCCTATATCTAACGATGTCTCCCAGCAAATTACTTAATTATTTAAAAACAAAAAAAACGTGATAGAAGATTGAATTTGTGTATTTTCTCTGAAACTATCCAAATATTTGTAGGCAGTCTTTTACATTAGATTGCCGAAAATTGGTTTATAGCGCAACATTGGCAGTGATAAAAGTGAAATATTCGTTCAGTGGGCGTTGGATACTCTACATTGATCATTATTTCTTTTAATTAGTCGTTAGTTACAAAAATCATCCTAACAACTTTTGTTACAGTATATATTTGGTGTAGTGACGCTCAAGCCCCAAAGGCGAAACCTTACTCCATTAGTGAAAAAGTGTTATGAACTTTATTTTGGGTATAAAGTGGGGGACCAAACAAGGACCTAGGACCCACATATCTGTTGTTTATCATGTTCTAGGCTTCTCACTGCATGGAAGAATGGCACACGTCACATGCCAAGGGAACCCAAAGATCACTCCTCTGACTGTTATTTCTGCTTAACAAACATTAAAGGGATTACGTCAATACCAAAACATGCAGTGGTGTAGCCTATCTTAACTTGCAATCTGCAATGAGACGAGTTGCAAACTGCGAAGCCTCCAGAACATGTGACATTAGATGAAGAGAGCTGAGATTCTGATGGAAGTAAAGAAGAAAAGAAACAGAGTTTGGTGATACAACTTTGAACAAAGCTGTTCATCTGAGCCTTATTTATTGACTCTAGAAGATCACAACGATCTCATACGAGATTTGAAGTTATCCGAAACACAGCCTGAAATGCTTGCTTCCTGGCTGAAAGGATGGAATCTTCTTCAAAAGAATACAAAGATATGTATCCTATCGTAATCGTCATTCTCAATTTAAAGACTATGTTTCTGAAGAAAATGGCTTAGCTTTTTATAATGACATTTCTTTTCTTATGGAAACATTTGGTATTGAACATAACCCAACAGAATGGCGCTTGTTATTTAATTTCTCTAAAGTTAGTTTAAAAGCTGTGCTTCTGCATAATGGTAATAAATTCCCATCAGTACCTCTGGCTCACTCTGCTAGTATGAAAGAAACATATGAAAACTTTAAATTTATATTGGAGAAGCTGCAATATGCAGTGTATTAATAGAATATTTGTTGTGATTTTAAGTTAATTGCACTTATTCTTGGTCTGCAGCTTGGTTACACAAAGTACTGTTGTTTTTTGTGTCACTAGGATAGTAGGGACAGAAAAAAACCATTACATTAGAAAAGAATGGCCTAAACGCGAATCAATCATTCCTTGACAGAAAAATGTGAAACATGACGCATTGTGTAATCCTAAAAATGTGTATCTACCTCCGCTACATATCAAACTCGGATTAATGACGAATTTCGTCAAAGCCATGGACAATACTCCTGGTTTCAAGTACTTAAAACAGGAGGTTCCTAAAATTATTGAAGCAAAAATTAAAGAAGGAATATTTGTGGGTCAATAAATGCGATCACTAATGCATGATGAAAAGTTTGAGGAACTATTGAATCCACTGGAGAAAGCACCTTGGCAAGCATTCAAAAAAGTTACTCACAGTTTTTTGGGAAATCGAAAGGCGGAAATTACCGTGATATTGTCAACGATCTTATAACATCTTATAAACATTTCGGTTGTAATATGTCCTTAAAAGTACACTTCCTGCACTCGCACCTAGATTTATTTCCAGAAAATCTTGTCGAAGTGAGTGATGAGCATGGGGAACACTCTCATCAGGAGATTTCAGCTGTGGACAAGAAAAAAAAAAAAAAAAAAGGCAAATGGAATCCCAATATGCTGGCCGATTATTGCTGGACCATCAAGACGGATGCTCCATAGGCGAAATATAGCAGAAAATCGTCATTTTACTTTTTAGGTGAGTTAGAATGTTTGAATATTGTGTAATTAAGAATGTAGAAAATATTAAAGTGTTTGAAATTATGAACGCCTGTCTCTCAGAAACCTTGCGTGATGAGGAAAAACCGATATCGTATTTGAATTCAGAAGAAAAAATACAATCAGAATCACATATATTTCTTTCTGAGACAAAAAAAAAATCTTTTTTATTCCTCAGTGTAATTAATTCATTCGTACACAGCCCACTAATTACTCATGCTGATGAAGATGCTGTTGCATAACAGAACAAAACATCCTAATGTTAACGCAATATAATAATAACAAAGATTTCAATAGTGATAGGCCTACCTTGAAACAGTGCCTGATTTCACTTTGATAAGTACCGGTACTGTCCATGCTGCTTTATGAGCAGTGATCGGAAGTTTGTGCCCTAAAACTTTGATGAATATGTATGTATTTATGCCCTAAAAATAGCGTAAATATGCCACAAAATATGCTGATTCAATTCGAGCTTATTTTAACAAAATAATAGATTCTAGGCAGCTTATGTTTAATCCATGGATGTTCAAGATCCTGCATCATTGTCGATTACTTCATAACATTATTTATATTACACTTGACAAATAAGTAGTTAAATTGATAATGGTTGGGTGTAATATAAATAGATTTATTTGCAAGTTAGGTTTACTTTTGCTTAGGTGTGCTTCATGGGTCATCCCATATCAATCACTCAACCTGACCTCCTCAGATTTTTATGAAACGTTCGAAAATCATTCTTCCCAAAGGTATAAATTTAAATATATTTTTTTATAAAAATTCTCTCATTTTAGATTTTTATGTAAGTCATTGTTAAAATATAAAAAAAAAAAAAAAAAAAACTTATTTGCGCTAACGTTTCCAATCTTGAATAACTACAAATTCTACAAATCCCACAGAACTGTTTTACACCTAATTTTAAACGGAATCCCACGAGATTCAGTTTGTTATGCAACTTGACTATCTTTAGTAAAATAAAAAGAAAAGGAAGAGATAATTTTTTTTTAATTTTTAAAACCCTTTTAAAATTAAAGTGGAAACTACAAAACCTGAAACATTTGAAGGGTACACGGAAAAAACGATCAAGGTTGATCAAAAATCGAAATTGAGTTAATAATGCTATCATATAGTGGATAAGAAGTACTATCATGTGGTGTAGCTAGTAATAAGAAATTATCGTTCTTGACATTCCACTACGTCAATTTCTGTTAAATACACACATAACAAAGTATTAAGTGCTTAAACTTCAAAATTGGTTTTTCTCGAAACTTTCTAAAATGGACCTTGATCGTTATTTCCGTGTACCCTTCATTTAGAATAGGATCTTAATGGGATCAGGAGTAATGATGAACAGTCCGTGTTTCATCTAGAAACATATTACAATAGCTTGTGTTAAAATTGAGACATTTATGCATTACATACTATTATACTTGTTTTTTTTTAAAGATGGGACATGACAGTTAAGTGGCCGAGCTTGAAACTACAAGCCATGTTACCAATATGTACTACCACACTGCCAGCTGATGGAAGCTAGCAATTGTCGTTAAGATGGCTGACGTTAAAACATTCATTGACAATTGACTCGAAGGTAAGAAAACGATACAAAAATGGACAGAGAATTAAAGACGAAACGTACCAGTGCACAGTAAATGTCGCAAAGAGAGCTATTAAGCACTCGTCTCGTGGGGACTGTAAGTTTGGCAATTCAACCGTCGTTACCATAGCAACAGGCCTACTACGCTATGTGACATTCAATTGTTTTTCCGATCGCAATGCTTCTGTCATGTCCCATCTTTCAAAAAGCAAGTATAAGTAATGGGATGGTTTGACGCCATTTCAAAAGGAACCGGGATGCCATCCTGCCACATCTCCCATACCTCAAGGTCTGGCTTGTAGGCCTACATCAACGTGACTATTTTATTCCAGTTTCTAATAGTTATAATGTTTGAAGATATTTCGAGATAAACAGTATTGAAAATGTGACTCTCAAACAATGCATGCAGATTGATAACAAGTCTGTACTGAAAACTGTTACAAAAAATTGTAGATGACTTGTATGAGAGTGTACCAAAACTTTCAGGATATTCATTTATCGCTATTCAACAATCTGCCTATTTGCGACATCGGAAAGAAAAATCTATCTCAAAATGAATGTATTGTAGTTTGTGATTTTGCTGAGAATTATTAATTTTTAGTTCAAAATTCTGCGCAAGGATTTCATTAGAACAATGCTCAAGAGACTATGCATTGGTTTGATTTACACTATGTAGGTCGGGAAAGCAAAAAGTTGATGCACTGAAGCCTGGTTGTTATCTCTGATTATATGACTCATGATACTGTTGTTGTTCATTTATTCCACTGCCTCATGATTGACTTCTTAAACAAACTGCCTCGAAAACCTGAAAAGCTTCATTACTTTACAGCCGAAGCAGCATCACAGTAGAAAAGTAAGCCCTACTTCCTTGATGTAACATTTACCTGTGTAATTTTGATTTTTCGCTTTCTCACGTGGAAAGAATGCATGTGATGATGTAGGATGGAGGGTAAAATGTTTGGCAGCACTGGCAAGTCTCTAACGAACAAATTATGACCCTTCGCCAACTGTATAATTGGGCTAAAGACTGTATCACGAACGTTAATTTTTTGCATTCCACTAAGGAGGAAGATCCTGAAGAGTAGGTTTCAATCAGCAAACACAAAAAAAGGGTACTCAACAATTTCACAGTTAAAACCTTGTAAATGAGATTAGAGATTTTGTGAAAAGTTACTAATTTTCAGAGGACACGAGAACATAAAACGAGCTAAAAGAGTATATAGAGCTGCCATTGTGCCGCCATGTTTGAAGAAAGTTGAACGATCGTCCGCCATTAACTTAAGCGCCCAAAACTGAGTGGGTGTGGCGATAAGTAAGCGTTGGAATCGTGAAGCTGTCAAAATTTCGTTTGCATAAATAAGTCAAACTGAAGTGGGAAAGCCTAATGTTTCGTCAAATACGTGCTAGTAACTTAATCTAAAATAAAGCACTTATGTACGGGTTCGATACCCGGCCCCGGAACAATTTTTCCCTCGAAATTATTCAAATCAACTTTACAGGGACTTACACCTGAAAGCTTGATTTCCATATTATACGTCACTGTACGTTAATAGAAAACCACAATTTAAGTCATACAGAGTTATAGCTTACATTTGTATTTATATTGAATTCATTTCACGAACCTGACCAGCAAAGTAGGAGACAGTAACAAATTAGGAGCATTAAACATCACCATTGTTAATCATAATTAATTATTATAAATTACAATTAAATGATCTCTTTTACAGAAGGTAGGCCTAATGTAAAAGGTGTCCTCTTTTAGCTAAAGGTGACTGATACATTCACAAATGTAGAGGTGGGTTCCAAAGTGTCCAAAGTCTTTTTTTTTTTTTTTTTTTTTGGATTTGAACTTGCTTTATTCACGTATTAATTTATATTTTTCAAGCTTGTATTATATGAGTCGTCCAACAGCAAAACCTATTATGTCCTGTTTTTAAAAAAATTGTAGTTTTTGGCACCATGTCATTCTACAGTTTCGAATACATAGGTTAATACAGTATTATGATTTTTCATATTTCTGAAAAACTGAGACTGCATGTCATTCTACAGTTTCGAATACATAGGCTAATACAGTATTATGATCTTTCATATTTCTGAAAAACTGAGACTGCAGCAATATTCGTTATGTTCAATTATAGTACATTTGTGATTATTAGAAAGTAGTATTAAAATCGTTATGTTCATTTTGTGACACTGAATTTTGGTTCACATATTTCTAATATATTCACATCAGATACAACTTTCAACATATTGATTTCAAGTTATAAGGTTGGTTAGTCTGCAACATACTCTTTCTACCTCTAACATGCGCTTAAGTGTGGCTTGAAAATGAGTACAGGAACGGCTGAAAACCTAATTGCTAGTGCCCTTCATCATTGGTTGATATCAGTTGGTCAAGTTGGCTGCAGATGGTTACGGGGACCAAAATAAGAATAAAATCTTATTTGGTATGCTCTGCAAATATCTGGCAGAACAAATCCCTGAACCAGTAATGCAAATAAATTTGTTATTTCCTGAGGTAGGGCACACCTTTATCCCTCCGATTATAGTCTTTGGACGAATTGAATTTGAAATTAGAAAAACATTCAACAATCTTTACTGGCCAAGATTATGGAAAAACTTTCGAATCTCATGCAACAGTGACTTGTCCGGGAGATGATTGTGCAGTATTGGATTGGAAAGAAGCCATTTCCACAGTCATTAAAGAATCTGGTGAAAGGCATTTCTAACTTCAACCTTGCAAGATGGTAAGGATCAGGAAAACAAAAAAAGGAATCTGTGTCATAAGGGGAGTTGCCAACTACAATAATGTCTTAGGAGAAGTGAAGACTATATTGAAACATGGGATATAGTTGAATATTCAACAATAGTGGCTGGTGACAGAAATCCTCGGTGAGGCCTGATGTAGCTACTTTATGCAGGTCTAGAGAATGTTTATTATTATTATTATTATTATTATTATTATTATTATTAATGGAAAATAATAAAATGTTACTCACTAAATAAGTTGCTATTTGTACAATGCGGTTGACTCTGCTCTCCTTCGCATACCACATAATCACTTTTATTGCTCGTGCCAGGATGAAAAAATCTGTTTCTATTTAAAACTTCCCTTCAATAAATATAATTTTTTTCTCGAAAAAGGATTCTCTTAACAATGAATTAATTATATCATCAATATCACTCGCATCTGTTTCAGTTTTCATTTTCCCAGAATTCGCAATAAGCTGGACTGCATTCATTACTATATGCACCAGTTGTTAAGTACAATAGTACAACACCCTCGTGTAAGTCATAAAATGAGACACAAGGGAAGAGAACAGTGTGGGCTCGCACCTACTAGACAGTGAAAATTTTTATGTCATTTGCGTCTTAATTAGGAAGCCAAGTCAACACTGCTTCTCCAACTTCCTCATCCACAAACTCCCTTCTGACCTTTCAAACGACTATTGTTAAGAGACCGGTTTATGGAACAAAGAGAATGGTGGGTGGATATCGGCCAGGCCAGAATTGGGCTTCAGTTGCAGCATTTCAAGTGCAATCTCAAAACCCGCGAAAATATACGAAATGTAGAAACCAGACAAGCCAGAAGATTTCTGGCCTCAGGAACACGTTTTACTGCATGACAGGTCTATATACATCACAAAGTTCAAGTACTTCTGCAATGCTACATGCTTCATTCAAACATATTGTGACAGCCACGTCCAGAGTTAATCACGCATCCCGCAAAAGAGTGGGCGCGTAGGTGAGGGAGGGGGCTGCAGCCACGCAAACTGGAGGGTATGGACGTAAGGGGAACGACGGCACGCTGGGCCGCGGCAAAGAGGGGGAAGTAAAGCAGCTGCGACTGAGGGGAGAAATTCAGAAAAGTCTAGAAAGGCTCCATCATCTCGGCATTTGTAGAAATTTCGAGCATCGTACTTTCTGGAAACTATGGTTTAGTGATAAATACGAGACGCGAAGGAGGAGTTAGTTAGTTGTTGCTGGTATTCGACAGCGAGTGAACCAGCAGTGCCTAGGAGTCTAGGGTTCGACACGCGAGTGAACTTGAGCAGCGTCCAGGCGGAAGCAACGCAGTTGGAAGTCTTGAGTTCGAGTGCAGTGGACTGTCTCTAGAAGCCTTGGATTCGATATACTGTGAACTTGAGTGAATGAGCTAGAAGAACTAGCCAAGGCAATGAACTGTGAACTGACAGTTGTTTTGTAAATAGTGCTTTGTGAACATTAGTTAAGATTAGCAGTACATTGTTGTTCTCAATAATCCAAGTAAATTGTTATTGTCGTCTGTGGAGTGCAATAACGAATACTGTGTTGCTGTGTGGAGTGGAAATCCCATTGTTGATGGGAGTGTTTAAATTCAGTATAGAAAGTGATCATTATTGTTGACAATAAAAGTTACATTGTTGTGTTGAAATAAAAATTACAATATAATATGACATACAAAAACACAAAATTTGAGTTCATTTAAACCAGTAACTGAGGCCAGGTCTCACTTTCCTCAACCAATTGGTCGCCACTAACATTGAATCAAATGAAGTATAAAATGGAATAGCCTACCACTAAAGAAAAACTTTCATATTTGAATATACTGTTGAAAAAACACTCTGGAGATGACTGGAGTGGACTGGAAAGTCTTCTATTTTTTAAAACATTGTTCTCACAGCAAGAATCTATAGCTGAGGTAGGTACCAGATCATGAATCTGATATGGAGATTTGATACAAGAGGAGGAAGAACTAGCGGTGTAAAGTGTTTGGATAAAAACCATATTTTCATATACATGTTGTGCTTATAATTGATGTATTAAAATATTGTATAACATTCTATAATGTTAACACAATGTCCACATCACACTCATTGCAATTATTTTTTGTTTACTGCAGCAAAATGCATTATGTTCTCCTCCCTGCTCCAAATCTCAATATGTCCAAACTATTATTTACAATAACATTGTTAACCTTAAGTCAAATTTTATTGCTTTATCATTGTAAATTAAGAATAATTTTTGTAAATTTTTGGTAAATATCTCATTTCTATCTTTGGTCTTAAAAATGGCAGTTTTTTTTCGCACTTTCTGAAACATGTGTTTCAATCCATGTAACGAATTTTGCAAATCGACGACTCATATAATTGCCCAGGTTTATTTAACACACTCTCTTAATTCTTGACTTAGTGCCTGCGTATGTTTTCTCAAACGGATCTAAGGCATCAAAATTATTTTATCAATTTTTTTCTCATAACTTGTCATTTGGATTAGGCCATTTTGGAATCCACCTCTTCAAATGCTCATCTGTGTTTGTTATGATGGTGCTACACTGGAGCTATATCTGTCTTACTATGTTTACCATGTAACTACTCACTCGTAGCAAATTTCATAGAACTGAACAATAATTATTCTCGTTTAAATATGTTTCAAAAAGTTATACGTAAATTTGACATGAGATCTTCTCAAAACTTGCCCCCCATACCCGTCTTCAGTTCCTGGTTACGGCGCTTTTCAAGATATTATTAAATTCATGGACTTTATATCCTCTCTGATTACAACCAAGATCTGGTTTTGCTCAATATGGTGTTCCCAGCGAATAGGGATTATAAAGAATGGACACTGAGCGAATTTTCCTGTGTTTTGTTTCTCTGTGCGCCAGCGGCTAGTTCCACTTTCAAGCGCTAGAGATAGTGTAATCGAGCATACGCTAAGATAATAATTGAGAATAGAATTAAGGCACAGGATCCAAACATCGCCTACCTTATTGCATAATCCAGTAACGCTTTGCTTCAAATAAATTCAAGTTAATAGCTTTTCCTTATTTCTCAATGACAAACTAGTTGTAATAATAATATTTTATATTTCAGATATCATAAATTATATTATAAAATAATATAATACATTATAAAATTAAGTATCGAATTCGTTTAATATTTGTATATAATATAATATAGGTATATGGTTTTACTTCTCGTAAGAGTTTTGTTTTTCCATTTTCAGCGCTATCAATTCATTACATATTTTAATTGTTGTTGGGGTCAACGTCTGAACTCTCATTATAAAGGAACTCTAGAGTCTAGACATTACAGTTAATGAAGGATTTATTATTTTATGGATCCAGTTTATTTTATTTGAGTACATAATGTACCTAGATGTATTAATTGTATGTGTTATATTTCCGCTGTGTCGACTGCTAGCTGGTGTGATGTCAGCGCGAACTCTAGGGAGAAAGCAGAATCTGACGCTCTAGCTGGCTTGAAGGTCATTGAAATCGGTCTGGCTACATCAAAGGTACCGACGCGAAGTGTCCATTCTTTATAATCCCTATTCGCTGGTGTTCCTGCTTCAATAATGCAGGTATGGAATCTCAAGTAATGTTCAAGATGAAGTAAGAGACCAGAGTTATTGAATGTGGTGGAAAAATCAAATTAAAAAATGTGTAAAAACAAAAGTCATTTCCTAATAATGAAATGGGCCTATAACAAAATACTAATCAATAACGCTTAGACACACACGCGATTCTGTAAGGCCCAGTCGTTTATTATATGTTTGTATTTTATTTATATTTTAGTCAATCTGGTGAGGCCTGACAGTTTTCAAGTAGTTTTCGTAATCACGGCTGACTTGATCGCAATAAAAGCTTTTGTACCTCTGCAATCGTGCAGTCCAGTTCTGTTCGTGAGTGTGAGGAAATTCGTAAATTGTGGTTCATTTTCCTTTTTTAATATTTCATAGAGGTGAGTATTGCAGTTTTGGCTTCGGTGTAATTACCCTTTGAGTTTTTGGGACGCGCTTCCGTATAGGGGCAGCGGCAAATTGGGATTACGGTACTTTGTACTGATTTAATAGTTACTTAATATTGATAAGCGTATTTTGTTTACGAGAATGAAGTGCTTTCGACACGGTATATTATAATATTGAACTTGGTTATGTTATGGTACAGAGGTTACGACATGTGACGGTTGTAGTGGGACGCCATTTTCGTGTTGCGAATATTATGATTTATTTGAAATGTTTACGTGATGTGCCTATTTTGTGTAGCTATCACATTATTTTTTATCTTAGTGGGGGATATTACTTTACGTAAAAGTGTGTGTTATAATAAGGTATGTAATGTAAATATAAAATTAGGTAGTAGAAATAAAGTAGTTGTGTGCGGACAGAGGGAAAAAGGATGGATGAATGAGAGTGTAGAAGAGTGTGCGAGTGAGGTAGAGGGAGTGGAAAGAGAGGGTATGAGATAAATGATACTTTTTTTTTTGTTTCTGCCTTGAGCGTTTTTTGAGGTGTTGTGATGTTATATTTTTTTCTCGGAAATGGTGCGTTTCTTTGCATTATCGTTCAGGATATTTTATTGCTATATTATGTAGGTTCTTTCTTTTTTTTTGGCGCTGGCCTGTACGGAAGCGCGCCCGATTAATATTATTTTAATCTTCATTGCATGTGTAGTGCCTAGTAGGATCGAAAATTCACTAGCAAGATTACCACACTTACACCAGTACTGCGGTGGGTAGAGCGACGCTGCAGCACGAAAAAATAAAAACATTCTTTACATGCTCCTGGCTGGGATACTTGCGCTAAAATAAATATTCAGCAAAATTTCGCTCGCATCAAATGGCTGTCTATTCCTTACAACATCCTACACTCTTCTGGCATGTTTACTCAACTTTGTAAAACAATTTATTGCAGCTTTCCTTGCCTTGTGTGTATACTTTCCACAGTGTATTCTTATGGAACTGTTATTTGAGGTCACTGGAGTCTCGCTTAGATCTTCATTACACCTAGCGTATGTTCTTTTATAAAATCAGACCCTTCTTCTCTATATTGTCGTAAAAGCTCATGTGGCAACCTGAGGACTCCATAATTCCTTATGAAAGAATGTTAAAATGTTATATATTACCTCGTCTTTCACGTTGCAGCATTGCCAGCATATGGATTCATAACACATTCATTCCGATAATTCTCCCTGGACGTTATATAAGTTCATACGAATTACTGTTATTTTGATTATAAAATTTTCCACTCAAAACATACCCTGGACCATAAAGAGATTCTTAGGAGATATGTATCGCTCTCCACAACATTTCCTCGCCACACTTCACTTTGACAGCACTTTTCACTACATTTGAGGAAGATTTATAACTCGTTCACAAGCAGTCGACACACATCAGACTCCAGAACGTCGATTAGTTTTCGGCATTGGATCCTGGACTCATTTTGCTGGTATTATCACTTTCATATCATTCAGGCATTAAATAACCGTAGCAATTCATAAAGCGTCGTAATATAACCAATAAACAAAACATCGATTGGCACTGTCGCAGGTTTAAATCTGCACAAGGTAACACAATAATACGTAAAATTATGTACAGGAAAGAATGGGTATTGGTGTAAATGAAAGGAAGAATAATGAAAAAAGAGATGAGGGAAGAAGTAGAACAATACAGCAGATCATGATATACGAGTACAAACAGGGGATTAACAAGCCTGAGTAGTGATATTGTGTATAAATTGGATACGAAGTGCAATAACCTAAAATTTACTCAGAAGTAATGTATGCACTAAAATCTAAATAATGCATAATGTGCTTGGAGTTAAAATGTGCTCAGATAAGTACGTTGAAAGTGAAGTACATAAAAGTAAACAGGTGGTTGGTGTATTGTAGGTCTCCATGTAATTTCTGCATTCTTCAGCAGACCCATTTGATATGTGTACCAGTATATACATAATTTTTCATGCACAGAAAAATATTAAAACGAATTGACCAGACGACACTGTATAGGCTACTGATGGACTACAAATCCCCTAGCATAATATTTGGACATCGTACTCTGTTGCCGAAAAAATTGCCCAACTTAACGAATACATTCTTAGACTATACGACAAGCACGCACCACTAATAAAGAAACGCACAAAGAAAACTCCTGCGCCTTGGATGATGGGTGACATACGTGAGCTGATGGCGAGGAGGGATGCGGCTTCCCGAGTGTACAGACGTGACAAAAGCGACCTTCTCTACAACCAGTATAAACAATTACGTAATAAGACTACTCAGACCATTCAGAATACAAAACTAAAACATTTTCATAATCTTTCCCACCTGGCTCTAATTCCTCGAGGCTATGGAAAAATATACGGAACCTAGGACTAGGAAACATATGTGAAGCTGATAGTATTACGATCCCCGTAGAAACCCGTAATGACCACTTTGCATCTGTACAGACACTTAACTTAGATGAGACGGAAAAAAGAATGACTATTAACGAGCTACGAAATACCCCACTATGGGAAGTTTCAGTTCTCTTATGTCACAGACCTAGTCTTGAAAAGAGTACTGAAATCTATAACTACTCAAGCTGTGGGAGTAGATAAAATAAATATTAAATTACTCTGTATGATATCTGATATAATACTGCCTACGCTGACATACTTATTACTGCTAATTTTCCAAGCCTCTGGAAAAAAGCCTTTATCCGTCCTCTCCCCAAAACTAAAACTCCATCTTCTCCGGACGACTATAGACCTATTAGCATCCTAACTGCATTATCAAAAGTACTGGAACATATTGTACACAAGCAACTGACAGCATACTTAAACCATAACGGCTTACTTGAGGATTACTAATCAGGATTTAGGACTGGCCACAGCACTACAACTGCGTTACTAAAAGTCAGTGAAGATATACGCGAAACTACGGGTGACGGTAAACTGACTTTATTGACTTTACTTGACTTCAGCAAGGCCTTTGATACTGTTGATATTGCCCTCTTTTATGTAAATTGAAAAACTTGAATTTATCGGATAATGCTGTCACTTAGATTCAATCCTATCTCCGTGACCGCCAGCAGTGTACATTAATTGGTGCTAGGTCCTCTACTATTTACGATATATATTAATGACGTGACAAAAACCATACAGCACTGCAGATACCACTTGTTTGCTGACGATTTACAGATCTATGTACATTTTCGTCCTGATGAACTGACACAGTGACCACAATAACTGAAGACCTAAACTCTGTCTGTGGACACAAACGTTTAGACTGAGGTTAAACCCAGGAAAATCGCAGGCAATTGTAATGGGAAATCAGCGCTTACTCAGTAAATTGATGACAAAACCATACCAAGACTGGTCCACACCTGTGGAGTAACGGTCAGCGCGTTTGGCCGCGAAACCAGGTGGCCCAGGTTCGAATCCCGGTCGGGACAAGTTATCTGGTTGAGGTTTTTCCCGGGGGTTTCCCTCAACCCAATACGAGCAAATGCTGGGTAACTTTCGGTGTTGGACCCCGGACTCATTTCACCGGCATTATCACCTTCATATCATTCAGACGCTAAATGACCTAGATGTTGATACAGCGTCGTAAAATAACCCAATAAAAAAAACAATACCAAGACTGTCAATAAATGGGTTGTTTATTAAGTATAGCGACACTGTAAAAAATCTTGGATTATTAATGGACACAGATCTAAACAGGAATAGTCAAGTAACTCACATCTGCAAGAAAATATTTTCATTGCTCCACTCTCTAAATCACTTGCGAAACTGTCTGCCTCTTTCCATAAAAAGAAACATTATTCAATCACTAGTGATGCCCCATTTTGATTGCTGCGATTCTCTCTTGACAAATATAACTGCAATTTAGTTGAAAGACTACGTGTTCATAATGTGTGTGTCCGCTTCATCTGCAATACTTGTAAATTTGACCATATAATGCCATCTTTTGAAGTTCTTTCATGGGTCTGCCTAAAGGAACGTAGAATAGCATATTCTTTATCTGTTCTGTGTAGAATATTGTTCACTTCTACTTCAAAATATCTGAGAACTCGCTTTGAATATCTTACAACGTTACGGAATCAACATCAGGCCTTATTATCCATTCCTCATCACCATACCTCTTTCTATTCATCCTCTTTCACAGTGTCAGTTTGTCGCCTATGGAACTCCTTACCTCGTCATGTTAGGGATTGCCGAACGGTTAACCAATTTAAATTAAGAGTTAGGAATTACATACTTTTTCATGAAATTGATTTGTGAGAGTTAGCCGATTTTTAGAGGTTATTCTGTGCATATAAATTGCCATTTAGGCCTATCATAAAGTAGAATTAGGATATGAATTGTAAATAACTTAATATTATGTATCATCTTCAATTAATATTTCATTATAGCCCATGTAAGCTTGTTAATGTGCATGAAAATTATTTTTATATTTAAGTATGACTTTACTATTTTTGTCATTGTTTCATTATGTATTTCACTTCTGGTAGTGTGGAAGAGAAGGCCTCATGCCTTAACTCTACCAGAATAAATAAATATTAATAAAATACGTAGTTATTTTCAAACAGATATTTAGCTACTACAATAATTAAATTCACTGTACCTTTGCTTTAGGTATATTGTTCTTAGTGAAAATAAATGCAGTAGCTAAATTGTCTGTCGTTATAACACTTATACTAAATGTGTTCCAAATTTTCATGTAAGTTATTATTAGTTTCCGAAATGTTTAGAAAATTGATAAGAAGTAGTTCATAGCAGCCTGTAATAAGTGTTTCCCAATTGCTCTGTTTCTTTAAATCAGTTTCAATTGTAGAATATTTGTTTCAGTTGTGATGGATGTGATCAAGAGGGAACCTGAGGTGGACCCATTGGACTTACAACCACATGCTGGTGCATATGAAGCAGAAGTGAATAAGTCTTTATCACAGGTAAAGTTGAAAGCTTTACTGTTTTTTTCTAACAATGGGAGAAGTGCAGATATTTTCCACTTTAATTGAGTAGAGCGCTAAGAGAAATTAAATTACAGGACAATAGAGAAAGTTACACAACGCATTATGTTCTTTACCTAACATAATTAGGAACATTAAATCCAGACATTTGAGATAGGCAGGGTGAATTCAGAAATGCGTATAGAACGTTAGTTCGAAGACCTGAGGGAAAAAGACCTTTTGAGAGACTGAGACGTAGATGTGAAGGAATAATATTAAAATGGATTTGAGGGAGGTGGGATATGATGGTAGGGACTGGATTAATCGTACTCAGGATAGGAACCGATGCTGGGCTTATGTGAGGGTAACAGTGAATCTTCGGTTCTTTAAAAGCTATTTTTAAGTAAGTATTGAGTAGATCAAATTAGGCTAAATTCCCAGGTAGTAATTAGCTGTTTCATAATGGTAGTATGAATTGCACGTGGATTCGAGTCTGGATGTAGAAAGCAACTTTCACATGAAGTGCCACTAGTCAATGTGATACTGTCACAGTTAAAATGGAAAGAGCGTGAAATATATGCAAAGATTCTTCTTTATGACACGGGATTATTTGTTTTATATAATGATTGTATTGTAAATATTTGTAGCACAGAAGATGTTATTCACCTTTGTAACCAGTACTGACTCTAATGACGGCTGATGAAGAATGTAGAAGTGTACAATTTTCAATAACAGATATACCAAAATATTGTTTTGAGGTTTGTAAAACAGTAAATGATTGTAGTCTATATGCTGAAAACAATTTTGTTGGATTAATATTTTCAAATTTTGGTACCTACTGTTGATAGATATTTTATAATACCAGTTTGTATTGTCCTAAATAATGAAATGCTCTACTCAAAAACTCTCGCACTTCATCTAGGATATAAATAAAACTCTTTGCACTTGTTACTAGGGCTCGAATTTTTATGTGCTAAGAAGTCAGGAAAAAATGTGACAAGAAAGGAAAAATATTTAGTTATGTTTCAATTATTTTTTGTTAATATAAACAATATGCAGTACTCACCAGTGTAAATTATGCTTTCTCGCCAGCTGAAGAATTACACTACACAATTAGATTCATCCTCAAATTGTCCATCACAAATGACTAACGATTATCGCGGAAAACTGGAGAAAAAGAGCACCCTGGTGAGTGAGAAACATGCACTCCTAAGAGACATGTTTATGATTGGAAACGAAAGCAGAGGCAACTGATGTTTATGAAATTATAATTGCTTCCTGAATCTCCATTGTGATAACTTAGAAGGGACTCCTAAATGACACAACAATGTTTATGTGTGTTAGTTGCAGTACAATATTTTAATTTTGTCAGTTCTTATCACTTGTGGTTAGAGAGCAGACTGCAGTTTCACAGGTCCACAGATAGGCAGTTCCGAGAAACAGTTGCCAGCTGTCATGTATAAATAACTGCAGTTAACATTAGGGTGATGATCAATCTGAAATGGGGCTGTTGTCGAAAATTAATTATTTGAAGAAAACTTAATTTTTATAAGAATATAGTAAAACCTCGATAAGACGTCCCACTTATTATGCTATCCTGTGTAATACACTTTTTTTTGTCCAGTCCCTGCACATTTCAATATAACGCCTTTATAAAATTCCCTGTTTGTTGCACTCAAGTCCCGCATAATACGCTGTTTTTGTGGAATATTTTCGATGTAATTTTCAGCAATGTACTGTAATAGCAATGAAACATTGAACTCATTGGTGCATTAATCTGAAAATTATTGGTATTCGATTCTTTACCTGCGCATTTAAACCTTAATACTTCATATCTTAGTATACCCCACCCTCTTGTTACGCTCTCGTATTCGACTCCTTATCTGCGTGGTTAAAGCCTACATACAGTTACAATACCTCACCCTCTTGCTATCCCTCACTCTCAAACAACATTCCTCACTCGGCCGTAATAAAATTCTGGAAATTTTTGCTTGGCAGTTTGTTGTCCTTTTGTGTATTGAAGTGTCTGTGAATGTGATTACAATGAGTGTTAAACGAAAAGCCCTTTCTGTGTCGGAAAAATTGGAAATCTTACGAAAGTACGATGAGAACAGTACTCTTACTCAGAAACAACTCTCTGATGCATTAGGAATCCCGTCATCGACATTAAGAACGATAATAAAAAATCGCGACTCAATCACTACAACTGCGACGTTGGGAGGATGTAATCGCAGAAACTGAAGTGTGGTAAACATGAGGACTTGGAGTACACGCACACGGCAAACAACTATAAATGGCTTTTTTTTCTTTTTCGAAAGAATTAAGTACAGTACATATTGTGAATGTCTTTGACTTACAGTACAGTAATTACATAATGGTGTAATACTGTATTACCTTTCATGAATCATGTATTTCAATAAAGAAAAATGCTAATAGTTCTTTTTTTATTTGGTTATTTTACGACGCTGTATCAACATCTTAGGTTATATAGCGTCTGAATGAAATGAAGGTGATAATGCTGGTGAAATGAGTCCGGGGTCCAGCACCGAAAGTTACCCAGCATTTGCTCGTATTGGGTTGAGGAAAAACCCTGGAAAAAACCTCAACCAGGTAACTTGCCCCAATCAGAATTCGAACCCGGGCCACCTCGTTTCGCGGCCAGACGCACTGACCGTTACTCCACAGGTGTGGGCTCTGCTAATAGATACTGTATATAAGTCAAAATTAGTATACCTGCCTAATACGCGGTCCCGATTAATACGCGTTTTACACCCGGTCCCTTGAAGAGCGTCTTAGTGGGGTTTTACTGTATTTGGAAATATGTACAGTATTTACATAAACAAATTCAAAATATGTGTTTTTATTTGAAATATAATTAAAAATGGAGGACTATTCATAAGTCCATAAAACATTTAAGAAATTCGTAACTACTGAACTACACGACAGATATCAAATTACTTTGCACTAGAATAAAGGGAAACTCTTCAAGATTTGTTACATATGTCACAGATGCTCAATGTGTCCACCTTTGCTACTACGGCATTCATCCATGCGATAATCCATCCTACCCCATACGTGCTCCAGCATATCATGGTTGACCAGAGCCATGGCAGCTGTAATCCGGTGGCAAAGTTCCTGGAGATCAGTGGTGAGCAGAAGCACATAGGAAATATCCTTCACAAACCCCCACAAGAAGAAGTCACACAGAGTTAAATCCGGTGATCGTGGTAGTCACTTCATTATCATCATCTTTTTGTCCTGTGCATGCGATCCATCTCTGTAGCAGATTTTGATTAAGATACTTTCGCAGGTTGTTGTGATAGTGACAGGGAGATCCATCTTCCTGAGAGATGTAATCATTGCTGTCTTCATTCAGCTGAGGCATCAGCCAGTTTTGTAAAATGTCCAAGTAAATCAACCCAGTGACAATGGGCTCTACAAAAGAAAAATGGTCCATCTTCTCTTTCGAAATCACACAGAAGACATTCATCTTAGGTGAATCTCGCACATGCTTAATGACTGCACTTGAAATTTCAGTTCCCCATATGCACTCATTGTGTCGATTCACTTTTCCGGAGAGATGAAAAGTTGCTTTGTCGCTATGAGTAAGTCAGTGAAACCGTCTGCGTCAAATCTTTGACGAGATCCTTGCATATTCCAACATACAAAACGATTGCTCACATTTAGTAAACTTCATTTTGCCATTATTGATATCTACTGCCACCTAGTGATAAATCATGAAACCTAAAAGTGGCCTTTTGTTATAAAAAAACTTGGAGAGTTTCTCTCTCTATCGGCATCTCAATTACCATGATATGTTACATACATCATTTGTTATTAAACTTTATAAAATGTTTCACGGACTTATGAATAATGCCATATATCCTCAGATGACCTTGTACGAAACTTAAAACACAATTACAAGTTTATATTACAGCGCAAATAAAATATTTATTTATTTATCTAAGAATCCTAGCCCTGGCCTGTTATTATTAAATGTTACTTCTGTTCCTTAAGGTTTGATTCCCATTCTGCCTTCAGTTTTCTTCAGAAATTGATAGCAAATTCCTGCCATAGAAAACCAAAGTGATGGCTAGTATGCATGAAATCAACTTTAAATTAGCTAAATGAAGTTATTTCTTGTGATGCCTTTTCTTCTGTAGGAAAAAAATTTATCGAATCTGCAAGTGGGGGACATGAAGACAGAATGCATGGACCATAGCAGTGATCTCACATCACGTATGAAAGTTGAAAACACATCAGTGGCTTTTAGCTTTGCTGTGGTGAAATGTGAAGTTGAAGACCCTCCAATGCCTATCAACTCTCCTGTGTTGAAGTCTGAAATTGATGTAAGTGGTTCACTATCAGTCTGCAGATATACTGACAGTGCATTTTGAAGTCTGTCAGAACTGTTAATTAATTTAGAATACTATTGTTTTCTTTTTTTCGATATTTCCTCAACTTAAACGCCTTTCATTTTAGATTTGAAACAAACTAGTAATTCACAAACATATATTTCTGGTAGACAACAGACAATAATCTCGAAATTATGGGAAAACTTATTCTTCCTAGGAAGAGGCTTTCATTGTAACTTTTCAATATATAACTTATGGGCAACCAAATCCCTCTTCATTATTTACTCACTTTTCCAGGAAGATTTGTTCCATCTGGACAGACTTCAACAGGAACAGAAGGCTGAAGTATCTTCAGAGGAGAATCAAATATTCTGTGAGAGGTGAGTTTAGTGTGGTGGTTATGCATATTGTTCTAGTCTTGTACAGCTTCATTTAATGATAACCTAGGACAAATTTTGTAATGTGTAGTTCGGTTTTATTTTTAAGATATATATTTATGTGGTTATTCATATTCATATCTCAACAATTTTGGTACTGAAATGAGATAAGATTCACTAAAATTATAATTACCATATCTCCTGTTTTACGTATTACTCTGCAGTACTTCGATAACCTTGCTCTATTTTAGTGTACGATCACATGTCTCTGCTTTGATTGGCAACATTTCCATAGCAGCTCCAATTCCTGTGCATTGTGCTAGTTTGCTGCTTTTCGTGCTGCACATTTCGACTCCTTCGATTGTTGCCACAAATTTCTTATATTTTTATCATAAAGTCGACATAATGTAACAGTGACCGATAGCACTATATCTCTAAACAATGTCGAAATTTTGCTATGGAAAGTATAAAAATTAATTGTATCATCATCACATATAGCTACGTGTGTATATCTTTACTTTTGTGCGGCATAAAAGAGAATATCAAGCAGGAGATTTTTAGGTAGTAGTTTGCAAGTTGCACTGTTGTTGACATGTTGCAGTGTGTGCTACTGAATGAGAGTTACTGCTGCAAATTTCTTAGAGATCTGCCTCATTTCTTGAGACTTCTTTGTTAGAGTGAACATCTTTAATTTCCAACTGCATATCTTACTTGACCTTCTGACCGATTGTGTGCTGTCTGCTTTCAAATTACTTGTCGTCCACTCTTACCACTTTACTTACCTATTGAAGTGTTAGCCACTGGCGTGGCTCAGTCGGTTAAGGCACTTGCCTGCCAGTCTGAAGTTGCGTTTGGGCACGGGTTCCATCCCGCTTGGGCTGATTACCTGTTTGGGCTTTTTCCGAGGTTTTCTCCAACTGTAATGTGAATGCAAGGTAATCTATAACGAATCCTCGCCCTCATCTCCCCAAATATGATCTCGCTATCACCAATGTCATCGACGCTAAATAACGTAGTAGTTGATACAGCATCGTTAAATAACCGACTAAAATTTAAAAAAAAAATTGAAGTGTTTATTCCGTTTTTGTTACAGCAACAGCACTTCTGTACAATATATTCAGCCCATCACTTCGTCTTTATTCACCAGGAATGCTTTTGTATATTTTAATTGTAATTATATGAGTTTCACCCTTTCATTCAGTTTTCACTTATTTCGTAACTTTATTTTTATGTTCTCTCAGTACATTATTTCATTTCATTTGTTGTATTACATACATCTTAGATTTGCAATAAGTCAAAATTTTACAAGATTACAATTTTTTGGCGGATAAAGTTAGGTGAGGACGATGATTTGCCATAGATTACCTGGCATTTGCACTGTGGTTGGGGAAAATCTCGAAAAAAAAAACCAACCAGGTAATCAGCCCACACGAGGATCTAACTCATGCTTGAGTACAGCTCTGGATCAGCAGACTAGCAAATCTGTCGCCTGAGCTACATTGGTGGCTCTACAAAAAATATATATACTATATAGCAATCAGATGATTAAATTTACAAACCTACACTTGCTCATTTAGAATGAAAAATGTTAGGTACTTAAATACAGTAAGCGGAAGTTGACTAAAATCCTCATTTCATTGGCGTTTTATATTTCTTTTTCTTCTTCACTTGAAAACTAGTTAACTTCTTTAGCATGGTCATAGGCATTACCATAATGTCCACATTGGAAAATTAATTTCTCTTGGTCTGTAAACATTTCTACTGGGTTATTCACTGTATTATTGAGTGTAATATGAGTGCATCACAAAATGGTAACGTGGATGTAGAACACATGCAAGGATTTATAGTTTTATTCACGACAAAATAGGATGACTTTAGAAAAATACTGTTTAAGCTGTGGAAGATCTTATGGAAATGGGTCGCATTGTGAGCCACTATAAATCTATTGCTATTTTACGAGGGTATGTAGAAAGTAATGCCTCCTATTTTTTTTTTTTTTTTGTCGCTGTGAATATAATTAAAAATATTAGTGATAGTACATTGTATTCAGTGACCTTTCTGCTTTCAATGACACAAGTATCTCTGCCAGTAAACAGCTCTGAGTTATAGCCTGAAACATGGCGGCGTGTACCTCCACTATGTCGGTGCATCTGAAGCAACATGCTGTCATCGAGTTTTTAACAGCAGACATTCTTACATTCTTTGGAGATTGAAGGCTGTTTATCGTGATCAGTGTGTCAACATCAGTACTTTGCGACGTTGGTTTGCTTGTGCTCGTAATGAACCATAGCCTCACTTCTGTCTGCACTGCATTGTCAGAATCAAAGCGATGTTCTCTCAGGTGTTCTTTAAGTTTTGGGAACAGATGAAAATCTGAGTGCGCCAGGTCAGGACTATATGGAGGTTGATTAACAACAGCGAAACCAAGATGCTGAATGTGTTCTGTTGTTATTGCACTGGTGTCCAGACGAGCGTTGTCATGCTGTAGGAGGGACTGCTCCATATCTGGATGGAGCCTTCAAATTCATGCTTTCAGTTTTTTAGGGTTTCATAATACCTTACAGAATTAATGGTAGTGCCTTTAGACATGAATTCCATATGCGCCACACCTTGAATATTCCAAAAGACTGAAAGCATGACTAACGTCATACAGTACTGGTGTCGACACATTGATCACGATAAACAGCCTTCAATCCCCGATGAATATCTATCAGGGCACATTTTCTGCTGTTAAAAATTGGATCACACCACGCTGCTTCAGATGCACTGACATAGTGCAGGTACACACCATTATATTTCAGGCTATAACTCATTGCCCTCTACTGGCAGAGATACGAAACTTGCGCCACTGATAGCAGAAAGTTCACTGAATACAATGTACATCACTAATATTTTTAGCATATTCACAGCGACAAAAAAAAAAAATAAGCATTACTTTTCAGCACACCCTCGTAATATCCAAAAGAGCCAAACTTTCACAATTCTAAACCATCTTTATAGACTCATACCCAGAATATTTACTTTTCAGCCACCGGCGTAGCTTAGTTGGCTAAGATGCTTGCCTGTCGATCCGGAGTAGATTTCGGGCGCGGGTTCGATTCCCGCTTGGGCTGATAACCTGGTTGGGTTTTTTCCGCGGTTTTCCCCAATCATAAGGCAAATGTCAGGTAATCTATGGTGAATCCTGGGCCTCATCTCGCCAAATATCATCTCACTATCACCAATCCCATCGACGCTAAATAACCTCGTAGTTGATACAGCGACGTTAAATAACAAAGTAAAGTAAAAAAATAAAATATGTACATTTCTACATAAGTAGTGATAAACAAATGTTATTTTAATGGAAGACATTGCTTGTAGTATATTTTCAATTCTACGCGCTGGTGCATCAATGTTGTTGTATGTATGTTCGGATCTGACTCGCATATTGTTAAGGTCACCAATATTCACATTAATTTGTTCTTGACTTCCACATCTAGTCTGCAAACGTAATTCCTCTTATCTTAATTTGAATACCTCGCCCTCCCACCCAGGACTTGTAAGTAATATTTAACAAATCTCATGATAGAGAAAACGGACCTAGAAATTGCTGTTAGAGTGAAGTCTTTTATACAAATTAAAAAATATTAAAAAATATCCCTGACCTTGTAATTGTATTTCTAATCATATATAGATTATTTTGTAGGAATAAAATGTTATAAAATCTACCTTATATCTGTAACAATATGTGGAATATTTCACATCGGTCGATGTTTTATGTATAAAATTACAGTATACTGTAATATGGTAATTGATTTGGAATAACTTGGAAATTAGAAATGTTTACAATTTTTTGTTTGAGTTCTTAATTTTCAGTTCATCATGGGACAATATCACTGTTCTAACTCATATTAAGTTGTGATAGATTAACCAGATTTTCCTCTTGCATTCCTAATCTTAGTTCTGTCTATTCTGCCTTGGAAATCCCGTACTAGGAAGATCTATTCTAAAACACTAAAAGGAACAGAAATCGATTGAACTTCTCCATCTGTTTGTTTGGGTTAGGGTTTTGAGTGGTGACGCACCATTACAAGACTTCGTTGTTATGTTGTCATGCTCCGTTGTGAGAACTACATTATCAACCCCTTCTACAATTCACGTTCTTTCATGATAGGCGTAATTAGTTTTTATAATAACTTCATCTCCTTATGTCTTACTTGTTTTTAGAAAAATCAGTAACTTTCTCATTAAGACTTCGAAAATATATTACAGATGTGCTTCCAGACAGGGAACTAATTGCTGTCCCTGTCTACGCGCCATATAGAGGTTCTTAGTCCACCATTGATAGGAAGACCTTCAGACACGCGAATTTGTGTACATGTTAGTTTCTTGAATGGAATGAAGATTAGATTGGAATTTTTCCTTTGTTGTTTACGAATAAAAGGTTCACAATCAGATGTCAGAAATTAGTGGAAAATAACATTTGGTATTTCCGCTATCCCCTGGTATGCCATACGTGAATTGAAGTTGATGGTGGTTATAACCGCCATGGTTACTTAAACACTTTGGCTAGACAAATAGCAACTTATGTATAATTACATTTAGCAACAGTGTAGATTGTTTTACATATATTGACTGGAATACCATTGGAGACAAATCCTGTTTTCATTACTGTGATCAAAGCTTTTTACGAGCCATCAGTTGCAGACCAATTTGAGTAGGTACTGTAATCCAGCCATTCCTATGAGACTGTAACTTTAGATATTAGATTTTTGCAAACAGGTTTTACATGTATTACAATGAAGCAAGGTGCAAAAAGGAGAGCTTCAGTCATGGAAGGTAAGGAAGTTAATATTTTGGAACAATAGAATTCGAGAGTGGTACAATAATTTGATGTGTGGTGTGAGCTTGATTTAGTTAAGGAAGAATTGAGAATTATTTACAGAATCTGTATAACAACATTAATTACTGCCTGTATTTTAATTACTGTTGATTGTAATATTTAACCCGTATTTTACTACTTTCTACACTCCAGGACATCATCGTTTTCATATCATCATCATCATCATCATCATCATCTTCATCATCATCATCATCAATCGAAGATTACATCTCTTGCTTTGTTATGTTTCTTGTGCCAGATCATGTAAGAGATGTAAACATCTTGAAGATTTTCTCTTCATGTCATTGTGGGAAATACACGTTTCTTCTTCCTATGGGTGTATATTCGTAATTCTGTTTGCGAGAGCGTCCATAGCACATTCTACTTAAAACTATTATCCAGTCATTTCCATATTGGTCAATTAGTATTTTCTCCTTTGTATCGTGATCTCTTACATTGTTTGCATGTCAAACTATGGAGTGATGGGAATGCTTCTGTCGAGAGTTGCCCATTATCTATACAAATGTAGCAAATGTTCCCTTTATACACTGAGGCAAGTTAATAGTTTTATATGATGCCAAGCCTAAAAGCATCAAGTACAGTATTCCTATTTTTCAAAATAATAAAACAACAATTATGTAAAGTACAGGATGTCTGCTGGTGACGAAAGTAACCAAAAGTAACTAATTTAAAGAATTGGTAACGAAATGTAACGAATGTAAACTACTTGAATGATCGTGGCTAACGAAATTACGCATATTCTTCTGCTTCACTTATTTATTTATTCTTGGTGATGCTGCTTGAGCTGCTAAGCTCGGAAGTCGGAGATCACATTTGAAACTTCGTGTTGAACCCTGAAAGGCGCCATTCACTAGGGGTACAGTATATACTGAGACAGCCATTTTCTTCAGAAGACCTCCGATGTCTTTGCAGAGTACTAGGTTCCTGTCTTCAGTAAAAATGGCATCAAATATTTTTCCTCCTTCAATAAAATATAATTTTTGGTCCCCGCGTAACAATTCTTTTCCTCATTGTTCTATGTAATATATTCTTTTCTTTTAGTCTAAAAGTGAGCAGTCCAGAATTATTCTTGGAAAGCTTTCGGTCCATAATCACATCACTCAGCACACTCTGGTCAAAGTGTTCACTGTGTGAAGTCATTCTTCTGTATCAGACATACAAGATTTATCCTCTGAGATTTGTTGCAGTTCATTGAATGGTGGAATGAGTAGAAGATCAGAGCTGAAAGTAGATCAGGATGAGGTCACGTACCATGATTACTTCGATTGATGCCTCCATTATTATCAATGTAAAAGTAAGTCTTAGAAATTCTTTTTTCGTTCCCTCCAAACCATTGCTACTCCAAATTTCATACAGGGTCTCTTTCCATTTCTTGACTGGAGCAATTGTTCCGCACAAGTTTTCCATACAATATGAGGAGCGCATAGCTTATCTCAATCTCCAAGCTTGATACCAAAATAACCTAACAACAAACTCAGAAATAGGTTTTTTACTTTCTTTAAGTATATACTTCCCATATATGTAGCAAAATACGTCGTAATGATTCAGAGCCATAATTAGGACTATGCTGGGAACAACCCCTAAAATTGTTCCTTACGTCATACTGGTGTAACTTAACACTCGAAACACTGCATCGTACTGATCGTTGATTACAGTGTCAAAAAAAATCGTACTGTAAGTACAGGGAGACGAAAAGAAAACCACAGCTATTTTAGGTTCATAAAGTTTAACTTCAGTTCTTTCAAGTGACCTTTAAAATATTAAGTGATTCATGGCCTCATTATTGTTGTACTGATGATAATCACTACATAAATTACTAATTTTCTACGTGGTGCTTATTGTATTATGTCCGATGTAAATAAAAAAAAAATATGTATTCAGCTCAAGACCAAGTTGAGTTCCAACCCCTAGACAGATCAAAGCAACCCTTGAAATGTATCTACACTGTTCAATTTTCCATACATTTACGCATGCAATCTTGAGAGTATATTGAAAGAATCAAATTGGAAACGAATGTTCAATTAACATGCATGCAGATTTTGTGTCTACATGATGCACAGTGTTGAACACCATTTTCACTATGCATATATAGCGACAATGTAAAAAATCTTGGATTAATTATTAATGGACAGAGATCTAAACAGGATTAGTCAAGTAACTCACATCTGTAAGAAAATATTTTCATTGCTCTACTTTCTAAATCACTTGCGAAATTGTCTGCCCTTTCCATAAAAAGAAACATTGTTCAATTGCTAGTGATGCCCCACTTTGATTACTGTGATTATCTCTTGACAAATATAACTCAATGTAATTGAAAGACTACACCGTATTCATAATGTGTGTGTCTGCTTCATCTGCACTACTCGTAAATTTGAACATATAACGCCACCTTTTGAAGTTCTTTCATGGATCCGCCTAAAGAAGTGAAGAACAGCACAGTCTTTATCTGTTTTGTTTAGAATATTACTCACTTGTACTCCAAAATATCTGATATATCGCTTTGAATACCTTTCAACATTACAGAATCAACATCAGGCCTTATTATCCATTCCTCGTCATGTACCTCTTTCTATTCATCCTCTTTCACAGTGTCAGTTTGTCGCTTATGGAACTCCTTACCTCATTATGTCAGGGATTGCCGAACGGTTAATCAATTTAAATTAAAAATTAAGAATTACATACTTTTACATGAAATTGATTTGTGCGTGTTCACCGATTTTTATAAGTTATTCTGTGTGTATGTAAATTGTCATTTAGGGGTATCATAAAGTAGGATTAGGATATGAATTTTAAATAACTTAATTATGTATCATGTTCAGTTAATATTTCATTATAGCCCGTGTAAGCTTGTTAATGTGCATGAAAATGATTTTTATATTTAAGTATGACTTTACTATTTTTGTCATTGTTTCATTGTGTATTTCACTTCTGGTAGTGTGGAAGAGAAGGCCTCATGGCCTTACCTCTACCAGAATAAATAAATAAATAAATAAGTCTATTAATTAATAAATATTAAATATCAATCCAATACTTCGCCCTACTTGATTCGCAAAATACTCCATAGGTACTCGTATTTGCTATAATTTTCAGTGAAGCTAATCGTACTTGCTGCCATTTTCAGCTTATAAAGCACACTATCACCAAACAAAAGACTTTCCGTTTATTCATGGACACCTAAAACAGCGCTTTTTTTTAGCCAGAACTGTCCGGAACGTGTTCCAGTAAACTTTTTGCCATTACAAATTTCAACGAGATATATTTTATAAGCGAAATTGAAAATTAAAATTTCCGCCACTGCCGAGTCCAAGAGTTTACATTTTCTCATTATTATCGCTGGTGAAAAAGTAACTCAAGCAATCTAGCGCTGTCATCTTCTGTTATTGACTTTGAAACTATAGCTTGAAATCGCAAAATTTCCGTTATGCTTAAAATCGATGAGCTCCGTTTGGAACTTATTGTAATATGAGGTATGTAGGCCTAATATTTTTAATCCTTCTTTTTTTTTTTGTATAATGTGGTCGAGTGATAAAGTTTAGGTAAACTTTTTTCCAGAAAAAAAGCACTGCCTAAAAGTGTGTCTACACAGTTCAATTTTTCTTTCAACTTTACGCATTCCTACATGCAAGATTGATATTTAATATTAATTCATGTAAGTATACTGTATATATATATATATATATATATATATATATATATATATATATATGTAGTCCATACCTGTGGAGTAATAGTGCGTCTGACTGCGAAACCAGATAACTTTCAGTGCTGGATCCCAGACTCATTTCACTGACATTATCACCTTCATTTCATTCAGACGCTAAATAACCTGAGATGTTGATACAGCGTCGTAAAATAACCCAATGATTTAAGTAGTGTAGATGACGCTCAAAACAGTATACCATGTAGACATAAAATCTTCATGCATCTTAATTGAACGCACATTTAAAAATTGATTCTTTCATTGTTTTTCCTATTGCACATGCTTACTCGCACGGAAAATTGAACCATGTAGATGCAGCTTTAAACAGTCAGCTGCTCGTTATATGCTGTTGTTACAGCACAAGATACCCATCAGCGATGTGGGTAGCTTTCAATTGCTGCATGCGTTCTCATTTTTAGTGGAAGAAAAGCATGCACAATTGAATGTGCTTCGTTCACTCTTGGATGCATTGATTGAATGCTTAAAGTTGAAATATACTGGGTGTTCATTTCAAAGTGTGTCATGACGTCACTGTTGTTGGGTCACCGATTTGAAGCGAGTTTCAGCTGATATGTTAGAGAAGTTGCCTATTATTTAAGGCGTTCTTCAATCTGAACTTGAGAACATGTACGGTATAACTTGAACGTCGTAGCAACAGATGGCGGTCTGTACGGTCTGTGTGCTACCATAACCTCTTTCGAACTGTGTTTTGCGCCGGCAAGTCGTACGCAGGGTATTTGTTATCATCGGTTGCGTACGGTAACATTCCACAACACAAATCAAACGCTCCGTGTTCATGTTGACCATCGAAGTTAATGTCAACAAATACGTAAGTAATCGTCTTAACCCTCTCCCCATATCCCGACAGTACGTATTTCCAAACAGTTCACATTCCTGCCACTACCGGCGTTACCGTACGTATCGGCACGTACTCTTCAGAATGAACGCCGTACTTGCTAGCCAACTTCTCTGCCTCTTAGATTATACACCTGAGCTGCGGAAGTGTAGGAAGATTGAATTCTCTAGGCTCATCAGCTAGCCACATGACGGCATACAGCGAGCCAAGACACATTTTGAACTGAACACCCAGTAGATGCATCTTTACTGCTGTCTGCTGGTAACGACCCTTGGATAATTCAAGTACCAATGTTGAGAAGTAGTCATTCCCTTGCGACACTCGATTTTAAAAATGAAAGATGAGAGGATGTGAGTGGAAATATATTTATACACATCTCCTATACTATCGTAACTATGATATAATTAAGAACTTAAATTTCAGAATCCAATGTTTCTTAGATGTTAAACTACTGTTGGAAGCACGTAAACATTTTAATAATACTTACTAATTTCTTCTTCTTCTTCTTTGACTCTACGGCCCTTGTAGTCTAGCCTTGGCCTCCCTTAGGATCTAGGTCCATTCCTGTCCAACCAGAGCCTTCTGCCTCCATCTTCTCACGCCTAGAGTCCTTAAATCTTCCTCCACTCCATCCAACCATCTTAGTTTCTGTCTGCCAATATTGCGCCTGCCTTTTGGTTTTGTGTTTAGAATCTTTTTTGGTATTCTCTGATCATTCATCCTGATTACATGTCCTAACCATTCCAACCTACGGGCTGTGATTTCAGCAACAATATCTGGAGATTTATATTGAGTTTTCAGTTCTGTATTATATCTAATCCTCCAGTGCCCATTCTCATATTTAGGACCATAGATTTTCCTTAGAATTTTCCTTTCCCATGTCATCAGTTGTTGTTCCATTTTCTTCGACAGAGTCCAAGTTGGTCTTACGACTGTTTTATATAATGTAAGTTTTGCTTTTTTACTTATGCATCTTGCTCTCAAAGTTTTGTTAAGGGCTCTCAGGCATCTGTTTCCCCCAGCAATTTTTTGCCTCATATCCGCATCTGCAGTGTTTTCTTGGGTAATTAGAACTCCTAGATATTTAAAAGAATCTACTTCCTCATATTTCTGTCCATTTATTATAATATCTTTATTACAAATGCCACTTGGTCTTATGTTTCTCATATATTTAGTTTTCTCTTTATTAATTTTTAACCCCATGTGCTCTGCTTCTGTTTGAATTTGGGTTACTATTTCATTCAGCACTCCAAAAGATCTACTCATGACCACAATATCATCCGCATAGGCCATGCACTGTCTGGTCCTATTAAATATGGTACCATTAAAATTTATATCAATGTTCCTAATGACTTTTTCAAGGCCAATATTAAACAGAATTGTAGATAAGGAGTCTCCTTGCCTCACCCCATTTACTGTTAAGAATTTATCAGATAGTTTTGTTTGTATCTTTACCTTATTATATGTTTTGGAGAGGGTTATTTTTGTTAAATTTACCAATTTGGTAGGAATACCAAATTCTCTCATAGCCTCCAGAATTTTAAATCGATTCATGTTATCAAATGCCTGCTTAAAGTCTATAAAAAACATATGTTTGGGGATATTATATTCACTTGTCTTCTCTAAACACTGTTTGATTGTGAATATGTGATCGGTTGTACTTCGTCTTGCCTAAAACCACACTGATATTCACCCAGGAATTCATCTGTATATGCTTTAATATAATTAGATACTATATTTGTAAAAATCTTACATGTAACATTCAGCAGTGAGATTCCTCGGAAATTGTTACAGTCCAGCTTGCTGCCCTTTTTGTGTATGGGGCATATCAGGGCTGTTCTCCATTCATCAGGAATTTCTTCTTTGTTCCAAATCGCTAATATTAATTCATATTTGTAGGTCCAGAGACGCTTTCCACCTTTCTGTATCAGCTCTGCTGTTATCAGATCCTCACCAGGAGCTCTGTTATTCTTCATTTTCTTAATTACGTTAAAAACTTCAAGTTTACTTGGTTCTTTTAGTTGTACTTCTGGGCCAAAATAAATGGTTTCATTTGATGATGTGTCCTCTTCAGTATTTATGTCGGGATTCATTGTTTCACTAAAGTGTTCAGTCCATCTTTTCAAGACTCCAGCCGTTTCGCCAACCAGATTGCCATCCTTATCCCGACACCAGGTTGTTCTTGGTTGAAAGCCGCCTTTAAATTTCCTAATATTTTCGAAAAATTTTCTCGAGTCATTTCTGCTGTATCTATCTTGTGTTTCCCGTAGTAAATTTTCTTCGTATTCTTTTTTCTTTCTACGGATTAGTGTCTTAGCTTTTCTTCTTGCCTCCTTAAATTCATCAACATTGTTCCTAGTGTTCCGTTGGATCATTTTAATTCTGAAGTCATTTCTTAGGCTCAATGCCTCCTGGCATTCTTCATCAAACCAACCATTTCTATTCTGAGATTTTCTATAACCTAGGATCTTCTCTGCCACTGAATGTATGCTTCGTTTAATTTTCCTCGAAGATTCTTCAATGCTGCTATTGGTTTGACACTGACTGTCCAGAGTTTGAGTCACTAAATCCTTATATTCATTTGACATATATCATCATTAAGTTTTCCAATGTCAAATTTTTCCGTCTTTTCACCTGTGTATTTATTGGCTATAGATAGTTTTACTCGATATTTAATGCGTACAAGATGATGATCAGAGTCGCAGTCAGCACCCCGATAAGATCGCACATCTATGATGTCTGAGGCATGTCTGGCATCTATCAGGACATGATCGATCTGATTCTTTGTGTAACCATCTGGTGATATCCATGTTATTTTATGGATATCTTTATGTGGAAAATTTGTGCTACTTATTACCATAATTTTGCTTATTGCAAAATCAACTAATCTTAATCCGTTGTTATTTGTAATGTCATGCAGGCTGTGTAGTCCTATTTTATGGATTATCATGTCTCTTCCTACCTTTGCATTCATGTCTCCCAAAATTATTTTAATATCATGGATAGCTGCTCTCTGATACACTCGTTCTAAACTATCATAGAAGTAGTTCTTTTCATTTTCATCCTTGTCTTCAGTAGGGGCTTGTGCACTAATTAGCGTTGTGTTAAAGAACTTGTTTCTTATCCTTAGTACGCATATACGATCATCTACTGGGTCGAAATTCAGAATCAGATGTTTAAGTTTTTTCTTAAATATGAAACCAGTACCATAAGTGTTTCTCCCATCTGATGCCCCACTATAGCATATGGTGTAGTCTTCGCAATCAAACATATCCTTCCCTTTCCAGCGTATTTCCTGCAGTGCACATATACCTATATTGTATTTCTTTAATTCATGAGTTAGATTTCTTAGGGTGCCAGGTCTATAGAGGCTTCTAACATTCCATGTCGCACTTACTAATTTGTATGGACGCAAAAATACGAACTAGGAAGCAGAAGATCAAACCCCGATGTGTACCCACAGTCTACTATATACAGTCACGAAGCTTGAGTTTTGAGGGTGCTAGAAACAATAGACTGTGACGGTACTATTTTGCATTGCCTGTAATGAGGCGATATTAGCGACCCTAGTGGTGAGCAAGTATCTAATGTTTGCATATTTACTACGTATTGAGCTTCGCGACTGTATATACTAGACTGTAGTGTACCTGTCTATAAAGAAGAAATTCTTACTAAAATCATGATAATTATCTAGAAGTTATAGATAATGTGACATGTTAGAATTATATTGAATTTTATTATATAAATTCAACAATATCTAAGATATTGAGATTCTCGCTGATATGTAGGCTACATCTATTATCAGGCATTACATCTCACTTGATATGTCAGAAGAAAAACAATTGTTTGTATATAACTGAAGTCTGATTAATGCAACTTACTCAGCGATGTATGCAATGGGGCAGACATGAACTGGCCACCCTACCCCATTATCTCCTGGTATAATTGTCTCATGAGTGATGCCTTATTCGTGTCACTTACGAGGTTCAGACCTGTCTTTCGACAGTTGACTAAACAACAGCTGAGAAATGGAGATCATATAGACTAGCCATTGCCATTTTTTTTTTTAAATTAGCACTTCCAGATAACCCCAACAAGTGTAAGGACGAAGACACCAAGAAATAAGTTTTCTTAATTGCGTGTTCTTGGAGTCTGGTGTGTTCTGTGTATTACATATTAAAAATTATGTAAATATGAATGTACAGTATATACATATTGTATAATTCTAATTATATTTGGAATTCACCATACAGATTATTGTGAAGACTGATGAATTGTTATATTCATTTCAGCATTCTGGATAATGTTGAGAAAAGTGTGTCACAAGAACACTCCACCATTGATTGTGAAGGAGACAAATTGACACACTGTGGTACGCATAGTTTTGACAGTACAAATTTTAGTGACTTAGGCCCTAATTCTATCAAGTGTAATATATTCAACGAGGTTTTGGTAACACCGAACTCTTTGAAACATAATTTCCCTGTACGCACAACCAAAAAGTCTTTCAAATGCGATGTCTGTGGGAAGTGTTTCTCAGAATCGTCAGTTTTAAAGAGACATTCGCTCATACACACAGGGAGAAGGCCATTCAAATGTGAGGTCTGTGGAAAGTGTTTCTCAGAATCTGGTAACCTGAAGATTCATTCCCGCCAACACACGGGCGAGAAACCATTTAAATGTGTTGAATGTGGAACGTGTTTTTCAGTGAAGGCTGTTTTAATACGGCATGTACGTATACACACAGGCGAAAGGCCATTCAAATGTGAGTTGTGTGGAAAGTGTTTTTCTGAATCCGGTAACCTCAAGATTCACTCCCGCAAACACACTGGCGAAAAACCATTTAAATGCAATGCATGTGGAACGTGTTTCTCAGTGAGGGCTGTTTTAAAAAGGCATGAACGCATACACACAGGTGACAGGCCATTCAAATGCGAGATGTGTGGAAAGTGTTTTACACAATCGGGTCACCTCGTGGATCACTCCCTCTTACACACCGGTGAGAGACCATTTCAATGCGATGAGTGTGGTATATGTTTCACAATGAAATCGGTTTTAAAGAGGCATGTACTCAAACATGTAGGCGGAATGCTATTTAAATGCGATATCTGTGGGAAGTGTTTCCCAGAATCCGGTAACCTCAAGAGTCACTCCTGTCTACACACAGACAGATCATGTAAATGAGAAGAATATGGAAAGAATTTTTATGAATCTAAGAAAAACATCCCTTTCTTCATACAGCCAAAAGCACTTTCAAATGACATGTCTACGAAAAAAGTGCTTAAGGTGCAAACATTATGTTGTAATAAGACATATATTTACACTCAGACTAATGTTAATTTATATTGTCCATAAATTTTTGCTGCAAACTTGGGTGTGTTATGATACACATATACCTTTAGAATTTCTTTGTTAACGAGCCGCGTAACCGCAGCTGCGTATTGGGGTAGTACAGCAAACACAACAATGGGTCGCTGCACTTAAAGTCAGAATTTATATTTTAGTTGTATATTTCCAGAAACCAAAAATGATGTCCTAATTAAAACTAATAGCAATATGCAAGAACCTTTGAAAGTAATGCCTCCCCAGCGGCAATACTTCCCTGTCATCTGCATAGGTAATTTCTTGTTACCTCTTGTTGTCATTTATAGCAATTTCTTGTCTGTTATTTTCTTTTAAACGAAGTGCAAGAACAAGTACACATAATGAACGTTCCTAGTAACACAAATGGTCAGCCACTTTCTGGCAAAGCGTCCCTCCAACTGACTAAAAGTGGCTATCACCACATGCATTAATGGCCTTGACGACTGGATTCTTCCAGTACACAGCCTTGCTCAGTCGACCCGTAACATAACCTCACTGTATGCATACTTTCAGCCATGAGTGCAAAGTTTGTAAAAGTTTTTTCGCGCCATGATGTATCACAGAGTTCATTAGGTTAGTGTTTGTTGCCAGAGACTCGAAAATATATATATATTTACGCCATATACAATTTTAGTCATAAGACGGTGACAATACAAATTCTCTTTTATGTGCACCTAAATTATTGTTTGTGGTAAATTTTGTATTAGATTGTATTTCCATTGATTTTGCTCACAGAATTCTTGCATAGCCTTATGATAAATTGTGTTACATGCAATTTTATAGTGTGGAAAAAAGTTCAAGATTTTATTTTTTTAAATACAGGTATGTAATACCTACACATTATTATTATTATTATTATTATTATTATTATTATTATTATTATTATTATTATTTAGTAGGTTATTTTACAAAACGCATTAATTGTGAAGCTTGGGCATGCCAAGATGGAGTATATTACTGGCCACTGAACGAATATTGCAGACTGTTCTTCTTCCTGGCAGTACGATCCACTTCCACTAGATGGCTCCCCGACATGAGTAGCTGGGTTGCCAATACATGCAAACGAAATGATACTAAACGTGAAGAATGTTGCTACAGGTGGAAGGTTAGGTTAGGTTTTATTAGGTGTGTAGTATTATTACTGTGTTGGCGACACTGAAACCCACTATGAAATTAACGAAATATGGCTGCATTCTTCATTCACAGACGATTTTCGTACATAAGTAAAGTACCTATTTAGGGCGGGTTGGGTGGGCCCACAGCTCTCCAAGTGATCACATCTGTTTTTACTAATGAATACTTTCATTTTATAGTTTATTTCAGCGATATTGAAAAATGTAAAAAGTGGCGTTCCTGTAATTCACAATTACCTACAACGCTTTATCAACATCTGACGTTATTTAGTGTCTGAATGAGATGAATTTGATAATGCCAGTGAAGTGAGTCCCAGGTCCAGCACTGATAGCTAACAGCATTTGCTCATATAGAGTTGAGGGAAAAACCCAGAAAAAACCTCAACCAGGTAACTTGCCCTGACCGGGAATCGAACCCGGGTGACCTGGTTTTGCGGCCAGACGTGCTAACCGTTACTCCACAGATTTGGACCCTACACATTATTCACACACAGTAGGTACACTAATCATTTATCTGAATTGCCCATCTTTTGTATGCATGCGCTCGACACCTTGTCAGTCAGCCATTGCAATATGGATGTTTTCAATTGGAAATTCTGTCATTGCTCCCTCCAAGCATCGCTTCAGTCTTTCACATTGAAGTGCCTTTAGTTACAGTAATTGCTCTCAAGCACTGAACACATTTTTAAATGTAAAGTTTTGAGGTCGGAATGCCTTGCCATGAAGTCCTGTGGATATCGACATTTTCGAAGTGTATAGCCTGAGACATTACTGTGAGTAGAGTGCTGCATTGGAGTTAAATCGCTCACTTGAACTCGGTCGAGTGTCGCACCCTCGAGTGAGATACGATCGGTCGTGATACGCTCGTAATAAATAAAAGCACAGTACAAGGTCATCTCACCGACATGTCTTATCTTGTATGAAAGGCGATAGATAAGATACACATGTTTTGCTCACACGGTAAAAATAAGACTTTATTTTCTGCGTTTATGACACGTTTAATGGAACAGTCAATGGAACGTACCAAAACAGGAACATGAAGTTATAAATAAAATAGTATCAAAAACTTCGATATGCAGTTATTATTGCTAAGTAATAATTATTCAATATTTGATTTACCACATATATAATATGATAGGTCCATACATAGCGTTCCGCCTATATACTGCGACAATGTGGAAACGTTTTACAAAATATTATTGATATAGCAGCAGATTAATAGGCCTAACAATATTGGTACAGAGATAACGTTACAGAAAATATAATAAAACGAATAATCATGGTGCATAACTGTTACAGACGCAAAAATTGATACACTAATTATTACAAATTATTATTATTATTATTATTATTACTACTACTAGAAAACTTGATACAGTTCTTGCATTATCGTGATTGTGTTCTCCGTTTATAATAATTACATTTACATCCAATAACATCTATCAGATTTTTCAAAAACAAAATCACTCCTGTGTGAAAAAAAAAAAAATATATATATATATTTACCTACAACATTTATATTACATTTTAAAGCAAGTTTTGTAGTTGTACTATGGAGAGGTTAGTTACACACTGCAAAGTTTTGAAATGATGATCATCTATGATGTTACTACACAGTTCATCACTGTAACAAGAACGAATGTCTAACGCTCGGCTTATACCGTTCGAGGATCTATCGCTCGTGACAATTTTACCCATCATGCATGTGCGCTACCTATCGGATTATGCTATGAACTACTTGGCGCTCGAGCGAAAACGTCCGATGCAGACCTCTGACTGTGAGCTTATGGGTTGGATTTAGACGAATATGGGCCGACGTAACAGCGTCCTTTAATACCCTCAAGACAGGTTGTAGAGTATGCACCAGATGTTTGTAAGAGTGTTATGGTAAGACAAAGTGTAACCTAATAATTGCGTCCAATATCTGAAGTAATAATAAGGGTATAGAACTTTAACTGTGTGTTTATGTTCTTGAGTGTTGTAATTACATACGAAGGGTCCATGGAGCCTTTCTTAACTTCAATATACTCATAAGACATCATTGTGTGTATATACAGGGTGATTCACGAGGATTTACCACCACTTACGGAGCTTATTTTCGAAGACATTCTGAAGAAAAAAGACACATTTGTCCTAATCGCAATACTTTCAAAGTTATATTAATTTAATGTTGTTAGTAAAATACTTTTTTCTTTAGTTTTACTGCTAAAAAAATATTACAAATAGAAAATGAACTAATCAGAAGTGTCATTTCTTTAATTAGCTAGTGTTGTGAAGTTGAAAATGTGTTGTTAATTGCTTTCTATACATTTTATTTTTCAGTTATTAACTAAAAATGACATCATTTTTACACACTTATTACAAAAATTGTTACAAATCAGACGATTTTAGGAATTTCATTATTTACAGTTTAATTATGCATCTTAATGTACAGTCTTAAATAATTTACATGAGTCGAGTGATTTGTAACAATTGTTGTGATAAATGCGTAAGAAAATATAATTTTGTAGTTAAAAGTACAAAATAAAAAAATAAAAATTTGTACGAAGCAACTATGGAATTCACAACACGTTTTTAGTTTCAGAATACTAGCTAATGAAAGAAATTATACTCCTGAATATTTCATTCCTTATCTGTAATATTCTTTTATCCTTGAAACTGAAGAATAATGGTATTTTACATACAACTGCGAAGTAGTGTAATTCTGAAACTATTGAAATTAGGAGAAATGTTTGTATGACATTTCTTACTCAGAATATCTTAGGAAATAAGCTTCATAAGGGACGGTAAATCCTCGTGAATCACCCTGTATATTTATTTACTTCATGCCAGCAATTGTATTTGTGTAATTTGGACCTCACAATTTTGCATACGATGCCACAATTATATTACATGCACACTTTGTTGCGGAACCCTACATTACACATAAATTTCATACCTGCTACTTATTCCCTCTGATTATCCTAACCTCACATTCGTGTCTACCCTCCTGTCCTTGACATAATTTGTATACCTAGTCAGTGCTTTATAACAATCATGAACTCGTTATATCTCTCTGTCTTACCGTAATATTTGTAATAATAATAATAATGATCATTATCAATCCCTCCTTCCCTCTTACCTGTAATCTCCTATTTCTGTCCAGTTGTATATTTCATTATCATCTAGTAACAATTCATTTATTTTGCTATACTGTGTATTCATTTCTCTACTTCTTCCATTTTCAACTAGTCTCATACTCTTCTTCCCCTATTTCTTATAACTAGTCTTCACTTTGCACTATAAAAATTTCGTTTTCCCTTCATTATTTTTTAACCCACTTATATCCACCTCCAACTAATTTCATCTACTGACACCTTCATTACAAACCAATTACTTAATTTAACCTATTCAAAATTATCACTTTCACTTCTCTTCAGTTCATCCTTTTTTACCAGTTTACTTACAGTATCTCGATCTCGTTTTAATTACTACTAAGCTTATTATTAATCATTGCTTTATCCCTGTAAAAACAGATTCGTTGTTAGATATATTTCCTACGTTAATCCATTGTTCTCAAATTTTACTCATTCACGTCTTTCACTACCCTATCTCACTTATTTTGCTATCCATGGTCATCACCCCTCTATACTTTTATTGCATCTGTATCTCTTTACTTACTAATAACACCACTAGTCATTGTTTCACCATCTAAAAACAGATTCGTTAATAGATCTGATACTTCCACCAGTTCACTGACCATTAATTTTCATTTTTCATTGTTTGCACTCACTTGTCTTCCTTGTACTCTGTACTGTGATTTGCTATCCTAACTCGTCTCCGTTCCCATACTTTCCGCCTCCTTTACTCGTCCCTATCGACTCACTAAATATTTTACATAACTCCTTGTATCTTTTTTTTTATTTCACTTATAAAACCCTCAAAATTCATAACAGCCCTCGTCCCTGCTATATCTTCACATTCTTTCTTCTTCTCTTTCCCTAATCCCTTTTCCACTCGTAGGATCACTTTTACATCTAGCCCTTAGTTATAGCTTATCGAATCATCATCTGTTCTCTTCGACCATATGTTGCTTCGTAGTTGGGATAGGTCGACGATTCTACTTGATTCTTCCGTTATCTTTTGTTTACATGCTGATCTCTGCATTATTCTCGATCATGCATTCAGTTGCTCACATTGCACTGAGGTCTGCATTTTCTTCGCCGTGGTGTTTCCTGTCGTTCAACTAAGCAGTTTTTTGTTCTTCGTTGTCTCTTCCTGTTTTTCGTTATTTACTGATGTCGGCTTTTAACCATTTTCTGCTTCGTCTTGAGTGATGACCTCTCGTCTTCTGTCTCTGTCTACTCTTACGTTCTTCGTTTGTTCGTCTGTCTTACTTGCTTTCTTCACTAAGTCTGCACTTCCTTTGCATTTTGTTATTTAACGCAAACTTCGTGTGATTTATGTTATCTCGACAGAAATCCAGATCATAAAATTTCCCATTCACCTTTAGCTTGTCATATATTCTAGCAAAATGCCCTTTCTTTCTTGCTGCCTTCAAAAATGGAAGCAGTAGTCTTCTAATGTTTTTTGTTTCGCAGTCAAAATCATGTTCTTTTCAAATTTCTCCATTTCATCATCATTAATTCTTTCGTTCTTATATTTGTAAATCTAACGAAAATAGATCTGTTTTTCACCCCTATCTAATCTGTACGTTTCTTCAATGTGTCATTCATAATTAAATAGTTCCCCACACACGCTACACATTGTCTCTTAAGTGTCTCTTCCACATTTATATCCTACTTCTTTTATGCCGATAATTAGCATGTTTTTTTTTCTTTGATACTCTTCAAAATATGTTATACCATTCCTCATTTTTGCATCTTCCTGTAGTAGTTATTCAATCTTGTTTTTGTTTCCTTCAGTGTTTGCTTATAAGTTACCAATTGTTTGCCTTTCTTCTTGAACTTGTATAGCCGCTGTAACTTTTCCAAAACTTTTGTCTTATGTTCTGAGGAGTTTATATCTTGAGCTACTATGCTGCATTCTTCTCTAATTTGTTCCAGTACACTAGTGTTTTTACCGCAGAACTATATGCTTTTTATAGAGCTTTATTGTTTTAATTAGACAACCCTGGGACAGATTCCTTTTCTGCTCTGGCTCTTTAAGCGCCATTCAGTTCCTGCAGCGTTTGAATTCTGATGATTGATCTGCTTGTGTTGAGAACCAAAGAACTTTTCCACACTCTCCTAACCTCTGATTGTGAGATTGGAGTAGTGTGGGTTCCAGGTCATGTTGGAATTCCTGGTAATGAGGCAGCGGATGCTGCAGCAAGGGATGGTGGTATGGATGAGTCTGAGGTATATTGGTGTGAGAGGTGGCAATATATTCAAAATTACCTGAAATATAAAATATGGTGGCAATGGAAAGGAGAATGGTTTGCACAAGAGGGAAACAAATTACGAAGTATAAAGAATACTGTTCGAGTTTGAGATTTGTCCACAAGAGCGTCGCGACATGAAGTTCTATTCACCCAGTTGAGTATTGGCCACTGTCGTCTGACACATGGCCATCTCCTATGTGGCGAGCCTCAACCAGAGTGTGAGATATGCCATGTACCAGTTACGGTCGAGCATATTTTATTGTACTGTAGAAAATATGATCGTGACCATCGACAATATGCATTTCTGCCAAATCTACGTGACGCTCTTGGAAATGATTTTAATTGTGCAGTTTTGAGTTCTTTTTATCAAATACAGGACTTGACATGTGATTTAATTTTTATTGACCCATTTACTTAACCTCTGGACCCTTTACATCCGGAAGTGACATTTGTTGTTTTGTATTTGTTTTTTTTTTTTTTTTTAATACTTCACATTTCGGACCTTTTACATCCGAATATTTTATAAAATTTTATTATTTTGAAATGTGCTATATAATTCGACTCTGGTGGCTTTTATTCTATTGGTTCGTTTTAATGCTACCTAGGGTCTGAGAACTGCTCACTTTTATGATTTTTGTTCATCCCCCTGTTGATACGACATTTGTTTACCTCCTTTATACCATGACAACGTTTTTTAGTTCGTTTTAGCATTCTATTCATTGTACTGTTAATGTTTTAGTTTTGTTAAGAATTTTGATTGAGGGCGCAAATAGCCATTGTTGCTGACGCGACCTTTTTGAACCCCACTATCTCTCTTCTTCTCTAATTAATTCAGTGATTCTTTCCATTTTTACTCTTCAACACTCCATTGTTCTACTTATGTCTTAACCATAGGGTCACTGCCCTCTATATGTAGGATGGCCCTTACTTTTCAACTTTGTAAAAGTTAGGTCCCACCCCTCTATCTTGTTCCAATGAACAAAAAAAAAAAAACGATTAGTGCAAATTTTCAGCTCAATCAGACAACTGCAAGGCGACCCTCATCAACCATGATATTTTGATATTCTAGCCCTGAAAATAATTTTTTCTAATATTATTAGATAAACATTTATTATTATTATTATTATTATTATTATTATTATTATTATTATTATTATTATTTATGTGCTTTATTCACATATTTTGAAACTGAATATGATATTGTCTGCTTCATGTTGAATCATCAGTTTGTGATGTAGCAAGTTGATGAGTAGTAAAATGTTGTTCCATTTCGTCATAAGTCCTTTTTTTCCTGGCAGTTTCCAATTCATTGCGATTCAGTGCTCTTTCCTCGTGTTTTAGTTTTTTATCTTTACCAACCATGCAGCCTTGTCGTCCTTTTTACGGCTGAATCTTTAAGAAATTTTTATCTTCTTCATTTTTCATCTGTCCCAAAGGATCTCAATGAGCTATGTCAAAGAGATCGTCCATAATTTCCACAAAAGTTCTCTTTTTTTCTTTTTCTTTGCCTGCAGTTCTACTCAGATTTTTCTGTAAACCCTTCTATTCACCATAGAGCTTGAATAACTTATCAACGCAATGGTCAGTTCTTCTAGTAGGTTTCGTGCTTTTTGCGAAATAGATGGAAACTTCTTGAATCACCAATGCTACACTTTCCTTTGTTGTAAGATTTACAATGTTTACATTGTAGAAGAAAACACTTAAATCTTGCCAGTTCGAAGGTAGTTTGGATCCAATGATTTTTTTTTGGGTTATTTTACGACGCTGTATCAACATCTAGGTTATTTAGCTTCTGAATGATATGAAGGTGATAATGCCGGTGAAATGAGTCCGGGGTCCAGCACCGAAAGTTACCCAGCATTTGCTCGTATTGGGTTGAGGGAAAACCCCGGAAAAAACCTCAACCAGGTAACTTGCCCCGACCGGGATTCGAACCCGGGCCACCTGGTTTCGCGGCCAGACGCGCTGACCGTTACTCCGTAGGTGTGGACTGGATCCAATGATTTGATTGGATATGTAGTCAACAAAAGAGACGTAAAAATCTTTTCTTAATTTGTGTGACGAACTACCTGAAAAGATTGATGTCGTTCTACAACTTTAGGAAAAAACTCTTGAAAGTCACTTTACGTCAGCAGGTCAGCACACAAAATTCTGAAACAATAATTGAAAATTCATTGATTGAGAAATCAGTAAGTACAGTTCTGGCAGGTACCTATATGTCTTCTTCCAGGATGCATCAATATAAGAAGCAAGAGCAACACATTTCTTGCAGACTGCTTTATCACATTGCACATTTATAAGAACTTTTCCCTTTATACGTGATTTTTGTACCTGACCGCAGTGACGGGAACCACCTACCTTCATTGCTTCCATGTGAGTGCCATTTAATTGTTTCATTGTAGCATTTCACAGTATCAGGCTTTGACTTTGTGTCTTTATCTAGTTGTACTTCTGGATGCATGGAGCTGGAAATTATACTATTCTTATTTGGCTTTCTCTGATATAATGTGAGAGTTATATAATTATTTCTTAAAGTTCCAGTCTTCTCGAGTTGCTCTCGACTTATCTTCCTGCAGTCTGCTACTTCTATTTGCCCTTTGTTGATTGTGCCAAGCAAGCTCGTTCAGTTTGCTTTCAAATGTTTGTGCTACTGCAAGTGAGGTGAAGAAGTTGTCGCAGGTAATATTCCTTTCTCTCTTTAGGAATGAGCATGAAAGCTTCTTCACTAGAAAGTCACTAAGATTTGCAGTTTTATCTTTGCCAAAGTAAGAGAATGATTCAGCAAGTATTTTGAATCTTTATTGACTGCCATCCAGTATTGCTGTCCATATGTGTTAGGGTTGGAAGCCATGAACTGAATGAATGGACACCTACATTTTGACGGGAAGAGCTGTTCATCTACAGAAATCTATAGGTCCTGGCTGTTTGCCATAAATCTGCCCCATACCTCTGTCATAAGAGCAAACTTGTCATGTTTCAGTCGCTCCGAGCAAGTTGATCTCAAATCAAACCTCAAGAACCTCATGATTTTTTTTTAACCGACTGCAGAATGAGATATCTTATTTTTCTGACTAGAGGAAATTCATTTCTATTTCTATGGGTTCAGTGGCACTCCTTACAGAATACTGAGAAATCCATTGAGGTCTTCTAATTGCGAGAACCAATCGTCGTCAAGCTTTTCCTGTGTATTTCTGAATAAGCTTGAGAATACGTTTATCAAGAAACAAATGCCAAGCACTTGAGAGAAGTCCAATGATAATACGCCTTTTTGCTGACGGAGAAGGACCAGTATTGTCCCAGAAAACATTCTGCTATCTACACCTTCAAGCTGTTACAACATTAGTAGAGACTACTTCTTACATTGTCCTGTCAGGAGCCTGAACATCTGTACCAACAGTGAATTTGGTTCTTTGTTGTAAGGCCGCGATGACGAGTCATGCTGCAGTAGCATATTCTGAAAGTGCCAAATAATCTGGGAGAGGACAAGTCGCAGAGCCCTTTGGAACAATAGCTCAGCCTTATACTCCTCTACTTCTGCTGAAGCTCACTGTAAATGTTTGGTTTTACTCGAAACCGATTGTTGCAAGACACCCCAACATGTCAAAATGTCCCTTTCACCCCAGCACTACTCCTCCAACACAGCAACAAAACAAACCATGCTTTGCTCTGCTAAGGTCATGTTCTTTACATACGACTCATGTTCTTTCTATGAGTACTCGACAAAACTGATGATCATTAATAATGTACAACGACCAATAGTGCTAAATTTCTATGTTGGAGCAAATGCCCCATTGGCTGTTTTAGGTATTTCTGATATATTTTTTTTTGTCAAAATGGACTATCCCAAGAATATTAGAAGTCAGAAAACCCCCATTTCCCAAAAAATAATTAGAAGTGGGAGAGGTGTTTAAAATTTGGAATGGGACAGAAATGTCCCATCGGACATTCTAGTGTTAAGAAACGATATATTTTCTTTCTTTGGAATTCGACTAGTTTCATTTCGAATAATATCACATGTAGTTCTACTATATTTGATTACCAGAATTTTCCTTTTCTCTTCTAATCAAATGTATTTTTCTCTTTTACAAATTTTTAATACGTTTTTACAGTAGGTAGTTGTAATAGTACTCACAAAAATTAGTCATTGCATGTTTTTTGTTATTTTACGACGCTTTATCAACTGCTATGATTATGTAGCGTCTTAGTGAGATGAATGTGATAATGCCAGCGAAATGAGTCCAGGGTCCAGTGCCGAAAGTTACCCAGCCTTTCCTCTTAATGGATTGAGGGAAAACCCCGGAGAAAAACCTCGACCAGGTAACTTGTCCCAACCAAGATTTCGAACCCTGGCCCGCTCGTTTCACGTCTGGCATGCTGTTACTACACAGCGGTGGACAATTGCCTGTGTTATCCACATGATTTTGCTATTGGAATTTTTGACAACTTTTAATGGAATACCATTCTACAACTTGTTTGCACACTTCTAACACTATATCAGTTAGGAATATAAGGTAACTGGGGGTAATAAGGTTCACCTAAGAAATAAAACGTTCTTTCTTTGAAATTAAGACGTTTAGCAATTTTTAAATAATGCAATAGTATACTTTTATAGTTATGCTATAGTATTTTACTTCAAAGAAATATTCAAACAGACACATACATACTGTGAGCATTGAAAATTAACATCATGTCACTGGGCCTTATATCCTGCTGTAACAGATAATAAGGCCCACAATAAAGAATATAAGTATTGAAAACAATTTGGGCATACAAAGTCTTCAGTTTTTTCCTCAGTGAGACCTACACATTCATCGTGCACCCAACATCCGCAAGAGACACACACATGTATATCTACAATTCTCTTTGCAGACAGAACACATCCGCGTCCCCTGGATGTTTACAAATCCTGAAGTTGATGTTACATCCATTGCTATTTCTGCATTAGGAATTGTCAGTCTTTCGTTTGTTTCATTTCCTGCAAAAAAAGATTGTTCTTCAGAGTTGAACTTTATAGTTCAGGGACTTATATGAACTTGTGGGCGTTTCCACGTATTTATTTCATGAGCCTTATTTTCTGCTCTGTTAGTTTTCGCCAATTTTAATTTATGGAGTGCTCATATACTCATTAGCGAAAGTTTCACGGTAGCCCCAAACTTCTTAATGTTTACACAATAACGTGCATTTAATATTATATTAATAACACACAGTAAAACAATTAAATATCAACTTAAATTTTGCAAAATTTTATGATGAAAGCAGAAATAATGACACATAACTGTTGCCACCAGTCAGCTACAAACAAGAACGAGAATCTAATTTCTTTATACCTCACTCGAATACAAGAAGAAATAGGTCTTAAGAGTTGTTGCTCTCTTTTGCAAAAGTGTGTAACTCCATTTTGAATCTTGCATAACTAATTGCAAAACTAGGTAGTGGGCCTTATAACATGCTGGGCCTTAATACCCCCAGGTACCTTAGATATAATAACCATTTTCATGTGTTAACATTAAAATAAGCCGCTAAAATACTTTTGATACTGATTTCTAATATATTTTATACTTAATTTTCCATGTCAGTCTTTGTTGAAGAGTATTCTATCATTCATTATTCAGTAAGTTTGTTAGTAAGAACACCAGCTTCAAAAGAAAGTAATAAATATTTTGGTAAGTAGAAGCACCGAGATTATTAGTATAACATTTTTAGTTTGCTACTATAGGCAGATGGCTTAATTATATAACAATATTCTTTACCGAATTGAATAATAACCTTAAATTTTCTACATCATTTTATTAATTATATTGACTGACATTCGAACTTAAATACTCGTGATTGATTTTATCATATTCTTCAGTATTATCACTTCATTGAGTAGATTTATCTTCATTTGCGGCGTTCATGTCAGTACATATCAACGATATAAAAGAATGGAGAGAATTTTTCTCCGTTCCATTACTCTTTCATCGTATGATGACGCAGAATATCTGCATGGAAATATCATATGTACTTCGGTACATTAAAATAATATATATATGATATGCGTAAATCACTTCGTGATTTAAGACGGCGCTTATTCCTTCGGATCCCGGCCAACTAGTCCCTCATAACGAGTGCATCTCAGCACATGTGTGGACTTCAGTCCTACGTTCATAGACATCTATGACGTAGTGCAGAGGGCGGCCACTAGAGGAAACCCAAGAGCTGGAACTTAAAATGAGACGATTCTGTCTGATGCCAGGGTGGGTGGGTATGCGGTGTGGCTTAGTGGATAAAGCATCAGCACGTAGAGCTGAAAACCTGGGTTCAAATCCTGGCGCCGGAGAGAATTTTTCTCCGTTCCATTACTCTTTCATTGTAAGATGTAGATATGTGAGATTTGTATCTGTTACAGTCTCCTAAATCACACGGAGCGAAGTAATTTGAACCATTTCATTTTTCAAATTTAATTTTTTCTCCAAGTTTGGCGTAATCAAATATCATTGTAACACACTGATACAATACCATAATATGGGGTGAATAAGGACGAAATTTTACTATTTTCTATTTCTTTGTGACAAAGAGTAAATATAATAATAAGAGTCTGTATGTTTTATTCATAACGAGTGAACAAATAGACAATCTTATTATTATAAACTCTTTTACACAAATAAATAAAAATAGTAAAAATTCGTCCCTATTCAGCACATTTTACAAGATGAATAATTTATAATTCTATTCACGTCATGGCACTTTACGCGGTAATAAAATTTGAGACAATTTGTGAATTACTGATATCATGAATGGGTTTCAGAAAGCAAGAGCTGTATAAATCAGGGTATTCTTATGCCATTTCCCACTACTGTAGATATGCCGCTTATGGACATAGCTGGATATAATCAATGTCGCCAACATAGAAACACAAAATTAACTAGAATCTCCAAGCCTTAATGCCTTTTTTTGCACAGAACTTTGTACAAGCAATGCACTTGTATTCACTAGAATCTCTCAGCCTTTACGCCATTTTTGCACATAACTTTGTATAAGCAGTGCAGTTGTCCTCTACACGTTCTCGCCATGCCCTTCTTTCGTCTTTTATTGCCCTTGTCGTAACTATTCGTTATAGTTCCGCATGTTCTCAAATTTTTATTGTCAAAATATATTTAAATATTGTAAATAGACATATAGGCCTATTACATTATACATATTTCTATTTATTTATTTCTAGGTGTTCGTATATATTATTTATTGTAATTTGATAATATACTTTTATTGCACTTGTCATTGTCATTTTCCAGGCAATTGTCTCCTTCTCGCTAATATAGTATTGGCCTTTCATTGTTCCTGTGGTCATCTGCAAGAATGGACGTCTACAATTTCATCGATCTGGCACCTTACGTATCAACGGAAGAACGCACTATTCAGTGGATACGAGACTTGTGCCCACTGAAATGGATTGTCCCTTCTGCAATACTCGTCTTGCGGTACGCCCTGGGGTAAATGCAAGACAATTATTTGGAAGATTGAGATGTCGTAGAGATCATGGTCAACAAGGACAATTTAAACAAGCTGCCACGACCAACACCTTTTTTTTACCATATTAGATTGACTTCAAAAAAGGTGTTGTTTCTCCACTCCAGGGGTGATTCCTATGACAGAATAAGGAAGGAGTGTCACACTCGTGGGGAGCTGACATATCGGATGCCACCATTGCAGATTGGACATCATACTGCCACGAGGTGTGTATGGACAGCCTTAATCGCCGATATGCCACTCAATCTCTGATTGGCGGTCAAGGGCATATCGTCGAAGTGGACGAATGCAAGATTGGAAGACGAAAGTTCCACGTTGGTCGCCTAGTAAAAGGCTTGTGGGTCCTGGGCTTGATTAACAGGCAGACTAGAGAAATTCGTTGAAGAGGTGTGCCGTGACAGTCATCATGATTCACAGACGCTCCTACGTCTAATCAGAAACACGTCCAGCCGAATACAACAATTTATACAGATTGCTGACGTGGTTATGACAGTCTCAACCGGCATCAATTCCAACACATGTCTGTCAATCACAGCCTTAACCTCGTCGACCCTGTCACGGGTATGCACAAACAATCTGTCTGGCGACCACTAAGGAAGAGACTGTCTCGTGGAGCTGTCCACCACAATGACATGGCCAAGCATTTGTGTGAGTATTCGTGGAGACAGGGCTGCAAAAGACTGTCTAGACACCTCTTCCCTGCCCTGATCGAGGAAATTAAAACATTATACCCTGGTGGAAGGCTATGATTTCATTGAACTGATTTGCTGAGTGACTCTTTCACTTCCAGTGTTCTGTATTTTTATTATGTGTGTATGTCTTTTGTTTGGTGTTATGTAGTGTGCGTATTTCTATGTACTGGGTGATGTTTATTGTGTATATATTTATTGTTTCACAGTTTTACGTACCGTTGTTATGTAGCCTACTCATTATTGTGTATTTGTTATTACACAGTGCTATGTAGTGTTCCTGTGTAATGTTTATTCTGCAGCTACACTGGGATTGTGTTAATCAATTGTCTCATTCAATAAAATCGTTACATATTCAAAATTCGAACCCAGAATGGTTCCTTGCATTGCACACTTGTCGTGCTTCACACCTCCTGTGACGTTTGGTTCTGTCCTTGTTGAAAGATTGGTGGTGATAGCAGTATCTGTTATAACTAAATATTGGTTTTCCTTTCCGTGTATGTGATTTGTGCCATTTTACATTGTAAATTTAGACTGCATAAATTACAAATATATTTTGAATAATGCTTATTGCGAAGCAACAATATTAACAATACAAGTAAACAGTAAACATGAATTTTTAAGCAGATGTTATTGTGATTGAAAATACCTATTGTCTAACAGGACATTCAGACTGGACGTAACTGACAGGACATTCAGGAAAGAACTTTATTGTCCGGATCTACTGACGTTGAGGACATAACTGACAGGACCAAAAGAATCCATTAATAAATACTAAGTCCTGCATTATTTTTGTACTCAGTAGGCCTAAGCATTTCCACTGTGAACGACGCCCTTTTTTTATAGCACTCATACACTGTACATCAAAGTATAAATTAACGTTGGAGGCCGATATACAGTGATTTAGGAAGGCGTTGTAAAAAGTCCCTAAATATTTTACGTCTCTTGTCAGGGGCTCGCTGGGGTGCAGACCGCATAGTGCTTTTACGGCATTATCATTCTCTTATCCTGTCAAAGCTTGATTATGGCTGTTTTATTTACGGCTCAGCAAATAAATCCAAGTTACGTCTCTTACACACTATCCATCACCATGGGATACGACTCGCTACAGGGGCCTTCCGAATGAGTCGGATAGAGAGCCTGTATTACGAAGTGGGAGAACTATCACATTATGGGCGAAGTAATGTATTGTGCCGTATGCTGTTAAGCTCCGCTCACAGCCCGAGCACAAATCTTACGACTCCTTTTACCATCTGTCTCTTTACGGCCGGTACAGTGAAAATCCACGGAGACTTCGCCCTGCAGGTGTGCCCTTTCGTGAACTACTCCCTTAGCTCGACATCCATTTATCATCAGTTCGCACACTGGAGTATACCACCACTCCACCGTGGATTATGCCATGTTCTATGTTTGATGTAATTCTGAGCCGATGTTTTAAGAATTTTGCACCAGCTTTTATTTATAGATTTCGATTTAGTGAACTTTTATCACGATATCCAAATTATTCATTAGTTTTTACTGTCGGATCCCGGATAAATGATAGTTTTGGTTGTACCTCCATTACAAATGGAGATATTTAAATACAGACTGAGCCAATATACTAGTGTTTTTACCGCTGAACTCTATGGGCCGTATTCATAGATATTTTTAGCGCGGGCTTTCAGTGGATCATCAGCGTTTTTCGTATTCATAAACCAGTGTTAGCGATAGGATATGATTTGAATTCTCTACTAGTAACCAGGGGATAGCCGGGGCTAGCTTAGTACGCTCGTAGCGCGTGCTGCGAAATGCCTATGAATAGCACCCTGTGAGTTTTACAGAGACTTATTGTTTTTAATTAGACAACCCCGTAGCAAATTCCTTTTCTGTTGCGACTTTTTAAGTGCCATTCACTCCTTTCAGTCTCTTAATTGTGATGATCCGCTGTGTTAAGAACTCAGAATCTGTTCCACACTTTCCTTAGCTCTGATTATGAGATTGGAGTAGTGTGGATTCCTGGTCATGTAGGAATTCCAGGAAATGAGGCCGCGGATGCTGCAGCCAGGGCTGGTGCACTGAGTGGCTCTCTGGTATATTGGCGCGAGAGGTGGCAGGACTTTCGAAACTACTTGAAATATAAGGTATGGTGGCAATGGGAAGGAGAATGATCTGCACAAGAGAGAAACAAATTACGGAGTATAAAGAATACTGTTAGAGGTTGGGATTCGACCACAAGTGCGTCACGACACAAGGAGGTTTTACTCACCCAGTTGAGGATTGGCCACTGTCATCTGACACATGGCCAACTCCTACGTGGCGAGCCTCAGCCAGAGTGTGTTATGTGCCGTGTTCCACTTACGGTGGAACATTTGTTATTGCATTGCAGAAAATATCACCGTGTCCGCAGGCTATATGGAATTCGGCCGACTCTGCGTGACGCTCTTGGAAGTGATTTTAATTTTAGAAATACAGTTCTGAGATGTTTTATCGAATGCAGGACTGGATAAGGTGATTTAGTTTTTTATTGACCCGTTTTACTTATCCTCCGGACCCTTTACATCCGGAGGTTACATTTGTTGTTTTATATTTGATTTTACATAGTTGACATTTCGGACTTCATACATCCGAATATTTTATAAAATTTTATTGTTTTTGAAAAGTGATATACAATTTATTTCTGGTGGCCTTAGTTTTATTATTTTATTGGTTCGTTTTGAATAATACCTAGGGTCGTAGTAGAATTGCTCACTTTTGAGATTCTTTACAAATCACCTTGGGTATACTGCATTTGTATAGGCCTACCTCATTTTACCGTGACAACACTTTTTATTTATTTTAGCATTCTGATTATTATATTATTTGTGTCTTTGTTTCATGAAGAATTTTAGATAAGGGCGTAAATAGGTGTAGTAGCTGACGCGCCGTTTTTTAAACCCTACTGCAGCCCTACTACATCGATTTTCTTTTAAAGTTTTTATATAGCTATTTAACGATGATAAAGCAAGTGTTCCGCATTGTAAATTCTGAAGAGTAGGTTAAAAGTATTGTAGGTTCGTTGGTTTAACTCCACTTTTTTACTTTTATTGTATCGTACCTTAAAAGCCTTGTGGTTAACACTACAGCGCATCTCAGGAGTAGTGAAATCCGTTTTGTTGTCATATTCACGGCAGCATTGATCTCCACCCTTCCTTGCTCTTGAGTGTCATTAAAGTTCATACTTTCGGTGATAGTTTCTTTATTTCTTCGTAGGTTTGCAATAGTGAGAAAGGTAAGTTGGAAATTTTACGTCTAACGTATACTATAAGTAAACATAAATTTCAGACTGGAATATAACTGTCATTCTCCTTTCATTACATTTGTTTCACTATTACCTCTGTTTCATGGCATGATTTAGTTTGCGGAAGCGTAATGTTAAACGCTGGGGGGGGGGGACTAGCCACCCCACCCTTTTTTCCTCCTTGTTTAGTTGCCTCATGAACGATGCCCTAGCCTGAAAAATAAATTTTGTATAATTAATTTATCTAGTACGTACCTATGGTGGCAAAACAAGGCCACGATAATTTCTTAGGAGATATATTAATAAAAACTTTATCCAATTATCCACGATCGTTACTTGATACGCAAGGAAGCACTAGAATAGAAAGTAGTAATATTACAGCTGATCTTCGATCTGTGAATGGAAATTTGTTGCAGAATTTTCGTCCATTTGTGCAGCGTACAATGATAGTGGGCATTTTCAGTAGATCTCATGAATTAATATCAGTGAATTAACCAAGTAGAGCTGTTTTTCCATGCTGTGTTTACGGATCACTTTTTTTCCGAAACGAGCGCCCTTTTCACTTGAGGCACAGCTCATTCATTACCTGCTACATTTCTTTACAGACCCAAGGTACTAACAAAGTTATATCCGTTTTCGTGTCATCATAAGACTTTACACAGCTATTTGTGCAAAATTGTGAATGTAACTTTTGCTGGAGATATTCAGGAAATCGGTTTCACTGGTTATAATATATAATCCAAGTAAGCCATTTACTTTTTATACTGAACTTAAGGCCTCGAATGGCTGAGTAGCCTGAATGTAAATATAATAGCCAAAAGGTGACTATACGTCCACCATCATGTCCTCCACATTCTAAATCTTCACCCAGTCTGGAAACCCTGCCGTCTTGATGTCTGTTCTTGTTCAGCATTAAGGTGGTAAAACGTAGATGGATAATATAGATGCATCTAGCAAGGACATCTAACACAATAGAAAACCTGAAGCTCTATAACAACGCCAGGAAAAAATACAGAGCCTTAATAAAACAAAGGCAGAAGGACTACATAGAAGCCGAAGCCACAAAACTGATTGAGGAGGCGAGAACAGACCCCTTCTTAGCCCTGAGGGCCAGAAGAGCGCAAACCACGGAAAAGATAAGCATGAAAATCTGGGAGAAGCACAATATTCTGAACCTAGAGCAGAAGTCTACAGCATACGAGCCAAGAACGCCAGAGATACTAGGCACAAAAACCGAACTATTCGCCGAAGAGAAAGTCCAATAAACAATAAGAAGCTTGAAAAATAAGAAAGTAGGAGGTCCAGACGGAATCTACATCGAACACCTTAAAGAATCAGCTGAGATTCTGCGTCTAGTGCTCACTGAAATGATAAACATATGCTTAAAAACCGACAGCATACCAAACAGATGGAAAACCTTTACCATTAGAGTTCTCTGTAAGGGAAACGGTGACAGAACGGATCCCAACTCCTACAGAGGGATTGCAGTGGAGAATAACTTCCTAAAACTACTCACGAGACTAATGACAGGCATATTAACAAATGATATCGACGGCAGACTCCCAGAGAAACAGTTTGGTTTCCGAAAAGGGAGAAACACTCTTTGAGTAGTTCGGACCCTCATAGAAGACATTGAAAATATTCTCAGGCTTCCACAAGGAAAATTCTATGTAGTATTTGTGGATTACTCGAAAGCGTTCGATACACTAAATAGGAATATCATCTCAGCAAAATTAGAAGCTCTGACAGACAACAAAGAGTTAGCAGTTCTAATTCACAACATGTTGGAGATCAACACAATACACATTGCAGACACGTAACTATCTCTAAAGAAGTTATACAGACAAACGGAATACTACAAGGAGACCAGCTCAGCCACTACTATTTAAATTGCAACGCACAATATCGCCGACAAAATAGAAGAAGCAACAAACAAAATCAACCTGTACATCTACACAGACGATATGGCTATCGGATCACCAGACAAAACAACTACAAAAGGCAATCAGTGCACTAGAAACCTGGGCCGACGAAAATAAACTTCAGATCAATCCTAGGAAAACAATCCAGATGATCTTCAGGAAAGGCGGAAGGGAAAACCACCAAGACAGAATACAATACAAGAGCAAACCCCTCCAAACGGTCAACTCCTTCAATACCTGGGCGTGACACTCTGGACAACTGTAAAATCCTTCAGGATCCACATTAAAACAAGAGTGGTGGGAGCCACAAAAGCAATCTTTGACATAACATCTCTATCTAGACTGTGTCTAAAAACCGCCATGAAACTCTTCGACGCCAAGATCATACCCATCCATAGAAATAATCTGGGAAAAACTAGGAATAAAAGATCTATCAACCATGGAGGCCGTGAAGGTACTATTTCTGAAGACCCCCTCGGGGTATCAAAACACACCCGCTCGCGACTCGTATATGTTTCGGCCAGAGAAACCTCTCTAATGAAAGACCTCAGGATCCAAGGTCCGTCGATAAGTCAGGTCTTCGCACGCCGCCGTATTTGCGCCATTTATTTGGTTTGTTTCCATTGTGTTGTGGAAGGAATTTGTGTTAACATTTATATATTTCATAAAATAAGTTTTTAAAATGCCTGGATGTGCAGTCCAAAATTGCTCAAGACATTCCAAGAAAGGTTTTAGACTGTCTTTCCAATTCTTATACATTGGTGGAATGGGATGAGAGGACCTGACTACGAGCTGTACCACAGCGACATCTAACGACCTTGCTCAGGATCAAGTATACCCTGCCATCTACAGAGAACTGGAAAAAGCAAATGGAAATAAGAAGACAGAAAACAACAGAGATTTGGCACGAATTATACACAACCAAGGCCATGGTGAATAGAACATGAATGGAAACCAATCAAGACCTGCGCCACTTCGTGAACTCTATGGCAACGCATGGCTACCACCACAAAGTGTGTAAAATGAAGACCTATCACGCCCCGAACGAGATGTGTGTGTGAACTATGTGAACTCGCTTGTGAACGATACCACGTCACATCATGCAAAAAACGATCCATATCATTAATTGAGACCTTCACGGAATCAAACTGTGATACCACAGTCTACTATATACAGTCGCGAAGCTCAGTATGTAGTAAAAATGCAAACATGGGTAGTTGCCCACCACTAGGATCGCTACTATCGCCTCATCATCGCAGATCTCTCTCCTAGTAGACGACAAAATATGTTACACTTTCGTTGTGTTCTTTTGGAAAAATTAACACCTTCCTTCCATTATTAAAATATTAAATGCATAAAGTTAATTTATTATTTTAATGAATTATATTAAATTCCACCATAAACTCGAAGATATTTGCAAGAAATAGGTTAATATTAGTTTTGTTTGTGCAAAATGAACTGAAATTTACTATAACCGCTTCAGTCATTCAAGATTATAGCGATAATTAACTATGAAACCAATAAATATTAATTTGCATTTCCCTTTACAACAATAACCCTGCTGTTCTGTTACATTTTACTATATGAATGTGCTGTGCGGGTCAATATGACCCGACCTCTTATAATTGCATATAAAATTACAAAATCGTGTTTGTGAACATTTGCATGACTACAATAACATAGTTTATCATTATTGTTATTGTTAATTAATATGAGTGTTATTAATTTTTTTATTTTATTTTAATCTTACATTATTTTGCTTTTTTTACTATTATTCGTTTGTGATATTTTATTTTGCTATATTATTCATTTGTTTTTTTCTACATTCTTATTAAAAATTAATAACAACAAATTGAAGAAACATACTTGTTTGAATGAAATGTTTAACTTATATAACAATAGGCCTTGAAAAATTATAGATTGAACTAAATGCTTGTGCTATGTTATAATGATTAACTTCTGTCTTATGTTTTGTGTAATGCACATGATATACATAATCACAATTCTTTCTCATTGCTTACAATTATGTGACACAAATATATGGCATGATCTTTACAATATGTTTGCTGTAGTTTCCATACAACATGTTCGTTTTATTGTCATTGCTTGATTGACAGAACTTACAGCGTTCACGTTTTACAGTTTTTCCTCTTGTAGACTCTGATACCGGTACTGGTCCACACCTGTGGAGTAACGGCTAGCGCGTGTGGCTCCGAAACCAGGTGGCCTGGGTTCGATTCCCGGTCGGGACAAGTTACCTGGTTGAGGTTTTGCCGGGGTTTTCCCGGTTTTCTCTCAACCCAATATGACCAAATGCTGGGTAACTTTCGGAGTTGGACCCCGGACTCATTTCACCGGCATTATCACCTTCATTTCATTCAGACGCTAAATAACCTTAGATGTTAATAAAGCGTCGTAAAATAACCTACTAAAAATAATAACCTACTACCGGTACTGTAGTCACAATTTTAGGTTTTTGAATGTTCTTGACAATTCTGATTGCTTCCTCTGTTCTTGAAAATGCTTTCTTGATTAAATCTGTTCCTTTACCAGTGATTTTTCAAGCTCCTCTAAGAATAATCTGCTTCTAGTCAATTTATTTGCATTCCAATTTGGGTCTATCGAAGTGCACAAGACATACGCATTGTAAGCAGATACATCAAGAATGTTATAGAAAAATATCACTGGCCATCTGTTTGTTTTTCTTTTGCAAGTATATGTATATGTTACTTGGTCAAGTGTGTCTACAGCCTCTTTGGATGCATTATAATCTAAAATAATTTGAGGTTTCTTATCATTCCTGTTGCTGACTTAATTGACATGATGCAGTGTACTCATTAGCACAACATTTTTGTTTTTCTTTGGGACACAATTGACCACAGTAGTATCATTTGTGAAGTAGAATGAAGAACTATGCATTTCCTTTTTGTTCATTTGCTGTGGAAGTTCTGACTTATTTTTCCGTATACAGTAGTCCCCAACATTGTAATTTTTTTCAAAAGTATTGTTCCAAATTGTAAGAAGTGAAAAATTTGTCACAAGTTACATTTTGATCCCTTAGGTTACCGGTACTGGAAAGATCACACACTACCCTTATACCCTGACTTTTTTTCTGATAGTCCATATTCTTTCCCTTCATAAACTTGTGCTACCAATGCATATGAAGTTTTGCTGTCACAAAGCGTCCATATTTTGATTCTGTATTTCGATGGTTTGCTGGGAATATACACCTTGAATGGACAGCGACTTCAAAATCCTACTAATTGTTTGACAGTTATATTTTCGCTAGGATTGAAGAATTTAGGAAGGACCTCCAGACATTTCTCCTAAATGCAACGAATAGCAGAAAGTTTATCAGTGCGTCTTCGTTATTCTCTAGTAGATTTCTTATCAAATCGAAAGACACCCGATATCTTGCAAAAGGTTTCAAGTGACATAGTCGCCCGCAAAATGTTTCTGCCCGTTTTCTGATCCCACAAACTTTTTGTTGACTCCCCATGAGATCGAGTAACACCAGCAAGAAGCAAGAGTCCTACATAAGCCTGGTAAACAATACAGTCGATATTTGTCCATTGCTGGCCATAAACTTGCCATCCTTCTATGTTTGGCATCTACATTATTTCATTATGGTGGCATACCTTGTAAATCCTTGTGTAATCTTGATAAGGTTCGAGGCAGAAAGATGGTCCTGTTGTGGAGGTCGATTCAACGTCCATTCTATAGCTTTATTCTTGAAAGAACTGACTGAACAATATTGACTGGTTGTTGACTGTCAAAATCATCATTTTCACTTTCAGATTCACTTACATTATCTTCAAATTCTGAAACAAACTCTTCACTGTCGGAGGAATTCACAATTGATACTAACTGAGCATTACTCAGTGAACTTTCCGTCATGGTGTGTGAACTCAAACTGAGAAACAACATTGAAATATTTATCCAGATAAAATGCAACAGTTTAGAAGGAATTTATTCAGAAAAACAACAGGAAACCAGTCCATTGTTGTAAATTAGTGTATCTGATTGTTGGGAATAATTCAATTTCCACTCATTATAATAAAAGCATGATACAAATTCTTGAAAAATGTTAATACCACATTAGAAAATAATAAAATCTTATGTTGGGTCATATTGACCCGAATGTTACATAAGTAACAATTACAGATTATGACAAATCTATTTGAAAAATTTAAATTATTTTTAAATCACAAATGCATATTGCATTATTAGACAAAGTCAGTGAGTCTCATAAGCATATCTCACTATTTCAAGAAAATATTAAGAAAACAATATTCACTTCGGGTCAAATAGACCCGAATAGAACAGCAGGGATAATAATGGAAATATGAATTAATGGAGTAACTTACGTGTACCGGTACTTGTAGTGTAGGCTTACGTAGTTAACAAAGTGGGATGAGGTTAAGAAATAATCATCACACCAGAATTGGAAATACAACGTGATCAATAAATTTTATTGTAACAGACTTTTTCTACGTCTCTAGTAAAGTAACAAATAAAAATAACAACAAAATTAACAGCTATAATTAAAAACATATCCTTTGAAAAAAAAAAGTAGGCCTAAGCAATAATAATCCCACCAGAATTGAAAATAAAACGTGATCAATAAATTTCATCAAAACAAACTTAATTTTTCTACGTCTCTAGTAAAATATTATTATTCCAATTATTGTATTTTAGCCATTAACATTTTCATTACAACCAATAACGAACATTTCACAAGCATCAATGTGAAATACGCAACGAGCTAGCACTCGATGGAAATACGACACAGTCCAAAGTCGACCGTGGACAGTCTATTGTTTCTAGTTGCTAACCGCTTGGAGCGCTTTATCACGAGATTTGCAAAAAATCACCTCAAGCTTCGCGACTGTATATAATAGACTGTGGTGATACTGAAACAAAAGCGTAGTGTAGTGAAAGCAAGTCTGGTTAGATATAGGCCTATGCACAACTTGTGCGCATTTCCGTATTATTATTATTATTATTATTATTATTATTATTATTATTATTGTAATAGAAATGCGCTACAATGTGATATTTCCACAGATATACAGTATATATCTGTGGATATTTCTTTACCATTGAACCAGTAATAGTTCGTCATCGATCACGGTAATTTTAGTTAGTGATCGAGTAATCAGGGTCGATTTCCAGCTGCCAGTGAAGTTCGCAACAGATCTTTAGTATCTTTATTTTCATTTGCCTATTTTACGAATCTTTATCGATTGCAATGGCTATCTAACATTCGAGTGAGGTGAAGATGATCATGCTTGCGAGATGAATTCAGGCTCCAGCGTCTCAAAATGACTCGGAAAAACCTCGACCAGGTAACTTGTCGTAACTAGGTTTTGAAAAAAAGAAAAGAAAAATGTAAATATATTTCTTCGCCTTCATGATCAGTCCCTTGTTTTCCAAATTAAACAAATGTATACTTATGTGGCAAAATCAATTACATTTGATCAACATGAACTTATTATATAACATTATATGCACCTAGCTTAATACAAATACTGACAAAATATTTTTCACTTTGAAATCACCTAATTCTACGATAACAATAGTGGCTGAGATAAAATGCACTGTTACTGAAGAATTTTCTATTGTGTGTAGGGAAGCTAAAATTACTGGCTTTTCACTGTAATGCATAGTGCTGCTATCAATGCTAAAAATGTTCGAAATTTTCCTATAGCAGATAAGTGATTTCATACTTCTTTAGGAATTTAAGATACAGTATTTAGTATTTACCTCTTTAACCTGATAGGAATAAGGCCACTAGGCCTTCTTTTTCTTTCTACCAAAACATTACAACTACAATTTCACGAATGCAAGTACTAAAAACTATCTGATCAATAGACACGAGACAATTTTTTGTAAAAGTTAAAAACAAACAAGGAATTAATTTTTTATTTAAACATTAAACCCAGAATATTTCTATAGGGATGAAATATTTTCTGCTAAAATAAGAAAATTGTTTACGAGAAGTCATGTATGTACTAGTCTTAGTTACTGGTGAAGTGTCTAGGAAGTTTGTGTGCGTTTGAATTGAAGATTATTTTGACAGTCCCTGATACTGGCAGGTAGCGAATTGAGGGATCTCTGTAGAGAATTGTTAAAGAAGATTGAGTACAAGGTAATGAATGCTATGTGAATTAGATCGTAGCAACTTGTAATAACTGTTTCTCAACAGCACAGTTTCTGTGTTCACTGTCAGTTACAAAATCTTATCTTTCAGTTGTGATGGATGTGATCAAAATGGAACCTGCACTAGATCTGCTCGATTTACAACTACTACATGATAACACATACGAAATGGATGTAAATGATCCTTTATCAGAGGTAACTCAAATGTCTTAATATATATTTTGTATTCGTTAATTAAACTTGTCCAGTATAGGGACCGATGGCAGGCTTATGTGAGGGCGGCAATGAACCTGCGGATTCGTTAAAAACCATAAGTAAGTAAGTAAGTTTGTCTACCAATGCCAGAAAAACAAACATTTCAATATTTCACACTTTATATTCAGTAGATTATATTACATAGAGTCCCATACTGTTGCTGTTTGGTACCTAGGGGAGAGTTGGGTAGTATCGAACATCAGGTAATATCGGACAGTGATGTTTCTTTCATCTACCCCCAGGTGGTAGTACCTGAGTGACATGGTTACGTTTCTGTATGCGACATCTGAACACTGCTTTCAGTTGGAATCATTCGCTCGACGAGTACACTTCGCAGATGCCATTTTGTGTTTGTGTGGTTTAGTTTCCGTGCATCGACTTAAGTTTGGTGGTCTGCCTTTCTCGCACTTTAAGTACTGATACATTATATCTTAAATACAGTGTAAAGTAAGTCTTAAATAATAGATTGGTGAATTAGTTACAATGAAAATTATTATATTGTTTAAATTTTGGTGCCAATATAATGACGATGTAATTTGGGTGGTATCGGACAGAACGTTATCATCTAGTATGGGACAAGTTTTAAAATACATATTGGGTCTCCTTCCTCATACAATGCATAGGCTTTAACCATTAGGCAGAAGAGTCAAGGACGCCTATAATGAAGCTTGCTCTGGATGGATGCCCAGAAATCCTTCCTCCAGAATTATGGACCATGAATTCGTAGAACTGGTCAACTTTGGATTTTCACGGGTATGCCGCATGGATTAGCAAAGAAAGGGTTTGAATGTGCTGGCATTCATCAACCGGAACATTTTCAGCGACTTAGACTACTTGTTATCTGAATGGTCTTGATATCTCTGATAAGTTTTTTGAACAGTCTAGGAATGGTGGATCTAAAGGTCCTGAGACAACTGTAGAGGACATACCTCAGCCTCCAGAAGTACAAGAAGCTTCAGCATCTAAGTCAGTACCTACGTTGTCCACTGCCAAGCCGTCCACTTCCTTCCATCTGTTCCCAATCTCAAGCTCAAAACAATCACCTTTTGGATTCATAACACCTGCTTCATGCTTGAAACCATCCAATCAGCATCTTGATTTAGCATCAACTTCAACGTCAAAATCTCACTCAAACACACGACCTCTGACTCCCTATTTTAGTCGCATCATTAAACTGATTTCACCAATTGCAGAAGCTGCTCAACGAGGGCTCTTAATGTGAGAAGGAGACGAGCTGCCAGAAGTGAGATACTCTCGTCAAGGCCTGAACAAAACTCAGCTGGAAGAGAGACAGGCTTTGAAGAATGGGAAAGAGAAGAAAAGGTTAATGCAAGACAGCATAAATGGAAGAGCTAACAAGTAAAAAGAAGAACTAAAACCAAGGATGGAAAAAATGTTGAAGGGGAAACAGAATGTATCATTTGTGGTGAAACCTTCCAGGAAAGCTGGATCGAGTTTGACTTCTGCCAGGTTTAGGTACATGAAAACCGTGCCAATACTGAGTGAACTACAAATGTGATTGGTATGAAATAAAAGAAAAAAACACAAAAGTGAATTTGTTTGACTGTTCTAACCACAGACAGTAAAAAAGTAACAATGTTTAGGGTGTGTGCGGTACTAGCCGATACTCTTCTCAATTTCACTATTTTAGAACATTACTCCGTATTTAAATTTCATATGTTAAAGTTACCATTTAATAGTTTTGTTAGTCATATTTAGTAAAAATAAGTATGTTCTTTTTATGATATATTAATTATTCAATTCAATATTAATTGGTGGCCCTAAAGCCAATGAATCCTTAACTGTCCGTTACTACCCAACTCTCCCCTATATGGCGTCATGAATTGTTCTGGCAGAATAAAGTGTGCGTTGTTCTACTCATGGGAAGAAATTTTCACAGGAAGATCAGCTAGTCATTGTGACCACTACTCACCCTACTTCATCATCGAGTAATGCAGAGCCATAGTTATTAACCCTAGAGAGCTCGCACCTGTAAACTTTACGCCATGGCTCGCGCATGGTCGATTCGACCATGCGTGGAAATGAAGCGGAATCTATATTTTTTGCTAATATCTGTTAGCACAAAAGTTACAAAAACATTATTTAACCGTATTTTATTCATTAACATCACTGTTATTATGTATTAAAAAGAAGATGAACATGCCAATATCCAAGTAACCTTGAGTATTCTTTATACTGCGAAAAAAATATAAATCACATATGTTAAATATTTTCATCATCGTCATGGCCTGGTATAGGAGTAACACAAAAATATGACGGTATTTCCACTTGTCCTATTCATTATAGTCATTATCGGTGTGAAATAGGCCTAAATTCAACAAACACGGAAGAAAATAATATTAGAAGATGAACTCACTTAGTCACATGACCTCACACATATTACATATCTTCATCACTATCACCATCGGCACTTTCTTCAGGATTAGCACAAAAAGTGCAAGTTGACTGTATATGTTCTTTGCAGATGAAGTGGCGGCATACATTACACCTCGTCTTAGACTTACGATTTTTCTTCCAATCGCAGAGATGGCACCTTCCTGGACCCTCATCTTCTCCAGATGGAGGTGGATTTCTTTCTTCGGCAGTTCCAGTAATTTCTCTGATATTTCTCTTCAGTTGACGTGGCAGATTTTCTAGTTGCAGTCTTTCAAGTAGATAATTTCTAGACAACTCCTTGCTGAGTGTTTGTAGGAATTTTCTTCAAAACATGTCAAATTGGCGAATATTGTGTTTCAGTATAATGAAACTATTGATTCCTGCTATGTTCAGTAGTGTAAAGAACAGAGTTAGAGGCCAGCGGTTACTGATTCTTGCAACTGAATACCTAGCCTTGTACTCGTCCACCATGTCCACGCCTCCTTTCGTTGAATTATAAAACGTCAACATGGAAGGTTTTCTAGATTCTTCAGAGTCTGGATCAATTTCATCGGTATGATGCATGGTGGATAACAGCAACACCACCTTCTTCTTTTATGGACAGTAGGACAGAAGGGTCTAGTCCTTGGTGAACCCGAAAACACTGCTATTTTCCATTGAACGACTTTGCAAAAATAAAGTGGGCACCTCCCTCTTATTTTTTCTCAGCGTTCCAACTAATGTTAACTTGTGAGTTGTTAGAAGTTCGTCAGCAAGCGGCACTGAAGTGAACCAGTTGTCAGTGGTGACGTTTCTCCTGGATCCACTGATTGGCTGCACCATCCTGTTCACAACACATTTAGCAGAGTTATCAACTTGGTAGGGCCCTTCAGGCTGCTTACCAGAGTAGACTTCCATATTCAGTGCATAAAAGGTTTTTGCACATGCCAGAGAGAATACCTTTATTCCATATCTTGCCGGTCTTGTTTTTATGAATTGTTTGAAACTGCACCTTCCCCTCAAAGATTCCAACATCTCGTCGATAGTGACGTATTCGCTAACAGTAAAATTCTCGGAGCATTTTTGAACAATTTGCTCAAAGAGAGATCGAATAGGAGCAAGCTTATCAACACTTCTGCGCTCTTGTCGAGTATTTGAATCATCAAATCTTAAAACTGTCACCAGGTTCATAAAAGTTCTGAAATAAGGAACACCTCTCCCATCAGCAGACCAAAGGTCGAACAGGTTCAGATGAGATGCTCTCAAAACTCCAGCCATATAAAGAAGTCCTATAAAAGCTTCAATTTCAATTGTCGTATTGTGTGCATCTCTTGGGCGGCTGTAATTTGGACGCACTTTTTCAATTTTTTCATTTGTATGTCTAACAATTTCATCAATGATAGTGTCAGTAAAAAATAACTTCCAAAACTGGAATGGAGTCGATGCGCTCCTTGCTGCCTGTTTTACACCAGGTATAAACCTTACTATATTACGTTCGCCAACACGTCTGTTACGTGGTGGACGGTGCATTTCCCATGTTGTTACTCCATCTTTCCCTGTATAAATTGGACCTGCAACAAGGTCTATTTCCTCATCTGCTGATTGAGCAGAGTCTGTGTTATGATCGATTTCTTCAACCATATCTTCTTCTTCAATGTCCGATTCAATGCTATCAATTGGTCTGATAATTTTTTCTTCACGGAACAATTGTCTTCTGACTGCACCAGCTTCCCTTCTTGTTTCTTCTTCCCGGGCCATTTCCTTTTCTACACTATCAATAAGGTTCCTTATCCTTTCTCCCTTCTTCATCCTTATTTCTACACAGCAATGTACGGGGATCAGTAGTGAAAATAAAGTATTACACTGACAAAAACGTACGTATATGTGAAAAGTTATAAATACAAGAAAAAACTACATTATACTTATACACCAAGTGAAACAATACGAAGTTGCGTAATGACTCGCACACGGTTGAAACGACCAGGTCTGTATAACAACAGTTTCAAATCAAATTGACCAATAGCAAAGTGCATGACAACAATCACATCTTATTCTGGAAGAGTCGAATGAAAGGTACTGAAGGGGTAAGTGGCAGAACTCAAGTGACCTGGAAGCAGAAGCTAAACGTTTATCACACCCGGTCGAAAAGACCGTGCGCGAGCTCTCAAGGGTTAATGTAATCCGGTCCCACAGCTCCACTATGGTTCTGTTTGATACCTGAGTATGGAACTTAGATGAGTATTGGATTTTATGTGAGAGAGATTTGTCTGTATATCCCATAGCATTTTGTTTGAATTATAATTTCTAAAACATAATTATATTTATCCGAGGTAATGTCTGATGTCCTACAACAGTAACCTTTTTTCACTCAGTTGATCAATATTTATTGAGCATTTGTTATTACTTACTGATAAGTAAAACTGTGACCTTAATTTATTTAAATATGTGGAGAACTTACAAGCACATTGATTTGAGATCTGCTTCTGTTATAGGTGTGAGCATTATTATACACGTTAGTTCGTAGTTGTACTCAAGAGGGATGTTTGAAAGCTTAAATCAATTTGGAAATTATTAAATATGCTCTAGCATCAATAAATAGCCACGCATTTATTGTAGATATGAAATAACGACCAAGTTCAAGAGTAAGCAAGCACTGACCAAATTATTGCTTCATATATGACAACATTGATACTGTTGGAAATATGAAAGAAAGAACATAAGTTACGAAATGCATTTGCTATTTACCTTCTTAATGCATGTATAGAGAAATTATTGTTAGGAATGTTGGCACTGTCATTGTTATGGTTTAATATCATTACATAATAAAGAGATTTATTTATAAGTGTATTCGAATTTGATAAGAAATCTCCTCTATTATAGAGGATTTAATTATTTTGTACCATACTGTTGTATTGTATGTATTTCTGTTACAGGAGATATTATCATTCCATTGTTATTCTTATCTTAACCTAGTTAACTTTGTGAATTTTGAGGGGGAAGGATAAATTTGAGATAAATCACAATATTGTCGCGATCTTCCCGAAAGCCAAAACAATTTTATATGTTACTAGCTGAAAGCACCCGGCGTTGCCCGGGTTTTCCTTTCTGCTTCTATTTTTAATTAAACTCGTTATTAAATTTTCGGAAATCTCGGAAACCTAATTATACACAACCAAAACGAATTGTCTTTACTAAGCTTTCCTCGACCATAAAGATGAATCTTTACTTATCGTCACTTACATGAATTAATGAACTCAGCCAAATGCCTGCCAGAGTTAACTCAATTTAAAACAGTTGTAAATCAGGCACTGAAAAGGAAACATTTCATCATGTGCCTGACGTTACACTGTTGTTTTAAATTTATTTATTTGTTTTTATTTATGTATTTATTTGTTTTTATTTATTTATTTATTTGTTTTTATTTATTTATTTATTTATTTTTATTTATCTATTTATTTATTCTAGTGTAGTTAAGGTCGTTGGGCCTTCTCTGCCACACCGCCAGAAATACAAATAAAGTAATAGAAAAATCAAACTATAAACAAAGTAAAACCCAACGAAAATATAATTCCTTCTCCCCTTTCTGATCAGTTTCAGCATCGAATCGATATACATACATAATTTAATTTATATTGGAAGATTTCTTTTTTACCTCTTGACCACTGTACACCCACTTATATCGTACTCAGTTTTTTTTAAATATAACTTGAAACTATATCTCATAAATTCAGAACATATTGTATTAATTCTAATTTTATACACAGAATAAAGATACAATATAAACTGGCAATAAGTTATTTTTTAACATAAAGACTAATATTCTGAGCAATGTATAGATCTACAGGTATTTTAGAAATTAAGAGATTTTTATTTCCACAATGCTTAATATACCAAATTTGCAACGTGATTATACAGATATAATTTCGCAGCAACACATTTTCGGACGTAAACAACAATATTTTGAGAATTAATACAATGTTATTTTCAGTGGGCTTATGTAAATTCACGTACTACATTAGCAACATGACAAAAGTATCATTGAATTGCTTATTGATATGTGTAAAATCTTTTTTTCTTTTTTCACTTCTGTGTATAAAATATAGTTGAGGATGTGAAAAACACGCAGTTTTTAAGTTAATGTCTGCGACTTTGAGCGACTGTCCTTGAGCTTCATTTAAATAAGGCCATTACAAATGCTAGTGGCATTGCAATTGCAGTTGCTTAAAATTGAATGAGTATCTTAGCAATACATGGAATAAAAACTTCTTTCATTTTTTCAGTCAATATTACCAATTCTATTACATTTCGTATGAGTTTTTCACACCAATTCTTATTCGTACATAATTTTGGTGGGTCAGTATTTCGCAATAGTACTATTGGTTGTTGAATATTAAGTAAATTACAGTAGCATGCAAATTAATCCGAACAACGTAATTACTTATGCAAAAACACTCAAACGGAATAAAAAAAAAAGGATCTAAGACATACCTCAGTAATCTATGTGGCCTCCCTTCTTCCTAATAACAGCTTTGAGACGATTTGGCATGGATTCCATTAATTTCCCACAAATATTCTTCATTTCTTCATCGCGAAACCATACACCAATGAGGGCAGAAATCATCTTCTCCTTTGTAGAACAATCTATTTTTTGCATTCTTCTTTTGCAAATTGACCACAAGTTCTCAATGGGGTTGATGTCAGGTGAGTTGCCTGGCCAGGGGAGTACCTGAATATTCTTCTTGTTGAAGAATTCTGTAGTTTTTCGAGACGTATGGCATGGTGCCAGGTCTTGTTGGAACACACTTCTGCCATCCGGAAATGATTTTTGCAGCAGGGGTACGATTCTGGTTTCCAATAAGTGAATATATTTGTCAGAATTCATCATTCCCTTGGTAGGTTTAATGCTCCAGGCCCTTCATGTGTAAACAACCCCAAAACATTACTTTAAGGGGGGTATTTGGGTGCTTGTTGGAGATGAGTTGCTGTTACTTTTTCGGATCCTTTCCGTACGTAAGAAACATGGTGGCCATGGACCTCGAAATGAGACTCATTGGAAAAAAGTACATTCTTCCAGTCATTCACTGTCCAGTGTTGATGTAATTTTGCCCACATTAAACGTTTTTTGCACATAACAGAGGTTAGCAGTTGCTTCTTAATAGGCTTATGAACCCTTTGTCAAGCTTCCAAAAGCCTATGCCGCACTGTTGTGACGTGAATATTCGCCCCAGTGGTAGCCATTAACTCGCGGGTTAAGTCGACAGCAGTTAGTCTAGGATTTAATTTACTTTTCCTGACAATTAAACGATCATCTGCAGGTGAAGTCTTCCTTTTCCGGCCACAGTTTCCTTTTTTCTGGGGTGTGATGGATCCAGTCTCCCTGTATCGTTTTATGATCGAATTAACAGTAGCCAAACCAATGTGAAATTCTGCAGCAATTTGGCTCTGTGTCATAGAAGAATGCTCTGCTAATGTTATAATTTTAGACTGTTTTCGTGGAGTTGTATCCATTTGTGAAGACGACAGAATGTACACAGGATTGCAGTATTAAGTCATAAACACAATTGAAATGCCGCTATACTGGAGAATTCCCACGGTATCATTGAACCGTGCCGTTACGTTTAGCGCCAAATTTTACTAAATACACAATCTCGCCAACATAAGAACACGATGTTGGTGTGTGGCGTCATTAGAGAGAGAAATTTGTTTATTTTCTTTCTGTGCCTCCTTCGTTCTGAACATTACTGAGAGATAGCACCACTGTTAGCTACAAGGTATATTTGCGCAAATATATTGCAAGTAGATTACGTGACTTAAGCACAGGAACGCCATTTCGTAATTTCATTTAAGAAACAAGCCAAACGAATTATCTTTGCATCAAAAACGGATGCTCCCTGGACCAAATTATCGTATTTTATAATTGTTTGAAACTTATTACATGACTTAGATGAGAGTTTCGAGACAAAACAGTTTTGCTATAGTTGTTTTTTTTATTAAATGTTAAGCACCACTGTTAGGTACAAGGTGTATTTGCGCAAATATTGCGGGTAAATTATGACGAGTGGCTTAGATGAGAGGCTCGCGACAGAAACAGTTTTGCTGTAGCGCATGCGCGGACCTCTCATGCAGTGGAAGCGTGATCCTTGAAATTATTTTCGCGTGTACATTGAAGATTAAATGATTGAGATCCCTTCTTGTTCCGGTTACAGACCTTGGATATACGAAGGTTAGGTTTGGTTAGTTTAGGTTTTTATTAGCCAAGTCCACGCATGCGCAGACAGGCAATATCCTGTCGCGAGCCGCATGTGATAAGTGATATGAGGTCGAGGAATGGGAGAAGGTTAGGTTGGGTTGGGTAAGGTTAGGTTAGGATAGGTTAGGTTGGGTTAGGATAGGATAGGTTAGGTTGGGTTAGGTTAGGATAGGTTAGGTTGGGTTAGGATGGGTTAGGTTAGGATAGATTAGGTTAGGATAGGATAGGATAGGTTGGGTTAGATTAGGATAGGTTAGGTTAGGATAGGTTAGGTTGGGTTAGGTTAGTTTAGAATAAATTAGGTTGGGTTAGGATAGGTTAGGTTAGGATAGGTTAGGATAGGATAGGTTAGGATAGGTTGGGATAGGATAGGTTGGGTTAGGTTAGGTTAGGCTAGGTTAGGATAGGTTAGGATAGGTTAGGTTGGGTTAGGTTAGTTTAGGATAGATTAGGTTGGGTTAGGATAGGTTAGGTTAGGATATGTTAGGATAGTTTAGGTTAGGGTAGGTTAGGATAGGTTAGGATAGGATAGGTTGGGTTAGGTTAGGATAGGTTAGGTTGGGTTAGGTTAGTTTAGGATAGATTAGGCTGGGTTAGGATAGGTTAAGTTAGGATAGGTTAGGATAGTTTAGGTTAGGGTAGGTTAGGTTGAGTTAGGTTAGGATAGGTTAGGTTAGGGATGGGGAAGTGACAGAAGATTTTAACATGAAGTTTATTTACACATTATGTAATATAAATATTGTTTTCATGTATTTGACGAACCTTTTTTATTTCAACATAAAATTTGATTTCAATTGTTCATGTAGTAGTTAAAATTATAGAAAATTTTACTTATTTGGAAAAATAGAACTTTAAACAAACTTTTCATTAAACAATGTATTGTTAGTGTTATAATTCTGTAACTTGCCGATGTAAGGTAAAACTGGATTGATTTCATGAAAAATTACAGTATAATAATGTTACAGGAGACCGAAGAATGTGACAAGGTTAGAGTGGGTTTGATGAGAGAATAGATTCGTGACAGGAGACCGAGGACTACTATGAGGTTAGAATGGGTTTCTTGAGGGATAGCTAAGTGACAGAAAAGCGAGGGCTGTACAGTAATTTTAAGATAAAGACGTAATTAGGAGGGATTTCACAGGAGCGTGGTTGCAATATCAGTTTTTATTTCTAGTCCCACTGGATACAGGATGCTAGATGGATGAATTTTACCATTCGGCTTTCTTCTTTTGCACTGCATTCCTTGTTGAATATGTAAGTTGCTAGGTAGCCTGTAAATTCACTTTTGCGCCGGTGGTTTTGGGGGAGCGAAGCTTTTACATGGCGCCAAGTTGACTCAATCGTATTTGTGTGTGCACCAGATAATTTGTTCACAAATTGTACGGAGTGGTTGACTGTTAGATGATTAAAACCATGTTCACTTATGTTGTTATATGATTTCCAACAGTCTGAGATGATAGTTGTTCCTGGTTTTACCCACTTTTTTATTAGTTTTAGGAGTGTTTGTTCACTACGGTCCTCTATAGGCACTAAAAAACACAGTCCGGTACCACGTTCGACACCTCCAAAGACCCACTGTCCCTGTACATAACGACCTTTGTAGTATTTTTGTTTACCAAATTTACTCTCATCTATTTCGATGACTTTCCCTGGACCGCCAATTTGGGTGGAAGACATTTCTACATAGAAAATTAACACAGATCTTACAAGGGATCTCCACTTACTGAGAGTATGGTCATCAAAATTGTACTCTTGTTTTATGTTATTCCCGGGCGTATTATTGAGGATTTCATATAGCAGGAACATGATTTCTTCATATGTTAAGTTGCTGTTGTTGAACAATGACTCGTATCTTGTAGTCAACTGCGTATTGCAATTCTTTTTGTTACATCGCCATTTATCGCATTTCGTGTTGAGTTTCATTTGGATTCCACATTTTTTGCATTTGGCAGAAGTTTTCATAAGACCCACTTCCTGAAGAAATTTGACACTCATTTGAATATCAGTGAATAATATTACGAAAAATTTTCTGTTGGGTTTACCTTCATTGCCTATTGTTGATCTGTTGTAAGATCCGACGCAAGAATTGTACCTTTCTGTCATTTCCTTCTGGAAACGTTTTACAATGTCTTCTAAAGTGTCCATTTTATCTCGAACTAAAATATCTGTCGAATTTTCTTTTGTTTTATTACGGCCGAATGTGTTTATCTCTTTCGTATCGATGTTTTGTATTCGGTCATGGCCTTTATGACAGTTTTTGTTTCGTAATATTGATAAACAATAATAGGCCTATAATGAAAGCGGTGAATAATTTCATGGACCCTAATTTTTTTTTCGTAAAAGGCAGGCTATTTTTCTCTACGCCAGAAATAAAACGGCAACGCGGTCATAATTATGTACTTAACGCTTTGGGGAACATTAACCGCAAATTTACTTTCCGTCATTTGAATGATATTCCATCAAACACGCCTTTTTTCATATTCATTTCCTTGTGATAGCCCACTTTAAGATCTTACTACATCTGCATTTCTTTTAATGCGTTCAAAACACCGCTGTTGTACTACATAAAACCTTGCTCTTGACTAATGCAGTGAATTATTTAAGAATATAGTCGCGAATTTTACTACCACCATTTCGATTGTGTTTTGTTTGGCACGGCTCGGTACGGCCTGGTGACTAGTGGCCGGCGAGTAACGTCCACTATCGATATTCGTCTGCCGTGGGTATTATCCAGTTGTTCCTGAAATGCATATAGTACAAAACGACAGGCAAAATGTCACATATTATAAAAAAAAATAATGACAGACCTTCAACAATGGAATTACACATACTAAAGATGTCAATTAAAGTGGTATGAGCAGCTGTGAGGCCAACAATGACAGAAAATGTAAAAATATGTCGTGTTAGGATTAATTTGCACACTACTGTATGTGGTAGCAATCCTTGTAGTTTCAAAGAATTCTAGAATTCAGTTGTATAAAAGTTATTTGCTCACTATCTACAAAACTGCATCGAGGAATTCATAATACGGTCCTGGACTGCGTAAAGATACTTATTCCATGAATTAGCTAGTTTTAGCCTTCATGATCTGTAACAACAATGTAATTTAATTTCGTGTTAAAATTTCCATGGTCTCGTGAAAGTCGATGTTGAATACAACAGACAATAATAAAAGGCAATTGACTGTAGAAGATTTTGCATTTTAATATTATACTTGAATATTAAATTTGATCTATTTATTTTTAATTTTTATAATTTTAATTAATTTAACTTCCATTTGCACAATTTTAATGTAGCCTATGTTCTTCTCTGGTTATGAAGGTTAAATGTGCAAACTTTGGCACGTATCGGTTAAAGCGTGTAGATTTGTATGGAGAACATACATACATACATATATACATACATGCATGCATGCATGCATGTATACATACATACATACATACCCACATTCAATTTTATATATTAAGATGATGGGCATTGATGGGGTTGAATATTTGCATTGTTTCGTTTTATTAATGTGGTGTATAATCCTACTTTGTTATTCTCGTCAATATTAAAATGTAATGTACAAAAAGACATTTGTTCGCATTTTCTAGAATATAAATCAGATTATTTTTACACATATTACTCTATGTAAATTATTTTCAGAAGTGATACCTGGCCTATTACAACAATTATTAGTCATTGCCAGTGTTCTTTAACATCGTGTTCCTGTTCTGCCTTCAATTCTCTTCTCCAGTTTGTCGTCTGTGTTGAAAGTTGGGCAATGACTGCCATACAGAACCAGATTGGCGCCTGTTACACATGAAGACATCTTTGAAATAGCTGACAGCAATATTCACGATGTCTTTTTGTTCTGTAGGAAGGGAATTTATCGCATCCTGAAATGACAGGCATGAAAACAGAATGCGTGGACCAGAGTTACGATATCAAATCAGAGATAAAGATTGAAGATACTCCAGTTCCTGTTGGCTTTCCTATGGTGAAATCTGAAGTTGATGTAAGTGGGTCTGTGTCAATATACTTATATACCGGTACCAGTAGTGATTTTTAAGCATGTCAGACCTGTTATCAATCTCGAATTTTATTAACGTTTTTTCCTTTTTCCATAACCTTCACAAAGTATATCTACGCTTTTCATTTTAGATTTGAAATAACATAATAATTGAGTAATATCTCGAACATACGGAGAAAATTATGCCTACAATATTTGAGAAACGAATTGAGACAACATTTTTAACACACATTGTATGTACACACACACACACACATACACACACACACACACATACACACACACACATACATACTCTCTCTCCTCCCCCTCTCCTCTCCCCCTCCCCATTGTCCATAAGAATTACACTATATTGAATGATATTTGGAAGGGGTTTTGTTTACAGACCAATCCCTGAAAACAATACCGTCCATTTTCTCTTGATAGTCCTTTGTGGATATAGATCGTAAATACAGAAGGCCGTTCGGAACAAACCCTTCAGAAGACCATGCTTGTACTATAATAAATCTCTGCCTTTTACCCAGGGTCAATCATAGCGTGTCACATAACCATACCTTTTATGTAGTATGGTTCACTTTCAATCAAGTTTCATCAAGATAAACGATTGGTCGACCACTTACTCTCAGTTCTTTCATTTTTCATAAATAATAAAAACTTTTTGCTACAATGTCAGGTTTTTCCATTAAAAATGTTCACCCTACTATGTTTTTAGCATATCGGAAGTTCATATTTCTTAATATTTGTCGCACTATCCATTTACTTCCCTCAACTAACTTAGCCTACCTCAAAGCTTTGTGTATCTCAAGCAAACTAGGAACGAAACTTGTTTTATATAATGAATAGTCCTCTTAATGGCAGATGCAGTGAATGAGTCTATATTCGTCTTCTTCGGTGTACTGTGGGGCCCTTTTCTTACCTGGGATTCGAATTTTGCTTCCTGTACTGTCAGCATTTATCTTTTCATTTAACATTCCATGAACACTTGCGCGAGATACTCCAGTCGCGGTAGCAGTTCGTCCGATGACATCTGTGACTCATATAGTAGGCTTTCCATTTATAAGTGCATCAAATTCGCCTTTAAAGAACTTGTGCACATTAATCACAATTGCTCTTCCGTCTGACTGCAGTGGCTTTTCCTTCTTTCCAACATGTTTGAAAAAGAAGTAATATCATAGAAAATATTATTAAATATGGGACTAATGTAAATATTTCTGTGTTCTGATGCATTTCTACAACATAGTAGAACTTGTTCACAACACAGAAGAGCCACTGTTCCCCACTTACACTACCAAGTAGTTACTGCTATAAAAACACAAAATAACACGACACAGTAAAACAGTAAAGTAAAAACTCAAACAATAACATATAAACAAATAACATAACTCATTGCAAATGTGTTGAAATTGTTACTGTTTTGTTTCACTTTATATTTGCACAGTTGGCTACTTAATTCTGATATTTAATAATTTTCCTTAATTTATTAGGTAGACAATATACTGTATTAGTATCTTTTGTGCCCATTATGATCTTATCTTCCTACTAGTATACATATATATATGGTCCATACATGTGGAGTAACGTCTGGCCGCGAAACCAGGTGCCTAGGTTTGATTCCCGGTTGGGGAAAGTTATCTGGTTGAGGTTTTTTCCGGGTTTTCCCTCAACCCAATATGAGCAAATGGTGGGTAACTTTTGGTGCTGGACCCCGGACTCATTTCACCGGCATTATCACCTTCATCTCATTCAGATGCTAAATAACCTAAGATATTCATAAAGCGTCGTAAAAAAAATAACCTACTAAAAACGATATAGGCATATATATATATATATATATATATATATATATATATATATATATATATATTTTAATTCTCTCATTTTTGCTTTTGTGCATTTTGTATTCGGTCTGTAATTTTATTTATATTTCTTATTTGCTTCTTCTCTCCGCATTTATTTCTTGTATTCTAGTGGTGTGGTAGAGAAGGCCTGATTAAATAAATAAATAAGTTAGTAAATAAATAAATGAGTGAGTAGTAATTAGGTAACGTTGAAGAAGAACAAAACTCGCAGTATTATGACCTATGGAGGCTGACACTGGCAAGATCAAAATTTTCACTGACACAAGTGTGTTCTTTCTTTCTTTCTTTCTTTCTTTCTTTCTTTCTTTCTTTCATCCTTCCTATTGTTAACTTACACTCTCCCAACCGGTTGCCTGGAAAAGGCCAGAGTAGGTAACAGTCTCAAAATATACCTCAAATGCCAGGAATGTTATTCTTATTATTATTATTATTACTGTTACTGCTACTATTATTATTATTATTATTATTATTATTATTATTATTATTATTATTATTATTAAGGATGTGCGTTTATTCTGTTATATACAAATCTGTGAATGTACTGGCAACTTCATTCACTGCACTTGTGTGATATTCAGATTTATTCTATGTTATAAAATCCGCATTTACACCATTTTCTATGGACTTGGATCTGCCATAATTATCTGTGTCTGCCACGTAATTGGTCTCTTGAATTCTTTTAACAGCTTCCAAAATCACGACAAATTCCAGGTTCTATAGTTCAATTCATTTGGGGTTATAAATCTTCAGAATCTATAGGAACAATGTGTATTATAAATTAATTTACAAGTGTGATGGCAAAGCTATTTATTTTATTATTATTATTTTTTTTTTTGCTATCTTATGCCAAAAGAAGAAGTCGTTAATACCCATTAAGTCCCAAATTATTTTTTTCTACATTTTGATGTTTTATTTATTGGTAACACATAAAAAAGCCCAGCAGAACACATACCTATCATACATAATATTTTCAGATGCCATGTTTCAGAGAAAATAGCTGTCCTCTAAATAGGACGCTGGGATCTATTGTAATCATAAGAACCATATTTGCCTGATACAGTCATATCTCATGAAATAGCAAAAAACCATTACTAAATTTGGCTGATACAGTCATACTTTATGAAATGATGCAAAACATTGCATACACAGTGTGACATTATATTTCACACAGTATGACTTCGGTTTTCCTCCACAGCCAGTTCGTGCGCATCTTCTCTCTTCCTATCTTCGGACAATGATGTGTCCAACTCCATCCATTCTGACATCAGGACAATTCTTAGGTAGCTAGGTGGTGATGCAGATGGTCAGCCTAGTTGTTTCCTGCTTGTGTCAAGTTTGAGATAGGGCATAGTCACTGCACATCTGAAATTTAGAAGATCCAGTGCATTTGCCCCATGTGCATGTCTATATAGGAGCCATGCATTCACCAACGCCATGTCTATCATTGTTGTAAATATGGGCCAGTAATACTAGTTTCTTGGGACACCAGTTACGTATTTTCATACTAGCCAATCATGATGATCAACACCTCCATGTGGGTATTGTAGTCTTCAGTACTCCGAGATTTATGGTGTCATAATTTGTGGAAATAGTGACATACCATACTTGCTGTCATTTCACCGGATGAAAAGTACTTCTCTATTTCGGTCATCCAAAACAATCCATGGCGCTACAGCCCATGAAGGGCCAAGGCCGACCAGCTGGCTGCTGGCCTCACGTCCACATGCCGAAGCATAGGTAGACAATCATCCACCAGACTGGAGGTATCGTGTGTTTAGCACGATGATCCCCCCAGCTGTTATAGCTGGTTTGCGAAACCGGATTTTCGCTACCTATCATAGCTCCCCAAGTGCATCACGATGCTGGGTGGCCACCTGTCCCATACACTCGCCGAAATTTCATTAGGAAATTTCTTCCCCCATGAGGACTCGAACCAGCGCGCATTCCGTAACGCTAGTCCTAGGGAGGATGCCTTAGACTACGTCGCGGGACCTATTTTTGTCATACTGATAGTAAAATGTACCTCGATCTTGCTTTTTCAATTCCTTGCTGTTCCGTAGTGGACATTCTTCAGTAAGACTCTCTCTTACAGTTCCTGTTGCCCTGTATCTTAACTTTGAAGATGAATAGGGATATCATAATTTGTGAAATAGCTATCAAAGAGCACAGTAATTATTATTTGAGTGTTCAACACAGTCGAGCATATTCAGAATCACTCTCGATCCAACAACAAATCATCTTTTTCATTTTCCACAGCATCCTTTCCACAATATAGGTCGAAATTGAAGAAGTACTCACTGGTTCTACAAAGAGCCCATAATTGTACCCAAATCTGATTGGCTTTCCACGAATGAACTGTTTCAGACTGTGATGCCAATAGTACTTCAGAATCATTTCATCCATAGACAGAAATTCCTAAAAAAAATCCCGAACTGCTGAAATGAAGTATTTATCATCTTTGAATCTGAATCAGCATCACACAAGGTACACTGGCCGTCGGAAGCAGTGCTTACTCACTCTGATACCACTCTGCACAGAATAGTAATAATCAGTGCTTTTTTTCTGGAAAAAAGTTTACTGGAACTCTATCACTCGATCACATTATACAACAAAAACGTAGGTTTAAAAATATTAGGCCTACATACCTTATATTACAATAAGTTCCAAACGAAGCTCATTGATTTTAACCATTACGGAAATTTTGCGATTTCGAGCTATAGTTTCAGGATCAATAACGGAAGATGGCAGCACTAGATTGCATGAGTTACTTTTGCACCAACGATAATAATAAAGAGAAAATGTAAACTCTTGGACTCGGCAGTGGCGGCAATTTTAATTTTCAATTTCGCTTATAAAATATATCTCGTTGGAATTTGTAATAGCAAAAAGTTTACCAGAACACTGAAGAAAAGCGCTGGTAATAGTATCTGATATCACTAAATACTGGGTAGTCATATGTTCGTAACAAACAGAATGCCATCATACGCAGAGGAGTGTTATGTTATATTACACTTCATCCCAGCATACTATTTAGAGGACACCAATATTTGCATTGTTGTCAAAGTCATCTAGCATTGTTGATGATAACGGTTATATATCAGGTTGATAGTGATAGGCTATAATATGAAGTACAGTTTTTAGGGTAAAGAAAAAATATAAAATAAAATAAAATTGTAATACAAACCAAGTCCTAAATATTATTTTGTACATCAAAACAGTTGAGTTTGTAACATGACACGCAATTAATATAATTAGGATATTGTGATTGCTAAAAAAAATAAATAAGCTACTGTCCTCTAAATAGGACACTGGGATATAATGGATGTGTGCATTTTCATTTAATAAAGCTTTCAACACTGAAATATATTAATATTTCAGTATATAACCTGTTCACTGTTTATTCATGTCAAATATCTTGGAAATTCTGATGACGTTTTCTGCAGTCCATTTATACATGATATAAACGTATTTATGGGGTTGGAATTTGATTCCAATAGGCTACAGTACAAGCATATAACCTGAATTTAAGGAATGATGTGTGAAGGAATTAAGTCAATGTATTTCTGGGGAACTAATTGGATTTTCTGTAAAAGACATTACAACCTAACAGAAAGGTTAGGTTAGAGTCACTAGGTTTGAATAGTGAGGTGTCTGACATAGGAAACAATGACCCATATGACCAATTAATGCTCTCTTCATTATTTACTTACTTTTCCAGGAAGATTTGTTCGATGTGGACAGAATTAAGCAGGAACAGAAAGTGGAAGTATCCTCAGAAGGGGATGAAATGTTGACTGAGAGGTGAGTGTACCATGCTGATTTTGCTTTTTCCATTATTTCAGGACTTAATTTAATAACGACATAGGAAATAAATTTTGTAAAGAGTGATGTATGTATATCTACTATAGGCTACTAGAATTATCATTACCATGACAAATAACACACTACAATTTCTACTATATCTGCTACTTTATTATTTTGCTGTCCTTCGAGAACCATGATCTCGTTTGGGATATCATCACGTCATTACTATGATTAGCAACATTTCTACTGCAGCTGCAATCCCTGCGTATTGTGCTAGTCAGCTGTTTTTTGTGCTGCGCAATTCGAACCCTGTGAAAGTTGCGACAAGTTTTGTGGGTCTGTACTTCTTTACTTATAGGTTGCATTACTTATGCAGTGGCAGCTAGCTGGAGCCTATCGTGTGTCTGTTCATACTTCACTGGTTTTTTAGGTTGTTTTTTCTGTCACATTTTTATGTTATGAAATACAGGCAATAATATCCTAAATACCATTTCTGTTTATGGAACACAGAACAGAGTTTAGAATGATACGGAAAGTATGGGGCTTGGTCAAGAACTGAATGGAAACAGAGAACCATGTGAAGTTCCAATCGCCTTTGAGAACTCTTTTCAAATTACAAGATATATTTCACGAAAACTGCTTTAGATTATTAGCAAGATTTATTATTTTTTATTTATTTATTTATCCATGTATTGTGGGTCCCTATCACCATGGCATGGCGCATCCTCAGGTTGCGGATAGAGGAGACGGCCTCCAGATATGGAGGGTAGCTGGGAATATATTGAATAAGCAGTCGTGGACAGCCGATAAGGGGTGGTCCTCCAGCTTGGGGGTTGGGCGAAGGGCTAACAACCCATCACCGTAAATAAACAGCTTGTTACGTATCCCTATAATAAGCCTCGGAATAGGACTGATTCTCTGGTACGACCACAGCAAAGGAATAAGGTTTTGAGATTTGGCACTTGGAACGTAACTAGTCTTTATAGAACAGGAGGGGTAACATTAGTAGCAAAAGAACTAGCTAGATATAGAATAGACTTCGTAGGAGTACAAGAGGTTAGGTTAGATGGGAATGGCATATCACAAATAGGAGATTACTTGTTGTATTATGGGGAAGGAAACAATAATCACCAATTAGGAACAGGATTCTTTGTTCATAAAAGAATAAAATCAGCAGTAAAAAAGGTCGAATTTATCAGTGACAGGTTATCATATTTAGTACTTAAGGGTACATGGTGCGACATCATGGTTATAAATGCTCACGCCCCTACAGAAGAGAAAGACGTCCATATAAAGAATAGCTTCTATGAGGAATTGGAACATACTTTTGATCAGTTCCCTAGATATCACATGAAAATTTTATTGGGGGATTTCAATGCTAAAGTAGGACGGGAGGATATTTTTAGACCAACTATTGGAAAAGAGAGCCTACACGCAATTAGTAGTGACAATGGAGTTAGATTAGTCAACTTTGCCACATCGAAAAATTTAATTGTCAAAAGTACAACATTCCCCCATAAGGATATACATAAATATACTTGGACTTCTCCAGATGGATTGACACACAACCAAATAGATCACATCTTGATAGATAAACGGAGACATACTAGTATAGTAGATATTCGAACTTTCAGGGGTGCAGACTGTAATTCTGACCATTATTTGGTGATTGGAGAATTAAGAGAAAGATTATCAGTAGCCAAGCGAGTAGAGCAGCAAGTTAATATTACTAAATTCAATATTTTGAAATTAAACAACGAGGAAGCTAAGCAAAATTATTAGGTCGATATTTCGAATAGGTTTGCCACTTTAGAAAGTTCCGACGAAGTTGAGAAAGAATTAGATGTTAATAGCATGTGGGAAAATATCAGAGATAGTATCAAAATTGCAGCTGAGCAGAGCATAGGTTATTATGAAACTAAGAAAAAGAAACCGTGGTTTGATGAAGATTGTTGCATGGTAGTAGAAAGAAGGAAACAGGCAAAATTGAAATTCTTACAGGATCCAGTTGAGGAGAAGAGAGATAATTATTTCAATGAAAGACGGGAAGCAAGTCGTACACTTAGGAATAAAAAGAGAGGTTACTTGAAGGAAAAACTGAATGAGGTAGAAACAAATAGTAAGAATAAAAACATTCGAGATTTATATAAGGGTATAAAGGAATTTAAGAACGGATATCAGCCAAGGGTAAACGTGATCAAGGATGAGAATGGTGACTTGCTTGCAGACTCTCCATCAATCCTAAACAGATGGAAAAACTATTTTGCGCAACTACTAAATGTACATAGGCCAAATAGAAATGATCGGGACGAAATTGAAATACAAACTGCTGAGCCATTTATACCCGAACCCACACTTTCAGAAGTCGAAATTGCGATAGAAAATCTGAAAAAGTACAAGTCTCCAGGTATCGATCAAATTCCAGCAGAATTAATACAAGAGGGTGGAAGTGCATTATATAGCGAAATTTATAAACTTGTACTTGCTATTTGGGAAAAGGAAATTGTACCAGAACAATGGAAGGAGTCCATAATTGTACCTATTTTTAAAAAGGGGGACAAAACCAACTGTGGTAACTTTCGAGGAATATCACTTTTGTTGACGTCGTACAAAATTTTGTCCAATATTCTTTTGAGAAGATTAACTCCGTATGTAGATGAAATTATTGGGGATCATCAGTGCGGTTTTCGGCGTAATAGATCGACTATTGATCAGATTTTTTGTATTCGACAGATAATGGAGAAAAAATGGGAGTATAAGGGTACAGTACATCAGTTATTAATAGATTTCAAAAAGGCATATGACTCGGTTAAGAGGGAAGTATTATATGATATTCTTATTGAATTTGGTATTCCCAAGAAACTAGTTCGATTAATTAAAATGTGTCTCAGTGAAACATACAGCAGAGTCCATATAGGTCAGTTTCTATCTGATGCTTTTCCAATTCATTGCGGGCTAAAGCAGGGAGATGCACTATCACCTTTACTTTTTAACTTCGCGCTTGAATATGCCATTAGGAAAGTTCAGGATAACAGGCAGGGTTTGGAATTGAACGGGTTACATCAGCTTCTTGTCTATGCGGATGACGTGAATATGTTAGGAGAAAATACTCAAACGATTAAGGAAAACACGGAAATTTTACTTGAAGCAAGTAGAGCGATCGGTTTGGAAGTAAATCCCGAAAAGACAAAGTATATGATTATGTCTCGTGACCAGAATATTGTACGAAATGGAAATATAAAAATTGGAGATTTATCCTTCGAAGAGGTGGAAAAATTAAAATATCTAGGAGCAACAGTAACAAATATAAATGACACTCGGGAGGAAATTAAACGCAGAATAAATATGGGAAATGCGTGTTATTATTCGGTTGAGAAGCTCTTATCATCCAGTCTGCTGTCCAAAAATCTGAAAGTTAGAATTTATAAAACAGTTATATTACCGGTTCTTCTGTATGGTTGTGAAACTTGGACTCTCAATCTGAGAGAGGAACATAGGTTCAGGGTGTTTGAGAATAAGGTGCTTAGGAAAATATTTGGGGCTAAGTGGGATGAAGTTACAGGAGAATGGAGAAAGTTACACAACACAGAACTGCACGCATAACTGACATAATTAGGAACATTAAATCCAGACGTTTGAGATGGGCAGGGCATGTAGCACGTATGGGCGAATCCAGAAATGCATATAGAGTGTTAGTTGGGAGACCGGAGGGAAAAAGACCTTTAGGGAGGCCGAGACGTAGATGGGAGGATAATATTAAAATGGATTTGAGGGAGGTGGGGTATGATGATAGAGACTGGATTAATCTTGCACAGGATAGGGACCAATGGCGGGCTTATGTGAGGGCGGCAATGAACCTTCGGGTTCCTTAAAAGCCATTTGTAAGGAAGTAAGTATTTATTTATTTATTTATTTTTAGTTTCGAGCCATTCCATGTCAAATCAACACAAAAAAGTGAAATTTTCAACCCTACAATCTCAGATTTTCATTAAATTTGATGGGATGGTAACGAACCTTAAGTTAATTAATTTTGAAAAATTTAGGCCTCAGTAGTACAGCAATTCTGCCAAAATGAGAAAAAATGTAATCATGTTCCATACCATGTCAGCAAAAAAAAATTAATTCCTTCTTATCTAACAGAGGTATAATTTTAAACTTGGGCTTATTTTAAACCTAAGGGATCATACATTTAATTAAAAATAGGTTTGCATTAAAGTATCGAATTTTTTATTGAATGGCCACGTGAAACACATATAAACATTGAATATTTAAAAATCCAGGCCATAAATTATATCACTAAACATATATCTTATAGAGTTAAGAGCATTCTTCCCTTGGTGTAAGTTTTATTTTTGGAAGGCTTCGGGAAATAACAGTACAAAATAATATGTCAGTGTATTGGTTTGTAGCACTTAAACCCATCTTACACCAACACTTCATGCGCGCGAGTTCGTACTTGTCTGATAAAATTATCAGTATCGTCGAACTGTCAGGCCATCATGAGTCGCAGTTTATACAGTCTTCAATGTACATACAAATCGTTTGATCTGTTTCAAGTGCAGTGTCTTTGGTTTTTGTAGTATGTGGTAGTTTTGTGTGATATAATGAAGTCGCGTTTTAAGTTATATGTTTGCTGCAATCCCTTCGAGAAATCAGGGCATTGTAATTACAGAAAAAAATTTAAGAAGTGTTATGTCGTGGATGCTTAATGTATTTCCTAATTTAAAACAAGAACAAAAGGTGTGCGCTATGTGTCACAAAGAAATAAAAATACAATATGATGCTATTGAAAGTGTGACGCAGAATCCTGAGAATGACTCTACTAATGATAAAGAATTCGTCGATTCTACAGCAAATGCAAGTTCATTAAGTATAAGTCTTGTTGACTTAGCTGTGTCCCCTATTAAACAAAAAAGGTTACAAGAGAAATATAAGAGACAAAAATTTGAAAATGTTGAAAAAGCCTTAAAAGAAAAAGTTTTTGAAATTAATGACGCTGAGGATTCAAAACCTTCATCAAGCCTGATTCTGAAATTTTGACTCAGTTGCAGGAAAAATATAAAAATTCAAGTAAAAGTGAGAAAATCACCATTTTGACACTACTACCTAAAAGCTGAAACATAAATAGAATAAAAAAGGACTTCCTTTAGCTTCCGAATACATGATTCGGAAAGCTAAACGTCTGGCAAAAGCAAAGGGAATTTTGTCATCACCAAATCCCAAACCAGTAAAGCCCTTGTCCGTGACTGTTGCTGGTAAAGTTAAAGAATTCTATTGTTCTTTTGAGATAAGCAGAATGATGCTTGGTAAGAAAGATTATGCGACAATTAAAGAATCAGGGAGTAAAACACACGAGCAGAAGAGATTTATTCTGGGAAACCTGAATGAATTATATGCAACTTTTAAAAATTCTAACCCTGATATGAAGGTAGGATTCTCCAAATTTGCAGCTCTTAAACCAAGAAATTGTATTCTAGCTGGAGGAAGTGGAACTCATACTGTCTGTGTCAGTGTCACTCATCAGAATGTAAAACTCATGCTGAAAGCAATTAAAGTTTCTGGTCTACGTGGATTTCTAGAACATTCTTCATTGTACCTTCCAACTTATGAACATTTTTTGGCTACTATGGTGTACAATCCTCCTCAAATAAATTGCTTGTTCATGAAATGTAAAGAATGTCCTGGACCATTAAAAATAAGAGATGGTTTAGAGAAATGTTTCGAAGAAAACTTAATTGAATCAGTGACCTACAAGCAGTGGATGACGACTGACAGATCAACGCTTGAGACCATAGTGAAACCCACAGAAGAATTCCTCGACTGCCTCTTGGACAAACTTGGTGACTTATTGACTCAATCATTTATATCATCTGAACAAAGTAAGTTCTACGTGGTATGAAATCATCTCTACAGCTATGTCACCTTGTTGTGTTATGCGACTTTGCTGAAAACTATTCTTTCGCAATCCAAGATGAAATTCAGTCATACCACTGGACTAATGTGCAGGCAACCATTCATCCTTTCGTAATATATTATAACGAATCATCATCGGACTATTAAAAACCTGGGAATAATTTCAGACTGCCCGAAACATGACACTTCAACTGTTCATCTGTTTCAAAAATATCTAAATAGAGTTTATTAAAACAAACATCTGTAATTCACTACGAAAAATTATGTATTTCTTCGATAGTATAAAAATAGAAAAAATTTCCTGAACCTTACATTACATGAAAAAGATTTTGGATTTCCAGCAGAATGGCATTATTTTGGCACATCACATGGAAAAAGCACATGTGACAGTGTAGGTGGGACACTTAAAAGGCTTGTGGCTCATGCTAGTTTGCAGAGACCATCTGACAAACAAGTAACTACCCCCAGGGAATTGTACGACTGGATAAAGAATGATCTCTGAAGCATTAATACCGTTTATGTCTGAAAAAAGCCATGCTGAAGAAGAAAAAATATTTGCTCCTTGACTTGCAAAATCTACCGTAGTGCCTAGAACACACAAGTTTCATACAGTTCTGCCATTTAGGATGGGTATTATACTTGCTAAGCAGTTTTCAAATGCAACTGAAACAATACAGCATCCTGTCTGGAAAGATGATCAGGTGATTTCATCTCAACAATGAGAATATTAAAGATATTTTTTTTTATTTTATTTATTTCTTTTTTTATTAATTTGTCCTACAGAATAATATCTGTAATATTGACAATGAATATTTGAGGAGAAAAATTCGCTCCGGCGCCGGGGATCGAACCTGAGTCCTTGGTTCTACGTACCAAGCGCTCTTACCACTGAGCTACGCCGAATTCAATCCACAGCACCGGACCGAACCTCCCTCCTTGAATGTTTCCCTTTTGGCCTGACTCCAAGTTAGGCATATATGTTGACGTTTATGTCCAATGTCAACTACCATTATATTAGGAGCGCACTCAGTTGAGTGACTTGTTAGGCCGGGATTCCGCAGTTAAGTGCACAGTAGTCTGTACAGAAATATGCACTGCTAGGTATGAGAATATTAAAGATATTTTTTTTTATTAATTTGTCCTACAGAATAATATCTGTAATATTGATTGTCAGTATTACAGATATTATTCTGTATTCTTAGCTCTGATTATGAGATTGGAGTAGTGTGGATTCCTGTTCATGTAGAATTTCCAGGATATGAGGCCACTGATGCTGCACCCAGGACTGGTACACTGCATGGCTCTCTGGTATATTGGCGCGAGAGGTGGCAGGACATTCAAAGCTACTTGAAATATAAAATATGGTGGCAATGGAAAGGAGAATGGTCTGTACAATAAGGAAACAAATTACGAAATATAGAGAATGCTGATCATGATTCGTCCACAAGAGCGTCATGACAGAGGAGGTTTTAATCACCCAGGTGAGGATTGGCCACTCTCATCTGACTCATGGCCATCTCTTACGTCCTACGAGGCAAGCCTCAGCCGGAGTGTGATATGTGCCGTGTTCCACTTACGAAGGAACATTTTTTATTGTATTGCTCAAATATGACTGTGTCCTCTGCTAATATGAAATTCGGCCGACACTACTAGACGCTCTTGGAAATTATTTTAATTGTACAAATGCAGTTCTGAAATTTTTATCGAATACATGTCTGGATAAGATGATTTAATTTTTTTATTGACCCGTTTTACTTATCCTCCAGACCCCTTTCATCCGGGGGTTAAATTTGTTGTTTTATATTTGATTTTACATTGTTGACATTTCGGACTATATATATCCGAATATTTTATAAAATTTTATTGTTTTTTGGAATGTGATACACTTTTTAACTCTGGTGGCCTTAGTTTTATTATTTTATTTGTTAGTTTTGAATACCACCTAGGATCGTAGAGTTGCTCACTTTTATGTGTCTGTACAAATCGCCTTGTGTATACTGCATTTGTGAACATCGTTTTACCGTGACAACGCTTTTTAGTTCTTTCAGAACTCTGATTATTATATTATTTACGTCGTTATTTTATTAAGAATTTTTGATCAGGGCGCAATTAGCCATAGTGGCTGACGCGCCCTTTTTAAATGCTACTACGACTACTACTACTACTATTACTACTACTTATTGTATTCGAGTACTTTATTTCATCTAATCTTTATATACTTTATTCTGTTTTTATCACTTCCCTACCATTTGTTTCTTAGTTTGCCAAAATTACAAACTCGAATTATTTACGGCATTATAAAACATGCTATGCTATCGTCATTTGTTTGCCGCATAGATAGTCAATTGAAATTGGCAAATCCGTTGAAACGTTTTGGTGAAGCTTACATGAGTGAAATAGAATTTTAGAAAGGCATTTAATATTTTATTATAATAGAATACTTTATTTCTTCTAATCTTTATATATTTTTCTTGTAATCGTATAATAGTCAATTAAATTCCACTCGAGTTTTTTTGTCTAGATAAATCGAAACCTGTATTGAGCTTACTGTTGATAAATCTTATTAGCTTACTCACTTTGTTTGCTTACTTGTTTGTCACTTTCCTTATTGTGTTAACCGCAAATGTTTTCTTTGTTTTTTTTTTCTGTTCGTTTCTTTGCTTGTTAGTTGATTTGTTTGTTTACTTGTCCCTTTTCTTACTCTCTAATCTTTCATTGTTTGTACGTTTGTTTGTTTTCTCTCTTCAATGCTTGCCTAATCGCTGCCTCTAAATTGAGGAAGCGCAAGTAAATAAATAAAATTTATAGTATTGTAACAATAATGTGACTTTTATTTCTAATTTTAATCACACTCAACAATAGGTATTCCACTCAACACAGCAACAGAGTAATCGTTATTGCACGCCACTGAACTACAATCACAATTCACGTGTATTATTGAGAAAACCAACAATGTACTTCTAATTCCAACTAATGTTCACAAAACACTATGTACAAAACAGAACTGTCAGTTTTCAGCTCAGAGTTCGTTCGCCTTGACTAGTTCTTTTAGCTCACTCACTCAAGTTCACGGGACTTCGAACCCAAACCTTCCAGTTACACTTTACTAAACTTCGAACCCAAGACTTCCGGATACGTCACACTCGCCTGGACGCTGCCACTGTTGCGGACCTACTCAAGTTCACTGCACATCGAACTCAGGTTCAGCTTGCTTGAAGACTAGCTAGCTCTCTCACAGTTGACAACCTAACTGACTCACTTGCTCAAAATCAGGTCCACCTCGCTCGCTGCCGAAGGCTGGCTCGCTCTCTCGCTACTGATTCATCTGACTGACTGACTGACTGACTTCGAAGGCTGCTCGCGCTTTCATTTATTAAATCACACGTTCTCGATTGTTCTGCGTTGCGAAACTTCCAGAGGGATACGTTTCTAGAAGTTCTCCCATGCTCCCTCTGTTCCGCGTCACCCCGCACCTTCCCTCGCCCTAGATGCGTGCGCAACTTCCCCGACGCGACCACGTCTTCCAACAAGGCGCCACAATATAATAATTGATATATTTTGATCTCATCACGAATAGTGAAGACTAATAGATATTTATATTCATTTCAGCGTTGAGGATAAAGTTGAGAAGAGTGTTTCACAAAAATGCGCCGGCATTTATTTGGAAGAAGACAAATTGACACAGTGTGGTAACAAGGGATCAGACTTTTCAAACATTAGCGACGTAAGCAGAAATTCTATGAAATGTAGTAAATGCAACGAGGAGTTTGTAACACCTGAATCCATGAAACGTCATTTTCATAGACACACAATAAGAAAGGCATATGAGTGCGATGTGTGTGGAAAGTGTTTCTTACGATTGTCAAAATTAAAGCAACATACACGCAGTCACAGGGACCAAAGGCCTTTCAAATGCGAGGTGTGTGAGAAGTGTTTCTTACAAGTAGGACACTTAATAGAACATGAACGCATTCACACGGGGGCAAGGCCATTCAAATGTGAGCAGTGTGGAAAGTGTTTTACAACTTCGGGACATTTAAAAAAACATGTACGCATACACACTGGTGAAAAGCCGTTCAAATGCGAGGTATGTGGAAAGTGTTTCTCAAATTCATTTAATTTAAAGTCTCATGTACGTATACACACTGGCGAAAAGCCATTCAAATGTAAGGAGTGTGGAAAGTTTTTCACGCAATTGGTAAATTTAAACAGACATGTACGCATTCACACAGGCGAAAGGCCATTCAAATGCGAGCAGTGTGAAAAGTGTTTCTCACAATCAGGACAATTAAAGAGACATGACTGCATTTACATTAGCGAAAGACCATTCAAATGCGAGGAGTGTGGAAGATGTTTCTCACGTTCAGGACAATTAAAGAGACATGCAAGCATGCACACACACGAAAGGGAATTCAAATGCGATGTGTGTGGAAAGTGTTTCTCACGATTGGAGTATTTAAAGCGACATATACGGATACACACAGGAGAAAAGCAGTTCAAATGCAAGGTATGTGGAAAGTGTTTCTCAGAAACAGGAAATTTAAGAAGACATACCATCATGCACACACGCGAAAGGCGATTCCAATGCGATGTCTGTGGAAAATGTTTTCCACGATTGGGACCTTTAAAACTACATGTACGAATTCACACAGGCGAAAGGCCATTGAAATGCAAGCAGTGTGGAAAATGTTTCTCAGAACCCGGAAATTTAAGGAGACATACCTTCTTGCACACACGCGAAAGGCCATTCAAATGCGATGTCTGTGGAAAATGTTTTCCACGATTTGAAGCTTTAAAGCGACATACACGCATTCACACAGGCGAAAGGCCATTCAAATGCGACCAGTGCGGAAAGTGTTTCCAAGAATCATGGGATTTAAACAGACATGCACATATGCACACACGCAAGAAGCCGTTCAAATGCAATGTCTGTGGAAAGTGTTTCTCTCTATCGGAATATTTGAAACGACATATACGCATTCATAGAAACGATAGACCAATAAAATCCGACGTATGTTGAAAGTGTTTCTCCGTTTCGACATCTTTGTACAGACATGCTCGTAGACACATAGATGGAAAGCCATTCAAATGCGAGGTGTATATAGAATGTTTAACTCAGCATACACATTTTTAAGCTGACATGTATGCATTCCAACAGCCTTAAGGCTTTCAAATTCGATATCTGCGGAATATTTTTCTGAAATTGTCAACTCAAGATTCACACCCGTCTAGATTCTTCTGAGAGACCATTTTGATATGGGATATATGTAAGGAATTGTATGCAATCTGGAAATGTACAATATTATACGTTCCATAACTTTCACCATATTGTCTTTCAAATGCGATTTGTGGTTGTGTTTCACGTATGAGGTAATAAAAAAGGTATATATGTTTACAGGTGTCTATAAATTTCTGCGTAAATATTTGTATTTTTAATACAGAAATACACTGGCGGTATATAGATTGCGGATTGCTGGATCCCAGCTTATATTTGGGAAAGTTTGTATATAATATATGTTTATGAATATATAATATATTCAGAAATACTCAATCTTTAACAAAGAGGCAATTTCTAACAGATTTGTAACTAGTGCCTAATGATATTTTACTATAACATACTGCATTTATTTTATGAAGTAAAGTTTGGAAGCAAATTGCTTTATTTCTATGATTTCTGTAATAGCACTAAAAATTTAGTGTTAATTTTGTGTTATTATTATTATTATTATCATCATCATCATCATCATCATCATCATAGTACAAAATTTTAGAATACACGTAGGCTATTTTCAAATTTTATTTTTAATACTATTAGCATTATGATTGCATCGCAAATAATCAGTAATGTCGTTCTGCATCATTATTTGTTTTTCATATCATGTAGATAATATAAAAATAATCAGTTGTGAAGTCGTTTGAGTACTCAAGAGAAATTTTCTGTTGAACTTCCTGATTTATTATGATCACCTGTATTGTATGTCTCACAGCATACATTTTTATTTTCAGTAGGGTAAAGCACTTACAGTGGCACAGCATACTATATGCTAATGTTGGGAAAGCAGTGATATTGTAATTTCTAGTGTGATTATAATCCTGCAGAACATTTCAGTTACAAAAAATCTTATGAAAAACAAATGAAATTTCTTTTGAAAATGGATGAGTATATATATAGAAATTTAAGCTTCTAAAATGATTTTTTTTATTCCGCTACATTTGGGTACACTGGTATCTCGTTGCACATCCCGTTGGTATCTCGTTATAGCAGATTTGGGGGGAAAAATTTTTAAATTTAGGTTATTCAATAACACAATAGGGACTAAGGTTTATGTTTGTAATTAGCGACTATATTTGCTTTGTCATACGTTAAAAGTGTTAAAATTGTTAAAAAAAGGTATATACCTTCGACAGACGGACCGTTTCGACGCTATGTGTCGTCGTCTTCAGTGTCTCTTGAACCACTGGTGATCTTGACTCTGCGATGTGCAGTTGTCGATGGTAGGGGTGGGGGTGTGTTGCTCCTATGGTGGGGGTTGGCTGTTTGTATGTTATGATGCATTATGACTTCAAATAATGTGTGCGTATCGAACTACAGTTGTGTGTTAAGTATATATTGTGGGTATGCTATTGTATTCTTATATATTTCGTACTGTTCCAGGATGTTAACTGTGAACTTTTTGGTGTGATGTGTAAAATTTCCATATCTGTTTCTATATTATTGTAGTCATGATTTTTATTGATACTGTGATCTGCATAATTTGATGTGATGTAGGGTTTGGTTATAGCTTTAATATGTTCATTATATCTTTGTGAAAGGATCTTCCTGTTTGTCCTATGTAAAAAACAAGATATAATATATATGCAGGCAGCCTGAGCACAATTCTTACGACTCCTTTCACCATTCGTCTCTTTACGGCCGATACAGTGAAAATCCACGGATAATTCGCCCATCATTTGTGCGGTTTTGAGAACTGCTCTCTGAGTTCGACGTCCATTTACCATCAGTTCGCACACTTGAGTATACCACCACTCCACCGTGGATTATGCGACGTCCCATGTTTGATGTAAGTCTGAGCCTTTGTTTTAAGAACCTTACTCCAGCTTTTGTTAATAGACTTCGTTTTAGTGAACTTTTATCACAATATCCAAATTATTCATTAGTTTTTACTGACGGATCCCGGATAAATGACTGTATTGGATGTTCCTTCGTTACACATGGAGAGATATTTAAATACACACTGATCCAATATACTAGTGTTTTTACTGCTGAACTCTATGCTTTTTACAGAGCTTTATTGTTTTTTAATTATGCTACTTCGGGGCAGATTACTTATCTGTTCCGACTCTTTAAGTGCCATTCAGTCCTTGCAGTCTTTTAATTGTGATGATTCGCTTGTGTTAAGAACTGAGGAGCTCTTCCACATTCTCGTTAGCTCTGATTATGAGATTGGAGTAGTGTGGATTCCTGGTCATGTAGGGATTCGAGGAAATGAGGCTGAGGATGCTGCAGCCAGGGCTGGTGCACTGAATGGCTCTCGGGTATATTGGCGCGATAAGTGGCAGGACATTCGAAACTACTTGAAGTATAAAATATGGTGGCAATGGGAAGGAGAATGTTCTGGACAAGAGGAAAACAAATTATGAAATGTAAACAATACTTTTCGAGTTTGGGATTCGTCCACAAGAGCACCATGACACGAGGTGGTTTTACTCACCCTGTTGAGGATTGGCCACTGTCGTCTCACACATGGCCATCTCCTACGTGGGGAGCCTCAGCCGGAGTGTGATATGTGCCGTGTTCCACTTACAGTGAAAGATTTTTTATTGTCTTGCAGTAAATATGACCGTGTCTGCCACTAATGTGAAATTCGGCCGACACTACTAGATGGTCTTGGAAATGATTTTAGTTGTACAAATGTAGGTCTGAGATTTTTATCGAATACAAGACTCGATAAATAGATTTAGTTTTTTATTGCCTCGTTTTACTCATCCTCCGGACTCCTTACATCCGGTGGTTATATTCGTTTTTTTTTATATTTGATTTTATATTGTTGACATTTCGGACTATATATATATATATATATATATATATATATATATATATATATATATATATATATATATCAGAATATTTTATAAAATGTTATGGTTTTTTTTTAAATGTGATACACAATTTATCTCTTGGGGCCTTAGTTTTATTATTTTGTTTGTTTTGAATACCTCCTAGGATCGTAGAGTTGCTTCCTTTTATGATTCTGTACAAATCACCTTGGCTATACTGCATTTATGTACCTCGTTTTATGGTGATAAATCTTCTTAATTCTTTTAGCACTCTGATTACTATATTATTTGCGTCTTTGTTTCATTAAGAATTTTGGATCAGGGCGCAAATAGCCATAGTATCTGACGCGCCTTTTTTAAACCCTACTACTACTACTTAATGTATTCGAGTACTTTATTTATTTTTTTATCACTTCCCTACCATTTGTTTCTTTGTTTGCCAACATTACAAACTGCAAATTTTTACTGTATTATAAATCATGCTATGCGATCGTCACTTGTTTACCGCATAGATAGTCATTAGAAATTGCTAATCCGTTCAAATGTTTGATGAAACTTACGTGAGTGAAATAAAATGTTAGTAAGGCAATTAATATTTTATATTATTAGAGTGCTTTATTCCTTCTAATCTTTATATATTTTTCTTCTAATCATATAATAGTCACTTATATTCCACTCGAGTTTTGCTTTTCTCTGCATAAATCGAAACCTGTATTGAGCTTAGTGTTGATAAATACCAAATTAACGAGATCAGTGTCACTGGATTGATGTTTGCAGCAAGAGGAAGGATACATAACTTCTCGTATCAACTCTGTAAGACCCGAGGGCTCCACAAATGTGTTCTACGTGAACTGCCCTCGTCGATATTACGGAATCACCTTGTAGACTAATTTAATGGACTGAAAATACTGATACGTCATTTTATTATTATTATTATTATTATTATTATTATTATTATTATTATTACTAATTCTTTTTTCTTATTAACTTACATGCTTTGTTTGCTCACTTGTTTGTCACTTTCCTCATTGTGTTAACTGCAATTGTTTTCTCTTCTGATTTTTGTCTGTTTGTTTCTTTGATTGTTAGATAATTTGTTTGTTTACTTGTCCCTATTCTTACTCTCTAATCTTTCATTGTCTGTACGTTTGTTCTTTTTCTCCCTTGTATGTTTTGCCTAATGGAAGCCTCTGATTTGAGGAAGCTCAAGTAAATGAATAAAATATATAATATTGTAACTTTCATTAAACAATAATGTGACTTTTATGTCTAATTTTAATCACACACCCGTCAACGATGGGTATTCCACTCAACACAGCAACACAGTAATCGTTATTCCACTCCACCGAACTTTAGTGACAATTCACGTGTACTATTAAGAAGAACGACAATGTACTCCTAATTCCAACTAATGTTCACAAAACACTATGTACAAAACAGAACTGTCAGTTCTCAGTTAACAGTTCGTTCGTCTTGGCTAGTTCTTCTAGTTCACTCACTCAAGTTCATGGCACTTCGAAATCAAAAGTTACAGTTACACTTTACTTCACTTCGAACCCAAGACTTCCGGATACTCCGCACTCGCCTGGACGCTGCCACTGTTGCGGACCTGCTCAAGTTCACTGCACATCGAACACAGGTTCACTTTGCTTGAAGACTAGCTAGCTCTCTCACAGTTGACAACCTAACTGACTCACTTACTCGAACTCAGGTCCACCTCGCTCGCTGCCGAAGGGTGGCCCGCTCTCTCAGTACTGATTCAACTGACTGACTGACTGACTTCATTTATTAAATCACTCGTTCTCGATTGTTCTGCGTTGCGAAACTTCCAGAGGGATACGTTTCTAGAAGATCTCCCATGCTCCCTCTGTTCCGCGTCACCCCGCAACTTCCCTTGCCAAAGATGCGTGCGCAACTTCCCCGAAGCAACCACGTCTTCCAACAAGGCGCCACAATATAATTGATATATTTTGATATCTTCACGAATAGTGAGGACTAATAGATATTTATATTCATTTCAGCGTTGCGGATAAAGTTGAGAAGAGTGTGTCACAAAAATCCGTCGGCATTTATTTCGAAGAAGACAAATTGACACAGTGTGGTAACAAGAGACCAGACTTTTCAAACATTAGCGACGTAAGCAGAAATTCTATGGAATGTAGTAAATGCAACGAGAAGTTTGTAACACCGGAATCAATGAAACGTCATTTTCATGGACACACAATAAGAAAGGCATTTGAGTGCGATGTATGTGGAAAGTGTTTCTTACGATTATCAAAATTAAAGCAACATATACGCAGTCACAGAGACGAAAGGCCTTTCAAATGCGAGGCGTGTGAGAAGTGTTTCTTACAAGTAGGACACTTAATAGAACATGCACGCATTCACAGACGGGCAAGGTCATTCAAATGCGAGCATTGTGGAAAGTGTTTTTCAACTTCAGGACATTTAAAAAAACATGTACGCATACACACAGGTGAAAAGCCATTCAAATGCGAGGTATGTGGAAAGTGTTTCTCACGATTGGAGTATTTAAAGCGACATATACGCATACACACAGGTGAAAAACCGTGCAAATGCAAGGTATGTGGAAAGTGTTTCTCAGAAACAGGAAATTTAAGCAGACATACCATCATGCACACACGCGAAAGGCCATTGAAATGCGATGTCTGTGGAAAAAGTTTTCCACGATTGGGCCCTTTGAAACGACATGTACGCATTCACACAGGCGAAAGGCCATTCAAATGCGACCAGTGCGGAAAGTGTTTCCCAGAATCATGGGAATTAAACAGACATGCACATATGCACACACGCAAAAGGCCATTCAAATGCGAAGTTTGTGGAAAGTGTTTCTCTCTATTGGAACATTTGAAGCGACATATACGCATTCATACAAACGAAAGGCCATTTAAATCCGACGTGTGTTGAAAGTGTTTCTCCGTTTCGACATCTTTGTACAGACATGCTCGCATACACATAGGCGGAAGGCCATTCAAATGTGAGGTCTATGTAGAATGTTTATCTCAGCATCCACATTTTTAAGCGGACATTTATGAATTTCAACAGGCTTAAGGCTTTCTAATTCGGTATCTGTGGAATCTTTTTCTCAAATTGTCAACTTAAGATTCACACTTGTCTACATTCATCTGAGAGACCATTTTGATATGGTTTATATGCAAGGAATTGTACGCAATCTGGAAATGTACAATATCATACGTTCCATATCTTTCACCATATTGTCTTTCAAATGCGAGTTGTGGTTATTATGTTTCACGTATGAGGTAATAAAAAAGGTATATATGTTTACAGTTGTCTATAAATTTCTGCGTAAATATTTGTATTTTTAATAAAGAAATACAGTGACGGTTTATAGATTCCGGACTACTTGATCGTAGCTTATAATTGGGGAAGTTTGTATGTAATATTTGATTATGAATATGTAATATATTCAGAAATGCTAAAACTGTAATAAGGAGGCAATTTCTAACAGATTTGTAACTAGTGCCTAATTTTTTTATTGGGTTATTTTACGAGGCTGTATCAACATCTAGGTTATTTAGCGTCTGAATGATATGAAGGTGATAATGCCGGTGAAATGAATCCGGGGTGCAGCACCGAAAGTTACCCAGCATTTGCTCATATTGGGTTGAGGGAAAACCCCGGAAAAAACCTCAACTAGGTAACTTGCCCCGACTGGGATTCGAACCTGGGCCACCTGGTTTCGCAGCCAGACCCGCTGACCGTTACTCCACAGGTGTGGACTAACTAGTGCCTAATGATGTTTTATTATGAGGGGCATTCAGAAAGTAAGTTTCCCTATTTTTTTTAAAAGAACACACACTTTCAGGAAAACATTTATTGGCAACAGGTACAGCAATGTTTCAGCTATTTTTAAACATAACCACCATCAGAATTGAGACACTTGTCGTATCGTGGAATCGAATTTTGTATCCCTCTGTCGTAGAACTCTGCCGCCTGTGAATGGAACCAGCGTGTGACAGACGTCTTGAGCTCTTCGTCGTTGCCAAAACGCTCACCGGAGGACAGGAATTTCTTGAGGAGCAAAAAAAACGTGAAAATCGCTGGGAGCAAGATCAGGACTGTAGGGTGGTTGATCAAACAACTCCCAGCCAAATTCCGTATGTGGACGAGGATTGTCGTGGAGGAGCACAACACCTGCAGTAAGCATTCCACGCCTCTTGTTTTGAATTTACGCCGCAATTTTCGCAGTGTTTCACAGTAACGGTCAGCGTTCACTGTTTCACCTCTTGGAAGGAAGTCAATGAGGATAATGCCCTTCCTGTCCCAGAACACTGTGCACATCACTTTCCGTACCGACAGCGTCTGTTTGAATTTCGTCCTGACCGGCGATCCACTATGCCGCCAATGCACTGACTGCTGCTTGGTTTCAGGGGTGAAGTGCGAAATCCAAGTCTCATTGCCCATGACGATTCTGCCTAGGAACTCGTCGCCGTCATCGTGATACCGTTGCAGAAATGTCAGTGCTGCACCTAAACGTTGCATTTTGTGTTCAGGTGTCAGGTTCTTCGGCACCCACCTGATACACATTTTTTTGAACAGCAGATGCTTAGTGACAATCTCATGCAACAAGGATCGCGATATCTGCGGAAAATGGCTGCTCAGCTCCGTAATCGTGAAGCGACGGTTCTCCATGATGCACTGTCGCACCAGCTCAACACGATCATCATTGATGAGTGACGGTCCCCCACTGCGCTCTTCATCATGGACACTTTGACGACCTTCGGAAAACTGCCTACACCAGCGACGCACCATCTGCTTACTCATGATGTTCGGCCCATAGACCTGACAGAGCTGCCAATGAATTTCATTTGAGTCAATGCTTTGTGCATTAAAGAACTTTATCACCGACCGAACCTCGCAGGCGGCGGAAGAAGGAATAAAACTTCCATTTCGGACCACTGCTGCCACGCTACTGGCACCAGGCGGGACCTGTCCGTCTGGCATATGATTGATACGTCATAGATCTGCTACGCATGCGCAATTGACACGGCTAATTACGTTCAGTTTTAAGGGGAAAAATCGGGAAAATTACTTTCTGAATGCGTCTCGTATAACATACTGCATTTATTTTATAAAGTAAAGTTTGCAAGCAAATTGCTTTATTACTTTGATTCCTCTAATAGCACTACAAATTTAATGTTAATTTTGTGTTATTATTATTATTATTATTATTATTATTATTATTATTACTATTATTATGTTACAAAATGTTAGAATACACGTAGGCTATGTTCAACTTTTATCTTTAATACTATTAGCATTATGATTCCAACACAAAAAATCAGTAATGTCGTTCTGCATCATTATTTGTTTTTCATTTCATGTAGATAATATAAAAGATAATCAATTGTGAAGTCGTTTGAGTACTCATGACAAATTTTTTGGTTGAACTTCCTGATTTATTATGATCACCTATATTGCATGTCTCACAGCATACATTTTTATTTTCAGTAGGGTAAAGCACTTACAATGGCACAGCATACTATATGCTAATTTTGGGAAACCAGTGATATTGTAATTTCTAGTGTGATTACAATCCTGGAGAACATTTCAGTTACAAAAAATCTTATGAAAAACAAATGAAATTTGTTTTGAAAATGGATGAGTATATATATAGAAATTTAAGCTTCTAAAATGATTTTTTTTTATTCCGCTACATTTGGGTACACTGGTATCTCGTTGCACATCGGCATCGTTATTGCCATTTGGGGGGGGGGGGGGAATGTTTAAATTTACATTATTCAATAACACAATAGGGACTAAGGTTTATGTTTGGAATTAGCGACTATTTTTGAGTCAATTCGTATGTTTAGAGGAAAATCGGGATTCTTTTTTCAGATATCAAACTCTAAAGCAATACTTATTTCCAAATTAATGTTATTAACATTCGCTCGTCTGTTAAAATGGGCAGAACTAAATGAATTCATTTGCGTACAATAAGCGGTATGTAGTCTTTTTTAGGTTTTCATACTTCCCCTTTAATACCTTCCAATCTCTTACCTGTACTACAGTTCCACTAATTTCATTGAACTTTCTGCTAGCTCTTGCCAGGCTTTTTCTTTGTCTTTTAAAGATACACTATCGGTTTTCTTACATTCTGATATATCTTTCTTTGTACTAACTAAAGAGAGCAGTAAATCAATTTTCTACTTACTCTACTTCTTTCCCCTGAATTCTCCATGTCTAAACACAGGACCTTACAGTGTACGTCAATTAGCTGATGATAATCTCTGGGTTTAGATCACTGGAAAACTGGACAGAGCAAATGTTGACACCCTAACCCTTTTCTTTAACTTTATCCCTTTTATTACCAAACAAAAGTGAAACAATAATTGTGCCAATTCACCACAGAAAAGGCTGATTTTATTACATTATTTATAAATATTCATTTTTATTGAGCATGTATTTAACAATTATTTCAACATCCTACCTTAAAATACTTTCTCTTGCTCCCTTGCTCTGGGTATTTGCCCATTCTAGCCAATTATAAACTGCGGCCTGTGAATATTACATAACTAGATTAGGTCACAAACTACAACATTAAAAATTGAAGCCATTTCCCTTAGAATAATCAAGTTCCTGGGTACATTAGGTAGGCGTAATTTAGTGGCTTACCGAACACGTTAAAAAGCTGGAAGTTGTCTTCTTGAAATTAATGAAGATCATGTTTTCGGAGGGAAAGGAATAATCTAAAGGAAATTAATTTTGATATTAAAGTGGATCCACATATGCCACAAAATAATGCTTATTAACACAAGACACGAGTTATTGTACGATCTTGCCTATCAGAAAAAAGTGGAATCGACAATGCTTTCCAATAAATTCAAGAAAACAGCTGATTAAATGATACACAACACTTCACATGGGTATAAATGATTTATTTATTTGTGAACCTAGTAGAGGCATTGCGTTGATTTGATTATACAGTAGCATTAATTCACTGTAAACAGCTGACATGTTGAAAACGTTTATGACTTGCCATCAGTAATCTTGGCTCTGATTGTTGTTCAGTGTAGTCAACACATGAGAAGCCATGAGCTTCTAGTGCCAACATTAGTTTAAACGGGTGGGCTGCCAGAAATTTATGGAGAAAATGGAAGCATGTTTAAACTGAGTAGTAAAGTTGAACGGATTTAATTTATCCCAAGTTTAACTAACTTTGGAGAAATCGATGCAATATAACTGCCGCCATTTGTTATGTTGAGCCTGAGGTATTGTGAAATGTGCCTGCTAAAACGGTTTAAGTACATGGTACTGTCAGTGGCGGCTCGTGATAAAATATTGTGTGTGTTCACAATTTTGTGGTTCCAAAATCGAAGAGAATTTGAAATCGTACGTTTAGTCTAATATGAAATGTCATGATTCCAATGTTTCACTATCGAAAAAAACCGTATATAAATTCTAAACAACATATAATAATAATAATAATAATAATAATAATAATAATAATAATGAAACTCAGTCTTTTTATTTCCAATTTTTCTAGGTAAGCCAGTTTACCCAGTTCTTTACTGTTCAAAATTACTTGAACAGAGTTCATTGTTTACGTTTGTTAAAAATGAATACATACCACAGTCTCGTTATTTACAAACGCGTGTGTTCAGTAATATACTTTGATTCACAACACACTGATACACTATAGCCTATGCCAGTACTTAATCCCACTCGCATAGATTACTATAAATACAGGCCAGTAAATATTCTTAAATATTATACACTGCCATACAGATATTTAAATTCATACCACCACCACAGTCAGCCAGCACGTGTTTGAAAGCTAAACTATGCTATTATGCGGACACTGAAGCAGGACCTCCAATATTAGGTCCTGACTTAAGTATAGTAATTCACAAACTACACTCTTGTAGCAGCACTGCACACACACATCCACGTAAGTAAACGTTCCTACAGTCAGATGCTGACATCTATAGGCTATTAAATTTCCTTCTCGAGATATAGCACGTGAACGATAGGCATCGATGGACCTGACATCTGTAGGATAGATACTCATCATGTTCACTTAACGCTTTGTGCTCTTGACGAGTCATAAGCGGCCAGCTAAAGACAATTTTCTCCCGCGCATGCGTGAAATTCCTGTAACCATCTAGAAAAGAGCACGGCTTGTAGGTGAACGGATGTTGCCAAGATTACATAAGAAGTTTATGCAAGATGCGGGAAGTTTAAAATACTCGATTCTGATACAGTATCAAATAGTAAAACTAGTCGTGCATTAATGGAAACAAGGTGTTCACGTGATCTTGTGCTCATATTGACGCACCGCCACTGGGTACTGTTAGTGCTCTAAATAGTCGGCACTTCGGAAAGCGGTCGGCTGCTATATGCGCCGTAGCATTTCTGGCATGTGACGTCACAAGCTTGTACAGCAAAATCAATCGGAATCAGTTCTGTAACAAGTACTTCCCAAGTTCGTTTGTTCACGTGTGAGTTTTTAAAACATTGAATAAGTAAAACTAGCATTTACTCTGTGTGTGTAAGATAAATAAATGCAAGATAAAAAAAAGTATTGCACAGGCAGGTGCTGAAAATAGTGTTTAAGGTGTATAATTATTTTTAAAATATTGACGAGCACAATGCTGCCGGCCATCTTGATGCTGGCTGCAACGTTGCCAACGTGCAAGAAATGACTGCAGAAGCATGTGGTTTGGATTGAGAACCGTGGAAAGAATATTGTTAGTGAAGGAAAGAGGGTTTGTTTGGTGTCATGCTTACAGTAATCAACGGCTAAGGCAGTGGCGGCTCGTGTCTGAAAATGAGAGTGTGCTACAATATGGGAAATTTACTTTCAAAAAGACGTTAAAATTTGGTTGATCTCACTAGTGGAAAAGTATGAAGTTCATGCTGAAGAATCTGTCAATCAGTGTTCCCAACACATAAATTGTATTCCTGTCAGTCTAACACCTGGAAATCCGCCAGAATCCGTTAAAATTAAAAAGATATAAGACCCACTTAATATATCTATATGAAAATGAAAACAAATATTAACGCCACTTTCTTACCAATCTTGATTAAAATAATAATAATTCATCCACATCATCTGCCTCTAGTTCTGCAGTTGATGTGCTGGGTTGGTCTGCGTTCCCTAAAAAATTTAACAATTAAAAATAACAACAGTTAAAAAAGTCAAAAGGCGATGTAAATCGTAATTTCCGCCAAAAAAATCCGTTACCCCTCAAATCTATTCTTTTCCCATCCGCTACATTGAAATTATGTCAGTTTTGACAGAACTGACGAAATTTCTGTCCAGTTGGAAACACTGCTGCCAGTTACTTCGGAGTTCAACCCCTCCATATCGGCAACCAGCAATCAAAAATTTTAAATTCGAATAGCATTCCGGTGCATGCAAGCCATTTGTCGGAAGGTTGAAGAAGTAGAATAGGAGTAAATTGTATTAAATATGGTACATATAAATAAGCTAATATTGAATGTTATAAACAATACGTTTCGGTTTTACAGGAAAGTTTAATAATTAGCATAAGAATAAAATAGTCGACCCTACATTCTGTGATCAAGACTTGTAAAATAGACACAAACTCACAAATAATACACGACTGCTTCCCAGAGATGTCGTGACGTCCGCGTTCTTTGTAGACTGCAAACCATCTATACAAACAGTCGCCAATGCGAACGGGTCATTTCAATTCTCTGCGTTCGCTTGTAGCTCACACTGTTTGCGCTCGTATAATGGGAAACCATAGATTACGTCATACAACAAGCGAATGTAAGCTCTCTGCGCATGTGCAAGGTTCGCTACATGTCACTGCAGTTCACTGCGATAAGGAAGTCAGCACACATTACCGACTGGGACTTGGAGACGACGCACAAGCTATAGACAATAGCAGTTCCCGATTCTATGTGCATTGGAACGCGTAACACGAATGAAAGAAAATATAAATAAGATTAAGCTAGGGACAAAAAATTATCTGTGTGCTGCAGCACTGCAGCACATTTGAGCGGCCGCCACTGGGCTAAGGTCATTATTGTCTTTTCAGAATTTAAATTCTCTCCTGTTCTATATGCATCGCACGTGCGCGACTCTAGCTTTATCTATGGTGTGGTAGCTCCTCTACTTGTCTGTGTCTTGCGCATGCGCAGTCTCACTTCATTGGACTTTGAAAAGTTTCTTCGGAACACTAGGTGCATTTTCTCCCATTTCATAAATTGAAGGCTCCAATTGATTACTGTGGATTTTATGTTATTATCATCCAGCCGAATATATTAAGAAGAAAGTTTGAAATTCCAGTTAGATAATAATTATAATCCTTTTGAGAACACTTTTTTATGCATATAAATTTCCAAGAGAAAAAATAATCCTGCGCTCTAGCGTTGTTCAAGTTAGAAAACGAAAATCATATGACTTTCACAACAACAGCTTTTGACTGCATCACAGGCCACTACTTAGTAGATTCCTGAATTATTTACCATTTGTAAATATTAACAATATACATTATTAATTGTATCTCTCCGAGCCCTCTCCCACCAGAGATTTATAATTTCCTCGCCAGAACATATTTTCTGAAAGAAACACAGCTTTCAATACTATAATTTTAACTCGGAATTACGACATAAAATTCACAAAACTTTAAATGTTCAGAAAAATTATCCCAAATGACTGCAGCCGCTGAACATGTACTAAATGATCAAAAGACATCTTCACTTCGTCCACCAAGAAACATTTCCTTAAGCTGAAACCGGTCAAAAAAGCTTAGGCCTACAATCATCAATGAAGCATCTATTGTACGCACTAAACTTCTTATAGATATTTCATCCATTCTCACATTATGAAATAGACATTGCTGAATATCTATAGCTCAAAGCTAAAACAAAGTAACATGTTACTACATATTAATGAAGGAAAATATATTCCGGCACCGGGAATCGAACCCAGGACTCTCAGCTTGGCGCGCTGAGTGCTCTCATCATCTGAGCTATGCCGAGATACGATCCACAGTTCGGCTGAATTCTTCTCCTCTATATTTCCGGTGCCAGGACGAATCTTTCTCAAGTAGAGTTTTCATTTGCAAACAATTCAGTCTAGTTGAGTAACCATGTGGTTTTCCTATAGTATCCTGAGAGTTCCACCTCTTCCAGTAAAATCGTTTCCATTATTGAGTGTAATGGTGGTATCTGAAATCCTGATAAGTGTGAGCAGGAGACGAACGCAGTAGTCATCCGTTTAGCAAATAGGTCTAATGTGACCCAAGTGACGGTCGCATATACATATAAATGTATGTAACAGAATTTATTATAAGACTATGTAAGAATTTTATGAGCAAAATCAATGGAAATGTAACCTAATACAACAGTCGGTAGAAAGAGTGTAGGTGCATTGTTACTGTTTTAATGCCATAATTATGTATGGTGTAAACATTTATTTTCTTTCGGATTAATGGCGACTACACTAACATCATGAACTTTGCAATTTATCATTGGCGAGGAAACACTTTCACAAACTTTAGATTCACGAAGAAAGGCATACATACTGTGAGATTGAGTTACACTATGCCTTAGCAAGGCTGAGTACTGGGAGAATCCATTCGTCAAGGCCAAATACTGCATGTGCAGGTAGGCTTTTGTAGTCAGTTTAAGGGACCCTTCCTCAGAAAGTTGCGGTGCGTTTGTGAGTTACTACAAGCGTTCGTATTGTGTGAACTGTGTGCTAATAGTTCATTTAAAAGAAAATATCAGATAAGAAACAGCTACACTCACACCTACACACAATATATAAAAATATTACCTATTTAAACCTATTGATTTTCCATTTCAAAATTTGTTTTTAGACTTTAATGTACTTAACGTAAGACAAATTTATATATTAATAATATTTATACATAAAAATCGAAATAATTTTGAATTGTATTCTCATAGTTATGAAACAAAAGGTATGAATTTTTTAAGATTGTTTGAACCAAAATGCAAAACTGTTACAGTATTTAATCATAATAGTAATTTAGGCCCAAGAATATGTAACAAATTTATATTTAAATATCCTAATCTTGTCAATTGTAATAGTTCTAGTATTAAATTAAAAAAGTTATGTATGGATTTTATAAAAATTGAAAAATTGTACATTTTAAATTTATATACTATAATTGCATAGTAGACATAAGACAAATTGTATTGTATAATTATTAATTTCAATTCAGGAATCAGCCCCTGAGCACGAGTTCTACTCTTTCAGGGGAGAGCTAAAGTTTTTCTGTATATATTATATTTTATGTTACAATTATTAGTAAAATAATAAATAAATAAATATGCGCAGCGAACGTAACTCCGGTTGAGAATGCTGTAATCAACAGCCGCCATCAACCGACCCATAACTAAAATCCTCACTGTATTTGTGGATTAAAGCCCTAATTATCCAGCACAAATTTATACTTTACATTAAACCTTATCTAGATGTAAACAGATATGCCTTTTTAGATTGTCCTTATACGTGAAACAATCTGCTAATAACAAATTTGAAAAACATTTCTCCTCTATGAAGGAACTTATGTTTCTTCAAATGTCCCGATCACGGAAGACTCCACAGAATGACCTTTCAAATGGTGAGTCGCCTCCGAGTAGGCGAACGTGATTTTAGACATGTCCCACTTCTGAAAAGCAGCTTCCACATAATTCACATTTAAATTCATTTAGCATGTGTGAATGTTAGCATAGTTTAAAACTTCCGATTCTGGGAAAAAAAAAAACACACACACACCACGCATTACAATAGCCTTTCACGAGTTTGAATTCAAACTGACAAGAGAACACTTTCCACACGCGTCGCATTTGAATGGCCTTTCGCCTGTTTGAATACGATCATCTCTCTTTAAAAGTGTCGATTCAGAGAAAGACTGTCCACAAAACTCGCATTTGAATGGCCTTTCGCTTGTGTGAATACGAGCATGTCTGTTTAGAACTGACGAATATGTGAAAGACTTGTCGCACACGTTGCATTTAAATGGCTTTTTGCTTTTATGAATATGAACGTGTTCCTCTAAGTTCTCCAGACGTTTGAAACGCTTACCACAAAACACGCATTTGAATGGTCTTGCGTCTGTGTGAACACGAGCATGTCTCGTTAATTCTGACGCTCGTGGAAAAACCTTTCCACATAACTCGCATTTGAATGGCCATTTGCCTGTGTGAACGTGAACATGTCTATTTAGTTCTGATCTTTGTGAGAAACACTTTCCACACACGTCGCATTTGAATGGTCTTTCCCCTGTGTGAACACGTAGATGCTTCTTTAAATTTCCCAATTCTGAGCAACACATACCACACACCTCACACTTGAATGGCCTTTCGCCTTTGTGAATGCGAGTATGCCTGTTCAAATCCCAGGTTCCTCTGAAAAACTTCCCACACACATCGCAATTAAATGGCGTCCTTCCTTCGTGTCGGGCTGAATGCCTATTTCTATAGCTCAGTTTAAAGAAACCTTTTCCACAGACATCGCATTTGAATGGTCTTTTTACCGTGTTTCTATTAAGAGGAAGTTTCAGAGATTGTGGTGTATCAAAACCATGGTTGATAGAATTATGGCTTATGTCCATAATGTTTGACCCGTCTGATTTATGGCTACCACATTTTGTTAATTTGTCTTCTACACGATCAATACCAGTGTTCTCTTGTGACACATTCTTCTCAACATTATCCACAATGCTGAAATCAATAAAAGAAATTGTCTCCACTATAATCAATGTGAAGAGATGAAGATACAATATGGGTCGAAAGTCGCTTTCCCCAATATTCGTTCTTTGGTTTCATACTTGTACATATATACAGATGTCATAAATTGAATAAACGATTTACTGGTCTAAAAGTGGTGGGTTCACAACCATTTTCTTGCGTCAAATGTATTTCCGATATCATATCTTGTTACTGATGTTCTATTTTATTGTGTTGTGTTGCGTATGTATGTAATAATTTAATGTAAGGAAGTGTTTGGGGAAAGGGACTTTTGACGCACTGTGCATATTCAGCATTACATGTATATACAGGATGTTTCCGAGGTCGTGTTACAAACTTTCAGGGATGATGGCGAAGGGCACATGTATCAATTTGAGATAAGGAACCATGGTCCGAAAATGACGGAGTCGAAAGTTATAAGCAAACATAGTTGTGTGGAAATGGAATTGTAATTTGGCACCATGTGCCCTCCTTCCCTTAACTTTTGGAACAGTTGTGGAAAAATAATACGGGCTGGATGTCTCCTACGTGGGTACTTGTCCCAATATAATCTATCTTTTTTACTGTTCCTATTGGCTCATCCATATTCGAAAATCAGGTCTGCTTATTCCGCTCTCGTGCACTCCTCCATTTCACTAGGACTGATCGACTAGACACTGCAACTTGTACAGTCGATCAGTCCTAGTGAAATGGAGAAGTACAGGAGAGCGGAATAAGCAGACCTGATTTTCGAATACGGATGAGCCAATGGGAACAGTAGACAAGCTCACAGATTGTATCAGGTCAGGTACCCACGTAGGAAACATCCGGCCCATACCATTTTCCCACAACTGTTCCAGAAGTTAAGAGAAGGAGGGCACGTGGTGCCAAATTAAAATTCCATTTCCACACAACTATTTTTGCTTATAACTTTCGATTCAGTCATTTCCGGACCATTGTCCTTTATCTCAAATTGATACATGTGCCCTTCGCCATCATCCCTGAAAGTTTGTTACACCACCTCGCAAACACCCTTTGCGCACACACACACGCACACGCTCACGCACGCACGCACGCACACACACACACACACATAGCGTATTTATTGGAATATAGTGTGCACTTTTTCAGCTGAATTTAATCTCCAAAATAGTGGCGCAAATTAAAGTCAATGGCTCGCAAGATTCGTACGCAAACTTGAAAATTCTTATTATTGTTCTGCGTTCGCTTCGGCTCTGTTCCAGTTACCTCGTTGCTCGTCGTTCCCCAATGTTCCTCACTTTGGTCGGTTCCATATTTTTTGTAGGCATTGCTGTTAATAGCAGTAAAAACTCCAAAGTAGTTGTACTTATCGGGAGATGGAAGACAAAAATGAAGGGTATCGAATGAAGCAATCTTCAAGCAAAGGGCTATATTTTATGCTGAAAATCATGAAAATAAGCATGTTGCAAAAGAACTTGGTGTAGCAGAAAGAAACATTCGCTAATGGCGCCAACACAGAATGGCAATATTTGCTTCAGAAGTGACGAGGAACAATTTCACCAATCCATAAACAGGAAAGTGTCCTGAGGTAGAGGTTTTGAAATTCATACAGGAAAGGAGAAATAGGCTTCTTGTCATTAATCACACAATTAGAAGTACCGGTAAAGCTAATGAGGTCACTACGACCCATTGTATATGACGGCAAGTGTAGATAGGTAGGTAGATGTGTAAAGTAAAATTAAATTTCGCATCACATGCAGCTGCGCCCTACATTCGCCAGTACAGATTATTTTATAATTCAAGGCTTTAAAAATTCAGGTGCGCATTAGATTCGAGTAAATATGATGTATGTCTATTCGTACATATCTACTTAAAACTGCGGAATCTGCGAAAAAAACTTTCCAGTCTCTCCACAAATAAATTGCCCTTTACATGCCATGGTGCTTTAAGTGTCCCAGTTGTCTGAAAAACTTTCCATATAGATCATACATCACATTTGAATGGAAACACAGTTCTACACCTGCCAATAATAACACAGGCAAATAAATATTTTGTTGGTGTCTTGGTTTTTGGACTTGTAGTTGGGGATGTTTGGGGCGCTGATACAGATAATGGCATTGGATAGACTGTACCAGGTCTAGTTTCCTAGGTATTGTTGAATTTATATAACAACTGTATAATACAATATAATATTATAATTCTGATTTTTCTTATTGGACAAGAGTAAGCTCTGTGCCAGCACCGGGTTTCCCTTCTCCCTTTATCTTCACCATCATCATTCATTTCATACACTATACCTACATGAAAACCCATACACATACAGTCACATTACAACACGTAAAGAACAGTGCGGCTCGTTGAAGTGGTGTGCAACTAGAAAATTGATCCCAGGCCTGCCAACTAGCCACAATATGCGTAAACAGAATCACGTAAAGTGAAGTGGGTAGGCAATGCATACATACATACTGTACATTCATACATACATACATACATACATACATACATACATACATACATGACTTGTTACTTTCTTCATAACTACTCCTAGATGGTTATCAGGGTTTTGTAGATTACATAAATTTCGATTTCAGCTTTATAGACAGTTGAGCATCGGAGTTTGCTCTTGTATTTCCAAATTTTCTGTATTTGCGAACATACAACTTAGTAAATAATGTGAGTGTTTATGTGCTTCCAGCTGTAATTGTACATCCGGAATATTGGGTCCTGAAATGTACGTTCTTAATTATGTCATACTTAGGATCGTAGAGGAGGTCTGTATAATTATATTCTATCTCATGTCGTTTCCTAATTGCGGGGAAAAATTGCAAAGAATAGCTACTTCATAACGGTTGTGCTTGAACCATTGCGTCGTACTTTACTATATTTGTGGGGAGTACAAACTTGAAGCAAGTAGGAAGCCTACTGACGAGTTTATGAATACAGCACATCTACAGCACGTCAAGCTTGGAGATCAAAGTAAGCCATGGGCTCCTCACATTGCACGCAGCATTTACGCCAGTGGACAAATGGAAAGAAACGAACCTATGGATATTTTGTATTTTTAAAATCATGGGCATCAATCGACATAACCGTAATAATAAAGTTGTTGTTGTTTTCTAATGCCAGGCATTTGACAATGAAGTCATTTGACCTCTTACACTCCAATATTTTTCAAAGATATTATCATGACCAGCCACTGAAGCACAGATTCTGAGATGTTCCGAATCCATTTCTTGGTTTGAGTTGCACAATGGACAGTTAGGGGACTGATATATTCCAATTCTATGCAGGTGTTTGGCCTAACAATCATGGCCTGTTGCAATCTAAATGCAGCTACAGACGATTTTCGTGGTAAATCGGGAATTAACTGTGGATTTTGATGCAGAGAGTTCCATTTTTTCCCTTGGGATTGTGTTATTAAATTTTGTTTGTTGAAGTCTAAGTATGTAGATTTAATAAATCTTTTCACAGAGTAATACGTAGATTTAGTAACAGGTCTGTAAGTAGCAGTGCTGCCCTCCTTTGCTAAAACATCCGCATTCTCATTTTCCAGGATTCCACAATGGGATGGTATCCATTGGAATACAATTCTTTTATTGGGTGATATTAATTGAGAGAGCATTTTAGTTATTTCTGCTGTTTGAGATGAAGGTGTGTGTTTAGAAACTATTGATAGAATAGCTGCTATGGAGTCTGACAATATAACTGCATTCCTAAATTCATTGATGTGGCATAGAAGATTCCTGAGACTTTTCCTTATTGCAATGATTTCACCATCAAAACTTGTTGTTCCATATCCAAGAGATCTATAAAGTGAGAAGAGACAGCACATAACACCTGCACCGGCACCTTGTTCTCTGGAGATCAAGGATCCATCGGTATATAAATGAAGCCAGTTTTGTGGAGGGTACCTAATATTAATTGTCTCTAAAGACAATTGTTTCAGTATTTCAGTGTTTACTTCTGATTTCAGTATTTCTTCTGTTAAATTTACAAATACTAAATAATAAAGTGGTCACATATTGATGTACCTTCAGCTATGAGACATGTGCGAACTCGGATCTGGTACCTATTCCACCCTTCCATGAGTTACCACAGCTCTTGATAGATTAAACTTGTATGTCAGATACAGCACAAGGTTAAGAAAGTGAGAACAGTGAGTGATTTTCAAACGTCACATTGCGAATGCTTTGACCAGGACCAGTTGACTGATCGTGACGGACCCATTTCACTATACTTTATTAATATATCAAAACACGTCTCAAAGTTTTCCGGACATTATCACTTCACTAAACAAGAATAAATAGATAATAAATTTAAAAAATTACTGCTTACTCTCACAGGAAAAATAAAATAAAAGAATACCCTAGAATTTGAACATGCAATGAAAATATTAAATGACTGTTAAAAATAAATTTCACACACTTTGGGCTGAATAAAAATAATCAATCTTGCTAACAATCTAAAGCAGTTTTAGGAAATAGATCTTGTAACTAGAAAACAGTTCTCAAAGGTGATTGGAATTTCACACTGTTCTCTGTTTTCATTCAGATTAAGACAAAGTCCCCTCCTAATAAAAACAGCTATGTAAGATAAATTGCCTCCCTTTCATAATATGAAAATCTGCAAGGGAACACGACCGAATAATGTAGCCCAGCATGAGAAGAAAGACGAAGAACTCCAGCTACCTGCTGCTGCAAAAGTAACAGAACCTGTAAGTACTGAAGTACAGACCCCAAAACTGGCCACAACTTTCGCAACACTCCAATTGCGCATTACGAAAAGCAGCCAACTAGCACAATGCACAAGGATTGCAGCCACAGGAGAAATTTTGCCCATCGAAATATTGACGTCATCATACCCTAAACGGGATCATGGGTCTCGGAGAACAGCAGAAAAATAAAGCAGCAGACATAGTAGGAGTTGTAGTGTGTTACTTGTCATGGTAATGATAATCTTAATGAATCTTATGTCACTTCAGTAAAAAGACATATTGTGGTGTTAATAAGAATAAATACAGAAATATAGTAGATAAAAAACAGTATCATACTTTATAAAATTTATTTCCTACGTCGTCATTAAATGAAGTTCTGAAAGAATGGAAGAAGCAAAACCAGCACAGTACACTCACCTCTCAGTCAACACTTCATCCTCTTCTGAAGATATTTCCACTTTCTGTTCCTGCAGAACTCTGTCCACATCGAACAAATCTTCCTGGAAAAGTGAGTAATAATGAACAGAACATTAACTGACCATGTGGGTCATTGATTTTCTATGTCAGGCACGTTAGTATTATAATCTCATACATCCAATATAACTTTTAGGTAAAGTTGTAATATCTATTACATAAAACTCAATTGGTACCTCGAAACCACATTGACTTACCTCTTTCATACATCCTTCCCTAAATTCAGAATATTTGCTTGTTTTGTAACACATGGGAGTCAAGTTGCAACATTGAAAATGTGTGCATGTCATGCATAAAAGGGCCTGCAAAATATGTGAATTTGCGAGAATATTTCAAGTAAATAAGTAGTAAAAGATTATATATTAATATATTTCCCTGTTGAAAGTTTTATTACCTCAAAATGCAGATTCTCTACCAGAAATACAATTGCGAAGTATTATTTTATTTCAAATCTAAACTAAAAACCAATTTCTGATCGTACTTACATCAACTTCAGAATTCACCATAGAAAAGCTACTGTGCACTGGTGTGGTGTCTTCAACCTTTATCTCTGATTTGATATCGTAGCTGTGGTCCACGAATTCTGTTTTCACGCCCGTCAATTCCAAATGCGATAAATTCCCTTCCTACAGAAGAAAAAGACATAGCGAATAATTTTATTACCTATTTTAAAGACGACTTCATGAGTAACAGCAGCCAATCTAGTTCTGCATGGCAATCATTGGCTAATGTGAATCATAATGCGCACATCAGCAACAGAAGCAGATCTCAAATCAATGTAGATTTAAGCTTCTCCCATAGATCATATATGTAACAGATAACTCATCGCTATGTTAAAATTGTCAGAACTTTGAAAAGAACAACCGCCAGGATCGCCACCCGTCTGCCGTAAACGAACACAAATTGGCAGTACAGTCGCTAATGCAATTCAAAATGGGAATTATGACGTGACTCTTTATGTAACAACTAGATGGGAGCATAGTAAACCTGACAAAAGTTGCTAACCTCAAAGTCTTTAAGGCCGACGTATCTGGGTATATATGATCTAGGCTTCTCCACATATTTAAATAAAGTGAATGCTTTACTTGGCAACAAGTGGTAGCATGTACTCCATAAATACTGAGAAAATGTTATTGTTGCAGGACATCAGGAAGCATCTGGCCTGAATACAATTATATCTTGAAAATGTATAATTGATGGGAATCAGATAGCTCTTGGCCTGAATACAATTATGTCTTAGAAATGATAAATCAAAACAAAATGCTATGGGGTACAGAGCAAAATTTCTCTCACATGATAACCTAAGTTGATCTAAGTATCATACGGAGGTACCAAACAGAAACGCGGTTGAGCTGTTGAATACAGTTTTGGGACAGATTGGATTAATAACAGTGGCTTTGAATTATTCGATCATGACGCAGGGTGAACAGCAGTCACACAGACTAGCTGAACTTCGTGTGAAAGTTTCTTTCCATGAGAGAAGTAGAACCAATGCACACTTCTTAATGCCAGACCAATTAAAGACGCCTAAATGGCAACACACAGCAACAGCACAGGACTCTAATTAATTCTACTGAATATAAAGTGTGAAATGTATGCTTTTCTTCACTGTTCGCGAACACACAAAGAAAATACACAGTAAGAATTATCTGTTTACCTCTGATGAAGCCTTATTCTCTTCCATTCTGTGTGTGTTATCATATGCTACTAAGTCCGAAGGATCATCCTCAGGTTCCATCTTGGTCAAATCCATCACAACTGAAAAAAGAGTTTAATATGTGATTGCCAATGAATACGGCAACTGAACTGCTAAGAAACATTTACTACAAGTTACAACGATCAAATTCGAATCGTACTTCGTCATACACATTTTCACACAAGAGCTGTTCTACGAAGTTATTCATATAAATCGTAGATGTCAGCTAAACTGGGATGTGTAGAACTGATGATTTCTGAAAGAGAGCAAGAGATTGTACGAGCCAGGCTGCAAATGCTGCATCCATACTAAAATCTTTTCTGATTAATGCAATGATAAAGATGGGCAAAGCAGCACTGACATTTCACTATGAAGGATTGGAAAAATGTACCTTCTAAACATTGTGCATATTATAATAACACATTTCTAATTTCCATCTAATTATAAATACTGTTAAATTTCAAAGTTTGTTTCACTTAGACTGTATTTTTGTATCTTCCTCAGGTATGCTTTTCGTAGGAGTCAATATTCAAGTGCATGATTGATAAAAAAGTTTTCTACATTAAAAAGAAACAAGAGAAATTGGATCCTGAATGCATGGTGACAATCAAACATTGGTCATAGTGTGGTCAGAAAAAGGTGCAGATCGCCTGCAGATTGTTCAGGGGACAATAGGACAGTAGCAGTATGTCACTGTGTTTTGAGACACGACTAATTCCACAATTACACTGCACAACAAAATTTAACTTTTTTTTTCTGTTACAGAAACGAAAACACTGGAATTCAATGTATTTTTTCATGCTGAATATGAACATGGGAATAAAATTATCAGATGTGATCTAGTTTTCTTGTAATTTGAGAAAGAAACCAATGGAAAAGAATTGTATTTTTCTAAACATATTCAGCTGGACTTATCTCAATTACTATTACAGACGTCTCCTTTTAGCTTGTCTGCTATACTGGACTTCGGGAGAATCCCTCACCACCGACCAGCAATAATCAGCTAACATGGATGTACTCCATTTACACTGGTATCGTCTTTGGAATGTTGAAATTGTCTGGTGAAAGCACTCTCCATGTTCATCAGAAATTTCACCACAATTTTCAGGGAAAAAGTCCAAACAAGAGTGGAGAAAGTGCATCTTCAATGACATATTGCACCCCATTTGATGATAAGCCAGCAACATACTATTATCCACTATTTCCCTATAGTTTGACGCACGACGGTTCCTAGGAAATTTGTGGCGACCGTTCTGAAACATTCCCAAGCAGCATGTTCTTTTCTTGTCAGAAGTCTATCAAAATGTTGATCTGAATATAGGTCTCTGACTTGGGGTCCTATGAAAATTTCTTCCTTAATTTTAGCTGTACTTATTCTTGGAAATTTTGAGTGCAAATATCTGAATGCTGATCTATCACGATCCAACGCTTTTACCAAATTTTTAATTAGTCCCAGTTTGATATGTAACGGAGGGAGCAAAATTTTTCTAGATTCAATCAATGGTTGCTGCTTTATGTTCTTCGCTCCTGGTTCCAAAGTTTGTCGAAGAGGCCAGTCTTTCTTTTTGTAGTGCAAAGTCTTAGCTGGGCTGTCCCATTTACATAGGAAATAGCAATATATTGTAAACCTTTGTTGTGAGTCAGGGAGAATCGCAACCATCTTTAAGTCACCACATATTTACCACTTAAACCTGTCATAATTTATCTCATTTAAAATATCTCTCATATTTTGATATGTCTCTTTCATATGGACTGCGTAGCCAATTGGAACTGGAGGCAAAATGTTTTCATTGTGCAAAAATACAGCTTTAAGGCTCAGCATGGAAGCTCTAAAAATAGCCCCCATTGTTTTGGTGTGTTATATATTTATGACTTATCACTTTTCAGAATTAAAAATGAGTCTGCTGGTAAAAGAAACGCATATATGGTTAAGCACAGCACTACAAAAATGTTATGAATTTACTTCAAAAGAAAGATGATATCTGGTCTCCACTTAGCAACGTTTTATATCTAACTAAATCGACCTGGTTGGCAAGTTGGTATAGCGCTGGCCTTCTATGCCCACGGTTGCGGGTTCGATCCCGGGCCAAGTCGATGGCGTTTAGGTGTGCTTAAATGCGACAGGCTCATGTCAGTAGATTTACTGGCAAGTAAAAGAACTCCTGCGGGACAAAATTCCGGCACATCCGGCGACGCTAATATAACCTCTGCAGTTGCGAGCGTCGTTAAATAAAACATAATATTTTAATAATATCTAACTAAACCAATAATCTTTTACAAGCAAACATAACCCCTTAGGATCATAAATCTGTCTCCATATCTCCAGTGTAAGGGGTATGCTATAACCTTGACCGAGAAACCGCTGACGCTCTTTTTGAAATGAGTAATCCTAAACATATGCTATACATTGAAAACTAGACCACTGCGTCCATTTTTACTGTCATATTCGTCATTAACGGTACAAAATTAGTCAGAATTCGCTTATCTTGTTTCTGTAACTTTTTGGCTTTTGTCCAGTGTTATTAAAATATTGGTTTCGAAATGCAGAGGAATGTACATTTATGCATGATGGGGCACCTTGTCACGCTGATCAAAGAGTGAATACCTGTCACGAAATGAGCCTCCTTTGCTTGGCCCCGAAATTCTCTGGATTTAAACCTAATCGGTGAAAAGGGAAAGGGATACACGGGTTATTACAACCAAAGCACAACTAATTGAACGCCTACTTCAAGCTTGTAATTATGATATCACAGTCTACTATATACAGTCGCGAAGCTTGAGGTGTTTTTTTTTAAATCTCGTGATAAAGCGCTCCAAGCGGTTAGCAACTAGAAACAATGGTCGACTTTGGACTGTGTCGTATTTCTATCGAGTGATAGCTCGTTGCGTATTTCACATTGATGCTTGTGAAATGTTCGTTATTGGTTGTAATGAAAATGTTAATGGCTAAAATACAATAATTGGAATAATAATATGGGACAAGGAGGAGACATTTGTAGTGCTATAAATTGTAGCAACAGTAAGAGAAAGAGGCCAGAATTATCCTTTGTCCGATTTCCGAAAGATTCAGAAAGGTTCCTGGGTTTCCACAGGAATGCTGTGCAGAAACAAAAAACTCTTAATTTTGAAGTTCTTTGTGACTGTTAGAATACATTATATCCTTAAATTTCACAATGAAATGTTTCAGTCTAACCGAAAGGACATTAGTTACCGCTTAAAGTTCTGTCACTTAGGCTGCTAAATTTCCAGAGAAATAAAGGTTAGGTCTACTTTTTTTTTTTTCAGAGAATATACTTTTAATTGTAGCTATTAATTTTGTTATTGTTTTTATGTGTTATTTTACTAAAGACGTAGAAAAATTAAGTTTGCTTTAATGAAATTTATTGATCACGTTTTATTTTCAATTCTGGTGGGATTATTATTGCTTAGGCCTATTTTTTTCAAAGGATATGTTTTCAATTATAGCTGTTAATTTTGTTGTTATTTTTATTTGTTGCTTTACTAGAGACGTAGAAAAAGTCTGTTACAATAAAATTTATTGAACACATTTTATATCCAATTCTGGTGTGATTATTATTGCTTAACCTCATCCAACTTTAACTACATAAGCCTACACTACAAGTGCCGGTACACGTAAGTTACTCCATTAATTCATATTTCCATTATTATTGTTGTAAAGGGAAATGCAAATTAATATTTATTGGTTTCATAGTTAATTATCGCTATAATCTTGAATGAGTGAAGCGATTATAATAAATTTCAGTTCGTTTTGCACAAACAAAAATAATATTAACCTATTTCTTGCAGGTATCTTCGAGTTTATGGTGGAATTTAATATAGGCCTACTTCATTAAAATAATAAATTAACTTTATGCATTTAATATTTCAATAATGGAAAGAAGGTGTTAATTTTTCCAAAAGAACACAACGAAAGTGTAACATATTTTGTCGTCTACTAGGAGAGAGATCTGCGATGATGAGGAGACAGTAGCGATCCTAGTGGTGGGCAACTACCCATGTTTGCATTTTTAATACATATTGAGCTTCGCGACTGTATATAGTAGACTGTGAATATATCATGCAAAATTGACGATTTTATTTCAGTAAAAACAAAGAAGGCTCATAAAGTATTATGTACTTCGTATGGGCTTATATAGAGTAGGCCCTATTTTGCAATTTTGTAATCTGAAAAAACGAATATTGTTCAAAATGTATTCTGAAAATGAAGTCAAGATAACACAGTTCTAGTTTTAAATATACCATTTCAGTAAATGTAGAATTGAAATGAAGTATCAGACAAACTGCAGGTGATTCAATTAACGTGGCCAAATATTGTACTTCATTAAGTAGGATACTTAAATATTACCAGTTTATGACTGTTTGGAAAACCAGATAAATCGCAATATAGCGAACCCCAGTAGGGGAAGTTATCCTCATCCACATGAAATGTGCATTCGACACAACACTCGCCTATCACGTACAGTGTCTGATGAGCTAGTACTGTTCTCCAACCAGAAGATCAACCGTGAAAGGAATGTGCTTACTATTGCCTCATCTATTGGAACGAAGTAGATAAATAATATTACCGTTATAACGCCAGTTTAAAAGCCATGGGCTCTCTCCTGCATATGTTATTTTCTGTAAGAAGAGATTAAAAGACCAGGAGATTAATGTGATCTAATTTTGTAACTAGGGTAGTATCAATATGTCTGTATCAATGTTATGGTTTGTGCTGTGAGAGCTAGCCAATAGAGATAAGAGTATCCACGTGTGTGACCTTATGACATCAACATTCATTCACAGCATTACCCTCCTTCGTCTCATCCGGCAGAGACTTTCTCGTGGTTGGAGCACAGTAGGGGAAAAGTGGAAGGGGTCATGGGCGGAGCTTCTACGTTCGCTATATTGCGATTTGCCCTCGAAATAACACAAAAATAGTAAATACGTTTAAATGTCGTTTTAATATTGTAGTTCAAGCTAAGACTTCTTACGAGACCAGTAACAATAAACTATCGATACCAATGGTAATATAATACATATACCGTTGTCTATCCAGAATGATAATATATTCAAGACTAAAGGCAATATTTTCATACAATATATACACTTTCATCTTTAATTTACCTTAGATGTAAGAAATTGCAATTTATATTTGCAACAATGTAACACATCCACCAAACGGACCTCCTTCCACGCTATCATCCAAATGATCCAAAACTTTATTGCCAATGCTAAGCACAAGGATCAAACGGGCCGTGAAAGACGTTGGTGCACCCGGATCGTAAGCAACGACCCGGATGGTACCCTGTAATGTACATAGGAGCCCTGCTTCAAATACAAGTTATGAATTGAACATTATTTAAGTCACACTCCAGCCACTAAATTTTTCGTTAGGGTACTTGCCATTTTCACGTCTACACACTTTGGTGCTCGTATAGGCTAGTTCGCAATAAGGAGGAGTGGCTCAGTCCGTAAGAGTTAAAATCAATTGTTCATGAAACTATACATAAAATTCAGCAAGTTGCAGCTGCAAGCGTTACTGGCCTCGTGACAAGTCAAACGACTACTACTGGTGCCAAAGACTTTAAAACTTCCTTATATTACTGTTTGAAAGCACTCGGCGTTGTCCTGGTTTTATTTCTTGCATTTATTTTTAATTAAACTGGTCGTTAGATTTTTCGGATATTTCGGAACACTACTACAGACAACCTAAACAAATTGTAGCTGGCTACGGACTAGAAGGTCCTGGGTTCGATCCCGAGTGGTGACGGGATTTTTCTTGTTGCCAAACTTTCAGAACAGCCCTCAAGGTTCACTCAGCCTCCTATAAAATTGAGTACCGGGTCTTTCCTGGGGGCAAAAGGTGGTCGGAGCGTGGTGCCGACCTCACCACCTCATTCTAGTGCTGAGGTCATGGAAAGCATGGGGCTCTACCTCCATGCCCCCCAAGTGCCTTCATGGTATGTGACGGGGATACCTTTACCTTCTACTATAGACATGAATATTTACATAGCGTCACTTACATGAATGAAGTGCCTTACAATCAACTTTTATTAATATTAATATTATGATGATGATTATTATTATTATTATTATTATTACTATTATTTTATTTTTATTATTATTATTATTATTATTATTATTATTATTATTATATGCACACATTTTTTTATTATATTCTTATTCTGTTGTACATAGTTAAGGCCATCAGATCATATCTTCCATACCACCAGAAAGAAGAATTTAAATTTCTCTGAATGGTACCATGAAACTTTTGATACAAACTGTATGTGAGCACATACATGAATTTTCCACCTTTTTAAGGAATTAGAAGAACCTGTTGCGATTTGTAATATTTATTCATGTTTTCATACTTAAAAATCTCGCAAAACTAAATTTTCACAAATTCTTACATTTGCGTCGAAAATCGAAACTTATGGTAGATACTGGTGTAGACACACATCTTTAACACTTTCTGAAAGAATTACCACAATCGGTTGTAATTTATAGATTTTATTAGCGTTTATACAAATCACAATTTTCTCTCCCAAAACAAGCACTTTTCCCATTTGGAACTCATACACTAACAAGCTTATGTTTCTCTGCAAGGGGCCATGAAATTTTTGATAGATGTGTGTGCACACACATGAATTCAACATATTTTTAAGCAATTAGAAGAATCTGTTGGGATTTGTAATTTTTATTCATGTTTTCATACTTGAACATCTCGCAAAACTAAATTTTCACAAATACCTTCCTTTGCGTCGAAAATCGAAACCTATGTTAGATACGGGTGTAGACGAACGTCTATAACACTTTCTGAAAGAATTAGCACAATCGGTTGGAATTTTTATATCTTATTAGCGTTCATACAAATCACAATTTCGTCTCCTGAAATGAACGCATTTCCCACTTGGAAGTCATACACTAACAAACTTATATTTCTCTATACAGGACCATGAAACTTCTGATAGATATGTGTGGAGACAAATGAATCTAAGATCTTTTTAAGGAATTAGAAGAGTCCGTTGTGTTTTCTAATTTTTTTAATGTCTTCTTACTTAAAAATGCCGCAGAACTAAATTTTCACACATTCTTCTTTTTGCTGTATAAAATCGAAACCTCTGGTAAATACTGGTGCAGACGCAAGTATTTAACACTATTTTTTTAAATCAGCACAATCGGTTGGAATTTATAGATTTTATTAGCATTTATACATATCACAATTTCATCCCCTCAAACGAACGCTTTTCCCTCTTGGAAGACGTACACTAACAAGCTTATGTTTCTCTGCACAGGACCATGAAACTTTTGATATATATATATATATATATATATGTGCACACACATGAATTTAACATCTTTTTAAGGAATTAGAAGAATGTGTTAGGATTTTTAATTTTTATTCTTGTTGTAATACTTAAAAATCTCGCAAAATTAAATTTTCACTACTTCTTTCCTTTGCGTCGAAAATCGAAACCTTTTGTAGATACTGGTGTAGACACAGCTATTTAACACTCTATGGAGGAATTAGGAATATTTTTTGAATTCATAGATTTTAATAGCGTTTATACAAATTGCAGTTTTGTCTAGTCACTGCTTTTTCGACTCGCAAGTCCCTTCCATAACGAAGTGAGTTTGGTGAACCATTGACTTTTAAATATACATATAGTAGACATATATAATATTTAATCGAAGCAAAAGGTTTAATAACAACCCTTAATGGTTAAAACCTATCCTTACTCTAGTTACGGCTTAAAAGTTAAACAAAATGTAGGACTAGTTGCAATAACAAATACAAGTTTTCGTTGTAATTACTCACTTCTTCCTTGGAATTCAGTGTGAAGGTTGGGCCTGCTTTCCATGGCGCAAAGCTTTGAATTCAGGAACCACAGAAGCTAATTAAATTCTCAAATCACTTTCATCACAAAGTCTCTTTCTATATTTATTTTTTAATAGGCATAATTATGAAGAAAACATCTTTTCGCACAAATATGTGGATGAAAAGGGTAATAAAGCCATCATGGCTTTATTCGCTAACACTGGGAACTCCTTTAAACTCAACCAAAAACCAATTAATGACAAGGATTTATAACTTTTCTGTAACTGAAAATCAGTGGAAATTTCAAGAAGCAGCTCTGTTTCATCTACGCTTAATGTGGATTTTAAATTGTTGACTCTTCGAAGGAATTCCGAATCCAATTATTATTATTGGACAAAGCAGGGAAATATTGTCTGAAGGTTTTTCCATGTCCCTTCAAATGTTCTTTAACCATGTTCTTGACATTTTATTCCAAACGAAGATGATTTTCCACCAGGTAGTCGTGAAGGGTATCAAAGCACTCAGTTTGATTGCTATTGAAACATGTTTCCCAAAATTTAAGTTTTTGAATTAATGATTCGATACGATCTTGCACAATATAACGTTTATACTTGATCCCTGGAGATACAAGTATAAACTGTTAATTTTTTAGAAAATGTCTGCCAAATAAGCTAAAGTCTGAAGCCAGATTTCATCTTCCATGCACTTTGCTTGGTGAAAGGCATGGCTGGTGAGAAAAACGTAAACTTCTTTTAAGCTCATACAGTCTGGAAATAGTTCAATTCAATTCAGTTTATTTGGCCATTAGACATACAGTTTTAGGCTTCGTCAGAATACATTGAAAACATATAAAAACATTTAAAAAAACACTAATAAAAGAAACAGTAATATTTAATTAATACAATGAAACATGAAATAATAATTTGAATCTTTTAAGTTAAAGAAAACTAACTAAATTGCAATTATACTTATTTATTAAAATATAATTTCATACAAATTTGTGTTGAAAAACTCAGTAACAGAATATAAAGGATTATTTAATAACCAATTTTAAAATATAGTTTTGAAGCTATTGATTGGTAATTTATAGTATTCATTGGGGAGGTTATTAAATAATTTCATCCCCATAATTAAAAAGTTTGTATTGCTCTTTTGTAATCTACAATATGGAATATTAATTTCTTCACTATTTCTAATTTCATGATCATGTATATTGGCCACTAATGAGTAACTGTCGATATTTTGTTGAATGTAAAGTACTAGATCATATATATACAAATTTATGATTCTTAAAATCCGTGATTGTCTGAAAAGTGGCCGACAGTGTTCCAGATAGTTTGATTTACATAAAATTCTAATGGCTTTCTTTTGTAAAATCAAGACGCTTCCAATTTTTGTTCCATTTGCCCAGAAAATTAGGGCATATCGGTTTATCGACTGAAAGGAAGACAACTAGGCACATCTTAAATAATTTTGAGAAACGCAAGTCGTTAATTTCTACCTCGAGATAGCCACCTAACTTAAGTGTGAGACAATAAACACTTGTAAATGCTTCCTATTTCCTCACAAAGCACTCCAAAGATGCAGGAATTTGTAGGGCGAATCTTAATAAACTTAATAATTTTCACTGCATCGTCCAGCGCACATTTCAGTCCATCAGGCATGTGTTTAGAAACAAGATCCTGTCTATGAATCCAACAATGTGTCCAAGAAGCGCTCGGCACTACTGATTTCACTTTGGCTACAAACCCATCATAACAGCCTGTCATAGATTTCGCACCATGTGAACAAATGCCTACATAGCAAGTCCAGTCTATTGATTTTTCGCGAAAGTATTCGTCGATTAACTTAAATATATCTCCTCCGTAGTTCTCTCTTTTAAGGGTTTAGAGAATAGTAGCTCCTCTTCTACAGACTTCCCATTAATATAACGGACGAAAAGTAACAAAATGGCTAAATTGGCAACATCAGTCGATTCGTCAAGTTGAATCGCAAATGAAGGACAGGCACGAACTCCTTCCAAAATTTCATTTCCGACATAGTTTGCCATGTTGATCGTATTCTCGGACAATGGTACCATATTGACTTCTTTGTGAAAGATTCTCCAAGCATGCACTCTACTACATTATTTATACATGGTGGGGTGTTTAGTTCCTAAATGGCGTTTAAGTAGAGAAGGTTTCAGTCTACTGTTAGTAAGAATGTCACCACAAACAACACACTGTGGTCTTGGACAGTCCTTGTCATCTATATATGAAAATCCAAACCTAATGTAATTATCATGGTACTATCTTTTCTTTACACACGGTTCACTTTTGTCGGATTGACACACATCACTAGAAGCTGAATGACCTGTTGACACAACACTAAGTTGCGATTTTGTTAAATCCTGTTTCCCTTTCGCACTTCCACTTTTCAAACAGTTATCCATTTTAATGTGAACGGAATCCATTCTGATACACAACTGACAACTTACTGCATTTGCCACAAGGAAAGAAGAAGTAGGCCATTATTGAAAATATAAAATTAAATGTAAATTTGTTGAAATTCCGCATTAACATCTAAAATAAAAGACCTGACCACCATGTAACCGTTCCTTAGTCGGGTTGCGGTACTGTTGTTAGTATTGTTAGAACACAAAGAAGCTGGCAGACTAAATTTCCATTGTAGCGAAATCAAATGCATTCCTAACATAGTTACATACCTGCAAATCAGGCATTCGCGGTAAATATTAATTTATTTTGAAATAATGTAATAAATTCCCGATGTTACACATATGTAACAAGGGACATTATAGGGTTAATTTAATATTAAAATAATACATAGGTTGGATAAAAAGTTATGGCTACACTGCTGTCACGTGATGATGGTGCGTTCGAGAGCTGCCAGCTGTGTGGACATGAACAAGGACTGTCAGATGAGTTAATGCAGCCAGCGGTGACAGTACTCTGTCAATCTACTGCAGTGTGTAGAACGTTGACTTTCATAGAGATAGTGCGAGCGCCCTAAGACCACGTTTACAAAACTAGATCAAAATTGAAGTGACACGAGGTCGTAGTGCACAATAATGTTTTCAGGGACTGCGTGAAGCATGTGCCGATGCAGCGTTGCCATATCGCACAGTGGCACGATGGGTTAAAGCGTTCCGGGAAGGTAGGGATGCCGTTCAGGACAACCTTTGTACAGGACGACCCCGCGTGGAGGACAACACAGTTCAACTCCTTGTTTCCCTGTTGGATGCTGATCGCCGATGGACTGCGCGTGAGTTAGCAGCGGAAGTCGGAGTATGTGAAAAAACTGTGCTCCACATTCTGCAAGACATTATGGGTTACCGCAAAATCACAGGGCGTTTGATACACCATGAAATTTCCGAGATTTAACAATGGCACCGCTATGCAGTCGCACAGGCCTTGTTGGACCAGTACCAAAGGGAAAACGACGACTTTCTTGGACGAATCGTCGCTACGGACGAAACCTGGGCTCGCTCAGATGAACCAACCAAACTTGAAATGTCAATCTAATGAATGGAAGCATCCAGGTTCTTCTCGTCCGAAGAAAGTTCGCCCTACACAAAGTACTGTGAAGGTGATATTCAATGTGGCATATGACATTGATGGGGTAATACTGCACCACGCTGTACCTCCAAGGCAGACGGCAAACGCGGACTACTACTGCAGGTTCCTGCAGCACCACCTTCGTCCTGGCCTCAGGAGAAAACGACGACACTTGGTGGTACAGAATCCCATCACTCTTCGTGATAATGCAAGAAGTCACACGGCTGCTGTCAAGGCCCTCTTGCGCCGCTCGCAATGGGAGATTCTGAAACATCCTCCGTACTCACCCGATATGAGTCCATGCGATTACGATCTTTTCACTAAAGTGAAAGAACCACTGCGAGGAACCCGGTACAATACCAGAGATGAACTTATCCGTGCTATAAGGAGGTCAATACGGAACATCAACAAAGATGGACGCGCTGATGGTGTACATCTTCCAAACATTTCGCAAAAGGTAATAAATAAGGGGGGGGGCGACTATATAGAAGGTACGTAAATGTTGTACCCCTGTAATTAATCCATGTCAGAAATATCGAACTGTTGCCATTACTTTTTTTTTATTTCAGTAGGTTATTTCACGACGCTTTATCAACAGCTTAGGTTATTTAGCGTCTGAATGAGATGAAGGTGATAATGCCGGTGAAATGAGTCCGGGGTCCAGCACCGAAAGTTACCCAGCATTTGCTCGTATTGGGTTGAGGGAAAACCCCGGAAAAAACCTCAACCAAGTAACTTGCCCCGACCGGGAATCGAACCCGGGCCACCTGGTTTCGCAGCCAGACGCGCTGACCGTTACTCCACAGGTGTGGACCATTAATTGTTATCCAACCTTAGTAATAATAATAATAATAATAATAATAATAATAATAGGCCTAACCTCGAAACCCGCCATTACGCCAGTTTTGGCAAACTGCTTGAAATATTTTGAGAAACCCCTGGGGGTTCGCGAACCACAGGTTGGGGAACGATGGACTAGTGTAACGAACGCTTTTCCCATTTGGAAGTCATATACAAACAAACTTATTTTTCTCTGCACGGGCGCATGAATCTTTTGATAAATATTTGTGCACAGACATAAATTTAACATATTTTTAAGGAATTAGAAGGGCCTGTTGCGATTTGTAATTTTTATTAATGTAACTTATTCATTAAAGTTCTCGAAAAGCTAAATTTTCACAAATTCTTTTCTTTGCATCGAAAATCGAAACCTTAGGCACATATTGGCGTAGAAGCACATATTTAACACTTTCTAAAAAGAATTAGCACAATCAGTCGGAATTTATACATTTCATTAGCGTTTATACAAGTCCCAATTTCGTTTATTGAAACGAACGCTTTTCCCATTTGGAAGATATATACTGACAAACTTATGTTTCTCTGCACGGGACCATGAAACTTTTCATAGATACGTGCGCACACACTTGAATTTAACATCAATGCAAGGAATTAGAAGGAACTGCTGTCATTAGTAATTTTTATTCACGTTTTCATAAATAAAAATCTCGCATAAACTAAATTTTCACAAATTCTTTCATTTTCGTCGAAAGTCGATATCTATGATAGATAAAGGTGCAGTCACACGTATTTAACACTTTCTGAAAAAAATTAGCACCATCGTTTGGAATTTATAGGTTTTATTAGCATTTATACAAATCGCAATTTCGTCTCTTTAAACGAAAGTTTTTCCCATTTGGAAGTCGTACACTAACAAACTTTGTTTCTCTGCACGGGACTATGAAACTTTTGATAAATATATGTACAGACACAAGAATTTAACATCTTTTTTAAGGAATTAGAAGAGCCTGTAGGGATTAGTAATTTTTATTCACGTTTTCACAATTAAATCTCTCGCAAAACTAAATTAGGCCTATCCCAAATTCTTTTCTTTGAGTCGAAAATCGAAAGCTAAGGTAGATACTGGTGAAGATACGTCTTTAATACTTCTGAAATAATTAGCAGAATCGTTTGGAATTTATAGATTTTATTGGCGTTTATGCAAATGACAATTTCTTGTCTTGTCAGATTTGGAAGTCATACACTAACAAACTTATCTATCTCTGCACTGGAACATATAACTTTTACCAGATATGTGTACAGACACATGAATTTAACATCTTTTTAAGGAATCATAAGCTGCTGTTGTGATTTGGAATTTTTATTCACGTTTTCATGCTTACAAATCAGCAGTACTAAATTTTCACAAATCCTTTTCCTTGCGTCGATAATCGAAACCTATGGTAGATACTGGTGTAGACGCACGTATTTAATACTCTCTGAAGACTCTGAAAGAATTAGCACAGTCCGTTGGAATTTGTAGATATAATTAGCGTTTATACAAATCGCAATTTCGTCTCCTGAAACGAAAGGTTTTCCCATTTGGAAGTCATGCACTGACAAACTTATGATTCTCTCCACGGGACTGTGATTCTTGTGATTAATATGTATGAGCACACATTAATTTAACATTTTAAGGAATTAGAAGAATCTGATTGGATTTGTAATTATTAATCTTGTTTTCATACGTCTTAAAGATCTTGCAAAACTAAATTTTCACAAATTCTTTCCATTGCGACAAAAATCGAACGCTTTGGTAGATACTGGTTTAGACATAATTATTTAACACTCTCTGAAAGAATTAGTACAATTGTTTGGAATTTATACATTTTATTAGGGTTTATATAATTCGCAATTTCGTCTCCTGAAACGAACGCTTTTCCAATTTCTGTACCATACACTAACAAACTAATATTTCTCTGCACGGGAGCGTGAAACTTTTGCTAGATATATGTGTGCACAGACATGAATTTAACATCTTTTTAAGGATTTAGAAGCGTTTGTTGCGATTTGTAATTTCTATTCATGTTTTCATACTTGAACGTCTCGAAAAAACTAAGTTTTCGCAATTTCTTTTCTTAGCGTCGAAAATTGAAATCTGTGGTACATACTGATGTAGACGCACGTATTTAACACTTTCTGTAAGAATTATCACAATCGATTTTATTAGCGTTTGTACAAATTGCAATTTCGTCTCCTTAAACGTTCCCAATTGGAAGTCATACAATAAGAAATGTATTTTTCTTTGCACAGAAACATGAAAATCTTGCAAGATATGTGTGCAGACAGATGATTTTATCATTTTTAAGGGTACTTGTACGTGAAAATCTCGAACTTTTTTTTTTGTCATAAAATTCTCCAATCCTCTCTGAACAAAAATATACTTAGATTATATAACTTTAAAGCCCTGTTCTTCACGGATTTATCTTTTTTAAAAATAGAGGCGCCTGGTCACTCCCCCTATTCATGTCAAACTCAAAGACAATATTTTCTCTGATCCTAGGTACATGTTTTTAATAGAGGTAAACGTCTCTTTTCGTGTTGCCTAACCTGTGAGAGTGCTGGCTGCATGGATTATAGAGCAGGATGCTATTTCCTTTAAAGTTTATTTTTTTGCAAAAATTGTCAGAATAACTTGTAAACAATTTGTTATGAATTTGCAGTGTGAATTTTAAGTTATTTTTCAGAGTTTATTTTTTGCATTGGGTAGGTCTCCCATATTCGGTATAGGTCGTCGTAAATTCTATGGAAGCCGGTTTACAAAGGAAGTGAAAGATAATGAGCCTGCAACTTCAAATAATTATATTAAAAATGTGCTTATGGCAATTCGACCATGTGCATTCAAGAAGAAATTGAAATATTTAGATGAAAAACCCTTATATTATCTGAATGACAATGTAAATATTGGTAGTGATAGTGTTTGTGTAAATGGTTGTGTAGTGTTTGAGTTGCCAGCTTTGACTAAACTTATAAACAAATGTGCAAAGTGCAAGGAATGTAGAGAAAATGAAAATCTTGAGTTGGTTGAGGACACAAATGGAAGGAAGAGAATTGCATCAAAATTAATCGTCAAATGCTACAACACAAATGTGAGATTAGCTTATGCTATAAGATGCATCGGAAAGGGTCACAAAGCTGCACAAACCTTCTGTGCTGTCATGGCACACCACTCCCACGGTTTGACAGGTTCAATAAAACCTTACTTGAAATCTTGTTAGAAGTTGGCAATAAGAGCAAGAAAAACGCTGTTCAAGAATCTGTGGAAATCAATGATGGTGATTGTAGTAATATAAATGTTGCACTGAATGCTTCTTGGCAAAGAAGTGGACACACCTCACTCAATGCTGTGGTCACTGCCACATCTATAGACACTGGTAAGGTAATTGACATGGAGTGTCTATCAAAATACTGTCCTGATTGTAACTTTGGAAATAATACTCATGAGTGCATGAAAAACTTCAATATTTTCAATGGTGGAATGGAATCAGAGGGAGCATTGAAAATATTTCAGAGGTCAGAGTAGAAGTATGGTGTGAAATATACACAGTATCTTGGGGATGGGGTTTCAAATGCGAAGCAAAACCCTATGGTGAGGTCAAAATAGAAAAAATTGAATGTGTAGGCCACGTCCAGAAGAGATTAGGAACACGTTTGAGAAAACTGTTAACTGCAGCTTTTCCCTGCGTACTATATCTGCAGCTCGCACCTCGTTAATAATGAAGGGTACACGGGAAAAACGAACAATGTCACAATGCTGTTAAGGGTGATGTCATTATCTAATTCACTGTATTTCTACAAACTTTAGTGGTATTTTTACCAAAAGTGGTAAAGGAGAATTAAAACTACGGATACATTAATCATTGCCTTCATTTCAAGTAGAAACACCAATAAATTTAGCAATAATATACCGAAATAGATCAATATCTCAATGTGACATTGTTCGTTTTTCCCGTGTACCCTTCAATTGTCTGTCTCTAAACTCTTTCATATTACACTAAACACACACACACATTCATAACAATGTTAAATGTTGGATCACTATGAATTATTTCAGTTTTTGATGTTCAATATAACAGAAATAAACAATTGAGTGTAAAGAATGCTATTTTGATATTATATATTAATGTTTGATCGTAAATATTTTTATTATCTATTTATTTGTTGTAATTTAAATCCTTTGTCCAATGTTAATGTAGCCTATATCTTTCTCCAAGTTCTGAAGGCTTAATGTACAAACTTTGGTAAATATCGGTCGCAGCATGTAGATTTGTATAGAGAACATGCTTACACTTTCATATATTAGATTATACAAAACCTACCTAGCGTTTAATAAATTAATAATCATAACATTTATTCTGTACTATTATCTGTGCATTTCGAACTGGCGAATGAAGGTCACGTACAAAAGTACAAACGACGCAGTAGTCACTGAACTGAAGCACTGGTAATTCTGGCTTTAGTCGAAAATGGTACAGGATTGGGGTAAGCACACTTGGAAAATGCACTCCATTGCTTGTCCTTGAGCTGCCAGTTCGAAATACACAGATAATAGTAGGTTAAACTCATGACTACATTTGGAATCTGATATTTCGAAACGACGCAACAGTGGTATATTTTTAAAGTAGACGTAATTACTAATAAATGTTCCTACTCAATCTCAAAACATCAAGAGACTCAAGTCTCAACCGAGTACCGCGACGAGAGGTTGTCATGTGTCGTATCTCGTCACTTGGCTACAGAGCTTCAAATCAGCGCAACTGATAGCCAACGAAGATGCAATAGAGCGCCGGCAGTTTTCCTCCCAGTAGATGTGTCGTGATTTGACAGTTTTATTTCATTTATTGCTTTCCATAAATCTTACATTAGCAATGAAGGTTTAAGATGTGGAACAAGTAAAAATTTTATAAGATTACAATTACATTTTTTTGGCGAGATGTAGTGAGATAAGGCCAAGGATTCGCCAACAGATTACCTGGCATTTGCCTTATGGTTGGGGAAAACCTTAGAAGAACCCACCCAGGTAATCAGACCAAACAGGGATGAAGTAAGGTGAGGCTGAGGACTATCCACAGACCGTTCGGCATCCGCCCCATGGCTGGGATCAAACAGGGATCCAGCCCAATCCCGAACTCAGCTCTGCATCCGCAGACCAGTGAGTCTCCCGACTAAGCTAAATTGGTGGCTCAACTAAAAGTATACCATACATATCCAATCAGATTATTAAATTTACAAACCCACACGATTATTCATCAGTTGAGCTATAAAATGTAATACATAGCACCTAAGTTAATTCATAAAGAATTCAATCACTTGAGATATACAAAAATTGATAATACATATCATGCAAAACCTACTTCAAATTACAAACATAAACAATTCATCAGTTGAGGTATCTTACTTACTTACTTACAAATGGCTTTTAAGGAACCCGAAGGTTCATTGCCGCCCTCACATAAGCCCGCCAGCGGTCCCTATCCTGTGCAAGATTAATCCAGTCTCTATCATCATACCCCACCTCCCTCAAATCCATTTTAATATTATCCTCCCATCTACGTCTCGGCCTCCCTAAAGGTCTTTTTCCCTCCGGTCTCCCAACTAACACTCTATATGCCAGTGGCGTAGCGTCAATGTAAGCTAAAAAGCTTAGCTTCCCCAGTTAATAATAATTTCATAATAAACCTGCAGTTTATGGAGAAAATTATTTATTACTTTTAATAGAATTTATATTTACACGTTAAATATTGTGATGCGGCAGTTCAGGATTATTTGTGATGCAGCAGTAAACAGGAAGCCTGCACACACCAGCTTCTAAGCAGACCGGTTTCTTCTGTGTAATCCACCCCGCAGATTTTCCATCCCTTTTAAACTACCCTAGTCGCAAGGCTCGAAAAGAAGCTAGCTTTAACATTTAAAGTACAGTAATTTCTGAGTTATCCCTATTCGTCAGTTGTATTCAGTTGAAGTGTTAGTGTGCATTGTGGCTGATATAATAAATAATGAGCGAAATAACAGTTCCTGACACTAATTTACTTGAATTTATTAGGACATTTGTATTATCAAGACTGACTTACGAACAAAAGTGTGATTTAAAAAACAAATGACCGACTCCCTTGCTGTCAATGAAGGACACAACCAAAAGACAGACGCATACTTACGTAATGATACTAATATTGTGATTTCTCTAAGTATAACAGGAAGTGAGCTAATGTTACACGTATACGTGTCTATTTGTTAAGAGATATGTGTAAACCGTGAAATCATATTTTACTACGTATCATTTGAGGTCATGCCTTATTGGTGTTACTTACGATGTTCTAACCAATCTTCGACTGCTGACTTGAAACTGACTACTATTTATTTTAAGACTGTATTTTTGTAATACGTTTTCTCATATTGCATGGAAGACAACTTGAGTTAGCTTCCCCTGCTCAAAATTTCATGCTACGCCACTGCTATATGCATTTCTGGATTCGCCCATACGTGCTACATGCCCTGCCCATCTCAAACGTCTAGATTTAATGTTCCTAATTATGTCAGGTGAAGAATACAATGCGTGCAGTTCTGTGTTGTGTAACTTTCTCCATTCTCCTGTAACTTCATCCCGCTTAGCCCCAAATACTTTCCTAAGCACCTTATTCTCAAACACCCTGAACCTATGTTCCTCTCTCAGAGTGAGAGCCCAAGTTTCACAACCATACAGAAGAACTGGTAATATAACTGTTTTATAAATTCTAACTTTCAGATTTTTGGACAGCAGACTGGATGATAAGAGCTTCTCAACCGAATAATAACACGCATTTCCCATATTTATTCTGCGTTTAATTTCCTCCCGAGTGTCAGTTGAGATATGATATACAGATTACTATTCAATTTAAAGCATACCAGTATACAATTCATCAGCCGAAGTATACAAACGTACAATACATAGTAAACAGCTTAATCATAGGCGGAGAGAGAACCATTTCCTTGGCGGGGGGGGGGGGGGGGAAGGCAAAATCATAGAGTCCCCATATAATAGAGTTATGGGGGACATCATTTACCTCCTCCCTCCATTATATCTTAACCGTGGTACTGTATATCGGAATATAATCATTTAATAAAGGTATTTTCGGGGGCATATTTCTTACAGTGTTACATCCATATCCGCGATATTTCGGACCGAGTTGTATAGGGCTTTAACTGTAGGTATACTACAAATTACAGTCTGATCCGTGTGGATATGGATAATACGGCATTACTTTATTATTATAAAGCTATTGTGATAGTAGGAAAAATTTCCTGTTGGTTATATAATGATTGAAAGATGGGAGTTTTGGGTTATTTTACGACGCATTATCAACATCTAGGTTATTTAGCGTCTGAATGAAATGAAGGTGATAATGCCGGTGATATGAGTCCGGGGTACAGCACCGAAAGTTACCCAGCATTTGCTCGTAATGGGTTGAGGGAAAACCCTGGAAAAAACCTCAACCAGGTAACTTGCCCCGACCGGGATTCGAACCCGGGCCACCTGGTTTAGCGGCCAGATGCGCTGACCGTTACTCCACAGGTGTGGACGTTTCCATATATGAATGCATAATCTGAAAGGACAAATGAAAATCATAGATGATTAAAATGGCTACTCAAATCAATAGCGAGTACAATGTGTTCTTTGGTATGCTAAATGAGAGTGTTAGAAGAGTTTAAAGGGAATTTCGACGTGAGTATAGTGTGCGTAATGTACCTAAATACGATTCCATAATGTTATGGTATCGAACATTTGTAGAAACAGAATCTGTGTTAAAAAACATGCAGGAGGTCACAGGCGAAATCCAGTACGAGAAGCAGCTATCTCTTGGCTTGGCCCCCAACTCCCCAGATCTAACCTCTCATGACTTCTTCGTATGGGATTTTGTTAAAGACATTGTCTATTCACAGAAACCCAGGAACATTGATGATATGAGAGTAAAAATTACTCAAGCTTTTCAAAAAATCACCACCCTTATGTTACAATGGACATGGGCTGAATTGCATCACTGTTGTGAGTTGTACAGAGTGCGCAATGGGGGTCATGTTGAGCTCTAAGGAATCTCCCATCTTCCAGTGTTGTATGCACAAAGTTTCAACAAATAAAGTTTAGTAGTAAAGGTTTTACGGTGTTTTTATTTTATCCATACCCAAACGGATCACCATGTATAATAGGATATAACTTAAAACAATCTCACTCTTTTTTCTTTTGTACCTGTACAGAGACACATGCATTCATCAATAAAACTACGTAACAGTGCTAACAGAATCTTTTTATATGAAGTTTACCTTCCTGATGATATCATATGTAATGTAAACTCTAATTATTTTATTTAATCTCGTCTTGAAGTTTACACATTATACCAGGATCACTTTTCTTTTTTCTGCATTATTGTGCAGTGTTACTCATATATCTCCAAGTGGCGGCCTGAACACCTGCAGACTTATAACACATGAGTGCAGGTTGTTACAAAAGAAACATTACAGTGCTTCCATTCCTTAAAGGTGGTATAGCAATTCGTATACATTCAGAAATTTAAAATAAATGTTATAGTCCAGACACATGATCTGAAGATATTACCTAATTCAACATTTTGAGCATAGAAATTTAACCATTAACAAAAGAAAAAAAGCTCAGTTTAATTCAATATTTTCTAAAGCTAATAGAAAAGAACAAAGAGTTGAGGCAAGTTTGGGGGAGCAGTGCTCCCCCCATGTCCCCCATAACTCCGCTTATGAGCTTAATTCAAATTACAAGCATATTTTCGTCAAACTATGCAACACTTTACAATTCATATCAAGTAGATTAATTCAATTCATAATCATAAACAATTTATCAGTAGAGCTATACAGACTACTATTCAATTTACAGCATATAAAATACATCAATTCAGTTATACAGGCTACTATTCAATTTACAGCTAACACAATTTATCAGTTAAGCTATACAGACTACCACTATTCAATTTAAAGCATATACTGTACAATTCATCACCCAAACTGTACAAACATATACAGGGACATCATTTTATTTTTACTAACATTTTTAATATTAACCGGAAACACCGCTTGCTCCCCCCTCCAAGACTGGAGTTCGATGATACTGGCGTAAAACACAAATCACTCTACTAGGTATAGGAAGGAAGAAAAGTAGTTCATCCATTTACGTAAACTAGGAAATATCGCGATTTTGAGTTTGATAATTTTCATTAGGTTTTTCTTTAATCAAAGTACAGTACTGTATTAAGAATAAGTGTTTTTACTCACGAAGTGAGTTATCCATGCGAACGTATTCATTATGCAGTGTATATTATACTGTCTACAGCACATTAGCGTACAATATAGAGAAAGAAGTTAAATTGAAAAATAATCATAATATGAATATTTAAACACAATTTTGAAAATGGTGGCCGTTCATTTCGATACAGGCTTCAGTTCTTTTGTGCATATTGTCGCACTATAGACTATTGCATCTAATTCCAATTGCCAGTTTCGTCCTTCGTACTAGTAACTCATGTTGAAATAATTCTGTATCTACTCTACGTACTGTAAATTCAATCTTCACTTCTGCCCGACCCGAAAATATAAAATTACTCAGACATGCTATCTACTGTCCGTCAAAGTGGTTATGCCGCAGGATTTTAGAAAGGGAGGAAATCTCGTGACAGTTAATTACTTAACGAGGCCCTTTTATTTAAGTTAAATTAAACAGCTGTATAATATTACGTAAACTTCCAATTCCTAAGAGAAATTAATGTTTTCAGAAAGAGCTAAGACAGCCCAGCTATTACAGAGGGGCGAGCAGAAGCAGGTGGGGGAAATCGGGATGCGACGTAGGCAAACGGACAGTACCTGTGCGAAAATATGATTCAATATTGAAAGCTCTTTCGTCACTGGAAAACGCGAACATATTTCTGGAACGTACTATACTCAGTAACTCAGTACTGCTTACTATCTGCGGTCTTGGTTCTGTGTGGAGTTGGAACTTCCTTAGTAGAAGGGGTGGGAGTGAAGTACATTCAAAAACTCAGGTACCGTAAAGTGGGGTGACTTTGAACAGTAATTTAGCGCCCTTCTAAATTAAATGCTGTACCCTATTTCGAAAAAACTAAACTAATTTATTGACAACTTAAACAGTTTTTTCGCAATTGGGTACAGAATTTAATTTAGAAAGGAGCTAAATTACTGTTCAAAGTCACCTCAGCGTTCAAAGTCACCCCACTTTACGGTACAATAAAAATTGAAGTAAAATAAAATGATGTCCCTGTACAATACGGTACATAGTAAAAAGATTAATTCAGTTTACAAGCATATTTTTATTAAGCTGTAGAAAATTGTAAAATTCATATGAAGTAGATTAATTCAAATTTATAAACATAAACAATTCATCAGTTGCGCCATACAGACTACTAATCAATTTACAGCATATACAATTCATAAGTTGAGTAATACAGACTACTATTCAAATTACAGCATATACAAATTCATCTCTTAAGCTAAAAAAATATATATATAAATTGATATTAGAGGAGAAAAATTCGCTCTGGTGCCTGGGATATATACCAAGCGCTCTAACCATTGAGCTATGGCGAAATTCAATCCACAGCACCAGATTGAATTCCTGGAGTGAATATTTCTCGTCTAATATATTGTTATCATAACAGATAAATTCTGTAGGACCAAAAATTAATCTTTACGTAGAATCTTCGAGCTACAGTACATATTACTGTGGAATCCCAGCCACCGAGTCACTCAATCGAGTGCGCTCCTTGTATAATGGCAGTTGACTTAATATAAATGTCAACATAGATCTCGAACTTGGAGTCAGACCACAAAGGGAAAAACACTCGAGGAGAGGGATTCGATTCGGTTGTTGTGGATTGTAGCTCAACAGTTAGAGCGCTTGTTACGTAGAACCAAGAACCCGGGTTCGATCCCCGGTGCCGGAGCAAATTTTTCTCCTCTAATATCAATTCTTACCATAACAGATAAATTCTGTAGAAAAAAATCTTTACATAGAAAAATATACATAGCAAACAGATTAAGTCAATATACAAACATATTTAGATGAACTGTACAAAATTGTACATTTCATATGAAGTAGAATAATTGAATTTATAAGCATAAACAATTCATCAGTTGTATAGAAGTTATGAGTACCGGTATGTAGAAATTTGGTTAATTCTTTTCTAAACTTTTTCTCATGATCCTTTAAAGATTTAAGATAATTAGGCAGTACATTGAAGACTGTAATATATGAATAATGAACTCCTTTTTCATAACAGCTTAGACTAACAGATGGTAGATGAAGATCTGATTTACGTCTTGTATTAAAATGATGAATGTCTTTATTAGTAGGCCTACCTACTAAATGTATCTTACTTTTTAATATAGTACATCATTAGGGAAAGAATGTATTCACAAGGTAAGGTCAACATTTCTAAATTTTGGAAGATATTTTTACATGATGTCCTTTTATGCACACCAGCCATTATTCGTATAGCTTTCTTTTGTAAAACAAAAAACGTGTCTAGCTTCAGATCAGTTACCGTACCCCAGAATATTATTCTATATTTCATTACAGAGTGAAAGTATTCAAAGTAAGACATTCTATGTAGACCTATGTTTATATCACTAAGAGCAGATAAGGTTCTTAATGCATGACATGCAGAGCCAAATTTAGAAGTAATACATTCTGAGTGTGTTCTCCAGTTCAAGTGATTATCCAATTCTAAACCAAGAAACTTTGTGCTTATAGATTCTTTGAGATGAGTTCCATTTAATCGAATACTATAGGAAGCCTGAGCACTGTTGTATGTACCGGTACTAAATTTGACTGTACGGTTTTACCAACATTAAGTGCTAGTTTATTTGTATGCATTAGATTAAGCACTGTATTAGAACTGTTTATAAAATTATCGTATTCTTTGCTTGAAATAATCACACTTGTATCATCTGAAAATAAAATTGCATGGGATACATTTTTTATGGTCAAGGCTAAGTAAATCATTAATATAAATTAGAAACAACAATGGACCTAAAATTGATTGCTGGGGAACTCCATGTTTAATATTTCTAAATTCTGAATAAATAACTTTATGATTATTTGGTATATTTATTTCTACTTTATGTTTCCTATTTGATAAGTAAGATGTAAACTAACCAACATCTCATCTTTAATACCATAAAACTTTTTTTTTTTACTAATATTTTGTGGTTTATACAATCAAATGCTTTAGCCAAGTCGCAATAAATTCCACCGATAGGCTATGTCATGTCGACTTTAAAGAATTTAGTAGGCTACTTCAACCACCAACCTAAAATCAGCATTCTCTGTCGATTTTGTTTTCTAAATCCAAATTGTTCTAAAACTGATACATCGTTGGACTCCAGACAATGATATAAACTATTATGCATAACGTGGTTAGTTGAGGTGATATCTCAGTGACATGAGGTCGATGTATGTGAGAAGGTTAGTGGGTTAGTTGAGGTGATATCTCAGAGTTTTATTTACTCGTCGTGTTGGTTTACATCGGCCATGTTGTGACGACAGTGTTCATTTGTCAAACTTCACGAAAATTAAGCGATATCCTATAATAAAAGAATCCCAATGTTTTGATAATGTCATATCCAGGCCTTATACTCTGATTTCTGACAATTTATTATTATTATTATTATTATTATTATTATTATTATTATTATTATTGTTGTTGTTGTTGTTGTTGTTGTTTATCTCGATTGACAGAATGATCACGGCCATCTGGAAGAAACTTCGTTAATGATTCAGACAGCCCTGATCTGATCATGTAACATAATGATGGAGGTAATGCATGAAATAATTTAACGACTGTCAGTGTTGTCATACATAAGTCTACGCAACGATGTCTTATTACTCCGAAGAATATGTGGATCAGGAATATGCTCTCACATCTGAGATCAAATTTGAAGAAGTTCCCGTGCCAGTTTCGTCCGCTGTATTGAAACGTGAACCTGAGGTGAGTGGAGCACAAGGAATACACTGCTTGTATCTTAACGGACACTACCTCTTTACAACTGTGCTTGTAGTGCCTTTCACTCTTTGATAGAGATAGGAAAGATGGGACAGATGCATTATAGGACCCATCCTAAATATAAAAATATGCAAAGCCGCAAAGAAAAGAAGAAGGTCAACGGAAGTAGTGTTTCGATCAATGAAATTGTCGATATAAATCATTCTAGGTGAATGTAGAGTATCCAACGCCCACTGAACGAATATTTCACTTTTATAACTGCCAATGTTGCGCATTAATCGTATATGCAAGGTAGGCTATAACAAAAACCTAAACTAACCAAACCTAACCTGTCAAAGAAGCAACAAGTTATACTAAATATGTGTAAAATTGGCCTATGTCTTTATAGTGGGCGGGACATAAGTAACGTTGACACCATAATTAAATATAAAAAAGAAGTGGATCAAATACTGCCTGTTGGCGTTCCAATGTGAGTTGTATAGGCATTCCATGTGAGTTTCGTATGTAATGATATACCCAGATATTTTATAGCTTCTTGACTAGATAGTCATGTAACTTTTTATTTAGAAGAACCAAAGGTGATGGATTATGAATAGGCCTTAAAGAGAAATTTTAGCTTCTGTCTTGGTAATGTTGAGTAGTAATCGCCAGTCAGAGAACCAGTTAGGCAGCTTATGTAAGGATGTCTGAAGAGTACTTAGGTTTCAATGAGAGTAAAAGAGAACTATATAATCAGCATACATAGCTATGTGTGACGGTCATAAATATGGAATACCATATGTGAAGACATTGAAGAGAAGTGGCGACAGTATAGATCCTTGTGGTACTTCAGCTAATATTGGATGAAGCGTTGATTTAATGCCATCTGTACATAGTGAGAATTGACGCTCAGATAAAAAAACTTTTCACGATGCGTGTGAGATAGTCAGGAAAACCAATTCTATATAATTTCAGCATTAAACCATCATGCCAAACAGTATCAAATGCTTGGGCAATATCCAGAAACACAGTGGCAGTATACTGTCTTTTCTCAAAGCATTTTATAATGTATTCATTAACTCTTTGCAATTGATATATTGTAGAATGTTTCGACCGAAAGCCAAACTGAAAATCCGGTATAGGCCCTAATCTTGTTTTGGAACGTAAATTTGCATATGCGATGATGAATAACTTTCTCAAACAAATTCGATAGCATAGGTAGTAAGCTAATGGGTCGATAACTAGGTGGTAAATGCTTAGGTTTGTTCGGCTTATGAAAAACAAAGATTTCAGCAAGCTTCCATGTTCTAGGAAAATACCCAATTAAAAGTGCAGCATTGAAAATCATGGTCAAATGTACAAGAGCTTTGTTGGTAAGCTTCTTTAATACAATGTTAGGTATAACATCATGACCTGGAGATTTGTTACTTTGAAGCCTTTGAATGAAGTGAGACAGTTCTTGTGGAGTAGCATAGAAATTCTCTCTGACACATTCCGTTTACTATGAGTAATATCTTCTGTAAGTTCTTTTCCAAATTTAGAGGTGGTCTGTTCATTTTTACTCTCATTTGAGTTGAACACATGTTGATAATGAGATGCAAGCAAATTACATTTCGATTCTGTGTCAGTGGCTATTTGAGAGTCTACACGAAGTTTCGAGATGGTTGTTGACTCGCGCAGAATGCGCTTTCTAGCGTGCCAAAGACTTTATCTGCTTTGGATAGGGATGATAAGTAAGACTGGTACGACTAGACGATGTTGTTTAATATTTATTTTTACTAGTTGTATGAGATAATTCAGAATAAATATGGGAAATGCCTGTTATTATTCGGTTGAGAAGCTTTTATCATCCAGTCTGCTGTCAAAAAATCTGAAAGTTAGAATTTATAAAACAATTATATTACCGGTTGTTCTTTATGGTTGTGTGAAACTTGGACTCTCACTTTGAGAGAGGAACATAGGTTAAAGGTGTTTGAGAATGAGGTACTTAGGAAAATATTTGGGGCTAAAAGATTTGAAGTTACAGGAGAATGGAGAAAGTTACACAACACAGAACTGCACGCATTGTATTCTTCACCTGACATAATTAGGAACTTGAAATCCAGACGTTTGAGATGGGCAGGGCATGTAGCACGTATGGGCGAATCCAGAAATGCATATAGAGTGTTAGTTGGGAGACCGGAGGGAAAAAGACCTTTAGGGAGGCCGAGACGTAGATGGGATGATAATATTAAAATGGATTTAAGGGAGGTGGGATATGATGATAGAGACTGGATTGATCTTGCTCAGGATAGGGACCTATGGCGAGCTTATGTGGGAGCAGCAAATAATTCAGCTTCTTCCGCTGCCATGGTTGCCTCTCTCGTTGCCATTTTCTACGAATACGATGTTTTTCCTTAATTAATTGGAGTATGGAAGATGGTAAGTAGTAGCGAGTTGATAGGCGCTTGGAGCACACTTTAGAATATTTTATACGTGAACATATTATGGCCATAAAATGTTGAGCATCATTGTCAATATATTTTGCAGTTAGTGGATGATATTTTGCGACTAACGTTGAGTTTAGAGTCAATTGAAATTTATCTCGGTCAACAAAACCATTAAAACAAAATGATTCAGGCAATAAGGAATGCAAAACTGAGGTTTTTCCATGAACTTATAACACCGGTCTCAAATTCAGCCGACCTGTGGAGAGACTTACGTACAATAGGCTACAGAATTGCATAAAATCAAAGGTCACTCCACAAGCATTATCCTCTTATTTACTACGTTCCAAATTTTATTAATATTGGCATATAATTTTTGGACCTTCTACTGTGAACCATGAATTCTGCTAATGCAGCTCGCTTTACAGGCTCTGCAAGGTGAGGACTATGTATTTTGGCTGATAAAACTTCATAATTGCTACAGGTGTGAACTTGTGTTCGCCCAAATCTTAGTTTGATATTTTCTTTTAAATATTTTAAGTAAAATTTATACTTCACATTTAAAACAGAATTCTGTTTTATGAACATTTGGTGCATGGTTTTTACATGTAGTCTACCATTTAATTATTGTAACTCTTGCGGAATAATGTGTGGTTTTCTTAGGGAAGGAGGTAATATGATCCTGATCTTTTGATAAATCTCTCATAGGATAACATTAGCTTCCCTCTGAGATAAGGACTTTCCCCCTTGACTAGCAACAAACACAACCTACAAGCCCAGTTCTCTGTTATACCATGAAGACTAATAAATACTCTTTTATAGATTTTTTTTTTCTACAATTAAGAAATAGTTATAGTAGAATCCTCCTTTCGCTGTCATCTGCTTTTGACTTCTTGAACTTCAATCAGTCCTTGGAAGTAGATGTCTTGTTCGTCTTTATCCTTGAACTTATTTAGGTGTGCAATAATGGATATCTGTTTCTCATCATGCACCAGAGGAAAGCAGTTTTTGTTCTTAAATCTGAAACAATAAAATTACAGCTATACTAATGCTGATTAAACGAGACAAAAGTTAACTTATGTAATATTCTTTATAAAAATTCACTAACCTGTAGTCATCTCCTGTTTTCCGAGAAGGACATCTTTCTCCTCTCCAGTTCATATATTCCACTCTTTTCACTTTAGAATCACGAATAATGTTTCTTCTATATTGATCAGCATTTTTAATATTCTATTCTTTCCTTTAAGGGCAGTCACTGAACTCGAAGAATCGTATTCTGACATCTTTCCACAACAAAATCTTACCTTTAAATGCGACAAAAATCAGTATTAAATATGAAATAAAAGGAAACAGGAAACACTATTAATTCCTGCCACTGATCATTTTGAATAAATACTACAGATTTAATGTCGTGCAAAAAGGTACGAGTCAAAGACTCATGAACTTTCTGAAAGAAGTGGAAATTTCAAGCTTCGATGACAGCACACCTTCATGGTTGGGCTAGCCCTGTATCGCAATGTTCAATGTAAAACTCATTTTCGTAAAAAAGTTGACTCATGGCATGTTTGCAATGATCGATTCAATTGTACTGAGTTTTTTTCTTATGCCAGTCTCTATCATTAGCTCTCTCTGGCTTACTTGAAGTTTTGTGATATTTCAGTTGCTTGAATAAGCGGTCCCTTCTTCTTGTTTAGGCCTGGAATGAAAATTAATAGTGTTTAATAAGAAGCTCGAGAAATTCTGGACATACAAATTAAATTCACTATCAATTGAGAATTTGTTTCCCCATTCTGAAACTTCGTTGTTCAAATGATTTTAGGGGATTATCTACCATGTTATTATTCTCGAGGATTGATGACGTATTCTGATATGTTGAGTACTGTCTCTATCGTTATTGAAATACAGTTAATTACTTCTACATAATATATCCTTCCCTGCTGTCTTAATCGGTGTATATCACAGTGTGAAAGACTGATAATGTTGATACCCGTTTCTTTTTTAAAAAATCCAGCACAATGGGGACATTTCCCCTACCTTTTGTCCACCACAATTTGATTTATCAACTACTGAAGTGGATTGATTCAGCAACATTCTAATGAGGAAGGGAAGATAATAAATAAGTTAACCTCGGAGACAGCATCAATTAGCAATAGCACATAGCATGCATCAGCTTAGTTACAAAGATAAATTGTGTACAAGTTAGTTTTAATGTACAAAAATGTAAACTTTATGCAAAACCTCAAATATTAAATATTCCGGCGTCGAAATGAACGTGAAAATAAAAAACAAGTCGTAAAATAATGTTTCACCAGGTATCGGGTGATTCAGTAAGAGTGCAAGAATTAAACACGAAATAGGGGATGCTCTTACGGACATTTTGAGATAATACGTAACTTGAGGTCCGTAAACCCAGATTAAGAAGATCAAGTCAGTTTCGCTGTAAATATCTGGGTCAGCATTATACCTACAAGACCATCTTATTGGGCTATAACTCCTACTTGCCCGTCTGAATTGCCATATGTACTCATTTATTTCTAGTTTGTGCAAAGAATTTTTCCTTAGTTGTAAGATATACCCTTTGCTGCTAAAGATGTTTGGCAGTGCCTCTCGTTTTGCAGCAGTGCAATGGAAGTAAAGCAAGGAGTGGTGGTTTTGGCTTCTCCACAGCTTCACTTGGTACAGAAAAACTATGTAAACATCCAGTACAGTCAAAGAAAAAATATGTGCTGTCAACAGAACAATCCAGAAGCTTATAATTTTTCTTACAAAACTATGCAAATTTTTGGGGTTAATGCAATGCAAACTGGAAGATATGCTACAATATGAGCATGATAATATATTATATCTTGCTTAAAAAAGTTCCTTGTGCAGACCCTTGTATTTCCCTATTTTGACTATGCTGACATTTTACTGACTGACCTTTCCAGCGACAACAAAACGAAACTTCAACATGCTCATAATTTGTGTGTACGTTTTGTAAGCAATGTTCGTAAATATGATCACATTACCCCATCCCTGGAAGCAATAGGTTGGCTTAAACTAGATAAGAAAAAATTTACATTCACTTCTCCTTCTCTTCGAAATCTTGAACTCTTCTATTCCTTCGTACCTGTCGTCTCGCTTCACTTACCTTTCTTCCCACCACAGTCTGAACACACGCTCTCGCCATGAAACAATACTGACAATACCATCCCATCGCACCTCCTCATACTCATCCTCTTTCACAATAGCCCTGCCAAGACTCTGGAATTCGTTACCTGCTAGCATCAGGGACTGTCGAAATAAAATTCAATTCAAACACAAACTTACTAGGCACTTGGTCAGTAATTGAGACTCGTTCAGACATGATTTCTTGTAAATAGTTCTTTTAATCTATCAGAAAATATTTCAATATCCGGTAATTTCATCACTATAGAATTTTGTTATTGTAGGTTTAATTTGTAATTCAGTAAATACAAAAATATTCTTAGTTCTTAACTTCTACGATAAAATGTCTAGCTTTCATTAATCAGGTATTCTTATTGTACTTTAATTTTTATTGTAATTGTAATTGTAAATTTAATATTAATTGTAATTTTATTGTTCATGTTATAGTTGTAATCCCTGGTAGAGGGGCAGAGAAGGCCTGATGACCTTATCTCTTACTTACTTACAAATGGCTTTTAAGGAACCCGAAGGTTCATTGCCGCCCTCACATAAGCCCGCCATCAGTCCCTATCCTGTGCAAGATTAATCCAGTCTCTATCATCATATCCCACCTCCCTCAAATCCATATTAATATTATCCTCCCATCTACGTCTCGGCCTCCCTAAAGGTCTTTTTCCCTCCGGTCTCCCAACTAACACTCTATATGCATTTCTGGATTCGCCCATACGTGCTACATGCCCTGCCCATGACCTTTTCTCTACCAGGTTAAATAAATAAATACTAAAATACTACTAAATATATGCAGGAATGGACGAAATATACAAAATTACGGACGATTAGCTTTTCGTATTCATCATCACAGACGTTCATAACATGTCCAAAAATGTTTTTGCATGAAAAATTTGCATTTGTGGGCCTATATGAATCCTAGTTCTGATCATCATAATGTTGCGGACTGTAGTCAAGCTGTGGCATGCGGACACATGAAGAGCAGCTTGTAACGTTAGAAGTTGTCTTCTAACACCCTGTAATAAATTGGTGATTTAACATATCTCTTTTTACTGCAGGAACGGAATCTTTTGGATCAGCATGTGACTGGTATAAAGACGGAACATGTGGACCAGAGCCCAGATCTCACATCTGAAGTAAAATTAGAGGTTGATTCCATGTCAATTTCGTTCGCTGTGGTGAAACATGAACCTGAGGTGAGTGGAGCACAAGGAATTCACTGTGTGTTCTTCTTCCAGTGTTTATCTTTTATTTTGATTGTAATGGACACTACCTCTTTAGAAGTATAATGACTGTTGTCTCGTTTTATGTTTTAAATTTGAAAACGAAACTGCTCATTACACTTGCTCCTAATTGTTACTACACATCCGCACTATGAATATGATAATAGCCTATTTCGTACTTAAGGACACGACTTCTTTTTCTTTCTCTATGTCTTTGTCTAAAATTCTCAACGCTTTTACAGTTTCCAAATAATTGATTTTGTTTTAGATGTAGTTACAGTCATTATCAGCTCTCTTCAGGGCAGTTCTATTTGTCATAGAATCAGCTTTGAACTATCTTCAAATAAGCAATTTCTGACAGTTTTAAGAATGTAAAAAGGGAAGGAATATATCATGCACACTGTGTTGTAGGTCTGCAGTTACCTCTGTGCATGAAGGAAACATGACATTTAGAATTGCAAGACAGTGTACCACAAATAAATAAATAATTAGGCCTATAATGTCACGGAATCGTCTTTGGGTCAACCATACTATGATGGCATGTTGTAACCATACCATATCTCTGTGTTTACAAAGCAGAAGAAGAAAACTTTTTTATTCACAAGGAACTATATAAAGCAAGGAATACAGTGCATCCCTTTAACTTCGAGTATACAGGAGTTCTGTAAGAACATCTATAATCTTTTCGCTATAAGAAAAATCCTAATGTAAACAATGGCACGTGACTGAAGTGAGGCTTCATTGGCCACTGTTTGGCGCCATAGATTCTCAGTATGTGTTCCCGCCTATTGTTGTACATTCTGTTTCATTTCCCGTTACTCGTCAAGTAGGCCTAACCTCACTACTATGCAGTCATTTGTTTAGGAAACATTTACTTTATAATTACTACAATTAAATTATTTTTAAGTCTTATGTCTTCATAATGGACAGTTGAGGATACAGAAGCCATACTTCAATACTAGCTTACGTGAACAACTACAAGCTCAAGTGACGCCAGCTTGTTACAAGAACAGACTACCTCGCTATTACTGTTGATATTCATCCGCGTTCATAGTACATAATAAAATATAAAAATAGCTTTTCTTTTACATAGCGTTTTACACATGAGTGAAGTTAAATGTTTCATCGTATTTAACAACTAGAATTCAATTTTTTATTTTCAAATAATATAAGATTGTGGTTCCAAAATATGAACTATATTTTCCTGCGTCATGTGAGTGTTTCGACTGGGAGCCAATCACGGGTATGACAGCAACGTGCTTATGTTTACATTAGGATTTTTCTTACAGTGAATACAGTATAGAATTATGTTACGTCATGGAATCTGTGCCTTGAATCAGAATTTGTTCCAATATCTCTAATGTACAATACAGGTACATACAAAACAACTGTCCACACCTGTAGAGTAATGGTCAGCGCGGTTTGCCTCGAAGTCAGGTGGCCCGGGTTCGAATCCCGGTCGGGGCAAGTTACCTGGTTGAGGTTTTTCCGGGGTTTTCCTTCAACCCAATACGAGCAAATGCTGGGTAACTTTCGGTGCTGGACTCCGGACTCATTTCACCGGCATTATCACCTTCATCTCATTCAGACGCTAAATAACCAGAGATGTTCATACAGCGTCGTAAAATAACCCAATAAATTAAAAAAAAAAAAACAACTACCACTTCTGAAATGAAACATGATGTCAAATCAAATAATGAATGATACACATATCATCACCTGATTTACATAATGTTATTTATCTACTATAGAACTGGTGAGTACATAACGAACACGTTCTCTGGTCACTAGCATCTCTGGCTGCACAGAAGAAAGGTGATGTCATCTGTATCAACACAACAACATTGTTTTGGACCCCGGGATACATGAACTTTGCCATTGTTATCACTGCGACCCAGATTCAGTACTTCATATTCTTTTTCTGATGTAGTCATTATTTGTCAAACGTAGGACTTTCTTATCCTCCTACCAGGATATGCAGCGAGGACAAAGCTTCCTATCCTCGCTTTAGAGGTTCTATGTTGGAGTCCTATAGATGTCAGGTCACGAACGTCACTTTCATGTCTCCAATATTCAAAAGTGTTTTATATATATATATTATTGTATCATGATATGAACTTTTTCTCTTGATGAATGTGTACTTTTTGGATGTAGGAAGTTGACTGTCCACCACATCAAAACACAACATTTGAAGAGTTCGCGGGAAAAACGATGAATGCCACAGTTTTGTTAAGGTTGATGTCATTATCTAATTCAATGGATCACTACAAAATTTAATGTTGTTCTTATGAAAAATGGTAAAAAGGAGAATTATCACCACGAATGCAGTAATCCTTTCCTTTATTTCCTAGAAACAGCACTACATCTTGCAGTTATAGACTCAATTAGATCATTATCTAATCCTTAATAGAAATGTGACATTCATCGTTTTTCCCGCGAACTTTTCATTTCTCTTCCTTACCATGATGGCTGCCTAGTTTTTTTGCATTGCTCCCACTTTCTATGGAGCTCTGTCTCAGGGAACGTACTCCGAATGCAGTCATTGATTACACACAATTAGATCAAAGAAAGCTCTTAGTTGGCACTGTTGTGTTAGGTTCACCATATTTTGAAATGGCAGGCAAAAGTTGTCTGATATTTTAATCGTAATTGCATGTACAGAATGTGTGTGGTAGATTCCCAAGCTACCCAACACATAATGGAAGTAGGGTGCAGGGATGAGAAAAGATATGGATATTTTTTCTTAAAATAATAGTATTCTGCTTTTAATGTCATACGATAAATCGCTTCTAATGCATTTCCTTTTCTCCACTGCCATTACGTACTATCACACAGTCTTTGCATCCTGGAAACATCCAAGAAATGTCATGATGCATATAAAAGACCTTCAGTAAATTATTTGTGCCAGCATTCCTATCATTAGCGATGTTTGAAGTATGTGGGACATTGGAAATTGCAAACTGAGACATTGGATGACGTTTCTTGCCTTTCTTGTGCTTGCTGGCAGCCTGCACTACACACGTTTTACTGTTATCCAAAGGCTCTGCTTACTTTTGTAAGTTGACAGACTGCTGTGAATGAACGGAGTTTCCGGAAGAGTTCTTGTTGATGCTTATGATTCAGATTGGAAATTTTCTTTTCCAGATACCTTGCCTGTGCTTCTCTGTGAGATGCCTTCAGACGTTTTATTTCCCTGGACTTCACGCTCGTTTTCGTCTCTGCTTTACTCTTTCTGTTCTCCCTATCAGCATCATGGAAACCGGAAGCATATTTTTTTTCCTCCAAAGCCGTGTTCTTTCTGCCCCACTTAAGGGCATAGTTACTGTTTTTAATACACCTTTAAAATATTTGAAATGAATATGGTTATCATGTTTATGCAGAAGTTCATCCTGGCAATGCCTATAATTCCTGTCTACCTCTTCATTTTTAAATGATTCCGTGATGTCACTAGAGCAGTATGAATAATTGGAAGTTCTTCCTGCTAATCTGTAGCTATGTTTATCATGCAAACTTAGCTTTGCATTCACATTATTACTGCTCTGCACATAGAAACGGCTCCACTGTTATTACTTTTGCATAATTTTGTCACGGAATTAGTGTGCAGGTTCTAAACTACTTTGTAGTCATATCTAAATTTCTACAGCTGATGCTCTACTGTGATTTACCTATAAATTTCTTCTTTGATATATGCTCTTTCAAAATATATCCGTTTAAGATAATAGACATATGTGTACACTAAGAATTGGTTGTGTAGAGTCATAAGATCTTGGACGCCATTCTAAATTGCGCTGTTTCCAAGCGGAAAAAATTACTAAGAAAAATATTGCTAAAATAATTAAATACTGTACATGTATAGGGGCACCGATATATGCGACCATTTTAAATGTCAACAGGGTTTTATATTTTGGGTGTAAGGTTGACTTTTTCAAGGAATTGTCCTTCATTCATTTTTTACCCATAGTTTTTAGTATCTGCGTAGAACATTATCTTTCCAGTAGAGAAAAGATATTTTGTAACTTTACGCTAAATTATGAGGCTGATTTTGAGTGAATTCCAGAATAGGTTCTAAATTTTGCAAAATGTTCTGATTCATACGGACAGGTATAGCATACATGAAATTATTGTTTATTATATTATTGCTCTTACTCTGTCAGTGAAGTGGATTTCATTTTAATATAGATAGAAGAATGTAAAATTAAAAAGTTTAATTTGCCAGTCTTCAAATTATTGGAAATAGATATAAAGTGTTCGAACTTTCTTGAAGTTATTGAGTGTAGGCTCCAACTAACTAAGTTAAAATTCTCCGGTACTTTTCAAGTTGACGAAATGGTTAAACGAATTTTGTAACCAATATTTATCTCTAGAGTGTAATCATCATTATGTTCATTGCAAAGGAATCCATATGTACTGAGGCTTTGGTATAATAGTATAGATCATAACTTTATCTGGCAGAAATTATGGAGCTAAACTTGAATAAATTAGTCTGTATTAACATTGTTATCCGCATATGCGCGAATTGAATTATGAATGAAATATATTTGTTAGCTGCAGAGATTATGAGCGCAGAAATACTACCAAAACCCGACTAAATCAGACTAATATGTACCCGGTAATGTCGAAATGTATGGCCGTGAAACGAGCTGGCCTGGGTTCAAATTCTGGTTAGGACAAGTTACCTGGTTGAGGTTTTTTCTTGGGTTTCCCTCAACCCATTAAGAGCAAATTCTGGATAACTTTCGCACTGGACTCTGGATTCATTTCGCCGGTATTATTATCTTCATCTCATTCAGACGCTAGATAACCATAACAATTGATAAAGCTTCGTAAAATAACCAATAAAAACAAACTTGCGGCACTGATCACTGGACTGATTTTGTTAACATTATCATCTTCATTTCACTCATATGCCATATAACTATTGCAGTTGATAAAGCAATGTAAAATAATTGTTTTAACAATATCCCCCAAATTCGTGACTAGAAATTTAATTAATCGTTCACAGATAATTCATGCTACAGTAGATACGGTAGTTAAGTTGTAGTTATTCTATAAGGAAAGCAAGTACTGTACTCAAGGAAAAATCTGCCCCAAAAATTTGTCTCTCGTTAGGTAAATTTCTACTAGGACCCAATACGATTTCAATGCAGTTCTGTGTGCACTTTTGTTAGTGGATCATTCCATTGTTAGGGTGTGACAGATATTTAGTTATATTGACTAAAAGACTTAAGATTATGTCAATTTATTGTCATGTAGGCAGTTGAAAAAGCTATGATATATACCTATAGTTACTGGTACCTAGTTGTTGACCCATAATTACGAAATCCATTTCTTTTGTGTAAGAAAAGAAATGGAAAGTTAAAGCAAAATTTTCCATTTGCATTGCACATTCATGTTGTTTATACAGCAACTTTGCTATTTGGTAAATTTGGAAAGAGTAGGATTTTTTTTTCTGTATCTATAAGATTTTTCGAACAAGATTGCCTTTTTAAACTTTGTTTTGGGTTTGACCAAGGATATACAGAATGTTCATAACATGTTACGAGTGTGACGTTACCAATGTGACAAAATAGTTAAAATATGAAATTTTAATTATTGTAGTATTATTATTTTCGCCAAACATCTTAAAATGCAACTAATGAAAGATGTAAAACTAAACAAATGCTATCACAAAGTTATACTGTTTTATTGTGATAATTAATCATTTTCAAACCAAAGAAACTGTCCACGCTTATTTACAGTGTAACTCTTGGATTTTTCACTTCTTTTAACTATGTGAGAAGCTTTCTCCATAGGTACATCAGCGAATAGGGATTATAAAGAATGGACACTGAGCGAATTTTCCTGTGTTTTGTTTCTCTGTGCGCCAGCATATAGTTCCACTTTCAAGCGCTAGAGGTTAGTGTAATCGAGCATATGCTAAGATAGTAATTGAGAATAGAGTTGAGACACAGGATCCAAACATCGCCTACCTTATTGCATAATCCAGTAATGCTTTGCTTCAAATAAATTCAAGTTAACAGCTTTTCCTTATTTCTCAGTGACAAACTAGTTGTAATAATAATATTTTATATTTCAGATATCATAAATTATATTATAAAATAATATAATACATTATAATATTAAGTATCGAATTCGTTTAATATTTGTATATAATATAATATAGGTATATGGTTTTACTTCTCGTAAGAGTTTTGTTTTTCCATTTTCAGCGCTATCAAATCATTACATATTTTAATTGTTGTTGGGGTCAACGTCTCAACTCTCATTATAAAGGAACTGTAGAGTCTAGACATTACAGTTAATGGCGGATTTATTATTTTATGGATCCAATTTATTTTATTTGAGTACATAATGTACCTAGATGTGTTAACTTTATGTGTTATATTTCCACTGTGTCGACTGCTAGCTGGTGTGATGTCAGCGCAAACTCTAGGGAGAAAGCAGAATCTCACGCTTTAGCTGGCTTGAAGGTCATTGAAATCAGTTCGGCTACATCAAAGGTACCGACGCGAAGTGTCCATTTTTTATAATCCCTATTCGCTGGGTACATCTTCCTTATTTGGCCAAAGCCATGAATTCCCACTATAGCCAACATAAGAAACAGAACCACGATTGAAATTATCGATCAATGAACAAAGTTTAACTGTACTGTTTGTGATAACATGTAGATTTGTATTTTAAAATGCTATGTATCCATGTCCCCTGGGCTTATGTTGAGTACTTCAACTTACATAAATATATTTTTATGGAAAATAATTTTTTTAGAGACAAGGCAAATTGACATAGAATGACTCTGAAGTAAATCGTGTTATTTGCTCTGTATTATTAGGAATATCAGAGTGACTTGGACGCAGTGACTGGGGAGCCAAAGCTGGAAGTAACAATAGAGGACAACGAAGTTTTCGCCGAAAGGTAAGTGTGATGTGCGAGTCTTCACGCAGAAAGTTCGTAGTGTTTGAAATTTTCGTTTTCTTGACTGTCTAGAAGCACCTTCGGTAGGAGACTTTGTCTCAATCATCCGATCCGGAGTTGCGCTCGGGCACGAGTTCGATTCCCGCTTGTGTTGATTACGTGATTGGTTCTTTTCCGAGGATTTCCCCAACTGTAAAGCGAATTTCAAGTAATCTATGGCGAATCCTAGCCCTCATCTCGCGCCAAATACCATCTCAATATCACCAAGTAAGAAATCGATCCGTCATCTAACTGTGAGAAAGACAATGGACTCTTTCCGTGATAGACTGAGACATTGTTTGGTTATGAATGAACATCTTTTGAATATCTTTGTTAATGTTTGATGAATGAACATCTTTTGAATAACTTTGTTAATGTTTGGTTAGTCATACTGATAGTGTTTTGTTTACCTTTACTTGCTTTTACATATTTATCTCAAGTTGGAAGTCCACTAGACAAGTTTAATAAGTAGTTAAAAGTCATGAAACGTGTGAATGGGTAAAATTTCTACACAACCATAGCTAAAATTTAGTGGAGTTTTGGAATATTTAAATTTTAATACAGGATCATATAAAAAAATAAAGTTTTCTGTCATACCTTCTATGCCTGAAGAACTAACGTTTTTCGAACACTAGTGTCTTTATGAATTGTTTATCTTCAACAGCTTTTGGTAAAGCAGTTTTTTTTTTTCAAATTAAAATTTAATTAGTTGTTAGCAACATTTTGTACTTTTTGTCCACCTTCTATAACCAAAGAATAAGGGATAGGAATATCTCGCTTCTTCAGGAAGTGAAATAAATATTACTTTTGTATATAAAAGCGTCTCACCTATTAATAGACTAGAGATGTTGGAGAGTAATATTTTTATAAGACAGACGTAACGAAGTTATTAACAAATTCCATTTCATATTTAAAATAAGTGAATTAGATCTAAAATAAACAATAATTTTATGCTATTACGGGATGGGTTCCTATCACCATGGCATGTCAGGTTGCGGATAAAGGAGATGGCCTCCAGATATGGAGGGTAGCTGCGAATATATTGAATAATAGTACTCTCGGACAATCGATGAGGGTTGGTCCTCCAGCTTGGGAGTTGGGCGAAGGGCTAACAATTCATCACCGTAAAAAAAAGATCACAGCAAAGGAATAAAGTTATGAGATTTGGTATTTGGAATGTTACAAGTCAGTATAGAACACGAGGGGTAATATTAGTAGCAAAAAAACTAGCTAGATATAGAATATACTTTGTGGGAGTACAGGAGGTTAGGTTAGATGGGATTGGCATACCACAAACAGAATATTAATTGCAATATGGGGAAGGAAAGAATAATCACCAAATTATGAACAGGATTCTTTATTCATAAAAGAATAAAATCAACAGTAAGAAAGGTCGAATTTATCAGTTATAGGTTATCGTATTTAGTACTTGAGGGTAGATGGTGCGATATCGTCGTTATAAATGCTCACACCCCTACAGAAGAGAAAGACAACCATATAAAGCAGGCCTACACAAGGCTTGCGCTTTCCAAGCCAGCTCACAGCTTGTGAGCGGAATGCAGATATTGGCTGTGCTCTGTATAAGGGTGGACTGAAAGAAGGCGTGATCTCGTACAAAATGTACACAAAAGGAAGTACTAGTACAAGTGTTCATGAAATGAATTCTTGTTCATTGTTTACAAAACTATCTTGGACTATTATTAATTAGTAAAGAAATATTTTATTTTACAGAAATAATACAAATTTTGTATCTACTTAAATATACAATATCATTTTGTTATATTTTTATTTATCGGTACATGAAAACGGGGTTTTATGCTGTTGGCAGCTGAAAGGAACAGTAGTCTACTGATTGCAATGAAACATCAGTTACAAATGTTCAATGCCTGCCTTTATTAAAGTTGATTATAGAAAACAATTGCTCACAAATATAAATCTTGAGCCAAACATAGCAATCATTTTCACAGCCAGCCAGTCTGTGTAGGCATGGATATTATTGTTTTAAGGTTTAGTTTTGAAAAATTCAACCAGGCTCGTAGTATTATTCAAATGGTCTTTAGCCCTTAGTTCACATTGAAGATCAATAAGTTCGAGCTGTAAATCGATAAATGTTAAATGTTATGTTTAATTTAACGACGCTCGCAACTGCCAAGGTTATATCAGGGTCACTGGTGTGCCGGAATTTTGTCCCGCAGGAGTTCTTTTACATGTCAGTGAATATACTGACATGAGCCTGTCGCATTTAAGCACACTTAAATGCCATCGACCTGGTCCGGAATCGAACCCGCAATCTCGGGCATAGAAAGCCAGCGCTATACCAACTGCGCCAACCAGGCCGACCTGTAAATCGTATGACGCTGTTTCAACTGATGTTGAAAAATGTATTATGATAACTTTAAACTTCTTTCCAATTAAGACAAGATGTTTAACATGGCTTCATCACGAGCAGTTTCTATCATTCGAAAGTGAGCCATATTACCTTCACGAAACTGACTTACGAAAAGTATAAGTTTACGACTGAAATTCCGTAATTTATTCAACATATAAACAATGACCCGGCCTTTTCCCTGAAGGGAGATATTTAAATTATTGAAGATTAATAAATTCTAATTTACCCTACCTCATGTAATAATGCAACTTTCAACTCCTGAACATTTTTACTGCGATCTTCATCAACAAAACCATCGTATCTGTATGTGTGGACTAGTAATGACGCATTATATTATGTTTTCTTCTTTCTTTCAAACTTTTGTGGGAGATAAGGCACTGAGTAATGATGCCACCTGCTGTAAAAAATAAGCATTCTCCCATGCAATATTGAAAGAATTTGCCAGATGATCACTTTTCCGTCTTTTAGATTCCTCCATTATGTAACCGTAGATAGGCAAAGTGAAATAGCTACTGATAATACACACTATACCAGAGAGCTGCGTGGACTATCCTCTACCTATAGCAGACCTCCGTCATTCCGACGTACCTTTCCGGCGAGCTATTAGACAACTCTCCCTCTCCGAATGAGCGGCCGTGCTCAATGAGCGCCGTTTGTTCAGGCCTGATATAAAGGATAGCTTCTATGAGAAATTGGAACATACTTTTGATCAGTTATCTAGATATCACATGAAAATTTTATTGGTTGATTTCAATGCTAAAGGAGGATATTTTTAAACCGACTATTGGAAAAGAGAGCCTACACGTAACTAGTAATGATAATGGAGTTAAGTTAGTCAACTTTGCTTTATAAAAGAATTAAATTCTGAAGAGCACAACATTCCCCCATCAGTGTATACATAAGTATACTTGGACTTCTCCAGATGGATTCACACAATCAGGTCACATCTTGATAGATAAACGAAGACATACTAGTATAGTAGACTTTCGAACCTTCAGGGTGGCAGACTGTATTTCTGACCATTATTGGTAATTGGAGATATTAAAATAAAGATTATCAGTAGCCAAGCGAGTAGAACAACAAGTTAATATTAGAAGACTCAATATTCCGAAATTAAAGGATGAGGAAACTAAAGAACATTAACAGGTCGAAATTTTAAATAGCTTTGCCACTTCAGCAAATCCCGACGAACTTGAGCAAGAGTTAGATGTTTATAGCATGTGGGAAAATATTCGAGATAATATCAAAATTAGTCATACCTGTGAAGTAACGGTTAGCGCATCTGGCCGCGAAACCAAGTGGCCCTGGTTCGATTCCCGGTTGGGGCAAGTTACCTGGTTGAGATTTTCTCTGAGGTTTCACTCAATGCTATATGAACAAACGCTGGATAACTATCGGTGCTGGACCCCGGATCCATTTAACAGGCATTATCACCTTCGTCTCATTCAGACACTAAATAACCTTAGATGTTGATAAAGCGTCATAAAGTGGCCTACTAAAAATAAACAAAATTGCAGCTGAGCAGAGCATAGATTATTATGAAACTAAGAAAAAGAAACCGTGGTTCGATGAAGATTGTTCCATTGTAGTAGGAAGAAGGAAACAGGCAAAATTGAAATTCTTAGAGGAGCCAGTTGATGTGAATAGAGATAATCATTTCAATGAAAGACGGGAAGCAAGTCGTACACTTAGGAATAAATAGAGAGATTACTTGAAGGAAAAACTGAATGAGGGAGAAACAGATAATACGAATAAAAACAATACAGATTATGTAAGGGTATAAAAGAATTTAAGAACGGATATCAGGCAAGGGTAAACACGATCAAGGTTGAAAATGGTGACTTGGTTTCAGACTCTCATTCAGTCCTGAACAGATGGAAAAATTACTTTGGGCATCTACTAAATTTACATGGGCCAAATATAAATGATCGGGACGAAATTGCAATACACAGTGCTGAGCCATTTATATCCAAACCTACGCTTTCCGAAGTCGGAATTGGAATAGAAAATCTGAAAAATATAAAATCTCAATGTATCGATAAAATTCCAGCAGAATTAATACAAGAGGGTGGAAGCGAAATTGATAAGTTTGCACTTGCTATTTGGGAAAAGGAAATTGTACCAGAAACAATGGAAGAAGTCCATAATTGTACCCATTTTTAAGGAGGGGGAATAGTCTAACTGTAGTAACTTTCGAGGAATATTACTTTTGTTAATGTACAAAATTTTGTCCAATATTCTTTTGAGAAGATTAATTCCATTTGTAGATGAAATTATTGGGGCTCATCAGTGTGGTTTTAGACGTAATAGATCAACTATTAATCAGACTTTTTTTTTTCGACAGATATTGGAGAAAAAAATGAGATATAAGGGTACAGTACAACAGTTATTCATAGATTTCAAAAAGGCATATGACTCAGTTAAGAGAGAAATTTTGTATAGTATTTCCAAGAAACTGGTTCGATTAATTAAAATGTATCTCAGTGAAACGTACAACAGAGTCTGTATAGGTCTGTTTCCAATTCCCTACTAGCTAAAGCAAGGAGATGCATTATCACTTTTACTTTTTAACTTTTCTCTAGATTATGCCATTAGGAAAGTCCAGGATAGAGTTTGGAATTGAATGGGTTACATCAGGTTCTTGTCTATGCAGATGGCGTGAATATGTTAGGAGAAAATCCACAAACGATTAGGGAAAACACGGGAATTTTACACGAAGCCAATAAACAGATAAGTTTGGAAGTAAATCCCAAAAGGCAATGTATATGATATTGTCTCGTGACGAGAATATTGTACGAAATGGAAATAAAAAAATTGGAAATTTATCGTTTGAAGAGGTGGAAAAATTCAAATATCTTGGAGCAATATATGTGGCAGTCGGGAGGAAATTAAAAGCAGAATAAAATATATGGGGAATGTTTGTTATTATTCGGTTGAGAAGCTTTTGTAATCTAGTCTTCTGTTAAAAAATCTTAAAGTTAGAATTTATAAAACAGTTATATTACCAGTTGTTCTGTATGGTTGTGAAACTTGGACTCTCACTTTGAGAGAGGAACAGAGATTAAAGGAGTTTGAGAATAAGATGCTTAGGAAAGTATTTGAGGATAAGAGGGATAAAATTACAGGAGAATGCAGGAAGTTACAAAACACAAAACTATACACATTATATTCTTCACCTGACATAATTAGGAACATTAAATCAATACGTTTGAGATGGGCTGGGTATGTAGTAGGTATGGGCGAATCCAGAAATGCATACAGAGTGCTAGTTGGGAGGTCGGAGGAAAAAAGACCTTTGTGGAGTTGAGACGTAGATCGGAGGATAATATTAAAGTGGATTTGGAGGAGGTGGGATATGATTGTAGAGACTGGATTAATTTTGCTAAGGATAAGAACTGATGGCAGGCTTATGTGATGGCGGCAATGAACATCTGAGTTCCTTAAAAGTCATAAGTAAGTATGTAAGTAAGTGAGTGAGGTGAATTCATAACCCGTGGTGTGAAAAGAAGACAACTTATTCCTACGTCACACAAACTTTCTAAGTTTGACTACAATGTGGATGGACGAGTTTCAGTGTACAAACAGAACAGCAGTACCTTCAAGTGCAGGTCGTTTACACTTGTGAACTGCGAGGTAGAACTTAGAATATCTAGTGGCCAAGATTCGGACCATTCTTTTCGGCATAAAGCGTACATCATATAATGTGAAATCATTAGTGATCTATGGTATGATTGTTTAGTGTGCTTTGCTGTATTTTTTTTTGTTTTTTTTTTTTTTTTAGTAGGTTATTTTACGACGCTTTATCAACATCTCAGGTTATTTAGCGTCTGAATGAGATGAAGGTAATAATGCCGGTGAAATGAGTCTGAGGTCCAGCACCGAAAGTTACCCAGCATTTGCTCATATTGGGTTGAGGGAAAACCCCGGAAAAAACCTCAACTAGGTAACTTGCCCCGACCGGGAATCGAACCCGGGCCACCTGATTTCGCGGCCAGACGCGCTGACCGTTACTCCAAAGATGTGGACTGTAGTTTTTTGTTATTTTGATTGATTTCATGAATTTGTTGAGCCTGTTTATTTTCTATTGTCGAAAAGGAGAACTACCAACATCTGCATGTACTTCAGACTCTAAATTCTATAAAATTTGGAATGCCACTTCCATAGTGTATGCAAGAGATCAACTCTAATCATGTAGGTTATTTTACGACGCTGTATCAACATCTGAGGTTATTTGGCGTCTGAATGAAATGAAGGTGATAATGCCAGTGAAATGAGTCCGGGGTCCAGCACTGATAGTTACCCAGCATTTGCTCATATTGGGTTGAGGGAAAACTCCGGAAAAAACCTCAACCAGGTAACTTGCCCCGACTGGGAATCGAACCCTGGCCACCTGGTTTCGCGGCCAGATGCGCTAGCTGTTACTCCACAGGTGTGGAGATCAACCCCAATCAAGTGCTTCAGTGGGGTAACATGAGAGACACTGAACCAAACATATACTGTATTCATCAAACCAACACTCCAATTCGTTCAATCATTCATAGTGTTCTGGGCAAAGGCAGATCTATCTTTGCAAACTCAGCATTCTCCAACCTTTCCTATTTTCCGCCTTTCTCTTTCTCTCTCCATACCATCCATATATCTTAATGTTGTCTATCATCTGAAGCTTCCGGTCAGTTTTCTTGTCCAGCAAACTGGGGCACATGTGGCAATGTCCCTTTTTTCTTCCATTTCCAGCTGATACATTGGCTAATGCAGTGTTCCTTCTGTGCAATGTGTGTACCAAGTACTTCCATACAAATATGCTCTGGCTTCCTCAATACTACAATTGTAGATCTCTGGGTGATGCAGGTATGTACCAGCTGGTCACCTAGTTCAAGCGGCAATAGGCGTCTATGATGTTTTGTTTCAATTCCCATTGAGGAGTCTAGAGAGTGTTCACAGAACTGACGTCATTTATGTTGCACAACAGTCGTACACACCACCTCACAACTTGTGTACACTCTACCCATGTTGTCAATAGTATCCATCTCTGCTTTGAATTTGTTACAGACGAGTATTATTTGTGGCTTGAAATTGTTGTTTTCCTTTGAACAAGACTACCTGTGATGACAGCAGCACAACACAGTCTCTTTCTTTTTGGATTATAAAATGTCCGTCAAATCACCATGACCCGAAAAATAGACGAAAAACTTCTCTTCCTTCCCTATTATGAAGGGTTGGGTATGTCAACTTTTTTCCTCCCTGGCAGTGAGGGCTAGGTTTTGAGCTAAAAGGTTCTGTGTCAAATTACAGCTTGTGAAGAGGTTGTCTGTCGTTACCTTTTTCCGTGTACCGTAGAGACCCAATAAAACATCTTGGACAATTCTCACTCCTTGGTGCTTGTCTGTTCTCTGGAGACTCATCCAGTTTCCATCCTGTGTATACTTATATGTCATGAGTACAGTATGATAAGTTTTGCATCTGTTCACGTACAGATATTTGTACCATATTTCCTGGGTTTAGTTCTGATGAATAACTTGAAGTAACAATATTCACGTAGAGGTAAAAGCTCCTCGTCAACCATAATGCATTCAATAGGACACTATGCACGTCCTAAATTTGCTACAGACATCTCAAATACGTCTTTCAATTGAGACAATTAATGCTTTTATTTCGTTGAGTGGGAGTATACTTATCATTAAAACGGAGAAAAAAATTATTTAATATGCCTATATTCTTTCACAATATGAAATTACATTGCTGCAGAGCTCTAAAAGTATTGTTACTAGTTTAATGTTCGCAAAACAACAAATACTGAGTTAGAGATAATACCAATACAAATTTTCTGATGATGATGCTTACTATGAAATGGAATCAGTAATCTACGTAAAGATTAATTTTTTGGTCCTACAGAATATATCAATTATGGTAAGATTTGATATTAGTGGAGAAAAATTCGCTCCGGCGCTGGGGATCGAATCCGGGTCCTTGGTTCTACGTACCGGGAGCTCTAACCATTGAGCTACGCCGAAGTTCAATCTACAACACCAGATCGAATCCCTCTCCAGTGTTTTTCCCTTTGTGGCTTAACTCCAAGTTCGACATGTATGTTGACATTTTATATTAAGTCAACTGCCATTATACGAGAAGTGCATTCAATTGACTTGGTTACCATAACAGATATATTCTGTATGACCAAACAGTTAATCTTTACGTAGATTCTTCGCCCAACATTGCATAATACTGTGGAATCCCGGCCACCAAGTTACTCAATTGAGCGTGTTCATGGATCCTAAAAAATTTTGGCAGACAATTAGAGAGGCAACTAACTTAGAACCAAAAGTGCAAGATGATATTACGGAATTGTACAATAAAGATGGTGTATTAATTACGGAAAAATTTGAAATAGCTCAGGAGTTTAATAATTATTTTTCAAATATTGGCATTGAAATTGTTTCTAGTATAACAACTAGGAGGAGTGGTAATTTTTGTAGTAATATGAAACAACTACAGTCTTCTATGTTTTTGTTCCCTGTAACAGAAAATAAAATAATTAAACATGTTACCTCATTAAAAAATAACTCAAGCTCTGGCGAAGATGCTATATCCTCCAAAATATTTAAACTGTGCAGTATTTTCCTGGCAAAACCGCTTGTTCATGTATTTAATTTGTGCTTCTTATATGCCAAATTTCCAGATAAATTAAAAAGTGCTATAATTGTCCCCATTTTCAAATCAGGAGATAAAAAGTGCACGAATCACCCTCTATATCACAAGAATAAGGGATAGGAGAAGTTATAGCATATTTGTAATCCGGAATTTCGAAACAATCACAGCAAATAACACACTAGTGTCAAAAAAAGAGTAAAGCAAAGGCAGTTGACTTTGGACAGAGAGGTTTATTAAAAAGAAAAGCCAACTAAGAAGTGACTAACGTTATGTAATTCTTATAAAATTTGTTGTACAAGTGAACATCAAATTGTTGAGACAATTTTGATGGGCCTAGGGGTTTCTGCCACCGAAAATTTCGTCATAGTATAAGTAGACACATTGTTTTAATCATAATATGTATGGTCACACTGTGTATTTTGGTCACTTTGGGCAAGTAGTCACATTGTAAAATAGTCACAATGGGGGTTTTCTTCGTTGGAAAATTCAACACGGGCATAGATGGTCATAGATAAATATTTATGTTCTTTCAGAGTGGGTTTTACAATCGTACAACTAAACATTTACAGCAAAATCGTACCCAATCGCTAGTAGATAACCGAGAATATCATCACTTGAACTGCCAACATAGAAAACAAAAAATCACACTCAATCGCTTTCACCTTCATTTTGACGGGATAATAAAAGCCTAAACTAACCTAACCTAACATAAGTGCGTCGGTGTCTATTCCAAAATCGGCGGAAGTCGCTCAACGCTCGTTTAACCAAATCCTGGCATCTGTATTAAGATACTTTCTCTTCTTGATGAGTGAGAAGCCGGACTGCAATCTTTCGAAGTCTCGATCAATTACGGCTACCTCATTGTGGAGCTGATATTTGGAGGGAAAACTGATTGTTGATGTTCCTTTACCGCGTCTCCGACCTCTGGTATAGTTGTATTGAACATAGTTAAGGGTTACAGACAATAAATCATCTACATTTTAGACAATAAATCATCCACATTTTCTACCAGCAGATTAAAAGCTTCTAAAATATCGTCCTCTGAAACGAAAGCCAATGCCAATAAGGAGTGGAACTGTGTTTTTAGTTCATTTTCTTTCCTGCGATATTCTTCACATAGTCCTAACTGTATGGATGAACCTACTAAGTGTCGAAAATGTAATGTGTGACGAAATTTTTGCATGTCAAAAAATTTATGACGAGAACGCCGGATGTCAATTTTGATACTTCCAACACTACTCATAAATTATTTTCAAGGATGTACCTCTATGTGTCTCTAATCGTAATGTACCGCCTCATGAAATAGGTTTGTATAGATTTTAATATTAAAGAATTGAATATATACAGTATTTGTTGTGACTATTTTATAGACTGATAGAATATTTACTTCAGTATTACAGCTACTAATGAGAGGACTGTGTCATCAGAATTGGACAGTCTTGCACTTGAAGAGAACGAGACTGTGTGCGACATTCCCAAGAATTCAGGTTCCTCGGGAAAAGCTGTGCAGACGCGTGAAGATGAGAAGCTGTTGAAATTAGATTTGTCTAAGATACGTTTCTCGCTTGCGGAAAAATTGAACGGGCATTTACCAATGGACGTAGGTAAAGAAGCTTTAGGCGATGTTTATGGTAAGTGTTTATCAATGTCGAAGTACGTAAAAACTCATGAACGCCTGCACACAGCCGAGAAACTTTTCAAATGTGATGTTTGTGGTAAGTGTTACTCGCATTCGGTGAAACTAAAAACCCATAAGTGCCTGCACACTGGCGAGAAACCTTTCAAATGTGAAATTTGTGGAAAATGTTACTCGCAGTTGGGTTATCTGAAAACACATGAACTAATGCACACTGGCGGGACACCTTACAAATGTGATGTTTGTGGTAAATGCTTCTCGCAATTGGGTTACTTAAAAACCCATAAACGCATGCACACTGGCGGGTTAGATTATAAATGTGATGTTTGTGGTAAGTGTTGCTTGTATTCGGGTAATCTAAAAGTCCATAAACGAAGACACACTGGCGAGAAACCCTTTAAATGTGATGTGTGTGGTAAATGTTTCTCGGTGCCGATTACCCTAAAAACCCATAAACGCCTGCACACTGGCGAGAAACCTTTCAAATGTGACGTTTGTGGTAAATGTTATTCGCAATCTGGAAACTTGAGAGCTCATGAACGCCTGCATTCTGGCGAGAAACCTTTCAAATGTGACGTTTGTGGTAAAGGATATTCGCAGTCTTGTCACCTAAAAGCTCATGAACGCCTGCATACTGGCGAAAAACCTTTCCAATGTGATGTTTGTGGTAAGTGTTACTCGCAGCCAGGTTACCTGAAAGTTCATGAACGCCTGCACACTGGCGATAAAGCTTTTAAATGTGATGTTTGTGATAAGAGTTTCTCGATGTCGAGTACCCTCTACAGCCATAAACGTTTGCACACTGGCGAGAAACCTTTCATTTGTGATGTTTGTGGCATGTGTTTCTCGCGTTTGAGTATTCTAAGATTCCATGAACGCCGGCACACAGGCGAAAAACGTTTCAAATGTGATGTTTGTGGTATGTATTTCTCGATGTCGAATAGCCTAAAAAGACATCTGCGCAGGCACAGAGGCGAGAAACCTTTTAAATGTGAAGTTTGTGGTAAGTGTTTCTCGGATTCGAGTATCCTAAGAGACCATGAACGCCTGCACACAGGCGAGAAACCTTTCAAATGTGGCGTTTGTGGTAAATGTTTCACTCAGAAGAGTAACCTAAGAGTCCATGAGCGCCGGCACAGATGCGAGAAGCCTTTCAAATGCGATTTTCGTTTTGAGTGATTCTCTGAGTTGTCTAAAAAGTCATGAATTCTTGCACACAGTCGACAAGCTTTGTAAATGCGAGGGTCGTCAAATGTTTTTAGCTAGTAGGCATAGCAAAGTATTCATGTACTCAAACCTATTGGTAACAAACCTTTCTGATGCGATTTTTGTGGTAAATCTTTTTCGCGTCGGGTGGTCTAAAAAGCCATCAACACCTATGGACAAGAAGACTTTCAGGTTTGGTATCTGTGAAAGTTGTTTCTTTTGGAAGACTATTTTAAATATGTTTTCAAACATACTGACGAAAAGTTTTGGCAATGCGATATCTGTGGATTGTAAGCTAAGCTAAGACTTTTAGGTCTGAACCACAATAAACGGGAACGAAAACTACAACGAGGACGGAAATATACTGTTAATATACATACGTTGAAAGATGAGCCTTCGCAATTAACCAGGAATTTGCAGGACCGTCAAAGTTAATTCACTTTTTGTCATAAAGCTATATCATCTCGTATATTTTGTAGCAAGGATGCTTCTTCATCCATCATGTGTAAATAAATCAGAAATTCAGTAGATTCACTTCCAGTATTATGCTACATGGGCGGGTTGGCTGCCAAGTGGTGTAGTCCAAACTTCTATGTTTTCAGGAGAGCAAATTTGAAGTTTTCAATGCTCTGTAAATTCAGATTTGTATATGTATTGAGTATATAATAAAATGGCAATAAGTGGAACATACACAATTTCAATTAGAAGTTATAAATCTATCTTGCAACTATTTTAACTACTATACCTCAAAAATTAACTTTTCCAAATCATTATCTTGGAAAAAGTAGCGTTCCCCTAACTGAAACAAAAATAAATTGGGAGAGGAAATGAGATTAAAGAAAGGTTGAAACACTACTCAAAAACAGAATTGTTATTTATTGTTAAGAAATACGAACAAAAATAAACGTTGAAGAGAACAAAATGAAAATTCATACGATGTCATCTGATATCATAATTTCATCAACTTATTCATAGTCATCGGAAACAGTTCAAGGATCAGAATTTGACGCAAGAAAAAAGAAATGATGACAAGGGCGTATAAATGCCTTAGGTCCCCTATATCTTTTTTCTTTGCTTTTGTGACGAATCGTCCATCATGATAAGCCGTTTCAAGTTGATGCTGAGTCAGGCACATTGTATCCATTTTCTTGATTTTGTAAGAGTAACAATATTTAAAAATAAAGTTTCTCAGTTTTTGGAAGTGTAAGTTGAATTGTGTATTTAAAATGTGACGATAGTAACTTTCTTTCACGAACTCGCTATTGTCCTTAAGGCATGCTTCTTTGTACAATTCCATCCATTAGTGTACAGTCTTGAACAACACTTACCTAATAATAAGAATGTTTGGAACACAACAGAGTAAACAATGTCCACAGGCGGTGACAGCACAGAATCTGTGTGCAGATAACACTGGCAGGAGCACCTGGACTTACACCACTTGACTGCCAAGGCGCTCAGCAGTTTCGTTCAGTGTAATAATATTTTACGCTATTTGTGAACGAACTATTGAACTTGGACACACATTACTTGTCGGATACACAGAACTGGATGTCTTCTAACTATAAGTGATGTTAGTCCATTTTTCAGTTTTTGTGACTGACACCACTTGGCAGCCAACCCGCTCACATGTATCTGAGCAGATTACCATTTGATTTGAATTCTTAATAAAATTCTGTCGTAAATTTTATAGTAGGATAACCTGTGTCTGAAAAACACTTTCAGCACGTAATAGGAGTGATAATAGGACGAAGAAGAATACAGTACATAAGATTTGCTGATGATATGGCGTTGTTAGCAGAAGAGGAGATGATACCAAGGGATATGCTACTGGAGGTGTGACAGCTCTGAGCAGTAGTATGGGATGAGGATAAATTGAAATAGGACGAGGACCATGGTCATAGGAAGAAAAATTAAGAAGGTAAACTGCGAATTCTAAATGAGGCAGTAGAACAAGTGGACAGTTTCAAATACTTGGAGTGTACTATAAGCAGTAACGTGATCTGCTGCCAGGAGGTCAAATTGAGAATAGCAATGCTCAAGGAAGCTTTTAATAGAAAAAGCATTTTTGTGGGCCTCTGGAAAAAGAACTAAGAAAGATACTAGTAAAGTGTTTTGTATGGATTGTGGCATTGTATGGGGCAGAAACATGGGTATGTTGGTTAATTGTGAATCATACAACTCTTTTATAGTAATGCGGTGTATTTGTCAAAATTTTATTAAAGTAACCATAATTTTATATATTTATCACATTATGTCTTATTTGTACTCATTCATGACTATGAAAAATGTGATAAAATATCAAACAGGATGAAATGAGGCTTTATGCTACAAGATTACGAAATATAACGGGCTGTGTGAACTATACTGTACTTAGTGTAATGTGTGGAACAAAATGAATCAGATGAATATGGAAACATTTTATTTCCTTCAAATCTTCCATACAAAAATTAATAACCCATAGTTATTCAATCAAGAATAAACTTTCCTTAAAATAGTAAAATGTTTTTAATTACTTGAAGTAAACCTTTCATGAGTGAACCATTATTTTGTCAGTTCTCTTATGTTTGAAATAATATCGTATGAGAATTTTATGTAAAGGTTTATTTTCATCCTTTAGGTAATCTATAATATCTCGCAAGCGCCTCTCTTTCCGTGTGAAAGCTTGCTTGATACAATTAAAGGCTGCAGAGCGGAGGTAAGATTGTTCAAATTCACTTTCTTGGTGATTAATCTACTCTCGGTTCATTGTTCAAAATCACTGAAAAGTTGTTCGAGTCATAACTAGTCCACGGTTGTCCGTCGTTATTCTTATCCACTCAGTTTTCGAGATCTGAAGTTTAGTCGTTGCAAGAGTGTCTTGAGGAGCACTTTTAATGTCAGAGAGTTCAGATGAATGAGATACTTGCAATGTGTGGTTGGTCAAATTTTTGTAAAACAATAATTACTTTCATTAGATCTAGTGGTACCTCACAGTTGCACTTAGTCTTGCAATTTACATTTTGTGCAAAATTCGTTCAGGATTTACGGAAAAGAGATCTGAAATAAGGTATTTTTGGCCATCTTCAATAATAAATCCCTTAGCTATGAGAGGAATAACATCTAATTTTTTGTACATCTGTCGATCTGGTTGACGAGTTGGTATAGCGCTGGCCTTCTATGCCCAAGGTTGCGGGTTCGATCTCGGGCCAGGTCGATGGCATTTAAGTGTGCTTAAATGCGACAGGCTCATGTCAGTAGATTTACTGGCATGTAAAAGAAATCCTGCGGGACAAAATTCCGGCACATCCGGCGACGCTGATATAACCTCTGCAGTTGCAAGCTTCGTTAAATAAAACATAACATTTAACATTTGTACATCTTGATTACACACCTTCAACTTTATTAACAATTTGACAAAGCTGTTAAATGTACAACTTCCTGCATTAAATGAAGCTATTATGGTATAGTACTTTAGTCACTCACGACGAATAATTCGTATGCAAATAAATACCTTTGCATTGAGTTTAGGTGCTGCTGGTTTGATGAGTCTGAGTTGTTTCATATTGTGTGGTATTACGTGTTTGCTTTTGTTGATTGTATTTTTTATTGTGTTGTGGTTTTGTGTGGTGGGATCTTTTTCAAGTTCTGTGATGTTGTTTTGTTTAAAGTATGTTTCTATTTTCTTGTGTAGGTCTTGTTTGTGTAGTATTACTGTGCAATTGCCTTTGCTTTGGTTAAAATGAGGTTATGTTGTTGTTTTGCTTTTAGTGTTTTTATTGTTATCTGTTCTCTTTTGTTTGTGTTGGGTTCGCGTATTTTGTTTATGTGTCTTATGATGTCTTGTCTGATGTATTCTTGGTGTTCTGTTTTTGTGTTTTGTATTGCTGTTTCCGTGTTGATGATTGTCTGTGTTTTTTGTTTTGGTCCTGTGTTGTTGTGTGGTATGTTATGTTTTAATCCCTTTTCCAATAGGGTTGGGGTTGAAAAGACAAAAATATATTTATTAAATTCTCTGATTCCATAATTTTACGGATTTTCAAGTATGATAATGAAATTATTTGTATCAGTCCAATAACGTAAGAATCAAATGAATTTAAGGGAACGAACAAGTGAAAAATGTGGAAAAATGGAAAAAAATACAAATTTTTGTTTTTATGTTCATAATTTTATTTAAACCTTCTACTTTCATAATATGGCCTCATTTTTTATTTGGGAGCCCTTTAAACCGTGTCACATGACGTTTAAATGTCTGCTTGCACGTGCTTCGTTGCCCTTTAAACGAGCTGTCAGCTCTAAAGTTTATGTTGAGCTTTGTAATTTGAATAAAGCGGGCTAGTTTTTTTTCTGGTGTGTATCTAGTGAAATTAAGTTTGTTGTCACTCCTGAATATACTATCAGCTTGCCTGTCAGCCCTGCAAATACTTCCTTTTGAAACTGAACGGCAAAATATTGTTTGTGGACCGTTTCTTCTCGAGTTTGTGCGTTTGTACGTGAATATTCATACTTGTTTTGCTGATTTCGTGTTATTTAGGATGTTATTAAAGTTTTACACTAATTTTGTATTCAATTAGTTGTATATATTAGTGTGAATAAGTTAGTATAAGTGCATTAGGTTAGGAATCGTCACAATAACATTCAAGACCACATGTATAACTCAACATTTAGCATTTTAGGCATAGTTTTAGTTTTCTAAACATGAATAGACTAAGTGACATTCATAATAAGGGCAAGAAACGATCAAAATATGCTAATAGGGCTAAAAATTTAGCAAATATAAGGTGGAAGAATGCCAAAACTATTGTGGAATGTGTGCAACAAGAAAATGTGTTAGGCCTAGTTGGTGATAATGAAGATCAAGTGTCAAAAGAAACAAATAATAAACAAAGTGCTAGTGAGATAAAGTTGATAAAATATGGCAACTTGCAGGAGAATTCAAATATAAGTGCCCCCCAGTGTAGTGAAGACTACACATTAGTGCATGTAAGTTTGTGGAGTGAACTGTATAAAGGAGTAAAATGTGGTGAATGTGGAATGGATAGTGCAAAAGCTGAGCTTACTGAACCATCAGGCTTTGCATTTAAAGTGATAGTGAAGTGTTATAATTGCAACACAGTGTTGAATGAAATGTATACAAGCCCTAAGGTAGGTAACACTGAGTCAACTCGACCTCCCTTCGATGTAAATAGGAGAATGGTCAACGCCTTTGTTACCATGGGAAAAGGACACTCTGCTATGGAACAACATTGTATGGCTATGGGTATGGCAGGTTTGAGCTCACCATCCTTCAACTCTCACCTGATAAAACTGACGGAAGAAAACAAACTTGTTAGACAACATGTGTTGAGAAATGCTCACTCTGCAGTTAGACGAGCTCACATGGAAGTGGACAGTTCTATTAGTGATAGTGATGTTATAAATATTGGTGTGTCATACGATGGCACATGGATGAAGTGTGGACATACATCAAAGTATGGTTTAGGTTTAGTCATAGATATTTTAACAGGGCTAGTGTTAGATTTTGAAATAATGTCAAAATATTGCAGTACTTGTGAAAAGACAGAAAAAAAAAATGGATGTTGCAAGTGACGAATATAAACAGTGGTATCAAAGTCACAAAGATGCTGGTGTTTGTGAGAAAAATTTTGATGGATCTTCAAATGCCATGGAGATGAAAGCTGCAGAAATTCTCTGGACCCGGTCCATTAGGTTGTGTAATATGAGGTACACAACCTTATTGTCTGACGGGGATGCAAAAACACACCATCACCTTCAGCAGCTTCAAGTTTATGGTGAAGGCATTGACATTAGAAAAGAAGAATGTGTGAACCACGTTGCTAAGAGAGTAGGTAAAGGTCTACAGAATATTGTTAGGGAATGGAGAGGCACAGATTCCTCAATCGGAGGCAAAAAAAAGGGAAGTCTGACTGCAGAAATGATACCTCGACTGCAAAATTACTACAGAAAGGCCATTATTGATAATATCCCCGATGTAAACAAGATGAAGAAAGCCATCTATGCAACACTTGACCATGCAATGTCCACGGATGACAAGCCCCTGCATTCAAGATGCCCTAGTGGTGAAAAGTCATGGTGCTTCTTCAACCGGGCCATTGCGAAGCAAGAAGCTGTTCCGAAGCATGACTTGAAAACCATGAAGACAGTGTTGCGACCTGATGTTGTGGCTAAAATCATGCCAGTGTACTGTAGACTAGCTAGTGATGAACTTCTTAGCAAGTGCACTGCAGGAAAAACTCAAAATGTGAATGAAAGTGTTCATAGTGTGATATGGCGGAAGTGCCCAAAAGAAATTTTTGTATCAAAAAAAAAACTTGAAGTGGCTGTTACTTCTGCTGTGACTGAATTTAACATGGGTTGTACAGCAAACATTTCCATGAGAGATTTAGTGTCAACAGTGAAATTATCTCCTGCAGCATACAAAATTGGCAATAGGAGAGACAAGCGTCGACTGCAGCAAGCGGCTACTTCAACCAGTGAGAACTTCAAAACAAGCAGGAAGAAGCTACGTTTGTCAAAAAGTGTCACTGAAAGTAGGAAAAAGCAGCAGGAGGGTTCAACATATCAGGCAGGAGGGTTTTAAGCAATTTCCATAATGTGTAAGTACTCAAACATAGTGTTGAACTTTAAAACTTGATTTTCTCCCTTTTAAATTTTATTACATTTTAACATGTTCAAATTGCTCCATATGATGCATTTCTTAACCAATAGTGATGAAATTTTTACCACAAGCCCACATTACCTAAAGGAAAAAGACTGTCACATGGATTTTTAAAATATTTATTATTTGCCAAGATATAAATTGATTAAGATGCATGAAATTAATTTTTTTCTTTAAATTGGCACTCACCCAGTTTTGAATTTTTTTCTCAGTAACTAAGAAGTGCTAACTAAAAATCATGTGATCGATGTTTTATTATTGTTAGAGGAACTGTTCTATATTTTTTTTAAATTCATAATGTTAAGCGTTCATCATGCAGCATTTTTTAAATATTAATTAGTATTAATTGGTAAATAATTAATTTCTTCAAAACTAATTAAGATACATTGATGAAATTTATAGGGATGTTTTAAATACATATCAGCACTCTGTGGTAAAAATTTCAGTCCATTAGCATCACAAATGCATAATTTGAATATTTCACTTGTTCATTCCCTTAAGTACATAATGTGAATATTTAAACAAGGAAATATATTCAGTTCATTTTCTTGTGCTGTGATTTTGTATGGCACATGTTACTTTCCATAACAGAATGTATACTATTTTTTCTCATGACAGCATACTTTTTTTTTTTAAAAATGAGATTGTTTACTTGCCTGCAAAGCAAATCTGATTTCTCACTTAATTCGGTCATTAATTTTCTTTCCCCGAGTTGTTGATTGTTCAGACTCACTAACTACTACTGTCACATGTAACTCTCACCACAATTTGCACCTACTTCGCGGCTGTCAGTTTCTGATGTATTGATGTTTTTATTTAATTGGTTATTTTACGACGCTTTGTCAATTACTATGGTTATCTGACTCCGAATGAGATGAAAATGATAATGCCGGCGAAATGAGTCCAGGGCCTGCGCTGAAAGTTAGTCCTACCCAACTTATTCCAACCAGGATTTGTACCCAGGCCCCCCTAGTTACTCGGTCAAGCATGCTAACCGTTACTCCACAGCGGTGGACGACGTATTGATTTCACTGACATTAAATCAGCCCTTGAAGACATGCTTTCTTTCTCTAGGTGGTTTCCGTCTGAAGCACGTTTTTTTTTTTTTTTTTTTCAAATATATAGAATAGGAAGGAAATACACTGGAACAGCTCCTTCTCTCAGTCTCGTGGTATATCCCGTATAATCCATGTCTTCGGGATGGGAATGTTGAGTGCACACTACCGAAGCTGTAGTCGGTTGCCAATTTTCACTCTTGATTATCTTTACGTAATGTTTTGTTCTGCTCATATGCGGTTAAGCTCTGAACGCGGCCGATACAGTGAAAATCCACGGAGACTTCGCCCAGCAGGTGTGCGGTTTCGAGAACTGCTTTCTGAGCTCGACGTCCATTTACTATCAGTCCGCATACTGGAACATACCACCACTCCACCGTGGATTATGCGACATCCCATGTTTGATGTAAGTTTGATGTAAGTCTGAGCCGATGTTTTAAGAATTTTACACCAGCTTTTGTTTATAGACTTCATTTTGGTGAACTTTTATCACGATATCCAAATTATTCATTAGTTTTTACTGACATCCCGTATAAATGATTATGTTGGTTGTACCTTCGTTACAAATGGAGAGATATTTAAATATATAGACTGAGCCAATATACTAGTGTTTTTACTGCTGAACTCTATGCTTTTTACAGAGCCTTATTGACTTTTATTAGGCAACCTCGGGGCAGATTCCTTATCTGTTCCGACTCTTTTAAGTGTCATTCAGTCCTTGCAGTCTTTTAATTGTGATGATCCGCTTGCGTTAAGAACTCAGGAGCTGTTCCACACTCTCCTTAGCTCTGATTATGAGACTAGAGTAGTATGGATTCCTGGTCATGTAGGGATTCCAGGAAATGAGGCCGCGGATGCTGCAGCCAGGGCTGGTGCACCGAATGGCTCTCTGGTATATTGGCGCGAGAGGTGGCAGGACATTCGAAACTACTAATAATTATTATTATTTTTACTTGCTTATTTAACGACGCTTTATCAACTACTTGGTTACTTAGCGTCGATGGGAGTGGTGATACTGTAATGGTATTTGGTGAGATGAGACAGAGGATTCGTCGTATATCATTTATTAGCTGACATTCGCCGTAAGGTTGGGGAAAACCTCGGAAAAAACCCAACCAGGTAATCAGCCCTAGTGGGGATTGAACCTGTGCCCGAGAGCAACTCTGGATCGCAGGCAAACGCCTGAACCGACTGAGCTACGCTGGTGCCTTAAGATAAATTATTATGTGTAGTAAATTTATTTGTAATTTAATATGAATTCGTTTTAATCTGTTTACCTAATTGTAATTACTGAAGGTAAATCATACTTAATTCGTATACATTCAACAAACTAATACACAATTATAATAAAAACAATTTATTTAATTCTCAATTAAAAAAGTGCCCTGAAAACATAATCAAATCATCGAAAACAAAGAGTCAGAGTGGCAGACTTTAGAAGAACAGAAGATAGGTTGGAAATAAATAAAAAGAGATTTCGATGCAAAAGAACCTCATCCCAATATCTTCAGCAATGTTGCAGAAAAATGGGATAATATGAAAGTAGATGCAAGAAAATATCACGCTACCAGCGACATAATCATTCTTAACAATTGAAACATGATATGCTGTAATAATTAGTCACTAACATGATGCCTACTCGTTGTAAAATATATTAACTCTTCGTTGGTTGCCCTCCATTTTGTAACATGGTTGGTCGCGGTTTTTTAATCTCTGTACTGGGTAATTTATATGTAACATGTTTTTGTTTTACCTTCGAGTAGGCGCGTCGTTGGTTTAAAACCAACACGCTGGATTTTCCCGTTTCAAATAATTGCTGTCAATGGTGACAGGTTACTGAAAACAGGTATTATTTAATTACCCTTTCCTCTAACAACACCTGGTAGCGAATTGTATATGCGCGTATGTTTGCAGTTTCTGTCGTGGTTTGAAAGTGCTTAGACGCATTTGTTAGTAATTGTCCAGCACGCGTCCGTTTGTAACATACCTTGTCTTTGTTACTTGTAGAATCTGTGACTAAGTGTTAAGATTAGTGAATAATAGTTAGAAAGTTTTAATAGTCTAATTGTATTGTATATTTCTCACTATAAGGATTATATGATTCCATTCAGAACATTACCAGTCACATATAATATAATATAATATAATATAATATAATATAATATAATATAATATAATATAATATAATATAATATAATATATAATATAATATATAATATAATATAATACAATACAACATTATATATATATATATATATATATATATATATATATATATACGTAGTATGTAAAGGACCGAGATACCACAGTCTAGTATATACAGTCACAAACCTCAATACGTAGTAAATATGCATCCATAGATAGTTGCTAACCACTAGGATCGCTACTATCGCCTCACTACAGACAATGCGAAATAGTATCTGGACAGTCTATTGTTCAAAAATCAAGCTTCGCGACTGTATATACTAGAGTAGACTGTGGGGATACATCATAGATTATATTCCACTCCTACATTACATACATGGTAACTTGTACATGCTATAGCGTATACTATATGTTATAATTACACATACAGATTATATATGTTAATTATATTATATTTGTAGTATGGCCTACCCTTATATTGCTATTGCCATGTATGATTTATATGGCATATTATTATTATTATTATTATTATTATTATTATTATTATTAAAAATACAAAGTATATGATTACGTCTCGTGACGAGAATATTGTACGAAATGGAAATGTAAAAATTGGAAATTTATCCTTTGAAGAGGTGGAAAAAATTCAAATATCTGGGAGCAACAGTAACAAATTTAAATTACACTCGGGAGAAATTAAACACAGAATAAATATGGGAAATGCCTGTTATTATTCGGTTGAGAAGCTTTTACCATTCAGTCTGCTGTCAAAAAATCTGAAAGTTAGAATTGATAAAACAGTTATATTACCGGTTGTTCTTTATGGTTGTGAAACTTGGACTCTCACTTTGAGAGAGGAACATAGGTTAAGGGTGTTTGAGAATAAGGTGCTTAGGAAAATATTTGGGACTAAGGGGGATGAAGTTGCAGGAGAATGGAGAAAGTTACACAACACAGAACTGCATGCATTGTTTTCTTCACGTGACATAACTAGGAACATTGAATCCAGACGTTTGAGATGGACAGGACATATAGCACGTATGGGCGAATTCAGAAATGCATATAGAGTGTTAGTTGGGAGGCCGGAGGGAAAAAGACTTTTTGAGGAGGCCGAGACGTAGATGGGAAGATAATATTAAAATGGATTTGAGAGAGGTGGGATATGATGGTAGAGACTGGATTAATCTTACTCAGGATAAGGACCGATGGTGGGCTTATGTGAGAGCGGCAATGAAACTCCGGGTTCCGTAAAGCCAGTAAGTAATTATTATTATTATTATTATTATTATTATTATTATTATTATTATTATTATTATTATTATTATAGTCCACATTTGTGGAGTAACGGTCAAGCGCGTCTGGCCGCGAAACCAGGTGGCCCGGGTTCGAATCCCGGTCGGGGCAAGTTACCTGGTTGAGGTTTTTTCCGGGGTTTTCCCTCAACCCAATACGAGCAAATGCTTTTGATTATTATTATTATTATTATTATTATTATTATTATTATTATTATTATTTATAGTCTAAATTGTAATAAAACTCAGTCCCATATTTCAATTTGTAGAATTTGTCGCCTTATGGTTTAATTTTATTGCATTATAGGTCTAGAGGATTGGAACCTAAAGTTACATGCAATCTTAGTGATGAAGATTCTGATGAACCTAATTCAAACCACGAAGAAAGGGACAGTGATAGGGACCTGAGTGAAGAAAATATTGAAGATAGTAATCATGAAAGTGAATCAGAGCAAGAGGGTTCGGAAGGAGAAGCTGAAGATTCCAAGGATAAAATCAGTGCTTATTTTATAGGTAATGACAAAATTACTCTGTGGGCAAAAACCGAATGTGTAAAGCGTTCTAAAACTAAGAACAAAAATATTCTAAGAATTAATCCGGGTCCTACGAAGTTTTCTAAGGACATCTCAGACGAATTGAGTTCTTTTCTCAAAATGATTAACTGTGATATTATTCATGAAATTATAAATTATACAAATGAATACATATCAAAGAAGGATGAAACCATTCAATATTCTCGGGAAAGAGATAACAAACCTACATCTAGGTCTGAAATAATGGGTCTATTACGCCTACTTTTTCTAATAGGCGTAAAAAAAGTGACAACATACTAATCTTCTGGAACTATGGGCCTCAGATGGCACAGGGATTCAGATATTGAAAGCGATTATGAGCTATAAAAGATTTCTTTTTCTTCTTAGAAGCCTATGCTTCTATGATATGAACACTAGAACGGAGAATAAGGAATCTGATAAATTAGCTGCAATTCGTACAGTCATGGATGCATTTATCTTCAACTGCGTACAGTGTAACAACATTACAGAATATTGCACTACTGATGAAATGCTGCAACCTTTTAGAGGTCTCTGCGCATGGATTCAGTACATTCCTAGCAAGCCAGCTAAATATGGCCTAAAGATATTCGCATTATGTGATGCAAAAACATTTTACTGCTGAAATATGGAAGTCTACTGCAGTAAACAACCTCAAGGGGATTATGAGGTATCTAATTCTCCGGCAGACATAGTGAAAAGACTTGTAGTGCCTATTGAGAATTCAAATAGGAACTTGACCACAGATAATTGGTATACAAGCTATGAGCTTAGTGAGTATTTACTGGAAAAGAGAATTACATTTCTGGGAACAATGAGAAAGAATAAGAAGTAAATACCACTGAAATTCCTTCCCCACAAATCTAAAGCTGTCGGAACCACACAATTTGGATTTCTGCAAGACAAGACAATGGTGTCCAATGTACCTCGGAAAAATCGAGCGGCCATCCTCCTGTCAACAATGCATGACTCTGCATCAATTGAAAACGAGACTGAAAAGCCGGAAATAATAATAGACTATACTGTAACAGAACGAAAGGCGGAGTAGATACTCTTGATAAGATATGTGCCTCTTATTCAGTATCGCGTGTAACCAGAATGTAGCCTTTAGCATTGTTCTTCACATTCCTAAACATTGTGGGCATCAATGCACAAATACTCTACACTTTTGTCAAACCAGATGGGTCAATGAGAAGAAGGATTTTCCTCAAAAACTTAGCTCTGAGCTTGATGAAAGAACACCTGGCTATCTGTTCACAAATAGTAACACTTCCATCTGACACAAGAGCATTCTTGAAAAGATATCAGCCTCCTGTTGAGGAAGACAATGATTCTGATGTCAGTCTCCCTCCACAAAAGAGCGAGGGACGTGTTTCATGTGTGGACGCCAAAAGAACTCGGACACCACCATGAAATATGATAAATGTTTCAAATTTACATGTCGTAAGCATTCGAAGAAACAGGTACCGGTACTTTGTTTAGTGTGTTCAGAGTGAAAGTATGATAAGTAGTGTCACATCGAAAAAAAAATCGAAAGAGGAGAATTGGGAGGAAAAATTTAAAGGTACGCAAAACGCGTCCTTGCAAGGGGTTGGGGGCTGTACGAAACTAAATATGTGAGCTCCAAGCCTGTTGGCCACTAGTCTCACTCCGGGTTACGCTGCTGCACTGAAGGAGCTCTAGAAAATTTTGAAGGGGAAAACCAGAAATGGACGTAACCTCTCAGGTACCACATACGCGAGGGGGACGGAAATGTGATCAAGTGATCACATGTTTCCTATACACTGTTGTCTTTACTTGAAACCATTTATGTTAAGTCATTAAATAGACGATTGTAGTATTATGGTACATGATCTATAAATTGCAATCTGTAACTAAATAATTTAGAATATGGATTTTAGCGCATTTTCTAAGAAATAGGTACTTTGTTTAGTGTGTACAGAGTGAAAGTATGTTAAGTAGTGTCGCATGTTTCCTATAGACTGTTGTCTTTACTTGAATTCAATTATGTTGTCATTAAAGAGACTATTACAGTGTAATGGTACATGTTCTATAAATACAAGTTAATAATAATAATAATAATAATAATAATACATCACTGTAATATGTCTGCATTAACATAAACATAGTTAAGTCAATTATTCTTTCTAAATATAATATAAACTACTTGATTTGAATTCAATGTATCCATGTTGATCAAAGTCCAGTGCGTGACTGCTCAAATTGTGAAAATCAACACTCCAGCCGAAAGGTTTATATATTTGTTCCATCCATTGCTTAGCCATTTATTATAATTTTACAATTAGTTACAAATCATACAACATTATTGTTACTAATTTACAACAAAGTTAAACAATATTTTCTTATTTTTAACATTTTCATTAAACATTTGATGCTGTTTTGATCCTTCTTTTCCTACCTCTTTGAGGTGTACAACATGCGTTTCTCAACCATTTTAAATATTTTGATACCATATATGCTCTTTTTTGGCATGTATTGCTGCAAACTGCAGCATTCATAGAAGCTCTTCAACATTTCATCGATGGTAACATATTCAGAAAGACTAGAATGCTTCTTACACTGAAAACAAATTTGTTTAAAATATTTTAAATTAGTACTAGTTTGTCAAGAAATTTCCTTTCTGCCCAGATTCTAACATCATGAAATCGAAGAGCAGGAAGTAGTAAATAAAAACCAGTCAAAAATGTTCAGGATCTGTACCGTCAGTTGCCTAAAGGTCTCTGACATGTTGATGGGATGATTTCATGGATTGTGTCAAGTACAGAAGCCCAAGGAGAGCCTTTATTTCGTTTATATCTGTGTCCAAAATATCTCGCGGATGACTGCAATTTGTCCGAATTTGCTCAATCTTTATATTTGTACATCTCGCAATTTCTTCAATGACTGAGTCGGGAAAAAAATAACTCCCAGCAATCCACTATACTCTTTGCGTCCTTGGTTATACCTGTTACTCCAGATGGATGCAGAACAATATTGCTTCTTCGTTGGTGATTTCTTGGAGCAGCATGAACTTTCCATACTGTTACATTATCTTTTTCTGTATATTGAGGACCTACATAAGGTGAAACATCACCTTCATTAGCTGATTGCTCGCTCCCGCTATCATGGTCAATCATGCAATAGCCAGATCTGAAACTTCTACGTTGTCATTGAAGGCCTCATTCGTCACGGCATGTTTTTCGAGAAATGTTGATGGAAGTTGTTCCTCATACGAAATATCGTCTAGCCACTGACATATTTGACTTTCAGCCTTTGAGATCAATAAAATTCCATAAAATGAAATGTAGCAGAAAAGTAACTCCGAGAAAGAACACACCTGCAACAAGTAACTGTAAATAGGCAATAGAGGGTATGTTTTAAATTGTATAAACAATAATAGTGACTAACGAAAATTAATCAGAGGAGGAAGTGAATAAATGAATAAGTGATTTAGTGACGAGTGAATAATAGATGATAAGGGAGGTGACATGAGGAATTGGAAGTGATTGTAAATTGGAGATGGAAGTGAAAGATTACGAATATAGATAGTGTTTATAAAAGATAGTGTACAATTCAGTGAATTTTAAACGAAGGGAGGGGAGGAAGTACTTCAATATAAATAAACAATACAAGTGTTGAGGCGATCATTAGAAAGATGTGAAAGATCTCAAGGTAAGAGGGTAGATAGTCAATATGGGGCATATTTTATAGTAGTACGAGTAGTAAAGATAAAAGAAGCAGAGTGCACATGTCGATGAAAATTGTATATGAAATAGCAATTATAAAGATATTGGAAGCCCGAATACATAAATTAACTAAATAAGGGTTGTGGAAATATCAATCAAATCAATTAGTATTTTGATTTATCATTTAAATTTTATTTGTCGCAGATTGATTCTGCTCCACTAACATAACCTCACAGGAAATAACACTTGTTTCCCCAGTAGAATACATTGGTGGTAATGCTGTATTTTGTTACTTATATTATATGCTAGTAGAGGTTTGGTGGCAACAGCCCCAAGCTGGTGACTTTGGGGGCAATTAATATTCCAAATTAGACTTAGTTTATTTTATTTTAGTTGGTTATTTAACGACGCTATATCAGTGGCGTATACTGGTTTAAGGGCCTGGGCTACCACTGACCCTATTATTACACAACATATATTTTAAAGTCCCTATAATAAAATTCCTTATCTATTTATATATGAATTTCAGACGTCTTGATTGGAACGAAAATACTTTGATGACTTCGTCATTGAAATTACAGTTGGGCCGCTTGCGAAGTTTCTGTAGAAATGACTTTTCAATGGACATCAATGCCAAGCTGGATAAACGTTCTTGTGTATGAGTTGATCTACAGTAGGATTTTATTCTCTTCAACGCAGAAAATGTTCTTTCTACTGATGCTGACGTAGCTGGTATTGTCACAATTAATGTTGCCAATTTAAGGACTTCAGGAATAACTTGGTTCAGCTGGTTTTCATATATGGCAGATAATATTTCATGGATAGGTTTGTTCGAAAAATCAAAGACCTCTGCTGAATATATTACACTTAATTCATTTTTCAAACGTACTTGATCAAAGTGACTGTTATAGGACTGAAATAATTTGTTTAGTGCCTCATTCGGGAAGTTTTCTCTATAAGCAGAAAATTTTTGAGAATCTAGAAGATATGTGAACTGAAGCTTTCCATAATCAGAAAATCTGTCAGTAATTTCCATGTGCATACGATCTAGTATGCTGTAGTACAGCTGCCTGTATTTCAATTCATCATCTCCTTTTCTTCGCTTTAATGGTGGTTCCATTGTATTGGCTGAAGAATTTTCATTTTCAATATTACTCCATATGGACGGAAACCCACTACGTCTGAACTCGAATATAGTATTTTTTAACTTTGATACCTCTTGCAAGCAGTATGCTATGTCTAGACTTTTTATCTGAAGAATATTGTAGAGCACATCTGTATGTGCGAACACTCTAGCATAGACTTCAAGAAGAAATATATTCTGAAACTGTGTGAAAAAATACAAATATCCTTGAGCCTGCACAATTACATCATCAACCCAGTTTTCTTCAGAGCCATTACAAATGATATTTTCAAAGAAAGCAGTCAGTTGTTCTCTGTATTACTTTACTGTATTTACAAGCCGAGATGTAAAATTGCATCTAGTTGGTGCTACTTTTGGGAGTTTCTTTTTCATAAATTCTTGAGTTTTTCTGATCTTTTAGGAGATGATGAGAAAAATGCAGCTAAACCCGACAGTGTTTTGAAAAAAAAAATGCGGCATTCTGGAATGGATGAAGTAGTTTGTTGCAAAACTTAATTGAGAACATGGCTGTAACAATGGACAAATAGTGCTTGAGGATACTTTCCTTGAACTTTTGTTTTTAAGCCATTAATATTTCCCGCCATAACTGAAGCACCATCGTATGTCTGTGCAATTAACTTATTGCCGACATTGTATTCTGCTATAACACCTTCCACATGCTGAAACCAAGCAGCAGCAGTTTTGCCCGAACTGACATTTGTGAATCCTATAAACCGTTCTTGAACATTGGCAGTACTATCGACGTATCTTAAAACAGTGGACAATTGACTCTGATTGGAGCAGTCACTTGTTTCATCAACAACAGTGGCCGCAAAAGGTGCTTCTTCTATTTCAGATTTTATGTTCTTTATCATAACCCCACTTATAGCAAATATTAAGTCATTATGAATTGCGGGAGAAGTACCACGAAATACTGTTGAACTCTCAAGATGATTGGCCAGTAAATGGTCAAATTCACTTAAGGAACTTAAATATTCAATATAATTTCCAATATTGTCTGATTCCACACTCTCATTATGATCCCGAAAAGCCAATTCTTGTTTTCCTAGAAAGCAGCCTGCGTTAATAAGATGCAGTAAAATCTCCCGATTTTTTTTCCACAGGAGCATTGTGTTGGTTGATATGTAGAGCTTTTTGCTTATCTAGCTGTAAATCAATTCTTGTCTTCCCAAAGTTTGCATAGTTCATGCTACTACAAATATGAGCTTTTGATTTGTCGTGTTTTAGGACTGCCGTTCGAAGGGAGTTGATATTAGAAAACCCTCTTTTGACCACACATTAGTTTCGCGGCTAAATAACAAACATGGCCAGCAAAATAGTTTAGACAGTTTAGAACTACCACACAACCAATTCCACTTACCATATGATGTTGAAGTGAAATGGCGTGTGTACTCACGCTGTTTTTCTTTTACGTCCATGGACAAATTTAACTCAGGAGTTGGTCTTTACATTTTCACAATTTCAACTTCCTCGTTGTATGTACGACGGTTAAAAGACACTTTTAATAAACCTTCTATTACACAGTCATTTTCAACACAAACCTCTCCAGAAACTTGTTCTGCCATATTTTTCACAATATCACTTAATTGGGAAATTAAAAACTTAATAATTCACAATTAATATAACTCTTAGACACTCGAACAAATCACAAATTTAAAATACTGCACTGCAAGAACACAATTACATTCATGAGCTAGCGTGCTAAGCGTACTGTTGCTTCGCGCCTGCGAAGAAACCGATCACGAGAGCGGCAACTCGCCCGGCCTTACACTGCACGTTGGAAACAGAAGAGAGCGGGGGGATGGGCAGTTGTGCGACCGGACAGCGTGCGCGGTACGGTCACAGGCTACCTCACGTAGCAAGCGGTTTCTCCAGTGATGCCGCCTTGACAACTTGTTTCTTTTCGAGAGCAGAGAGCGCATATAAATCTAACAATTACTTTAATTTTAATTACTGTGGTAAAACTGATAATACAAAATTATTACATTATGTTATATTATAAACTTTTTCTTTTGTAATTTCCTTGGGCTACCGCCGGTAGCCCCGGTAGTCCGCAGAATACGCCCCTGCGCTATATCAACTACTAGGTTATTTAGCGTCGATGAGATTGGTGATAGCGAGATGATATTTGGCGAGATGAGGCCGAGGATTCGCCATAGATTATCTTGCATTCACATTACGGTTGGGGAAAACCTCGGAAAAAAACCCAACCAGATAATCAGCCCAAGCGGGGATCAAACCCGCGCCCGAACGCAACTTCAGACCGGCAGGCAAGTGCCTTAACCGACTGAGCCACGCCAGTGGCTTAGACTTAGTCATACTAAGTTAGTTTGTAAATATGATAACTTATGTCCTGTATCATGTATGTGATCAGTGGATGCAATAAATGATTATGATTATAATATGAAGTAATTTCTACTCACCTTAGGTGCAGGAAGCGGCCTATAGCCTGGTCTCACCTATTATGTGTATTTATAAACAACAAATAATATGGAGTGAAATATTTTAAGAAGAGTTTTCCAAATCATTTCATGACATAGTGATAAAGCATCTGACCATAATTCGAAATGTTGTTGGATCGAATAGCCTGCAGCTGTAAGGTAAATTAACAGCTGTAAGGTAAATTAACATGAATCATATGTAACAGATTAAGAAAGAGACGGAAAATAAAGGAAAATGAAGTTATAGAAGACAAGAAGGTGAAGCGATACAAAATTATACCGGTATTGCATTTTCTTACGATAGAGTACAGTAAACTCCACATTTTCACGCATATCCTATTGTAAAGCAACGGCGTATTATTGTTAATTACCAACAAATGAATAAATATCAGCATCCTTGTGACATAGTGATAAAGCATCTGACCATAATTCGAAATGTTGTTGGATCGAATAGCCTGCAGCTGTAAGGTAAATTAACAGCTGTAAGGTAAATTAACATGAATCATATGTAACAGATTAAGAAAGAGACGGAAAATAAAGGAAAATGAAGTTATAGAAGACAAGAAGGTGAAGCGATACAAAATTATACCGGTATTGCATTTTCTTACGATAGAGTACAGTAAACTCCACATTTTGACGCATATCCTATTGTGAAGCAACGGCGTATTATTGTTAATTATCAACAAAGGAATAAATATCAGCATCCTTGTGACTGAGGAAGTAAACCTAGAAAGTGGTTCTTACTGTTATCTGTGGTTGGTTAGACTGGCCCTCATATCTATACTAATAATAAATCTGTAGCCGAAATTTTTCTGGTAATTTTCGATTTTCCAAAAATAATTTGTCCTAACATATATAATTAACCGCCCTGAAACCGAAAATCGCTTTTTTGAAATTTTTGTTTGTATGTCTGTCTGTCTGTCTGTCTGGATGTTTGTTACCTTTTCACGTGATAATGGCTGAACCGATTTATATGAAAATTGGAATATAAATTAAGTTCGTTGTAACTTAGAATTTAGGCTATATGGCATTCAAAACATTTTATTTAAAAGGGGAGTTATAAGGGGACTTGAATTAAATAAATCGAAATATCTCCCTTATTATTAATTATCATGAAAAATATTACATAACAAAAGTTTCTTTAAAAATAATTTTCGATAAGTTTTATTCCATGCAAAATTTTGATAGGACTGATATTTAATGAGATAAATGAGTTTCAAAATTGCAATAACAACGCCATCTAAGGCGGTGCAATGAAATAAGAAACAAATGACTTCATGTATAAGGGACCGTGGACAACAACAATCGAAAGCTATGAAACATACGGTAGCCTAAAGAGAATGTTTCTGTGTTTGTATGAAGTAATATCGGAAGCTAAATTAACCGATTTATATAATTAATTATTAATTCACCATTGGAAAGTGTAGTTTCTCTAGATGGACATAATGCTATAATGTTATTACAGTAACTTCTGAGTGATTCGAGGACAGGTAAGATTAAAATAGCTTCTTATGCACAGAAAACTTGATAGGAATTCGTTTCCTGTATTTCCTAAAATAATTTTTATGACTGGATCAAAATGATCGCATGTTAATTTTTTAATACAATTTAAATTAACATAATAAACTATTTATCCCTCTATCAAAGACGAATGTTCCCTGGATCAAATGTCTTATTTTAATTATGTAATTACTTTATATTTATTTCTAGTGAGTGCAGCGGAGCGCACGGGTACGGCTAGTTTATAATAATAAGATGAAATGCACACACTTATGCAAGAGTCTGCTTGCGCAGTGTTATTTGAAAGGTTCTGTTATTATAGCAGTTAGTCCTACGGTTTTTACCAAGCCTCCCCTTGTTTCCCTGTAATTCATTCTATTTATTTCAAGTAACGAAAATAAAAGTATTGAATTTTTACCACTGAACGGTCAAACCACTGCTTACGGCTTACGCTATAGGTATGCTTGTCAGGTTATGTATCCTCGTTTATTCTCGCAAGAAAAGTTGTACATTGTTGAAGTGTCGTTGTGATATTAAACGATTTCTGCTTCATAGTGCTGCAGCTGAAATCTACGAGTTATATTAATAATTTATAAAATCTTCTTTGAAAATGTGTATGAGGAAGTGCGATTCGAATTTGATCGTTGTAACTTGCAGTGTTTCTCACCTAATCATTGTCAGTTACATAACCTCTTCTTTCAGTTGTAATGGATTTGATAAAAATGCACCCTGACTCCTGAGGATGATCCTTTGGGCTTAGTACCACATGATAACACATACAAAATGGAAGAGAATAAGATTTCATCAGAGGTAAATGAAGTCTTACTATGTATTTTCTTTGTGTGTTTGTCGAACAGTGCCACAAAAGCATATATTTCACACGTTCTATTCAGTAGAATAAATTAGAGTCCCATGCTGTTGCTGTGTGATATGTGGCGTCATGATTTGGCCTGGCATTATGAAATGGTTCTACTCTCATGGGAAGAAACTTTAGCCTAATTCACAGGAGTATAGTTTACAGGAGTCAAGTGCTTGAAGCCTCTAAACTTGTATATTACTTAAGTTTCGTAACAAGTTTCTGAAATAATTGCCTCTTTTTAATTGTTTTTTAATTGGGTTATTTTACGACGCTGTATCAACATCTAGGTTATTTAGCGTCTGAATGAGATGAAGGTGATAATGCCAGTGAAATGAGTCCGGGGTCCAGCACCGAAAGTTAACCAGCATTTGCTCATATTGGGTTGAGGGAAAACCCCGAGAAAAATCTCAACCAGGTAACTTGCCCCAACCGGGATTCGAACCCGGGCCACCTGGTTTCGCGGCCAAAAACTCTTGTTTAATGTTAATTTGTTATTATTATTATTATTATTGAAGTTTTCTCGTGCTGTATATTCCACGGAAGTTCGTACATCTCATGCATTTCTAAAAATAGGGTCTATATATTTATTTTTATTTATTTATTATAACTTACGGTAAAGTAGGTACACAGGCTAGATGCCCATCAATGCACCTTCTTTACATAAATTTAATTTATAATTATTGATAATGATTCACATGGACAGCAGTTATAAAACAGGTACCAAAATATGCAACTCATTAGCAATAGAAAGAAAAGAAATTAAAACATGAAATAGCTATTGCTTATTATGATTCAAGAATCAGAAATTTACTAAATCGATAATTAATCGCTGGACCAAAACAAGAAAAAGGTTTTGATATTTGTCTCGATTTAGAGATATTAAACACCAAATTTCTCCTGTATATATTTGGAGAGATTTAAAGTGGAATTAGAGTATGTATTTCAAGGAAATCAGTATTATTTTTGTTCATTTCCTGAGAAATATCAGCGAGTAAATCGTTCTTGTGTCATTGAGCGTATGGGAACCAAAAATTCATCTCAATAATCTAGTTGGGAACTGGAATGGATAAAGTACTATTTTGAATATCTTATAATATGGGAACCTAATGAATTTGTTCTCTATCAACTTAATAGAATGAACGTTGTTTTTGCAACGAGGATTCCAGATAATTATAGTAGCATATTCCACTGGATTTTAACCAGGTGTAGGCTTTACCTAAAACAGGTGTTTGCCTGAATAATTCCGAATTACAAATCCAAGTGATTTGTTAGCAGAATTAGTAATTGTTAAAATGTGGGGTGTGAAAGTTAAATTAATTTCAAATTCGATACCGAAATTAATTAGCGATTAATTTAAACAAACCATACATGCACACTATCCACAATATCTGCTTGCAAGCTGCTACAAGCTAGCATTCACACGAGAAAAGTGGTGGAGTCAAGTTGATCACGTAATGGAAAAGTGGACACAATAGTACATTATGCAACGAGCCTATAATGGTAGTAATTAAGACGCTAGTATGTTTGTTTATGAAACGAGCGCAAGCGAGTTTCATAATTTTCATACGAGCGTCTTAATTACCATTATAGGCAAGTTTCATACGACTTTTTATGCTTGACTATATTTCTAATTTGAAATTATTCATAAGTATTCATGTTATGGTTATCTAAGTGAAGAGCGGAACTGACCTTCTAAATTGTGAGATGTGCGCAGACGCGAAAGTATTGATTTTTTCCGAGGAACGAATGTCATTGACCTTGATATAATCTAGAGAATAACATGAACATTAATATTGATATAACCTGGAAATTGATTTAGAATTGAAAAACGAGATGACAGATTGAATTTATTTGAATATTATTTACAATTAACGCTAATTATTATATTAACAGAACATAACCTTCTGCGACAGTATTGGATTCCCAACCTCCGTGACGTTTCGCTAATTGTCTTTCAGTTGCATATCCGAGAATAATCGATACTTGCGGTTTTATAATGGTACAATGGTGATTTCCTCATTGGCTGAACAACTGAACTATGAAGAATAGGTGTACTTTAATGAGGTGCATTAAAGGGCTACTACCAGGTGTATAATTACTACATTTCGGCATGGTCGATCATACTCGTAAAAGTTAACGATTCGTCAACTCAAATTCTGCTTGACCGCCAAGTCACAGCTTGACTGTCTCGACCATATCACATGGGGAAAGTCGAAGGAAACTCGAGTTGCTTCAAGCACTATCCCCTTGTGAATTGGCCTTTTCACACGAAGTTAAGTTAGTCTGTGTGATCGCTGTTCACCCTGCATTATGATCGAGTAATGCAGAGCCACATTTTATTAATTCAACCTTCTCCCAAACTGTATTGAAGAACTCAACTACTGTTCTGTTTGTACATCCGTGTGAAACTTAGATGAACTTGGATATCATGTGAGAGAGATTTTACTCTGTACTTGATAACATATTATTTGGAGTTATAATTTCTAAGACATGATTGTATTCAGGTAAGGTGCTTTCTGATGTCCTACAGCAGTAACCTTTTTTCACTCACTTGATTAGTATTTATGGAGTACATGCTACCACTTATTGACAAGTAAAACTTTGACTGTAATTAAATATGTGGAAAAGTTTAAAACTACATCTGCTTCTGATACTGACGTGCACACTATGATTCACATTAATCAATGACTGCCATGCAAAACCCGATTGGCAACTGTTACACATCAAGTAATCTCTAAAATAGCTAATAAAATTATTCACGATGTCTTTTTGTTCTGTAGGAAGGGAATGTATCGCATCTGAAACTGATGGGCATGAAGAGAGAATACTTGGACCAGAATTACGATATCAAATCAGAGATAAAGGTTGAAGACACCACACCAATGCCTATTAGCTTTCCTATAGTGAAAACTGAAGTTAATGTAAGTGTTCTCGTCAATATACATATATAGTAGTAGTGTATTTTTGAGTGTGTCAGACCTGTTAACAGTCTCGAATTATATTAACTGTTTTAACGTCTCCATAATATTCACAATTAGATGGTTTTATTTTAGATTTGAATTAAAATAATAATTCGCGAATATATATTTTTGATATTGAACAGAAAATTATCTCAAATGCACGGAGACAATTGTGCATAGAAGCAGACTTCTTTTTTAATTTTACGAAATTTTTCCTGTTCTTGTTGTTACTGATTTAACAACTAGTATGCTAGACATTGAACAATGGGTTCAAACAGATGTAAAATTTTATACAAAACATGTACAGGATTTAAAAGTTCTCTAATTTTGTTACTGAGTGAGTTTGTAGAAAATAATATTAATAACAAAAAAAAAAAAAAAAAAATAATAATAATAATAATAATAATAATAATAATGGTAATAAGAATAAGGATATTATTATTATTATTATTTATTGTTTTTTTCTTTATACAAAGGTGGATGTTTTCTGTTACCGTATATACAAATCTGTGAAAATATGCCACACTGATGAGGAGCTCATCTGCAGTCCCCTGGCAACTTCAATCACACCTTCCATATTCCGATTTTTTTATAATGTTCTGGAGTTACAATTATAAGATCGTCTTTTACACCGTTTTCTACAGACTTCGATCTCCCATAATTTTCTGTGTTTGCCACGAAATCATTTTACAAGCTTCCAGAATGAGGACAAATTCCAGGTTCAATACCTCAATTCATTTGGAATTGTGAATCTTCCGAATTTGCAGGAACAATCTATATTACAAATTAATTTGCAAGTGTGGTGGCGAAACCTTAATTTTCTGCTGTCTGATGTCAAAAGAAGTAGTCGTGTTAGATACTCTACTTCTTGAGGTAATAAAACTTTCAACAGCGAAATATGTTAATGATTCAATATACTGTATAGCCTTTTACTGTTTATTTACTTCAAATATTGTTGTAAATTCTGGTTACGTTTTTGCAGGTCATTTAGACATAACATGCACATATTTTCAAGGTTGAAATTGATTCCAATGCTTTACAATACAAACAAATAGTCTGAACTTAAGGAAGTATGTATGAACGAATAAATCAATGTGGTTTCGGGGAACCAATGGATTTTATGTAATATACTTTACAACCTTACCGAAAAGTTAGATTAGATTCACTAGGTTTGAATAATGAGGTGTGTGGCATAGGAAACCACTGACCCATATGGTCAGTTAATGTACTCTTCTTTGTTTACCCACTTTTCCAGGAAGATTCGTTGGATGTGGACAGAGTTCAGCAGGAACAGAAAGTGGAAGTATCTTCAGAAAAGGATGAAGTGTTGACTGAGAGGTAAGTGTACTCAGCTGGTTTTGCTTGTTCCATTCTTTCAGAATTGCGGTTAATGACGACTTAGAGATTGAATTTTTTAATATATGTGACTGTTCTTGGTCTACTATACTTATATGGTTATTCTTATTAGCGCCTCAATATATCTTGGTACTAAAATTCACTAAAATAATCATGACCATGAGAAGTAACACACTACAACTCCTACTTATATCTACTACTTTATTATTCTGTTGTCCTTTGAAAACCATGATCTCTTTTAGGGTACGATAACGTCACTATGGAAGAGATGCATTATAGGGGCCAACCTCCTGATTGGTTGAATGGTATTAATGTTACTATCGATATGTATCGTTGTTACAATCAGTATAAATATGTTGCCAACTACAAAATTTATAGTTTCATATTGTTGACTTATATTTCAAAATGGAAGTAACGGCAGTGATAGTTAAATATCAGAATTTGATCAAAGAAAAAAATGACTGCTAGGTATGAAATGCAAATCTATGCATGGTGAATATGGCATCATAAATAGAGCATTTTTAATGTACTTAATCATGAATCAAAATTTATTCAATGCATTTCTGTGTGATTGTCTTCTCATCAAGAATGAAATGATATGCGAAAAATGAAATGTTCAAATGACTTTAAAGAAAAGCAGTGATAAAAGAGACGGTTACATTTGGTGCTGTAATAAAAAAATAATGAAGAGGGTTAGTGGCTTTAAGAAATCAATAAGACATACATCCTGGTTCGCACTGAGCAAATTGACAATGCCAGAAATTATGTTGTTAACTTATGATTTACTGCATGACTATGCTAATACATAACTTATGAATGAATACTGTTTGTCTAGCCATACAGTCACTGACTGGAAACAATTTATTGAAAAAGTAATAGTTGAATATATTGAATTACATAGCGACAAAATTGGAGGAATTGGTAAAATTGTTTAGATTGACGAATCAAAATTTGGTAAAACGAAATACAGTCGAGGTCATTTTGTGGAAGGACAGTGGGTTTTTGGTGGACTCGAGAGGGGAAGTGGAAATTGTTTTCTGGTAGCTGTGCATGACAGATGTGAAGACACTCTTATTGGACTTACCGAACAATGGATTGCGCCAGGAACACAAATTATGTCGGATTGCTGGAAAGGATATCAAAATTTATCGAAACACGGTTATCAACATCTCACTGTCAATCACAAATACGAATTTGTCAACGAGGCTACAGGTGCTCATACAAATACAATAGAAAGCACACTTGAAGGCATGTTAAAGCTTCCTTACCAGAATACAATAGGCAAAAGGATTTTGTGAATTATCTTGTAAACTACATGTTTACGAAGAAAATCAGAAGCACTGGAGAAGATATTACAACAAAATTAATTCAAATTATTTCAAATATTGATTGGAGTAACCACTAAAAATTTGCCTTTTCTTGTGTAGAGCACTCCTCTTTAATTTTGCCTGTCGAGAGTTCATTTGTCTATTGGCTGAAATTGTGCCTAATCTTGTATACAGTTCTTTTATTATATTTCTGCCAGTGAGTGACCAGTAAATTTGAAGTAGCTTACATTATCTTGGTCTTGGTCGTCAGATCATTAAAAAATATTGCAAACTTCTGCTATATCCGTTTCCCCTCACCGCAAAGTGTGATTTGCACAAAGGCGGAGATATAATAAAAGAACTATATTTCAATTTCTCCCTAAAATAATGATGAAAAATAGGGCTTGTCTTGTGTATTTCTTTTTGTTTTCACTATCAACAACTGCAGATGTGTCTTGTATTTTCCATTCATTTTGCCTACTTATTGGGAATGTCCATCTTGTATTCTCCGTGAGTTTTATTGCAATATACCCATAGATTTATGAGGAGAATTTTCATATGTGGTGAAATTGGGTATATTACCGCAACCCTGACACCAGAAAAGAGTGGCTCGATCCCCATCACCCTGCCAAAGCCATCGTTAAAACGAAATCAGTTCGACTTCAGAGTAATGTTATGTATCTGGTGGAATTGTGAAGATGTGATTCACTGTGAGTCTGTTCCAAACAGACATCCAGTCGATGCAGATTTTTATTCTCGACAGCTGGAACGAGTTCATTAAGTTTTGAGAGAGAGGTACTCGCCATTAGTTTATCGAAATAGAATTTTCTTACAATAGGACAATGTGGACCTCATATTGCTCGAGCAACCGTGGAAAAAATTCAGAAATTCGAGGATTCAAAAAGTTCCACACCTGTCATATAGCTCTGAATTTGCGCCTTCAGATTACTACCCTTATCTGTATCAGTCCATGGCCCACTTCCTGCATCAGAAAGCAGAAACTGATACCATCGCAGGATAAGACATCTCGCCGAAAAGTGAACATTTTTATATAACCAAAGTCGATGTTACTTAAGAGACAATATCATTAATGGAAAAATGATGCTTGTCTTGTGTACTTATTTATTGTGACTTTGTTAACGACTAAAGTGTGTATTTCTTTAATTTTCCCTTAATAATTAAAAAAAATGAGCCTTGTCTTGTATAGGCCTCTTATTTATGATGATGGAAGAGTGGAACAGAGAAAAACTCTCTCTGGCACCGAGATTTGAATGCGGGTTTTCAGCTCTACATGCTGATGCTTTATCCACAAGCCACACCGGATTCCCATCCCGATGTCAGATCGAATCCTCTCAGTTTAAGTTCCACTTCTTGGGTCTACCCTCATGCACTGCGTCATAGATGTATGACAGTTGGCACATTGTCCACACATGTGCAGAGGTGCACTCGTTATGAGTGACTATACTACTTATTTATGTTAACATTACCAGTATTAACAAAACAATCTGTTCTTGTATATTTCTATAATTTTGTCTACTGACTACCGGAAATGTGGCTTTTCTTGTGTAGGTACACATTCAATTTTATTTTTTAATACTGGAATTATGAAAAATGAACCTTGACTTGTGTACTTGCATTTATATTAAAATTACAGGTTTTAATAATTAAATCTGTCCCTTATGTATTTCTATAATTTTGTCTATCGACTGAAAATTTATTTTTTAATACCAGTAGTATGAAAAATGAACCTTGGTTTGTGTACTTATATATGTTAACATTATCAGTAACAACAACTAAAAATGTATATGTATTTCGTGAATTGTCTCCATTGACTGGAACTGTACCTTTCCTTGTGCAGGTACTCCTTCAATTTCATTTTAAAAATGTGAAAAAAAGAACGAGTTCATGAAGTTTTGGCAGAGAGGTACTCGCATTAGTTTATCGAAATGATTCTCTTGCAACAGAACAAAGTGATGGTGATAGCGAGATGGCATTTGGCGAGATGAGGTCGAAAATTTGCTGGAGATTACTTGACATTCACCTTACGCTTGGGGAAATCAAATGCAACATTGTAAAATTTCTCTGCAGAACGAAAAGTTACATTTGTTCAGATCAAATTTCTACACATTTAAAGAAAAAAACTAGAAGTCTTTCAGTAATTTATTACCATAAGACACTGCTTTTTAAGTTCACTCAGCGTATTGGGAATTAAATCAATGGCTTTCCGAAAACACTCTATGAAATGACTCAGAAATTAATGACATTACTTACGGTTCATTCTGTACGGAGTTATAAAATGTTGCCATTTAGAGAAAAAGGAAGATGTTCAGGTATCACACAGTAAACCTACAGAATGAGCTGTTCGTATGGTAGATATATATAAACGAACTATATGCAAAATACAAAAGGAAAAGCAAGTTGAACAAAAAGTACAGGTACTCCTTCAGTTTGATTTATTAATACCAGTACTACTGCATGAAAAATGAACGTTATCTTGTTTACTTATTTATATTTACATTATCGATATTAACAACTAATTAATATGTCTTGCTTATTCATTTAAATGTGCTTAACAACTAAATAATGTATTTTGCGTATTCATTTAAATGTACCTATTGACTGGAAATGTGCCTTTTCTTGTATACTCTTTTCAACTTTATTCTAAGATTAAAGAAAAATGAACCTTGTCTTGTGTAATTCTTTATGTATACATTGTTAACAACTACAACTATATCTTCTCTATTTCTTTAATTTGTCATTATTAAGTACTGAAAAATAGGAAATGTTTATGTAGTGTACATCTTCAATATGCCTTATTGACAATTGGGAAATGTCTCCAGTCATTTATTAAATTATTATGTTTGATCGAAAACGGATGTTACATTATTTTTTCTAATTTGGTTGCATTTAATCCTTATCGAATATCGAATACTATAAACGCTAATCGAACAATTACTTCCACTGACCTTTTTTTGTATATAATGTGTGATGTGTGGTCCCTATAATGCATCTGTTCCGTCACTATTTTTTATTGGCAACATTACTACTGAGGGTGCACTCCCTGTGCATTGAGCTAGTTGCTGTTTTTCGTACTGCACAATTCGTGTGCTGCGGAAGTTGCGATAATTTTAGCGCATGTGTACTTCTGTACTTATAGGTTGTGTTAGTTTTGCAGCAGAGGCTAGTTGGAGCTTTTCGTCTCTCTGTTCATATTTGACTGCGGTTTTAGGTTGTGTTCCCTGTTAGATTTTCATATTGTGAAATGGAGGCAAATGTATCTGAAATAGCTGTTTTTTTATTATTTACTGGGAACACCATTTTGAATCATAAAGAAAGGATGGGTCTTCGTTTAGAACTAATGAGAACAAAGAACAGTATAAAGTTTCAATCGTCATTGAGAACTGTTTTCAACTTACTACATCTGTTTCGCGTCCACACCTGTGGAGTAACGGTCAGCGCGTCTGGCTGCGAAACCAGGTGGCCCAGGTTCGAATCCCGGTCAGGGCAAGTTGCCTGGTTGAGGTTTTTTCCCGGGGTTTTCCCTCAACCCAATACGAGCAAATGCTGGGTAACTTTCGGTGCTGGACCCCGGACTCATTTCACCGGCATTATCACCTTCATTTCATTCAGACGCTAAATAACCTAGATGTTGATACAGCGTCGTAAAATAATCCAATAAAATAAAACAATAAATAAACATCTGTTTCGTGAAACTGCTTTAGATTCTCAGCAAGATTTATTTTCTAATTTTACAGCCCTTCAATCTGTGAAACCCAGATTTTCATAAGTTGTGTTTAGATAGACTAATAAAGTATCATGAAATGGGTACCGGTACGTAACGATTACTCAAATGATCCTGGTGAAAGGATTCACAATGTGAAGTTTGAAAATCACTGTCCCCATTTACAGATTCATCTATTAAGATCTGTGGTTGCTCATGTAAAGGTGGAATAGGTACCAGATGCGACTGCCATACTTGTCTCATAGCTGAAGCTAGATCAAGATGTTACAGCTTATCACGATTATTTCGATTGATGCCTATTAATGTAAAATAACCCTTGGTACGTCTCTTTCCATTTGTCCACTGGTGCAAATGCTGCTTACAAGTTTTGCATACAATGTTGGGAGTCCATGGCTTCCCTTGAGCTCCAAGCTTGACACCAGAATAACGTAGATATACTGTGTACACAAACTCGGCAATAGATTCCTTACTTGCTTTAAGTGCGTAATCCCCACAAATATAGCAAAATACGTCGCGATGATTCAAGCACGACCCTTGTGAAGTGGCCATTCTTTGCGACGGTCGATCTGCAAAATTGAAACGTTATAAAGTTGGAACATGATTATACAAACCTCCTGTGCGATTGTAACTTTGATATAATTCAGAACTTACATTTCAGAATGTAATGTTTCAGTGTAAAATTAGTTGGAAGCAGGTAAACAGCCTCACAATACTTAACTAACTTGTACGCACGCAAATACACAAACTAGGAAAGAGAAGAACAAAGTCCGATGCTCAGCTATCTATAAAAATGACATTGAAATATATGTAATCTACAAAACCATGAATACCATCTAGAAGTTGTTATGGATAAAATTAAAAATCATGTTTGTATGCATGTACAGTATGTATTCATTATCTACCCAATCCATTTTACGTGATTAGGGTTTCGTATATTGCGGATAGATGGCAGAACTGGGATCCATTTTCTAGTTGTACACCACTTTGACGATCCACGCTGTACATGATGTGTATCTGTAGAGAGTTACGTCGTGTACTAGGGTAAATATGAGTCATTCCACGTCAAATCGCACAAATTTAAACTAGAATTGACTTTCACGTCTCCGATTTAGATAAAACAAATTTTACACATTCGATGGATTGAAAATATAAATACGTGTTTTATTATTGTTGTCTATATCGATTATTGTAGTAGATATATGTTATCAAATATTCTGAAATAGTTCGTGCATCATTATTGTTAAACGTGATTATCTCCACTAATAATCATCACAGAGATTTGCTCTTTGTTTCAATTTGAAGGTGACAGTACATACTTTGTTCTTCGCATAATAATATGAAAATATACATGTTTGTTAACATTGTTTTAAAAAACATTTAAACACATAAAACTATGTTTTAATGGCAGCGGCTTACTTTAAAAGTATAGAAAAAAAAATTCTTAAATATCTTTAATTTACTTTAACCAGCCTTAAAAAAATCACAATGCTACTCTGAGCCGTTGAGGATCAATTAAATGACTCACCAAGCTCCGCATCTTGAGTTCGCGGGCTGCATAAGTACTGTTGCAAGATGATGTGCAGGTGCAGCTCTGGATGAGAGTCGTGTGACCACTTTACACTGTTTTACGGTCAGACTGTCACTCTTTCACGTAATTTATGTAATATAGTACTGTATTTAAATATTGTTTTTGTAAATTATACACTTATAAGAATGATAACTACAGTTTACACACACTGCACTTTTAAAAGTAATCAGCTACAATCAATTCTATTCAATGTCCACTACTTTACTCTCACTTTGAAATGAATAGTTCTTTATTATGACCTGCGATTGTGTCAGTGGAACAAAAGAATGAAGTTGTAAGATACCTTGTACCACTTTTGCATGTTGGTGCCTTGAGTACAAAATATAGCTAAGTTATTTGTATTCGCTAATGGTAAAAATTTAAAAGGAATATTATAAATAATATTATTAATTCCATCAAGCATTAATTTAACATTTTCCTGATGAACATAAACACAAACTGAGTGCATGCCACTTGTTCCAGGGAGTACACATTTCTTTGATCTGAGTTTGAACATTTTCTTACTGGACAGGTGTAGGCTATGAGCAGGCATTGGGTTTCCCCTTCTCCCTTCCTCATCTTCATCATCATCATTCATTTCATACACTACACTTACACGAAAACTCTTACACATATGAGTCATTCCATGTCAAATCGAACACCTACGAAACGTGTCAACTTAGTATTTGCTCCAATTCTTTTTATATGTACATTCTAATGGTTAAATTAAATAACCCATGTGTAATTTTTTCGGGCTGACACAATTATTTAGTCAATTTTAGTTAATTTTTCCGTAAATTAGGGTGCAACATATTATGAAAATGGTTATACTGAAGATTCTATAAATCGTAGAAATTCTATATTTATATCATTTTAAAGTGCAATAATTACAGTATTATGTATATACTAATTTTTAGTGTTCAATCAAAACATAAAATGGGAACCTTTTAGGGGGTTGTATTTTTAAAATATGTTTTTATATCTCAGGGGCCTACTTTTAAAAAGGGGGAAAAGAAATATCATTATATTCTTTGAAATGTTTTACGTAGAACTGTGTTGATATTAAAATGCTATTCGAATAACAAGTCGCTGTGCAAACAATTTACTGATGGTGTGTTAGGATTGGAAGGCTCGGATTGAGTGAGACCGAGCGCCGGAAAATGCAGCTGCAATAGCTGCAGCGAGAGGGAGTAATACATTATCAGTGGTGCGATGTTACTATACGTACATAAACAGATAACCTCTAGTTCTAAAAGCACGTAATGTCCATTCCACAATTAGCTGACAGTATCAAATGGAAAGACAGTGCTATGGTCACAGTGTTATCCAATCAAAGTGCAGTTGTACCTATTCGGCAGGCAAATAATTTTTTCAATGAGAAGAAAAGGATAGAAGTACTTCTATGTAATATTATTTGCAACTACAACCGAAATATTGGGGAAGCAGACATAATGGACAACAACATTTCAGATGACTATAGAATATTGGAATCCAGGGCAACAAATGGTACTGTACATGTCTATATTCTGGAGAAGCTGTGTTCGAGTCTCACAACAGAAATACTGCACTCCTCTCCTTCAAGAAGGACCAACACTACACAGACCAAATAAAATAACATATTTCTCCATCTGTGAGAGATGATAGTAGAGAATTTATGAATGGCATGGCAACTTAGTCACAGATGTGCAGGATGTTGCAGTAAAACAACCAAGGCATGCGCTTAATGTGAAGTGCCCCTACATGAAAGTGTTTTTCTGAAAACCACATTCCTCTCTTCTTTTTATAACATACATGAAATATTGCATTACTCTTTATACTGCATGAACTATAATGACTGCTATGAGGATGTGAAAATAAATAAGTAGATTGAGTATTATTTGGCATTACTGTACCTAATTTTCCCAATGCGTCATTTTCGACCCATCTGTATCTGTGTGTCCAAGCATTGAAAAAGTCTAAAAGAGCATTTGGCATTAATTTTGGTATAAGACCTTACAACTATTGGGTTCTCGTCAAATTGTTATAAAAATTGTTTGGGTATAAATGTGCAGCACCATATACGCATTCACACAGGTGACAGGCAATTTGATTGCGAAGTGATTGGAAAGTATTTTTCACAGATTCCGCAGCTTAAAGTAGATATGCGCGAATAGAATATAAAATATTTACTCGAATGTAATGCCCACCTCAGTTTTTAAAAGCTTGAAATATAACATAATTTTTACTAGGTAATATACGGCCCAGCTGCAAGCTGATGCCAAACTTAATTTTACTTTACCCTCTACCTACTTCTCTACATTTGCCGTGATATACAACGGGTAGTAGTCACCTCAATTAGCTTTACCAGCACTTCTAATTGTGTCACAGTCACAAGGAGTCCATTTTTCCTACTTTGCTATATGAATTTTGAAAACTTCTACCTGAGAATGCCTTCCCTTTCATGGGCCAATGAAATTCTTCCTCGTCGCTTTAACACTGCATATCGCATTCTGTGTTGGCGCCATGTTGGGGCGAATGTTGTTTCTGGTACACCATATTCTCCTGGACTCTGCTTATTTTCATGATTTTTCAGCTTGCATCTTGATTTTCATGATTTTTCAGCTTGCATCTTGCTTCATTCCACAGCCTTCGTTTTTATCTTCCATCTCCTGGTCAAGTACAACTCATTTTTGAGTGTTTAATGCTATTAACAACGATGCCTAAAAAAATACAGAAGCAAGCGATGTGAGGAAAAGTGGGGAATGACGAGCAATGAAGTAACCTGAACAGTGCTGAGGGCCACCTGGAACGTTAAACACACAAAAGTAATGCGCCATTGATTTTAATGTGTGCCATGAATGTGGAGTCTGAATTCAGCTGAAAGAAGTGAGTATAGTGAGGATCACATAAGAGTAGTTCCTAAAAGGCCAATTTGGCCGTCTCTTCAGTGTTGCCCACTAATACCAGATATCACCAAAGAGGATAAAATCACAATGCTACGTACATAAATAATAATAATAATAATAATAATAATAATAATAATAATAATAATATAGTGTTAATAATAACAATGTCTTGCTTATTTACCACATCTCATCTTCATGTTGCGAGGTTTTTCCTAAATGGTTCAATAATTTATTTATGAAATAGTATATTTTCTTCCTGGACTTCTCGCATATTATGTTGGTAATTAGGATTAGTATGATCTAATAATACAATTTATTTTGTCAGGCAACATGAAATTTATTGCTTTGACTAAAGAGTTTATGATTCATGAGACCTAACCTAAAAATGTGTTTATTTACTTGCATTTTCATCAGTTTGCTTTACTGTAAACCGAAATCATTGCTGCCAACATAACAGTTATAAAATAACTGCCAGTTGTAATATTAGTCAGTACCCGAAATTCGAAACTAAGTAGGTAAAAGAAAATTCAACCTGAGAGCTAGAAAACACTATAATCCACTAGCATATTTAGCAATAGTGGAAAAATGGTTGTGTTTTACCCTTAGGGTATTAAGTAAGCTGATGCCAACTATAAATACGGAATATACATATTCATGTAATGCTTAATATATATTGATCTCTTCACATTGTATATAGTGGGGAGAGATTAATTTTTATATCCATTTCAGCATTGTGGATCGTGTTGAGAAGAGTGTGTCACTAGAGCACGTCGGCTTTGATCATGTAGAAGACAAATTAGTACAGTGTGGTAGCCACACACTAGATGGTCCAAAGATTACAGATATGAGCCGTAATTCTATCAGCCAAGTTCTTGTAACACAGCAGTCTCAGAAACTTCATTTTCAAATGCACACAATGAAAAGGCCTCTTAAATGTAATGGGTGTGGAAAGTGTTTCTTGAAAGTGAGTGATAGAGGGAGGCATTCACTCCTGCACAAAAATGGGATGCCATTTAAATGCGATGTATGTGGGAAGTCTTTCAAAAGCGCATGTGATTTCAACAGACATGTTCGAATTCACACAGGCGAAAAACCATTCAAGTGCGCGGTGTGTGGAAAATGTTTCCCACAATTCGGACATTTAAAGAAACACCTACGCATTCACACAGGCGATAGGCCGTTCATATGCGAAGTGTGTGGAAAGTGTTTCACAGGATCATCGAATTTAGACTCACATGTACGCATTCACACAGGCGAAAGGCCATTCAAATGCAAGGTGTGTGGAAAGTGTTTCTCAGAATTGGCAAATTTGAAGATACACGTACGTATTCACACAGGCGAAAGGCCATTCAAGTGCGATGTGTGTGGAAAATGTTTCTCACAGTCGTCAGAATTAAAGAGACATGCACGTACTCATACAGGCGAAAGGCCATTCAAATGTGAAGTGTGTGAAAAGTCTTTTTCAAGATCAGGTAACTTAGATCAACATGTACTTATTCACTCAAACGAAAAACCATTCAAATGCGACGTGTGTGGCAAGTGTTTTTCACAAATCTCAGTTTTAAACAGACATATTCGTGTTCACACTCGCGAAAGGCCATTCAAATGCGATGTATGTGGAAAGTGTTTCTCACAATCGTCAACATTAATCAGACATGTTCTTATTCACACTGGCGAAAGACCGTACAAGTGTGTTGTATGTGGAAAGTGTTTCTCACAATCGTCTGTATTGAAAACACATGTTCGAATTCATACTGGCGAAAGGCCATTCAAATGCAATGTGTGTGGAAAGTGTTTCTCAGAATCGGGAGTATTAAACAGACATACTCAGATTCACGCACGCTAAAGGAATTCAAATGTTAGTTGGTTTTTCACAAGCGGGACATCTCAAGAATCTCGTCCGCTTACACAAAGGGGAAATTCGTGGAATTAGTTTTCCAGGATCGAGAAGTCTTAAAAAACAGAATTTCCTTTCGAATTGTCTTTCACATTTGTTATTAGCAGAATATGTTTCACATAGAAGGATAAGCTAAAAAGTGATGTGTTTACAAGTAGGTCAGTTTTAATATAATGTGTGAATATCAGCTGGCAAATTTAAGGCTTTACTACATACATATAGTGAGGATATTTAGTTACGGGCCGGCTGATCTTGGCTGCTTACTGGGGAACTGCAGCATCCTCAACCGTAGTTATGTTCGCTGCACATAAGGTTAGTATTTTTATTTATATATTGGTTGGCATATGCAGAGATGTGAGTTCAGCTATTTCTAGTCTGATATTTTCTTTTAAATGAAGAACAAGAACTATTGCCACACAGATCACACACAACGAATGAAGAACAAGAACTGTTAGCACATAGATCACACACAGCGAACGCACGCAGTATCACACACACGCCCAACCACAGCAACTTTCTGACAAAGAGTCCCTCAAGCTGACCACAAGCGGCTACATGCACAGGCTTTATATGGACTTAACGAATCGATTCTGCCAGTACTCAGCCGCACCCAATCGGCCTGTAAAGTAGGCACTTACTTACTGGAACGGATCCATATGGCACGTTCGGATTTTTATTATTTGCATTATTTTAAACGAATATCGCCCACTTGGTCCTATCGCTTCTGTTCGCATGACCATATTCCAATCAGAATTCTTCCCAGAGAATTCTCAACGGTCCAAGATCGTAATAGGGAATGTCATGGCAAATATATCGATTAGCCACCAGTCGCGGTAATATTGAAGGTGTATTGAAATGGATGATGCGAAGCTTATTTTATTAAGTTCAACACTATGAAGAGCTTTATAATTTATCAAATTAGAATTATTGCAATGTAATATGGAGAAAGAACATGGCATGAAATTGTGAAAATTATAAATTAACAAGGTGTGTCCTTCGTAGTTAATTAAGTTACAGAGTTTTCAATCAAGTCCTCTATTTTCCAGGTTGAGTTCTGAACACTATAATGAAATAATGCGCTCTAGGGGTAAAGTACAACACTATTATGATGATTCATTTGGAATTGCAGACAAGTGAGCGATACTATAAGAAAAATACGAACGCAACGAACGAATTCTTTTCCGGTAATTGAGCGCCTACCTTATCTCATCGTCACTGTATGTATATCTTTATTCAAGAGTATGAAGTTCATAAAAGTGTTTGATTACCTTTAAAAAATATCAGGCTAAACTTAGTCTAGAAACAGCCAGTTTTGTCCCATTCGGTTTTAATACAATAGGTACTGTTGTCGACTTGTGAGAAATGCTTCGTAAGTTCGATGGTCATAACAGTGACAGAGAGTTAAATGACACGATTTACTTTCGATACGTCTTATTTTCAAGTATAATTAATTGTCCCATTTATATGTAAATTTAGGCCAATTCTGAAAGTGTGCAAGGAGAATGAAGATGATTTGATGAGCAAAGTTTGCTGGGTGTTAGATTTTTGGAATTTATAAAATTACCAATTTTTGCTAACTAAATCCACACAAAGTTATGTATGCCTATAAATTGAGCTGTAGTAACACCCCACACGACGAGTACTAATGTTAGGCAGCACTGCTCTACTTCCTAAGGGTTAATAACCCATAAACATAAAGAACTTGTTAAAAATAATTTTATTTTAAGTATAATAATTTAATTTAGTAATACCATGCATTGATATATTCGTATTAACGCTATACATTTAAATTGCATCATACATAAATGGGTGAAGTACAGCTGATCAAGTTCCTACAATTTTGTAAGCTCCTTAAGTAATTATAGTACAGCGTCTTATTTAGGCACAGTGAAAGCGTAAACGAAGTGCAGGTAACGTGTGCGGGAGACGAGCCGTACGATAAACACGAGGGATGCACAAGGTTTTAGTTACAACATTTATGGCGGTGCATTAATTGAAATTATATTTTCCAAAAACACACAAAACAGAAGAACACAAGTTGCATTACTTTATCATAGGCACATTTTAACAAATAAGCAATTGTAACGTTGAAATAATTCAATATAACAAATCAAGTTTGCTAGTAAGTAATTGATTAGCTAGCGGACTTACTCGTGTTAATTATGTAATTTTGTGCGTCTTACAGCTGTTTCGGTGCTTCATCACACCATCCTCAGAGCCTACTAGATCTCGGCGTCATCTCGAATTTCTCTGCCTGTTATGTGGGTGCGTTTGATTGTTGAAAGGTGTTGAAAAGTGAAGTCAAATAGAGTGTGTGTTGTGCATCTTCATTCAGAAAGCAGAAATACAACATAGCATACTGAACAGAAAACACACTACAAAGACATCTCAACACACAAAAAACACAAACAAATAAATACGACCACACAGATGTATACAAACTCACATGTAATAGATGCGACAAGTTCTACATTGGACAGACAGACAGATCATTCCAAACATGCTACAAAGAACACATTAAAGCAATAACCAGAGGACACAATACATCCACATACCCCGATCACATAACCAATGCTAACTATACATACAATAACATAAATGCGGACATGAAAATCGTACACATACAACCCAAGAACCAAAAGGTCAACATACGAGAACAATACGAAATATACAAACACACTAAAACACATCCCGATCAAATTCTCAACACACAGATCAATTCCAGTACACACACACTATTTGACTCCACTTTTCAACATCTTTCAGGAATCAAACGCACCCACATAACAGGCAGAGAAGTTCGAGATGACGCCGAGATCTAGTAGGCTCTGAGGATGGTGTGATGAATCACCGAAACAGCTGTAAGCCGCACAAACTTACTTAATTAACACGAGTAAGTCCGCTAGTTAATCAATTACTTATATTCAAGTGTTAAAAGTAGTGTACGCAAGATTCAAAATGGATTATCAAATTTGCTACTTATATGATGTAGCTTTCAAACAGCATTTTTTATGGTCATGAATTTCATTCTCTGTAATATCACCGTCATCTCTGGTCGAATTAACTAAACTACAGTGTATTGATCTGAAGTGGCAATACTATTTCCTAATCGTAATTATCCTTTCTCTAAGTTCAGTTTATTCAGGCACTGTATCTGACCACATTCAGAGCAATATACTGTAGTTTTGTTAAGTCGGTCGCAAAAGACGGTGATATTATGTTAGTCATACAGAGAATGAAATTCATGACCGTAAAAAATACTGCTTGAAAGCAACATCACATGAGTAGCAAAATTTGATTTGTTAGGGGAGAGTCGGGTAGTATCGGACATTGGGTAATATCGGACAATGAATTTCTTTCATCTACCACACGATGATAGTACCTGATTGACATGGTTACGTTTCTGTTATGTCGCATAGAGAAATGTAACCATGTCATTCAGGTACTACCATATGGTGGTAGATGAAAGAAACGCACTGTCCGATACTATCCGATGTCCGATACTACCCGACTCTCCCCTATATTAAATTATTTCAACGTTACAATTGTTTTATTTTTGTTAAAATGTGTATATGATAATATTATGCAAATTGTGTTCCTTTTTTTTTTTTTAATTTTTAAGTTTTATTGAGTTATTTTACGACGCTGTATCAACATCTAGGTTATTTAGCGTCTGAGTGAAATGAAGGTGATAATGCCGGTGAAATGAGTCCAGGGTCCAGCACCGAAAGTTGCCCAGCATTTGCTCGTATTGGGTTGAGGGAAAACCCCGGAAAAAACCTCAGCCAGGTAACTTGCCCCGACCGGGATTTGAACCCGGGCCACCTGGTTTCGCGGCCAGACGCGCTGACCGTTACTCCACAGGTGTGGACGAGTTCCTTTTCTTTTGTGTGTTTTTGGAAAATATAATTTCAATTAATGCTTCGCCATAAATGTTGCAACTAAAACTTTGTGCATCCCTCGTGTTCATCGTAGGACTCGTCCTCCTCCCACACGTTACCTGCACATTGTTTACGTTTTCACTGTGCCTAAACGAGACGCTCTACTGTATTCTATTTGTAATTAAAAATATAACAGACCAAATATATTTACTATGTAAAAACGAAGCGAAAAATACATATAAATTAATATAAAATCACAGTTATGTGAAAATGTAATCTTTTCAGAGAGTATATAAAACGTTTAGATTAACATACAGATTGTAACAATAAAAACAAAATATCAGAATAATGGTTATATTGGAATTCATTTAATGACTTTGCAACACATAATCACTTTGCAGAAAATAATTTTTAACAGACTATCACGAAAACTAATCAAATATGACCGCCAGATTGCTGTTATTGCATTATGTGCATTCGTGATATCAGCGCGCACAGACAATAGAAAATGGAATAAAGAGGGTCACTGTCGTAAAATTGCATCTACATGGTTCAAAATTTTCTTTCAACTTTACGCATTCAAGCAATGCATGTAAGATTGATGTTTAATAATAATCAATATATTTTAAGCTATACGCAGTTGAGATGTTCAAATCGAGGCACCATGTATATATAAAATCTTCATGCATCTTAATTGAACTCGCGTTTTAAACTTGATTTTTTTCAATATATTTACCCGATTGCATGGGTACACACACAGATAATAAACATTCCACGTATGAGAAAAATGCAAATTATCGTAAAATTAGAATATAAAAAGATCCAATGACGCAACAGGGAATGGACTGAGAAGACAGAGAGTGGACTGAGAGGACAGAGAATGCACTCAGAGGACAGAGACTCGACTGGTAGCACGGAGAGTGTAGTGACAGGACAAAGATTGGACTGAGAGCACACAGAGTGGACTCATAGGACATAGAGTGGACTGAGAGGACAGATACTGGTAGAATTGAGTGTAGTGTCAGTACAGAGATTGGACTGAGAGCACATAGAATGGACAGAGAGTATAGAGAGTGGACTGAGAGGACAGAGAGTGTAGTGACAGAACAGAGATTGGACTGAGAGCACATAGAATGGACTGAGAGGACAGAGGGTGAACTGAGAAGACATAGTGGACTGAGAGGACATAGAGTGAACTGAGAAGGCAGAGAGTGGACTGAGAGGACGTAGAGTGAAGTGCAAGTACATAGAGTGGATTTTGAAGACAGAGTGGACTGAGAAGGCAGAGAGTGGACTGAGAAGGCAGAGAGTGGACTGAGAGGACGTAGAGTGAACTGAGAAGGCAGAGAGTGGACTGAGAGGACATAGAGTGGACTTTGAAGACAGAGTGGACTGTGAGGACATAGAGTGAACTGAGAAGGCAGAGAGTGGACTGAGAGGACGTAGAGTGAAGTGCGATGATATAGAGTGGACTGAGGAGGCAGAGAGTGGACTGAGAGGACATAGAGTGGACGTTGAAGACAGAGTGGACTGTGAGGACATAGAGTGAACTGAGAAGGCAGAGAGTGGACTGAGAGGACGTAGAGTGAAGTGGGAGGATATAGAGTGGACTGAGAGGACATAGAGTGAACTGAGAAGGCAGAGAGTGGACTGAGAGGACGTAGAGTGAAGTGGGAGGATATAGAGTGGACTGAGGAGGCAGAGAGTGGACTGAGAGGACATAGAGTGGACGTTGAAGACAGAGTGGACTGAGAGGACATAGAGTGAACTGACAAAGCAGAGAGTGGACTGAGAGGACATAGAGTGGACGTTGAAGACAGAGTGGACTGTGAGGACATAGAGTGAACTGAGAAGGCAGAGAGTGGACTGAGAGGACGTAGAGTGAAGTGCGAGGATATAGAGTGGACTGAGGAGGCAGAGAGTGGACTGAGAGGACATAGAGTGAACTGACAAGGCAGAGAGTGGACTGAGAGGACATAGAGTGGACGTTGAAGACAGAGTGGACTGAGAGGACATAGAGTGAACTGACAAGGCAGAGAGTGGACTGAGAGGACATAGAGTGGACGTTGAAGACAGAGTGGACTGAGGGGACATAGAGTGAACTGAGAAGGGAGAGAGTGGACTGAGAGGACATAGAGTGAACTGAGAAGGGAGAGAGTGGACTGAGAGGACATAGAGTGGACTTTGAAGACAGAGTGGACTGAGAGGACATAGAATGAACTGAGAAGGGAGAGAGTGGACTGAGAGGACGTAGACTGATTCCTCTTTTATTTTTAGAGTAAGGATTTCTTTATTTGTACTAATAAAGATAATTATAGGACCTAGTCAATTTTTTCTTATGTTTTGTTATTTCGTGTTTGTACATTTTTCTAACACAGGATGAATTTGAAGGCGTGCGACATATGAGATGTTAGCTTCCAAATATACCTGCTTGTCCAGTGAGTTGCTGGGGAGTTTCTCCTCTACATAAATGACAGCATGTGGTATTGATTGTAATTATTTGATAATGTGTAAAATTTCAGACTTCAAGTCACTATGATGTAGTAGTCACTTATATGTCTGTGTTATAACCGTAAAATAATAATATTAGTAAGAAATAACAATAATAATAATACATAATAGTTTATACCGATAATGGTATATCTATAATGTGATAACTTGAGCTATATAGGATAATCATAATTTTGCTTACTATATGTATACCTAAAAATATTGTGTTCATTGTATGCTTTGTACTTGACTATTTTATTACTACTACTATTATTATTATTATTATTATTATTATTATTATTATTATTATTATTATTATTATTATTATTATACGAATAAATGCTTTCGTGATTCTGTCCGCCCATCTAGCCACACTCCAGAGCGCCAACATTATTTAAACGTAAGAGCAACAATATGTTGCAGTTTGCATTGGCGAGCTCCTGCTAAGGGCAAGAGTCATGTAGAATATTACAGATGGTAACGAATGTTCTTCCCGAATAAATAGATGTCCTCTCAAACATTCAACAACCTATTTATTTACAAAAACTTCCCTTATTAGATGACTGCTACATGAGCGAAGGGATATAGATAACCATAAAATTAAATTAGATTTGTAATAGGCTAACATGACTAAAGTCTAATTTGAAAATAGTCGGCATAATATATACTTATTCAAATATCTATCATTAATAAATTATAGACGTACAATTATTTCCTTATTTTAAAGAATTTTATGAATAATTATTATTACTGAATTAATCTTGATTATTTCCCCTGTTTCGGAAGCCACGTTACGTCACTGATATACTGTATATTACCTGGATTGTTTTGAGAGCAGTTGTTCCTGTAGGAACGTGTGCAAACTAGTACGAGCATCCATTAAAAGTGTTATGATTGGCTCTGTGAGACGTGTTTATTACAGTGATCTCTAGCAGAAGTCGGGCCATTTGAAAAGTTGTAGCATTGTTAATGAAGAGAAAGCTCGCCTTCTATCAAATAACTGAACTCTGCAAACCTAACCTAACTCTTAACAGGAAGTATGTGACAGACACGTATGATTTTTTATTTTGCTGTATTGTTAGCACTGCTAGCTTTATTGGGGAAAATAATTCAGTACCTTCATAAAATTTATTTCTCAGTCTTGTAGTGAAAGTCATTGTTTTCGGTCGCGCTTATGTGTTTACCGATAACAGTATTCTGATACATCACTATGTAACGTGAGATCTATTGTGTGTCTAATGTACACATAATTTCAGTAGTGTTGTTTTTTCCCTGCTGGCGAGTAGAATTGATGAATCCTCTAGATTCAAAAACTCCTCAAGACCATTTTGTTCTTATTTGAGTTATGCCCATATGTAGCTTTCTAAGAATAAATTCTAATGTTTATATAACTTGAATTCAAAACGCCACTAAATTTAAAGCAAATGGTTTGTTAAAAGTCATTGTTTAATTTGTAAAAATGGATATAGGGGATTCTGAATCTATAGCATTCAACTACTATGAATTAATTTTTCTTCTTCTTTTTCTTCTTCTTCTTCTTCTTCTCCAAGCTTTAAGCCTTTTAAGGATTGTTGCGGTTCCAAATTAGTTGCACTAATTGATTGATCCATCTTTTCTTAGGTCTACCGATATTTCTCCTCCCTTTAGGTATGTAATGCATAATTTGCTTAGGATATCTATCTTTGCCCATTCTCTCTATGTGTTCCAGCCATTTTTGTCTATAATTTACTATCTGTTCATTTATATTATAGTCGACCTGGTTGGCGAGTTGGTATAGAACTGGCTTTCTATGCCCAAGGTTGCGGGTTCGATCCCGGGCCAGGTCGATGGCATTTAAGTGTGCTTAAATGCGACAGGCTCATGTCAGTAGATTTACTGGCATGTAAAAGAACTCCTGCGGGACAAAATTCCGGCACATCCGGCGACGCTGATATAACCTCTGCAGTTGCGAGCGTCGTTAAATAAAACATAACGTTTTTTTTATATTATAAATTTTGTAATTGGTTTCTTTACTGTTTCTTTGTGATGTAATATGGATTTTGTAAAAGGGTACAGAGGAATCTGATTATGTTACATGATTTAGATTGGAAACAATAGTACAAGGACCTTCTATGTACATCCGGAAAAAGAGAACGAGGTGATTTTATGACGTGATGCTCAGGGCCGGATTTATATATATTGCCGCCCCTAGCTAGTGCTAAAATTTTCCACCCCCACCCCAACTCCCATAAAAATTTACGAACAGCTATTATACAGGTCATGTTTAGTTTAAATTAGTTTTAAATGAAATGTTACAATTTTGAAAACGATAAATTACTGGAATCAAAATACATGCATATTACTGTTTAAGCTTAAAGATTTCCTTCGCATTTTCTTCACAGAGAAAGCATTGTTGATGTCATCAAAGTCGATCTGACGAAGCACATCACACTCGATGCAAAGAAACATATTCAAACTTATTTATTGTTGAAACAAAATTGATTTGTGAAAGACAGACTGTGGTTTATTTTTAAGCACTGGTTGTTGGTGGTACAATTATTACGAGTATTTCTCACTTTGATAGGAAGTATGAAGTAAATTGTAAAATAATCTCCAACTCTTTGCAAAATAAACCGTTGATTATCGAATTATATTGTGCATATGCTGGAAAGTGATTAAATAGTATTGTTGACAATATCAATATACAGAGTGGCGCAGATAAAATTATCTCGTGTACGTATAGAGTAAATACAGAACTCACTTTTCACAGAAGATGTTGAAAGTGGCTCTCTATCAAACATAGCAGTGCACGTCTAATCATGTTCAGATACACTTGCACAGACACATTTTGCACAGATCCCATAGCGCGCCACTTTTTAATCAAACTTGTATTGAATTTCAAGCAGTCAAAATATCGCATTCGCATTCAAACGGGAGGCAGGCTACCTTTATCTGCACCACCCAGTATATTGGAAATGTAACTGAGAGTTGTGGTTATTATTCACAGCGATAAATAAGTACCGTAACACAGATTCAATATGATTTTCAACAATGCATTCTTGTTTATACAAGCAGTTTCATAGTATAATAACGTGATACTGGTATTACAACATAATTATGCAGCTGCATACTTTCCTTTTACTCTCGCCGCGACCGCGACAATGCGACTTCCACAAAGTGTTTAAGAACAAACTTCAGAAAAGATTTGCCAACAAGTGTTTTAAAAACAAATTTCACTGTAAAATGCAAATGGAAAAAAAGGAAGAGAGGGAAAGAAAAATTGTGAGCCGTGCCCACGCCCACGGCCGTTCACCTAGTACGTCACTTCATCCGTCAGAGCGCTCTCAGACGTCACAGTATAGATAGCGCTATCAATCCTTTCATTTGTTCTTTCCAAATAACCCTATTGGCCGGTTCATTAAGTCTCAAGAGGATAGAGGGGGAGAGAGTTTACCTGTTTTAATGGAGATACACGGAGCGTCACTCGGGTTCCGGTACGCGGCAGATACACTTAACAAGACTTAGGCTCTCGTACGCGGGAGATACACGGAAACAGTTGGTTCAGATTCAAGCTCTCGTACGCGGCAGAAACATTTAACAAGTCTTAGGATTTTGGTACGCGGCAGATATAGATAACGTGACTCGGGCTTTGTATGTGCTGGAGATAGATCAGTGGAGTAGTTAAATTGCGTCGTGTGTGTTTGGGATTTTAGTGGATCGTAGTTTGAAATATCGCTTGCTAGTGATACGTCTTGGGGGCAAGTTTTAGTATTTGCATCGAGTAACATATTTGTGAGATATATGTGTTTGAGGTAAATTGCTTTGGGTATTATGTTATGAGATATGATTTGAAACGTGAGTTCATGTTCCGAGACGGTTACAGTGATAGAGCAGCGGTTACGGTCTCACATATTGTTTTAGTGTTTTTCCTGCTCCATTTGATTATTGGTTTCCTTCGCCGCTATTTTGTTATCATATGCGTCGAGTTTGTTGCTATTTAAACGATCCTTGAGATTGGAATTATCGTCCGTTACTTATTACGTGTATCTGTCTCCATCCCTCTCTCTCTCTCCGTTGGGTGTTCATCTTGTAAAGTGCAGAGGTTTGTGCTGGCTGGGTGTTGTGTTCAGATTCATACTCAGATAGTTAATATATATATATATATATATATATATATATATATAAAGAGTGGTTCTCGAACATATGGCTAATAGGTTAGTCACTGATTGTTGAGAAACGGCCATATTAGATTGTTTTATCACTTAGAAGTGTGTTGGTCTCAGCCTTGTGATACTTACATGATTTACATATCCTGGGGATATCATTTCAGATTAGTTTGGCCTATTTTCACTCATCTATTTCATATTTATTGTTATTTCATTTTTAATTTATGTACATTGTTACTTATTATTGTTAATTATATTTGTTTTACAAATTCACACTATTCATTTCTAACAGTCTTCCACTGCGCACATCCAATCCTTCCAATGTGCCGTCCACCTGGCGAAAGCAGCCAATATTAGTAAGATAAGATGAGGAGTGGATGATCGTACCACTGCCGCCCCCAACAATTGCTTCCCCCCCCTGGAAATTGCCACCCTAGGCAACTGCCTATGTTGCCTAGGCCTAAATCCGGCACTGATAATGCTGCGTCAGAGTAGGAATTGTTGCCATAAATATTTCAATAACATGGGGAGCATAATAAATATGAAGTTCTGTATAGCAATGGAAATGTCCAACTTTCATTCACCAACATATACCACAACATAAAAAATATATTAACTTTAGTAGCCATCACAGCGATTCAAATTTTGAAATGTAGTAAGCAATGCAGTGCGGACAGAAAGTCCCACACATGGAATTGCACCAGTGTCAACAGCAAGGATGTGCTCTGCTCTTAAATACCATATTGCTATTAGGTACATTGCATTATATTTTAGTGATTCTGAGCTCTTTAATTTCCTCGCTATCATCATCATCATGTAGTAAATTACAGGTTGTAACTGTAATTCCTCAAGCATCTTTTCATATTTTATATGTTCCCATCTTTATGGGATCTTTATGTTATGCTCATTACAAACAACACAGTAGAAGACTTCATGACACAGCAGTGTACGTACGTCGTTTTTTGTCTGCCAATTCCCGTCCTTTACAAGGACCAATCACATTCACTGATGGACACTGCCATCAGCGAATAGGGATTATATAAAATGGACACTGAGCGAATTTTCCTGTGTTCATGCACTCTGTTTAGTTTCACTTTCAAGCACTAGAGGTTAGTGTAATCGGGCACATGCAAGATTTCCTCGATAACAATTGAATATAAGAGTTGAGGTACAGGAATCAAACATCGCCTACTTTGTTGCATAATCCAGTAATGGATTTGCTTCCAATAAATTCAAGTTAACGATTTTCCATATTTTTCAATGATAAACTAGTTGTAATAATAATTTTTATGTTTTATATATAATAAATAATATTATAAAATAGTATTAGTAGTAGTATTTACTTAACCTGATAGAGATAAGGTCATCAGGCCTTCTCTGCCCCTCTACCAGGGGATTACAACTATAGCCTAACATGAAGAATAAAATTACAATCAATATTAAATTTACAATTACAATTACAATAAAACTCAAACTACGAAAAGATTACCTGATTAATGAAAGCTAGACAATTTATCGTACAAGTTAAGAACAAAGAATATTTTTTGTATTTACTGAATTATAAATTAAACCTAGAATAACAAAATTGTATAGTGATGAAATTACCGGATATTGAAATATTTTGTGATAGATTAAGAGAACTATTTACAAGAAACCATGTCTGAACGAGTCTCAATTACTGATCAAGTGCCTAGTAAGTTTGCGTTTGAATTCAATTTTATTTAGAGAGTCCTTGATGCTAGGAGGTAACGAATTGCAGAGTCTTGGCAGGACTATTGTGAAAGAGGATGAGTATGAGAAGGTGGGATGGGATGGTATTGTTAGTATTGTTTCATGGCGAGAGCTTGTGTTCAGATTATGGTGGGAAGAAAGATAAGTGAAGTGAGACGACAGGTACGAAGGAATATAAGAGTTAAAGATTTCGAAGAGAAAGAGATGTGAATGTAAATCTTGAACTCTTCTAATGATGTAATGATGTAACACATTAAAAATTATGTACATCAAATTCGTTTAGTATTTGTATACAGTGTTTAGGCATATGGTTTTACTTCTCATAGGAGTTTTGTTTTTTTCCATTTTCAGCGTTATCAAATCATTGTATATTTTAAATGTTGATAGGGTCAACGTCTCAACTCTAATTATAAAGGAACTCTAGACTCTAGACATTACAGATAATGATGGATTTATTACTTCATCGGTTCAGTTTATTCTTTTTGAGTACATAATATACTTAAATGTATTAATTGTATGTCTGTTATATTTCCGCCGTGTCGATTGCTAGCTGGTGTGATGTCAGTGCCAACTCTAGGGAAAAAGCAGAATCTCACGCTTAAGCTGGTTTGAAAGTCATTCAAATCAGTCGTGTTACATCAAAGGTGCCGACGCGAAGTGTCCATACCTCTTATAATTCCCTATATGCTGCTCCACCACCTCTGCAAGCTGATGGAAGTTCTGCAGTAGTACTAGAGCATAAATGACGTTATCGCTGAAAATCTGAACACCGTGATGCCATTTGATTGCCCAGCGCTGAGATTCGGAATACACTGAGTGAGAAAGTACCATGGCGGACGTACAAACGAAGTTTAATTACGAAAACTGTGTTTATTTTTTGTTGTTTGTTCTGTTTAACTATTTTGAGTACCTATTCCTTTTATATAAGCTATGTGTTCGTCACATTATATCATATCTCGTGTTTCATATTCTCACGTTTCCTTCTTTCACTAGAAACCAAACATATTCATCTCCATTATGATGCACCTTTCATTTCAAGCGTAATTTACTGCATTTTCCAGTAATTTTTCTTTCTCCAAATACCGTATATACTCGCGTAATTCACGCCATCGCATATTTCAGGCACCCAAATTATTTACTATATAATTTAATAAATTAATTTCCTCGTATATTTCACGCATTTAATATTCGTGAAATACTGTAACAAGTACCTGCTGAAACTTGAAGTAATGAGGTGTGTTAAGTTGAGGAGCCCTGAATGTACGGTATCTTAAATGCCGTAACGAGAGAGTGCATAGCGGTATTTGGGACCGGACAGCTACCTGTTACAGGCGCACCCTTCTCGTCTATGAAAGTCCTTTAAAAATACCGGTATAGGGTATTGACCTCCCCCTACCATTTGAATGGGGGTGGTTTGAAAGCTTTGTGTTGGATCGCATCAGTTGAGTTTGAGACTCGAAAAGGGAAACCTGTCAAAAGCCGTCTGTTAAAAGTTTTAACAATGAATGGTAAATCCCGATATTCGAGTCATACTGCGTCCTTCAAATTAAAAGTTATTGCGTATGCAGAAACACATGGCAACAGAGCAGCTGGACGTGAATTCACAGTTCCAGGATTTAATATTCGCTACTGGAGGAAACAAAAACAAGCTCTTCAAGAAACAAATGCATCAAGGAAAGCATTTCGTGGGCCAAAAAGTGGAAAATTCCCTGATATTGAAGACAATTTACTAGGATATGTAAGGAAACTGCGTAGTTTTGTCATTTTTACCCTTAAAAATACCAGCTTGTGAAATTCCTCGCTTAATTCACGCACCCTTAATTTACAGATCGAAATTGCGGGAAAAAAGTGCGTGAAATATTCTAGTAAATACGGTATGTCCCTATAAAATGTTGCATTTTCAACTCCACTTCTGGGGAGAAAAAAAAAAACCTTGGGAATTCAACGGTTTCCACTCAAAAATGATCAGAATTTTCTGTGCGCTAAATTATTTATTTATTCACCCCTCTGTTTATTCGTCCTTCCGTCTATGTATTCGTTTGTTTATTCTCTGTTTTTATCGTTGCTTACGAGATTATACAAACTGGCGCATAGCACGATCGAGAGTAGGTCTCTGAGAGTCATGATAATTTCTGCCGCTAGGTTCGCCTCGCTGTACTAAGAAATGATGAATAGCTCCATTACTAAGCATTGTGTATCGTGAAAATAGTTTGATTAATTGTGCATTATTGATCGAGTATGAAAATTATAAATATGCCAAGCATATTACAGTCTTATTTGAGATTTATTTAACAAAATATCAGTATGCAGGTTTTCAGCGTCATTTAATGGAATTTACAAATTTTTTTCCCGAAAGTCTGAATTTTTTTTTAAATTAAAATTTTGCTTCCTAACAACATTGTTCATATGGTTCATTTACTTTGGTAAGTTGATTGTTTTCAGTTCCGTGTTTTTCCTTCAGATTTCGTTCCCTCTAATTTGTTATAATTGCTGAAAGTGAACTACCGGTTTCTGCTACTTTCAGTCATGATTAATGTTATTATTATTATTATTATTATTATTATTATTATTATTATTATTATTATCATCATCATCATCATCATCATCATCAAAATCAAATTAATATACTGTAGTTCTTAGCTTGTCTTGCCTTAAGGCAATCAGTAGCGTTATTCGAGGGAAAGAGTATGAGTTACCATCATCGTTTATAGTGCGAAATATTCCACGACAATGGTTAATTATTACTGCTGAATATTGACACATATACGATTTGCATTATTTAGGATACAACATACGCAGCAATGCGATTTTAATGTTGAGCATGCCGAGTCTAGTGTAACGTGCTCCCCTCACCTCCAAGCCAAATCAAACATTATTACGACATTACGAGTAATAAATAAATAAATAAATAAATAAATAAATAAATAAATAAATAATAATTACTACAATTATTCGTTATGATAAAGTACAATTATCACTGCATGTTGTACCGAAAATTTTACTTTATGTTTTCATTAAATTGACATGTCATGAGTGACGACAAAAAACAGCTCAGGGGAGCGAGATTCAGACATTACTAAAAATGAAATGGGGATCGGGGAGAGTAGATACTCATGTGCCTATGATCGGCAAATTCTAAAAAATACTGTCCCTGAGATTCCTGAGATATTTGTTTATGTTGTGGGAAATTGTCAAATTCAAAACCATTTCTAATCATATATTGCAGTCTAACTTCCTAATTAATTTAATTCTAACTCCTAATTTAAAAGCTGTTCACACACACTAAAATATCATAGCATTTGCTATTACTACCCACTACTGGATCAATGTTGCACAGGATACGGACCGATGGTGGCGGGCTTATGTGAGGGCGGCAATGAGGGCGGCGGGTTCCTTAAAAGCCATTTGTAAGTAACAGGTTAATCCGCAGGCCTATTAGATATTTGCAAGTTGTGCAAGAAAAATCGCACATTTGTACTAATCATGTATTGTGACTGCTGTGTGCTTTAGTAAAAAGCATAACACTTCAAGGTCAATATATTTTTAAAAAAGAAAGGGATAAGTTAGGCCTACTTACAAATGATTAAATTATGAAGTCAGGGAAATGGAAGATAATACAGTACCTTTATTCATTGGCATAATAATAATAATAATAATAATAATAATAATAAATGAATACGTGAAAAGGGTAGACTACAGTGTTCATGTAAAATATATTAATTTTCTTTAATTATTTCCGAAAAGGTACGGTGTATAAATTGAACAACAGAAAGGTAGTACCTTAGTTTATAATATGTAATATCTTTTAATATGAAGAATGACAGCCTTTTATTGTAATATAATTGAGACGTAGAGGTTTGGAAATTATGTCTATTGTCCATAAAATATTGTGCGAAGCATTTAATAAGCAGTGGTGCGTCCTTGAAATGTCCCAAATGTCGACGTAATTTAAGTGTTCTGTTATGAATATTTAGTATAGAACAGCTCTCCGAGCGGCGAAATTGGCATTACGAGGGAACCACTTCAGACCCGTATTTCAAGCGCTGGGCGCCAGCTTATATAATCTCGTAAGCAACGGTTTTTATAATAATAAGAAGAAAAGCGCACAATGTGCAACGGTTTTTATAGCGTATTATTTTTCAATTCCTGCGATCACGGCATCCTAGATGGTAGCAAAAGTTGTTCCCCTGCTATCGTGTAACCTACATTCTGTATGTGGTAGTGAGGAAATGGCAAATGTTACTTGATTTTCATTTTAATGCTTCATAGAGGTAAGTCTTCGTCTGTGCATATCGTCAGTTTCTGCCTTCAGTGTATTTTTCATTCTAGTAATACTGAATTGTCCATTGCATATCCATTACAACACAAATATTCATTTGATAGGCATATTACAGTACTTTGTTAGGTGTAGAGTGCCTACCTGCGGCGGAATTCCGCTAAGCGTACTGAAATTTGAGGCTTAGGGAGACGTAGCGGCGATAATCTAAATACTTATGAAATGTAGCGAAATTAAAAAAAATTAACGATAGAAGCTTAAATTTGTATAATTCGCTTAAAATTCCCAAATCAATTTAATTCGATTTTCTGTAAGATTTTGCGTAACAAAAATGTTCTCTAAGAGACTGTGCTAATCCTTATAACTACAGATGGATATTTTTCCGGACTGTAACCTTCCATTGTAAGTGCTTTACTGAGAATTAAATTAAATCATCGGCCACTGAACGAATATTGCATACTTCTATCATTGCCAATGTGGCGCTATAAACGCATTATTAATACTTTTATCACAGCCATAACACATTCCTATTCTTATTGTATTCTTACGTACATATAACAATACACATACATACATAACTTACATACATACATACATACATACAGTCCACACCTGTGGAGTAACGGTTAGCGCGTCTAGCCGCGAAACCAGGTGGCCCGGGTTCGATTCCCGGTCGGGGCAAGTTACCTGGTTGAGGTTTTTTCCGGGGTTTTCCCTCAACCCAATATGAGCAAATGCTGAGTAACTTTCGGTGTTGGACCCCGGACTCATTTCACCGGCATTATCACCTTCATCTCATTCAGACGCTAAATAACCTAAGCTGTTGATAAAGCGTCGTAAAATAACCAACTAAAATAAAAAAATACATACATACATACATACTACAGATGGGTTGGAGTCGTTCATTGATGCGAGCTAGCTCTTTGACTCCCGCTCCTTTTGAGGAGTCGTTCAAAAGAGCGGAGCTGTACAGTGCCCTCCCTCTTTCTCAATCAGCTCGCTCCTAGTGATCACTCCACGCTTCACCACCGCACCGCTCCGACTCTTCTCCCTTAACTGCAGAGCGGGTGTTAACTGTATGATATAGTACACACGCTTCTCAATAGATGCCATTGCAGTACACATTCCAATTTGTATCGGTCTGTGAATGCGGAGTACACGTGCAGTAAATACACAGCTGCTGAACACATGGGACAAAATGCAACACTTCGTTTTCGTAAATAAAGTCATAAAGACACGGCAACCAACTCTTAAAGTTCAACATGACATTTTTAAACATGTTTATAATTTATGTTCCCCCATAGTACGTAGTAAATAATTATTAAAATCATTAACTTTTCGTTTTACTTTCCTTAATATAAAACTGCAATAATAATTACATGATAATTTCAAAAATATTAAAAAAGATATGCGTATATATTTATATATTGGCAGTAGTGAAACCTCAAACCTTCACAAGGCCTCAGCAAAATGTTAGTAATTTTCTGATATTTGAAATGTTCGGTAGTGTGTGAAGTGTATGTGCGGCTTAACAATGGCTTTGAGGCAGAAAAAAAGAAGTGAGATCTGGAACTTTTTTTTACAGATTTAGGCGACGGAAAAGCGAAATGCAGCTTTTGCTCTAAGCAAATTTCGTACAAAAGCGGCAGCACATTTAATATAGCCCGTCACGTTCGAAATTTGCATCCATCTAATGCGTTAACAATAGAACGTTTAACGCCTGCCAGTCTTCCGTCAGACGAAAACCCAGACGATCCACCACCAGCTCCAGAGACATCAAACAATGAAGGCTCCTCAACTTCGCAGCAGAGGAACTCTACTTCGCATCAGAGAGGAACAACACGCCGCAGTCAGACTTCCATCGGGTCATTTTTGCGTAAGCCTCTTTCTAACCAAAGGACCCAAGAAATAGATTTATTAGTTTTGGAAACAATTGTTGAAAATTATTTACCTTTCCAAATTGTTGAGAGCCAAAAATTTAGAAAATTGATTCAGAAACTAAACAGTGCTTATAAACTCCCCACAAGAAAAACCCTTGCCAATGTAATTCTTCCTCAGTTATATAATATGACAAGGGAAAAAGTTAAAGTGCAGTTGGAGTTTGCAGAATATGTTACCATAACAACAGACGGCTGTACCTCCATTAAAAATGAGTCCTATCTGTCAGTGACTGCTCACTACATTAAGGACGTGCAGATGGAGTCATACTTATTAGAGTGAATCTCGTTTTAATCGTGATAACGTTCTTTAGTTCTTTTAAGCATTCTGATTATTGTATTATGTCTCTGTTCTGTAAAGAATTTTAGATAAGGGCGCAGTCCACACTTGTGGAGTAACGGTCAGCGCGTCTGGCTGCGAAACCAGGTGGCCCGGGTTCGAATCTCGGTCGGGGCAAGTTACCTGGTTGAGGTTTTTTCCGGGGTTTTCCCTCAACCTTATACGAGCAAATGCTGGGTAACTTTCAGTGCTGGACCCCGGACTCATTTCACCGGCATTATCACCTTCATATCATTCAGACGCTAAATAACCTAGATGTTGATCCAGAGTCGTAAAAAACCCAATAAGGGCGCAAATAGCCATAGTTGCTGACGCGCCCTTTTTAAACCCCACTAACTAACTAACTACTTGTTAGAGTGTTATAAGTATGACGCCAAGCACACTGCACAAAACCTGGCAGACGAGCTGAAACGCGTCACTCGAGAATGGGGAATTCAACAAAAGAATGTGTGTGTGGTGAGTGACAATGCGGCCAATATTGTAGCGGCAATAAGGCTGATGGGTTAGAAACACATACCATGTTTCGCCCACAATTTGAATCTAGTTGTGGCCTTCATTGCATTCACGATATTTCAGCTAAAATAAAAAGAACAGTGGAGTTCTTTAAACGTAGTCCACAGGTTGCCACAAAACTTAAAGAAATGCAGGATCAATTGGGCGAGCCTGTACTGAGTTTGAAGTAGGATGTTGTTACGAGGTGGAACTCCACCTTGTACATGTTTCAACGTATTTTAGAGGTACAGCGGTCCCTAATTTCAACTGTAGCACTGAATTACTCGGATCTGCCGCAAATATCGAATGACGACGTCAATAAGATCACACAATTATGTGAAGTACTTAAAGTATTTAAGCTGACAACAGAAGAAATGAGCAGCGAGAAGCAAGTTACTGCTTCAAAAGTGATACTGCTTAGCCAGTCACTGAAACGGTGGTGCAGTTCATTTGTCCACAACGCTGCGATTGCTGAGGATGTCAGGCAGATGGCTGAGATCATGGAAGCCCTGAACATCAGATTCCGGAACATAGAGGACAGTGCTCTGTTCGCAGAGGCCACGATATTAGATCCGCGCTTCAAATCGCACGGGTTTAAGGACAAAAGGTGTTTCGAGAAGTATAAACAAGCTCTAATAGCCTTCTGTAAAAAAACACCAACCATCACAGAGATCTGACGTTACTCCTCCACCGCCACCAATTTCGGAAATGGAATCGATTGTCTGGGGCGAATTCGACGAAACTGTCTCTAGTTTCGTAAGAAATCCTCACCCGAAATCGGCTGCCATTATTGAGGTTGATAAGTTCCTGCGAGAACCAGTGTTACCGAGAAAAGAAAATCCACTTGTTTGGTGGTCAGAAAGAAGGCAAATGTATCCTTCACTATATAATTTGGTGAAGAAGCGCTTGTGCGTAGTGGCGACTTCCACTCCGTGTGAGAGAGTTTTCTCGAAAGCAGGGCATACTGTTACTGAGAAAAGAAATCGTCTCACAGGGAAACGCGTTTCTCAGATTTTGTTTCTAAACGCAAATTTGAGGGACTAAACAATAGGAACTAATGTAAATTGTGTACGAGTGTAAATAGTGTGAATAGATCAATCAAATTAACAAAAGTGTAAAAAGTGCTACGTAACAAATATGACTAATGTGCAGACATGACAATGTGAACAAAAACTGTGGGCCTACTTTAAACACATCTGCCAAGCCGAGGAACTGCCCAGCTGGTCTTGGATAAGGAGGTAAGTCTCCATGTCATCCCAGAGGGAGAGAGCCTATTTACATTACTTACGGTATTTTACGAACTAGTAACAGTCGTAAAGTATCGGTATGTAGTATAAACAGATCAATTAAAAACAGTTCTGAAAGTGTTGGTAAAGTAGTATAAATGAGTAAATAGCAATTATGAAAGTGTACAATGCTACATAAAAAACGGCTAATGTGCAAACATGATCTATTTAAACGTGTCTGTATTGAAGTGTAATTTAAACATCGCACCTCTCAATCTGTGTCATTGAGCATGACCACACTGACAGACGTGCTGCGTATCGTTGTGATCAGGGATTGTATACAGCTGTAATGGAGCGCTGTGCTGTTGTGGAGAGAGCAGATCGTTGGGAGTGACCATTAGCAAGAGAGCGAGGTGAAGTTGCTTTGCTCTCCCAAGAGTAGGGAGCGAAATGTAATGAACGACTCGCTCTTTTGTAAGGAGCGAGCGGAGAGCCGCTCCAGAGTGTGAGTCCTTCATTCGAAACGACTCGCTCATGAGCGACCCATCACTAATACATACATACATAGTATGTGTGGAATTATCACTACATTAACACATTTAATATATCACAAAACATACACTGAACAAACTAAATTTACGAAAGTCGCCATATTTTTTCTTCCTGGCATTACGATCCACTCCCACTAGATGGTCCCCGACACGAGTATCAGGATTGACAATGCATGCAAACGAAATGATACTAAACGTGAGGAGGTGTCCACACCTGTGGAGTAACGGTCAGCGCGTCTGGCCGCGAAACCAGGTGGCCCGGGTTCGAATCCCGGTCGGGACAAGTTACCTGGTTGAGGTTTTTCCTGGGGTTTTCCCTCAACCCAATACGAGCAAATGTTGGGTAACTTTCGGTGTTGGACCCCGGACTCTTTTCACCGGCATTATCACCTTCATTTCATCCAGACGCTAAATAACCTAGATGTTGATACAGCGTCGTAAAATAACCCAATAAAATAAATAAACGTGAGGAATGTTACTACAGGTATGTAGTATTATGTGACAGATTAGATTAGAATAGGTGTGTATTATGTGACATTTTAGGTTAGGTTTGATTGGGTGTATCGTATTATGCGAGAGGTTAGGTTAGGTTTGATTAGGTGTGTATTATTATTATTATTATTATTATTATTGTTATTATTATGTTGGCGACACTGAAACCCACTGTCACAGTAACCGAAAAATGGTTGTACGTGCACGACGATTTTCGTATATAAGGTATGTATTTAGGGCGGGTTGGGTGCATATAGCTCTCCCAGTGATCACATCAATTTTTACTAATCGATATTATAAATTCAAGACTTTTCAGGGTATTTGATCAAATTCCTATAGTGCCTGGGACATAAGTAACCTTCACCCAAAAATACATACATACAGGTGGCTCACTTAACTCTTTCACCTTCGATAGTGTATGAGATATTTCAGATACACATAAATAGATAATTACAAGTTAAATTACATCGAAGGGGAGATCTGATACATGTAATGTATTTTTTGTACATTAAATAATTTTTCAAATATACTTGGACTTCTCCAAATGGATTGACACATAGCCAGATAGATCACATCTTGATAGATAAAAGAAGACATACTAGTATAGTAGACATTGGAACCTTCAGGGGGACAGACTGCAATTCTGACCATTATTTGGTAATTGGAGAGCTAAGAGAAAGAATATCAGTAGTCAAGCGAGTAGAGCAACAAGTTAATATTAGAAGATTCAATATTCCGAAATTAAAGAACAAGGAAACTAAGCAACATTATCAGGTCGAAATTTGAAATAGATTTGCTATATTAGCAAGTTCCGACGAAGTTGAGGAAAAGTCAGATGTTAATAGCATGTGGGAAAATATCCGAGATAGTATCAAAATTGCAGCTGAACAGAGCATAGGTTATTATGAAACTAAGAAAAAGAAACCGTGGTTTGATGAAGATTGTTGCATGGTAGTAGAAAGAAGGAAACAGGCAAAATTGAAATTCTTGCAGGATCAAGTTGAGGTGAATAGATATAATTATTTCAATAAAAGACGGGAAGCAAATTGTACACTTAGGAATAAAAAGAAAGATTACTTGCAGGAAAAACTGAATAAGGTAGAAAGAAATAGTAAAAATAAAAACATTAGAGATTTATATAAGGGCATAAAGGAATTCTAGATTGGATATCAGACAAGGGTAAACGTGATCAAGGATGAGAATGGTGACTTGCTTGCAGACTCTCATTCAATCCTGACAGATGGAAAAACTATTTTGGGCAACTACTAAATATACATAGGCCAGATAGAAATCATCGGGACGAAATTGAAATAAAAACTGCTGAGCCATTTATACCCGAACCCACACTTTCTACAATCGAAATTACGATAGAAAATCTGAAAAATTATAAGTCTCCACGTATCGATCAAATTCCAGCAGAATTAATACAAGAGAGTGGAAGCACATTATCTAACGAAATTTATAAGCTTATACATGTTATTTGGGAAAAGGAAATTCTATCAGAACAATGGAAGGAGTCCATAATCGTACCTATCTTTAAGAAGGGGGACAAGACTAACTGTAGTAACTTTCGAGGAATATCACTTTTGTTGTCGTACAATATTTTGTCCAGTATTCGTTTGAGGAGATTAACTCCATATATAGATGAAATTATTGGGTATCATCAGTGTGATTTTAGGCGTAATGGATCAACTTTGATTAGATATTTTGTATTCGACAGATAATGGAGAAAAATGGGAGTATAAGGATACAGTGCATCAGTTATTCATAGATTTCAAAAAGGCATATGACTCGGTTAAGAGAGAAGTTTTATATGATATTCTTATTGAATTTGGTATTCCCACGACACTAGTTCGATTAATTAAAATGTGTCTGCCAGTACAGCAGAGTCAATTTTTGTCAGATGCGTTTCCAATTCACTGTGGGCTAATGCAAGGAGATGCACTGTCACCTTTACTTTTTAACTTTGTCCAAGATAACAGAGAGGGTTTGGAATTGAACGGGTTACTTCGCTGCTTGTCTATGCAGATGGCATGTATATATTAGGAGAAAATCCACAAACGATTAGGGAAAAGACGGGAATTTTACTTGAAACAAGTAAAGAGATAGGTTTGGAAGTAAATCCAGAAAAGACAAAGTATATGATTATGTCATGTGACGAGAATATTGTACGAAATGAAAATATAAAAATTGGAAATTTATCTTTCGAAGAGTTGGAAAAATTCAAATACCTGAGTGCAAGAGTAACAAATGAAGAGTCCACTGCAAGAATGATGGATGTCATTTAGAATACATTTTTCAGGAGAAGCAATTGAAAGTTTGAAATGCTGAACTGTGATTTTCCAATCATTACTGGACAATGACTCTCAGTGTTAATGCCATATAACTCTCTATGTACATTCTATATGTCTTAAGCTATGCACTGACAGTCTCGGTTCATTTTCGACAAGAAAGTGACATCCATCATTCTTGCAGTGGATTCTTCAAATATAAATGATACTCGGCAGGAAATTAAACACAGAATAAATATGGGAAATGCCTGTTATTATGCGGTTGAGAAGCTTATATCATCCAGTCTGCTATCAAAAATTCTGAAAGTTAGAATTTTGTAAAACAGTTATATTACCGGTTGTTCTTTATGGTTGTGAAACTTGGACTCTCACTTAGAGAGAGGAACATAGGTTAAGGGTGTCTGAGAATAAGGTGCTTAGGAAAATATTTGCTATTGACAATTACATATACATATGCAAGTAATCACCCAATGGTATTGCATTTTATCATAAATGTTAAAATTGAACACAGAATGAAATGTGAAACAATTACATATACTATTGACTCTTCATGTGGGAAGTATTATGTTCCATATATTGCATAAGTTGAAACAAGCAAGTTACGAACATGCTTGATGCAAAGTAATTGCTGTGTTTTGAGAAGAAGAAGGACCCATTTAACCTACATCACCTTTTCAAAATGAAAATACTTAACAAAGTTATGCTCGCATAAAAAAAAAAAAAAAAAAAAAAAAAAAAAAAAAAAAAAAAAAAAAAAAAAGAAAGAAAATAATTCTTGAATAAAAATAAAATGTTTGCGTTCTGTAAATAAAAATTTGAATGGCAACAGCTTTATTTTTATTCTCTTACGTTTGCAAGGTAAAACTAAAAAATGTGAGAACATAGCAAAGCTAGACCTATTATAGAAAAACAGACATGATGCTTAAAATTTGGGGGAAACGAAAAATTTCGAAAATATGCAAGTTATTATTATCATTATCATTGTTATTATTATTATTGATTTTATTTTTAATATAAATAAAACCTATACCACTTTAGGGATAAATTCGGACAAAATAATGCCATATTCGTTTTCTGTTAACCCAAAAATCCCCAGATATCGACTTTCGTCGAGATCGGGCGACATGTAGAGATTAACCTTCATTTTACAATTTAAATCTCTATGTCGGCTAGATCAGAATACTTGAGTGAATTCTTAAAACCGTCAACTCCTTTCTCTCTCTTCTCTCTGCTCCGTTAGGGGATAAAAAGTACCCTCAAATGTTATTTGAAGGGAGGACTTGAAGTTGAATTTTTTTTATATTCCTTATGCGTTTTAGAAGTAATTCTGAGAGATGAGATGAATAGTCTAACGATTAGAGTAACCCAGTTTTATAAAGTAGCTTTTGTTTAAAATTTAAAGGCTGCATATCTGCTGGTTCAAATAGTAAATCAGGCCCATAATCATTTTGATATCAGTACTATCTGCCATTTTCTATCACTTGTTCGTATTTCGTAAAACTCCTTTTTTGACTAAGGATTAATAGGAACCTACACACAGGGTTTAAGGAGTTTTAATTTTAAGGTGATTAGTCAGTCAATCTGTTAGTTATAGAATAGTTTTTTATTACGTAAATTGTCTTTTTGCTTTATAGTAACGAAAAAAAGATTATGCAGTGGGGACTGAAATTATCTCGAAAACGGTGTGCCAGGAACTGGTCCCTTTTCATATGCATGCACATGTATAGGCTACTATAATATTTGCTTAGTTTTTGGAGGTGACTGTCGAGAGTCCACTAGAATACTCGGACCTGCATGTTTACTCTTATGTTCTACCCATCCAGCAGTGACAGAGATAACAACTGATCTTGCAGTGGTGAGTAACTCGCTCTCGAGTTCAGATTAACAAAATCTATCTTCCCACTATACGTAGGCTAACCAACGGCCCAAACCTAACCTGTCACAGATTCGTATATGCAAGGTTTATAAGCACTATTTAAGCCTAATGTTTTTATAGCCTCAAAATTGTTTTGAAGAATATTACATTTTAGTAAATCAAATATTTATTTCTTGGCGACGCGGCCATTTTTGAACAAAATGGATGTTTAAGGGCTGCAAAATGAATACAACAGCATAACTACACACAGACAAATTTATAACAGTGTTACAGTAGAACCACAGTCCAGTACATAGTCATGAAACTTGAGGTGATTTTTTGCATTTCTCGCGATACAATGCTAGGAACAATAGACGGTATGATAGTAGCGATCCTAGTGGCTAGCAACTAAAGTTCAACTGCTATTGGATGCATATTTCTTACGTAGGCCTATTGAGCTTCGTGACTATGCACTAGACTGTGGTAAAACCTCTATTGTCCGTAGTAATGAAGGGTTCATCGAACAAATCTTTCAATTCGTACCAAAAAAGATTTTCGTAAATTTAGTGAATAATATTTACACTTTCGTAATTTTCTATTATAGTCTTGTATTTAACAAGCTAGGTAGTGGATAAGAAGTTCGCTTATTTAAATCTGGTTGTCAACGACGAGTTTTTAAGGGCAAAGAAACTCCTTGTAATGGCTGTCATGTGAAAATACGTGTATGAATAGTAGAGGTTTCGTGTTGTAGATTTACATACTATATACATTCTAATCCCGTATTCTGATGCGAGATGAGCTACAGTTTGTCTTTCCACAAACAACTCATTTATGCTTCTTTATCGGTACTTTAGCACAACAAGATTTCTTTTGACGCACGTAGAAGACATTTTATGTCGAAATTATACAGTACCGGTACGACAAGTCGAACAGTAGACCATACTGTGTAAGGAAAAAGGCTTGTAATTGCACTCTCTAGAAAAAAATAACATGCTAATACAATGCACAGTATTTCATATATTTCTGCAGGAAAAAAGCGAGAGACAGACAAATAATCCATCAATCGGTTACTGGTAATGGACTGACAGATAATTGGGATTCAACTCTACATCAGTTTTTTTTTTTTTAAATCTACCTTCAAAATATACAAAATAGTGTAAACACTCATATATAAACACACATGCCCTCAACACACAAACAAATGTTTTACAAGAACACAAAATACCTTTAGTATGAGTCTACTGATTGGCCCAAAAATTTTTAGATAAACTCCTTTCTTCTTTCAAATCGAACAAGACATTGAACGTCTCCTAGCTCTTCAAGAGAGTGAGTCTGGAGCTTGATTACACACATTACCATCTCCTCACATCGGCACTCTAATAGATAGTACATCCTTTAAAATCGCAATGGCTCTACACCTTGGTTGTAAACTCTGCCAGCCACACCAATGTATTTGCGTAGGAATTGCTGATATTTACTGCCATCATACACTCAGCTGTGCGAGGAGCAAGGGTCACATTCCCAGACATACATCACTCAATGATATCATTAAAAGATCTCTGACTCCTTGTGGCATTCCGTCCGTTTTGGAACCATAAGGTATTAGTCGCGCGGATGGTAAATGACCCAATGGTCTCACCTTAATTCCATACATGATCTAGAGGAAAATCTTTAATTTTGGACTCCACTTGCGTTGACACTCTAGTTCCATCACACTTGCCAAATACCTCCAGACGCACAGCATCTGCTGCTGAATTAGCCGTGAAGAAACAGTCAATAAATATGTTCATCTTTTAGACAATTATATCTTTATCCCCTTTCCTGTGGAGACGTTCGGTCCTTGGAGTCATGACGCTAAAGTTTTGATATCTCAAATCGGCCAGATTTTGATCTCCATTACTGATGATCGCCTTATACTACTTAATTGCATCAACGCTTAAGTATTGCTATTCAACGCGGAAATGTAATCCAGCCCTTTGGACGAACTCTTTCTTCTGTAAAATTTATTAAGTGTTATGTGTGTAAATATTTGTATTTATTATGAATTTAATATTAGCACATCTTATAACATTGTATTAAATCAGTCTATTTTGTATTGTCAGTCTGTTAAACATTATGTTACATATTCAATTTATTAAATTTATTGTTATAGGAACATGCTCATATGTTTATCGCAGCATTAATTTTTGTGTATTCTTTATTCAAATCCGTGTTTATGACTGTATTATGTGCATTGTGTTCATTTAACACCTAATACCTTAGGTATTCCACTATATATTGTACGCGAAACTTATCTGGGCAGTTAAAAGAGCGAGGTGCAGGGAGCAGAGAGGTAGCTTCTAGTGGTAGCGGGGCAGGAGAGGGGAGAACAGTCTACGAGACAGGTAAAATACATTTGCTTGCTTACTGCGAAAGATACCTAGGCAACAGGGGCGATTTCTAAGGGTATGCTATGCTTGCTGCGCAAGCTCAATATTTTCGTAGAATGTGTATTTCTCAAAATGGGATTATGTACATTAAAATTTATTTTGATTTTTGGAATACTGTATAGGTGTAATACCATCCGCAGGCTGCACATCGCAAGTATCGCAACGCTTGCTCGTTTCTTGGAGCTACAGGAAAGACCTAGAAATAGCGAGAATATGATGCGCGCGCAAGTGCCTTCCTCCTTAGTCCGTCCTAGGCGCACATGCTTCTGTTATGTGTTGTTTGAAGCTCTGATCCGAGAGCTACACCAACGACTATTTACCGTTACACAGAGCAGTATTGACAGCGGGAATGTGCTGTGATTTGGAGTGCAATGTAATTGTATGAGCTGAATGCATGTGTTAGCTGCTGCATGTATTATTAATTCTTAAACACTAAATTGAAATATTGCAATGAGTTCGGAATTGTGTCATTGAAACCTTATTATTAAATCCATTTTCCCGAAGGACTATTCAAGAGAAGACAGACGTTGTAGGGAATATGTGCGCTCGTTCAGTGCAGCTCAATACAACAATATGCATTGGTTGGCAGGGTCGAAAAAACTAAATAAACTGTTTTGTTGGCCATATTTGTTATATTATATCGAACTCCTACATCTGATAAGGAATATGATCCATGACTCATAATGATTTCATAATTATAAAATAAATTATTTATGTGGGTCTGATTATTTTTATTAATTATGAATTATTATATCCTCCCATCTACCCCTATGAATAAAAGAGCAAGCCTAACTTTCGTGACTAGCATTCGCCCCTGCTAGGCAAGAATAAAGAAGTGTATATAGTATTTGTGGACCTAGAAAAGGCGTTTCACAGAGTGGATTGAAATAAACTGATGGGGATCCTAAAGAAAAATGGCGTGGATTGAAAAGAGAGGAGACTGTTCAGTAACCTTTATAAGAAACGAGTCAAAGTCAGGATATGAGAAGAAATGTCAGAAGGAAGTGAAACAGGGAGAGGAGTACAAGGATATCATTTATCACCTACCCTGTTCAACATCTACTTGGAGGATTTAGCAAAGAACTGTTTTCAGAACATTAGAGGAGTGATAGTAGGAGGAAGAAGAATAACTTCTATAAGATTTGCTGACAATATGGCGTTGTTAACAGAAGAGGAGACGATAGTGAAGGATATATGCTACCGGAGCTAAATGACAGTAATGAGCAGTATGGAATGAAGATAAATGCCAACAGTGTTAATGTTAATGTTATGTTTTATTTAATGACGCTCGCAACTGCCGAGGTTATATCAGCGTCGCTGGTGTGCCGGAATTTTGTCCCGCAGGTGTTCTTTTACATGCCAGTAAATCTACTGGCATGAGCCTGTCGCATTTAAGCACACTTAAATGCCATCTACCTGGCCCGGGATCGAACCCGCAACCTCGGGCATAGAAGGCCAGCGCTATAGCAACTCCGCCAACCAGGCCGACTATATGCCAGCAAGACGAAAACCAGGGTCATAGGAAGAAGAATAAAGAAGGTAAACTTGCAAATTTTAAATGAAGCAGTAGAGCAAGTGGACAGCTTCAGATACTTTGGGGGTGTACTATAAGCAGTAACATGAGCTGATACCAAGAAATCAAACGGAGAATAGCAGCGGCCAAGGAAGCTTTTAATAGAAAAGGAGCATCTTCTGCGGAACTCTGGAAAAAGAAGTAAGGAAGATACTACTGCTTTGTGTATAGTGTTGCATTGTATGAGCAGAAGCATGGACATTACGACGAAGTGAAGAGAAGCGACTAGAAACATTTGAAATGTGGATATGGATAAGGGTGATATGTGAAGTGGACAGAGTAAAAAAACGAAGCTGTGTTGGAAAGAGTGGATGAAGAAAGAATGATGCTGAAACTGATTAGAAAGAGGAAAAAGAATTGGCTGGGTCACTGGGTCAGAAAAAACTGAAATATGCACTGGAAGGAATAGTGAACGGGAGAAGAGTTCGGGACAAAAAAGATATCAGATGATAGACGACATTAAGATGTTTGGATCATATGAAGAGACAAACAGGAAGGCAGAAATAGGAGAGACTGGAGAATGCTGGGTTTACAGTGAAAGATCTACCCTTGAGCAGAACACTATGAATGAATGTACACAGACGAAGAATGCGATTTATTTATGTTTTTGTGGATCCATACATCTTCACCTACTATATCGAATGAAATGCACTGAAAATAAATACCGAACAATGTTTTTCTAACTGTACGTACAATTGCAGCATCGACGGTCAGGTAGCTAGCAGTTGGCTACGAGGCAACGAGAGAGCACTAGGGGCGCAGCTGCCTAGATAAGTTGCGCGAACAGTAAAGTCATAAACAAAGTGCCTAAAGAGTTTATATATGTTTATAATTATGGAATCTTATTCTGTATATCAGAAATGGATTTCATACCGACAAACTCAGTAGACTAATACTAAAGCTATTTTGTGTTCTTGTATAGCATTTCATCAGTTCATAAGGAATTCGGAAGTTCCATCAAAGAATGTACTACATATATATTATATTGTAAACATTGTGAATAAATTTGTGTGAAACTTAGGTATTACCCCACACTACAGAGTTTCTCGGTCTCATCTCACTTAAATAATCCCATCAACTAACCCTCTAAAGTAGTCTTATAACTCGGCTTAAAGTCACTTAGCTATTCCCTCATTTAACTCAACTAACCCATAGAGAAACTTAAATTGAACGTCATTTCCGTGTGTGGTGTGGAGTGATATCGAAGATTGGCCTAAATTTGTTTCATCGTCTTACATTCTACAGATGTGTCATTCATTTAAATGTATGTTTCAGTTGTGATGGATATCAAGGAGGAACTCGAGGATGATCCATTGGCTATGCATTCGAGTGATGACACTGATAGAGATGAGAAGAAGCCATTGTCAGAGGTAGGGGAGACTGGTTGAGGTTTTTCCCGGGGGTTTTCCCTCAACCCAATATATATATATATATATATATATATATCCTGTCGTGAAACTCATAGATTTGATATAGACCCAATAAATAATTGCTCTATGGCTTATTAAAATCAAAGTGATAGCACGCTGGGCTGTGGAAGTACGATGTCTGGTATATAGATAGGTCGGTGAGTTACCGTGTTTAGAAAATTTTGACTGATGAACTTCGTAAGGAGCTGAGTTCATGGAGAGTATTGGACTGACATATGTGAAGGTGGTCATATTAAGGATCCGTTACGAAGTACTTTGAGGAAGGAGCTTATGCCTTAAGAATAAATTTTATGCAGATTTTGAGAGAAATTGTCGGTTCAAATGAGACAAACTTGCAGTTAAATTTGTAATTAGTGCGATGAACATGATTGCAGTACTAAATAGAGAACCCAAGAGTGTTGGCAGTGTTCTGAAGATTTGGCCAGTAGTTCAGTAGTTCCTCTGCTTTACTGCAAACACTTTTTTTCCCTGTAGAGGGCACTTTCAAGACATGCAGTAATTGTTGAGTCGTCCTGATGATGTACATAAATATTTTTATGAGCATTTGTTATTGATTTATTCAATTTAATTTACCCTTTTATCATTTATTCAGTCCACACCTATGGAGTAACGGTTAGCGGGCCTGGCCGCGAAACTAAATGGCCCAGGTTCGAATCCCAGTCGGAATAAGTTACTTGTTTGAGGTTTTTCTTTTCCAAAGCAGTAACTTTCAGTGCTGGACCCCGGACTCATTTCACTGGCATTATCACCTTCATTTCATTCAGACGCTAAATAACCTAAGATGTTGATAAAGCGTCATAAAATAATCTACTAAAATTAAAAATTACAATTATTTATTTACGTATTGTTTCTTTTTACTCACCCAATTACATTATCAATACTTTAGGCATTCCTTAGAATAACACCTTAGTGTATAAGATGAAGGATGGGTAGACTGGAGAAAAATTGTCTCCGGCACTGGGACCTAAACCTGGGTTTTCAGATTCACATGCTGACGCTTTATCCACTAAGCCACACCGGACTGCAGTTCCAATGCCAAATTGAATGCCTCTTATTTTAAGTTCTGTCAGTTTCCCTTTAGAGGCCTGACCTCATGGCGCATTGTCCAACATACTATGCACTGAGGTGCACTCATTATGAGTGACTAAGTGGCCGGGATCTGACGGAATAAGCGTCTTCTTGAATGACTAGGTGATTACTTACACGCATCATATTACTATGATGTATCGAAGTACATATGTTTCTGTGCAGGAATATGATACACATAAGTAATCACTTAGTGATTCAAGGCAGCGCTTATTCCGTCGGATTCCAGTCACTTAGTCACTCGTATTGATGCACATCTGTACATAGTATGTTGGACATTGCGCCACCGTCACATATTCTGTGACACAGTACATGAGGATAGGTCACCAAAGAGAAACTGAGAGGGATTCAACCCGGCATCAGAACGGGAATCTAGTGTGGCTTAGTAGATAAAGCATCAGCATGTAGAGCGGAAAACCTGGGTTTGGGTCCTGGTGCCGGAAAGAATTTTTTCTGCATAATACCCATCCTTCATCATATGGTAACGCAGAATTCCTGCACGGAAATATCATATGTACTTCGGTACGTCATAGTAATTTAATGTATAAGGTTATTCAAAAGTAAGTTCCCATTTTGAAACAGCTCTATCTTCTGTACATATCAGCAGTTAGTTTCATGTAGAAGGTGTGGGTTTTTTTTTTATCAATGCATGTTTCGTTGTTATGGTAATTGTATCATGTTCGTATAAACAACAATTGTAGTTCAGAATACAGACCACTTGTAGGAGAGTAATTTTAATAATTTTTACATTGGTTTTACCAACGAGCTAGAAGTAAGAATATAGAGTGGCGATCACGCCGCCATCTTTGAAACTTTTGAACTTATATCCGCCATGTTTTAACTGGTCAACAAGTGGGCGTGGTTCCAATAGGATAATACGAAAAGTGACTGTATAGAATATGTTGCATTTTGTAAGTCTTATTTTATATAGCATTAACCTATATATTCCAATTTACTAACATTTCTTTATTTTAACAGCTGTCAGGAAACCCATGCAGCAACAGTTTATTCCACACATCTTGCGTTAACATGGAAACTTAAAGATGTGGATACAAGTGGGCGTGGTTCCTATAGGATAAGGCTGAAAGGACTGTATATAATGTGTTGCATCTTGTGAATTTTATTTTATATTGCATCAACTCATATATTCAATTTTTACCAGTGGGAAGGAAACCCACCCAACATTTTATTCTATACATCTTACATTGACACTGAAGCTTAAGATGTGGAACAAGTACACAAGTGGGCGTAGTTCCTATAGGCCAGGATGAGACGGAAAGGGTAGTCCAGGATAGTTGTATATTGTGAATCTTATTTTATATCGCAGTAACTCGTATATACCATTTTTACTAACACTTTATTTTTAATAGTCGTCAGTAAACCCATAAAGCAAAATTTTATTTCATACATCTTATCTAACTGTTTTCTTGTTTTCGAGTGCAATGAATCGTCAATAGAGTGAAACGTAAGTAATGAGCATATTTAAATGTCTAAATATACATTTTTTTTTGTAAATTAGTAATGATGGTATTATGAAAATCCAGGCGAGATTGAACACTCTTTCAGTGGAAGACACGTAAGCTTCAGTTTTGTCAGACAGACATAGGCTACTTGAAGTCATATCGATGCCAGCATGTTATACAGACCTGAATTCTGGTGGCTGGTGGTGCTCTATTGAATTTTCCTCTGCCACAGAAGAGAGAGCTTCTTCGGTGGAGGCCTAGAAGTCTCATTTTTTTTTTAAGTGAGATGGAAAATCGAATATGATTGGTATTACATTGCGTAACAAACGTCTCCTCTTGTTTACAAAATACATGTATTTAGTATCAGAATGTGCAAAACACAAAACGCTATGTATTGTGGGAAACCATTTCCCTCTCTTCATTTGTGAAACTGACTGCTAGTTAACAAATCATTTTTCAATAGGAATCTGTAAAAACAATGGCTGCGTTCAGCCGGGACAACGCTAATTCAGCTATTCATTTCTGCTGAGTTACAGCAGCTGTGAGTTCCTGAAAGATCATTGCAAAATGTCCGCTGTGTTTACAAAGAAACACGCTGCTATTGTTCCGTCTACTCCGGAATATATGATACCATTGGTTGTTGCTTACCCCCTTCACTTTCGCTGGCTAGCAGCAGGCTATTTCAGTGCTGTCGGCCAGCAAGGTGTTCAATCTTGTCGCTATTTCAGCGCTACCTCAGTGCTGTCCTGGCTGAACGCAGCCAGTGAACACGTTACAGAATCTTTCTATTAATAACTGTTATTATATGTATAGTAATACCAAATTATGGCAGACTACTTACTTGAAATATGACATATTCTTTGTTTTATCGCTTCGGTTACTACAATTATAAGCAGAGCATGCAAGAGGCATTTTAAGTACGAGATTTAAAAATCTCCACATGCATATATGTCTCCTTCTGCTAAAGCGAGCTAACCAATTAAAACATGGCGACTGGTAGTTCAAGCTAGTACCACCAAGACCGCTGAACGCCACTTTATATTCTTACTTCTAGCTCGTTGGGTTTTACCTTTATGAGTTCAAATTAGCCTCCTTCATTGCTATTACGAATGCAATAGACCAGTGTTCTGCAACCGGTGTGCCTTCACAAGGTGAAAGATGTGACGCGAACTTTTACCTATTATTGTAAGAAATTGATAAAATTAATTTAAAATAAATTAAAATTAAAATTAAATTGTTTTCATAAATATATTTTTGCATATAGGCTATTCAGTATTTCGTAAAACCTACATGCGCGTGAACCTACATACCCACCGAGTTAGTGACATCGAAGACATTATGAATAGAAAATAAAGAACAGTCAGAAGTTGTCACTTCAGATCGACGAGTCCACCGATATTGGCAGTCACTCACAGCTTCCTTCCTACATTCGGTACATTGATGAGGGTGTAATGGCAAAGAATTTATTATTTTTTTTTTTGCAAAGAACTGCCCGAGGGAGCTACTGGTGAAGAAATATTTCGTACAACTAATGAATATGTGGTCTGTTATTAATTAACACGGGAGGATTGCGTTAGTGTTTGTACAGACGAACCGCTTCTATGACAGGCCGAGTGAAAGGATTCATGGCAAAGTACGTGAAGTAAATCCTAACATATGGAGCAACTATTGTCTCATTCACCACGAAGCCACTGTTGTTAAGTCTTTGCCATCCCCCCTGAAAATTGTGATGGACGAAGTAGTAAAAGTCGTGAACTGAATCAAATCACTGCCCCTAAATATGAGGCTTTTTTTTCGTTTTGTGTCAGGAAATAGATCAGGGCACATTACACACCTGGTACATACAGAAATACAATGGTTATCACGAGGTAAAGTGTTAGAGCGAATGTTTGAACTTATAGAGGAAGTACTTGCATTTATTTACTATTGAGGACATGAGTACTCGGATTTATTTGCAGATGATGAATGTGTATCTAAGTTGGCATATCTTTTGGATATTGTCGTACATTTGAATAAGCTTAACAGAGAAATGCAAGGTAGGAACGAAAATATTCTGACTAGTATGGATGAGATTCAAAGATTTATGAATAAACTGAATTTGTGGATACAGATTATTCAAAATCGATGGTTTCAGATGTTCTCAACTGTACGGACCCTTGCTGACAGTAATAAAGTGTTGATGGACTTAATTAAAGAACATTTAGTAATCTTGCAGCAAAAGTTAAATAATAATTACTTTGGAGAGTGTGTTCAAGATTTCGACTGGGTTTGTGATCCATTCATTGTGGATTCAAACTACGTTCCGAATAATATACTCGTACAAGAGGAACTGGCAGATTTAAAAGCAGACAGAACACTGACATTAATATTTCTTGAAGTGTCTTTGGAAACATTTTGGTTGTCAATAAGGAGTGAATACCCGGTTATCTTCGTGATGGCAATTAATATAATATTGCAAATTTTAACTACATATATGTGTAAAGTGGGCTTCTTGACGTTGACTGAAATTAAAACATCAAAGAGGGAGAGACTCAGATCCATCGATGTAGAAATGAGACATGCAATGTCAATGATTCCGCCACAGATCAACCACCTGTGTGCAGCTAAGCAGGCCCAAGTATCACATTGAAGATATGAGTAAAGTTATTTACTATAATATTAGTAATAGCAATGTGTATTTTCTACAGTGAAGTTCATAAATTGTTAATAAATGAAAGAGTCTATTTGTGTTTTATACTAGCAGCAGCAGCAGTAGTAGTAGTAGTAGTAGTAGTAGTAGTAGAAGTAGTAGTAGCAGCAGGAGCAGCAGCAGTGGTGGTAGCAGTGGTAATAATAATAATTAATAATAATAATAATAATAATAATAATAAATTTGATTACATTAAGTAATTATATTAAGAGAGTCACATAATATGTTTTTGAGGGGCTTAACATTTTGGTGTGCTGTGTTGAGTCTAGGACCGTCTAGGGCAGGGTCTCAAGGCCAACGCATAAAAGTTGTTACAGAGAGCAAATATAGATAGCGTAGTCAGCTGAAGAGATAAGCGCAATAACCGAAGATAGCTGATTGATGATTCATGTCACACCCATGAGCGAGCTAAGTTGTAACTGTCACTGGATAAATTCCACAAACCTGCACTTTTGAGTTGTACTGTCACAATAGACGGTTGTTTTCGAAAGGAATAAAATTTCGTAAGTAGTTTGCGGTAGTAATAATAATAATAATAATAATAATAATAATAATAATAATAATAAATTAATTTTTTAGTTATGTATTAATGAGTAAAAAGAAGACATCTGAAGCATAAAGAACCATACATGTTACGTAATTATTTAAGCACAAGGAACTGGCCACCCTACCCCATTATCTCCTGGCCTAGTTGTTTCATAAGTGGTGCCTTGTTGGTATCATTTGTGAGGTTCAGACCTGTCTTCAGACAGTTGACTAGACGACAACAATATTTCATTTCTAGTAAATGGTTTTTGGTATCTCTCTTTGTTTTAAGTTTATACTATATTTAATAAAATAAAATTCAATTAAATAATAATTAAATTACAATTAAACTTGTTTGTTGTTAAGGTACGTATTCTTACTATACGTCGATATTAATATATTAATTACAATAATAGTTAAGTAATATGTTTCGTAATGTTTTCAATAATTAACAGTAACCAAAACATTTTAGAAATTCACAATTTTTTTAAATTGGAATTATTCAGATCTTAAATCTGGTCTCAGATTCTTTTGTCAAGTCCTTTAGTACTTCATTATATTTGTTACACTGGTCTTGATTCAAATTAGGTAACAATTATAGATTACCCACTGAAACTTGCGATTCCCACTTTCCCTCTGAAAGCTTTTATTTGTTCATACATTTGCGGTAATAAGGACATTCTTTCCTCGGAGATGGACACAACATCGTAGCGGTTGCAGATGTCTATTCAAACGACGCGATCAATAATGTCATCCTGAGATACATGAACTGCTCCCGCATCTTGTTCCACTCTTACATAAAAAAATAGAGAGAGGAGGAAGTGCTCCGAGAATGCCCTATTGAGACGTCTGGTCTAGGGTATGCTGTGAATAGAAAAAGGTTGCGCAACACTGCAATAGACAATATGCATAGGCATTGAGAAGATATCTAACTTTACATGGTTTGAGAAATGGAACCTGTTCTGTAAAATTATTTCGTAAGTTGATGAACAAATTTGAGAAAGCTGGTTCAGTTGCCGATAGAAAGCGATCAGAGACCAAAATTAGTAGAAAATGAGGTGAGTGCAGCTCTAGTTTTATGGGAAGTGTAAGAAGTTAGTGAAAATTCAGACTGTAATGTTTGTAGTGCTAATAAAGTTGCAAAGCATCTTTACATGAGTTATTCAACAGGGTGGCAATTTCTGAGAAGACAGCTTCAGTTCTAAAATGCGTTTTGAACTCAAAGAACAAGATAGACCGATTCGTGTCAGTTTCGCTTTGCAAATGTTAGCACAAATTCAGATGAACGTTGCGTGTTTTGACATTACCTTGTGAACAGATGGCACATTTCGAATTGAACGGAGGTGTTAACACTCATAATTGCAGGATATGGACAGAAGATAATTCGAACACAATTATACAGTAAGGATTACATGATATCAAGATTATTGTTTGGTATGGTTTTACGTCACATTTCATAATAGAACCGTATTTCTATGAAGAAATTGAATATGGACAAACAAAAACAGTGACGGTAACCAGCAGTGCTATTTTCAAATGTTGCACGACTTCACAATACCAGCGTTACAGAATCATGAAATCGAAAACATTGTTTTCATGCAAGACGGTGCTCCACCTCACATACACAATAATGTAAAAACATTATTGTGCAACACATTTGGTGATCATGTAATTAGGAGGCATTTTCCGAACAGTTGGCCTTCTAGGTCACCAGACATAAATCCAGCTGACTACTGGTTATGGGGTTATCTAAAAGAAAGGTAGGCCTAGTTCATAGTAGACCTACTACACGTGAGGAACTGGAACAGCCAATATCAGATGTCATTGAAAACGTCCGAGGAATGTGCTTTCTAATGGTCCTTTATAGCATAGAAGAAGGACTATTTCTTATAGCGGTGGTCATATTTAAATTTTCGTGTTTTAATAAAATGCATTTCTTTACAAATATATCGGTGTTTTTATTTTTGTGGAATCTAAAAATTTGACAAACTTACTACCATTTCAATATGGGAACTTACTTTTGAATAGCCTTATACATTACCAGTACCTCGATTTTCCGTTTTCAGCAGACATTTAATCTTTAATAACACATCTTCAACCTGAAAAAATAAAAAGATAGTGAAATTCAGAATGTAGAATAAATTCAAATTTTAGGCACACACACACACACACAAACACATACACAGAGGTCCTATTATCACCATTTGCAAATTATGGATAGTCCACAATGCACATGTAATGCTCCAGAGCAAACAGTTGATCACATTCTATACAAATGTAAAAAATTAGAAAAGCTAAGAAATGACCTCAAAAACGAAATTGGGAAGAAATATTAAAAATGGCCAGTAACGAAAACTTCAATGATAAATGCTCACAAGAAGGAATTTGTTATGTTTGCCAACAGCATCGATTTCCAGCTTCTATGATATGCCCCAGGAAATAAAGACATACGAAAAGGTGGGGAGGAATCAAGATAAATGTCAAATTGAGTTTAAGTTTAATTAGGGACATATCAGAACACTACTTAAGAATATTAAATCAGGAAAATATTGTACAAACTTATTGTCATGATACAGAAATATTATATGTATTATTAGACTATAATAGGTGTTATATACTGTAGTAGGAAGCTTCTACATAAAGGATTAAAACAAAAAAAAAGTTATACAATTATACAATACAAAATAACAACATTCAGCCATTGTTACAATTATGTAACAGCAAGACATTAAACTAAGGATGGAATCAGTAACAATGTTAAGAATAATCAGCAGATACTATTACAATAGATGTAATGGGACATGAAAGAAGATTGAAAAAAAAAACACACACACACACACACAAAAAAGAAGAATCAATATAATAATTGACACGAGTTTTCATATGATAGCCATTATAGAGAAACTGAAAACAAAAAAATGAACATAACTATAATATCTAATGTATGTGGAGACATAAAATCCTGGTCATAACAGTAAGATAATTTGGCAACTCGTCAAGAGACAATTTTGTAACTTAGGTAAGAAAGTTTTGGCAGAAAATGTGAATGTTTATAGTATTAGAAGTCATTATTCCTTGAGATAGTAAAAGCCATTTTGTTGTTCAGATGTCAGGTCTATACAGTGTAAAACATGTTGTGCGGCTTCTATTATAAAGCCAGGTAAAAACGTGGGACTATGGAGGAAGAGAGAATAATGCGTAATTGGTTGGAATGCAAAACAAATGTACAACCATCTGATTTTTGAAAATGAAATTTTAGCATGCTGGGATCTAGATTCAAGAGCTTCTATTAGCATCCATCATGTTCCTGTGTTGTTCCTTCTGAGGATAGAAAGTAGTGCTTGTAACGTTACATGCATTAGCTGGGAAGGTATTGTAAATGGCCACGATGCAGTATAAAATTACTCATGTTGAACTACAGTAATTAGGTTTTCAGTGTCAGTAACACTACCTACTTCTCTCTTTTTCCACTTGATCAGTGTTTCACATTCTTTGAGATATGACCATTCTGAGAATATATGTACAGACACAGTGAGTGATCTTTTCAGCTTTTAATTATCAATTTCACTGCAAAATAAGAATAATTCCGCTATGTTTTTCACTTTAAGTAACCAAACGGTTAATCAGTTTAAATTAGAAATTAAAAGAATAACTCCGCTATGTTTTTCACTTTAAGTAACCAAACGGTTAATCAATTTTAAATTAGAAATTAAGAATTACATACTTTTACATGAAATTGATTTGTGAGTGTTAGCCGAATGAATAAATATATTCAGTTGCCTCTTTTTATCTAGCTGTTAATTTCTTGAGCATTACGTCTTTGTCTTCTGCAGGAAGGGAATTTATTAGATCTGCACGTGACTGGAATAAAGACGGAATGCGTGGGCGACAGCTATGATCTCACATCACATATTAAAGTTGAGGAAACTGCAGTGCCAACTGATTTTGTTTCAAAAACGTGTAAAGCTGAGGTAAGTGGTGCCCACAGAGTGCGCTGACTGTTCTTCTTTCCACAATGTTCATGTATTCTTTTCATCGCAGAGAGTTACAAAAGGATTTTAGCATATGACAGCCATTAATATTTTCTGTGTAAAATCATTTTTATCTCAGTATATCCTAGATTTCAGGTATGGAAATGTGTTAATATTTATATTTAAATATTATTTCACAAGGGATGTATTGTTAATACAAGTGTAAAGATATCAGTGAAATACTGCGTAGGCTGAAAAAATCTGTTTACCTTGCATCTTTTTATAGAGCAGATGTTTCTCGGCTTTTCTATCAACATTTATTGTGACACAGACTCCACAAGAAGATGACCACTCATTTTCGCCCTCAAACAGAATACAGATAAAACAATGGAGCTTATTTGTCTCAGAGCATCCTGTTAGCTGCAGTCAGATCAGGAGATCTTGGCGGCCAGACAGTGTCTCCAAATCATGAAATTATTCGTCCTGGAAACATGTTTCGCACACAGTTCATTGAACCACGAGCAGTGTGCGCTGATTACTTCCTATGGGGTTATCTCAAAAGTAGGGTGTGTCGCAACAAGCCTTGCACTATAATCCAGCTGAAACAAAACCTAAGGAACGAAATTAGTGCCGTCGAACCTGTTTTGTTGGGGCGAGTTATGCAGAATTTACATAGCAGATTGCAGGAATGTATTCTTTGCTGTGGAGGGTACTTATGAAATGTAGTTTTAAAAAAATTGCATTGTGCGAGATTACTTCCAGTATATATGTTTTCTTTTAATTCCTGAATGTCCCACAACCGTCGTATTCCACTGCCGCACGCTATACAAGCTACGGGAATAAAACAATCTCCAAGAAAAAATATTGGATCTACCAACCTTAATAACAAAAGTTTCAGGATATATATATATACACGTGTATAATGAAGTAAAGGGGGAGGGGGAAGAGGCCAATGAATTATCTTTTTTTCAGTAATGTAATAAAACTTGTTAAGAAACTCCATTTTAACTCGGATGTCTAACTCATATCAAACCACTCACTCACTCACTCACTCACTCACTCACTCGGTGTTGTATGAATTTAGTTTAAAATAGAAGGTGTGAGAAAATCATTCACCGAGTGTCTGTCAGTGATAGGGGTTCTAGGGCCTTCAAGAAAACAGTTCAGTAATGTGACAGAGCCTGGCGGTATAAGGAATACTGTAGCATCATTGCATTCATCGCTAATGCAAAAGCAATCTCACTGTTAAAATTGTAATAGCAAATAACATTTATGATGTAAATAAGTGGTGCTCAAAATTTTATAAAAAGATCACGCTTATTGATGAACATTATAATATCTAGTTTGTGAAATCAATGTAAGCTATACTACTCCATGCAAGTAACATGTTTCATAGTTGATTTTTTCTTAAGAAAAATGTATTACAGTTTATTTAAGAAATGCACAATTTGTTCTTAGAGGTTATAAAAGTTCACAATCTTGTAAACCATTTCCATATTGAAAGGAACTAAGTGCAATGAAGTGTTTTCTAAATAACAAAGATTATGACTGTTCATATATATTTATGAGTATAAACTAAATCTATATGCCTATGTTTTATATGCACAAAATCTTTTGCTTTAATCTTCGATAGATCACTTACAAAACAGTTTTTTTTTTTCGATTATGTCAAACTTGAAAAAGTGGACTTAGTTCCTTTCAACAATTACTGATTCATATATTAGATAAATATGAAGTAGGTAAAACATGTTATTGGATCAGTCAGTGAATCAATAACAATACTATTGTTAACTTCCTCAATGGACTGCAGATAATACCATGAAGTAATGTTTAACCGTGTGATATATAGTCTTGGTAGGAATCTTTTATAACGTGAAGTGAAATTAGAAGGTTACCACTCAATTTCATCGTACAGCCTGACGAATGCTGCACATGTACTGTACTCACACACTACAACTCGTTGTTTAGAATATCATATGTCTCCATGCATTAACACATGATTTTCACTTGATATTTTGTACCATTAGCGAAGTACCATGTGTGTTGTCCACATCTGTGGAGTAACGGTCAGTGCGTCTGGCCGCGAAACCAGGTGGCCCAGGTTCGAATCCCGGTCGGGGCAAGTTACCTGGTTGAGGTTTTTTCCGGGGTTTTCCCTCAACCCAATACGAGCAAATGCTGGGTAACTTTCGGTGCTGGACCCCGGACTCATTTTACCAGCATTATCACCTACATTTCATTCAGACGCTAAATAACCTAGATGTTGATAAAGTCGTAAAATAACCCAATAAAATAAAATAAAAAACCATGTGTGTTGACTTCCATGCCGAAGTTTAGATTTTAGTCTAATGGGATTTGTGTTGTAGAATGTTGATGTTCATTATATCAGTCATTGCTGTCCACCTCAAAAGAATTAGATCCTTCCACATGCAAAACACGTGCACGTTAGATTCTTACTGCATAATTGCGCTATTTAAAGTATGTATAGTCGGACCATCTGATCTGTGCCCCTGTAAGATATGCGAACTGAACCCTAATTCCTTCTCAGCCTCGGTAATTCATTTCTCTCCCTGCATCCCTATCTCTCTCATTTCTATCTCTCTCCCTTTCTCTCCCCCACTACTCACAATTTTGGCCTTCTTGCGGGACAGTTTACAATATTTGTACTTGCAGTCCAGTGTTGTCAACTCAACATGAATACTTTAGCACGGAGTGGCGAAAGAAATCTTATTAAGCAAGTACATAATAGCATTTTGCGATGAAGAGAAACAAACAGGTCAATATCTGTTTCCTATAAATCAGGCAATGAAAAGAGCAACTGGTATCACAGGTGAGGCTTATTTTATTTTAATTGATTACGTATTAAAATTACTTAATTAACTAATACTAATAATACAACATTTTATGTAATTAATATAGACAGGTCAGAACTCCTAATAAAGAAAATCAGGAGAGAGGGAGTCTGTGCAGGACATGAAAAGCTACAATCACCAGAGAAGAACAGACCAAGGGAACTTTTAATTATTGTAGATGATATGAACCGATGTATTTTAAGAAGAAAGATACAAGAATTTTATACCGTTCAGAAAGAAGTTTCAACATTGAAGAAATCACTGAACCTTGGGAGAGAAGTAATAATTTCCAAGGTTGGAGAGAAAAACTACGGAAAGTAATTCGAGACATGGGATTTAGGTTTAAAAAATGTAGAAATGCAAGATGTATTTTGATTGACAGAAATAATATTGTAGCATGGAGCACCAGTTATTTACGACACCGTTTGACCGAAGTTTGGTAAATCCCTATTCGGCAAGGTTCGTTGCCTGCTGTTTAACGTGATGGGAGGAAAGCGGGTGGAATGGAGTGAGTACAGGCGTTAACTTTTTCAAGAACGACGACAGCGTTGAAGGGGCACAGATCCGATGGTCCAGCAATAGTTGAAAATGGAAGTACGTACTCATTGTTAAGAGTAGAGGCTATAATAATAAATTTTGTGCGAGATCGTGCGTATTTGCTTGGTTTCTGCACAAAACCAACCCGCAGTAAGTCTAAAATTCCACATTCAGTATTCCCAACCGAAAACACTTAACAATTTCCCTCTTCTTACCGCTTAAGTGACATTCATTTTACTGCCTTAGGCTTTTAACATATTATTTTTAGAGACAGTCAATATAGTAATAATTATAAATTGGAAACTTACCACTGCAATTTCACCTAAATTGCACTGTTAATTATTGTTTTTAAATATTTGCAAAAATTAAGTAAACTCTACAACTCCACTAAAGTTACTGCATTTCGTGATGCATGCAGGGGCGTATTTTGCGGGCTACCGGCGGTAGCCCAAGGAAATTACAAAAGAAAAAGTTTATAATATAACATAATGTAATAATTTTGTATTATTAGTTTTACCATAGTAATTAAAATTAAAGTATTTGTTAGATATATTTTGTGTAATAATAGGGTCAGCGGTAGCCCAAACCCTTTAACCAGTATACGCCACTGGATGCATGTAACATTAAGGAAGCCGTTTGTTTTAAGTTCGCATTTATAGATTGGGGGAAAAAAAGAAAAGACAGACGTATATCACGGCCTGCTGGAGTATATTAAACACAGAAAACATTTTAAAGTAACATTGTAGAAGATAGATATTTTTGTTTTCCAAAACTGCCGTCATTGAACAGAAACCAAGATGGAGATTTCATTGCAACTAATTAGAAATTCCTCTTTCAGGTATGTAATAGACGATCTTCGCACAAAATAATGTACGATACACGAGCGGTATGTTTTCTTTCAATTCTCGGAAATTAAAAAAGCTCAACTACGTTTCGCTTGTTAAACTTTTCCTCGAACATGAAAACTTCAACATACCACTCTTATAACGCATATTACTATTACAATTCTTTCTGCGTAATGTGCTTTTAAATAAACTGATGATTCATACATTAATGCTGGAATGCAGAAAGTGAAGAGCAGAACACTCACTGTCTGCTTCAAGAAATGAAGTTTATTCTATGTGCATTTCAGTAGTTTTCAGTTTTGCGTCCACATTATAAACTTGTGCTCTAGTTTCTTAGCTACTGGTGCGCCATTTCTGTTATTTCCCTCTTTGCAGGAAGAGTCTTGTGACGTGAAAGAAGATGTGATGCCGCAGCCATTCAAATGCTCTGACTGTGGAAACTGTTTCTCGGGTTTGGAAGATCTGAATATTCATTTGCGCGTGCATAAGCGATTTAAGTGCAATATCTGTGAAATGTGTTGCTCGAGTTCTTCAGAACTCAATAAACATGCTCACAAACATACACGTGAAACACCATTTAAATTTGACATCTGTCAAAAGGATTTTTTGGAATATTCTAATCTAGAAACACATGCACGCACACATACGGGCAAGAAACCATTCAAGTGCGATGAATGTGACATGAGCTTTTCGAGGTGGGATCATTTAACTCGGCACGCACGCGTGCATACAGGCGAAAAACCATTTCAATGCGACATCTGTGAGAAGAGCTTTTCCCGGTATTCTCATCTCACAGTGCACGCACGCGTACATACGGGCGATAAATCTTTCAAGTGCGATGAATGTGACATGAGATTTTTGAGGTCGGATAATTTAAAACGGCATGCACGCATGCACACAGGAGACAAACCTTTTAAATGCGATGTCTGTGAAAAGAGTTTCACCCAAAAATTTCATCTCACAGTGCATTCACGTTTACATACGGGTGAGAAACCTTTCAAGTGCGATAAATGTGACATGAACTTTACGAGATCGCACCATTTACAACAGCATGCACGCGTGCACACACGGGACAAACCATTTAAATGCGACATCTGTGAAAAGAGTTTTTCCCAGTATGCTTATCTAACACTGCATGCACGTTTACATAAGGGCGAGAAACGTTTTAAGTGCGATGAATGTGATATGAGTTTTTCGAGGTCGCATCATCTAAAACAGCATGCACGCGTGCACTCAGGGGACAAACCATTTAAATGCGACATCTGTGAAAAAAGTTTCTCGCAGCATTCTTATATGAAATTGCATGCACGTGTGCATACTGGCGAGAAACCATACAAGTGCGATGAATGTAACAGGTGCTTTCCGAGGGCTTATAATTTAAGAAAGCATGCACGCGTGCATGTAAGAGAAAAACCACTTATTTGACATTTGTGAAAGATTACAGTATTTCGCAGTAGTTTCATGTAATCATGCATACAAAATGGAGAGAAATCTGATTACACAGTCAACTGTGATGGATATGAAATATATTTTTCGATTAGAGTCATTAAAAAATTATTCATTCGTGTTCTGACGAGAAATTATATGTACATTTATTATCATAGTCAAAAGTTTTCGTCTTGTTGAGAAGGCACACTGTGGTACGTGCTTGCCTAAAGCTTTTGAAATGGGATGTTTGCGGTAAGGTTTTCCCGTAACCGGAATCCTTAAGAACTCGTCAACGCAAGCATCCAGGTGAGAAGGTTTTCAAATTCGATGAGTGTATGTTTCTCGCAGTGGCGGCAGTTGAGAATGCATTCGTGTAGACACACATGCGAGAATTCATTCATGTGAGGTCATTTTGGTAAATATTTCTCGAAGTTGTGACACATACAAATATATTCCCATAAGTACAGAGGCGAGAAGTCATTGTAATTCGATATTTGAAAATTATTTCTAGAATTCTTTACAATTTATACATGCAAGCGAACATAAAGATGCAGTCTTTCAAAATTCAGTGTTTGTGAGTAGCATGTTAAGCAGATTTCAACACTTGCTATATATGAACACGTACATTGAGACGAAAAACATTTGAAATGCGATGTCTGTGGGAAGTCTTTTTCTTCGGTTCCGTTTAGAAGCAATGCAAGTGTTCGTGCTGGCGAGAAGCCATTCAAGTGCGAAGTTAAAAAAAAGTGTTTTTCAGATTTTTCTAATTTGAAATTCATGCACTCAAATATACTAGTGCAAAACCATTAAGACAATGCATTTTTTTAAATTTGTTTTTCTTATGTACATTTTAGCAAGCTTGAACTGCAGCACAGGGCGATAAGTCAATTTACGTGCGATGTCTTTGAAGAGTGTTTGTCTTCATATTTAGAATTTCCTAATTTTCTGTACAGAAACGAGAAGACTGAATTGTGATGTCTGTGATAAATTTGTTATCCAATTGACCTATTTACGCTGGTACATTGCCTAGAAGCAATTCAAGTATCGTGCTTGTGAAGTGTTTCTTGTTTTTCTCGGATATAAAAATTAACGTTATTCTTCGTATTGGCGAGAACCGTTTTAAAAGCGGTGTTTGTGTGTATTTAGCTACACATTCATGCGAGCATATTGGTGAGCAGTTTTTCTCGGCATCAGAACTTGTGAGGCGGTAGATAAATATTTGCAAAGGAATTAAGTAGCAGTGATGTGAAATTTTATTTAGAAGTTTAAATTTATATACTCGCCATAAAGTTAATGAAGCACCGAATACGCCAGCAACAATCAAGTCACTCTTTCTAAAAATAAGTTATTTGCCGTTTGTTCCAAGTTACTAAAACGTATAATTTGCTTTCTAATATATGACAATCCCATTACTTTTAGATATAAGACACTGTGTGATATAGAATACTTTGAGCAAGAAAATATTCTAATTTATATGTATGTTTTTCTGAGAAAATTAGATTTGTTATTTTCCTCAAGAAGTGACTTTATCATCTTTAAAATTCTCGGTCATATTCCTTTAAAAATTTGCACAGTATATTGTTATATGATTTCTTTTAATGTGATTTAAATTTTGTTTTTTTAATATTGAAAAAATTGTTGCTTAGGCCACTTTATCATATGCATGTACTACTACCAAAGTTTTGATGGAAAGAACTTTTTCATATTATTATTTTTGTGTAAAAAAGCACAAAAACATTATATTACTTACAAGATAATTAGGAATTAGACATTGTAATCAAAGTATTAGCAATTTTCTTCGATTTACAGAAAGCTTTTGACACTGTTAATCTTAAGATAGGGTGAACTCGCTAGTAGTTGACCACATTGGAATGTTTTAATTAAAAATAAGCTTTCTAGCAACACTTCAAAATATTTCCTTAATTATATAAAATCTTCACCGGCTCTTTATTCCGTTCGACAATAGTGTAACAGGAAATTATGCTATTACAAAAAGCAGGAAATTTAAGAAACGAAGCTTGTATTCGCATTATTTCTTCAGTTGGTGCTTGCTATTAGAGAAGTGTTGTAGCAGGTGAGCAGAAATCTGATTACATTTCTGAAATATAATTATATATATGCAATGAATGCATATTTTGCCTTCTTCATAAGCTATGAGCTATGTATGTAGGCATTTTCAGTTTTTCAATTTCTACAATTAATTAATAGGGGCGGTCATTTACTAGTTTTTAGTTTTCATCAAACACCAGTAGTTAACGAGAGCAGTCAACTTCTGGACCAGTTTAAAATATCCAGTAGTTGTCCAACATTTGCAAATGTGCTCCTGACTTCTTATGTAAATTATATAGATTGTATGTAACCTGTGTTTCAAATGTTTGCAACTATTTCTTGTGACTAGATCAAAAAATGGGAAAAAAGTGCTTCAAATATACAAACGAAACCTTAAATAATGCAGTTAAGAACGCTTAAATGACTATTTCAGTTCCGCAAACTGCAAGAAAATTTGGAATGCATTGCACTCTGACTAATAAAATGAAGTTAGAGTGCCTCCTCCTAATTGATGGTCACCATAGTTGTCTAATTGTGTGCAGAAAATAAAATTCTTCTGTTGTCTTGTTCCCAAATAGTACACAAATTCTACAATGTGCTGATATTTCTGTATTTCGACCCTTAAAAACTAGTTGGACTGAAGATGACGTGGCATCTGCATACTTCTACCATTGGTACATTATGAAAAAGATACATACAACCCAACGACTATCAGCCTTGTTAGTGATGTCATATTGACTTATACAAACAACAATAGTGTTGAAGAAGCAGAGGAAATGTACAAGAAACGCAGACTGAGGAATTAACATTTGGTATTAAGAGTAAGGGATTGCTACAATATCATTAAGATGTAGATGTTAACAAGAAGGAAGATTTACGGAAGGAAAAAAGGGAAATATAAAGCGAGGAAAAGATAACAGGAAAGAGGTTGACGTAATCATGGAAGGTCTGATAGAAAAAACTCTTAAAAACTAGAGAACTCTCAGTCGGATAGCTCTGAGTCAGAACTAGATTTTCAGACTTCTTCAACGGACTCTGATATGCCATTGGGCATATCTCTCCCTCTCGCTCGTTTAAGCATTGTTCTTTATTCAACTCTCCTTCCAACCATCTGTCTTACATTTATGGAGCTTTACTCTGCTAAGTGCACATTATTATCTGAATACAGTGGAATCCCTCTTATCCGACACCAAAGGAACCAGGCTAGTTCCTGGTGATAGATTTTGCCGGATAATTGATTAAATACCGGTATATACAAAAAAAAGTTCGTATTTCATGGTAACAAATATTGAAACTGCAGCCATATGAAGCTTATTTCTCTAACACTTGCTCATAACTGAATAAACTGTGGATTTTTCTTATTGGAACACATCATATAACTCAAATACACTTATTTTAGGTTCGAATATTCAGTGAAATTTAAAGTTGAACTTCCTAATGTGGCAAAACTTACGGCGCAATGTGGCAGGTTTAAACTTTTTTTTTCCGACCCAGCCAAAAGTGCTATTGTTTTGGTATTGCCGGTTATTATTTGCCAGTTACGAGGGATTTTGCTGTAGTAGCAACATCAGCTCCCACGCCAGAGTCCCAAGATTAAATATCACTCGTAGCTATTTCAAATATTGTTCAATAGTGGAGTTTGAGGAAATTTAGCGGAGTGCTCCTGTTCACCTTAAAAAATTACATCATTATCATCATCTTGGTATATAAAAGATCCACCTACTCGTCCACATCTGTGGAGTAACGGTTACCGAGTCTGGCCGCGAAACCAGGTGGCCCGGGTTCGAATCCTAGTTGAGGTTTTCCGGGGTATTCCCTCAACCCAATTTCAGCAAGTGCTGGGTAATTTTCGGTGCTGGACCCCGGACTCATTTCACCAGCTATACTAGAATTTTGCGCAAATGTCTGTTGTAAAGTTCACATAACTGCCTGCGTGTTCCTTCAGAAGACGAGAGCAGCTGCGGTTCTCCCCTCGTATTACGAGCCAGATGTCCACTCACACCCTGCCCCTAGTAAATAACTCAGGGCGCCGAAAGATCTCCTCACCACGTGGCCCGGCCTGGAGAGAGATGGTCTTGCTACAAGACACATTCGTTCAGAATACGGGACTTGCTATTTTTCTCCCTTCGTATCAGGAGCCGGATGCCCACCCACACCCCTGCCTATAGCAACTTGCTCACGGTGCCGAGGGGTCTCCTGGCAACGTGACCAAGCCAAGACAGAGAGGGGACCCTCCAGAAGCCACAATGTTGTGTCGGGAATTTGTGACATCAATGGCGTCATAACGCTCCAAGCCACGCCAGGAAGGGGAGAAATGGCGCGCATCCCGAGTGTGTATATAAGACGAGGCCAAAGCGCCGTAGATTCATTCGTTAATGGGTCGGAGAACTGCTACCACGCTTTCCCTGCTACGAACAACATTTTCTCCGCCTCAGAGTGTGAATATTCCGTCGAACGTGGTTTTTACAGCAGATATTCCCTCACGGAACAGAAACGCACCTCCGGTTCTGTCTCCGCTTCCCCGTCACAACCTCTCACCTCTCTAGCTTCTTACCGCTCATCCCAGCTATCGTAGTTTTCCCCAGCCATCTTGCCGTTTTCTTCGCTTTGCTCGACACCCTCCCCAGGAAAACTGTTCTTTTCTGTCCCGGATCTCCACTAATCCTACCTCCCCTACAGTGGTCGGAGTCGCGGGCCAATTTTGCGAGCTCAATAACTGCTCCCCCCCACTTCATCGGTCGAAGCCGCGGGCCATGTTTGCTAGCTCGATAGGTGAAGGTCCCTCCTACTCGCCCTTGTCGCCCCTTTTTTCGGGCAAGTTTTGTTTCACCTCTTTCCAGTCACTCCCGTTCCCCTCTCTTTTCTTTTTCGTTAAACTCGTCTACCATCCTCTTCTTTTTTCCTTTCCTCCACACTCACTTCTGCGATCGTCTCGTTTCTCCCCAGCCACTGCCGCCTCATCCCACCTTAAGACTCGGAGCCATTGTCAAACAAAACAAACAGTTAAATCACCTCTCACTTCTTATAATTATCTTCCGTCCTAGCTTCGCCACATCTTCAAATAGCCTCAATCAAAATCAAAGGAACAAATATTTCAATATTCAAGATATTCTCAAACGACACTCCCGTTTCCCCTACTCAAGACCCAGGGGAGGAATTAATTATTAAAATAAATGTCTGTATCTGTTTTTCCTTTCAACATCGCAACATCACCCCAACAAACACTTCGGCCCACCTTGTCTCGTCACTCCCGTTTCCCCTTCTACATGTGACCACACCAAGCAGGGGACGTCAAAGGAGACCAGCGCACAGCAACTGCATAGCATCGTTCCTTCATCCCCCCTCCACAAGCTTCGGCCTACCTTGCCCCGTCACCCCCGTTTCCCCTCTCTACACCGGGAACTACAGCAAGAAGAGGAACGTCAACGGATGCCGGCGCATGACAAGTGTAACGACTCTGACTTTCAGTGTCGTGAATCCATTTTCTGAAGATATTCCTGTGAAATTCAGACATTAATCTTCTTCAAGAAAAAAGGAGAAATAATGTATCAAATAATGAAGATCCGACAGACATCAATACCAGTAGTTCAGTTACGATAGGAGATTCGTTATAATTACATATGATAAGCCATAACCAGAAGTAATTACAGATATGTGCAACAGCAAAGTGTTAGCGTAGTAAATACTTTGCATCCATGTCGAGGAGGTTGGCATTGACCACACAAAAAAGGACGATATATGGTACCCTCTTAATTCCATCAGAAGAAAGATCAACTAGCCTTTCCCAGTTAATAATAGGGGAGTTTTCAGTTCAAGGAAACAATCTTATGAAATTATGATTAATGTTATGTCAGTGACACCATCAGTTGCGTCAGTGACAAATTCAAATTACTGCACAGAGGAGTACAAACTTAATTAAAAGATTAAGAAGTGAACTAATTCCCAATGAACATGCCATTTTTTGTTTTAAAAAAATAATAAGTAATTGAATGATATATCGGTACCTTCAAACAATAAAGTGTACCAAACACATGTCTTATTTTGGTTACGTCAGTGACGATGCTTATATTTATTTTAGAATGTGTTATTACTAATATTTTATACTGTCCTAATGGGAGTTTGTTTGTTATACAATTTATCTGTTAAAATATATTTCAGGCATTTCATTTCATGTTCTTCATTCTTTTGTTAAATAATGTAATTTGAAACTTGGATTTTTTCAAATGTTATGTCAGGGGCAATGGAATTAACCAGATGAAGACGGTAAAAATGGGGAGATGGAGGTGCTCAACACGAGCGCTGCCAAGACAATGCATGGAAATAAATCGCAAGAGTAGGAGACTGTGAGTCGAAGTGCGGATTTATGTATAAATAGGAAAACTGCAGATTCACATACTAGAGCGCGAAATCTACTTTGAGAATAAATAATCAATGAAAGGGGACAACACTGCTTTACGAAAAGAAGTTAGGCGTGATCCAAGACTAACAAAGACACTTTCTATTCTTGGAATGAAGAACTGGAATGAATAAATATGCAGCTCAATTCTACAGAAAAGTAAGTGAAGAGAGACAAAGTAAATCAGGTTAAAAAAGAAATCAAAGGGATCGTATTGCACTGTGTTTCACCCTTCGCCGACGTAATATTAAGAATCAGTACAATTTAACACGACAAATATATAGGAAATACAGATTCACGTAATTGTAATCAAGAATTATTTTGAGCTTTAGTAATTAAAATCTAAAGTAATTATAGCTAAAATAAAATCTCATGAATAGTAAGTTTTAAAAATATTTAACTCGCTAAAAGTTACTCCAGGAATTTAGTTTGAAAATTTCATTATGCAGCAAACATAGGCATCTTGAAATTCGTTGAGTCGTCAAAAAAAAAGACGTTGTAACCCCACAATTAACTACCCATGTGCTAAGCAGGAGCTAATGTTTTGGTAGCATCATGATGGCGACTGTCCGGAAGCTTGGCTTCAGTTCCAAGCTGCTTCTGTCCACTGGGCGTGTTCTTAAACTCAGCGCACGCTCGTACGCATTCATCGACAATTTCATCAAAACGTTCTTTAACTCAACGCTGAAATCCATCAGCTCGTCCCTATTTCCAGCGCTGTATGCCTCGCTGAACCATTGGCTCCATTGTTCCCTGGAGACTGATGAAAGTGATGGATAGATTCACTCAGGGGCGACTCGTCCATAAGAGCTGCGGAGCTGCAGCACTCCCTGCTTTGACAGGAAAATAAAAATAATATTTATTTTAATTTGTAGAAGAATTGTTACAGCTTTTATTGGTAAATTGCTTTATATTTCATCTGGCCGGGAATATGTACTATTATCTTATGCATTATCCTTTTGCGCGTCGACTGTACTGGAATTGACACTGCATTCAAAGTCGTCCTGGGATCTGCAGGGTGGGACAGATCATAGAGAGTGTCTCTTGCTAGGTCAGGGGATAGAGAGGTAAAGGGAATCAGAGGGAAACTGCCGCTGTTTAAAACCCATATTTCGCTGCAGTGGCTTGCAGAGCCAGGCGACAAGGGAAGATCTTTCCTCCCCTCCCACACCGCTATTGTAATGCTATGTCAAATGGATTCTGTATTCCCTTGAAACTTAATGACAACATTTTTATTTTCTCTTCACATACTTATTGTTGTAGAACCTTATCGAGTTAATATAACGGAATTAATATTCTCTTTTGCCTTATTATTACGTATATATCCAGCCTCCAGCAGAACCTAATATTTGCCTTAATTCAAAACGATTGCACGAGTACAGTCCTTTTGATATAGCACGTAAAATACGAAAAAGACTTCTTTTCCAGTTTTAGAAAATTGTTGACCATCAGTATATCTGAGTGTTGCTTTGGTGTGACGTTTAATACAGTAACTTAACTTAACCAGTGCAAATGTGCAAGCATGAGTGTGTGTGAATTACAGAATATTAATTTTATTTTTCTCAACTTTCCCTTGCGGAGAAAATTGATGTAGGCCCTAATGAAGTGAAATTAAAGGGTCGTCCGTTACCCGACTTAAATCTTACTCAAGCTTCATCCTGCCGAAATAGTGCATATATCTAAGGAAGTTCAACAATGAAATTTACGCTGAGCATTTGTGGTTGCCTCCTCTTCGGTGGTGGTACTGCATAGACTAGGAGTGGTGTGACAGATTTAGGACATTTGCCCCTAAAAATTAAAAAGCACGAATCTTCGCAATCTCACCTGAAAAATGTTGTTTCATTGGCTATGTTAGGCAAAACTAATATTGCTGCGCAATTAAGTGAAACGAACAGAACAAACATTCTCAAACATAATCAACAAGTGAGAAAAAATCGTGATATTATTTTTAAAAATATTGATTGTATTACATTTTGTGGCCAATATGAACTTCCCCTTAGAGGACATGATGAAAAAACGATTCGAAGGACTCTGGTGTATTTCGTGGGTTGCTACAGTCCGTGAGTAATCTAAACGAGCTTCTCAAATATCATTTGGAACTTGCCACTGTTTAAAGGTTATTCTAAGACAATTCAGAGTGAACTGATAGATTGCAAGTTGAGTGTCTGCGATCAGAAATTCAGACTGAAATCGATGGTATTAGTTTTTTTTAGCGATTAGCAAATGATGCCACAAACATCTCCCAACTAAGTCAGAAAGTTTTGGTTTTTCGATATGTAGTGCATTTATTTTTGTCCTATACTTATTAGTAATGGTATCAAGAAGTGAAATTTGTATTTACCAAAATCTACTGCAGCTCTCCCAATCCACAAGTTCACGAGCCGCCACTGGCTTCATTAGCGAAATCAGCTGATTGAATATGGAGCTCGCAGCTTTCAACATTTTAGTGAATAAACCACCGCCGTCTGGATTGTAATAATACTGCCTGCTCCTCGGTACAAATTAACATGGGAAACGCCGTATAGCAATGTTTCTAGAATTTGCCGCACAATACCGCATCATTTCTAATCTGTTGGTGTTAAAGTGTTGAAGCGATTGTATGATTAATTATTACATCAGATTAAGCTAAATACTCGTTTAAGTCAGTAGTGATAAAAATATTGGTTTTTCTGTGCTCTAATTTGTGTGTATAAACTTTGTGCAAAGTCGTAAACTATTGCGAAACGTGATAATTTTCGATATAAATTAGGTGCTGTGTTCATGTTTAAAATGGTGAATTGTTGTGTTCTCCTTTGTAAATCTAGACAAAAAAGTTCACATTCAAAAGGAATAAAATATCATGAAATTCCCTCAGCATAGAACTTAGAAGAAGTTGTTGGCGTCTATATCCAGACAAGGTGCCTATAAAGGTAGCAGATGGGTTCCAACCGTTTACTCACATGTGTGTAGTTTTCATTTTCGTTCAGAAGACTATAGAGAGAAGCGCAAGAAAAAAATTATAGCCTAGTGTTATACCAAGCAATGAAGCTACTAACTTCGATAAAATGAATATGTTAACGACTGTACATGTTTTCTGTCCTGCAGTAACTGCCACAGTTGACTTCATGAATAACAATCCCCATATCAATTCCAATGTAGACTTCTGAGAAGTTGACCCATGTTTAGGCCTACATTTCATATATGTGTGTATATGAAATTTTCACTGTGCTTGACGGACAGAACACAGCATATGAGACAATTGAACCCGAATTCCATGCAGTTTTATTCTGTAGCTGATGAAAGACTCCAGTGGCTACAGGAATACTTCGTTGGATACCTATATAAGAACGATTCAGGCTAAATTGAAAGGGCTAACCAAAGAGACGACAGAGGCACTTGTGTTCACTGTGAACGCTACAGTTCATTGTATCATACATCTTTTGAAAAATGGATTTTTCTACCTTCTCACAAGAAGATTTTCTGGATATCCAGTAGAAGCTCTTTTAGCGCAGTTAGAATGGAAGGTGGAAGTAATTATATAACAAATGCACGTACAGCGGCATAAGCTATCAAAAGAATATTGAAGTCAGGACTTATAATAGCTTCCAAAGCCGCCAATGTCACTGGAGATAATGTATATTGCGAAGAGACCTTTCCAACTGGTGGGAATAGTATCACAGATACCGGTACCGAAAATGACCTTGTTCTTCCTGATCATGTTTTGATTCTTTTGGACAAGCTTAGAATACCAAATGACAGAATAGACATTAATTTAGAAACTTTCTCCCAAGCTTTGATTTGCAGACATTTAATACGCGTAACTGAGGAGAAAGTAAGTTGTGATTGGTATATTAGGAATATATCCATGCGTAAAACTTCGATGCTATTAAATGAAATTATCCATCGACAAGACAGAGGAGGGCTTAGATAGCCAAGGTCAACTTTCGTTGCCTAAATAAAAGATTTTCAGGAGTTTATTGAAGCCGCAGTACCGTATTGTACGAAGTCTTCTCAACCAGAAACAATTCGCACATTTGCACATTGTCCTCTTTCAGACTGTGCATTATTGAATTTTAGGTAATGCATTTAATTTGGGTCCGTGAGGAATTTGTTTCAATTGTTTTTTTGTTGTTAGGTAAAATTCAATTCAATATTTGCTAGTAGTGGTCCTGCAAATTCAATCATCAACAGTTGGTTAGCCAGATTATAATAACAAACAAAATATACCAATCAGGCCTCTTATTAACTACAAGAATGCACCAGCATACAAATTAGCGAAATATATAGACAACATTATGAGAAACAGAAAAAAATTTGAAAACCCAACAACAATAATCAACACCATAGACCTAGTTAACAAAATAAAACACAAACACATTCCACACAACACAACATTAGCATCATATGACATCGAAAACCTATATACAAACATACCAGTAACAGAAACACTTCAAATACTTCGAAAAATGCTTATCAAAAATAACATACCACAGACTCACATTGACGAAATTATACACATTACACAGATTATTACAAAACAAAATTTATTTCACACATAACAATAAATATTATACACAAACTGAAGGATTACCAATGGGTTCACCTATATCAAACATATTAGCTGAAATCTTTATTCACAACATAGAACAAATACACATACTAAATACCGACAACAACAAACACGCAGAGAAAATAATGTACTGGCATCGATATGTAGATGACATAATAGTCCTATACAATGGAAACAAAAACAAATAGAAAACCTACATCAACAACTCAACAAATCCCAAATTAAAGTATACAATAGAAACAGAACATAACCAAGCTATAAACTTCTTAGACAATACCATAACCAAAACAAATAACAGACACGAATTCAAAATATACAGGAAACCCACCACAACCACAACATACATACACAATTCATCAAACCATCCCATACAGCATAAACGTGCAGCTTTCCATACAATGACACACAGATTAATTAATATACTAATGAACAATGACAACTACACTGAAGAACTAAACACAATAAAATATATAGCACAAGACAATGGATATAACCCTAACATAATAGACACACTAATAAAAAAGGCAAAACAAAAACAGAACAAACCAACACAAACACCACGTGAGCATAAATACATAATATTAACATATCACAATACCAGTACTCACAAAATTGCAATTTCATTCAGAAAACTAAAATACAAGATAGCATACAAAACAAATAACACAACACAGAAATATCTAAATAATCACATTAAACATTCAAATAAATATAATTCAACTGGAGTTTACAAACTAAAATGCAATAGTTGCCCGCATTTTTACATAGAACAGACAGGGAGATCCTTTCATACAACATATAATAAACATGTTAAAGCTATAACCAAACCCTACATCACATCAAATTACGCAGAACACATTATCAACAATAATCATGACTACAATAATATAGAAACAGATATGGAAATTTTACACATCACACCAAAAAGTTCACAATTAAACATCTTAGAACAATACGAAATATATAAACATACAATAACATACCCACAACATATACTTAATACACAATTACAGTTCAATATCCACACATTATTCAATGTCATGATACGTCATAACACACAAACAACCAGCCCCCACCATAAGAGCAACACACCCCCACCCCTACAACCGACAAATGCATATCGCAGAATTCAAGATCACCAGTAGTTCCGAAGACACTGATGAAGACGTAACATTACGTCGAAACGGGCCGTCTGTCCAAGGTATATAACTTTTTTTCAAATTTTAACATTTTTAACGTGTGACTAAACAATTTTATCTTTTTAACAAACAGATTACTTGTTGTATTATGGGGAAGGACACGATAATCAATTAGGAACAGGATTCTTTATTCATAAAAAAATAAAATTAGCAATAAAAAGGTCGAATTTATCAGTGATAGGTTATCGTATTTAGTACTCAAGGGTAGAGGATGCAATATCGTAGTTATAAATGCTCACGCCCCTACAGAAGAGAAAGACGACCATATGAAGAATAGCTTCTATGAGGAATAGGAACAGACTTTTGATCAGTTACCTAGATATCACATGAAAATTTTATTTCTAGATTTCAATGCTAAAGTAGGACGGGAGAATATTTTTAAACCTACTATTGGAAAACAGTGCCTACACGTAACTAGTAATGATACTGGCGTTCGGTTAGTCAACTTTGCCATTTCAAAAAATTGAATTGTCAAAAGTACAACATTCCCCCATAAATATATACTTTAATACAGTATACTTGGACTTCTCCAAATGGATTGACACATAACCAGATAGATCACATCTTGATAGATAAAGAAGACATACTAGTATAGTAGACATTAGAACCTTCAGGGGGCAGACTGTAATTCTTAACATTTTTTGGTAATTGAAGAATTAAGAGAAAGACTATCAGTAGTCAAGTGAGTATAGCAACCACTTAATATTAGAAGATTCAATATTCCGAAATTAAAGGACGAGGTAACTAAGCAATATCATCAGGTCGAAATTTCAAAAAGGTTTGCCGTATTAGCAAGTTCCGACGAAGTTGAGGAAGAGTTAGATGTTAATAGCGTGTGGGAACATATCCGAGATAATATCAAAATTGCAGCTGAATAGAGCATAGGCTATTATGAAACTAAGAAAAAGAAACCGTGGTTTGATGAAGATTGTTGCAAGGTAGTAGAAAGAAGGAACAGGCAAAATTGACATTCTTACAGGATCCAGTTGAGGGGAATATAGATAATTATTTCAATAAAAGACGGGAAGCAAATCGTAGGGGAGAGTTGGGTAGTATCGGACATCGGGTAATATCAGACAGTGAGTATCTTTCATCTACCACCAGATGATAGTACCTGAATGACATGGTTACGTTTCTGTGATGTCGCATACAGAAACGTAACCATGTTATTCAGGTACTACCATCTGGTGGTAGATGAAAGAAACGCACTGTCCGACATTACCCGATGTCCGATGCTACCCACCTCTCCCCTACACTTAGGAATAAAAAGATTACTTGAAGGAAAAATTGAATGAGAAAGAAACAAATAGTAAAAACAAAAACATTAGAAATTTATATAAAGGCAGAAAGGAATTCAAGAATAGATATCAGGCAAAGTTAAGCGTGATCAAGGATGAGAATGGTGACTTGCTTGCAGACACTCATTCAATCCTGAACAAATGGAAAAACTATTTTGGGCAACCACTAAATATCCATACGCCAATCAGAAATGAACGGGACGAAATTGAAATAAAAACTGCTGAGCCATTTATACCCGAACCCACACTTTCTCAAGTCGAAATTACGATAGAAAATCTGAAAGATTATAAATCTCCAGGTATCGATCAAATTCCAGCAGAATTGGAGGGTGGAAGCGCATTATCTAATGAAATTTATGAGCTTGTAATTGCTATTTGGGAAACGGAAATTGTACCAGAAAAATGGAAGGAGTTCATAATATTTCCTATCTTTAAGAAGGGGGACAAGACTAACTGTAGTAACTTTCGAGGAATATCATTTCTGTTGATGTCGTGCAGAATTTTATCCAATATTCTTTTGAGAAGATTAACACCATATGTAGATGAAATTATTGGGGATCATCAGTGTTGTTTTTTTATGCGTAATAGATCAACTATTGATCAGATGTTTTCTATTCGACAGATAATGGAGAAAAAAATGGGAGTATAAGGGTACAGTGCATCAGTTATTCATAGATTTAAAGAAGGCATATGACTCGGGTAAGAGAGAAGTTTTATATGATTTTCTTATTGAATTTGGTATTCCCAAGAAACTAGTACCATTAATTAAAATGTGTCTCAGTGAAACGTAAAGCGGAATTCGTATAGGTCAGTTTCTGTCAGATGTGCTTCCAATTGACTGTCGCTTAAAGCAAGGAGATGCACTGTCACCTTTAGTTTTTAACTTTGCTCTAGAGTATGCCATTAGGAAAGTCCAGGATAACAGAGAGGGTTTGGAATTGAACGGGTTACATCAGCTGCTTGTCTATGCGGATGACGTGAATATGTTAGGGGAAAATCCACAAACGATTAGGGAAAACACGGGAATTTCACTTGAAGCAAGTAAAGACATAGGTTTGAAAGTAAATCCAGAAAAGACAAAGTATATGATTGTGTCGTGTCGAGAATATTGTACGAAATGGAAACTTATCTTTTGAAAACGTGGAAAAATTCAAATACCTGGGAGCAACAGTCACAAATATATATGATACTCCGGAGGAAATTAAAGACAGAAGAAATATGGGAAATGCCTGTTATTATTCAGTTGACAAGCTTTTATCATCCAGTCTGCTGTAAAAAAATATGAAAGTTAGAATTTATAAAACAATTATATTACCGGTTGTTCTGTATGGTTGTGAAACTTGGACTCTCACTTTGAGAGAGGTACATATAGGTTAAGGGTGTTTGAGAATAAGGTGCTTAGGAAAATATTTGGAGCTAAGAGGGATGAAATTACAGGAGAATGGAGAAAGCTACACAACACTGAACTGCACGCATTGTATTTTTCACCTGATATAATTAGGAACATTAAATCCAGACATTTGAGATGGGCAGGGCATGTAGCACGAATGGACGAATCCAGGAATGCATATTGAGTGTTAGTTGGGAGGCCGGAGAAAAAAAGATCTTTGGAGAGGACGAGATGTAGATGGGAATATAATATTAAAATGGATTTGAGGGAGGTGGGATATGGTGATAGAGACTGGATTAATCTTGCTCAAGATAGGGACCGATGGTGGGCTTATGTGAGGGCAGCAATGAACCTCCGGGTTCATGAAAATCCAGTAAGTAAGTATGTTGCATATTGCACAATGTATCTCTTAGGGATGGGATTGTATGTGAGAAAATTGATTAATGTTGTTCTGATGATTTCGAAAATGTTCCAGAAAATGGTAATTTGGAACTAGCAGGAGCTGTGCAATTAAGAAACACAATAATGAGTACAGTAGTATGATTTTTTACTAATGTCATATACTGTACAAATGTATTGGGTCTTCTAGTATAGGATTAAACAAAATAATGTGATTAAAAATGTTAAATTAAAAAAATGCCTACATTTATTTTCTACACATTTTTTTACGTAAGTTAATCCTTCCTTCCTGAAATTGATCTTGCCAATTCTAAAATAGCTTCTATTTCTCTCTCTTTCAATCGTAACTTCTGCCTCTCCATTTCTTCCTTCCTTTTCTCTCTTTCTTCATGTAACTGCAGTTTTTTTAAGGAGGTAATCGCTTTACGGTCATTTTCCTTCTATGGATGAGTCCTGATGATGATACTGATGAAGTTGTTGCTAATGATGATGTATCGGTATCATCTTCCATCATACTTCCCCCAAGCAATTCAGTCTGTGGCGAACTGAAAGCTTTGTGCCCTAAAACTTTATCCATTATTATGAAGTACTCCCAGTTAATTGACCCTTCACTAGTTTTTGTTTGTTTCCTTTTATTGGCCAACAAATTCCTGTATTTAATATCACAGGCCTCTCCAGAAATGCAAACAGTGGTACATTTGGAGATTTCTTTTGCAATATCGTTCCACAGTTTCTTCTTTTTGCACATGTGACGATTGAATGACGATTCATTTTCCAACCTTTTGTTAAGTAGTTGTTTGGTTAGGTTGGGCATCCACTTCAAAGCGGAGTCAGACGAATCCGAAACTCTTTCTACGTGAAGATGGCTTACATCGGATTCGAATTCTGTCAAAGACCCAGTTGCCAACGCAGCTTGTATATAACTCCTTGTAAAATCATCATCTGAAATAAGATGTGAATACATGATTATATAAAAATTATAGGTTAGAATGTGAGAGGCTCATTACATAAGCTCGTCTTCAATTAATGTGCCCACAATACGCAATTATCTGATATAAATCAGTTAAATTACCTGTACGAAGAAGGTTGATAATTTTATCTTTATCTTCAAATATTATTTTAACTCCATTTATTAACAATTTTGTTATTTTCCCTTTCACAAGTTTCAAGCGTCTCTATCGTAGATTCAAAACATACCGTTCTGAATTGCAACGATTCATGGTATCTATCGAACATACATCGATGACCCTGATGGAATTCAGCCACTGCCATTGTGATCTAGACCAGGCCGTAATGCAGGATGTGTGACGTCACTCGATGGGGCGGGCTTTTCTATTTGAGTATACGTAGCTGAGTGAAATATATTACTTTAATGCGTGTCGGTGCTCAATTTTATTTAGTGTAATGTGTGTATAAGATACGTTCACTTCTTACTGCATAATATGTTGCAGAAATAATTACAAAACTATGTTATTTTAATGTGAACGGAGTTTTACATGTTAACATAACCTGTTTGCATCAACATTTAAGTTTGGAATGGAAGCTATTTTGAGATTTAATAAAGAAGAATTATTTATATTGTGATTTTAATTTAGCACATCTATCTTCCTTACTTGTAGGTAGAAAATTTACCACAGTCCCCCCTATGAAATAAGTGTAGGTACGTACGGTTGTGTGTTACTTCATCTGGTAGGTTAGATAAATAGAATTCAATACGACCCGGTATAGTAGGGAACAAATAAATAATACAATTAAATTGTTATTCAATGCAATGTGACGAGACTCTACGGACAGCACCGGCTCTTGGCTGGCGCATGCGCACTAAAGTTTGCTTTATAACCGGGCGTTTAAATCATGCAATTTGTTGGTGGAAGAGAGTGAAGAAAGATGTTTCAGAAGTGCAATGCTGTGGGAAGTAGGTGTTTGGTATTAGGTTTGCATATAGCGAAATAAATTTAGTGATATTTAAAGTTAAATCTATTTTGCAATGGCAAATAAAATAATTCTTGGTACTAACAGTATCTAAGTGTGTATGTTTACTGTAATCGAACTTACGTCATATATACTGTAAATGTTAAGATAGGAATCATGGTCATTAAAGGCATAGGGGGAAGTCTTGCAGCGCCGGTCAGCATACAGTACCGGTCAGTGTGTGTATTTAAATACCGACAACAATTAGCAGGACGCGAAATGTAGTGTACGTTACTTCTAACAGTCAATAATCACTGGTAAATAATTCAAACTGAAATCTACATTCATTCGTTATCAAATCCGTTGAAAGACTTTTCTGTTTGCTGTGGCGCGAATCGACTAAATCTAAATTGATTGACACCAAGGAAATTCGGTAAGTATCGTTATAAATCTTGTTTCATTCGATTCAGTCATGATTTATGAATTACTTTTATGCATGATCCATGTTACATAACATAATGGTGCTGTAGAAAAAAATATTATATGTTTCGCTGTGTGTCAGCCAGCTCTTGATCTTGCAGTACCGGTCATATTCTTTCATGTAAGTTATGTTCGTTTAATATTTTTATAGGACGTTCATGATGCCTCCAGTGATAAGTAGACCTTCCAAAGGAAAATGGCATCCAGATTCTATGAAACAAGCTGTAGAGAATGTGTTAACAGGCCAACGTTATATCTGCAAAGCTGCTGAAATATACAATATCCCCAAAAATCCGTTGATTGATCGTGTTTCTGCCATAAAAAGAGGTAAAGAAATTACATCCACTCCTGCACTTGACCGTTTTAAACCCACGTTCAATGCCGAATTCGAAGGAGTTCTATTGAATCATGTGAAAGATCTATCTGATAGATTACTACCACTCACAAGGAAAGCGTTTTTGAATCTAGCTTTTCAACTTGCTGAGGCCTTAAAAATTCCTCATCAATTCAACATGACAAAAAGACTTCTGGTAAGCAATTTTATTATGATTTCATGAAACGGCACCCGAATTTGTCTCTCCGAACTCCTGAATCGACAAGCCTTAATAGATCAATTGGGTTTAACAAGCCACAAGTCAATCGATTCTTTGAGAGTCTTATAAATCTAATGGAAAAATATGAATTCACACCCTATAAAATTTATAACTGTGACGAAACTAGTGTCACTATTGTACAAAAACATTTCAAAGTTATTTCGCTGAAACAGAACTGTCAAGTGGGTAAACTGACTTCGGCTGAAAGGGGAAGAAGTGTTACTGTACTATTCTGTATGAATGCTGGGGGTCAGTACATTCCACCATTTTTCATATTTCCTCGACAACGCATGAATGAATGACTCCTCATTGGTGCTCCCAAAGAGAGCATAGGTGAAGCTCAATCGAACGTGGATCAAACTGAGAGCCCAACAGTTAGGCCTATGCTTCCATTCCCTGACATGACTTCTGCACCTAAGGCAAGTTTACATCATGAGACTAGTCCTAATATGCCCACTCCTACTGATAGGCCTAATGATACCACTGTTGTAAAGGAAACAATTCAGCAGCTCAGCCCAATTCCGGATGCCAGTACGAAGCGAGAAGTTAGTCGACGCCGAAAATCTGAAAGAAGTGAAGTTTGACATCCAGTCCTTACAAGACATATCTGGAAGAAAAAAAATGAAAAGCTGAAGAGAGAAGTCAAGAGCCTAGTGCGTGGGAAACGCCCCTTATCGGAAAAAATTCTTTCCAAAAAGCTCAAGAAAGACAACTAAGAAAAATGATGAAAAGGAGGAAACTACATGCATTTTTTGCGGGGAATCTCATGACGAAGATTGGATCCAATGTTCTTCATGCCAAATGTGGGCTCACGAAGCCTGTGCCAGCATTCCTGTGACATCTGACATGTATGAATGTGATTTTTGTCAAAAGTAATGTGTGACCGGTACTGCCTGCCAATTTTCTGATTGTATCGATTTTATGGACATTTAATTTGTTTATGTTTTGTATTTAACATTAATTTCTGATTTTTTTTTTTGTAATTACCATTGAGTTCAATAATATATGTACTTACATTATATCAAAAGAGTGTGTCAAAAAGTTGAATGTTTTCTTATTTATAACCCAAAAACCTTAAGCGGTCAGTACTGCAAGACTTCCCGCTATTAGAATATGCTTATTTTCTAAAATAACAAAATACAGCACGTACCTTGGAATGACGCCCTAGTTTTCAAAGCTGGATTTAAAATGTTCATGTAAAAGAACTAATCATTCACAACGCGATTTCTTAGTCTTTAGTTTTGTGGTGATATGGTACGGTGCGTGATAAAATACAATAGCCCTATTAAGCCTATACAACACGTGCCTCCATACAGAAGCTTATTTCTTTCCACACGCATATCTATATAATTTTTTAAATTGTAATTATGTTCAATGCAAGGGATAATAAAAATTCACTAGTCTAGAGCCTATTACCTATAGGCCCTAATACATAATATGTAATATAAACTCATAAAGTTAACTGCACAAACACCAAAATCAAATCACGATGTTACGAAACGAAACATAAAATATGTAGGCCTAATGTCAATAATTTATACTATATTATATAAACAAAAACTGCGTGGAACCATAACAATACGTGAAATAAAACAAATCTCAATTACGCAAAATTTTCACCACAAACGCAAGCATAGTAAGCAAACGTAGTAAACAAAAAACAGGTAATAAAACTTTCTATTATTTAAATTACTGTACCGCACCCAAAGTTTTCACCACAAACGCAAGCATATATAATAAAACTAACAAACATAAAAATACTAAAACTTTCTATTATAACAGAAACACAGCAAAACAAGCACAAAAATACCACTTAGAATCCGCGCGAAAACACATTTGACTCTTCCCTCCCACCCATCAACAAAGCAGAGCGCATGCGCAAAGAGGGGAGCCGGTGCTGTCTGTAGAGTCTCGTTGCAATGTGTGCATAAGTTCCGGCTAGTTCCATTTATTTGTTGCATAATGTGACAGGAATAATTATAAAACTGTTATTTTTATGTGAAGAGAATTCACCATGTTAACATAACCTATTTGCGCCAACATTTTAAGTTGAGAACGAAAGCTATTTTGAAATTTAATAAAGAAGAATATATTTAGGATAAACTTTAGAACACGGTTATCTTCCTTACTTATAGGTAGAAAATTCACCACAGTCCCTCCTATGAAATCTACATACGGTTATATTACTTAACTAGGGTTAAACGGGCGCTGAGGTATAATTGAATTGGTCATTGCAAAAAGGTCATCAGTCAACATTTTTACGAAAATGAGTTATGCATTGTACATTGTGATGTAGGGGTAGCCCGACCAGTCTATGTAAGAAGATCATGAATATACTTTCAAACAGTCCTGAAATCGAAGCTTGAAATTTCCACTTCTTGCAGAAAGGTCATGTCATGAGTCTTTGACTCGTGACCTTTTTGCAATGACTGATTTTAAATCTGTAGTCTATATTCAAAATGTTCATTCGCGGGAATTAATAGTGTTTCCTGTATCCTTTTCATTTCAACTTCAATACCCATATTTGAAGGTAAGACTTGGTTGTGGAAAGATATCAGTATCCGATTCTTCAAGTTTTACCAGCTAAAATACGCAGTTCCCATCTTGCAGTGTCAAGCGAGCTGCAATAGCAGAAGTAATGGCTCAATGTAGAAGGTCAAAAAATTGTATGCCAATATTAATAAAATTTCTGAACTTAGTCTAAAAAGGAATAATGTTTGTGGATTGACCTTTGATTTTATGCAAAATTTGCCGCTGCCAAATATTCCTGTATAGAACATTTTTTATTTGAGACAGTTATGTGTTTGGCATACATAATCAAAAACTAATCTCTCACATTTTTATGTATATCATGAAGAAGAAGCACACAAAGGTGAAAATGACGTATGTTTATTTCTGTTTCATTACATCAAGAAGCATATTCTACAGAATGTAACTGAGCTGCATCTACTGTCTGACAGGTGCGCTGGTCAAATTAAAAACAACACAATGATCCGCTTTTGTTTATCCATTGTAACAACAGAGTGATTCCAAATTATATAACGTTACTATTTCCAATAAAAGGTCACAGCTTCCTACCAAACAACAGGGATTCTGGGACTGTAAAGAAACTGATAAAAAGCTATGATAGGATCTATCTACCTAAAGAATATGTTATGATTAAAAAGGTGTCAGTTCTCAGTAGAAACCATTGATGCTGTGTCTGTACTGGACTTTAAGCTATGTTGGTCTATTTATTACAAGAAGACCTTTCTCTCTGAATCAAGTATGGGAAAAATTCCTAAGGTACATAAAATGTCTTTTTCTCCTTCTAAGTGGATGATGTTTGAATACAACTCAAGCTACCCTGGTCAAATAAAAACTTAACAGTTCATCGATAGTGCCGGCAAAGAGAAATTCAATCTCCTTCACAGTTACAACAAGAATCCTGTACTTCCTACAGAGTTGACTTATCCTTCAAAACAGATGCCTATCAATGAAAATAAAAGGGAACATTCTTAAGGTGAAGAAGTACATATATTCCAGCTGAGTATACTGAGTTTTACGATCAACTTCAGGAAAGGCCAAGACAAGGAGGAAAAGAAGTTGAAAATGATCAGGAGGACTAAAAACAAGCAAACAAACAAAAAACTACTTTCTCAATCTATCTTCTATCCAAAGTGTGTAGATTTTCATTAGAGTTCATTCTTGTTCTAAATAAAATATAGCTATACAGGTTGATTCACGAGGATTTACCGTCCTTTATGGAGCTTATTTCCGAAGACATTCTGAGCAAAAAATATCATATAAACATGGGTCCTATTCTCAACATTAACAGAGTTACGTTTCGTTATTGGAACGCATTTCTGTGAAGGCGTGATTTTGGTCAGCGTGCAGTCAGCAGCCAGCGCGAGTGCTGCGGAAATCAAAGATAGCTGTATGCAGTTACGTAGCATGACGAGTGCCGTTTACAAGCGTGCGGCGACATTTTTAAAAATATGTTGCAAACTCTCCAAGACTGTAAATTAGGATGCAAAATTGAACTGCAAATAATTAAGTCGGTGGATATGGTGTGATTTATAATGACTGTTGTGATAAGTGCGTTAGAATAATGTAAATTTTTAGTTAAAAATAGAAAAAGATGTCTGTACGAAGCAACTAAGGACTTCACAGAACATTTTAAGCGTCATAAAACTTTCTAATTAAAGAACTGCTACTTCTGAATGGTTCATTCTCTATTTGTATTATTCTTTTACCTTCAAACTAAAGAAAAACGTATTTTACAAACAACTTTAAATTAGCTGAAAATATTGAGAATAGGAACACTATGATTATATGACATATTTTTGTTCAAAATGTCTTCAGAAATAACCTCCGTAAAGGACGGTAAATCCTTGTGAATCACCCTGTATAATATGAAAATAGTACGCATAAGTGTTCTCATTCATTGTATATTGGTGCATTAAACAATTTATATAATTATAACATTATTTCCTAAAAATATATTTTATTAGTTGGTAAAATGTGGACGTTCATTGCTAAAAGGTCATGAGTCATTGATTTTGAAAATGTGTTTTATGCCAAACAAAAAATGTTAAATGAAAAATATATAATGTAATATTTTCCTCGATAACGCTTTAATCATTGACAGTCGTATGAGAATTAAAAATTAGGTAGTTTATGCTATAGGTAGTTTTTTCTTTCTCCTGTAAAATTTCAGTTTCTTGACTCATGACCTTTTTGAAATGACCGATTCAATTCTGGTAACTTCTGAACTGAAAACAGTTGAATTTATTTTTTGTGGAGATGCATTTCATCCTCTAAGCAAGGCATAATAAAAGCTTGAACTAACCGAATTAATTAGTATATGCAAGGTGTATGAATACGAAGGGAACTACCTCAGCGCTAGTTTAGCCCTGGTAACATATTAAACTAATTAAACTGAGGTACCGTATGAAACGAATAAATGCAATTGAAATGTAGACAAATTGCATTTACAAGTAGCGTTATGCTTAATTATGATGCATAATTGCGAATATAGGAATAAGGCGAGTACTGATAGAGTAAACATAACCTATAATGTCAACACATCAAAATATGCGTGCGATGCAACTAAAAATTGTTGAAACGTGCTTAAATGAATGTGCAAGAATTTCGTAATGAAGCGAGCGTGCTTCATTTCAATTAATTACAATACTAGATACTGTAACAGTAATGAAAACTATAAGGTAAGTATAATTTTTCATAATATACTATATGTATCTCGTTTTTAGTTCAAATTGTGTATATTATCAAACGTCGTATTATTTATAATGTAGATTATTCACACATAATAAGGGGTAAATAATTTAAATTTAATAAAACAAATACGGTAAACTAACAATAATGGATTAGACAAGAGTAACATCAGTAACGCTGATCTTAGGCCTAATCATAATTTACTTTACATCCCAGTCAGTGTTTGACTTTCACGTGTATATTACTACACATATTTACTGTTTATAACACCTAAAATTCACTTAACCACATAAGGGCGCAATATTTAATCGAAATAAAGGCAGGTATTACACATACGAACTTTGCCTGCAACAACGTAATTTTCACACCAAAAATAATATTATACCTTACGCTGCAAGTGAATTGTGTCTCAAGTGTCTCACAATCACTGTTTAAAATTTTACTGACGCGATTACACTGCATTTCAGAGAAATATATGTTATTTTTCATGTACTCCAATTAATTGATATGGTTGAAAGACCGCCCTTCGCGATCATCTGTTAAGCGAGTCACGTGGTCTGCCTTACGGCCTGTATTAGATCACGATGGCAGTGAATTCAGCGCACTATTTGCAATGCTTTTAAGAACACTTCTGTGCTCATTGCTTAAATCATTGTATATTTATAAATGGTATCTGAATCTCAACACGTTCTAGTTATTTCAGTCTCATATCCGATCCGCCTTTTTTATGAACACTGAAATGCGCACGTATGTGCATGGACAAAGTATCTCGTGTGATCTGTGGCTATCTTATTCTGCGACCGCGTACTGCGAGATAGATTTGGTTCTTCTTTTGCAGCTTTCGATATGATATCGTTCACATTTATTACCGCAGAGTTCGCATACGCACGAATCGTCTGGGTCGTGGAATTCTTTTTGTTCTGCACAAGGTATGGTGGAAGCCGTGTACCGCTAGTCTCGTTATTATGTGCCTTTCCTTCCTGTTTGGTCCTGTCCATTCTCGGTTTCTCATGGCTTCGCTGCAGTAAAAGTCTCTCCAGATTTCCGACTTCTTTCCATATAGCAAGTTCGTTAGTTTCTCAGTCTCAGCAGTGGATGGCAGAAGGAAGTTGGTCCTTAGTTCTTCAATGAGGAATGGTTCTCTTGTTAATTCATACGTGAGTCGGGATGGTGTTGTCGTTGCCACTCCTAGTGCCTTCTTTAGAAATCTTGCCTTCACTTTTTCCAGCGTGACCAGGTTTGCTACATTAAGGCTTGGCCATATGATTTCGATTCCGTAACACAGCATGGGCACTATTTTTGCGTGGAAGAGCTTTATTGTCGTTTCTAGTGAGAGCAGTCTGATGTGCAATATTTCGTTTATTCCTCTTGTTGCCAGCGCTGCTCTTTCTGTGACGTGTCTTGTGAAACTTTTCCCCTCGGTTGAAGTATGACTCCTAGGTACTTCACTTCCCGAGGTCTTATACTTTCGTTGTTAATCCTGATGTCCAGGTCGTTTGTAATTCTGCCGCCCTTTCTGAATACGATGAGCTCTGATTTGTTAGGGTTAATTTGAAATCCATGCCTTTCGCACCATGTTGCCATTTTGTCAAGGGTTTATTGCAGTGTCTTGATGTCATGTGCTGCAATTGCGATGTCATCTGCATACGCGAAGATTGATATGTCTTCGTTTTCTTTCGCTTCTTTAATGAGGTCTCCTGCTGCTAAGTTGAATAGCAGGGGTCCACACCTGTGGGGGCAAGTTACCTGGTTGAGGTTTTTTCCGGGGTTTTCCCTCAACCCAATACGAGCAAATGCTGGGTAATTTTCGGTGCTGGACCCCGGACTCATTTCACCGGCATTATCACCTTCATTTCATTCAGACGCTAAATAACCTAGATGTTGATACAGCGTCGTAAAATAACCCAATAAAATATAAAAAAATTGAATAGCAGGGGACTCATGGAGTCACCCTGGAGGACTCCGTTCATTTGTCTCACTGGGTGGGAGTGATTTAAATTGTCCGATATCGTGACGTTGTTGTATCTCAATATGTTGTTTAGGAACTGTACCAGACACTGTTGTTCCCGAGGGTGAGTCGAAGTTTTTCTTTTAGCCAACTTCTGTCGAGGATGTCGAAGGCTTTCGTGAAGTCCAGGAAAGCGACAAACAACTTTCCTTTTCTTTGCTTTAGTGCGTCATTTATTTCCCTCAACAGGAGGTCCAGCTCTGAAGCCGAACTGTTCGTCCGGTATATATTTTTTTCTATTTCGTCCCGTATCCTGTTGTAGACTAGCTTTGACAAGGCCTTGAAGGGGTTACATTCCAGTGCGATGCCTCTATAGTTATTGGTGTTGGTTGGCTCTCCTTTGCCTTTGTAAATTACTTTTATTGTGGATTCTTTCCATTTTTCTGGGATATCACCTATTTCTATTTGTTGAACAACTGTGTCCATGTAGCATTTAATAAATGACTAGCTTGTTTGAGGTGTTCGGTGAATAGGAGGTCGGGGCCAGCAGCTTTCTTGTTTTTGAGTGCGTTTAAGCACTCTGGTACTTCTTGGGTTGAGAAGGGGATCCATGGCTCGGGGGTTTCCGTTATCTCTGCGAACGCTTCTTCTTTTCCTTTTCTGTTTAATATGTTTTTGAAGTGGTTTTCCCATTCTTCCATAGGTATGTAATGTGTGGCGTGAGTTTTCTTCTTCCGGAGTGCTATGTAGGGGTTTTGAATTGCGTCCTGAACCATTTGTTTTCCTTCTTCCTCCCAGAATGGTGTTTTCTTTTTCCTTAGCAGTGCTTTGTAATTTCGCCTTGCTTCAGCGTATCTCTTCAGGTCTTCAGTGCTGTTGTTTTTGTTTGTTTTGATACGGTGTAGGGCAGTGATCACTTCTCTTCTCTCCCGGTAGCACTCGGTGTCGAACCATTTTTCTGCTATCTTGGTGTAAGATCTGTTTCCTGAATTGCGCCTTGGATTGTAGATTCTAGTTGTTTCAGTGCTTCGATTATTGCTTCTTTCTGTATTGCTTCCATTATTTTCTCGATGTTTGTTTGGTGTTCTAGGAGTTTCTCAGTGTCGATGTTTCGGGATATCTTCTCTGTTATTTCTTCTTTAGGTGTATAATTTGGTAACGTTATGTATGCTCGAATAGGGAGATGCTTCCTTATGGGAGTTATGCTCGATGTCCAGATTGGGGCTGTGTTGTTTCCGAGCGCTCCTCTTGCGATCCGCCTTTTTCACGGCCCTTTAGATCGTAGAGCTTGGCGGTTGTCTAGGGCCGAGTAGGGTAATAAAGGTTTGCTTCATGGCCTGGTAGAAGTTTCGTTTGGTGGAAATATTATTTTGTTGGACAGGCAAGGTTCCAATTTTTTACATATAAAATTATACATCATTAGATTATAGTAGTGAAAAAAATATATCGACATATTGAACGATTATCGATATATCGCTATTGCCTAAGCAAATTGCATTTTCAGGTGTAGATTTACTACATGATAACAGTATTACTTAAATTTTAATACCGGTATTCCTTTTTACCATTGAAATTAACATCATAATAGTCAAACGCATAAATGTAAAATTGTGAAAATAAACGACACATTTTCGATACCATATTATGTAATAGGTCCTAACCTAAGTCAAAATTACGGTGGAGGTAAGGTGAACTCAAATGATATAGTGTGAAAGAGTTAAGTGAACTCACATGGTTCAGTATTTAATATTGGAACACGATTCAAGTATTCTAATTTTATATAGGATTCAATCCAGGACACAGATATAATGTTCTTTTTTACTTAACAACGTTAATCGTTTTTAAATATAAGTAAAGAACTTGTGTAATACTATTTTTAAATGTAAGTAAAGCGTACTTAGAATGTTACAAGTTTTAACAAACTTCACGGTTGATTTGATACAATCCTTTTATAGTTCCCATTGCAAGTTATTGTTACACGCCAACATTCTAAAGAACAATGGTGATGAATAATTTCAAGAGAAAAATTGTTCCGGGGCCGGGTATCGATCCCTGGACCTCTGGTTGAACGTACCAGCGCTCTTTCCAACTGAGCTACCCGGGAACTCCACCCGACACCGTCTCAACTTTTCCCTTTATATCCACACAACTCGCGTGGGCTGACGAAACGCCAGAGACCCACATCGAGTACACACAAACTCTGTGTGACTTGGAATTGTGAATTTCTGTTAACGTACACAGTGACGTATATATTATGCAAATCTAGTCTTTCAGGTAAGGCTCCCTGTAAAGCAGATTTGAATCATTTCAAGGGACAAATTATTCCGGGGCCGGGTGTCGATCCCGGGACCTCTGGTTGAACGTACCAGCGCTGTTTCCAACTGAGCACAGCTGGTGTGATGTCAGCGCCAACTCTAGGGAGAAAGCAGAATCTCATAATGGTGATGATGATAGGGATTTATTTTTATGCACTAAAAATATATAACAAGAAAACAGAATGTCAGTACTAGGTTGTGCTTAGAAATCATAGTCGTAAACAAATGTCACATAAATCCTTGTTTCTCTTTCCATTTCAGAATATAGAAATAAAAGTTTTGATATCCGTTTTGAGGTCAGACAGTTCCCTTTCAGGGTTGGAGCTGCTCCTGTCTTGAAGAACATTAATAACAATATTAAAACAGAGTAGATAAATCCCCCGTGTGTATCACGTTCGCACACGGTGCATTTTGAATTTGGTGCTGTACATTAAGCAGTCTGAATTCGAATTCCAGTCCAGCCAATTAGAACAAGGTTCCACAATTATGTAACTATCCACCTTCATTGGCGCTATCTCTCGGGGAATTAACGGAGTTGTCTAGTGTGAATTTTGTTATTGTTGATAATGATAATAATTCCACAAAAAAATATAAATTTATGAAAAAATCGATATATTATACGATATATTGAATAAAAATTTAGATATCGCTATATCGAAACGATAATATCGGTATTTTATAAAAACCGATATATCGTTCCCATCTCTACATTATTTATAGCCATCGATCGTCGGAATCAAAGAAGCCTTATTCCTGACCACACCAGCGAATAGGGATTATAAAGAATGGACACTGAGCGAATTTTCCTGTGTTTTGTTTCTCTGTACGCCAGCGTTTAGATCCACTTTCAAGCGCTAGAGGTTTGTGTAATCGAGCATATGCTAAGATAATAATTGAGAATATAGTTGAGACACAGGATCCAAGCATCGCCTACCTTATTGCATAATCCAGTAACGCTTTGCTTCAAATAAATTCAAGTTAACAGCTTTTCCTTATTTCTCAGTGACAAACTAATTGTAATAATAATATTTTATATATCAGATATAATAAATTATATTATAAAATAATGTAATACTGTACATTATAAAATTAGGTATCGAATTCGTTTAATATTTGTATATAATATAATATAGGTTTTACTTCTCGTAAGAGTTTTGTTTTTCCATTTTCAGCGCTATCAAATCATTACATACTTTAATTGTTGTTATGGTCAACGTCTCAACTCTCATTATAAAGGAACTCTAGAGTCTAGATATTACAGTTAATGACCAATTTATTATTTTATGGATCCAATTTATTTTATTTGAGTACATAATGTACCTAGATGTATTAATTATTTATGTTATATTTCCACTGTGTCGACTGCTACTAGTGTGATGTCAGCGCCAACTCTAGGGAGAAAGCAGAATCTCACGCTTTAGCTGGCTTGAAGGTCTTTTTTTTTTATTTAATATTGATCGACAAGCAAACTTGCTATACAGACCACTGTTAAATTATGGAATATCATATGCAGAATATCATGTTGAGGTTGGCTCTAAGGGCACCTCTAATTAATTTAAATTAATTAATTAAACATTTTTGTGAATTATGTGAATAAAAATATGATGATTTTCTGTGTTAAATATATGAAGAGTCGTCAGTATCACTAAGAAGGATGTCTTGAGGTAGTTTCCTTTTAAGTCTAGATGGCTGACAAGATCTTGCTCCAATGTTGTATGTCACGGCTCCAGGAACACCAGGAAGTTTGTTGAAGAAAGATTTTGATATTGAATGGATGTACTGTTCTAGTGGAAGAATTCCCAATTCTTGATACAGTTGTTGATTTCTTACAAACCAGGGGGCATTTGTTGCTGTTCGCAGGAACTTGTTCTGGAGAACTTGTAGGCGATGTAAGTGAGTCTTATTTGCTGTCCCCCACACTGGCGCTGCATAAGTTAAAAGAGGTCGTACAAGCGAGGTGTAGAGTAGCATTGAACAGTCCAATCCAATTTGTGAACGTCTGTTAACCAAAGGGTATAATTTTCGAATTCTGGAAGAGGTTAGTGTAACAATGCGAGTTATATGGGCATTCCATGTAAATTTCGTGTCTAATAATATTCCCAAATAATTGTCAGCTTCTTGACTAGAGAGCCATATAACTTGTTCATTTAGAAGAACCAAAGGAGGTGGATTTTGAATAGGCCTTAAAGAGAAGATTTTAGCTTCTGTCTTGGTAATGTTGAGTAGTAATCTCCAGTCAGAGAACCATTTAGACAGCTGCTGTAAGGATGTCTGAAGAGTGCTGATTGCAGTATTTAGGTTACTATGAGAATAAAAGAGAATTGTATCGTCAGCATACATAGCTATGCATGACGGTTGTAAACATGGAATGTCATATGTGAAGATGTTAAAGAGAAGTGGTGACAGTATAGATCCTTGTGGTACTCCGGCTAAAACTGGACGAAGCGTTGATTTAATGCCATCTATACGTACTGAGAACTGACTCTCAGATAAAAAACTTTTCACGATGCGTGTGAGATAGTCAGGAAAACCAATTCTATATAATTTTAGCATTAAACCATCATGCCAAACAGTATCAAATGCTTGGGCAATATCCAGAAACACAGTGGCAGTGTACTGTTTTTCTTCAAAGCCTTTTATAATGGATTTAGTGACTCTTTGCAATTGGTGTGTTGTAGAATATTTTGGGCGAAAGCCAAACTGAAAATCTGGAATTATCTTGTTTTGGAACGTAAATTTACAAATGCGATGATGAATAACCTTCTCAAACAATTTTGATAGCGTGGGCAGTAAGCTGATAGGTCGATAACTTGATGGCAAGTGCTTAGGTTTGTTAGGCTTATGAAAAACAATGATTGAAGGTCATTGAAATCAGTCCGGCTACATCAAAGGTACCGACGCGTTGTCCATTCTTTATAATCCCTATTCGCTGACCACACTGTCCGTTTCGAGAGGAATGATCAACAAGCCAATAACGTTAACGACGAAAAGAACTCTATTTGTAATCCAAGTAAGCTATTCCTCACTTACCTGAGATATGTAAAATGAATATTATTACATGGGAAGTGAAAGGACTTCTTTTCGGTGCTAGAGGAACTTCATTTAAGTTAACCAAAATCATTCTCCTTTCTCTTAAATTTTCTAATGAAGACATTAACAAAATTTGTGTAATGGTGTTGAGAGATTCATTTTCCATTTTACACAATCACTTGCATAACACTGCATAATATTTACTTCATTTCAATTATTCTTCATTGTATACTTTTATTTCATACCTAACCTAACCTGTCACTAAAATCCTAAACTAACTTAACCTAATCTGTCATAAATCCTAAACAAACTAACCTGTCACAGATAATTACGTTGTACTTTATCTTTAATTTGATCATTGTTTTGTATTACCTCCGCAAATCAAATTGTATTTTATTTTTGTGCCATATTTGCTTTGTATTCTGGATTCTAGTGATCAGCCGTATATGTCAGCCAGATGTCCCAAATTGTAGAATTAGTAGTAAGGATAGAAGCAAAGTCCTCGTTAGATTATCATTTTAGATTGATTACAGTGTATGTAGGCTACGTAGGGATATTACAGTACATCAATATCGGTATTTTGCTATTATTGGTTTCTCGTAAGACCTTTCAGCTTGAGCAATTATGTAACAACGAGATTTGAAGTTATTTACTACGTTTATTTTATTCCGACAACTCATTCGCTATATTTGATCCCAATTCATTTGTGGGAGTTGCGTTTTCCAAAGAGTCATAAACTGGTACAGTATTTCAGTATTCTACTTACTGTATTGAATAATAACTTTAAGTAGTAACGAACAACGATTACAAAATGCTAGTTAAAATACTGTTTGCTATATAATAACATAATGGTAGGAGATGGAATACTGGTCAGATCAAAGATAACTATGTTGTAAAATAGAATATAAGATAAAGTATAAAATTGAACAAGAAAAAGGGAGATACATAAGATGGTAATAGGGAGACAAAGATAGATTGAAAAAATTAAGAAAACTTTATTTTCTACCGATAAAAATGATTTATGACAGTTCGAAATCCCCAATTTCGTATTATGTGTAGAAGAACGAAAGGTTAGGAATTTTCAATAAAATATGTAGTATCGATGCTAAAATCTTCTGTATACTTTTGTGGCAAATTATTGGTTTCAGACATGTGTAGAAATTTAAGCTAATGTGTTCAGTAGTCATCTCTTTAACCTGATACGGATAAGGTCACTAGACTTTCTTTTCCTCTGTACCAGGCATTATAACTACAATTTCACGAATACAATAATCAAAATTACAATTACAATAGAATCTAAGTACTAATAATTATCTCATTAATAAACACTAGATATTTTTTGTAGAAGTTAAAAACAAACGAGGAATAAGTTACTGAATTAGAAACTAAACCCAGAATAACTGCGGTATATAGGGATTAAAATACGGGAGATTGAATTATTATTATTATTATTATTATTATTATTATTATTATTATTATTATTATTATTATTATTATTATTGAATTATTTTGTGTTAGAATAAGAAAATTCTTTACGAGAAGCCATGTTTAAACGAGTATCAATTACTGGCCAAGTGTCTAGTGAATAAGTTTCCGTTTGAATTGAATATTATTTTGACATCCCAGATACTAGGAGGTAGCGAATCCCAGGGCCTTGGCAGGATATTGTCAAAGTAGATTGAGTATAAGGTAATGCGATGTGAATTAGATCGTAGCAACTTGTAATAACTGTTTCTCAACAACACAGTTTCCGTAATCATTGTCAGTTACATAACATTTTCTTTCAGTTGTGATGGATGCAATCAAAATGGAATCTGGACTAGATCTGTTGGGCTCACAACTACATGATAACCCATACGAAATGGAAGGAAATAAGGCTTTATCACAGGTAAACTGGAAAGTCTATTTAATTTGTATGTATGACTAACAGTGCCAGAAAACGGCACATTTCAATATTACACAGTTTATATTCAGTAGACTAGATTAGATTCCTTCGCTGTTGCTGTGTGCTACATAGTGTCATGAGAAACATTATTGCTAGAATTTTTACCACTATCACTGGTACTCTTTAATAATATTGCACAGTACAGATATGGATCTGTAAGTGTATTCGAGTTTGTTGTAGAAGATACTACTTTTCTATTGTAAATATTTGTATAACGGGAGATATTATTTCATTGATATTCTTCACTAAAATGACTTCGTAATGGCGAATTTTGAGGGAGAATGAGATTCCAATGTTAAATTTGAGATAAATCGCAAAATTGTAATGAGCTTTCTGAAATCCAAAACAATTGTACACTGTATCATGGACATCCATGGTATTGGATATTTTTAATGTTTTGTTCTATTAATGTGTTGTATAATCTTAATTTGGTATCGTCCTGAATAATAAAATATCGCATTGGAAAATAATAGATATCTAAAATATAAATCAGGTTTTTATTACCCACTAGATAAATTATTTTCGGAAGTACTACCTATCCAATTATTAGTCATTTCCAGTGTCGTTTAAGGTCTTGTTCCCATTCTGCCTTCAAGTTTCTTCTATCATTTGTCGTCTGTGTTGAAAGTTAGGCAATAACTGCAATGTAGAACAGATTAACATTACACATAACCTCAACTTTTAAATACTAAACAAAATGATTCATGATATCTTTATGTTCTGTAGAAATGGAATTCATCGCATCTGGAAGTCACGGGTATGAAGACAGAATGTGTGGACCACAGTTATGATATCAAATCAGAGATAAAGGTCGAAGACACCACACCTGTGCCTGTTAGCTTTCCTATGGTGAAATCTGAAGTTGAAGTAAGTGAGTCTCTGTCAGTATACACATACACCAGTAGTGCATTTTTAAGTATGTCAGACCTATCAACAGTCTCGAAATGCATTCACTTTTTTTTCTCTTTTTCTTTCATGACGTTCACAACTAGACGGTTTTCACTTTAGTTTTGAAATAAAGTAATATAATAATTCGCAAATATATATTTCTTGTAAGAAACAGAGATTTATCTCGAATACAAGGAGAAAGTTTTGAATAGGGCAGATTTCATTTTAAGTTTATGAACTTTGTTATTTTGTTATAAACTCACAAAAGATTTGGAAGTCCCCTAACTTTATTGAGACGTAAGTTTATAGAATAATAATAATAATAATAATAATAATAATAATAATAATAATAATAATAAATTTTTTTATTTATTTACTAATATTTATTGTGGTTGTCCAACAGCTGGGGCCAATAACAGTTCAGCACAAAATAAAAGTTAACACGAGATTTACAGTCAACAAGGAATTACAAAAATAGTGCATACAAAAAATTATTAAAATTAGAGACAACAAACAAACAATGACAAAATGAATAGATAACTGCAAAATACATTATACATAACAGCTCAAAAACAACACAAACAGATGAACTTGGAACGATTGTGATTATGATGAGTATGCTTAATATAAGAATAACCAAACAACAAACTATACATTAAACGGATCAGAATTAATACACTGTAAATGGGCAGCTTTCATGCATCTTACAACTGGAGAGAGATATTTCGGCTGGTGGGTATAAAAATTTTTTTGAAATCTTAAACCATTCGAAGGGGCCTGAAGGTAGATATTGCTTGTGAAAGTTTCACAGTCAATATTACCCTTGAAGGCTTACAAAAGAATAAGTAGTCAAGTTCAAGACGTCTAGCATAAAGGCTAGAAAAGTTAAAATACTTACAAGTACGTTCACAATTGAAAACAGATTAATTTGGTAAAAACGTAAAAGCACCTAGGGACATAAATTGTTTTTTAATTATTTCCAATTTAATCGAATCAGTATAATAATAATAATAATAATAATAATAATAATAATAATAATAATAATAATAATAATAATAGTAGTAGTAGTAGTAGTAGTAGTAGTAGTAGTAGTAGTAGTAGTAGTAGTAGTAGTAGTAGTAGTGGTAGTGGTAGTGGTGTAGGTGTTTTTTTTATTATGTTCTGGACTTACAGTTATAAAATCGGCATTAACACCGTGTCCTACAGATGTCGATCTGCCATTACTTTATGTACCTGTCACGAAAGCAATCTTTCAATTGTTTTACAAGCTTCCACAATAACGACAAATTCCAGGTTCCATACCTCAATTCATTTGGGGTTATGAATCTTCTGATTCAGCAGCAAATAAGCTGCATTATAAATAAATTAGCAAGTGTGATAGTAAAACCTTCATTTTCTGCTATATTATATTAGAGAGTCTGCATTTTGAGGTAATAAAACTTTCAACAGTGAAATATATTGTTTCAATATTTTAACTTTCTACTGTTTAGTTACTTCAAATATTCTTTCAAATTTTTGGTCCGTAATTTATAGGCCATTTATAGATGACATGCACATATTTTCAAGGTTGAAACTTGATTCCAATCCGTTACAATACGAAGGAAATAGCTTGAATTTAAGAAAGGATGTGTGAAGGACGTAAACCTATACAATTCGGAGGATTTTGTGTAAATCATCACAACCTTACCGAATAGTTAGATTGAATTTACTAGATTTGTATAGTGGTGTGTTTGACATTGAAAACGGATGACATATATGATCAGTTAAAGCACCCTTCATTATTTACTCTCTTTTCCAGGAAGATTTGTTTCAGCAAGAACAGAAAGTGGAATTATCTTCAGAAGAGGATGAAGTGTTGTCTGAGAGGTGAGTGTATTGTGCTGGTTTTGCTTCTATTCTTTGAGAACTTCATTCAGTGACGACGTATGGAATAAATGTTATAATGTATGATAGTATTTCTTATATATTTTATATGGATATTCTTATTAACGTCTCAATATATCATGGTACTAAAAAGACATAAGATTTGCTAAAATTAACATTAACATGACAAGTAAGAGACTACAACTCCTAGTATATCTGCTACTTTATTCTGCTGCTGCCCTTCGAGAACCATGATCTCTTTTGGGGTAGGATCACGTCACTACTTTGATTGGCAACATTTCTACTGCGGGTGCAATCCCTGTGTGTTGTGCAAGTTCGCTATTTTTTCTGTTGCACAATTCGTGTGCTGCGAAAGTTGCGACAAGTTTTGCTGGTTTGTACTTAAATACTTGAGGTCGCTTTACTTTTGCAGCATCAGGCAGCTGGAGCTTTCAGTCATTCTATTCTTACTTCACTCCAATATCATGTTGCGTCGGAATTTCAGGCATACATTACCAGTCAAATTTTTCTATCACCTATCACAACTATGGATATCTTGTTAAAACAGTCATTTTATAAATACTCCAGACAATTTATTTCTGATGGCATTTGTTTTATTGTTTTGTTGCTTCTTTTTAAATACTAGTTAGGGTCTGAGAACTTCTCACTTTTATGATTTTTATGCTTCACCTTGTTGAAACTGCATTTGTTTGCCTCGTTTTAACCGTGACAACGCTTTTTAGTTCTTTTAAGCATTCTGGTTATTGTATTGTGTTCGTGTTTAGTAAATGATCTTAGAGAAGGGCGCAAATGGCCGTAGTAGCTGACGCGCCATTTTTAAACCCCACTAACTAACTGTTAAAACAGGGATTTCGTTTTGAATATTCTATCATATCATAATGCTAGAGAGAGAAAATATTTATTTGGTGGTCTATTTAGTTTTTCCGATGTGTACATTGAAATAAAGTATATAGTTGTTTTCATACCTGATCGAAAAATTTTGATCGGTAGTGCGTGTTTCTTAAATAGCTGTTTTTTTTTTTTCATTATGAAAGACAACTATAAATAAAGGAAGGGCCTAGGTCAAGGACTGAATGAAAGAGAGAACAGCATAAAGTTCTAATCGCCTTTCTGGACTGTTTTGAAGTTAGTTACTTACTTAAAAATGGCTTTCAAGGAATCGGAGGTTCATTGCTGCCCTCGCATAAGCTGGCCATCGCTCCCTATCCTGAGCAACAATCCTGTACTTACCATCATATTCCGCCTCTCTCATATTTATTTTAATATTATCCTCCCATCTACGTCTTGGTCTCCCCAAAGGTCTCTTACCCTAGGTATTCCAACACTATGCATTTCAAGATTCACCCATACATGCTACATGCCCTGCCCATCTCAGATGTCTGAATTTAATGCTCATAGTTATGTTAGGTGAAAAAAACAATGCGTGAAGTTCTGCGTTGTGTAACTTTTTCCATTCTCCTGTACTTCATCCCTATTAACCCTTTCCTCTCTCAAATTGAGAGTCCAAGTTTCACAACCATACACAACAGCCGCTACTATAACTGCTTTATAAATTCTAACTTTCAGGTTTTTCAAGAGTAGATTTTTTGATAAAGCTTTCAACCGAGTAATAGCAGGCATTCCTCATATTTATTCTGCTTTTAATTTCCTCTCGTGTGTCATTTATATTTGCTACTGTTGCTGCAAGGTACGTGAATTTTTCCTCCATTTCAAAGGATAAATTTCCAATTTTCATATTTTCATTTCGTACTGTATTCTGGTCACGAGACATGATCATATACTTTGTTTTGAAGTAACAAGATCTATTTCATAGAAACTGATTTAGGTTGTCAGGAAGATTAGTTTTTTTTTTTATTTTTGTAGTCCTTCATTCTATTGAGTGTGTGTGAAATTTATGTTTAAAAATATAATTTGATATTTTCATTGCGTTACAGATTTCTATTGCTTTTTATTTTTACCGTGCTAGTCAGCTGTAATTTGTTTAATTTATTATATATTTCATTTTTTTAGTAAATTAAAATTTCGAATGTAGAGCATTTAGGTACTAGTAACTTTCACATAGGAAATATTGACACAAAGGTAATTCAAAAGCTAGTCAATTGACATGTAGGAAGATACACACAACGCATCTCACCCAAATACAATTCGCATAAGGAATATTTAGACAATAGGACTTTTTATTCGAGAGTGATGCATCATGTCATAGAAGTGAGTCTAAACAACTGCATTACACATGTTATTTGCACATGCCCGTAAATATTCTCCAAGGCTTCCGTCCTCTTTGAACTTGCTGTTTCTGGTTGCAATGTTTTGCAGTCTTAAATTTGAATTCTTATACTTCCTTTTCTGTACTTGTTTTACAGTTCGGCTGATATCCAGTTCTTGGATCATTGTTCCTATATCTGATTCTTCCTTCTACAGGCTCTGTATTAACCTACACAAGGAAGGTTGATTCCTTGATACAAGTGTCTGGAATCTGTTCTGTGATGCTTCCATGCCGTTGTCGGTATGAGATTCGTTACTTCTGGTGGCATGAAACTGGTTCCATAAATTTGAAGGGTATCGAACTTCACTGGCAGGACGTCTTCCTCTCGCACGAACCGTAATATAGGTTTTGTCTGAGAAATAGGAAATACATGCATTTCCCTTGGAATTGTGACTAACATATCACAAAAGGCGTTTGCAACGTCCTCAACAGGGACAAATGTAAGACTTAAAATCTTTTCAAATGCTTCTGTAATTGCACCATCGTTAGGATTATTATAATCGTCTTGGGAACCCTAATTCTTGCATTTTTCGCCAGGCATTTTGTTCGAGATGAAAAAAGCATAGCTTCGATGTAGCCTGTCGGAACATATTTTTAACAGCATTAATTATGCTCATCTCGAAGTCCAATACTGCCATGGCGCAGTTGTGTTCGAAGCATTTCTGTATGGTTGCTTGGAGTATTACTTCGTAGGGCGTTTTTTATTTGTTTGGCAGCAGCGCATAAACGAAAGACAATGTTAGCCAGCATACTTTGTATTAGAGATGGGATAAAGTGTTCTTTACAAGAAACAGTATTACTTAGTATCAACTTATCTGCTTTGAGAACATGTTTCAAAGCCCTTGAATCGTCTTAAAATCAGCTGTTGAGTGTATTATGACAACGAAAGTCATTTTTCGTAGGTTACTGTTAAGGGTACAGTAAATAACTACAATTCAAAATGAATCGATTTTAGTAAAAATAGTAAAATAGTTTAATAACGATGACATTAGCCGATGATATTTTTCGTGGTATATTAATAATTAACACTGTGTTAGGGCAGCATGAACATATTCTCCATCAATGGACAGCTAATAATTAATATCAGATTTATTAGGGAATTTGATTCGTACAATAAAATTGCGTGATCCTATATAGGCTACTGTTGCACGAAGGCCATGTGGAACATGGATAATATTATATCTACTTTCGATTGGAGGTCAATGATAGCGCGCTGATAGCGCTGCATGTTCCCTTTGCAAACAGCAAAAAAGAGGAAAACTGTTTAGAAATTGAACTGTTTATCTCTTGGAACCATGTGGAACGTTGGAGCAGTGTAACGCTTTGGAACAGTTGGAACAAGTTATTTCACGAAACTGTTTCGTATCGAAACAGTTTCAATTGTGAAACAGTTTGAAATAAACTGTTCCAGCTTTTTTTACCCATCTCTACTTTCTATACACTGTGACTATCTGTGTGAAGATGTCAGGAGCTGTCTTATAAGTTCCATCGATATACCACGTTGTGGATTGTGTTAATTTTCTCAAATGATTTTTCGAGGCAAAGACATCATAGTAATCTTCATCAAAGATGTCATAAAAGCATTCTCCTTTTTTCGTAATACGAAACTTTTTCAAAGATTCTCTTAGGGGAAGATGCGGCAGAACTTCTGCTGGAATCTTTCCAATTCGCACTGAACTATTTGCGTGGGTGCAACAGTAGGTTCATTGTTCGCGGTGCGTTTAAGCTGTACACATCTGCAAAGAGCTTCTACTTCTGCTTGGGATAGTGGGTGATCATGATTGTTTGACTTAAGAACCTGTACATTACTACCATGTGGGACTTGTTGTTTTGTTCACTTTCTGCAAGTAGATCTCTGTTGTTTTTGTCCACTTTCTGCAAGTAGGTCTCCTCCTACTTATCGAATATACTCTTGTCCGTGGAATATTTTCGATTGTATCTTTCAATAGAAATTATTTCCCCTCCTCTTCCATATCCTAATAAGTCATGAAGAAAAACACCATGAACTTTAAATTTAATATCAGTCCAAAATAACCATGCCTACATTACTTTTTTTTTTGTAAATATTGTACGAAATTGAACGTATTGGTTGAATTTTAAATTTCAAATTAGTCTCAAATAACCATGGTTACGCTACTTTTGTTATGTGAGTATTGTACGAGATTGAATGTATAGGTTGAATTTAAAATTTAAAATCGGTCACAAATAACCATTGTTAATCTACTTTTGTTGTGTGAGTATTCTATGAGATTGAATGTATTGGTTGAATTTTAAGTTTGAAATCAGTCTCAAATAACCATGGGTATTGTACTTTTGTTGTGTGAGTATTGTATGAGATTGAATGTATTGGTTGAATTTTAAATTTGAAATCGGTTTCAAATAACCATGGTTACTCTACTTTTGTTGTGTGAGTATTGTATGAGATTGAATGTATTGGTTGAATTTTAAATTTGAAATCAGTTTCAAATAACCATGGTTACTCTACTTTTGTTGTGTGAGTATTGCATGAGATTGAATGTATTGATTGATTTTCAAATTTGAAATCAGTTTCAAATAACCATGGTTATTCTACTTTTGTTGTGTGGGTATTGTATGAGATTGAATGTATTGGTAGCATTTTAAATTTCAAATCAGTCTCAAATAACCATGGTTACTCTACTTTTGTTGTTGTGTGTATTGTATGAGATTGATTGTATTGGTTGAATTTTAAATTTGAAATCAGTCTCAAATAGCCATGGTTACTCTACTTTTGTTGTGAGTATAGTATGAGATTGAATGTATTGGTTGAATTTTAAATTTGAAATCAGTTTCAAATAACCATGGTTACCCTACTTTTGTTGTGAGTATTGTATGAGATTGAATGCATTGATTGATTTTCAAATTTGAAATCAGTTTCAAATAACCATGGTTACTCTACTTTTGTTGTATGAGTATTGTATGAGATTGAATGTATTGGTTCATTTTTAAATTTGAAATCAGTTTCAAATAACCATGGTTACTCTACTTTTGTTGTGTGAGTATTGTAGGAGATTGAATGTACTGGTTGAATTTAAAATTTAAAATTAGTCTTACATAACCATGGTTACTCTACTTTTGTTGTGTGAGTATTGTACCAGATTGAATATTCTGGTAAAATTGTCTTTGTATGAACAATCCTGTCCCAAAGTCTTGTGTGAATTATACCAGTTTGCGAATATTTCCTATGTGATAGATTAATAATGTATCATAAAATGGGTATATTATGATCACTCACTGGTTCTGATCGAAGAATTCACTATGGGAAGTGTGAAAATCACTGTCGCTGTCCACACTTTCTTTACCTTGTGCTATTATCAGGAATAAAAAATTTCATTTACTGGGAAATGTTGTACTGCATGGAAGGATGGAATAGGTATGAGATGTGAGTGTGGCACATGTCTCATAGCTGAGGTTTGATCAAGATATAAGCACTTATCACGATTATTTCGATTGATGCCTATGATATTAAAAATACAAAATAAGCATTGTATATCTCTTTCCGTTTCTCTACTGGTGCAAATGTTCCCCACATATTTTGCATATAATATGAGAACCCCATAGCTGATCTAGAACTCTAAGCTTGAAATTAGAATAGTATATATGTGCTGTCCTCACAAACTCGGATATAGGTTAGTTAGGTTATTTTACGACGATTTATCAACATCTTAGATTTTTCAGCGTCTGAATGAGATGGTGATAATGCCGGTCAAATGAGTCTGGGATCCAGCACCGATAGTTACCTAGTATTTGCTCATATTGGGATGAGGGAAAACTCCGGAAAAACCTCTACCAGGTAACTTGCCCCAACGGGAATCGAACCTGGGCCACTTGGTTTTGCGTCCAGACGCACTAACCGTTACTCCACAGGTGTGGACTCGGATATAGGTTTCCTACATGCTTTCAGTAATGGTTTGGAGACCGCTGCTCTATCCAATATCATTATCTGAATCAGCTACCCAAATATAACATCAACAATTTCAACAATAGTCCAAAGACCGAGACACCAAGAAAAAAGTTATCCGCCTCTCTTATTATCTCGTATGTGTTTGTATATAATTTAATAAAGCCACCGGCGTGGCTCAGTCGGTTAAGGCGCTTGCCTACCGGTCTGAAGTTGCGTTCGGGCGCGGGTTCGATCCCCGCTTGGGCTGATTACCTGGTTGGGTTTTTCCGAGGTTTTCCCCAATCGTAATGTGAATACAAGGTAATCTCTGGCGAATCCTCGGCCTCATCTCGCCAAATATCATCTCGCTATCACCAATCCCATCGACGCTAAATAATCTAGTAGTTGATACAGCGTCGTTAAATAACCAACTAAAATAAAAAAATAAAATAATTTAATAATGATTAATATATTTTGATCTCACCAGATTGATTATAGTGTAAACTGATAAATGTTTATATTCATTTCAGCGTTGTGGATAATGTTGACAAGAATGTGCCACAAGAACGTGCCGGCATTGATCGTGAAGAAGACAAATTAATACCCTGTGCCAGCAACACACCAGACGGTTCAAACATCAGCCACGTAAGCGATAATTCTATCAGGTGTAATATATGCAACGAGGTTTTGCTAACACTGCAGTCTCTGAAACATCATTTTCATATACACAGAATGAAAAAGTCATTCAAATGTGATGTGTGTGGAAAGTGTTTCTTGAAATTGAGCGATTTAAAGAGACATACACTCCTCCACACAGGTGAGATGCCATTTCACTGCGATGTGTGTTGGAAGTCTTTCAGAAGATCAGGGGATTTGAAGAGACATTCAAACAAACACCCAAGGGAGAGGCCATTGAAATGTGAGGTGTGTGGAAAGTGTTTCTCACAAATGGGACACTTAAATCGACATTTACGCATTCACATTGGTGAAAGACCATTCAAGTGTGAGGTATGCGGAAAGTCCTTCTCACAATTGGGACATTTAAATTATCATGTACGCATTCACACAGACGAAAGGCCATTCAAATGCGAGGCCTGTGGAAAGTGTTTCTCAGATTCGGCAAATTTGAACAACCACACTCTCATTCACACTGGCCAAAGGAGGTTTAAATGCGACATTTGTGGAAAGTGTTTCTTACGACTGTCTGTTTTAAACACACATGCTCGGACTCACTCAGGCGAAAGGCCATTCCATTGCACCGTGTGTGGAAAGAGTTTCTCAGTATCGGCTACTTTAAGCAGACATGCACGCATACACACAGGCGAAAGGCCATTCAAATGCAATGTGTGTGGAAAGTGTTTCTCAGTATCGGAAAATTTAAGAGGACATGCACGCATACACACTGGTGAAAAACCATTCATATGCGAGGTGTGTGGAAAGTGTTACTCAGTGTTGGGAAATTTAAAGACACATGCACGCGTACACTCTGGTGAAAGGCCATTTAAATGCAAGGTTTGTGGTAAGTGTTTCTTTTCATCGGCAAATTTATGGGGGCATGCACACATTCACACGGCCGAAAAACCATTCAAATGCGACGTTTGTGGAAAATGCTTTTCTCTGTTAGGAAACTTAAAGAAACATGAGCGCATACACACAGGTGAAAGGCCATTCAAATGTGGGACGTGTGGAAAATGTTTCTCAGCATCGTCAGATTTAAGCAGACATAGACGCATACATACAGGCGAAAGGCCATTCAAGTGCGATATTTGTGGAAAGTGTTTCTCAGAATTGGGGCAGTTGAACAAACATATTATACGCATTCACACAAGCTGAAAGCGTTCAATTGCCTTGTCTGTGGAACCTGTTTTTCAGAACCAGTAGATCTGTACAATCTCGTGTGCTAAACGACTAGCGGGAGATCTTTCAAATATGTTCTCTGCGATGAGTGTTTCTCAGATTAACGTTAGCTCACGATTCACGCCTACTTACACCGAGGCATGAGGCCATTTAAATGTGATGTGTAGAGAAACGATTATCCGAGAAAGGAAAGTGCAAAGAAACATAAGCGCCTTCACACAAGCAAGATGCATTTCAAACCTGATATCTGTGGTTTATGTTTCACAAATAAAGTGAAAAGGCATCTGTGTTTACACGTAGACCAGCTTTAATATAGCATGTAAATAATAATAATAATAATAATAATTATTATTATTATTATTATTATTATTATTATTATTATTATTATTATTATTATTTCAGTGTACCGCAGTACATATGATATTTCCATGCAGGTATTCTGCGTCATCATACGATGAAAGAATAACGGAACGGAGAAAAATTCTCTCCGGCGCCGGGATTTGAACCCGGGTTTTCAGCTCTATGTGCTGATGCTTTATCCACTAAGCCACACCGGATACAACCCCGCCGTCGGACAGAATTGTCTCTGATTGAGTTCCAATTCTTGGGTTCCCTCTAGTGGCCGCCCTCTGCACTACGTCATAGATGTCTGTGAACATAGGACCGAAGTCCACACATGTGCTGAGGTGCACTCGTTATGAGTGACTAGTTGGCCGGGATCCGACGGAATAAGCGCCGTCTTAAATCACTTCGTGATTTACGCATATCATATATTATTATTTCAATGTACCGAAGTACATATGATATTTCCATGCAGATATTCTGCGTCAGGTCGACCTGGTTGGCAAGTTGGTATAGCGCTGGCCTTCTATGCCCAAGGTTGCGGGTTCGATCCCGTGCCAGGTCGATGGCATTTAAGTGTGCCTAAATGCGACAGGCTCATGTCAGTAGATTTACTGGCATGTAAAAGAACTCCTGCGGGACAAAATTCCGGCACATCCGGCGACGCTGATATAACCTCTGCACTTGCGAGCGTCGTTAAATAAAACATATCATTAAAAAAAAAACATTTCTGCGTCATCATATGATGAAAGAGTAATGGAACGGAGAAAAATTCTCTCCGCGCCGGGATTTGAACCCGGGTTGAAAGCTCTACGTGCTGATGCTTTATCCACTAAGCCATACCGGATACAACCCCGGTGTCGGACAGAATTGTCTCTGAGTTCCTATTCTTGGGTTGCCTCTAGTGGCCGCCCTCTGCACTACGTCATAATATATGATATGCGTAAATCACGAAGTGATTTAAGACGGCGCTTATTCCGTCGGATCCCGGCCAACTAGTCACTCGTAACGAGTGCACCTCTGCACATGTGTAGACTTCGGTCCTATGTTCATAGACATCTATGACGTAGTGCAGAGGGCAGCCACTAGAGGGAACCCAAGAATTGGAACTCAATCAGAGACAATTCTCTCCATCGCCGGGGTTGTATCCGGTGTGGCTTAGTGGATAAAGCATCAGCACATAGAGCTGAAAACCTGGGTTCAAATCCCGGCGCCGGAGAGAATTTTTCTCCGTTCCATTACTCTTTCGTCGTATGTAAATAATTGTCGAAATATTCGCACTTTCAGTACATAAATACTGAGAAGATATTTAGCTACGGCTGGACTGGTTGTGACTATTTATTGGGAAACTGCAGCATCTACAATTGGAATTAGGTTCTCTGCTCGCAATGTTAGCATTTTATGTATCTGTTAGCTAGCATGTTATTAGGTGGGGGTTAGTAATTTATTTGTGGTATTTTCTTTTAAAAAAGATCAGTAACTATTATCACACAGAAACGCACAGCCACTTGCTGACAAAGCCTCCCTCAAACTAACTACAAGCGGCTACCTCCACATGCAGTATATGACCTTCACGACTGCATTCTCCCTCTACACAGCCACGCTTGGGCGTCGTGTAACTCAAGCCCAATGTATGTGCCTTTATTCACGAGTGTAAAGTCTGTAAGTGTTTTCTCGCCATGATATATTGGAATGTTTATTACGTCAGAGTATATTGTCATAGAATCGAAAGATAATAAGTTTTCACACCATTGACAATTTTAGGCATTAGGACGGTAACAATCGAAATTCATTTTTTTTTACACCTACAGTCGAGCCGTTATTTCCGGCGGGGTAAGCAATAGCGGTGTTGCTAAATCTCTGTCAAGCCAATACTGAACGAACGCAGTTCTAATAGCAGGTTGTCGAACAATCAGTCGGTAGTGCAGTGTTATTGTTGTTAGTGCGATGTTATCGCTGAGTTTTCAGCATCATAATGCCGCGGAGGAGTCTGAAGACCATCAATTCGCAAAGCAGAGAAATGATTCGTAGCGTTAGAGATTATTTCGAAAATAAACGTGAAAATAAGGGTAGTTTATTGCCTTAAATGCAAGTGGTGCAAAGAACAGCTGATGCGTGTGATGTGAACAAGTGCACGGTTTCTCAAATAACGACAGAGAAGTGCGGACAATCCGGCAAAGAAGGAAATAAACTGAGAACTATGGCGGCGGCAGGTGCTAACGATTATTGTATCGAGTTAGGCATAGCACTTCTAAATTAAACAATACTGGTAGGCAAGGCTCTTGGTGTAATTTTTTTATGTAGCAATAACTTATCCTGACAACATTTCTAATACATATTTTACTTAATTTACAGGTTGTGTGGTTTTAGTTATTCATTCACATAAAAAATGTTTGTTTATTAAATTTTACAGCTTTCTCCCATTTTAGTAATTTCTAATATTGTTTCTGTATTTACGAAAATCGTTACTTCAAATGGTCGGAAAAACCAATTATAGCACAACATGGTAAATCTTCTGTGTCCTGGGATGCTAGGATCAACAATAACAATAATATATAATATTATGTATTCATATATTACTAATTATTTATCGTAGGAAATAATTTTTCGTTCGATGTTTAAGACTAGACATGTGCTAAAACTTCGTTAAGAGTACAAGGGTAGACTTGGCAACACAGTAACATCCACCTTGAGCAGGAAGCGGTATGTCGTCTGCATAACCTTGACGACAACTACTGCCAGTGAAGCAGTGTGTCATGACCAGAAGCTGTCGTGTGATTTGCTGGCGGAAATAAGAACGGCTCGACTGTAAAGTGTTTCTACGGATACCTGTTATTGAAGAAAAATTCTTTCTGACGCCGGAAATCGAACTCAGGATCTCTTAGCTTTGCGCACTGATCCATCTGAGCTATGCCGAGACCCGATTCCTCCTCTCTCTGTTCTCTTCTGTATCATCAATGGTCTGCAACCTGTCTTGTATGCAGGAGCGCATATTTAAATGACTTTATGGCCATTTTCGACAACAGTTTTTTTAATGACTTAACATTGATATACTGTATATTCATATTTGAATAATCAAGACTATATGTAGTAAACATGTAGATACCTATGAGAAGAGCGCTTGGCGCGCAAAGCTGAGAGGTTCTGGGTTCGGTTGTCGGTGCCAGATCGAATTTTTCTCCAATAATAGTTATCTACATATGGATTACATATAGTCTTCATTTTTCATATATATATATATATATATATATATATATATGAATATATAGTGTTTCTACGAAATTGTGTATTAGATTATATTTACATTGATCTTTCTCATAGAATTCTTATATAGGCTTACGAGAAATATTGTTACATACAATTTTGTGCATGATAAAAAAAATGCTGCTGAAGATTTTAGATTGATATGTAATATCTAATACCTACACATGATTCACACACAATATATCAGCCATTTATCCAAATTGCCCGCCTTATTTACACACACAGACACACATACTTGCTAAAATTTGCCAGTCAGCTGTTGTGGTACTGATGTTTTGAATTGGAAATTCTGTCATTTGTCCTTCCAAGAATCGCTTCCGTCTTTCACATTGAAGTGCCTTTAATTGCAGACAATACCCTCAAGCACTGAAGACAATTCAAGTGCAATGTTTTGAAGTCGGGGATGCTATCCTAGAAGGCCTATCGCCATATAGTATGAAATCAGGAACATAGAGTTGAAGCTACTTCTCAGAGCTTTAGTTTCGTTAGTTGGGCGGAAAATTGATGAGAGCTCACTGTTTATTTCCAAGTAAATTATAGTTCAAGTTTTACAAGAGAGGCTCCAACACAGATTCTTGATACACTTCGAATTTGTCTGTTTACACATTTTCAGAAATATACAGCTGAGTTGGGCCAGTGTGACTCACGCCTTGGAAACCATCACTGATGTGGGGTGGTGGCCTTTTTAATTTTTCGAGTTCTCCCACGAGCTTTCTCAGATCTCGACTCATAAAGCTTATCTTCGAAGCTAAAACTCTTCAGTGGTGGAATTTTTAGTCGTTGAAGATAGTTCTGTTATGTCAGTTGTTGCCATAATTCTGCAGAAGACGTCCTGACTTCCTGATGATGTAATTTTTAAGCTGCGGCATCAGAAAGTGCCTAATACTTCGACGATAAGCTCCAAGACCATCACTACGCATTCTGGATGTCGATATTTTTTAGGCATGGAGCTTTCGAGACATTGCAAGCTGGCTTGCGGCAAATACGGGCCGCAGTAACAGTGTGGTTAAATACCCTGAAAAAATGAATCCAGTAAAATTTTTCACCCATGCATATGATCCCTGATTGGAATATTTTGACGACCCAACAAGAGAACTTTTTCTGCGATTGAAAGTAGCTGCTGTCTACTAGTTTCTTTCAATGACTGTTGACTTGGACGGATATATTTTCTGATTTTCCTTTCATTATTTCCTTAAAATTGTTAATTTTAAGAAGAGTCATTTGTAATACTAGAGTGCAGAATGGTGACTGAACTCCTGTTTTGCATTTTTGTAACGATTGGATGGTCCTATTGAGAGTGCCAAGATTTTGGTCACCCCTACATTCATAACTTATACTGAATAATACACAGAATTGACATTATCTTCCATTCTCTTTAGCATTATAAGGCCAAGTAAAATCCTTTATCTATTTGTATTAAAAATTCTGTTATGCCCGTTATTCCGTTGTTTTGAATCTGGTGTGTAAGCGTTACACAATAAGCGATGTTTCGGACTATAAAAATTGGTTCCAGGCTAATTGGTCCGCAGACATGACGTCTACATTTTGTAAAGTCCGTTAGAAACTGTGTTCAATAATACACACATGTCCAGTGTAAATATGTCCACTACCAAAATGTATATCTTGCAGAATGTCTACGTGCTTAGAATGTTCATTTTGTTAAATATAATTTTATGTAATTAAATATAATGTATATCTGTATATATATCTGTGTGTGTGTGTGTGTGTGTGTGCGCGCGCGCGTGCGTGTGGTTTTTTTTTTTTTTTTTTACAGATTGTCTACGTCCTTAGAATGTTCATTTTGTTAAATACCGGTATAATTTTATGTAATTAAATATAATTTTATGTTATTTACCCCTATTAATTGTATGCTGTCATTTTGTATGAAAAAACTGTTATGGAAATGACAATAATATATTGATTATTGTAAATTTCTATGGAAATAACAAACTAGAAATAACTTCACGAAATTTAGCGCGAACATCTAATATGGCTGATACATACCTAATTACTTCCAACAAAGAAAAACAGATTCTAGTCCATGGTTATAAAAGTTACCATTATCATTCTAAACGTAAAAATGCAACCAAAATTTATTGGAGGTGCACGAAAAGAGAAATCTGCAACGCAAGATGCACGGCCAATGTTAATATCCACGAAGGAATTATTTTCATGAAGTTGGAAAACATGAACATGAAGTGTCACGTGCAGAAATGCAAGTACGAAGAGAAGTTCTGTTGCAGGACTCAAAAGAAGAGCACAGAAATATCCGAACGAGCCACCCACTTCGATAATTCGTGAAGATGTTCGTGGTGTTGCAAGTAAGGAAGAACAAGTCATACTTCCAGAAAGACATCTCTACTCCGAATTGTAAATATACATCAAAATACAAATGGACCAGTAATTTCTCGATTTTGCAGGAATGCATAGTTATGGGACCATATGATAAGACTTTATGTGTTGAGTAGTTCCTGCAGTATGATTCAGGCGTAAATGATGAAAACTGAATTTTGATATTCACAACAAATGTGGCACTTCTTCTGCTTGGTATTTCTTGCGGGTGGAACTTTCAAATCTGTTCCCCAGATATTTTTTCAACTCTATACAATTCATGGTACTGTCAATAACCTTTCATTTCCTCTGGTATACTGTTTATTAGTTCGCAAAGATGAAGGAACTTATGGAAGTATGTTTCAAGAAATCTAGAATCTATATGGTGCAGCGAACATCCAACTAATTCCACAATTAATAATAAAAAATTTCGAACTTAGCTGCATGATAGCAGCCAGATTTCATTTTTCACATTCTAACATTAAAGGCTATCTATTTCATTTCTACCAATCCATTTGACAGCATGTTGTAGAAATGGAACTTAAGGAGCCTACAATGATGATCAAGATCCAACCATATGGAATGAAATAAGGAAACTAACGGCTATACCTTTTGTATCAGTGGACAATGTAGTAGAAATATTAAATTTTATGTAATCGCCGAAAGTGTTGCAGAGCCTGTTCTAGACATAACGCTGTACATTGAAAAAACTTATGTCAGAGGAATTCCAGCGAGAGGTAGACGAAAAGCTGTTCCACCTCGCTTTCCTCCAGAGATAGGGAATGTATTTTGTGGACGAGAGGAGACTTTTTTTGCCCAATGCAATACCAACTATATTCAAGTTTCCAACTCATTTGAAAACAAAAGAGACTTCTAGGCCTCCACCAAAGAAGCGAAGTTTCAAAGAAGCTTTCTCTTCTGTCGAAGAGGAAAATTCAATAGAACACCACGAGAATCCAGGTTTGTATAACATACTGACATGAGTACGACTTCAAGCAGTCTATGTCTGTCCGACGAAACTGGAGCTTACGTGTCTCCCACTGAAAGCGTGTAAAAATCAACAGGTATGTGCCATGGGCTCCTTTTCCACCGGGCCCCTCAATTGTAGCTTGCTGTGTATTGCATTTATTTTTTAGTTTACCTCATGGATTTTTTTATGCTTGTAAACTGAATAATAATCTCCTTCATATGTATTATCTATTTTTCTATATCTTAGTTGATTGAATTGTTAATGATTTTAAATTTAATTAATCGGCTTGCTGTGTATTCTATGTTTTTATATAGCTTAACTGATTGAAGTGTTTATGCTTTCAGACTGAATTAATCTACTTGCTGTACATTGTATGTTTTTGTATAGTTGAACTGCTTGCTATGTATTGTATATTTTTGTAGAGCCATCAACATAGCTCAGTCGGCAGACTCACTTTTCTGGTGATCTGGAACTGTGCTTGGGCTGATTATCTGGTTGGGTCATTTCATAGGTTTTCCATAAGCGTATGCAAATATCAGGTAATCTATGGCGAATCCTCGGCCTCATCTCATCTCGCCAAAAAAATTGTGTAACTCTAGTTCCACATCTAAAAGATTTAATGTTAATCTAGCTAACCTAAGATGTATGGAATAAAATGTTTCTGCATGTGTTTACTAGCGAATATTAAAAATAAAGTGTTAGTAAAAATTAGATATACGAGTTATTGCGATATAAAATAAGATTCATAAGGTGCAAGTATCCTGGACTACCCTTTCCGATTCATCCTATAGAAACCAGGCCCACTTCTGTACGTGTTCCACATCTTAAAACTTCAATGTCAATGTGAAATGTGTAGAAGAAAATATTGCGTGGCTTTTCCTTCCCACTGGTAAAAATGGGACATGTGAGTTATTGCAATATAAAATAATATTAACAAGATGCAATATTCTAAACATTCTCTTTCAGCCTCGGTCTGTAGGAACCACGCCCACTTGTATCCACATCTTTAAGCTTCGATGTTAACGTAAGGTGAATGGAATAAACTGTTGCTGCATGAGTTTTCTGACAGCTGTTAAAATAAAGAAGTTTTAGTAAAATGGAATATATAGATTAATGCGATATAAAATAAGATTCGTGAGTTGCAACATGTTCTATACAGTCACTTTCTGTATTATGCTATACGAACCACGCCCACTTCTTGACTAGTTAATACATGGCGGACATAAGTTCAAAAGTTTCAAAGATGGCGGCGCGATCGCCACTCTATATTCTACTTCTAGATCGTTGGATACAACCTTGTATGCCATGGATTCCAGAGAACATCGAATTTTGTTGGGGTTGGCATAGCAATTTTCAAAACGCTCTTGTAACTCCTCACGCGCATTTGGAATTTTTTTTAGTATTTACAAAAAGACGAGCATGATGATAAATTAATTATTAATCAGTTTCTTGGAGGACATGTAGGTCTTCGTCACCCTATAAAAAACGTATACTTTAAACTTACGACACATTGAGCAAAGGGTATGAAACTATTTGCCTTTAGAGAAAGAGGTGAAATTGACAGATATCTGAGAGCCATCTCTGACTGGCTCAAGATTATGCTGAAGAAGTTGTCAATGACAATAATAACTTTGATAATTGTTTCCGTAAATGAAACTAACCTACTATTTTTACTTTGTCCATATTAAAATTAAATCTGCTTATTATTGAATCATTAATGAATATCACTTTCATATTTTCATAAATATACAAATAAATTTCATGGATTTCAATTATTTCAGGCCTCTAGACTTTACGTGATCAATGGCCTCTTCGCGCTCCCCTTCTCCATTAGAGAAAAACATAAGAAACCAAACTTAGGAAAAGACAATGCGACTGGTAGTCATATGACGAATACTGCAATGGACTTGGACCCTGAGAAAGTAATAGTTAAAGTGCAGCCGCAAAAAGTTTATTAGGATCAAATTGGGCGGAACCGACAAAACTATTCTATGACAGTTTACAATCTATTCATTTACAGAACCTTGATATTCCTTTGATCCAACATAGATCTTTATCAGACTAGATCAGATATACATTCCTTCAACACTAGAAATAAAGATAAATTAGATTACACAAGGTGCAGATTGAGTGTGAGCTCAAATACCTGCTCTTTTAATGGCATAAATATATTTAATAAGTTACCATTGGAGGCGAGAAAGTTACCAATAAATAGGTTTAAGTCCTATATACATAGATGGTTGATGAACAGACCTTTTTATTTACTGAATGAATTCATGGAGTGTGATGTAAATATTGTATTTTAGGAATGTAACCCTTTCTTTATATTTTTATTTGTCTCTTTGTATTTTAATTATACCTTTTGTCCTTATATAAATGTGTTAACCTACAGCATACTCTGTTTATCTCTCAGTGTTTGTTTTGTTTATTTCTCAGTGTTCGTTTATTTGACTATGTATGTTTATTTGCTTATAATTATTTGTTTACTTGTCTATATTTATTTGTGCTAAGTTTGTTTGTGCATTTGTGAGTGTATGTGTGCGTGTGTGTGCATTATCGAACCTGACGATGTCATATCCAGGCCTTGTACACTGTTTTCTGACAAATAAATAAATATTACAGAGAATCCTGTTCAAGATGGAAGTGACATGGTCCTAATTTTTTTTCCGTTGTGGACAGGTTTCCGTATTATTCAGGTGTGACATTAAAATGGAATATTTTGTCATTCATATACATGAAAAAATGGCATGTCCCAAACTGCAAGAAGTACAAAATATTCCATTTAACACTCATCACATTAAATCAGTTTTCTGTCGCTTATTACGTTGGTTAATCATTTTGATTAAAATCCCATTTTCTGTATAAATATTATCGTAACTCACTCATTCGTCAATAAACATGACTCATTATATTTAATATATAACACTATACTCTAATACTGTACTGCATATCACTGCACATTATTAATTAATTAGACTAGGAGCCTTCTATTAGAAGCCTTGAATTCTGGTTTATTTCATTTCTTTCCCAGTTCAATAGCTTGCTTTGCAGAACAGATCCAGAAATTGGCTTGTTCTTTGAAAGGTCATGAAGAACCCACTCCCACAACAGTTCATTTATTTTCACATAAACAGTTGCTTTCTGATTCCTTTTGTGTTACCAATATTGACCGCATGCCACTCCCTCATTATGATCTTTATTTTTTAAAGTGTCACACCTGAGTTTTCCACAACTGTACTCCAATATTATTTCACATAGACTTTGTTTCTAATTTTCCTCTATCTCGATAACTTTTACTTCATCACTTAATGTTAATGCCACATTTTATGCAACTTTTTTTTTTTTTACCGAAAATCACTACACTTGCGCTCTGTCTAGCTACGACAGTATACGGGTGTGAAGCATTGAAAATCTTTGAAGGACTCGTCTGCCTAGTCAACAGGGTAATAAAATTTATGACCGACAGGCCAACACACCCTCGTACCCTCTAGAATTTTGCAAAGAAAACTTTTTATCTTAGTGACCTACATATTTCGTATATTCCTTGAAATTACACGCTGTTTCAAAATATAATTACAAAATATAGTGTGTAGAAAATATTGTTTCCGTTTTGAACAGTAGCAGACAGTTTCCGTTTCCGCGTCGGACAGTTTTCGTTTTATTAAGGAAAAATTACACATAATACATACAAATTTCGCCGGGACCAATAAATTGTTCCGAAATAGACAGGATTCCGGATTATTCAGGTTCCGATTTGAACAGGTTTCACTGTATTATTAAATATTATTATGAAAAACATCAGTCCATTCTACGTGAGACGCGCGCTCGATGGACTCGTGGGCAAGATCGACTGCACAACGGCAGTCTCCTCGTGGAGACTGCATATGCAAAACAGAGTGAGAAGCTGTTGAGAGCTAAGTTGCTGGGGTCATATCCCATCAGGGTTGAGCGGCACTCCTCGCTGAACACCACGCGAGGAGTAGTGCATACGGATTTTCTAGATGGTATGTCCGATGAAGAGATCCAACTAGAGCTGGCGGAACAGTCCGTGTCCAAGGCTTACCGTTTACTGCGTAAGAGGGACGGACAGACTGAACCCCCGAGCAAAGTCTTTCTGACCTTTGCAACGTCTCTCTTGCCAGAATATATCTTTGTCGGATACGAGCATGTCCCAGTTCGTGCGTATGTGCCGAACCCAATGCGGTGCTTTAGGTGCCAACGGTTTAGACATACGCAAAAACTTTGGTGTAATTACATGTGAGATTATTTCCTAAAAGGTAATATGGCCATCTGTTCAATGTTAGCATCAGTTAACAAATATCAACAAAGCAGGTAAACTGACAATGCTACGTATTGAAGCAACAGCTATATACATTTTTCGGTGACACTGACAGCGCCTTCTTCAGGAATCTTGCTTTTAGGCTCTCGATGTGCTTCAACTATTTCTGTCCAAGGTACTCTAGGCCTACATAGAAAGCTTGAAGCTCTCATTGGTTACACGACTTTGACGTCACCTGGCATGAAGCTAGCAATGATGCGGTACGCGAGATATGGTTAGAAGTGTTGCTATTCCTAGATTTCTCGCGATTGTGAATTACGTGTACGCATTTTTTCTAGGAGTCAAGTCATTTCAGCTGATTCGATAAATACTTGACAGAGATTCAAAAGTTATGAGAGTATAAATTGCGTTGTATTTGGAAGTATATTTTACGACAAAATAAACTATTGAGTTGCATCCAATATTCGTGCTTTAGGACAAAAAGAATTGTCCTAGAGTATGTACGAGTAGCTATAACGTGCATTCAGTTTGTTTAGCGATGAAGGAAAACACTAATCAAGTAATAGAATATTAGTATTTACTCTAAGGGAAATATAAGAAGTGATGTTAAATTAACATGCTTATGGAGTTATATCAAGAGTACGGCATGAAAATGATGTATCTAGTGATTTGATTACGATGTCTTTGAAGATGAAGCAATCCAAAGCTTACTTCTCTTAGCTGCACATTTTTTAATTAGCCTGTTTGTTGCTTACTCCTTGCACTCAGATTTCTTATTGGTAATAAATGTCCTGGTTTGGGTCTTACATAGAAGGAAATTATTTTGTAATGAACTTCTAGGAACTTTGATTTAATTAATGAATAGACTTTTAATACATACATATATACTGTATATTTTTTTCTTTTTGAAAATGGTCGCTATATGAAACGCACCAACCACTACTGACCGCCTTTGGAAATAATTGAAACCCTGTCACTGATCTCTTCCCGGGGAGTTTCTGTTTCTAAGACATTCATAAGCCCCCTTAATGCAAGGGCATTTGCGATGTCTTCTGAGGACATTTGAATCTTTTATTTTCATTTAAATGAGAACGAATCTGCCCCGACATGAAATATTTCGAAAGGACTTTATCAACTTCTTTCCTAACATCATCTTGATTTATCTTAGGCAGCGACGGTCGTTCCTTTATATACACGACATACCGTGGACCCCTAATTTCTTTTTAAGAGCCGCATTTTTTCTTTCACTGGTGCTAAGGTAACTGCATTTTTCTTTTGTAATACTTTAATTTGATTTTTTCAATTTTATTATTATTTTTTGTTATCTACAATTGAATCCGTGCTAGTTGACTGTACCAGTTTTCTTTTGTTGGGTGGTAACCTAGTCAGAGTAGATATTGCTTATTTTCTCACGTTTCTGGCTTCATGTCTTAGGTACACCTAGTTAAGTAGAGATCTGTAGAACGAACCAGAACGTGAATAGTTTTCTGATATATTCAAATACCTTTAGGTCCTATTTGAATTCTAGAGAATATTAAGTACTTAAAGCGTAATTTATAATTTATCGGACAATTGATATGAAAGTAAGGAATGAATATCTGTGGAGTGCTTTCACTTGTGCTTTTACTAGGATCCTCAGTAAGCATGTATCCGTGTAAGTTCTTAATATCCTGCGAAGACACCGGATTTGGGTGCAGTGTTTTCTTGCTATTCAAACCTAGAAGTTAATTTTTCAAATCCCTTTCATAATCCCCAGAAAGGAAATGCTCGGAACATACACGAGAACTGTCTGGTTCAAACCTATCAGTACGCTTACAACGAGACATCCTTCTGGAAACCTGTGATATATAACATTGGCACTTTTAAACCCATAATTACGGCACTGTGCTACAGCACAATAAATACGCTTTTAACTCCTCATTCTCAACTAGTAAAACATGTTATCATTTGAGAAAATCACAGAAAATTAAAGCTGTATTTCGTCTGGGGCCAAAATCTAATAATGTTTATGCCGATGTCCATTGTTTATATTCTACAAGAATGGACAAAGGTGTGTCAACAGATGGGAGATAAGAAAACAGCGAGTTAGGAAGAGAGAGGAAAGCTAAGCTAGCAAGGGTAGCTTCATGCCACATGATCTCACGCAGCAATCACTCGGACAGAGAAACAAACTAGCGTGATGCGGGAAGAGACCCCTCTGCAAGGTACTCCCAAAATTTGCAGACCAGAGTAGGCTGGTTTAACCCTCCTGTTAATTATTTTTTGTCACGAATAGAGATGGGAACGATATATCGGTTTTTACGAAATACCGATATTTTCGTTTCGATATAACGATATATCGATATCGAAATTTTGATCCAATATATCGTATAATATATCGGTTTTCTCATAAATTTATTGCTTTTTTGTGAAATTTTTATCATTATCGACAACAACAAAATTCACACTAGACAATTCCGATAATTCCCGACAGATTGCGCTACTGAAGGTGGACAGTTACATATTTGTGCAACCTCATTCAATGCCTTGTTCTAATTAGCTGGAATTCAAACTGTTTAATATGCAGCACCAAATTCAAAATGCAGCGTCTGCGAACGTGAGACAGACAGGAGGTTTATCTACTACTGTTTTAATATTGTTATTAATGTTCTCTAAGGCAGGAGCAACTCCCACCCTGAAAGGGAACAGTCTGACCTCAAAACGGGTATCAGAACTTTTATTTTTATATTCTGAAATGGAAAGAGAAACAAGGATTTCATACCGATCTGAAATTTGTTTACATCTATGATTTCTATACACAACTTAGTGCTGACATTCTGTTTTTTTATTATATCTTTCAGTGCATAAAAATCCTATCCCTATAATCATCACCATCGTTGTTTGGAATGTTGCAGTGTAACAATAACTTTCAGTGGGAACTTACTATAGACGGATTGTATCAAAGGAACTGTGAAGTTTATTAAAACATTCTAAGTACGGTTTACTTACATTTAAAAATGATTATGTTATTAGGTAGAAAAGAGCTGTGTCCTGGACTGAATCCTATATCAATTTGGAATAATTGAATTATGTTCCAGTATCAAATACGTAACCATGTAGAATTCACTTCACTCTTTCCCACTATATCATTTAAGCTCCCTTGCCTCCACCATAATCTTCATTTAGGTTAGGACCTACATCATATGGTAGGCCTATTGAAAATGTATTGTTTATTGTTACAATTTTACATTTATGCTTTTGACTGTAATTCAAGTAATTTTATTGTAATACAGTAAACGTACGCCTAAAAATGCAATTTGCTTACGGAATAGCGATATATTGATAATCGTTCGATGTATCGATATATTTTCTGCGATATATATATATATATATATCGTTTATCGAAATTAGGTTTGGAATATATTGCAATATCAATGTATCGGTATTTAATTAGTTCCTCCATCACTAAACTATACGTGTTTTTTTTTTTGAAAGATGGGACATGACAGTTAAGCGGCCGAGCTTGGAACTACAGTGCTATGTTGCCAATATGGACTACCACACTGCCAGCTGATAGAAGTTAGCAATTGACGTTAAGATGGATGACGTTAAAACATTCATTGACAATTGACGCGAAGGTAAAAAAAAAAACAATACAAAAATCGACAGAGAATCAAAGACGAAACGTTCCAATATTAACATTGTGTGCACAATAAATGTTGCCAAGAGAGCTATTAAGCACTCGACACTTAGGAACGGAAGTTTGGCAATTCAACCGTCGTTACCATAGTAACAGACCAAAGAGTTTGTAATACTTATATTTATTACAAACTCTTTGTAACAGACCTACCACGCTATGTGACATTCAGTTGTTTTTCCGATCGCAACGCTCCTGTCATGTCCCATCCATAGACTTACAGGTCCCATCTTTCAAAAAAACAAGTATACTGCCGGCCAGTCTCCGGCTCTGACATTTTTCTTGAAAAGAGAAGAGAGAACGAGAGAGAAAGATAGTGACCAGCATTGCCAACCTGTGGCATTTTGAAGTTGTGAAAAGAATCTTGAAATTCCACTGTGAATGAAACTATTCTGCTAAATTTTAACCTTGAAACACTCTGGTTCGGTTTAAAGTAATGTTTTTAATTCTATTGTGATTTGCTGTTACGAGACTTGAGTTCTGATATGCGAAGATTAATTCAATCGCAGTTTGCAATGCTGGGAGAGAGGCGGGCACTAGAGGTTAAAGTTGTCTGCTAGAACCAACCAGCTATGAATTCTGTATAAAGCATTAATTAGGTCCATATTATTATGTGCTAGTCCTGCTTGGGGACATGCACCTATTACAGTCCTTAAAAAATTACAGATCTTCCAAAACAAACTTTTAAGATTCATTACAGGACTTCCTAAAGTAACTCCTGTTGCATTAATTCACAAAGAACTGGAAATTTGTACAATTCAAGAATATATCTCTAATCAAGCCTTCTGCACGTCAGAGGCGTATTTTGCGGACTACCGGGGCTACCGGCGGTAGCCCAAGGAAATTACAAAAGAAAAAGTTTATAATATAACATAATGTAATAATTTTGTATTACCGTATTACTTTTACCACAGTAATTAAAATTAAAGTAATTGTTAGATTTATATGCGCTCTCTGCTCTCGAAAGAAACAAGTTGTCAAGGCGGCATCACTGGAGAAACCGCTGCTACGAAGGGTAGCCTGTGACCGTTCCGCTCACGCCGCACAACTCCCCGTCCCCCCCACCCTCATGTTTCCATCGTGCACTGTAGGTGGGTGAGTTGCCGCTCTCGTGATCGGTTTCTTGGAAGGCGCGAAGCAACAATATGCTTAGTACGCTAGCTCATTAATGTGATTGTGTTCTTGCAGTGCAGTATTTTAAATTTGTGATTTGTTCGAGTGTCTAAGAGTTATATTAATTGTGAATTATTAAGTTTTTAATTTCCCAATTAAGAGATATTGTGAAAAATATGGCAGAACAAGTTTCTGGAGAGGTTTGTGTTGAAAATGACTGTGTAATAGAAGGTTTATTAAAAGTGCCTTTTAACCATCGTACATACAACGAGAAAGTTGAAATTGTGAAAATGGAAAGACCAACTCCTGAGTTAAATTTGTCCATGGACGTAAAAGAAAAACAGCGTGAGTACACACGCCATTTCACTTCAACATCATATGGTAAGTGGAATTGGTTGTGTGGTACTTCTAAACTGTCTAAACTATTTTGCTGGCCATGTTTGTTATTTAGCCGCGAAACTAATGTGTGGTCAAAAGAGGGGTTTTCTAATATGAACTCCCTTCGAACGGCAGTCCTAAAACACGACAAATCAAAAGCTCATATTTATAGTAGCATGAACTTTGCAAACTTTGGGAAGGCCAGAATTGATTTACAGCTAGATAAGCAAAAAGTTCTACACATCAACCAACACAATGCTCTTGTGAAAAAAAAATCGGGAGATTTTACTGCGTCTTATTAACGCAGTCTGCTTTCTAGGAAAACAAGAATTGGCTTTTCGGGGTCATAATGAGAGTGTGAATCAGACAATAGAGGAAATTATATTGAATATTTAAGTTCCTTAAGTGAATCTGACCATTTACTGGCCAATCATCTTGAGAGTTCAACAGTATTCCGTGGTACTTCTCCCGCAATTCAGAATGACTTAATATTTGCTATAAGTGGGGTTATGATAAAGCACATAAAATCTGAAATAGAAGAAGCACCTTTTGTGGCCATTGTTGTTGATGAAACAAGTGACTGCTCTAATCAGAGTCAATTGTCCACTGTTTTAAGATACGTCGACAGTACTGCCAATGTTCAAGAACGGTTTATAGGATTCACAAATGTCAGTTCGGGCAAAACTGGTGCTGCTTTGTTTCAGCATGTGGAAGGTGTTATAGCAAAATACAATGTCGGCAATAAGTTAATTGCACAGACATACGATGGTGCTTCAGTTATGGCGGGAAATATTAATGGCTTAAAAACAAAAGTTCAAGAAAAGTATCCTCAAGCACTATTTGTCCATTGTTACAGCCATGTTCTCAATTTAGTTTTGCAACAAACTACTTTATCCATTCCAGAATGCCGCATTTTTTTCAAAACACTGTCGGGTTTAGCTGCATTTTTCTCATCATCTCCTAAAAGATCAGAAAAACTCAAGGAATTTATGAAAAAGAAACTCCCAAAAGTAGCACCAACTAGATGCAATTTTACATCTCGGCTTGTAAATACAGTAAAGTAATACAGAGAACAACTGACTGCTTTCTTCGAAAATATCATTTGTAATGACTCTGAAGAAAACTGGGATGATGATGTAATTGTGCAGGCTCAAGGATATTTGTATTTTTTCATGCAGTTTCAGAATATATTTCTTCTTGAAGTCTATGCTAGAGTGTTCGCACATACAGATGTGCTCTACAATATACTTCAGACAAAAAGTCTAGACATAGCATACTGCTTGCAAGAGGTATCAAAGTTAAAACATACTATATCCGAGTTCAGACGTAGTGGGTTTTCGTCCATATGGAGTAATATGGAAAATGAAAATTCTTCAGACAATACAATGGAAGCACCATTAAAGCGAAGAAAAGGAGATGATGAACTGAAATACAGGCAGCTGTACTACAGCATACTAGATCGTATGCACATGGAAATTACTGACAGATTTTCTGATTATGGAAAGCTTCAGTTCACCTATCTTCTAGATTCTCAAAAATTTTCTGCTTATAGAGAAAACTTCCCGAATGAGGCAGTAAACAAATTATTTCAGTCCTATAACAGTCACTTTGATCAAGTACGTTTGAAAAATGAATTAAGTGTAATATATTCAGCAGAAGTCTTTGATTTTTCGAATAAACCTATCCATGAAATATTATCTGCCATATATGAAAACCAGCTGAACCAAGTTATTCCTGAAGTCCTTAAATTGGCAACATTAATTGTGACAATACCAGCTACGTCAGCATCGGTAGAAAGAACATTTTCTGCGTTGAAGAGAATAAAATCCTACTGTAGATCAACTCATACACAAGAACGTTTATCCGGCTTGGCACTGATGTCCATTGAAAAGTCATTTCTACAGAAACTTCGCAAGCGGCCCAATTGTAATTTCAATGACGAAGGCATCAAAGTATTTTCGTCCCAATCAAGACATCTGGAATTCACATATGAATAGGTAAGGAATTTTATTATAGGGTTTTTAAAATATATTTTGTGTAATAATAGGGTCAGTGGTAGCCCAGACCCTTAAATCAGTATACGCCACTGCTGCACGTACACTAAGTCGTACAGCAGCACAAACCCATTAATTTTTTCACTAGGTAACTACAACCCAGCTTTAGATAAACATAAACGCCCTAAAAGTGTACTCCACATTCTAGCTTGGAACGACAACGTACAAGACGTAAACCAAATTGAACATTAAACAACATGACTCGGAAGACTATCACGAGTATACCACTGCACTAATAATGATATTTCTCTGTTTCAGGGACATTACGTCATTGGATGCAAGGAAGATGTTATTGTAACTATTTATCTGGTTGATTACGTATGTGTATTTTAAATTATGATTAAAATTGAACCTTCCTCCTGATTATATGAATATCCCAGTGAGGCCAATTGGCTTGTCGTCAGTACGACACCTCATCCTGCTCAAGGTTTTCCGTGGTTTCCCTTGAGTAACAAGACAAATGTCGGGATGAGCCCTAAAAGAAATGGGCCACAGACCACTTCCCTTCCCCCCACTCTTTCTCTTCTACTATCACAAAGAACTTGCTAATTTCTTAGATAACAACCCTGTATTATGATAAATAGGGGAAAATAATTATAAGTTCACAGGGCTAACGGCTTCGAAGCTGGGTGCCTGGTTCTAATGAAGTGCACTGGTAGCAATTTAAAACGTGGGGCATGAGATAGTTACTCTGCCTGCCATTAAACAATCCACTGCAATTAAATCCCCAAGGTAAAAAAAAAAAAATCAGCTATGAGCGTCTGATGTATTTAACGCGATGTTGCCACTTCTTTTTTTATGCGAAGCACATGGCGAACGAGTCGTTAGTTCTTCGTGTTATAGTACAGGCGAAGTAGTTGTGTTGTTTTGTGCTTGAGCGATTTACCATACCTGTAAACCTTATTATTGATATAGTAATATGGCCAGTGGTTCGCCAGAATCTAAAAAGAAAAAAAATCGGCTCTTTTAAGAGCCAAAGTCATGAATTTATATAATATATGCAAATTGCGTGAATATTTTGAGAAGGAGCGAGACAATGGAGAACCTCTTCCCCCTGTTACGAAAGTGGTAGATAGAGTTTGTGAAGCCTTGATAGTTGGGAAAAGCAACCGTTAAATGTCTGACGTCTTTCCACTTGAGTATTAACAGATTCTAAGGAAAGTAGAGTCTATTTCATTTGATACACTTTCATTATAATGATAATGATATTCCCATAGTCATGTAGTGATATACTGTAGGCCTATGTATAATTTACATACGTGTTCGCATTAGTTTTTATTCTGTTATGATTATTTAGCTGTGTACATTAACGAAAGATGCGATCTATGTTTGTGTAAAATGATTTACATACGCGTTCGCATTAGCTTTTGTTTTGTGATCTACGCTGTGTACATTAATGAAGGATGTGTTCTAAGTTATATGTAAAATGATTTATAGGCAAGCCTACGCATTCGAATTAGTTTTTATTCCGCGTCACAAAATCGGCCGGCGTGCGCGTGACAGTTTTCATTCTGTCTATACGTATCGGCAACACTGTCCTTCTCGGTCACGAGAAACGTCAGGGCCGGAGAACGACCGGCTGTACTGTAGTCACGAAATTCATAAGGACTGCTATCATGGCTTCCTTGATCACTTCTTTCTGAACACGCAGATGAATAAAGTTGCAATATTTATTTATATATTGGACGTGGGTAATCCTTGAGACTGACACCTGAAGCAGATATATAAATCCATTAAATTTTTATTTCTTCCTGTAAGGTAAGTATCTACATTGCATTGTTTATAAGCGTAACTTACGTCACCTCATTTTCACAAACGGACTTTGTCGGAAAACAATATAGGCCTAGAACTTTTGGAATAAACAGTATCTGTAGGTTTTTCGCGCGCATGAACTCTCCTTTGTGATGTTGGTCGGTTCCAAGCCCCTACAGCCGAGGGTGCGCAGAAGTTTAGAGTAGGGACAAATTGAAGCTTGCTTCCGTCGCCATGTTTTGGGAAAGCGCCGGCTAGCAGAAGGCTGTGTTAAGCATTGCATAATGAATGTTGAATGTTTAAGTCATATTTGTGTATCTTATAAATCAATCAATGGATAAACGAAAAAAATCCTATTAACATTTAAAGCAACCACGTTATGGACATAATCAAGCTTACAGTAGTTCCGTTAGTTTCACATGAAACAAAAGAAGACTTGGACAATTTGAACCGTAATCAAAGACGTTATAATTATAGTTATTTGACAACATATAGAGCGAACAGAAATACAAATGTATGTTGTAATAATAGTTCAGATGAAAAGAAAATTATTAGTATTAACTATTATTAACAAAACACTGCCAGCTGTGTAAGGCATTACATTAGATCTATATTGTAAACACAGGTTTGATTTCATATGGGCGAGAAACGCACAGTTATTATTTATCTGTTTTCATTTCACATAATAGACACCTGTAAAATAAAAACAAGTAGGCCTATCTAATGTTTAGCTTGAAATATAAGTAGGCCTACCATGCATTAGCTTATTATCACACCTGTAGTAGGAAATAAACGTCACAGCGAAACCAGGTGGCCCGGGTTCGATTCCCGGTCGGGGCAAGTTACCTGGTTGAAGTTTTTACGGGTTTTTCCCTCAACCCAATATGAGCAAATGCTGGGTAACTTACGATGTTGGACCCCAGACTCATTTCACCGGCATTATCACCTTCATCTCATTCAGACGCTGAATAACCTAAGCTGTTGATAAATCGTCGTAAAATAATCTATTTAAAAAATAAAATAAACGTCACATGCATGAATTAGTCATATAGGCCTAATAGAACTCAGGTGTAGTTTACAGAACATCTTGTCTATTGATTAATAATAATAATAATAATAATAATAATAATTATTATTATTATTATTATTATTAGTAGTAGTAGTAGTAGTAGTAGTAGTAGTAGTATTGTTATTATTGATTTCGTTAAATGTTGTGTTTGAACTTTTTTTATGTAAAGTCGTGTTGTGCCGGTACCTTTAAGCTGTGTGGTGACATCTGCTCTTTATGTAGTACTTTCTTTTAGTTGGTTATTTAACGACGCTATATCAACTAGATTATTTAGAATTAATGGTAATGATGATAGCGAGATAATATTTCGCGAGATGAGGCCAAGGATTGGCCATAGATTACCTGACATTCGCCTTACGGGTGAGGATATCGAAAAAAAACAGTTAATCAGCCCAAGCGGGAATCGAACCCGTGCCCGAGCGCAACTCCGGATCGGCAGGCCTTAGTCGACTGAGCTACGCTGGTAACTCTTTATGTAAGTCTACTTCTATGGTCAGTTTAACAAGTTTTACTGCATAGCGACCTAAGAATAGGACTTGCGTAAAATACTGATTCCTATGAAACTTTTTCTTGTTTTATACTGTTGGATGCATTGTTTAGAAGGTAAATGATCATATCATATTATAATGTTGGCAGTGTTTGAATTCCGCGAGAACATTTGTCCATACCAGCTAATTTTTGACAAGATGTCAGGAAAACTGTATTTTGTGACGCACCGTAGGTAAGAACATTCTTATTTACTAAATAACCTAGTAGTTGATACAGCGTCGTTAAATAACGAACTAAAATAAAAAAAATAAATTCATATATTTATTATTATTATTATTATTATTATTATTATTATTATTATTATTATTATTTTTATTGGGTTATTTTACGAGCTCTATCAACATCGCAGGTTATTTAGCGTCTGAATGAAATAAAGGTGATAATTCCAGTGAGTTGAGGGAAAACCCCGGAAAAAACCTCAACCAGGTAACTTGCCCCGACCGGGATTCGAACCCGGGCCAACTGGCTTCGCGGCCAGAGGCACTGACGGTTACTCCACAGGTGTAGAATATTATTATTATTATTATTATTATTATTATTATTATTATTATTATTATTATTATATTGGTCAGGCCAAAGACTACGTTATGATACAAATCTATGAGTTTATGATTTCATGACAACTGCTTAGTTCCGACACGGAAAATAGGCGGCGCAAAGGGAGCCACACTGCACTACCGCACAAATTCACAACGTCGCTCCCTGCCCGCGTGTACGAGAGAGAACTGTCAATACCTTCCTAGTTTTGTATAGACTGTAAGTCAGTCGTTATCAATCCTCATAAAATGGTCGAACCAACTAAATCTTCTTTTTTCTCATCTTATCTGCCATGCCTAAACATTCTTCTTTCCTATGGCGGTCTATATTCTTCCTATGTCTTAACTCCGGGTTTTCTGTTCGCATTGATCACAATATTTTCGATCCTTGTTCTCTAACTCTTCTGTATCTCCTAATTTCATATAAAATAGACACGGAGTAGCGTAGAGACATTCAGTTTGATTACTGTGTTATAGTGCATAATGTTGTTTTCTGAAGTTTCTTATTCATTTCAATATTTCAGTCGTGATGGATGTCATCAAGATGGAGCCTGATATCGACCCTCTAGCAAAAGAAAGAAGTATTAAGACAGATATAGAAGAGGAGAATTCTTTATCACAGGTAGTCTATATTGAGAGGAATTATGAATTACTATTTAGTTTCTAAATGCATAATTTGTAACAATGAATCATGTGGCGGAAAAAAGAACCTAGAATAACCCTGGACCAGCCAACTGTTGACCTGACGTCCACATACGACAACAGAGCTGCACTGTAGTCCAACCAGTACAGTTTATCTTATGGTTATCATGATCTCCCCTGGCACTATAGCTGGTCAGCAGAACCAGATTTCGCGTTGTATTCTGTTGCTCAAATTCATCAGACTGCCATGTGGACTGAGGTACCATAAATAGTTAAAGTTTCGTGACCAAATTTCTTCCCCCATGTAGACTTCTCGGCTATGGTGCCTGAAAAATTAAATTCTCAATGTTGAAGAATATGTTGTTTGCGATGGCTTGCTATTATGATAGATTCATCAGCGAGGAGATGTTACCGTTTATAACATGGCACTAATTTTTTTCTTAAGTTGGTCATGACTTTGAATTACAGAATAAGTAGCGTCCTTTCTTTCTTGTCTCACTGTAGTAATGTAAGGAGAAATGTCAGAGGTCGTCGTAGGTAATTGCTTTTCGAATCAATATTAAAGAGAGCAACTCTGCAATATTATGCAACCGTTTACTCTCGGAAGAAACATCAATTACAGGGGTTCTCAACCTGGTGCTTGCGAGCACCAATGTGCTCTTTTAATGATATTTGGTGCTCTTGTCATGAGAATAAAAATGTGCTCGTCACCACGAACGCTCCTGAGGTCCTTTCTTCAATGCAAGCTTTGTTGCACGAGTTGGAACAATTAGCGTTGCTATCCATCCGTTATATTACTTCAGCAATCTAACAGACTCCTGTATTTCATATTGTATAATCCCTTTCAATTCTGTATGGACTTAATCAGAAAAATCAAGATTATTCAAGACAATAATATTGCTGAATAACTCTTCTCGGGTTCTCACCCAGGTGAGTTGGAGATTAGCTTCCAAGCTTTCGACGGCTAGCTCTGCCATCTCCTTCAGGGACGAAGTGATGTGGGACCACGTCTAGCCGGTATATATGCAAAATTAGGGCTTCCCACTGCGGGCCAATCAGGAGCTAGTTCCTAGTCCCGACCGCCAGGCGCATTCTGGTTGGTGGCAAACGTCAGCAGCTCCTTCAGGGGAGCAGCGTAACCCGGAGTGAGACTAGTGGCCAACAGGCTTGGAGCTCACATATTTAGTTTTGTACAGACCCCAACCCCTTGCAAGGACGCGTTTTGCGTACCTTTTAAATTTTCCTCCCAATTCTCCTTCGATTTTTCGATTCGCCGTCATCCCACATCACTTCGTCCCTGAAGAAGATGGCAGAGCTAGCCGTCGAAAGCTTGGAAGCTAATCTCCAACTCACCTGGCTGAGAACCCGAGAAGAGTTATTCTACATCAAACTCCGGGAAAGCCTCAAGTCATACAATAATATTGCTACATGTAAGGAACTTCAGTTGATAGAACTTCAGTTATTCTTAGCCCGGAAATATTTTGTTTTAAAAAGAAAAATAAAATTCATAATCTTTGGGAAGATATAAAAAGGTTCCAGTACTACGGATTGTTTCTTGCAAACGTATAGACATGTTCGGGACAACATACCTATGCCAAAGAAAATAAAGAGAAAACTTTCTCACTTATGAAATACCTTCATAACAACGCGAGATTATGATTAGTTTATTGATTATCCTAGGATATCACTGAAATTTTGAATGGCATTGAAGTTCAAAGATCTATTTACCACTGTTATTGTTTTAAAAATGCGTATTTTATTTGTTATTTAATTTAATTATGTCTTCATATATTAAACCTGTTCGACTTCATGGTACTCCCTCATTAGTATTACATGTGAGCAATGCTCACTCTCTTGAAAAAGTTGATAACCCCTTATCTAAAGCAATAACTCAATTTAAAACTTATTTCATACTTCCTGGCCTACATTTTCTGTATTAACTCAAGTCATTCAGAAATGAAATATATTTGTATGAAGAAACAGGAAAAGAACTAAATATGAACTTGTGCGTATCAGTATCATATTGTAGTCTACTATATACAGTAATGAAGCTTGAGTTTTGAGGGTGCTAGAAACAATAGACTGTGACGGTACTATTTTGCATTGCCTGTAATGAGGCGATATTAGCGATCCTAGTGGTGAGCAACTATCTAATGTTTGCATATTTACTACGTATTGAGCTTCGCGACTGTATATACTAGACTGTGATCATATTACGAAACTATCCTTTTACATGCTGCGTTACGACACAGTTCATGCAAATTATTTCACTGTTGTCTCTGGAATGTGTACATATGCGTTTGTTGACATCAAGTTTTAATAATAGTGTGGATAGATATTAAAAATGGCCACTGGTTCTCGTGAACAACTACATTTGTTATATTTCATAAATATCATATGTTGTGTGTTGAAGGAAAAAAATGTATTAGATCTCCATCTGACTGAAATAAAGACGGAATGTATGGACCACTGCTATGATGTGAAAACAGAGGTGACTTTTGATAAAACTCCATTGCAAATTATCTCTCCCATCATGAAGAGTGAACCAGAGGTGAGTCCAGTTTATAAATTGTGTTGGTCGGTAGTTCTTTCTCTGTTATTTACTGGCTGATGTGGCTGCTATATTCAGGTGGCCAGGGGATACGGTTTTTGGTTCCATTCTGTCCATTTCTTCATGCTATATGATATGGGAATATTTTCCACTACAATTTTTTCATGAAAACTGCAATGCAGATGTTCAATAAAACATATACAATTTGACGAATTCATCCCCACTGATAATTTAAACCATGTCTGCTTTTAATTTAATTGACTGTCCAGTATGGAATGGAGGTCATTTTCAGTTAATATCTCGCTAACTGGCTTAACATGTGGTCTGGACCTGATTTAGGAAATACACTTCATTGTGTTTCATTTAATTTTCCTTTTTAAATGTGATTTACTGACAAACTCCACATATTTGATGTCTTTTTCTTGGGGTCAGTTGTTTGTAACTATGCAATGAAATAATAAATCATAAAGACTACTCCAGTGTTTGTTTTCCATCTTCATCTGTTCCACAGCAGCATCATCACACTGACTGTTACCAAATACTCTCTAACATTAATACCAGAAAGCTTTCCTGTTTAGCATTGCAAGCGATGGCGAAAAGTAACAGTGATGCCATCTATAATCTTTTCGCTGTAAGAAAAATCCTAATATAAACAATAGCACGTGACTAAAGTGAGGCTTCATTAGCCGCTGTTTGGCGCCATAGATTGTCAGTACGTGTTCCCGTCTACTGTTGTACTTTCTGTTTCATGTTAAACATTTCCCGTTACTCGTCAAGTAGACCTAACCTCACTAGTATGCATTCATTTGCTTAGGTAACATTTACTTTATAATTACTATAATTAAAATTCACAAAACTTATTATATACATTTACGACTATTTCTTTTTCTCCGCTTTTGAGAGGGTTTCTACTCTTATGTTTAATAACCAAACACACCGAGAATGCAGAAGCCATACTTCAGTACCACGTGCTTACGTGAACAACTACGAGCTTAAGTGACGCCAGCTTGTTACAAGAACAGATTACCTCGGTATTACTGTTTGTATTCATCCGCGTTAATAGTACATAACAAAATATAAAATTAGCTTTTCTTTTACATATCGTTTTACATATGAGTGAAGTTATATGTTTCGTTGTATTTAACAACTAGAATTCAATTTTTTTATTTTCAAATAATACTAGATGATAGTTTGCAAATACGGACTATATTTTCCTACGTTGTGTGAGTGTTTCGACTGCGAGCCAATCACGGGAATGACAGCCAAGTGCTTGTGTTTACATTAGGATTATTCTTACAGCGAAAACAGTATAGTGGCTTGTAATGTTTGCACACACTGTGCGGCATGCTGGGTTACATGAGGTAAAGTGGAGAGGTGTGCTTTTGATCTCAATAAGAAAATGCAAAGCAATAGTTTACTTTACAATCACTTTGTTCACAACATTTTCAATTAATAACAAGTTACAAAGTTATTAGAATAGAAATTGATTGGTATAATTCCCGTATTTTCAAATTTTATAAAGTTTAGTTGTGTATGACTTTAGCAGCTTTCATTCATCGGTTGTTTTATTTTTTTAGCTATATGGGTATCCATTTTACTTTAATGTAACAATTTACTCGCACATTGAAATGTTTATTTATCAGTGAAGACATTGGCACAGTCACTGCAAGCGGACATGTTAACAGAGAGCACTACCATTTTAACTAGTTTTTTTTATACCAATTCCAGTTTTACAAATAACATGATAAATTTCTTTGAAAACATCAGAACAAAATTGGTTGAGCAGGAGAGAAACATTTTGAATATTTACAGTATTTTTTATTTGCGATGTGCGTTGTTACGTCATCGTTCGGGTTTTCTATAGAAGATAAATTCCTTCGACAAATTTCGTGATTGACTGTGCTACACACCTAATCTGCAACATAAGCTCTTACAATTTCTTGCAACACGATTTCTTCATTTGTATGCTGTCATGTGAAAGAATGAGCTATCGAAAGAAAGTTTGTTTCATGATGGTTAATATTATAGAATCTACTGACACGGAAGTTCATCTCAGACCAAAACTTATCTTCTCCCTCCGTATCTCTTGGTGATATAGCCACGACACATGATAAGGTCACAGGACAAGTCTATTTGCTGTCTCCTCTACTGGAATAACAACAATAATAATAACAATAACAATAATAACAATAATAACAACAATAACAATAACAACAATAATAATAATAATAATAATAATAATAATAATAATAATAATAATAATAATAATAATAGCAGAAAAGTAATAGGCTACTCGTGTTTACATGACTATTCACTCACCTATCTATACCTTTTGGAAATCTGAAGAACGATCTAGCATCTTTTTGTCAAGCGCAGTTTTTAGAGAAGAACACAGGACAAACAATTCCACATTTCCCTGACATTGTGTGCAGTAACCATGATAATAATCCTTACGACTTCTACCATGTGTTGAAGTACAAAACTCTTGTTAGCTGTAGTTTACCGCGCTATGTGTCACGTTATCCTGACTGTCTACATTCCCTGCCGCTAGATAGCACTGATGAGTTATTCGCCTCTGTTCTTGTGAACTTTTCAGTATTATTGTTAAAGAGTATTTGCTGCTACTTTGCAACAAAGAATTACTCCTGTTCTCTGGTCCAACTCCTTGAGTAAATCAGCAAAGTGAATTGGGAACAATAAAATCAAACTACATGAGACTTTGCATCCAGATTATTTCACTACTGATACTGGACTGGGTACACTTGAATTAATAATAAAATGGCAGACTTTAAAAAGAGTCGGTTTTTCGTAATATCATTATATTACATAATTATTATGTGGTGTGTTTTGCAGGAAGGAAATTCGTTAGATCTACACTTGACTGAAATAAAGACGGAATATGTGGACCACAGCTATGATCTGAAATCAGAGATGACATTTGATGAAACTCGTGTGCCAATTGACTTTCCCATCGTGAAAAGAGAAAATGAGGTGAGTCCAATTCACGAAGTGTGTTGGTCGGTAGTTATCTCTGTGTTATTTACTGGCTGATGTGGCGGCTACATTCAGGTGACCAGGGGGTACGATTGTTGACTCATGCTGTACATTTCTTCATCCTGTAATCCTTCGTGAATTTTCTCCACCCAATTTATCTGGTAGGGACTGCGATGCTGAACATTCACTAAGTCATATCCAATTTGAATTTTTTAATCACTGCTGATAATTTTTACCAGGTCCACTTCTAATTTAATGGACAGCCCTGTATAGAGGGGCCATCAATCTGAATTACAGAAGTAGTAGTTGAGTAAACTTTTGGTTGAGAAACTAGGTGTAGGAAATATAATTAAGTAGGTTTCTTGTAGTTTTTGTTTAGATATTCCTTTGATAGCCAAAGTTCACGTGATTGATGTCTATCTTTTGCTGGGATCAGTTGCTGGTAAGCTCATATGAATGTCACAATACACAGAAAATCTTCGGAGTTCTGTTTCCATCCTGCTCCACTCTGTAGAAGCAACCTCTCACTGACTGTTAGATAGGGAGGAATATTTAAAAATGTCAAATGTGTCCAAACTCCTTCCGTAAGCCAACAGACTGGATTGGGAAAAATTAAATCAAACTAGTCTCTGGAAACGTAAAAAGTTTAAAGGTCGTAAATGAAGCAACTGAACTTTATACTAGGTGGGAGAGTCGACCTGAATGTTTATATATGAGATAATTTCTTCCATTTTTGTGTGCACTAAGCAATTTATTTACCCTGAATTTTCAAATTCTTTTAGAGTTTGCTAACCTTAGTTTGTTTGGTTTAGTTATATGGTTGCTACAATTCCCGAAATTCTTAAATATTTCCAATATGCATTACCAACCATTTTCCATGACTAATTTTACCGTTCATGTTCGATAAATTTTCAACTTGCTCTCTCTGAATCCTATTCAGAATAAAATTCCAGTGTCATTCGTATTTATTCATCCAATTAATTTATTATTTATACAATTTTTACTTCAACGACTTCTTTCTTTCTTTCTTTCAAAATATGTTATTTTTTCCCCATTGTATGTTTTTAAAGCATATGCATTTTCTAGAGTCAATATTTGACATTTCACTTTCTTTACTAGGATTTGAAATGAAGGGTACATCATATATAAACTGCATTGATTCTTCACCTATTATTTTCGCATACCATCGTTTCACATAATGTTTGACAGGTGGAGGCACGTGAGTTAAATGAAATGAAGGAGGAGGTCAAGCTGGAAGTAACGGCAGAAGACGATGAAGTCTTAACTGAGAGGTGAGTGAAATGTGTGAGGCTTTACTACATTGTTTATTGATGAAGTGGAGAAATAGGTATAGGAGCTTTCAACTGTGTTGCTAAGATACACGAACTAAATACACGATGTCGCCAAAATATGAGCCTGACGTTTACCTGTGGTATAGTTGCCAGAAGAAGTTTGTTTGTAAAACGTTTCTACCTTGTCGCAGTATATAGGCGGAGCACTATGTATGGACCTATCATATTATATTTGTGGTAAATCAAATATTGAATAATTACACTAGGGAACAAATGGAAACTTTTCTTCTGCGGTATAAATATATATATATATATATATATTACTAATTTCGGTGTGCTGAATTCAAAAATGTATTTTGTTTTACCGTATCACGTCAGGTTTTTTGGCAATTTAGCAAAACGTTATTTTGCCACAAAGTAAAAATGATGTTACAGCGTGTTCATTGAAATCATATAATTATTTTGTGTATCTGATTCGTTAACTCGTCCATCTATTTTTTTTCTAAGTTGTATAACAATAAAAGATACAGTTAAGAATTCATAGAAACATTAGGCCTATATACAAGGAAAACATCTTACTAAACGAAATTATAAGAGTAGAAAGCTTAACTTTAGAATGTCTGGTAGACGTCCTCAGTTTCTCTTTTTCTCTTTCCATGGAATCTTAGTGTGTGTGAAGTCCTCGATTATTCTCTGGAAGAGTCATCACATGGAATACTCTAACAGTAATCGGCCATCATATTTATGTCCCAATGTCCCTGGTAGTGTCGCTTTAGATTCTGTGGAACCTTCCACCTTACTCTTCGCCGAGGGCTCCTAAGTTCGCAGGGAAGTAATTTATATGAGCCATTAGAAAGTGAAGCTTTAGGTTCACGTTATAACTGAGCACTTTGAACTTGTCCAACATGTTTCCTACAATTTCTTTGTACCGTCGATTCCTCACGTTACCAGGAAATTTCTTCACAACTTCTTTGAATATGTTCCATCATGCACTTTCTTCTTTTTCGTTCATTGTACTGGTGAAATTGTGGTCCGTCATCAGCTTTCGAATTTATGGGGCATCAAATATACCCTCCCTCATTTTAGCGTGTGACAAAGAAGTAAACTTCGTACATAAGTAATGAAGCAAGGAAGATATTTGTCTAGTGCCTTGACAAACTGCTTCGTAACTCCCAGTTTTTTATGTAACGGAGGAAGTATAATTTTCTTACGAGCAACGGGAGTTAACATTGTTAATATTTTTGTATCCTGGCATTAGTTGCTTTCTTTCAGGCCAATATACAGTATTCCAATGTTTGTCCCTGGTCCTGCTGTCCCACTTGCACAGGAAGCACGAAAATTGTATGCATCCTACCTTTTGTCCTAATAAACTTCAGGTCACTGCATATTTGCCACTCATGTCCATGATATTTAATTTTTTCAAAAACCAATGTTAATGTTTCATATGATTCCGAAAGGGCTGTAGAATGTGCAAGTGCTATGGACGCTAGTTTATTGCTGTTATGAAGCAATACTCCTTTAAAGCTTCCTTTCGAAGAATCAATAAAAAGTCTCTAACTTCTGGGCTCATATACCTCTTCTCCCAACTGTTTTAGTAGATTTCTCAAATCTGTCTTTACAATATACCAGTCTATCTCCCTGTGTATAGTATTTACGGAAAAGCTTTTCACGATTCCTGTACCACGAAAATGTAACTCCAGATGCCAACATGTTCTTCTCATGCAGTCTAGAGCCTAGTAATTCACTTTTCTTTTTGGTGAGTCCTAATTCCCTTACAAATCATTCAGCTCGGGTTGGGCAATTTTTTTTTTTTGGTCAATTGTCAAATTGGTCAGGATCAGAAGACATCTCAGTATCTGCATTCGGAGAAATGCTTTCAGATTCACTGTCACCCAAGTTTGCTGGTGGTGTAGGTACAGATAAGTCGGGTCCATGAGGAACAGACCTCAAAGCTGATTGAAAATTTGGATACTTAATTGATTTCTTGTTTTCCTTATTGTAACCAGTGACATTACACGTACAAAAATAACAGACATCATAGTGATTCCTCTGCTCACTCCATACCATTGGTATAGCAAATGGAATTGCTTTCTGTTTTCCTGCATACCAGTAACGTAGTCCTTCTATACAACTGTTACACGCACTATGAGGTGCAAATGATTTATCCATGTCAACAACTTTTACTTTGAAGTACGCAAAATATAGCTTCTTTACAAACGAATCTATTTTACGTACTTTTCGAACATATAACATCCACAAATATAGCAAAACTTCTGAAGATTTTGTACACACTGTCTCTTACGCAATCCTGATGTACTCGCCATATTCAGTTTTTAAAATCACGCTTTTGCACTACGATTCTAGGGACTCCACTGTAACAAAATTCATATGTGTTCACAGAAGTAAGCCACCTGCTCAACCGAAAGCTTTAAGAATTGTATAATTGTTGGAGTTTTCTGTAAACAACTTCCCGATAAAATGAGAAAGGGTATGGGGTGATAGGGCATGGGATGATGAAACATCATTCTGAGAAATATTAGAACAAGAGTATTTAGTTGTGGATATTTAGTGCCATCAGCCAGGGGGCACCTCGGCTTAATGTATAGTGAATACTGCACGGCGATATGTACCGAAAAAATGAAATTGCGACAAAACTAGACGTGATACATAAAAAACGAAATTATTTTCGAACTCAGGGCATCGGTTTCCATACCAATAACCAAAGTTCTTTTTTACCGCAGAACAGTTGTTCCCTAGTGTTATTAATTATCAGTAATAACTGTATAAGTTTTTTCGTAGTATATTATTTATAACTCCATCTTGCTGTTGATTTGGTACATTCCATTAGACGTTTTTTATAAACGCAGAAAATAAATCCTTATATTTTACGGTGTAAGGAAGACGTCTGTGTTTCTTATCTCTCGCCTTCCATACTAGATAAGACATTCGGTGAGATGACCTTGTACTGTGCTTCGTGTTTCTTGCGAGGTTGTTACGACAGACCGCATCTGACTAGAGGATTGTTCCTTATACAGTAATTATTACACTGTGAACTTCAATTCTAGTAGATTTAAATACGTCGAAATATTTTTCAGCGTTACTTACTAATCACTAACTAATATATTTGTGTTGCATGTATTTTTATTAGGGTAATTTAATCTCATTTAGTTTCCATTGCTCGAACTCAAATCACATTTTCTTCACAGCATTGGAGAGCCAGTCTACCGCAACAGTATTGCAGAAGACAAGTGCTTGCAGACAGAACAGCATAAATTAAAATGTGATGATCATGGAAAGAGGTTTTTCGATTTGGCAAAGCTCAAGTTCAAGAGACCGTTCATTTGCGATGTTTGTGGAAAGAGTTATTTAAACTCGGATCATTTAAAAAGACATATACGTGTACATACAGGTGAAAAGCCATTCGTTTGTGACATGTGTGGAATGAAATTTTCGGTATCTTGTAATCTAAAAAGGCATGCACTTTTACACACAGGGCAAAAGCCATTTAATTGTGACTTATGTGGGAAGAAGTTTTGTAAATCGAGCGATTTGAAGGATCATGCACGCGTACATACTGGTGAGAAGCCATTCAGTTGCGAAATATGTGGACAGAAATTTTCGAAACTTATTCATCGGAAGAGGCATGAAGCCGTACACACTGGCGAAAAGCCATACAGTTGTGATGTGTGTGGAAAAAAATTTTCGCAACCAGGTAATCGGAAAATACATCAACTTATACACACAGGCGAGAAAGCATTCAGTTGTATTGTATGTGGTAAGAAATTTTCGCATTCGAGTGGCTTGAGAAAACATGCACGCGTACACACTGGAGAAAAACCATTCAGTTGTCATATATGCGGAAAGAAATTGTCAAATTCATGTGCTTTGAAAGAGCATGTACGCGTACACACTGGCGAGAAGCCATTCAGTTGTGATACTTGTGGCAAGAAATTTTCGCACTCTCGTAATTTTAAAAGTCATGCTCTCTTACACACAGTCTAGAAGCGACTGGGTTGTGATATATTTATGTTTACATGGATTCCTATTGCAGGTCGTGCATTCAGTCATTTTGAGCATACAAATTGAACTTGAACTGCGCTAAATGTATTTCGCTAATAAGATAAAGGGTCCACAATTTCGGAATTTCCTGAAAGTGATTAGTGAAGATGTTCATAGTAAGTGTAATAAAACTATGGACGCGCCAACGGAGATATGTATGTGTGTATGTATATTTTTTCGCTGATATATACGTGTATTATCAGGCAGTATATTTCACTTGAAGATATGTATCAGAGGAAGAACAAATGTTAGTATACATCTGACGTCTGACTAGTATAATATATAGCAAATCGGTGCAGTGGAAGGGGAAATGAACTGGCCATCATACACCGCTATCTTCTCGCCTAGTTGCCTCATAAGTAGTGTCTTGTCGGTATCAATTGTGAGGTTTAGAAATGTTTTGTGACAGTTAACTAAACTCCTTGCGATCAAGCAGAAGTTTATTAGGATAATTTATATATTTTCGGCTTTGAACTTTCTAAACTCTGGTATTTGAAGATGAATATTGCAAATATCATTAGCCTTTGCCAAATGTTAAAAAAATCTAGTATTTTTTTGGTTCTCATTTTTTTTGCATAAAAACTAGAAGGATTTTAAGATGAGACAGTTTTAAAGATATACAGTTGTCAAACCTTTATTTGGTGGCAGTAGTAGTTGAAGTAGTAATACTTTTAACGCCATGATTGGTTAGATCTGTGTTAATGCAGAGAAAAACACTACTACTGACCGAAGACGTGTGATTATCACAGCTGCGAAAGATTAATTAACATTTTTTTCGTCTGTTTATTACAAGAATATCTTTTGTCCATATTAGCAGGGATATTCTAGTTATGTGAGAAATATGTACAAATGCCAGGGATCTGTCATCTCCTCAAGTTGGAGGCATTTTGTCAATAGAAAAGAAGAAGGGATATGATATGTTCGCTAAAGGTATCATCTGGCCCATCTGCGGTAAGTTTTTACATGCTTCATTACTGTTTGTCAATAAGCCTAATGACATAATTGAGACGAAAAGAATGTAGCAGGTTTTGGTACACAATGTTATGTACATGGAACCAAACTCATTAATAACTTGTTAGCAGGTTATGCTTTCTTACTGAATAGAGTTGGCAACTCTTCTGATTGGTCTTTGCTATGATATTGGTAGTGGATAATGATTAATAGTACTGGACATTAAAGTCAGATACCTGGGCTGGCATGACGTCTGTAAATAAACTGAAGTGAAGTGAATGCATAAAGGTGAGAGCTGACAAGAAATAGGCCTATGTAGATATATTATTGTATTTCACAAAAGCACTTTATTGGATAATTATATTCCTCATCATGACATAAGATATAAGTGTCATATTTTGTAAGGTAATTTTTTAGATCGTATATATTTATAGCTAAGAAGTGGCGTTCAAACAATAAAATATTTGTTCTGTGTATATGTAATTTTACCTCTTTCGTAGTAGATGATGGCTCTCCAGTGACCAGATGTCTGTATGCTACCAAGATTGTGAAGTCACTGGGGTAATATTTTTTTTTTTTTTTTTTTTTGTGATAGTGTATGGATTTCCGGGTAATTCGTGTTCGTAGATGGGAGATAATTGTGTCGTTTGGTTAACAATCATGGAGGCAGGACCCAGCGAAGTATGTGGTTCGTATGGCAGATGTTAGTAAAAGGCGCCATTGTTTAATGTTGTACATATATGGCCTTTTTTTTCTTAAGAGAGGCCATATTACCCGCTAGTTGTCTGTGTACCAATCGTAGAAGTGTTTAGTAAAGGAGTTTTCGTAATGTCGAGTATCAGTGATAGGTGAGGTTTCGTTTATTCAGCCTTTTCGTATTCCTCTCATGTACGTTTTTTGATAGAAAGGGAGTTTTACTAAGGTTGAGGATTGGTGACAGATTACGTTTCATTTGTTCAGGCGTTTGGTAACTTAGCTAATTTTTATAAGATATATGTTAGGTTAGGTTTGTTCGGGCTTTTGGCATAGGCTGCGTTGCATATTCGCTTTTTGGTGCGAAAATTGAAATGGCGTATTTTTTAGGTATATTTGGGAAAAGTCACATATTTCGTTTTCTTCGTACAAGTCATCTGTTGTTATAATTTGTGAAATTTCGAATTTGTAACATTTGAATTGTGTTTATAAATTTAAATTTTGTTGAATAATCTCTAGGGAAAAATTGTTCCGGGGCCGGGTATCGAACCCGAGACCTTTGGTTAAAAGTACCAACGCTCTCCCAACTGAGCTACCCGGGAACTCTACCAAAGGTCCCGGGTTCGATAACCCGGCCCCGGAACAATTTTTCCCTCGAAATTATTCAAATAAACTTTACAGGGAGTTATACCTGAAAGCTTGATTTGCACCCATTTATGCCCAGGTGGGTCGTTTTCGACCCACTGGTTAAAATTATTTTCCACGCGAATTAGTCTAGACAACACTACGTGTCTACTTTTCTTAGATGCACAAAGGTACAATGCACTTGTGGAACACGCGGGAAACCAACAGACCACGTCATTATTGCGCCGGAACTTGCCGAATAAATATGACGCAACTACCGTCTGCCTTGGAGAAGAAAAAGTGAGTAAAAACTCTGTTCAATCCGTGAATTTTATTAACAATCAGTGTTTCCTGCCAAGAAGATTCAGGAGAATATGTATCTTGTATGTTTTTGTCAATATTTACGCTATTTGCTGTACAGTAGGGCTTAGAATTTAGTGTGGGTCGATAACGACCCTCTAAGCACTTATTCGAGGATTACCTTTCACATAGCTTTTCATTATGAAATCATTTTGTTTTCTTATTATTTTCCTTTGAGTGATGTTTTTACGAACAACTATCTCAATAGAAGTTTGTGTAAGGATTAGGAGTGCTTTTGGGGATGATAATTTTGATAGCATTTCTCAGAATATCTCAGGCTTATTACCGCTTTCGTTTACAAAATTGTTTTATTTGTGTAATGATATATCTCACCGCTTGGAATGCACTCTTGATAGTCTTTGACGAACTAAGTAGTTCATAATTCTCGGCACTAGCGGCACCTATGAGAGTCGGGTGTGAATAACAATCAGAATGACCCCGTTTTGTCTTTTCATTATCTTTATGAGAATTCTCTACTGGCCCCATCTGAAAACTGAGATCCTTCATAACAGTTTCCATAAACATAAATATTCCCTCTTTTCAGACTCACTGGTCTGACAGTAATATAAATTCTAGAATAGTTGGAGAGATCTGATTCTCCCGAAACCCCAAAATACGGGGCAGATTTATTCATTGGTCTCCCTGAGGATAACAGATTCAGATTCTGGAGATGAAGATTGCAAGGACTCCGACCGAGCTCAACTACAAGCCGCAGCAGAGTTAGTGACAGAGCTACTAGACATTGTTCAGCCTTATAATGAGGAAGGGGGCACCGATATTAGAAAAGACTCAGATCTTATCAGCAATGAAATTGAGAATTCCTCACCACCGACACGTAAAATAAAGCGAGACAGAAATAAAGGTGAGCATCACGTCTAACGAACATGAAGTAGCCCCTTTACAAGAAGAGGAAATCAAAGTTCGTCTGCCTTATGTTTTCCGTAAATATAATTGCAATATGAGTGGCGTACATACTTCTGATATACGTGCAAAAATGGCACATACCATTACTTTCGTGGATATTAGATGTGTGCATGAACAATGCTTGGCTTCTCATTCAATCGATCATATGGAAAGTCTTTGGATGCACTCGCCTTCGGCCACGAAATAACGCAAGCCTAAAATTTGACACTTCTGTAAAGAGTGGAAGACGAATTCGTTCCTTCGATACCATCAAAGAACACCGGAGGAAGGATCACTGTGGGCACTATAGCCCAACAACAAAGATCGCGATACAAGATTTGTGGCAATGTAAAAGCATGTCAGAGGTGCACCATATCTTGAGTAGAACTAAGGACTTACGTCACGTATTTTTAGTAGGTTATTTTACGACGCTGTACCAACATCTGAGGTTATTTAGTGTCTGAATGAGATGAAAGTGGTAATGCCAGTGAAAAGTGTCTGGGGTCCAGCACCGATAGTTACCCAGCATTTGCTCATATTGGGTCGAGGGAAAAACCCGGGAAAAAACCTCAACCAGGTAATTTGCCCCGACCGGGATTCGAACCCGGCAACCTGGTTTCGTGGCCAGACGCGCTAACCACAGGTGTGGGCCTTATGTCATGTACCTAATTTTTTGTGTGTTTCACATTATTTATTTCTTCCAGTATAAGGTTTCCTTTCAGATGTGTGAATGTAAAATACATGTAAATGTGAATATAGCCCCCAGGAAAATTATTCAGTATTTTTAAAAATCGTATGCGTTTTTAATATGGTAATGATTTGTTTATACATTACTTTTAAATTTGACAAGTTGGATACTACGCAAAAGCATAAATAAAACAAGAAATCATCAAAACATCATAATGAACAAATTCTCGAGGAAGTGCCTAGTGGGTCGTTATCGACCCACCCCATAAATTTTTACCGAAGTAACAAAATCAGTATTTTCATAGTTCTTCATGCTTACAACGTCCCTCTGACTCATTTAACATATTGTGGGAAGCGAAAATAAAAAAAAATAATAATCTGGGCATAAATGGGTTAAATTTTGTTTTCCGCTATATTTTAGGAATTGCCGCCTTGAAAAACCATGTAATATGGTCATGTGTGAAATATTAAAATAAAAGACTACCGTCATGACAGGCTATAGCTAGTTACACTGTATACTATGTAAGTCTAGACTAGACGGCAGTTCAGAAGACGGTTGGCTGCTATATGCGCCGTAGCATTTCTGGCATGTGACGTCACAAGCTAGTACAGCAGAACCAATCGGAATCAGTCTGTTACAAGTACTTCCCAAGTTCGTTTGTTCACGTGTGAGTGTTTCAGTACATTGAATAAGTATAATTACTGTGTGTTTAAGATAAATAAATGGAAGAAGAGACTGTAAAAAAACAAGTATTGCACAGGCAGGTGCAGAAAATATTGATTAAGGTGTATAATTATTTTAAAAACGTTGACGAACACAACGCTGCCGGCCATCTTGATGCTGCAACGTTGCCAACGTGCAAGAAACGACTGCAGAAGCATGTGGTGTGGGATTGAGAACCGTGCAAAGAATATTGCTAGTGAAGGAAACGGGGTTTGTTTGGTGTCATGCTTACAGTAATCAACGGCTAAGGTCATTATTGTCTTTTGATAATTTGAATTCTGTCTTGTGCTGTTTGAATCGCACGTGCGCGTGAAGTATGATGTGGCAATGTTATACATTGCCTTGCCCTCTCTATCTGTCTTTCTCGACGCAAACACTAGCAGACTACCGCCTTCCAAATTGCCGTCGACTGTAACTTATATTCAGTGATGAATTCAAGAGATGGCGCTGGGAGTGGAATTTGTCCTCAGACCATTGGATCTCCTCCAACCCCCGGAATTTTCATAATTTTAATCTAAAGGAATGCAATTTGTAGAATTTTATAGGCTATTGATAATACTAATCAGTAACTAAACAAATTTTGTTATGTATATTTTCTGGTAGTTGTTTGCTTGAATGTTTTTTTGGCTTGCTGGCCGATTTTTGATTGGGTTGACGTAGCATTATTTCCTAAAACCTAATACGGCCATCTTTTGAATGTTGCATTAGTCACCAGATATCAACAAAGCAGGTCACGTGACAAAGCTGTGTACTGAAACAATGGATGAGAATATTGAGAAACCCCACATGTCCACATTTTTACGAAATTGAGTTACATGCCATTTTGTATTCTACATACCAAGACACATCATTCTGAAGAGAGACACTACATCTTCCATCATACTCTATGCCAGAATTCAGTTCAACTTATTTCCAATATGAAGAGAAACCACACAGATATATATTAGAATGTAGGCTTTCACGGGCAGCGTCATTAGGAGAAAAGTTTTCCGGGCTATGAGGCCGTGGTCCATTGGTTGTGTGACCAAACGTTTCGTTCACTGCTGCGTGAACATCTTCAGTGGTGTAGATTGCTGGTGCAGCTAGTTCTACACGTCCTAACCACTACATATTTTCAGTGGGAACACAAGTTTTATGAACAAACCGACGGAGTAGCCATGGGGAGTCCACTAAGTCCTGTGATAGCGAACTTCTACATGGAAGCTTTTGAGGAGGCAACCCTAGAAACGGCAACATTGAAGCCTAGCTGCTGGTACAGATACGTGGACGATACCTTCGTGATCTGGAAACATGGAAGACGGACACTCAAAGACTTCTTATTACACCTAAATAGTCAAAATGAACAAATACAGTTCACCATGGAAATAGAGAAGGATGGCCAGTTACCCTTCTTCGACGTACTGGTTTACAGACAAGAAAATGGCGCCCTCGGCCACAAGGTTTACAGGAAACCCACACACACGGATAGATATCTACACAAAGATTCCAATCATCATCCCCGGCAGAAGCGGGCAATGATTAAAACCCTCTTCAACCGAGCCATACGGGCTTCTCACCCCCAACATATAGACCAAGAAATCCACCACCTACAATCAGCTCTAACCGCTAATGACCACGCCATGGCAGAGATAAAAAGAGCCTTGAAACTGGGAAAGAAGACATCACCGGAGTCAGGCCAAGACCATACGAAGAGAGGCACAGTGTTCTTACCCTATTACAAGCAAGTCACGGACCGGATAAGGAAGATCCTCAACCTGCCCACCAAGCAGATGCGCAACAGCCTACGCTCAGCCAAGGACAAACGTGACAGATTGTCATCTACGGGGGTCTACAGGATCCCGTGTTCATGTGGGTCAGTTTACATAGGGACGACACAGCGGAGTTTCAAGACTCGGATCTCTGAACACAGAAGGAACTGCTGCCTTGGCCACGCAGATAAGTCGGCCGCAGCTGAACATGCTTATCTGGAAGGCGAACATAAAATTAGGTTCGAAGACACTGATACACTCAGCGACACAACACATTTCTACGCGAGACTACACCGAGAGGCGATTGAAATATATAAACACAAGAACAATTTCAATCGCAAAGAGGAAGGCCTCAAGGTTAACAAGGCCTGGTATCCGGCATTAAGAAAAACCAACATCAAACCCGCCCGTGTAGCACAATCAAACAACACAACCCCGGACGCGGATCGCGTAGGCAACAGCAAGCCCGCCCACGAAGCACATTCGAACTCAGACCAAGGCGACAACAGCAAGCCGCCCCTCCCACACTATATATACAACGATGCAGCCAGCGGAGACTGTAATTGGCACGCACAGTAGAACCAGCCGCACCAGCAATATACACCACTGAAGATGTTCACCGCAGCAGTGAACGAAACGTTTGGTCACACAACCAACAGACCACGGCCTCATAGCCCGGAAAACTTTTCTCCAAGAAACCACACATGTTCAGGACTTGTGGGGTTTCTCAATATTTTAGATTCTTAGATTGGAAGCCCATGCATAAGATTTACCATCAGTTAATTTAAAATAACTTTTATTTATAATTTGTAACATTGTATATTAAATACAATTTTCCCTAGCACAGGGGAGGTTTGAAATGACCACAAATTACTTCCCCATGAGGGGTCATTTATTCCTCCCCTGCGACCGTGATTTTGGCGGTATGAAAAGGAAATTGAAAAGGACAATCTAGTTCAAAAATAACTTTAAAGTTACAATTCTAGAAAGAACTGAAATATTGATTTTAAAGAATGTTGGGCTCACCATTATCGCAAGAACACATATTCTCTGGAAGAGAGGAACCCCATCTTCTCAGTAAGAACCATTTTCAATATCTGAATTCCATCAGTTTCATTACTCCAGTGAAAATCCCGGAGTTGTAAAGCAAAAATACACGTAGATGGAAGAATAATGGAACATACTTTTGTATTATCAGAACTTTCACTGATTCCTCGGAGCCCTAAAACCATACCAGAGTGTTTCATAATTCCTATTACAAACTTCTAGGGGTTGTAGAGGGGACTAAGTAGATAAAGTTTTGATTTGGAACCCATGTCCGGAAATGTGTCATTTCGATCCAAAATAAGTTTGAAGATCGATTCGATTTAAAATCTCCTGCTTCACGGACGGAACGCAAACAAAATGGGCTGAGGACGACTTCTGCAGCCCCCTGTTATCTTGTGTCTTCTGTTTACAATCAGTTCTACGGAGTCTGCTTTTACATCAGTTATGATTCAGTCATTGAGCAGTATAGGACGAGACAGACGATGTCAGGGTAGTGCTGTCTCGTCCTGTACTGCTCAATGACTGAATCACAACTGATGTCAAAGCCGACTCCGTAGAACTCATTTTAAACAGAAAAGACACGATAGCAGAGGACTATTGTCTCGTCCTGTAGTCCTCAATGACTGAATCACAACTGATGTGAAAACCGACTCTGTAGAACTGATTGTAAACAGAAAAGACACAATAGCAGAGGACTAGTGTCTCGTCCTGTACTCCTCAATGACTGAATCACAACTGATGTGAAAATCGACTCTGTAGAACTGATTGTAAACAGAGAAGGCACGATATCAGGGGACTGTAGAACTCGCCCTCAGCCCATATTGTTTGCGTACCGTGAAACGGGAGATTTTAAATCGAATCGATCTTCAAACTTATTTTGCATCGAAACGATACATTTCCGGACATGGATTGCTAACCAAAACTTTATCTACTTAGTCCCTTCTACAACCCCTAGAAGTTTGTAAGTTTTGACAGTGTCGTGTACAGTTTCTGGGGTAGCTCAGTTGGTAAAGCATTCGTGTGGTAATCGAAGGGTCCCAGAAGGGGATCGGAACAATTTTTCCTTAAAATTAGGCGTCAGTGTTTTCATAACGGGTACATTTCTTCAAGGACGGTTATACTGTACTAGGAATTAATCTATTTTATGCAGGTGTCACTTCTGTAGTAAAAAATATATTATAGGTCAATGTTTTCATTCAGGGGTATAGCACGTTGTGCATAAAGTTCGCTGGATATTTTCTTTCTGTGAATATCTTATGACTGAACCGAAACGGCAACTATGCATTGACCTCGAAGTGCATATGCAGTTGATGCAGACTATAAAAGCGAATTTGTATTGTTACTGTCTTAAACACTAAAATTCTGTATGTACAAACATTTATAATATATTTATTCGAATTTGTGACACAGCATGGCGACAAAACACTTTCACAAATCTTAAGTCATGAATGTGAGTATGTACAATGACATTGAGGTACGGGCCGACTGCATACTATGAGAATCTGCTCAATAAGGCAGTACACTGCATGTGCAATAGCTGCTTGTAGTTAGTTTGCGAGATCATTTGTTAGCAAGTGCCTTATATTTGTATGATACTAGTTGCGATCATTGTGACTAATTGTTCTTAGTTTAAAAGAAAATCAGATAAGAAATTGCTAGCAATCACACCTCAGAGTTAACAAGAAATTTCCTAAGCATATGATGGGGAAGTAACGACGTCAGAGAGGAATTATTTTTTAAGGTTCTTTCCTGTTATTTTCGCTTTTAGTAAATATGTAAATACTAAAATATAAATGCTGACGCGAACTCGTTTCCTATTTCTGTATTTCCCCAAATAACAGCCATGCTCAAACAGTCCATTAATCCAAAAATTCTCAGCGTACATGTGCAGAAATTTAGACAATAAATATACATTAACATCGGTGTAAGTGCTTTATCAGCTTATCTTTATGTGTGAAACATTTTCCAAATATCACATTTGAGGGGTCGGAAACACAGAGGTTTAAGTGCACTTAAGTTATTTGTGAGAAAAATGCGGTTGAAAGTACTTAAGATTTCGTAAATGCCGTGAATTTTTTAATTTAATTTTAGAATGTGATGTGGTTGAAAGATGTATCCGTTTGCCACAAAATTTTAAATGTTTTAGCGTGCCCTGTTCTTAGAAATATCACTTCTTCTCCTTTGTTTCTGAACCCCTCATGTGACAGTCCTTTCGGCAGTGTGTAGGAGTGTATTTCATTTTTAGACTTTCCGACTCAAACATTTTTACAACATTAATCTCAGTTACATAGTCCCTTACCCGTGTGTAGACGGGAGTGAATCTTTAGGTAACACGAGACTGAAAATATTTTCCAGAGACATCACATTTAAATGGATTTTTGTCTGTGTGTATGATCTTTATTTCTGCCCTCCTTCAGAAACAATTTCCAGTCATCACATTTCAGTGGTGTCTCGCCTGAATCTAGACAAATTGAGTCTTGAGATTTGCGGATACATAGAAACACTTTCCACAGACATCATATTTGAATAGCCCTTTGCCTATGTATGAGTGCATGCCTTCTTAAAATTGGCTTCAATGAGAAAGACTTTCCACATTCATTACATTTAAATGGTCTCTCGCCCGTGTGTAACCACGAATGATTCTTCAGTTTACTCGCTTCGAAGAAACACTTTCCACAAACATTGCATTTGAAGGGCCTCTCACCTGTGTGTATGCGTGCATGTCTCTTTAAAACTGGAGATTGTGAAAAACACATTCCACAGTAATCACACTTGAATGGCTTTTCTCCTGTATGTATGCGTGCATGTCTCTTCAAAACTGTAGCTTCTGAAAAACTAATCCCACAGACATTACATTTGAATGGCCTTTCGCCTGTGTGTATACGTGCATGTCTCTTTAAAACTGAGGATTGTGAGAAACACATTCCACAGTCATCACATTTGAATGGCCTTTCTCCAGTGTGTATGCGTGCATGTCTCTTTAAAACTGAAGATTCTGAGAAACACATTCCACAAACTTCACATTTGAAAGGCCTTTCGCCTGAATGTATTCGTGCATGTCTCTTTAAAATTGAAGATTGTGAGAAACACATTCCACAAACATCACATTTGAATGGCCTCTCTCCAGTGTGTATGCGAACATGAGTTTTTAAACCAGCTCTCCTTGAGAAAGAGTTACCACAAAGGTCACATTTAAATGGCCTTTCGCCAGTGTGTATGCGTGCATGTGTCTTTAAATGCGTAGATTCTGTGAAACACATTCCACAGACATCACATTTGAACGGTCTTTCGCCTGTGTGTATCAGGATATGTCTTTTTAAAACTGTTCTCTTTGAGAAACACTTTCCACATTCATCACATTTTAATTTTCTCTCGTCCGTGTGTAGCCGAGAATGAATTTTGAGATTACCCGATTCGAAGTAACACTTTCCAGAAACATTACATTTAAAGGACCTTTCGCCTCTGTGAATTAGTGAATGCTTTTCTAAACTTGACTTTTTTGAGAAACACTTTTTACACACTTCGCATTTGAATGCCCTTTCGCCTATGTGTATGCGTGTATGTATTTTCAGGTTCCCCAATTTTGAGAAAGATTTTCCAAATAATTCGCAATGAAATGGTACGTCTGCTGTATGTCGGAGTTCATGTTTCTTTTTATCGCTCAATTTCAAGAAACTCTTCCCACAGACTTCGCATTTGTAGGAATTTTTGGTTGTATGTGTATGGAAATGGTGTTCCAAAGATTCCGGTGTTACAAAAACCTTGTTGCATACAATACACTTAACAGACTTACACTGTGGCTCACTGATATCGGAAGCATGGAGTCTGTGGCTACCACACTGCATCAGTTCGTCTTCCTCACAGTCGATGCCAGAGCATTCATGGGACACAATCTTCTCAACACTATTCGCTATGCTGAAATGAATATAAAAATGTATTAGTCTCCACTATAATCAATGTGGTGAGAACAAAATATAAGCATTATATGTATAATTATACATTTATTATTTAATTAATTATGAGGACCAAGAGTTGTATCTTCGATTGTACTGAGACACAAGTGCCAGAGTCGGTTTCGACGCTCGTGTTGAAAACTACAGGAGTGTCTCATTTTATGAGAATTACATACAACTGTTTTTCTATGACCTGTAATAAGGTTAGAAAAATTAATTAATTGAAAATTAAAATAATAAATGTTTAGATACGTACCACTACATATTGTCAATATGGAAGTATGGATATGGTTTGAGACAGTAGCAAACAAAAGAATGCAAATGATACTTAATTGCACTTTCTAAAGGTAACAAAATAAATAAATGAAATTACTGTTCCTTTATGTAAGATTTAACGTCAAATGAAATATAAAAATTATTGAATAATGTCCGATTCAAACAATTTTGTTGTAAGATTTAACGTCAAATGAAATATAAAAATTATTGAATAATGTCCGATTCAAACAATTTTGTTGTAAGATTTAACGTTAAATGAAATATAAAAACTATTGAATAATGTCCGATTCAAACAAGTTTGTTGTAAGATTTAACGTTAAATGAAATATAAAAATTATTGAATAATGCCCGATTCAAACGATTTTGTTGTAAGATTTAACGTTAAATGAAATATAAAAATTATTGAATAATGTCCCATTCAAATAATTTTGAATAAATGGGAATAATGGAGAAAGCTATAAAAGTGAGGAGTATTTTATTACCTCCAAAATCACTTTACATAAAACATTTAACACCTCGAAAACAATAGTATTTAATTAAATAAGAAATCTGTATCGAAATGAATGTCACTTCAATACAGATGATCATTACATAATGACTTCAATTCAGTATGGACGTAAAAAAAATATTTATAAAATTATATTTATGTCTAATTTTACTTGGTTATTAAACGACTCTATCAAATACGTTATTTTGTGTCGATAGTATTAGTGACAGCGAGATGGTATTTGGCGAGATTAGGTCGACGAATCAGCACAGATTACCTGACATTTGCCTTACGGGTGGGAAAACCTCAGAGAAAAATCAACCAAGCAGAAATCGAATCCGTGTCCGAGCGCAACTCTGGGTCGGTAGGCAAGCCCCTCAAGCGACTGAGCCAAGTTTTTGTTGGACATCTACGTTCACCACTAGGATCCAGAATACAAAAGCACAATTCTATTTGAGGAGAGTAAACTAACAAATAAAATATATTTTCATTTGCTGAGAAAAGTGAAAGTGCATTGGAGAATAACTGAATTTAATTACATAATACTATGTGTGTGTTCGATATAGTCTAATAAAATAGGTAAAGAGTATGGGAGAGGAGGCTAGCTAGGATGGCGTAGTATAATATGTAGAAAATTAGTGAGATCGGAAAATGAAAGGTACACATGAAACAGACATAATAACGAACATATTGGACAATGGTGTAATAAGTGTTAGTATCAAGTATTATTAGAAACAGTGTGTGTTCGATATCTAATAAAATAGGTAAGGAGTATGAGGGAGGAGGCTAGCTAGGATGGCGTAATATAATATCTGAGATCGGAAAATGAAAGGTACACATGAAACAGACACAATAACGAGCATATTGGACAATGGTGTAATAAGTGTTAGTATCAAGTATTATTAGAAACAGTGTGTGTTCGATATAGTCTAAGTGATCTGAAAATCAAGAACAGAGTGATAAAAATGTCAATTCTGAATGAATTAGAGAAGTGTAATAGGAAGTTAAGTATAACGAGAGAGATAATGAAAATAGGTGAGGAGTCTGGCAGAGGAGGCTAGCTAGGATAGTAAGTGAGATCTGAAAAAGGAATTGCATACAACAAACAGACATAATAATGAACTTATTGGACAATGGGGTAGTATGTTTTAGTAACACGTATTATCAGAAACAGTATGTGTTCGATATAAGTGTACTGAAAATCAAGAACAAAGTCGTATAAGTGGCAATTTAGGATGATCTAAATCAAGTTGTAAAGTTTTTAAAGGTGAAAATTGGCGAATGATCTAAATCAAGTTCTTAGGTTTTTTAATGGAAATAATGGTCAATTTAAAGAGCGTCTATATAAGGTATATCTGTAATGAACGTAATTGTGGCAGTGGATACAAAAATTGTGAGGTCCACATTACATGGATGCAAATGTTGGCAATCAAATATAATACAATACAATACATAATACTATGTAGTGTTATACAAGTGATTGTGTAAAATGGGCAAAGAATCTCCCAATGCCATTAGGCAAATTTTGTTAATGTCCTCATCAGAAAATTTAAGAGATAGGGGGATGATTTTAGTTAATTAAAATAAAGTTCCCCTAAGGCCAAAAAAAAAAAAAAAAAATAACTTTTCATTGATTAATATTCATTTTGTATCTCGCTACAGTGAGGGATACATGGATTGTAAGTAGACTTCTTTTCGTCATTAACATTATTGCTCTGGTGATCATCATTCTGAAACCAGAGAGTGGGGTCAACAACAAGGCTTCTTTGATTCCGGCAATCGATGGCTATAATGTTACTTCTCCTGGTTGACCCTTTCTTAGCAAAGCAGTGCATTTCTTCGTAAACATCCCGCTTTGCCTTCCGAACAGTGATTGCTATGAAGTTCCACACTTTATAATGGCGATTGATCCTTTGTAATACTTCTTTATAGCAATAACACAAAACATGCTCAAGGGTTTCATATTGATCTTGGAAGAAACGATTTTGCTGCTGCAATGTTTGTGGACATCTTTATGGCAATGATCCACTCTGAGGACCAAGAGTTTTATTTTCGATTTTCACTGTAAGTTGCCAGAGTTTTACGTTTATGTGAAAGGCGAGACCAATTATCAAACGATATCCGCCATTACTCAGATCTTAAACTTCGTTCTGTCACTGAACGTGCTTCTGCGCTGTTGGAAATGTTTAATTGTGAAAGAGCTTCTTGCTTCCCAGTTTCAACATTCCTGGTGAAATGAAGATGTTCGCCATTACTTTTTAGAGGCCTTCTTTGTAGTGTTGGAGGTGTAATTCCCATACAGCATTAAAAAAACCAAGGCCACGAAGATTCGGACATTCATGCATTCCTTAGCTCCTGTCTGGACAATTTTATCAATATCATGTAAGAAAGATTTTGGAATCTTATAGATTGGTGTACATCGGTGCGAATAAATCATCTTAGGCCTTATATACCGATTTATAATATTCATTACAAATAGGTAGTATTCGTGAATATGCTTATCAATGTTACAATATACAATAGTTTGAATATTTACGTTGTTATTTCAGAGTGATAAACGTTTTTTGCAATACATGCCATCTTCAGATCACATAACATTAACAAATATGAATACATTATGTACAGGCTACAGCACTGAATTGTGGTACAAGGAATACAAATAAGTTACACATTGAAATATATACATTATGACAATTGCATAAGTGTACATGAACAAAATAAAGTACAAGTTATGTTCTTGGATAAAATTGTAGACTCAAAGTTGCATTATTTATACACTGTCTTATAGTAGTAGATCACATGGCCTAGGAGTCAGTCGAGCCATTGAGAAACAGTGAAAACGATTAATTTGTGTCAGATAACAGGCTGAAACATTTGGTAAATTAGATAATTAGCTATGGTAGATGTTGAAAACTTACGTGGCTGTGTGCATGGTTCGGCTACACTGACGCTCACTTCGTGTTCACAGAATATTACATTAATGCACGTCATATGACTTGAGGAGGGGTGGGGAAGTGTATATGTTGGTTGCAGTGAGGTGTTTTGTGTTGTAATTAATTTATATAGATTGAATACAGGATTAGAAATATTGCTGATATCTTCATTTAAAAGTTGAGTTCTTTGGTTATACACTTTCGTGAAGCAATATCCTTCAGCAGCCGGTCGACGTGGGTTCCTCCAAGTTGGGGACCGGGGGGTGCAATGTGCAATGGTGGGTCTCGTGCTCTTTTCGCCGAATTTTCGACTTATCACCACACAGCCCTTTTCATTCTCTCGTCTTTTCTCACCACTATATTTCACTTCGCCAGCCAGCGTTGCATGCAGGACGCCCACCACATCATCACAGCCATTTTCACCTTTTCATTCCCACTGTCAGGAATTTGACACGTCCGCCTACATGACGGGATTTGTTACGAATGCCTGGTGAGGCACATACTCCTTCCTCTTCTAGATATTTATATTCATTCTTAGGTTAAGGTTCTTAGGCTTATAACTCCCGTCTCACCAGTGGGGATCTTTCCTATCTCCGTGGTCCTGTCCCACCATTTCGAGTGCGACTTCCGAATTGTGTGGCCCGATAGGGCGCCCTGCAACGAAGCAATAGTGGACCTTTCATACTGCCCCTATATGCAAGTTTAAGTGCCGAGCCAGGACCAGAGCTGAAGTACACTCACGTAGAGCCCCAATGGGGGCCTGGGGCGATTTAGACGTCCCGGTGACCGACTCTGCTCTCCTGGGCGAATATATCGCTCCAACATGTTAAAGCTGAATTATAGGTATCGCAGTGTACTCAACCACAAGTCCCCTGAAGTTGCGCGGTCTCGTACTACTCCGGCTTTGGTGGGTGAAGTCAGAGTTAGCTGAGTAGTCCGGCAGTTGTGTTCAGTGTAGAGTGGGGAGCCACGGGCGTTTATTCCTGTAGTAGGGGCATAAAAATGCGAAACGCCTCCGGTAAGATTTGCCATCAAGAGCGTAATAATCACTTTGAAGGGTAACTTGCGTGAGGTAGGTTGTTTGGGATCGGGCTGTGGGTCCTCATAGCCGGCAGACACCATAAAGAACTTTTTAGCTGTCTTTTTCTTATGCCGTCCCGGTGGCAGGGTAGACGCCCACGGTTCCGTATAGGGGGCCCTTCATTAGAGAAACAACAACACAAGAAACGAAAGTTAGGAAAACACAATGCGACTCTGGTGGTCATATGACGAATACGGCAATCGACTTGAATCTTGAGAAAGTAACAGTTAAAGTGCCGCCTCCAAAGTTTATTAGTATCAACTTGGACGGAACATAAAAAACTATGAAAAACATCTGTAAATTCTACGTGAGACGCGCACTCGATGGACTCGTTGGCAAGGTCACAAATGCAACTCGACTCTGCAATGGCAGTCTCCTCGTTGAGACTGTATTTGCAAAACAGATTGAGACGCTGTTGAAAGCAAAGCTGCTGCGGTCATGAGGGACACTCCTTGATGAACACCACACGAGGAGTTGTGCATACGGATTCTCTAGATCGTATGTCCGATGAAAAGCTCCAACTAGAGCTGGTGGAACAGTCCCTGTCCAAGGCTTATAGTTTACTGTGTAAGAGGGATGGACAGACTGAACCCCTGAGCACAGTCTTTCTCACATTTGAGACGTCTCTCTTGTTGGTTATGAGCGTGTTGGTGTGCGAGCGTATGTGCCGAACCCAATGCGGTGCTCTAGGTGCCAATGGTTCGAACATAGGCAAAAACGTTGCACAAACAATATCATATGTTCAAAGTGCGGCGGTGCTGACCACAAGGATTCTCCATGTGACGGCGCCGAGCACTGTGTGAATTGTTCTGGGGACCACGCATCTAGTTCGAAAAATTACCCAAAGTATATGCTGGAGAAGACGATTCAAAAGCTTCGAGTCCGGGAAAATATTAGCTTCTTGGAGGCACGTAAGCGTATTTTAGATAAAGAAAAGAAGACAATGGAAAGATCCTATGTGTCTGTACTGCAGAAAGCAACAGAGGGAATCGATGCCACCACACAAACGCCACCTCTTACAAATATACTTGGGAAGCGAATTGAGATCGCAACCCAGACGTATGCAGACGCTGCCACTCAGACTACTGAGTAAGACGACTCGTGTAAGCTTGACATCAAGCCTTACGTTCCTAAGAAGATCGCTACTGTGACAGCAGAGGATGCTAGGCCTAGTAGAACACCAGAACGTCGCACTCCTAGTTCGGGCGGAGGATCGAGATCACGCTCTCGATCACATCCTCGATCAAGATAACGATCAGGAGTGCGACGAACTGCAAGTGAGATAGACTGTGTCTATATCATCATCATCATCATCATCCTTCACGAATTAGGCCTCTGTAGACCTGTTTCGGCCCCATCTAGCAGTCTTCTTAACGGTCTTCCTGGTCGACGATGTCCTCTAGGTTTATATTGCATCATAATTTTCGGGATTCTTGAATTTTCCATTCTTCTTACATGATCTAGCCAATTGAATTTGTATCTGGTGATTTTTTCTTCTACTGACTCTACTTCTAATTGTTCTAAAATTTCTTCATTCCTATTTCGGTCTAAAAGAGTATATCCTGCTGTTCTCCTGAAAAATTTCATTTCCGTTGCTTTGATTCTGTTCATGTCTTTTTTCTTTAATGTCCAAATCTCGCTTCCGTATAGAAGGGTGGGTAATGCTAGTGTATTATATATTTTTATTCTTGTAGATTTCTGTACTAATTTAGCTTTTAATGTATTGTTTATTATTCCTAGAATTTGTGTAAATTTGGTAATTTTCTTGTTCACATCTTTTTCATTTTGATAAGATATTTCACAACCCAGATAATTGAAATTTTGCACTTGTTCGAGGCATTGGTTATTGTGTATTATCTTACTTCTCACTGGGTCTTGTCCTAAAAATGCCATTACTTTTGATTTTTGTGCTGAAATTTCCATCCCAAAATCTTTTAATATTTCATTTAATGTATACAATCCTCTTTGTAAATTATCCTCTGAATTGGAAATTATGACTTGATCATCGGCATAGAGTAAGGTATTTAATGTTAGAGCACTGGTTATTTTGATTCCTGATGTGTAGATTTGATTCCATTTTAAAATAAATTCATTTATATAAATATTAAATAAAGTTGGTGATAGTGGACAACCTTGTCGAACTCCATTATTAACTAATTTTCTTTCGGATATACAGTTATTTATTTTGACACTTATTTTGCTGTCCATGTAGATTTCTATTATATTTTGGAATAGCAAATTTGGAATATATTTTTCTTGTAATATGTCGAATAAAAGGTCTCTTCGGACTTTACTGTGTCTATATGCCCCCAGAAACTCCTTTCACAGTGAATGAAATTGAACATTACTGTCACAGGTACCGCCTCCATATCTGTTAGTGGGTGATTTCAATGCATCCCATCAGTCTTGGGGATCAAATTCTGATGATGACAGAGAAAATAAAATAGTAGCGGTCTGTACCCGTCTAAATCTCATTACCCTGAATTCAGGGGAACCAACACACCTATCCTTTGCTTACGGAACATACTCCATTATAGATATCTCCATTTGTAGCGCAGTTTTGTCCACGCATTTCGAATGGCCTGTGATTCACGACCTACAAGGTAGTGACCACTACCCAATTCCAATGCATAAGTCCACCCTACGTCCTGCAGAATCTCGCTCTCCAAACTGGGATATTAAAAAGGCGGACTGGGTCGGATTCGATGATGATGGACATGAAAGTGTGGACACCATAGTAGAGCAGTTTTCAAATGTGATTATTAAGTCCGCGGAATTATCTATCATCCGGTCGTCCTTTCCCTTGGTGGACGGATGCCTGCAGAGATGCAATTCGAGACAACAAACGTGTCTTACGCCAATTTCAGTGCCATCCGACCCAACAAATTTTTGTCCAGTTTAAACGTCTTCATGCCAAAGCTCGTCGCACTGTGTGCGATGCTAACAAGACGTCCTGGACAAACTACGTCAAACCATTGAAAAAGAACGTCCCAGCTAACATCGTATGACACAAAGACCGTCGAATAATGGGGAACCGTAGTTCTGTAATTCTGGGCCTTATGAACAATGACGAAACGAACTCCAGTGCCATAAAATTTGCAGAAATATTCGCTAACTCATTTGCACAGATAAGCAGCTCAAATAATTATGACACGTAATTTCTAAAAATCAAGGATGCTGCGGAAAAACGAACTTTGAACTTTATATCCTCCCCCGGCCCTGATAACTTCCATAACCGCATGCTTCGCCATCTGCCGCCAGCTGGAAAATTCTTTCTTCTGGTAATGTACAACAAGATTGGACTGAGGGTGTATTTCCATGTGCTTGATGTTCCGCCATTGTAATTCCAGTCCAGAAAGCGGGAAGGGATCTTTCTTTACCTGGGAGCTATAGGCCAATTTGTCTCACCAGCTACGAATGCAAGGTTATGAAAAAAATGAGAAGCAAACGCCTGATGTGGTTCTCGATCGGAAAACCAATTATCTAATGTCCAATTTGGTTTTCGTAAACACAGATGAGCTGCAGACCATCCTGTTCGGTTCGAGACTGCCATTAGAGATGCTTTCATCAAGAAAGATAATCTTGTGGCGATCTTTGATCTAGAAAAGGCTTAAGATACCACATGGCTTTATGGAATTCCGGAAAACTCTGCATGATTGGGGACTTTGTGGCAGCTTCCCCACATTTATTGCGAAATTCACGGCATTTCCGATTATTTCCGAGTTCGTGTAAGCACCACACTTTCCAACAAACATCTTCAAGAAAACGGCGTTCCGCAGGGGTCTGTATTAAGCGTTCTTATTTCTTGCATTGACATCAGTGAAATTACCCACTGAGTCGGAGTATTTTCTCTGTTGTACATTGATGATTTCAAATTATATTACAGGTCGCGATATCTTCCATCCATCGGTAGACAGTTGCAACTGGTCATCAACGTGCTATCAAATACACCTAAAAAATTCTTCGCGGTCTGTTGAGGCTATAGGGACCCCACCACAGCCCAATCGCTTCAAAATGGACATTACACATCTAATGACAAATCTTACACCAGAGGCGTGTCGCAGTTTTATGCCCCTACAATGGGAATAACCGCCCGTGGCTCCCCACTCTACACTGAACAATCCCAGGACTATCCAGCAACAGGGGACTTGTGGTTGATTACACTGCGACACCCATAAGTCAGCGGTAACACGTCAGAGCGATATATCCATCCCAGCGAACACAGTCGGTCACCGGGACGTCTAAATCGCCCCGGGCCCCCATTGGGGCTCTACGTGAGTGTACTTGACCTTTGGTCCGGGTTCGACAACTGAACTTGCATAGAGGGGCAGTATGAAGGGTCCACTATTGCTTCGTTGCTGGGCGCCCTGACGGGCTACACAATTAGGAAGTCGTGGTCGAAACCGTGGGACAGGACCATGGCGATAGGAAAGATCCCGCTGGTGAGACGGGAGTTATAAGCCTAAGAACCTTAACCTAAGAATGGACATAATAACTACAAGGGGAAAGAGAATGAAGCCTCATCAGGCATCCTTAACAAATCCCGTCATGGTGGCGGGTGATGGAGAGGTTGAAATGGCTGTGATGATGTGGTGGGCGTTCCGCATGCAATGGTGGCCAGAGGAGACAAATAGATTGATGAAAAAGGCGAGAGATCGAAAAGGGGTGGTTGGTGATAAGACGAAAAATGGCCGAAAAGAAGAGCACCCTCCAGTCACCCTCCACCTCGACTGGTTCCTTGATAAAATGGTGTTCGTTTTGGGAATAAGTAAACACACCATTGAAAGTAGTGATATGTGATTCACAACTAAATGAGATCGTGGATTTCAAAGTAGTAATGTAATTGTCATGGTAAAGATAATTTTAGTGAATCTTATGTCATTTCAGTAGTAAAATATATTCAGGCGTCAATATAAATAACCATATAAATACCCCAGAAACAAAATGATACTATACATTACAAAATTGTTTCCTATTTAATCATTCAATAAAATTGTGAAAGACTGAAAGAAGGAACTCTAGCACACTATGCTCACCTCTCAGTCAACAGTTCATCATCCTCTGAAGATACTTCCACTTTCTGTTTCTGCAGAACTGTGTCCAAATGGAACAAGTTTTCCTAAAAAGTGACAAAATAATGAAGAGAGCTTTAGTTGACCATGTGAGGCATTGGTTTCCTGCATCAGAGACATGGCTTTCAAACCTATGACTCCAATCTAAGACTTTCATTAGAGCTGTAATCACTTTTATACAATATCGAATTGACTCCCACAGACTGCTTTCATTGACATCCTTCATAATATATCCTTCTTTAAATACATGGTATTTGCTTGTATTGAAATGCACAGGATTCAAGTTTCAACTTTGTAGATATGTAAGTCTATATACATGTAGAGATGGTCGATATTTCAAAAACCAATATTTTGTCACAGGTATTTGGTTGTCATTTATAAACCTGTGACTGATGATGCGCGAAATATCTGTGACAAAATATCGATATCGAAATCTGTTCCGTAATAGACAGAGTATTGAATATTCAGTACTCCATGACTGATATTTCTATCACCTGTGATCGAAGACTTATTCAGTACTCTTATCTCTTAGGACAGTGAGACTGTCACGTTCTTGCAACTTTCTCTTCCACTTCGTGAGTTTGCACATGCGCATGATACAATAACAGCAATCGGCGGTGATATTTGATTATTTTTCGTGATATTTTGTTGAATATTATCTTTTGCAAAGTGATGATTTATTGCACAGTTATTAACGGAATTATAATAATAAAATCATGAGTCTGATATTTTGTTTTCATAGTTGGTCTGTATATATTATGTTTTATAAAATGTATTCCCCATGATCTTTACATTTTCATATAACTGTGAATTTATATTAACTTATATATACTTTCCACTTAAATTTTACGTAGTAACAATGTTTTTTACTAAGGAAGAGACTAGTGAAGTGCTTTGTGTGAAGTGTAGCATTGAATAGGGCAGAAACATGGACATTACGACGAAGTTTAGAGAAACGAATAGAAGGATTTGTAATGTGGATATGGAGAAGGATGGAGCATGTGAGATGAACAGATAGAGTAAGAAACGAAGCTGTGTTGGAAAGAGTGCATGAAGAAATAATGATGCTGAAACCGATCAGAAAGAGCAAAAGGAATTGGCTGGGTAACTGGATGAGGAGGAACTGCCTTCTGAAGGATGATGCACCGGAGGAAATGGTGATTGGGAGAGGAGTTCGAGGCAGAAGAAGATATCAGATGATAGACGACATTAAGACATAAGGATCATATGCGGAGACAAAGAGGAATGCAGGAAATAGGAAAAAGACTGGAAAATGTTGGGTTTGCAGTCAAAGATCTGCCCTTGGGCAGAACACTGTCAATGAATGAATATTTTTTTCAGATATATTTTTAATACCAAACTGAAGAGTTAAAGGAGCTTACAACATTACTTGTAGTAACTCACCTGTACTTCTCTCATTTATGTATGATCCAGTTTCAGTGTATAGCGCTAAAGGTGCGTACACACTTAGCGAACGAACAACGAACGAATGATAAAGCAAAATTTTGTTGTTCATTCGCTGTTTGGAGCAACGTACAAATCATCAGCAAAGGTCAGAAAATATTCACGTTCACTGATTATCCGCAATAATGGCAGACAAAAATATATTTATAGCAAGTGCAGCCGTTGTTATTATAGGGAGTTTAATAAAAAAGAAAGTTAAAAAATAAAATGCCATGGTAGCAGACGCCACTCTACGCAAGTCGTAATCAATAAAGAGGCACTGACTTGTTTCCTGATTTACGTCGAATGGAATAGAGACAGTTTCACAACTTCCGTCGCATTTCAGAAACAGACTTCGAAATATTACTGTGCAAAATAGGGCCCAATATTTCCAAGAAAGACACAGGCTGGTGAGAAGCAATACCTATTCAGGAAAAGCTAGCATTAACACTTCGATATCTTGCTACAGAGGATTCGTATACAAGTTTAATGTATTTATTGAAAGTGTCGAAACAGCTGATTACCAGGATTGTTCCAGAAGTATGTACAGCTATAACTGGGGAACTAGAAGATTTTATTAAGGTACGACTGCAAGACAGGGGAAAGTTTCAATATACGGATACCTCACTGCCAATAATTATCTTAAAATACTAAAAAGAGAGATTTGTTTGTGGTTGTCGAATGCGCATCATGCTTACGAAAAGGCACTTTTCAGTGCCAATAATTTATTTTGTGTGTACGAGGTTGGAGCTTTGTTTTCTTGTGGGCATCAATTTGTCCAAAAGGATCGACATATGTTTATGTGCGAACCAAGTTGTATTGTATTGTATTTATTCATTCCCTGTACAATCTATTACAGATTATAGGTTCGTCATTAGATACAAACACAAAATACAAACTGAAAAAAAAAAACACACACGCACGCACGCACACACACACAAAATAAGATTTCTAGTATGAATTTCGTTGATTTCTAGTATGAATTTAATTTTAACACTCTTAAGTTTTCCAAAGAATAGTAAAACTGCCAAAAGATATAATAAATAACAAGATATATAATACATTTTCCGTTTGCAAGACATTAATTATATAAATTAACATAGATTAGGTAAGAACAAGATAGTCCTACATTATTATCAATATTGTTTGGAGAAAAAATTATGTGCAACTCGTACACTTCATCACTCCCAATTCCAGATCGCTTTGTGGACTTCTGTCTTTCTCTCCGGAATGATGTCAGTAGGGACTCAGTTTTCTTTTTGACTTCTGCTCCCTACAATAAACAAAAAATATGTATCCACTGAAAATAAATAAACAAAAATAATTTTCAAATTTTGCACGTGTTTGACTCGCCCACTTTACAGCTGAACATATTTCAAATAGCTTCCCAAAGATCATGTTTGCTTACTTTATTGTGGTAAGTAGGATGCTTGGGATTCCATAAAGTTTCCTGCTCCCTATATGCATTAATAAGATTTATAACAGCGTCTTCCATCCACTCCAGTTTCGACATCCTGTTGGTGAAATTGAACTAAGCGCTGCGTTCTGCTACAAACTACAAGCTAGTGGCAAATCCCGTCCACAAATAATACCAACTTCCTTTGACAAGTGACGGATCACTTCCAAAGGCAAACCAAACTATTGATTTGCCTTTGATGCGACGTACACACATTCTGATTTCAATCAGCGAATGCATTTGTTTGTTGTTCATTCGTTGTTCATTCGCTAAGTGTGTACGCACCTTAACACGAACATACCAATGCATTAATTTAAATAATTAAAATTAAAATGAAATTATTTGTAATAAGTTCATAATGTTTATGGTTATTAACTCTTAGGAAGTCTCACACAGTTCTTCGTAACATTAGTACTTGTGTGCGGTGTTACTACGGCCCAAGTAATAGGTCTAATCATTGTTCTGGACTTGCTATTTACTGATACCGTATTTGTCTAGATATTGTTAAAATCATAAACTTGCAAGTAATTTTCAACTTTTAAATACCATAATATGGGGTAGTTAGCAAAAACTGACAATTTTATAAATTCCAAAAACATCTGACATCTAGCAGACACTGCGCCATCAAATCGTTCTCATTGCCCTTGCGCACTTTTAAAACAGGCCTAAATTTACACATAAACAGGATAATTACATTTGAAAATAAAGGATACCAAACGTAAATCATGTTAATTCACTCTGTGTCACTGAACGTTATGCCTTTCCGAATTTTCGAAGCATTTCTCACAAGCCAGTAACAGTACCTACAGTATTAACACCGAACAAGACAAAACTGGCTATTTCTGTAAAGACAAAGCTTGACATTCCTGAAAGGTAATGAAGATCACAGCGTTTTAAACGAAACAATTTCCGACATATAATATATTCAAAATAGAGGTGGGATTTTTGTATATTCTAAAGAGTTCTTAAGGATTAGGCTACTTAATTACAGTATATGGTTTAATCAGGGCAACATTAATTAGATACCTTTATTTTTAATTGCGTATGCAAGTAAACCTATCTGAATGTGTAAATTTACACATGGGGTACGCATTATTATATCCATTGGTATTACTTTGCAGCTACAATAACTTGCAACATAAAAATGACTCTATACTTACCTCTATATTCTAGCGCACTGTTGTAACCCCGTCTTCCCCCACTTGTTACAAATATACACTCGAGAGATCCGGAGAAACTGATGATTTCTCTAGTAATTCGCCTTGAATCTATCTCATGTCATGTTTGTAATAAGTAACAAGTGGGGAGGGGCAACAATGGCGCATTACGGGTATCAAACGAATTTTTGCCAAAATAATTTGTGGCTGCAAACTGAGACCACATGTTTAGCACTATATATATCGCACAAAACCCAATGAAGGAAAAGAAAACTATAGCGTTTCTGGATAGTTACCGAATCACTTGATAATTTTAGATGTAGTTTGTTATGGAGAAAATGACGTTAAGTGATTATTTTTGTCTTTTTTATTGTATATAACACGGTGAGCAAATTATTTGACCAAACTAGTGTTGAGGTAGTTTCATACTTCGCTTATACACCTTGCATATACAAATCTGTGACAGGTCAGGTTTGGTTAATTTAGGCTTTGTTATTTCTTGCATATACAACTGTATCTACACAAAAAAAAATCCTTATAAATTCAACGTTTTTCACTTCCGAAATTACCGCAAATATCTCAGTGCTAGTTTGATCCAATCAACTGCATTTCCACAAAAAGAAATTCCTTATAAATGCAACGATTTTCACTTCCGAAATCGCCGAAACTACTTCAGCGCCAGTTTCACCATCTCATTATAAATGATGTAGTGATTCAGTGATTTAAATAATAACACCACTGCTTACAAGTACTTATCTTGTGTGTAATCCTGTCTGAACAACTGTTTTGTTTTGTAATTATTTTCCAATGTTTTTCCGAATAACTATGTTCGATTAATTTTTATTCTGTGACTCAATATTATAATGCTAATTCAAGACTACAAATAATGTATCCACTAGCTTATATTAGGCCTATATACAATAAAAAGGATCAATTTTTAAAACGATGAAGATAATCACATAACCTGATTTTTCTCCATACCCAACTACATTACTTAAAGATAAAATTATCAACAGATTCAATACCTACAATATACTCTCTTGGTACATGAGCTTAACTTTTGGTAAGTATTTTATTTGTTAATGGGTTATTGAGTTATTTTACGACGCTGTATCAACATCTAGGTTATTTAGCGTCTGAATGGAATGAAGGTGATAATGCCAGTGAAATGAGTCCAGGGTCCAGCACCGAAAGTTACCCAGCATTTCTTCATATTGGGTTGAGGGAAAACCCCGAAAAAACCTCAACCAGGTAACTTGCCCGCGCGTATGGCCGCGAAACCAGGTGGCCCGGGTTCGATTCCCAGTCGGAACAAGTTACCTGGTTGAGGTTTTTTCTGATGCTTTCCCTCAACCCAATATGAGCAAATGCCAGGCAACTCTCTGTGCTGGACCCCGTACTCATTTCACCAGCATTATCATCTTCATCTCAGTCAGATGCTAAATAACGTTAGATGTTGATATATAACGTCGTAAAATAACTACTAAACAAAAAAAATATCGGTGTGACAAAATATTGGTGTAATTCATGCATATTTAGCTTACTTGTCAATATTATAAAAATATCGGTGTGACAAAACCACCGATAAAAGTCACAGATATTTGTCACAGTCACAGTTGTCACAGATATCAGTACTTGAAAATAATGATTAAGCTCATTCTCTATATGCATGTGATGTATACAGATTCTGCAAAATACATAATCAGTATTGGCTAAAATATATTTGACGTATAAATAAAATAGTAAACAGCTATACGTATATTGATACTGAAATATTTCGTTCTGTATATCATTCGTAAAGGGCTTTATTTCTTCAAAACACAGAATGTCTAATACGAATTGTTTTCAGATAAGAAAGCAGAAAATAAAGGCTTTGCCTCCAAACATGCAAATTGTGTTTAATCATTTTATTATGAAATAATATATAACACAGATTATTCCAGGAAATTGATAAGATTCATATGGATTAAGGCATAATCTGAAATATGTGGAAACTTGTGAAATATTTGAGAAAATTAGTTTCATGGAAGATAAATAATGTTATGGCAGATCATAGTTCATAGTAAATAGTGTAAATGCTCATTTTATAACTGTAAGTCCAGGAAATGATAAGAAAGTTGCAATATGGAACATGTAATGGGAATCAAGATGTGAGGGGACAGTAGATGTGCTACTCAACAGTGTGCGTAGGCTACTTTCAGTGATTTCTGTTATAGTGAAATAAACTCATCTCTTTTAAAAACAAAACTGTATTGTTACTATTATTATTATAATTATTATAATTATTATTATTATTATTATTATTATTATTATTATTATAATTATTATTATTTTTTATAAATTTCCTTCTTAACACTGTTACAGGACTTGCAAATCTTCCATCAGTTCTGAATAAACCTAGATATCAGTTTGAACCATCGTTCAATCAGGAATCAAAATAACCAGTGCTCCAACATTAAATGCCGATGATCAAGTCATAATATCCAATTCAGAGAATAATTTACAAAGAGGATTATATACATTAAATGAAATATTAAAAGATTTTGGGATGGAAATTTCTGCACAAAAATCAAAAGTAATGGCATTTTTAGGACAAGACCCAGTCAGAAGTAAGATAATGCACAATAACCAATGCCTCTAACAAGTACAAAATTTCAATTATCTTGGTTGTGAAATATCTTATCAAAATGAAAAAGCTGTGAACAAGAAAATTACCAAATTTACACAAATTCTAGGAATAATAAACAATACATTAAAAGCTAAATTAGTACAAAAATCTACAAGAATAAAAATATATAATACACTAGCATTACCCTCCCTTTTATACAGAAGTGAGATTTGGACATTAAAGAAAAAAGACATGAACAGAATCAAAGCAACGGAAATGAAATTTTTCAGGAGGACAGCAGGATATACTCTTTTAGACCGAAAAAGGAATGAAGAAATTTTAAAACAATTGGAAGTAGAGTCAGTACAAGAAAAAATCAGCAGATACAAATTAAATTGGCTAGATCATGTAAGAAGAATGGAAAATTCAAGAATCCCAAAAAATATGATACAGTATAAACCTAGAGGACATCGTCGACCAGGAAGACCTTTTAGAAGACTGCTAGATGGGGCCAAAACAGGTCTACAGAGGCCTAATTCGTGAAGGATGATGATGATGATTATTATTATTTTATTTCAAATCAAAACACGAAGGATGTCAGTGTTTAGGTAATAAAATCAAGGAAAAACAGCTAATACTATTCTTGATTGTTAATGCCTCTAATATACGTAAAATGCTCTGCCAGTATATCTATATATTCATAATGAACCACTTACATCAATTCCCGACTTCACCACAGGAAAGCTGATACGCACTGGAGTGTCTTCAACCTTTATCTCTGTTTTTATATCATAGCTTTGGCCAAGGTATTCTGTCTTCATGCCTGTCATTTCCAAATGAGACATATTTCCTTCCTACAGAACAGAAAGACATTATGAACAGGTTTATTAAACTATTTTAAAGCTGACTTTATGTGCAATAGCCATCAATCTACTTCTGAATGGCAGTCACTGGCTAACTCTTAAAAACAGAGGGAAAAAAATTCAGAACAAAGTTTAAGGCGGAATAGCAACGAGATATTAAGGCCAGAGGAAATGAGTGATAATAGACCACATGTCACTTATGAATAAAATTTGGGTACTGTAGTATTTTCTTACTTGCTTAAGACTTTCAAAGAACCTGGAGGTTCATTACTGCCCTCAAAGAAGTCCATCATTGGTTCCCAGTGTGAGCAAGATTAATCCAGTCCATATACCACCTCCCTCATTGTAATATTATCCTCCCATCTACGTCTCGGACTCCCCAAAGTTCTTTCTCCCTTAGGACTTCTGAATAATACTCCACAGGCATATCTGGATTCACCCATATGTTCTACATGCTCTGCCCATCTCAAATGTTCCTAATTATGTTTGGTGAAAAATTCAGTGCACGCAACTCTACATTGTGTAACTTTCTCCATTTTCCTGTAACTTAAGTTGTCTTCTTCTTAATGGTGCAACAGCCCAGAAGAGGCTTAATCTCCTCGATGAACTCCTTCCATCCATCTCTATCCTCCGCACATTGTCTCCAATTCCTTATTCCAAACCTTGACAAGTCTCGGTTTACACCAGGAGTCGTCATCTCAGTGCACTATGGTGCAGGGACAGTTTGCTCGCTAGCTCAGTTCTATCCCTTAGACATCAACGGTGCAGCAAGAGGTGGGGGGAAAGAATCGGGTGAAGACAGTGGCGTCCATTCACTTGTTCAACTCTTTTAATCAGTCTCTTATAATTATAATAAACACGGAAGAAGCATGTGCTTAATTTATTTTAACAGGAACTGTGTAATAAGTAGGCCTACACTACTTTTCAGTTTAAGACAAGAAACAAGTTGTATTTTTCCGTTATGTATTGTGTTGGATTTGAAAGTAAATAATTTTTTTTATACTAAAGTAATTGAGAACTTACAGACCTATAGGCCTCATGCATTTTCCACTATTACGAAATATTAAAAAAATCGAATCCATTAGTAATATTTAAATCATGTCATCCTATTCCTTTGTTCAAGTGTCGTCAATAAAATAAAATTAATTATCCTTTTTTATCTGACACTATATATCACAAAACCAATTATTTCTTATTATGTATAACATATGAAACATATTATCGTTTCTGTTACAAGGCTAAAGTAGGCTTAAATTATTTTATTACAATGTAAGTAATAAATTATAAAATTTATTTTCGCTGTTCATTAACATTGGTTTTCCTGAATTTTTATATCACTTTTTAGTTTAAGACAACAAGCTAGTTGTACTTTTTCGTTACCGGTATGTATTGCAGCAGTTTTGACAGCAAACAGTTTTTTTTTCATATTAAAGTAATTGAGAACTTACAGACCTATTACGCATTTTCACTGTTACAAAATATTAAACAAATCGAATCGATTACTAATATTTAAACCGTGTCATCCTATTCATTTATTTAAGTGTCGTCAATAAAATAAAATTAATTAGCCATTTTTATCTGACACTATATATCACAAAACCGATTATTTGTTATTTTGTATAACATATGAAACATTTGTCGTTTGTGTTACAAGACTCAAGTAGGCCTAAATTATTTTATTACTACGTAAATAACAAATGATAAAAATTATTTTCGCTGATTATTAGCATTGGTTTTCCTGGATTTTTGAATTCGTTTTCCCCTCACTAACAGGTTTATGTTAGGTGTCAATGCTCGTATAGAATACAATCGAAAAAGTCATTGTAAATTACGGTCAGAAAGTTGGCTTCTGTGATGGGATGCGTTGGCTTGGCTCGACACACTGCACACTGCTACCTCCTCAGCCAGCATCTCAGTTCTCCGAACTAGTATGCAGGCCAGTTGACGATGGCTGGTTTACACAATCCACCATCTGGATCGTGGTCCACTTCATCCATCTTATACTCAAATATTTTCATAAACACCTTATCTTCGAACGTCCTTAACATATGTTCATCTCTCAAAGTGACAGTCTATCTTTCACAACCATACAGAACAACCGGTAATACAGTATAACTGTTTTATAAATTCAAAATTTCAGCTTATTTGAAAGCAGGCTGAATGACAAAAGCTTCACAAGCAGGCATTTCCAATATTTATTCTTCTTTTAATTTCCTTTGAAGTGTCATTTACACTTCTTATGTTGCTTCAAGGAATTTCAATTTTTCGACCTATTCAAAGGATAAATTTCTAATTTTTATATTTCCATTTTGTACTATGTTCTGGTCAAGAGATAATTATATACGTACTTTGTTTCTTTCGGGATTTACTTCCAAACGTACCTCTTTACTTCCTTCAAGTAAAATTGCCGAATTTTACTTAATAGTTTGTGAATTTTCTACTAAGACATTCACGTCATCTGCATAAACAAGCAGCTAATGTAACCCATTCTATTCCAAAACTTTTCTATTATCCAGGTCTTTCCTAATGGCATATTCTAAAGCAAAGTCACAAAGTAAAGGTGATAGTGCATGTCCTTGTTTAGCCCGCAGTGAATTGGAAAAGCATCAGACAGAAACTGGCCTCTATGGACTCATTGTACGTTTCACTGAGACACATTTTAATTAAATGAACTAGTTTCTTGGGAATACCAAATTCAATTAGGATATTACATAAAACTTCTCTCTTAAACGAGTCATATCACTTCTTAAAATTCACGAACTAGTGATGTACCAAGACCTCATATGCCCATTTTCTCCAGTATTTGTCGAATACAAAAAAATCTGATCAATAGTCCATCTATTACTCCTAAAACCACACTGATGATCCCTAATAATTTCATCTAAATATGGCGTTAATCTTCTCAAAAGAATATTGGACAAAATATTATATGACGTCAATAAAAGTGATATTCCTCGAACGTTACTACAATTAGTCTTTTTACCCTTCTTAAGATAGGTGCAAATAAGGACTCCTTCTATTGTTCTGTTAAATTTCCTTTTCCCATATAGGAAGTACACACATAAAATTTACTAGGTAATGAGTTTCTATCCGCTTGTATTGATTTTGCTGGAATTTGACCAATACGTGGAGACTTGTACTTTTTCAGCTTTGGCATTCCATTCAAGGGTACATTCTTGAACACAGACACAATAGATTTTCCCACCCAGACCATATCTGAACTTATGGAAATTAAATCCTTTTAATAGCAATTCCATACCTCTTCTCCCAGAAAATACTATCACTGGTTCTTCCATTAACCCTCAAATTGGCAAAACTTCATCTCTCACACTAGTTTATTAAACGATGTCGAACTTTACAGAAAACAACTATCGGAATGTCCATAATTTATACATTTTACAATTATAATATAGTATTGTGAAATTTTGGTTAAATTTAATTTTCCTACAATTTTTTTCTATTGTTCTACTAAAATTATAGCATATAGCCTATTAACCTGTTGTATCCTATAAGATACTTTGTGAATTTAAGGGTTAAGTAGGAGGATACAGAGAAAATTATGAATCTGTAAATAAATTAAATGGTTTACAAATAGAAGCAAGCAACAATTTAATTAATTAATTTTAGTACTACTGGAGAATTAATTCTTTCGAGTATTTACTATTTCGGAATTTTTTATTTTGTGGATGTTCGACTTCGGGATTTCGTCATTTCGTGATTTTGATTTTCGAGATTTTGACCCAGAATGGAGCTATTCACATGCCATATTTCCACAAATTGGTTTATACTAGAATAAACCGACTCTTCTATTAAAAAACAGTATTACTATTTTTCTACACACTTACATCTTGAGAAATTAATAGCTCAGTATACCAGGTCCAAATTCTCAACCTATGCACAGCATTCATGTTGCTCTAAGAGATATATATAAAATACAAAGTTACAATGAAACCCTCTTCCTAGGAAGAATAGGTTCGTCCAGTCTTTCGAGATTAATGCCTGTTCACACACACGCACGCACGCACACACACACACACACACACACACACAAACATTGATTATCTTGATTACCGGTACAAAACTTTTAACACTTTATCACTTCGGAATATGAATTATACAGCTTTCGCGTGTTAAATATTATAGTACCTGGTTGACGACTTTCAACGTGTTATGGGCCATTTCCAGAATTGGGTGGTGCTTGTCTTGGCATCTTTTGTTTGCATTTCCTGTGGCGGTGTGTTGTATAGTGTAATGTGGAGTCAAAGAATGTGTGTGTTCTGAAACTGAGTTGTGTGTTGAGAATTTTATTTGGATGTGTTTTTGTGTGTCTATATATTTCATAATGTTGTACTGTATTTAATTTCTGGCCTTTTGGTTGAATATGTATAATTTCCATGTCTGTCTTTATGTCGCTGTAGGTATTGTTAGTATTTGTGATGTGTTCTGCATATGTGGAAGTGTTTTGTATATTTTGTTATGGCTGTCATGTGTTTGCAATGATCTGCCTGTCTGCCCTATGTAGAAGTTGTTGCAGGTATAGCATGCTAACCACACCTACAGCGACATAAACACAGACATGGACATTCTACATATTCAACCAAAGAGCCAGAAACTAAACACACTAGAACAATACGAAATATACAGAAGCACAAAAACACATTCAAATAAATTCTCAACACACAACACAATTTCAGAACACATACACTCTTTGACTCCACATTACAATACACAAACACAACCCCACAGGAAACGCAAACAAAGGACGCCAAGACCAGCACCAAGCAGTTCTGAAGAAACAGGCTGAAACTAGTCAACCAGGTGATATCTGTAGACTGTTAGTGAACACTTACATCAACTTCAGACTTTAACACAGGAGAGTTGATAGGCATTGGAGAGTCTTCAACTTCAGTTTTCACCAAAGAAAAGCTAAAAGGAACATTTATGTCTGATGTGAGATCACAGCTGTGGTCCGTGCATTCTGTCTTCGTGCCACCCACTTGCAGATTCAGTAAATTTCTTTCCTACAGGACAAAAAGGCATCATAAGAAATAACTTCATTTTGATATTTTAAAGTTGATATTGTATAGTAGCCATCAATCTCGTTCTGCATGGCAGTCATTTGCTACCAATTTCTGAAGAAAATTTAAGGCAGATTGAGAATCGAAGGAAAAATCTAAATTATGGTTTATTTAACGATGCTCGCAACTGCAGAGGTTATATCAGCATTGCCGGTGTGCCAGAATTTTGTCCTGGAGAAGTTCTTTTAGATGCCAATAGATCTACTGACATGAGCCTGTCGCATTTAAACACATTTAAATGCCATCGACCTGGGCCGAGATCGAACACGCAACCTCGAGCATAGAAGGCCAGCGCTATACCAACTACGCTACCGAAGCGAAAGAACTAAACCTTAACGAACACAAGCAACGACTAATAATAAGAGGTCAAGTATTTCTTCTGAAAATAACCCAAATATTATAATAAGTGTAGAAAAGTTCCATTTATATCCTAGACCGAGTGCGATGGTTTTTTCGAGTAGGACATTTTATTATTTAGGACAATACAAAGTGCAATTACAAAACACCTATCAATAGTACCAAAATTTGGAAATAGCAATCCCAATAAAATGTTATTCAGAATACAGACTGCAATCAATAACTCTTACAAACGTCACTACAATATTTCGATTTTTCTCTTATTGAACACTGCACAATTCTACGTCCTTAAACAACCATCATCAGATTGTCGATACTGGTTAAAGAGAAGTGGAGCTACAAAGATTTAAAACACAATAATGACATAAAACAAATAAATCCTGTATCATAACGGGGAATCTTTGCATATATTTAACACTCCTTTTCCAATTACGCCAACAACATTACTGCCACCTATGAAGACTAATTTGATCAATGCCTGCTCAATCTTCAACTTGGTCCTTAATTCGCATCTACGTGGTTTTAATTTTTAAAGATTTGCAAATGGAATTAAGCAATCAACCACAACTCTGCAGTACAATTACATGTTAACGCGTGTGATTACCTGGACTTGAACATTGTCATATCTCTAGGGTTGCCAACCCGCCCATATTTCCCGGGATCTACGGTTTTTCCCCTAATTTTTAACATTCTCATGGCTCCCGTATTTTTGTTCTATTTGAGTACTTTTCTCCCTTATTTTTGCATAAAGTAAAAATGATTATTCTATTTTTGTAGGCTGTGATTTTGTTGTTTAAGAGATGCTTCAAAATGTGCAGCATTTGTACAAAGTAATGGTTGCCAAAAATTGGATTTTAGTGCTTGCCTGTTTAAAATCAAACAATATTAATATTATAAATTTGGAAAATTGTTACACAAAAAGTTTATTATAATCATATCAAGTGGTAATGTTCATACATAGAGGATGTTTCATCTCATGAACAATAATTGGACAGATGTTCGAAATAGGAGCAAAACACATATAATGATATCAGAGCTGCAAACTACAGTAGACTTCAACTGTTACACATGACAAAATCTGTCTCAAAATATACTTCATTTACGCCTAGTTACCGACATGTAGAATAAAGCCGTTTTTAGCAACTGAACGAAATAATTCGCCAATTTCCTATGTAAAATTTTGTCGATTCCTTAGTCTCCCGTATTTCCTCCAAAAAAAAAAGTGTATCTCTATTCAAAGCTTCTAATCTCATCCAGCTGTTTCATTATTGACACTGGTTTACCTGTCAGCAACTGGCACTATACAATGCATCAATATCGATCAACAGAGTAAAATGAGGTTATAATTGTAGGACATCACATAGCACATCGGATAACTACAATTATATCTCAGAAATTATAATTCAAAACAAAATGTTATGTGCTGCTTGAATGAGCAATGTACAGAGCACAATATGAAATCCGATATTTAACTAAATTAAGTACAGAACTGACAAACAGAGCTACAAGAATTTCACCATATTTTACCCATCATCTGTTTAGGTGAAGATTCATTCAATACAGTCCTCAGCTACTGAACTTATAAATTACCCTAGTAAAAGAGCATCATGATTCATAATTCAAAATATTTATGACAAGGTGTCGAATAAGAGGAGCAACTCTCGACTTTTATAGACTTGACAAGTATAATACGGTAATAATGTTAATAATGGTAATAATAATAATAATAATAATAATAATAATACTTACTTACTGGCTTTTAAGGAACCCGGAGGTTCATTGCCGCACTCACATAAGCCCATTGGTCCCTATCCTGAGCAAGATTAATCCAGTCTCAACCATCACATCCCACCTCCCTCAAATCCATATTAATATTATCTTCCCACCTACGTCTCGGCCTCCTCAAAGGTCTTTTTCCCTCCGGCCTCCCAACTAACACTATATGCATTTCTGGATTCGCCCATACGTGCTACATGTCCTGCCCATCTCAAACGTCTGGAATAATAATAATAATAATAATAATAATAATAATAATAATAATGATAATAATAATAATGATCCATAACTTTGTGTGTAGCGTGGCATTGTATGGTGCACGCACAGATATTGACATTACGACGAAGTGAAGAGAATCAATTAGAAGCATTTGAAATATGGATAAGTATGCAGAAGAATGGAACGTGTGAAATGGAGAGACAGAATATGAAATGAAGCTGCGTTGGAAAGAGTGAGTGAAGAAAGAATGATGCTGAAACTGGTCAGAAAGAGAAAATGGAATTGGTTGGGTCACTGGCTTAGAAGAAGCTGCGTACTGAATGAACCATTGAAAGGAACGGTGAATAGGAGAAAAGTTCGCAGCAGAAGAAGATATTAGATGATAGACGACATAAAGATATATGGATCATATGCGGAGACGAGGAGGAAGGCAGAAGGAAAGATACGTATGTATGTATGTATGTATGTATGTATGTATGTATGTATGTATGTATGGGCTATTCCATATGAAATCGATCAGTAAAAAACCTCGCATTTTTTTATATTCTAATTTTTTCCCTACTTAGCCTATACAAGGTGCTGAGGGGAGTGCATTTTCAAAAATATACTATCGAAAGTCAAATGGTTTTCGTATTATTGAGCGACAAATTTAGCGTATTTTATAAAAACAAGACTCTTTCAGCGCTGAGAACTCTGCAACCATTTACTGCAGAACATTTGAACGAGAGCTTATTTTGAAGCTGACATCTGGTAGGTTATGTTAAGAAGTAATCCTTATTTTTTATTGTACACAGAGAGACAGATAATCTGATTTTACTTGCTTTTAGGCTTTTTGGCCATTTGTAAAAATGTAAAAAAATATTGAGAAAAAAACTTTGCATTATTAAGAGGAATTCGGCATTGTATGCTTAGTGCCTTGGCAATAAGTTTCGAGGGTATTAAATAAATTATTTTCACATGCCTAGACTTGAACGGTGCAGTACCGCACCAAGACCGCACGGACTGGCCGAGAGCTGAAGATAAACGAGCATTGGGCGTCATTTTACTCCTGTGTTTATGAAAACTTGTGATAAAGCTAGCCCAGCCATGACTGCTAGACGACACATCACGCGTTTGTCTCCTGGCCTTGCTTGTCTCGACTACCTCCTGTCTCACAGTCAGCTGGTTAGTTCACGCGCGTACTATTTATTTTCTTTATTTCATATTTTCAATACTTTCCTATTAACATAACATCAGTAAAAATTATGTGTTTATTTGTACTTTCAATGCGGAATCTAACCATATCTTTTAAAAATATTTTTTCGTGGCCAAAGGCGTCTTAATGAAGAAAAATCTAAATTTCTCCATTTCCATAAAAAGTAAGAAAACCTGTTTATATGTCCATATAAACTTTAACTTCTCAGCATCAAAATAAATCATGATTTTGATCAATGGGTGAAAGGGTTTCGGAGCCACAACAGTTTAAAGTTGCTAATTTTATAAAAATACGATAAATGTAAATATTATTAATTTAAACACTATTAAGTTCTGATGCCTCAAACTTTGCACAAAGCATTATATCACAGTTGTCTACGGACAGAAAAAGTTTCATTGTATTTAAAAATTGCAAGGTCAATTTTCTCTATATTTCGGTCGATTTGAGATGGAATAGCCCGTATGTATGTAGTATGTATGTATATAGCTATGTATGCATGCATGCATATATTACATAATCTACTCATAACTAATGATGAAGTTGCGTTTACCTTTAGGGTAATGCTAATTGTATGGGTAGATAACTAGAACATTACAAAAAGGGATTTCTAATTGAATATGAAGAAAAAAAGAATACATAAGCGATGGTACTACTGATCAATTGCGGATTAATGACAATAAATGTGAACAGTACAAAGCTTTAGGTACATTAGATCAGTTATTTAAAGAAATAGACAAACTGATTTATATATGGACACAAGGATAATCTTAACAAAGCAAGCTGTCAGTTTACTCAATTCACTTTTATGGAGAGAAAACATTATAAACAGGACTAAAATTTTAACATATAACAGGATGGTAACAATTATTGTATTTCGTGTGCGCCAAAGCTTGGATGCTAACTAGGAAACGTAAAAATAAATTGTTCGTCACTGAGCTGGTATTTTATGATGCTCGACAACAGTATATAATTATATCAAGAGGAGATAAAGTGAGAAATATTACAATAGGAGATAAATTGCAAGTGAAGATCGGTAGTCAAAATTGTATGATCATGTAATACGAAGTGAAGAAAATGAATTAAATAAAGAAGTTTTGAAATGGAACCCATCTGAAAGGAGGCAAGGAAAGCCACAAACTACATGAAGAAACGTGAAGAAGAGAAACTTTGCAGGAGATTTTTGGACCCAGGCATCTGGGCAAAAAAAAAAATGTGTTTAAGGGCTGAGGAAACCTGTATACAGGTTGATTCACGAGGATTGACCGCCACTTATGGAGCTTATTTCCGAAGACATTCTGAACAAAAAATATCAAACATGTGTGCCAATCTCAATAATTTCAGAATTACACTAATTTGAAGTTGTTTGTAAAATACAATTATTTTTTTATTTTAAGGGTAAAAGAACATTACAAATAAAGAATTATCTATTCAGGAGTATCATTTCTTTACTTATTCCGAAGCTAAATGTGTGTTGTGAATTCCACAGTTGCTTCGTACAATTTTTTCTTTTCGATTTTTAACTACAAAATTTAATTTTCTTACGCATTTATCACAACATTTGTTATAAATCACGCCACTCTTGTAATTTCTTCAAGAGTATAGATTAGAATGATGTAATTTTTAGTTAAAAATTGGAAAACAAAATCTGTACAAATCAATTAAAAACACAGTTTTAGCTTCAAAACACTAGCCACTTAAAGAAAGGATACCTGTGAATAGTTCGATCTCTATTTGCATCATTCTTTTACTCTTTAAACAAAAAAGGCATTTTACTAACAACTTGAAATTAATGTAACTCTGAAAATAATGACATTAGGACATTTGTTCATATGACCTTTCTTTCTCAGGATGTCTTCGGAAATAAGCTCTGTAAGTTCCGGTAAATCCTCATGAATCACAGAAATATTCCTGTATATATAAAATAATCCATGGTGCAAAATTTAAAATACGACTAAGGCCAATCAGCTGACAGTTGGCCTAATACCAACCTACCCGCTAGAAGGTCCTCCAATCAGTACTGAGGATAACATGTGGTCTGCACATTGATCCCAAGACTGTTCGAGCTGAATTCTGAGGCCAGATCACATTAGACCTACTCACTGTGGCTTTGTATTCCTGGACCATGATGCAGGGTGAGCATCGGTCACAGAGACTAGCAGAACATTGTGTGAAAATTCCTTCCTATATCCAGACTCGAATCCACGCACAATTCATACCACCAGTCCAAATTATGGTGTGACAATCTAATTTATCTCTTCGATATAAAGTGGAAAATGTGTGCACCACTTCTTCCAGTGTTAGAAAAATAAATAAAAATAGAGAAATAAACAGTAATGTTTTCAGTGTACCTCTGATAAAGCCTTATTCTCTTCTGTTTCATGTGTGTTATCATGTGGTTGTAAGCCCAACGGGTCAACCTCAGGTTCCATCTTGATCATATCCATCAGAACTGAAAAAAGTGTTTTGTAATTGAAAGTCATTTAAACAGAGCAGTTGGGACACACTTATTACAAGCTGCTATGAACTACTACTTCACAGGTTTCTAAACTTGTCGCAAACTAAAGACACCATACACGAAAAATTAGGTACTGTATTTATTTCACTAAAGACAATATACAAATCTCACACGTATATTGAAGGTGGATGGCCATCTTACAGAGACACTCAAGATGAGTGTAAACAGTATTTTAAACAAAAAAGAATAACTCTAAGTAGTAAACAGGGAACCGATTTTCTTGTGCCTACTGCTATAAAATCGTGGCCGGGTAGCTCAGTTGGTAGAGCAGCTGACTACGGACTGGAAGGTCTGGGGTTCGATCCCAGGTGGTGACAGAATTTTTTCTCATTGCCAAACTTTCAGAACGGCCCCAAGGTTCACTCTGGCTGCTATAAAATTGAGTACCGGGTCTTTCCCGGTGGTTAAAGGCGGTCAGAGCGTGATGCCAACCACACCACCTCATCCTAGTGCCGAGGTCATGGAAAGCAAGAGGCTCTACCTCCATGCCCCCCCAAGTGCCTTCATGGCGTGTTACGGGGATACCTTTACCTTTTTACTCCTATAAACTAGGATATGCTTGCCATACTGCACACTGGTCATCCGTGAATTAACACTAACACAATGTTGAGCCAAGTAGGCCTAAGGAAATCTTGCTTTGGTTAGGGCCTAGTTAAAAAGTAAAAAAAAAATTGTTAAAAGTTTAAGACTTGCCTGAAGTTTCAGGACAACAAAGCTAAAATGGTGGTAAAAAATAAATATATACCCCACTTACCATAAATGGATGTTGGTTGTGACATATTAGACCATTATCAATATCATTATATAGTAACGATTGATGCTTTAAGCAATATCTACTTGTTTCTCCAAATCTGAGAAATGCCACAGTCATTAAAAAAATCAAATCTGTGTTTGCCAGGTGTGGCATACCACTTACACTCTACTGATGGACCTCTTTGCTTTGATTCTGAGTTATTAAAAGAATTCTATAAGGAGTGGGCTCTTGTGCATATTATGTCCAGCCCACAGTCTCGCAGATATGCGGTTAAATCAGTAAATAAAATTTTTAAAAGATTTATTGATGCAGGGGAAGAACCTTATTAGAAGACTTAATCAAATTTCGTAACAGACAAGGAGGTATTATTTATTCTTCTAACTCAAATCTTATGGTCAGGAATCTTCGTATTAATATTCCTAGTTAATTCAATTATTTCAAACCCGAACTTACTTATAAAAGGAACCGGGAATTACTTGTTTAAAAAACACAGACAATGAAACAATACTATGATAAACTGGCTCGCCTAAGATCCCCATTCAAAACTGGACAGTCAGTTATGTTTAAAATAAGGCCAAGCTCATCTTGGCTACCAGAGAAGGGGTTCGAGTTACTGAAAATTCCTGTTCTTATGTGGTTAAAGGGGATAACTGTTTGGAGCTTACTAGGAATGAAATACTTTTTTTATCCGAGATTGTTTGATGGACAGATTGTAACTGAAAGTGATCCCAGTGAAGGATTAATTAATAATAGGCCTATTCAAAAACATTCGGTAGAACTATTAGACAGCCAAAGAAAGAAAGAACATTTCCCATAGCTATTCCTTTCATTTGTTTGATATATCGCATTATTGAAAGCAAAATAATTTTGTTTCAATGTTGTACTGAGTAGAAGTTTGACTTTGAAAATTATATTATTATCTGTATTTAATATTGTCAGTCTCTCAATTGTGATACGTATGGTTTCATCTATGGGTACATTTGTGTATATCCATAAATGAAACCAAACATATCATAATTTTCAGACTGAAGTATTTCTACAAGAAAATTGAAAATAATAACATATCTAGAATAAAACACGTAACATTATTCCATACATATGAGACGTATACGATACTTCGATAATATATGAAAATATTAGCATGAGTGCTACAGTTTTGCTTAATACTTTCAACATTTTACATAACTACTTTAAAATTTACCATTGAAAATGCAATAAATAATTCTATAAATTTCTTAGATCTAAACATTACAAATAAAAGATCAAAGATCACATTCAATATATAGGCCTACCACAAACCTATTACTACTATGCACGTGATACATAAATGATATCTGCAAACTTTTTCACAAAAACACTGCAGATTTAATTTTTAATTGACAGATTGCTGAATACAACCCTTTCCAAAAACAATTACAAAAAATAATAGAATTACATCTTAAAACCAGCCACAGAGAATGGCTATTAATAATAAAAAAAACCGAGAAAATGATATATTTTGGCACAATAAATACGAAACTTAACAATTTCTTTTAAGAAAAGATTTACACAGCCTTCAAAACAAACACCAAGTAGGTTATTTTACGGCGCTTTATCAACATCTTAGGTTATTTAGCGTCTGAATGAGGTGAAGGTGATAATGCGGGTGAAGTGAGTCCGAGGTCTAGCACCGAAAGTTACCCAGCATTTTGCTCATATTGGGTTGAGGGAAAACCCCAGAAAAAACCTTGCTCCGACCTGGTTTCGCGGCCAGATTCGCTAACCATTACTCCACAGATGTGGACAACAACAACAACAAGTAATCTAAGGCCTAATAAATTACAAGACATTAACGGATTCTTAAAGGGAAGGATATAGAAGTTTCACTGCAAAAATTGTGAAAATATTTAGTCAAACTAAAAAAAAAAACTGCTGATTCGAGCAACAATCGTAAACAGTCGAAATTCGCTACCCATCTGACAGAAGACATTACATTAATAACAACCTCTGAGTGTTGAAAATAATGAGCGCCAAATAAATTATAAATACTGCAGGGGAATATTACATCGCTAAATATTACAATTAAAAGATCCCTTTACTTAATGAAATTATCCTAAATATAAATAATCCTTTATATCCATTAAATAAATATGATGATTAGCGAGCAGTCCCTCCTAGTAAAAGTCCGTTTCGCTATTGAAATCCATTCTATGTGAAGCATAAAGGATCATTGCGTGATCACCTATTCTACAGCTGCTATGTTCTTCCACTGTAACAAAAGTAAGTATCCTCAGATCTTTCTATCATAAAAGCGAATATCTTCTCAGATTAATTCTTACACACAAAATACTTATGCTTTTCACGTCAATGATTCGTTCATGTTATAGGTCGCGCCTGGGCTTTTGGCAGATAGATTTTCTTAATGCGATCTGGAGAGCGAGTTCTCACCGCTGCAAGATCGGTCGGTTGTTATCTCTGTCGCAGTGGAATGGGTAGGACATAAGAGTAAACATGCACGCCCGAGTATTTGTGCACTCTGGACAAACACCTCCAAAAACTAAACAAATATTAGAGTAGTCTATATGTGTCTTTGGTATTCCCAAGAAACTTGTTCGATTAATTAAAATGTGTCTCAATGAAACTTACAGCAGAGTCCGTATAGGCCAGTTTCTATCTGATGCTTTTCCAGTTCACTGCGGGCTAAAGCAAGGAGATGCACTATCACCTTTACTTTTTAACTTCGCTCTAGAATATGCCATTAGGAAAGTTCAGGATAACAGAGAGGGTTTGGAATTGAACGGGTTACATCAGCTTTTCGTCTATGCAGATGACGTGAATATGTTAGAATAAACTCCACAAACGATTAGGGAAAACACGGAAATTTTACTTGAAGCAAATAAAGCGATAGGTTTGGTGGTAAATCCCGAAAAGACAAAGTATATGATTATGTCTCGTGACCAGAATATTGTACGAAATGGAAATATAATCTGATATATATATATATATATATATATATGTATATACTCGTATATGTATATGGAAATATGTTAATCCTTAGTCAATAGATAAGACTGAGTTTTACGAAATACGAACATTAAGGGATGGAAAATGGGAGGCAGTAATGATCAAAATAATTATACCCATTTATTTTGTTTAACCAGCAGACGTGCAGCCTTTATATTTATTACAAAGATTCACTCATAAAATTGGGTTAGACTATTCATCTCATCTCTCAGAATTGTTTCTAAAATGTATAAGAAAAGTAAAAAAATTCAATTTCATGGAGGCTACTCCCTTGAAATAACTTCATTTTTTTTTTTTTTTTACTTCCGAGCAGAGAGGAGAGAGAAAGAAGTCGACGATTTTAAAAATTCACTAAACTATATTTAACTAGAGACGTAAAATTTAAAGTGAAGGTTACTCTCTACAATATTGGTTAAACATTCTTAGATTTTTTAAATGCCATATCCTAAGGTACTGATGAAAAGGCAGAAGGGAATGAGAAATCTCATGTCATCCGATCTCGATGAAAGTCGATATCTGGGGATCTTTGCGATCACAGAATACGAATAAGGTATTATTTAGTCCGACTTTGTCCCTAAAGTGGTGGAGTGGGACAAAAATGGGTGAAAAATTAAATTAGATATCTTAGGGGTTTTCGAGACGAAAATTACGAATAATACAGTTTGTGCGAATTCAATATGGCAGTTTCAGTACTATGAATTATATTTTTAAAAATTAAACATCGGATATCGCACAGGTAACACATGTACAGTATTTAAGGGGATATGTAACAGCTTTTGAATGTAGGCCTATGCATTTAGTAAAATCCAAAGTGTAATTTCTACATATTCTGAATGAATGTTGTGCTGGAATTTAATATAGTCATCAGCCAATACCTCCAGATTAATAAACTTTCTATAATCCATAAAATACAGTATTTATTGTGAATGGTAATTATATTTTTCAATTGGTGCAATTTGTGCAGGGAAAATTGGGTTTCTCCGATATTTTGTACGATTTCGAATATTTTAAAATGCTTTCTTCCCTGTTCTATTCACAATGTGCGTGTGAAGAAATTATTGCCCTTGTAATATCCATTACAATCCTATTTATTATACTCATATAAATCTAACTTCCGCAGCATGCAATTTTACCCAATTAACCAAATTATATTTTAATTATTAAGAAGAATCGTAATTTTATTAACTTGAATTGTCGCACCACCAGTAGACGATCCCTAGATTATTACTGGACAAATCTTGTATATTGGTCTGGTAAGGGTAGAATTTTCCTTTTAATTAAGAATTAATTTAATTTAGGAAATGTAGGAGACGTATTGTAAAATTATTGCGAACAGAAGTCATTTACATTTATTAAAGGCATTCTTTAAGTAGGACTGTACCGTGGTGTGTTTCATAATAAAGATAATTGATATGAGCTGCTGTTATGAAAATATGAACGACTCAGAATGTTATCGCATCTCATTCTCGCAGCTTAGAGAAACAATATTGGCTCGCCTACTGGAAATGTCGTCGAGGTCATCTGCCAAAATCGGTGCCTCCGACTATACAAGCTCCATTTAATCCATAAGCTGCTGGGTAACTTTCGGTGCTGGACCCCGGACTCATTTCACCGTCATTATCACCTTCATCTCATTCAGACGCTAAATAACCTGAGATGTTGATACAGCGTCGTAAAATAACCTACTAAAAATAATCCATAAGCATAGATGTAGACATATAACCATATAGCATATATTTGACATAAGACAACGGACTTACATTTTAATCTTAATTTCAGTTTTGTACTTTAACATTGTTCATCTACTCATACGGGCCATATAGCAGCTGTAAGCATCACTATAATTTTAATATTTTTTATACTTAACTTCAATTTTATTAATGCTTCAACATATACATGTCTATTAAGCTGCTTATGATACATGCTTTTCATATGCATAAAAAATAAATAACCAACATGCAAAATGTAAAATACTAGCTAGGATATAGCCTGCCTTAACACTGTGTTCTTAAATGATTTTACTCAACCTGAAGATGACTTCTTTATAAGTCTAAAACGTTCGTCCTTACATGACATGTGACAATAGGTCTATTTTGTATTTTAATAAATTAATGTCGGATAAGTAATAGACGGAACTCAAACAGTTTATGTATAGTATTTGTGAGGAAGATGTATAGATTATCGATTATATTTATCGACGTCTATTTTAAATGATTATTGCATTGTTGGAAGACTCTTATCAGTTAGATTATTGAATTCAATTAAAATTTAATGTTTGTGATATTTTCATGGTTCATACTTATTGCTTAAGAATGCAACAAATATATCACACGAATGTTAGGAACATATTTATTACAGGTGATATTACGACGAAAAGTTTAGCTAATAAGCCTACATTTAATTATTTTCACTAAACACAATATATCTGAAGGAAATAAACGGTGAATTTAATAATAGTGGTGGCTAAATATTTTTTTGAAAATAATTACATTATCATATTCATATTTTCTGCTCATTAAAAATTATGTATATAGTGATACAATTATCGTTAAATGGGTTTGGTGAAAGATGCAGGGTCAAGTGGGGTAGCCTATTTATGTGACAATTTTTAAAACTTTTAGTGTAATTTTTTACTTAGTGATCTTAATTTTCTGACACATAGATGAATACAATTCAGTACGCTATAGCTTTCTGATGTTAACACTATTTTCGATAAATACACAAGGAACAATGAATGAAAAATTAAAACAGCTGTCTCATAATTACCCTGGCTAAGGGTCAATAATGATACCTTCATGGGATAACTATAAGACACTTATATATCTCTGTTGATTGGAGAAAGAGAAGTATGGGAGGGCAATGAGACAGAGTGATTCTTATTTGACAAGTAAAAATCTTTCACAAAAGTCAGGTCTGAGTTGGAGCAATTATTTAATGCAACAAACAACATTGCCGTTACATAACTAAAATCAATTAAAATTTCTTCTTAGGAAAAATAAATAGAAAGTGTACTTTAATGCTGTTCAAACATAACAAAAATTTGTAACACACTTCTGAGTCTCCTAATATGTAAGAAAAAAAATTCTGAATATGAACACAACCTAGTTTTACATCTCATAAGTCCATACCTGTAATGGTTAGCGCGTCTGGCCGCAAAACCAGGTGGCCCGGGTTCGATTCCCGGTCGGGGCAAGTTACCTGGTTGAGGTTTTTTCCGGGGTTTTCACTCAACCCAATATGAGCAACTGCTGGGTAACTTTCGGTGCTGGACCCCAGAATCATTTCACCGGCATTATCATCTTCATCTCATTCAGACGCTAAATAACCTAAGCTGTTGATAAAGCGTCGTAAAATAACCTAGTAAAATAAAAAATAAAATACATCTCATAAACATCTACGGGGTTCTCAAATGTGAATTTTAGCCTATCACCACCCTCATAAATTCTTGGAACTGGCACTTTGCCTAAAATATCCTTCACATTAACCATTGACACATCATTTTCTTTAATTGTAAAAGTATCTTTTTGTCCATCAACACTTCTCATTCCCATCACTTCTAAGTCATTATCATCCAAAACATTCTGAATGACACACAAGTACCGATACTTTACAGATTATCTTTTTTCCACCCTTGAAACATACTAGAACATAATCTCCACAGCTATATGAATCTAGGTTTTCCACTTGTATGAAATGATCTTCTTGTCCCACCACAATGTCTACTCTCTATCCCTTCCACTTCCTCCTCCTCCTCATCTTCTTCAAGTTCCAAAGTTTTAGATTTCTTTGAATTTTTGCCTGGCATTTTCTTCTTAGATTTCTCCTTCAAGAGTGTAGCCTTTTCAATTTCGTTTCTATATTCCTCAGATGTTATTACTCTTGCATGCACATCAATATTCCTTCTTCTTGCATTGACCACATTGGTGTGTTTGATTTTCTCAAGAAGTATGGACTCAAAATTATTCCCTACATTTGCATTTGTTTTTTAAGTTGATGGCATTTCAAGGGTAGGGACTTCACCAATTACTTCCTCAGTTACTTCTGACAGTCAGGCCTGAATCATTTTCTGCAAAGTGGGTTGAGTAGGTCTAGCTTCCAAGTAGTTCTGTAATTTAGTTGGGTCCAAGTGATCTGTATGGTCGTAAGGAAATACACCAGTTGCTTTGAACCCAGAAATAATATTTGCTGGGTGCAATCCCTCAAACCAAACAGTAAAATAAAAAGATCTACAAATTCACTTTTTACTAACCGCCTTTGGTTCTCTTGCTGCCATGCTAAGAGAGTTTCATTCCATTTAGCTTTGAGAGGACCAAAGCAACACTTATGTAACGGCTGTAATAAGTCAGGGTGGAAGCTTCAGAATTGTGATCTGATTACTTCTAGCAAATGCAATTGTAACTGGTTCCATACGAGATATGTGTCCATCAAATACCATGAGGATGGGTCTTTCTTTCACTACTTCCGCAAATTCCTCATATACAAACCAAATACAATAGATGTCATATATTTCTCTGTGTTTGCCTAAAATGTACTAGGAATATCATTCTTTCCGTTCCACTATGAGCAGAGATTCCATGAGGAAAATATTATAAGTGGTGGAAACATTCTTCCTCCAGCTGAACAGCATGCTACAACAGTGCTATTTTCTTTACCAGTACCTGTATTGTATTGTGCACTTTTTAGCCAACTTCAGATTCACATCTTACATGCTGAGGATCAGAACTGAAAGAGGTTTCATCTAAATTCCACATATGGTGTGGTTTATCCGAAATACACAGATGATTGTTTCCTTAAGAACATCATAAAAATTGTAGGTATATAATATAGGGATCACTAGTAGTTTTCCATCTACTAGCATCTAGAGCTTCAAGTTTTTTTTTTTTTCAAATTTAATCTGTTTCACTTACAGAAACCTCTAAACCAATCATTTCCCGGAATTCCATTTTTGAAAAGTGTCTCAATATTATTTTCTGTAACAAAATCTGTAACTACAGAAATTACTTCATTTTTTGTTAAAGCAAATCCTCATTTTGCCAAAACCTGTAGGTGCGATGTCAGCTGCATTTCAAAGCAGTCTTCCTTCCTGTTTTCTCAAGTCCTTTGCCTAGTAGTCGTCTTAAAGGTAAGGATTTATCGATCCTATAAGCTTTGGCAGCTTCACGAATTGACTTCTTTCTCGAACGGATATCAGCCAGAGCATGATCTTCTGGTAGGTTTCTCCTTGTCTCAAAATTCCCCCACTTTATGTCTGAAAATTTCCCCACAAGTTTCAGCTGGAATAACTCTAACCCAAAAAGTCACAAAGGATTCTTTACCACGTAATTTCAATCAATCAACCTTCCTGTATTCATCCATAGAGTCACAATTTCTCTGACCACTATAATTCTGGGATAGCACAAAAAGTTTTAAGGAAAGAAAAAAAAGTTTTAGATTAAAAAATGACAGTTGTTTAGGAAATCGATTTTTACTACCCTGCCTTTATATTTATTTTATATAAGGATTTATTGTTATAGGAAGTAGACATATGTAGGCATAACTATTTCATAAAAAACTTATTCTTCTTAATATCTAACAATGAAATTTTATGCTGTCTCTTAATTACTCCATTTTTTTTCCTGTCTCATATTTACCCCACTTGGCCTCAGAAATTACATGGAGATCCATATCAACTAGACTTATTGAATAATGGTGAAACCAATGTTTATTTATTGGAAAACCTACAATTACTATAATCATAAATACAGGCATTGGGATAGTAGGCCACACGGACTTCATAATTTATAATACAACGTAATTAATATCATAATCTCGCTTGCCAACAAACAAATGTAAGAATCACACTGTAATTTGACAGTTATCAGAAATGCTGGGACTTACTCTTTTTGTAGTGGATTTTTGATTCAAGTAATATAATACAGTATATTTCCTTTTGTTTTCAAAATAGGTACACGCTAATCTAATTCTTCCATTGTTTAATTCCCGTGTCATGTTCTTTCTTATAAATGCAAAATCTACGGCATTGTAACACACATATTGTAGTTACTTTGAAGATTCAACCCTCATAAATGAACAGAGATGTGAAATAACGGATAAGTCAAGATTGGCTAGTATAACCACTGTGAAAAAATTCTAACTAGTATATCTGTTGAAACATCGTGTGACAATGTTGTTTGCTGTTGGGTCAACTGTCCGAGGACAGGTTGGAATAGGCTATAATAAATGACAAAAATAAAGCATCATTCCTGAGACAACTAAGCAAGGAGATAATGGGGTAGGGTTTAATACTGTAGTTCTTCAAACTAAACTGTGCCACGAAACAGCGGTAATAGTAAAGCAGATGTAATTAAAACAGAACCATGGTTATATTACAGTCTGAAGTTTATGTTGAGTTACGTTACAGGTAAAAATTGCTACTTACAACTTCCAAAATTGCAATCCTACGAAACAAACATGGAACTACGTACATATTACATCCACCGAAAATGAAAACTTTATTGCCTGTGCCTGGACAGTAAGAGATTCACGCTGCAGTGACGGGGTGACCAAATTGGGCGATAATTTGTCCTCAACATTTAATCCTACACTGTATGTATTTTTCACCAAAATGGAATTTAGTTAAAGATACACCCATGGAAATAATCCTAATAATGAGTAATTTCTATTACTTCTGCTGTTTTATGAAACATTTTACTGATATTATTACATTATTTCTGATATTACGAGAGTTTTGGCAATAATACTGATTTATTAATTTTATGAAGCAGCTCCTGAGGACGCAAAACTAGGGAAACTGATCATTTCCCAAGTAAATTCGTCCTGGACTTCTTGGATGTTACTGGTATGTTGGCAATTAGTAAGAAGTGGGAGTAGACTGCAGGTGTGCAATAGGTTATAATAGGAAAGTATCAAGCTACTTTTATGTTCAAAGCAGACCTTGAGGTGGGGCAAGGTGCGACAGGATGACATCCCGGTTCCTTTTGAAATGGCTTAAAACCATCCTGTTATATCTTAGCACTTCTTAGTATGTAATGCATGTGTGACTATATTTTAATGTATGTTACATAAACTACTGTAACATGTTTGTAGGTCTAGACTGTACATCACACAGTATATTTTCATAACCTATGTCTATGAATAAAAAGAGGGAAACCATCCCGATTCTTTTGTTCATTTCACCTCAAGCACTGGTTCAAAGTATTTGTGGCTACAAACTAAAACAACGTGTTTATCATTATATAAATCTCACAGAAACCAAGGAAGCAAAAGAAAATTGTGTCTGATTTGATGTAGCTTTAATGAGAAAATGCCTACGTAAAGATTAACTTTTGGTCTTACAGAATTTATCTGTTATGGTAACCATTGAAGAAATACCATTTAATTAATTATTGAAATAGGCATATACAATACAAATATAAAAGTAATACATATTTTGCAAATATGTTGAATACCGAAGATAATTCAATAAATAATAACAATAATAATACCAAAAAAGTTATTTCAGTAGAAGGAACTTGAAAAAAATACATACAAAAATAACATAGTGACATAAATTGCAATACAACTGCTAATCTATTATGTGGCTAACGAGAAAGATGGGCTCTGGCACAAATCAAGTCACGTGGTTATCATGGTCTAGTCATGGCTACCGTGACAATCCCCTAATAAAAATACAGGTTCGAAGTTCTAAAAAACAAAGGAATTGCTATATTAAACTCATGTTAAACGTACATTTATATATAAACTTGTTCAATGTTGGCCATGTTATGACTAAGAATGTGATGTCGCACTGTAGCCTGTCTTTCTCTTAGCCACAATTCTATTACTACTATAAACAAGATACACAGATAGTTTTGGTATGTTATATAATTCTCAATGTGAGGTTATTTTTCAAATTGAATGCACTGTATAGGGGAAATCAGGCATATATGGGCACTTTTAAGGGGTTAGGTACAGCTTACAGCAGTAAAATTTTGGAAGTATTCAACATTTTTTTCCTCCATTACTGTATCCTGTACAATAATGAAAATTAGTATGTGTAAAACGCCGAAATTTTTTGTTTATTTGTGCATGTCGTATCTACAATATGATGCAAGATCACTTCTCTATCGTTGATAGATTGTCTGATAAAAAAAATAATTTAAAAAATGGTCAAATATCAGTATTTTCTTCTAACGCAAAATAAAAAAATATATATATATTTATTAAGGATTGTAGTTGAAAGAGCATGATATTGTAAACATGAGTTTCAGCAATAAAATAAAAGAGCGAGAACATGAAAAAGTTAACAAGTTTATGAGTTATGAGGGAAACGCTTGATCACTGCACAGTGAACTACCACCATTACGAATTTTGAAAAAAAATATATATATATATATATATAATTTTTTTTAATCTTAAAAATATTTTTTTCATATAGCAGAAGGACAGTGTTTTACACATACCAATTTTCATTATTGTACAAGATACAATAATGGAGGAAAAATTTTTGAATATTTCCAAAAATTTTACTGCTATAAGCTGTACCTAACCCCTTCAGATAATGCCCATGTCACCCTAATTCTTCGTGAGTTACGAAGCATCAGATAGTATATTTGTATAACAAACGCTTTGACATTCTCTTACGAATACTTTTGCTGCCATGGCACTTCTCCCAATTCTGTCGTGAAATAAGGAGCACACTCATCTCTGATCGACTGACTACTTACTACCGACCTCCTTGGGACCCTCCTAAAGGCCAGGAATGATGTAAGTGCAATATCATTCCTCTGGTTTCTTTCAATGACATTTCCTGCCACTTCAGCATTAAATGCTCCATTGGGAGTGTACAGATTCCTAGAAGAATCACTTCTACGCATAAAATTGTGGAAATACAAGCAACACCGTACATGCTTTTTCTGGCTGAAGTAACATCGGCTTGCGAAGAACCCTAAATACAGCAGAACGGATTCCAAATGCATTTTCTACTACACGACATGCCCTTGATACCTGTAATTGAATATTCGTTCTTTGCTTCCATTTTCTGGTACACTTGGGAAAGGCTTCAACAAACTGTTCTGTAGAGGGAATGCATCATCTCCTATGAATACATATGGGACTTTGTCCATTCTGTCTGGGAGAAAGTCATCGGATGGAATTCCAAGTTCATTATTCTGCAGTTTCCTGTAGAATGAAGTATTCCTTAAGAGGCCACTATGTGAAATTCTTCCTTGGCATCCAGCATCAGCATATATAAAGGAATAGTTAGCATCCACAATTCCCAACAAAACTATAATAAATGTTCTTTTATAATTGAAAAACTCGGTGCCACTATTAATGGGTGAATGTAGAATGCAGTGTTTACCATCTAAGGCTCCCAAACATTGTGGAAAATTCCAGTCTTCATTGTAGCATTTTGATACTTCACGCCATTCCTCAGGACTAGACGGCATCTGAGGGAGAGAAAGGCATCCATAAAGACATGACGTTTTTTGAAATTCTAACTACTATTACTTTTATACATCTTACACAACTTTTAACACTTTATCACTTCGGAATGTATAGTTTATATTACTTTCACGTATTTAAATATTAAGTTACGTTAATCCACAGCCTGAAACTAGTCAACAAGGTAACCTAACCTAGTATTTAACACATAAAAGTAATATAAACTATATATTCCGAAATTATTTTTATGTTTAGGAGTTATTAAAGGCATTTCTAAGGGGGAAAAATTGTAGTTACCTTTTTAAATTTAGCAACTCGTAATTATATATCATTTTTTTTCTTGGGTTTTAGGTCACGAGAACGAGGATGAAGGCCAGAATCACAATGTGCCTGATGAAATATCATGAGATTTTTTTGATGACATGGATTCATCCCCAACTCAAGTGCCTTCCACTGCAATTCCTGTTGCATCTGGGGAATTGACATCATTCTCAACTCCAGGGTGTTCCATTGCAAGTCGTTTTACATCTGGGGAGTTGAGGAAAAAAAAGTCGAAAGAGGACACAAGAATATCAGAGGTCTATGGAATTTTGCAAGCAACAGTAACAAAGCAACAAGCTAAAGATATTTGGAGACTTTGTTGCCACAAAACATCGCTCATACAGTGAAAGAACGCGATGCATTGTGGAACACATGATTGGCAACATTCTGTTCCAAGCAGATATATGACATTTGGAGCTAACTACATAGAAACAAGTTAGTTCCAACGCCCATATTCTGCCGGAATACATTGACAACCAAGTAGAAACTGAATCTGGGAATGCAATATATGTAATAAAATCTCAGTAATGATTAAGGCTAAAATTAATAAAAGCAGACAAAATGAGATAGGTTTATGTTTCCCAGATAATTTACATTATGTACTTATTTAATATTTTTTTTACATTATTGTTAATGTATAGACTGGTATTACATAACTGGCCACACGATTATTTGAAAGATGACTTTATTTTATTGTACAATTTGTATCATAATGTCCTCAGAAATGTCAGTTCTGTGACTCCTGATTAACCTTCCCTATAGTGGAACACAGACTTCTGAAGTGTTCTTCGGCCGCTTACCCACCCTCCTCACGAACTTTTCCCTTTGCAAATTACACTGCAAAAAATAATCTTGTCTGTCTCCTTGTGCTCATCTCGTCAATTCATTCTTGATCGTCTCAGTTCCTTTTAGGCCTATAGGTCGTTTATAATTTACTAGCGAGCATCTCGTCATTCGTGAAAGAAGGCTTATGAAATAGTGCTGTAGTAACGCGAGATAATCAGGAGAATGTAACTGATAAGACGATCAGGAGTGATTAAATGACTGAAACGAAAGTGACAAGAGATGATAAAAAAAGATGTAAGGCAATGGGAAAGGAAAGTAAAATCCGGGACTATTAGGGTAGAAAGACAGACGAGACGGCATGAAATAACAGATTGCTGAGAACATTTTAATAAGGAAATAGCAGAAAGGACAATGAGAACTGAATTAATTTGATCAGAAAAAAATTAATGAAGAAACAACTATAGGTGAAATGAAGGGAAGAAAAGAAAAGATTGACGAGATTAATAATAGGCCTAGTAAAGTGATTGAAGAGACGATCAAGAGGAAAATTAGATGATGGACGAGACTATCCAAAAGTCTCAATAGCTTATCACATACAGGGATAAGACTTTACAACAAACTCCCTGTCGAAACTAAAGCCCTTAACTATGCTAGATTCAAAAAGTCAGTGAAACATATTTTACTTTTCCACATGCCTTTTACTGTCGATGAGTATCTTAGTTTAGCACTCCAAATTTAGCTTACAGTAGTTAGTATCCCCTTTTGTGTTTACTGCTCTTCTTTTCTATCTGATTCATGTCTGGGGTGAGACTGCCCAAGAAGATAAGGAAACCAAGAACCTTGTACAAGTAATGGTCTGAAGAAAACTGTGAAGAATTGACTTCATTACTGAATGTGTTGATTGTATATTATTGTAGACATCTTGTATGTCGGAATAACATGTATGTAACCGCATACTTATTATGTATTCAATCTGACGATGCCATGAAATCATTGTATTTCCTAATGCTAATAAATATCTATCTATCTATCTATGAAACGGAAAATGAATCATGAGACGGTTAGGAGAACGGAAAGGTGGGCGTGGATCATTTTGTAGGGACTCAATCGCGTCAATACAAATATGTCTTAAAATGTTTAAACTAACACCAAAAGCTGTTGCCATAACTCTTTGAGTTTTATGGCACATGGAAGAAACCAGTGACGTATACTGGTTAAAGGGTTTGGGCTACCACTGACCCTATTATTACACAAAATATATTTTAAAATCCCTATAATAAAATTCCTTACATATTTATGTGAATTCCAGACGTCTTGATTGGGACGAAAATACGTTGATGACTTCGTCCTTGAAATTACAGTTGGGCCACTTGCAAAGTTTCTGTAGAAATGACTTTTCAATGGATATTAGTGCCAAGCCGGATAAACGTTCTTGTGTATGAGTTGATCTACAGTAGGATTTTATTCTCTTCAACGCAGAAAATGTTCTTTCTACCGATGCTGACGTAGCTGGTATTGTCACAATTAATGTTGCCAATTTAAGGACTTCAGGAATAACTTGGTTCAGCTGGTTTTCATATATGGCAGATAATATTTCATGGATAGGTTTGTTCGAAAAATCAAAGACTTCTGCTGGATATATTACACTTAATTCATTTTTCAAACGTACTTGATCAAAGTGACTGTTATAGGACTGAAATAATTTGTTTAGTGCCTCATTCGGGAAGTTTTCTCTATAAGCAGAAAATTTTTGAGAATCTAGAAGATGTGTGAACTGAAGCTTTCCATAATCAGAAAATCTGTCAGTAATTTCCATGTGCATACGATCTAGTATGCTGTAGTACAGCTGCCTGTATTTCAATTCATCATCTCCTTTTCTTCGCTTTAATGGTGGTTCCATTGTATTGTCTGAAGAATTTTCATTTTCCATATTACTCCATATGGACGGAAACCCACTACGTCTGAACTCGGATATAGTATTTTTTTTTTAACTTTGATACCTCTTGCAAGTAGTATGCTATGTCTAGACTTTTTGTCTGAAGAATATTGTAGAGCACATCTATATGTGCGAACACTCTAGCATAGACTTCAAGAAGAAATATATTCTGAAACTGTGTGAAAAAATTCAAATATCCTTGAGCCTGCACATTTACAGCATCATCCCAGTTTTCTTCAGAGTCATTACAAATGATATTTTTAAAGAAAGCAGTCAGTTGTTCTCTGTATTCCTTTACTGTATTTACAAGCCGAGATGTAAAAATCAATCTAGTTGGTGCTCCTTTTGGGAGTTTCTTTTTCATAAATTCCTTGAGTTTTCTGATCTTTTAGGAGATGATGAGAAAAATGCAGCTAAACCCGACAGTGTTTGGAAAAAAATGCGGCATTCTGGAATGGATGAAGTAGTTTGTTGCAAAACTAAATTGAGAACATGGCTGTAACAATGGACAAATAGTGCTTGAGGATACTTTTCTTGAACTTTTGTTTTTAAGCCATATCTGAAGCACCATCGTATGTCTGTGCAATCAACTTATTGCCGACATTGTATTCTGCTATAACACCTTCCACATGCTGAAACAAAGCAGCACCAGTTTTGCCCGAACTGACATTTGTGAATCCTATAAACCGTTCTTGAACATTGGCAGTACTGTCGACGTATCTTAAAACAGTGGACAATTGACTCTGATTAGAGCAGTCACTTGTTTCATCAACAACAATGGCCACAAAAGGTTTTATGTTCTTTATCATAACCCCACTTATAGCAAATATTAAGTCATTCTGAATTGCGAGAGAAGTGCTACGAAATACTGTTGAACTCTCAAGATGATTGGCCAGTAAATGGTCAAATTCACTTAAGGAACTTAAATATTCAATATAATTTCCTATATTGTCTGATTCCACACTCTCATTATGACCCCGAAAAGCCAATTCTTGTTTTCCTAGAAAGCAGACTGCGTTAATAAGATGCAGTAAAATCTCCCGATTTTTTTTTTTTCACAAGAGCATTGTGTTGGTTGATGTGTAGAGCTTTTTGCTTATCTAGCTGTAAATCAATTCTTGTCTTCCCAAAGTTTGCAAAGTTCATGCTACTAGAAATATGAGCTTTTGATTTGTCGTATTCTAGGACTGCCGTTCGAAGGGAGTTCATATTAGAAAACCCCTCTTTTGACCACACATTAGTTTCGCGGCTAAATAACAAACATGGCCAGCAAAATAGTTTAGACAGTTTAGAACTACCACACAACCAATTCCACTTACCATATGATGTTGAAGTGAAATGGCGTGTGTACTCTCGCTGTTTTTCTTTTACGTCCATGGACAAATTTAACTCAGGAGTTGGTCTTTCCATTTTCACAATTTCAACTTTCTCGTTGTTATGTACGACGGTTAAAAGGCACTTTTAATAAACCTTCTATTACACAGTCATTTTCAACACAAACCTCTCCAGAAACTTGTTCTGCCATATTTTTCACAATATCACTTAATTGGGAAATTAAAAACTTAATAATTCACAATTAATATAACTCTTAGACACTCGAACAAATCACAGATTTAAAATAATGCCCTGCAAGAACACAATCACATTCAATTGCTAGTGTACTAAGCGTATTGCTGCTTCGCGCCTGTGAAGAAACGGATCACGAGAGCGGCAACTCGCCCGTCCTACATTGCACGATGGAAACAGAAGGGAGCGGGGGGGGGGGGGACGGGCAGTTGTGTTACAGAACAGCGTGCGCGGTACGGTCACAGGCTACCTCACGTAACAAGCGGTTTCTCCAGCGATGCCGCCTTGACAACTTGTTTCTTTTCGAGAGCAGAGAGCGCATATAAATCTAAAATTACTTTAATTTTAATTACTATGGTAAAACTAATAATACAAAATTATTACATTACCGGTATGTTATATTATAAACTTTTTCTTTTGTAATTTCCTTGGGCTACCGCCGGTAGCCCTGGTAGTCCGCAAAATACGCCCCTGGAAGAAAGAGTGGATTACTCACTGCTATAAAGATATTAAAACTATTTGTAAACATAAAAAATAACCTCTTTTGTCTGGCTACGCATATTTACACTGAGAGGCATACTCTAAACATAATAGCATTTATTAAACACAAATTGTACAACTTTCAGACTTTTTAAAATTTGTTCTGGACACCTGGCTTGGGATCTCGCAGAGTGACGGTGATTATGGAACATTGGTGGAATGACAAAGATGAGGGGAAATAGAAGAACTCCGATAAAAATAACCCTCGCGCCCACTTTGTTCACCATCCAGACGAGGATCGAACCCGGGTCGCCACGGTGCAAGGCCGAGAGACTAATCACTCCGGCACAGGTTATTGAATGCTTGAAAAAGTGTCTACATATACAAAACAGAATATCACAACTTAAGTTTAGACAACTCTCAACTATACACATAACACAGAAGAGCACAGCACAAGCTTAGACTCAGCTTTATTTTCGCAGCGTAGGAAGTTCAGATTTTTACAGTAGAACCGGTCCCCAGGCCATTAGGGTGGCAGGAGGGTGAGTAAGTTTGCAGTAAGAAGAAGGGAAAGTGTGTGACCTTGGCAACCATAAATGCTTGTGGACGACTAGAACAACATGAAATATCCTACATTCTTTTATTTCAGTCCTTTACTAGTTTATATGACATAACTCTTTCAATATTAAGTCAATTGGTTGTATCTGTTGATAAATAAATAACGAAATAAGAACTGCAATAAATGTATTAAAATCCCACAGAAAGGACCAGAGTCACAGAATCGACAAAAGACAAATTTGAAAATGGATAGGTCCCCCCTCCCCCGGCACAAGATCTAGTTAACTGCAACATTTGATCAATATTTTGATATCTGTAGTTAATTGATGAACTAGTGGACTTACTCGTGTTAAATATGAAATATTTGTCCGGCTTACAGCTGTTTCAGTGCTTCACGCACCATCATCAGAGCCTATTGATCGCGGCGTCATCTCGAACTTCTCTGCCTGTTAGGAGGGTGTGTTTTATTGTTGGAAGGTGTTGAATTGTGGTGTCAAATAGTGTGTGTGTACTGAAATTGATCTGTGTGTTGAGGATTTGATCGGGGTGTGTTTTAATGTGTTTGTATATTTCATATTGTTCCAGTGTGTTGAGTTTTTGGTTCTTGGGTTGTGTGTGTAGGATTTCCATGTCCGTGTTTATGTTATTGTATGTATGGTTAGTATTGGTTATGTGATCGGCGTATATAGATGTATTGTGTCCTCTGGTTATAGCTTTAATGTGTTCTTTGTGGCGTGTTTGGAATGATCTGCCTGTCTGTCCTATGTAGAAAGCTATAACCAGAGGACACAATATATCTACATACGCCGATCACATAACCAATACTAACCATACATACAATAACATAAATACGGACATGGAAATCCTACACACACAACCCAAGAACCAAAAACTCAACACACTGGAACAATATGAAATATACAAACACACTAAAACACACCCCAATCAAATACTCAACACACAGATCAATTTCAGTACACACACACTATTTGACACCACACTTCAACACCTTCCAACAAGAAAACACACCCTCCTGACAGGCAGAGAAGTTCGAGATGACGCCGCGATCTAGTAGGCTCTGATGATGTTGCGTGAAGCACTGAAACAGCTGTAAGCCGGACAAATATTTCATATTTAACACGAGTAAGTCCACTAGTTCATCAATTAATTATATTCAAGTGTTAAAAGTGGTGTACGCAAGATTCAAAATGGAATATCTGTAGTATAACCTTTCACTGTTCATTCCTCTGTATGAGTTGTCCATTGGAAGTATGTAGTGTCTCCTCGATTGTGTAGATTAATTTATATTACCTTGTCAACTACGAGTACCAGGTGGCCCGGGTTCGAATCCTGGTCGGGGCAAGTTACCTGGTTGAGGTTTTTTCCGGGGTTTTCCCTCAACCTATTACGAGCAAATGCTGGGTAACTTTCGGTGCTGGACCCCGGACTCATTTCACCGGCGTTATCACCTTCATATCATTCAGACGCTAAATAACCTAGATGTTGATACAGCGTCGTAAAATAACCCAAAAAATAAAAAACTACGAGTACTTCCGATTTTTGTCGTTTTATGAACATTTTTTTTTTCATCCTTGTTTTAGCCTGAAAAACCTCTTGTACTTTTATTTTCTACATTTCAGTTTTTTCCAATTCTTCTTGTGAATTTTTCAAATCTCTATAGGCTTTCAGTTCTCTCTGGTTTTCCTATCTGCAATTTTTATAATGTTACAGCCGGAGCCTTAGTATATCTCTTTCTTTTGATGTTTCTTGTTGTTTTGCATTGCAATTTTACTTGTACTTTCCACTATCCTTCATTAGATATTTGTAATGTATCTTGGGTATTTTCTTCACTTTACATCATTTCCTTTAACTTTCTTACATTCCTTTGTTCTTCCTTCTTTAATGAATATTTTACCATAGCTTCCTCCTTATGTTTTTTTTTTTTAACTTTAGCAATTAACCTTTCCTTTTTGACAGAATTCATTGTTTAGATACCTAGAAGTGTGGAAAGTGTCATTGTAATGTAGGCTTATTACAAACAGGTAATTTCTATGATAGAAATGTCTCTTGTGAGACACATGATCATTTCTGTGACACCATGTAATTATGTGGGACGTCTGAGAACTAACGAAAACCATTCTCAATTTATAATTCCTCTAATCTCATGTTGATTACTGGGTTTAAGATTATGCTAATTATGCACACCATCATATCTGACTGTTAACATAAATTTACAAGACACACTTTACATATTTTAGACATCCCAGAACTGACTGGCAATAAAGGTAGGCCTACTCTCAGGAAAACAGTTACATATGTTTTCCTTTCTCTAATGTAAAAACTACAAATCATCCTGTCACTGCAAACTGCCACAATGTGGTCCATACCAAACAACTGAAGAGCTGTTCAGGACTTGTACTACCATCCAGTGGATAGTTTTATCGCTTGTAGTAAGTGTCACAGAACTGACATTATCTATTACGGACTGATTTAAATAATATTTGGAGTATTAAAGATACAATTGAATGATTATTAAGGAGCGGATTTCTATATAATTAAATATTTTTCTTGCGTGTGATAAAACACAATTAACAAAGTTAAAAATTCCAAATGTCAAGTTTCAAGTTTAAAACCCGAATTTTATTTCACATAAAAACACATATTTTCACAAAAAATTTATGTAAATACATATTTTCAGGAAATCTATTATAAACACATAAATCTTGGAGTTTCTTACTTAAATAATTTTTTTACAGGAACTTTTAAATATTTTAAAACCAAATCAATTATATCACTCAGAAATACGTTATCTTTTTAAGAATACTTGGTTGCTTCATGTTTCTATGGGCTGTGTGGTGTATCCATGATCTATTTTTGTAATAATATCACCTCAATTTCTGAGAACTGCTAGGTAGCATATCAATGTTATTATATGAGAATAAATTAACATGGACAAGAAGGAGAGATTTTGCAACACATAATTAGGAATGTTTATTGTTGTCGAAGATGATTTCATTCCGCACTTTGTTTGTGAAACACAACAGATAAGAGCTCGGGTATAAATATTATTTAATTTAAACAAATCTCTCGCCTCTCGTTCATGCCTATGAAGTGAGGAAATACATCTTGTTGTGATTCCCCGTTATCTGACCATACGCATAAGCTGCGTAGTGTAGACATGTGGCGTCACTATAGGAAGCTTTTCTCCGACATTGTCAGTCAGTAGCCAGAAACAATTTTTTACGTTAAGACGTGTGTATATTAGCCTCTTAAGATGCGTAAAATCAAATCGAGTTTAAGATCGCGTCTACAGCAATATGTAGATGAATTTAAAACCATTTTTACTACTGATGGAAAAGTGTTATTTTGCCAAACATGTGGTAAATCAGTAAGTGCAGATCAGAGCTCTCAGGTAACCCAACATTTGTCTGGAAACAAGCACATTGCCGCTGCTTCACGTGTGCATTCACGGCAAAACAGTGGATATAAAAAATGTGTAAAGTTGCTCAAGTATTGGAGGGTGTGCCTGTAGGTGAAATTGACGGTGTAGGTGTTTGTGACATTTCTCTCTTTAAATATGCACGTCTGACGTCCTGTGATGTGGAAAGATCGTTTTCACAGTGTAAGTCATTCAGAGATAATGGGCATGCATTTTTGTGATGGATAATTTTGAAATTACCTTTGTTGTTCGCTGCAATTGTCGAACAACTACTAGCAACTGATACTCAAGTGTGGTTTGTGAGTACCTAGTAACATTTTTTTTCAAGCTAAGTAAGGTATTTTTGTCATATTTAAAAAAAAATATATTTTTTTTTAATTTTTAGCAAATATTTTTGTACTTTTTGGCACATAAAAACAAATATATTTAAATTTTGTAGCACATAAAAATCCGCTCCCTAATGATTATATTTTGCATTAAAATAATAAATGGCAGGGGCATGCTACAATTTTATCCGGTTAAAATATATTTCGTTTTACTTTTTTAATTGCTAAATAACAATAAAATGCTTTTGAAGATGTGGTCAGGAACACGTCACAGAAATGACATCTCTATACTCAGAGTTGCTACTCAGGCATAGTAATGGTTTGATTACAAAATTATTGTCCAAATAACAATTAATTTACAACATGGTTTTAATATTGTAATGTTTTGTAATGTATGTTTTTCTTTGAAAAATAACAGATGTGTTGATTTGTGTAATTAATATGGATCTTTCCTTTGTTCTTACTTTCATGTTTCCCTGTTTGGCTTATTCAATTGAAGAGTACAGGAGAAAAAACCTGATACGTCACGTTTTACTATTTTTACAGGAAAGCAAGTTAGAACTTTCAAGACTCATTAGGCCTACAGTCTGTTTTCTTTGGGTTATAATTCTTCTAATTTCTTTGGACTAATGAGGTTGTTATTCTGTGTAGTTAAACTATAAAAATCTACACTACCTGAGTCCACACCTGTGGAGTAAGGGTTAGCACGTCTAGCCGCGAAACCAGGTTCGATTCCTGGTCGGGGCAAGTTACCTGGTTGAGGTTTATTCCGGGGTTTTCCCTCAAACCAATATGAGCAAATGCTGGGTAACTTACGGTGTTGGACCCAGACTCATTTCACCGGCATTATCACCATCTCATTCAGACGCAAAATAACCTAAGACGTTGATAAAGCGTCGTAAAATAACCTAAAAAAATAAAAGAACATACACTACCTGAGCTATTGCATGACTTCTTGTGCCGTTTTGTTTCGGCACACTTGGTTCATTTCTTTCCTTATCGTTTCTTTCTTTTCTATTCTCATTATTTTCTTTTTAGTATTAGTTTATCTCACCTTTTCATAGATGGCTTTACTTCTTCTCCATTTTTTAGTCTTTCTTTCTTCTTTAGATAGCTTGTTTCTTTTCTTCCATTTTTACTCTATTATTTCCTCACGTATAAGGAGCGAACTTTGTGATCACGTGACTGGAGATTGGTTTCTCATTGGCCATTTTGCTTTTGGCGTCCGTTTTGGGGGAGCATTATTATACTGTTTTGGGGGAGTATTTCGATTTGAGTGGAGTTACGGGAAGACCTTCGTGGAATAAGGTTGGACGACAGTGGTGGAGAGCTGTGAGGGAGTTGTGTGTTGTGGACCCAACGACTAACTGTGATGTGATGGCATAGTAGCCGGGAGTCGAACGGGGATTGTGATTTATTACGGCTAAAAGCGTAGTCAGTCTACGGAGTGGTGTGCTATGTGAGGATGGAAGTTTGAGTGTGGCACAGAGAGGCCATTGTTGTGTTGGACGCGAGATCGGTCCGGCAAGGATCGTAACAGGTTTTTATTATACGATTGAGTTGGTTATGTTGTAATAATTAATAGTAGGAGTTTGATTCCCTATGAAATATGAGATAATAAGTTGGCATTCCTCAAGCAGTGCTACATTAGTTATATTGGGTTTTGTAATAGGGTTTTCTATTATGTCAGACAAGCGAGGACTTGTCGAATTAGCTACTCATGATTTCAACTAGGAAACACAGATGGCATTACTAGTACATGTATTGACGAATGCCAGTTCAGTGAACTGCAATAATAAACGAAGTTAGTTGGAGTGGTGTGGAATTATAAGTGGTTGTACTCTTATGGGAGACCTTGGTTCATATCCATTTTCTTTTCACAGTGTTGTTAACAAATGTAAACAGAGTGAGTTGATTATTTACTTGAAGTGTTTTTTTTTGTACCACCTTACCAAAGAGATAGTCGACCCTATCATAGCTTTCTACGGCAGGGCAATACTTTATTATCGGAGTATGGTTTACTTAATAGGCCTACCTTTTATCTGCTATACAAAGTAACTAGAGTAGAAGCCAACCGTTCCAATCTAAAACAGAAAATCTTTAATTTTGGACTTCTCTCGTTTTTCCTTGTGCTCTTCAATTGCTTTAAACAACTCTCTCAGTTTAAAGGAACCTCTACAATTTAGATGCATTAGTTCTCTCCCAACATCATTATCATACAATCAGCAGTTGTGTAAACACAAATTTGAAAAGTAATGTGAAATTATTAAATAAAATACACGATTGCATAAGCAACATTTTTATTATTATTACTTATACTGTCTTGGGTTAAATTTCAGACCACGGATACCTTCCTTTCCCTCTTACTACAAAGTTCCAACCTTGTGCACACAAACTAAATTATTGGCACTGAAAAGTGACTTTTTGTAAGCATGATGCGCATTCGACAAACACAGACAAATCTCTCTTTTTAGTATTTTAAGATAATAATTATTGTCAGTGAGGTATCCGTATATTGAAACTTTCCCCTGTCTTGCAGTAGTACCTTAATAAAATCTTCCAGTTCCTCAATTATAGCTGCACATACTTCTGGAACAATCCTGGTAATCAGCTGTTTCGACACTTTGAATAAATACATTAAACTTGTATACGAATCTCCAGTAGCGAGATATCGAAGTGTTAATGCTAGCCTTTCCTGAATAGGTATTGCTTCTCGCCAGCTTGTCTCTTTCTTGGACATTTTTGGCCCTATTTTGCACAATAATATTTCGAAGTCTGTTTCTGAAATGCGACAGGCGTTGTGAAACTGTCTCGATTACATTCGACATAAATCATGAAGCAAGTTAGTGCCTCTATATTGATTGCGACTTTCGTAGAGTGGCGTCTGCCACCATCGGCTTTTCTTTTTGTTAAACTGCCTATAACAACGGCTGCACTTGCTATAATTATATCTTCGTCTGCCATTATTGCGGACATGCAACGAACGCGAATATTTTCTGACCATTTGCTGATGATTTGTACATTGCTCCAAACAGCGAACGAAGTTTCGCGTCATCATTCGTTCGAGATAAGTGTGTACGCACCTTAAGGCTACAAACGCTTAGAGCCTTCGGGTGTAAACGTTCGTCGAACTTCGGAACGAGTGAGCGCGAGCAATTTTTCAACATCGGACAGCCTACTGTTCCTACTGGAAGGAAGGCAGAACAGATTCAGATAACAACGCTATGCTGTCTGCTACGACCAGCGGTGGTCAAGGCTCAAGAGAACAGTTTTGCGTAGAAACTTCATTGAGTTATGAACAAATACAGAAGAAAATAGTAAAATTAATAAGTTTTCAATTTTCGTAAAATATTTTGAGTAGGCTAAGCCTTAGAGAATTATAGCAAGCTACGCCCCTGGAAATCAACATAAAGAATGTCACTGCAGTTTCGACATCGATATGAGATTTAGAAAACAAGCGATACGTAGATACTACATGTTTCCACATTAGAGTCAAATCTACGGACCATTTTTTGACCCAAGAAAATAAACATTGACTTACTCGAGTTGCTTATGTACACTTCAATTCTCCAGTTGACTTTGGTATAGGTTAAGTTGGTGCAACATTATGTTAATCGTATCATTGTGGTAAAATAATTCTTTATGTATTCTTAAGTTGACTTTACAATGTATAATATACTCAAAGAGCACGCATCCTCTCAGTCGCTAAGGCGCTTACCTGCCGATCCGGAGTTGCGTTCGGGCGCGGGTTCGATTCCCGACTGGGTTTTTTCCGAGGTTTTCCCCAACCATAAGGCAAATGTCAAGTAATCTACGGTGAATCTTCGGCCTCATCTCCCCAAATATCATCTCGCTATCACCAATCGCATCGACGCTAGATAACCTCGTAGTTGATACAGCGTCGTTAAATAAGTAAAATAAAAAAAAAAACATGCGTCCATACACTATGGTTCGTCCTGTAATGATGTTGCCTGACTGTGCACGATATGAAGAAACACTTTCTCAACAATATGCCATCTTGGCCGTTTAGGTAATTCCGCTGTCAAAATCTCTTCCCACATACTATACGTATACATTCTCAATCTTTTCTCGTGGCACAGATGACAAACACATTTTGTTCATACACTGTGCATAAAATTAACAATTATTCATAACAAAAACTTTATACAAATGAAAATCTGTAGTCCGCAAAGGGTATAAGTTATGTACAAGTTCATACTAAACCTAACACAGTTACAAGGCTCAACAGGTTACTGATGCTTTTCAGAATACAGGATGAAGAAACCTACTGATGCAGTTAATGTCAACTGTCAAAATCACCTTCATTTCATATGTAAATCGATTCAATCTACTACACCCAGCAATGTTCCAATAATGTAGCCAATCAGCCCAGCAGTGGCTGAGTTGTCTCCTTAATGTCTTGCTGTCGATTTGACTCTTAATATCCTGATGTAGTAATATATATTTAAGCCCCTGAATTAGAATGATTTTATTTCATTTAAAATTTCTTCCCTTACCACATTAGCAATAGTATGTTTGAGCATATATATATAGTTCGAGAGCCTACATTCTCCTCAAAAATCAGAAAATGAGTTAGCAATGCGAGTGCATTCCATATTATAAAATCTAGCTATTTTAATGTCGTTTATGTCCCAAAAAAATCTGAACCTATTTAAAAATGTGATGAAAAATTTATTTCATTTCTTTTTCCACAAGCTGCCTTATCCTCAACAGGATTGTTCCAAAACTTACCTTCTCCAGGCCCATTTCAAAAGCTGTCTTATCCTCATAAATGGAGTCGATCACCTGTCTTGTTTATTCCAGAGCATGCCTTATCTACAGATTATATGCTCCTATTACAGCTATTTATTCTGCTTAAAAGAGGAGGGATTTAATTTTAGAAAGAAGTTATCAGGGGGAGCAATTTTTTCATGGTGATTCATGCGGTTACAGGAGCATTGTAAAAAAAACGAGTGTTCAGTACAGGAAATCAACCCTCCAGCATTTAGAAACCGTATTACAGAAGCAAAATTAGCTAGCTGATTTTGAAAATCTGCTGAAAAAATTTTTGGAGTTTTGGGAAGATCTACCAGACTTATTATTTTAGTCTCAGCTTACTAGTGTGAATTAACGAGCATATTGTTTCTTTCAGTAATGACGATGATTTGTGCGAATGTGGAAGTGAAGTCGAATATGGTGATCTTATAATGTGATTCAAATATTTCTACTAAAGGGTCATTAAATAAATAGTGCTGCCAATATTGTAAACTAAGGAGTGGATGAGGGTTGACAGTCTTTCATACTATAGAGAAAACGAAAACATCCCAATGAAATTCCGTCAGAAAGATATTGAGATTGGCCTTATGATATTGGGGATATCATGTACTGTATAAGAATGATCTTTTCAGACAGATTTCCTGTGGATGAAATTCTCGTACTGAGTTTTTCAGTAGCTTAATTCACAAAAGTCTGGCCTACACACAAAAGGCTCGGCCAACCCCAAATCATTGCATTTTTATTATACTCTTCTCCTTGTGAATACTAGTTCTAATCTCTAAGTTCTGACATCAGTTCCCAAACTTGTGTTATCCTGATCTGTTTTCTCCAAATGTTGCGTTATCCAGTAGTCCATTCCAAAAGTTGCCTTCTCCATATTTAATTTCTATCTCTTGTCTATATTATTGTTGAGGATTCGTGTAGACTAAAGAAGAAATGCCTGTTATTATTCGGTTGAGAAGCTTTTATCATCCAGTCTGCTGTCAAAAAATCTGAAAGTTAGAATTTATAAAACAATTATATTACCAGTTGTTCTTTATGGTTGTGAAACTTGGACTCTCACGTTGAGAGAGGAACATAGGTTAAGGGTGTTTGAGAATAAGGTTCTCAGGAAAATATTTGGGGCTAAGAGGGATGAAGTTATAGGAGAATGGAGAAAGTTACAAAACACAGAACTGCACGCATTGTATTCTTCACCTGACATAATTAGGAACATTAAATCCAGACGTTTGAGATGGGCTGGGCATGTAGCACGTATGGGTGAATCCAGAAATGCATATAGAGTGTTAGTTGGGAGGCCGGAGGGAAAAAGACCTTTAGGGAGGCCGAGACGTAGATGGGAAGATAATATTAAAATGGATTTGAGGGAGTTGGGATATGATAGAGACTGGATTAATCTTGCTCAGGATAGGGACCAATGGCGGGCTTATGTGAGGGCGGCAATGAACCTCCGGGTTCCTTAAAAGCCAGTAAGTAAGTCAGTCTATATTATTGATATTAGCCTCATTTTCACTTCGGAATATTTGTTTTTAATATTACATCTTTCAAAACATTACAATTATTTATCAAGATTCGACAGAAACTATGGTGAAACAGTTTATCTTAAATATCTGAAAAAAACTGAAAAAATGAGCAAGTCAGAGTTTGAAACTATAGGACTCATATCTTGAGCTTTTCAGAAAATTCCTTAAAATTGACACACCAATTTGAAAAGAGTAGTGTTGAAGTACCATAATTACAAGTTTATAATTATCAGAATGATAATGAATTCACAGACCAGATAATCTAAGAATAATTCATTAATTTTGAATTGCTAACAAATATGCCCAACCTTGCATCGCATCACGATGTCATAACAGTAGTACGTTACTACTAGTGCTGTTTTAGCTGACAATGCCTTTTTAGACTATGCGACTGCTTAAAACACTTTCCACAAACATCGCATGTGAATGGTTTCTCACCACTATGCACGCGCCCATGCGTTTTTAGACCACCCGACTGCGCAAAACACTTTCCACAAACATCGCATATATATGGTTTCAAACCAGTATGCAGACGTCCATGGCGTTTAAGGTCGCACGAGTCCTTAAAACACTTTCCACAAACATCGCATGTAAATGGTTTCACATCAGTATGCATGCGCCCATGCCGTTTAAGGTTTCGAGCCCACATAAAACATATTCCACATATTTCGCATTTGAATCGTTTTTCATTAGTATGCTGTAGTTTATGTAATTTTAGGTCATACGGCTGAGGGAAATACTTCGCACAAACATTACATTTGAATGATTTCTCATTTGTATGGAGGCGTTCATGCCTTCTAAGGGCACTCGACCGTGGAAAACAGTTTCCACAGAAACTACATTTGAATGGTTTCCCATCTATATGCTGGATTTTATGGGATTTTAGATTACAAGGCTCAGAGAAGCACTTTCCACAAATATCGCAACTGAATCGCTTCTCATCAGTGTCAGTACGTAAATTCGTTGCTGATGAAACTGAATGCTTGGTAGCCTGACAAATAGTCATGCTCTCTTCATGTGCAATACCTTCGTATTCAGATGATACGGTGATGTCATGGGTGTCTGCAAACCTGTCATATAAACATTCCATTAGTCAATAAACATCACAATAAGCATTCACAAAAACAATGAGCCACATTTAAACATAACTCAATACTGGGTTACGCGACAATACGAAAACATTGAAGGTTTTAGTTTTGCTTAGGCCTAACTACAGAGTGATTCATTATTACGTATAAATACTCTGTGTGTGTGTGTGTATTGTAGAGGTGAAACTAAGACTAAAACGTTCTATACAACTTTTTCTCAAAACCTTTAATTCCAGAGTTCCAGTAGATGGCACCTATATCGGAGTAACTGCATAGGCATTACTGTTCTCACACATATTTGGTGTGTTTTGTTTTTTTGTTTTAGTAGCTTATTTTACGACACTGTATCAACATCTAGGTTATTTAGCATCTGAATGATCTGAAGGTAATAATGCCGGTGAAATGAGTCCGGGGTCCAGCACCGAAAGTTACCCAGCATTTGCTCATCTTGGGTTGAGGGAAAACCCCGGAAAAAACCTCAACCAAGTAACTTGCCCCGACCGGGAATCGAACCCGGGCCACCTGGTTTCGCGGCCAGACGCGCTGACCGTTACTCCACAGGTGTGGACCATTTGGTGTGGTATTGTGGGGAATCAGTTACTTGGACCTCGAGTTCTACCTCCGCGGTTGAATGGGGAAATCTACCGCGCATTCTTGAAGCGCGAATTGCATGGTCTGCTACATGATATCCCTCTTGCAACGCGAATGAACGTATGGTTTATGCACGATGGTGCTCCTGCGCATTACTGCCGCAACGTATCTCAATGCTGCGTATCCAGAACAATGGATAGGCCGCGCAGGGCCAACTCCTTGGCCAGCCAGATCACCGGACATGAACCCTCTGGACTTCTACCTTCGGGGCCGCCTGAAGTCGTTAGTGTATACCTCTGCTGCACCTAACGTACAAGTACTACAACAGCGAATTGAACATGCGTGTGGAATTGTTCGTGATGAGTTGAACGGGCTGTGTAACGTTCAGAGATCACTAAGGCGGCGAGCACAGGTATGTCTTCAAGTTGAGGGATAGCACTTTTAACATGCATTACACTAAAAATTGTGCAAATGTATAAGTCTAGAAGAATTTGCTTTAAATTCTTTACTGTGTTTGGTTTTAGTTCACAAAACGTGCATAAGTAGGCTGCCGAGGATTTGGGTTTAGTGACTTTGGTTGTTTTTGTACTGAAGTACAAATGCATTGTACGAAAGTGATAATTAGCTTACCTTTGTTGTGTTACCCTTTCTTTGTTTGGGAGCGCAAGTTCCACGTAAAATGGCGTTAACTCTGGAATTAAAGGTTTTGAGAAAAAGTTGTATAGAACGTTTTAGTCTTAGTTTCATCTCTACATTACACACACAAAGTACTTACACGTAATAATGAATCACCCTGAATATTAAATGTAACATCAGTGACATACATGTAATTATATCAACTCACAAGCAGAACTCACCAGTTCGCCTGTGCGTTTGTGAACTGCAACATTGACCATCGAAAGTAGAGGTTGTTAGTAGTTGATAATGTAAACATAGGATGCTAACGGAACTCCTGGTCAAAGCAGTGACAGTGCAGGTGTGGACTGGTGAAGTGACAGGTGTCTATTCTGTGTTTGTGTAGGTTACGACGAATGAAGTATGAAATCAAAGGAAATGGTTTTAAATAAAGCAAACATTGCTAATTACATTGTAGAGAAGTTGAAGACAACACATTTTAGGCAAAAGGCAACTATCATCATGTCACAGAAGAAATCGATCGTGGATGACATTCTCGATAAGTAAATACACTACCATTATGATGTACTGAAGTACATATATTTCCTTCATCATATAGTAAAGCACAATTCCTGTATGGATACATAATATGTACTTCGGTACATCATAATAATATGATATGCGTAAGTAATCACTTAGTGATTCAGGATGGCACTCATCCCGTTGCATCTTGGCCCCTTTGTCATTCATAATGAGTGCACCTCTGTACACAGTATTGGACAATGTGCCACTGTGTCACATATTCTGTGACACAGTACATGAGGGTAGGCCACCAAAGAGAAAATTGAGAGACATAACTTAAACTGAGGGGATCCGATCCGGCATCGGAACTGGAATTCGATGTAGCTTAGTGGATAAAACGTTGAGTCCTGGTGCTGGAGAGAATTTTTCTCTTTTCTATCCATCCTTCAAAATACACTACTGTTGTGAAAAGTTTAACACCCAGAAAGAATGGCCCAAACGACTCCTAACTCGGGAGACGTGTAGAACAGTGTACTACCAATAATAGATTACATTTCCAGAGAGATGGCGTACATATAGGTCCAACAGTGACGTCGCTTGTGTCAGTGTTATGCCTTGCTCAGTCAGTGCAGAGCTTCCAAACGAAGTGGAAACGTGAAAGCTACTGCAGGTATGCCTCGCTGACGTGGAAGGGCGCAATATCAGCACGTGAGTGAATTCGAACAGGGCAGAATGGTTGGTCTCTGGGAGCAGGTTTGTCATACCGTCACATTTCGGCTCGTACAGGAAATGCTGCTACGACGGTGATGCGTGTGTGGAACCAGTGGATAGAAAAGGGTCGTACGCAGAGACGACCGGGTACTGGACACATAATGTGACCACAGCACGGGATGACCGCCATCTTGTCCTCATGGCCGTAACGGACCGTACAGCTTCATCCACAGCGTTAAGTCGATGTTGGAGTACTGCAATGGGTGTGGATCTGTCTGCATCAACGGTTCGTCGCCGTCTTTTGAGAGCTGGACTAGTGACTCGCATGTCGTTGCGTCGGTTTCCATTGTCCAGAAACCACCAACTCTGAGATGACTGCAATGGGCACATGAAAGCCATCACTGGCATGCTGAGTGCCAAATATAGTGTTTTTGGACGAGTCTCACTTCAACTTGTCCTACAAAGATGGCCGCATACGTGTTACACGCTACCGTGGTGAACGCAATCTGAGAGCCTGCATTGTTGATAAAGCGTCGTAAAATAACCTACTAAAATAAAAATAAATAATAAATAAAACGCATTGTTGAGCGGCATACCGGGCAAACACCTTGTGTGATGGTTTGGGGCGCCATTGGATACAATATGCGATCTCGCCTCCTACGTATTCAGGGCAATCTGAACAGCAACTGCTACATTATGAAGGTTTTAGAGCCCGAGGTACTGATCCTTCTTCGAGCAACTCCACATGTCATATTTCAGCAGGACAATGTTCGGCCAGATGTGGCGAGTATTGTGTAAGCCTCCCTCGAAGAATGACGGATATAGGTAAGCGTTCACTACATTGTATCGGACGAATCGCACAGATCGGAAAAAGACCATCTTTGCTGTGATTGTTATGTAACCGCGTTCACTACATCGTATCGGATGCATCGCATATCGGCAAATCCGTCCACGTTTCTCGGATTGGCAAACTTTCCGATGCGTGCGACCATGGCCTTCTTTAATAAATCAATTTTAATTGGTCAACTGTTACTATTATGTTGTGCCATGTTCAGTGTCGCGCCAAAATGGCAGACGGAAAACTTATTTCGCGTGTAGAAAATTGCGAAGAATTATATAATTTGAGGCGTTCCCATTACAGTAATCAAGTCATTTCTTGCAAATATATTATGTAACCAATATTTCTTTCGTTTCTTCCTCTTCAATTAAGGCGCATGAAGCAATTACAAATTCTTATTCGCTAACACACGTAATTAATAGACCTAACCTCAACTCCTCTGCTTTCAGTAATGTCAATATCGTACGACGTCATGTTTTAAACAGCTGATAGAGGGAGGCGATGAGGTGAAGCCGTTACAGTAAACGCACTGCACTTAAAATATCCGTTGCGTGCGATTCGTACGAGTGCGATACGATGTAGTGAAAGCTTACCTTATCACTGCTTCCCTGGCCTGCACGTTCGCCATACATGTCTGGGATATGGTTGGTCGGCAACTTGTTCGTCATGGTCCTCCAGCACTCACTCGTGACACTTTGTGGACTCGCATATAAAGTGCGTGGAGGGAGATACCCCAGGAACATATCCAGGCCCTCTTTTATTGCATGCCAAGACACTCGGAGGCTCTGATTGCAGCCCATGGTGGCTTCACACCATACTAAAATCTCACGGTCACAGATCAGGTACAGTTCTATAATTCTAATCATTTGTGTATTGTCATGTACCTAATCTGTGGTATAAATTTCATCAGTCACATGTATCTTTCTGGGTGTTGCAATTTCCACAAACATTAGTGTAATAATCGGACCTGGACGATAATTCAATTCAATTTATTAACCATTAAACATTCAGTGATAGGCTTCGTCACAAGAAAACATACATTTGAAAATACACTTATAATTGAAAACAATAAAGTTTAATTAGAATGAAAACACAAAACATTTTTAAACTCTAAAATTAATTAAAATACTTCACTCTTAATGTAATATTTGTAACTAAATGTAAATAAGTTTATTTATTAAAAAACAATTTCGTATGAATATATGTTAAGAAACTCATCTACAGAGTAGAACGGATTAATTAAAAGCCTATTATAAAATCTACCTTTGAAGCTATTGGTTGGTAACTTATAATATAGACTGGGAAGCTTATTATATAATTTCATCCCCATGACAGAAAAATTTGTACTAGTTTTATGTAATCTACAGTATGGAATATTAATTTTTTCATCATTTCTAATGTATATTGGCTATTAAGGAGTAATTGTCTATATTTTGTCGAATGTAAAGGACTAGGTCGTGTATATATATATATATATATATATATATATATATATATATATATATATATATATATAAATTTATGACAGTTAATATGTGTGATTGTTTGAAAAGAGGTCGACAATGTTCAAGATAGTTTGACTGACATAGAATTCTAATGGCTTTCTTTTGCAAAATCAAGACACTCTCAATTTTGCTACCATTTCCCCAAAAAATTAAGGCATACCTAATTATCGACTGAAAGAACGAAAAGTAGGCACATGGTACTTTTCAATATAGGAATTCACACAGTTGTAATACACTGAAAGTATTGCCTTATTGTTTACAGATTCCTATCTGATGAAGACCTATTATCCAAAACAAGACATACTCTGGATATTGTAGAGGGGATTTATCATGAAATAGGGGACCAAGAATTGTGTTTGGGAGTGGAAGGAAGACATATACGGAATTCTGATTGTGATGATGACATTATAAGATCGACACATGGAAATACATCAGACGCTTCATTTTCATCACCACCAAAACGCAAGAAAGACGAATCGTTTTCTCCAGAAAAGAGGAAAAAAAAATTCTTGACTATATGGCACAAAACCCATGGCAAGAGGACAATACGTACCCGATTTCGTATTATTAATGAGTGGGTATATGATTGTGTTGTCAAGAAAAGCAAGAAGGACGTTCATGGGAAGACCAGGCTTCATGTTACGAACCAGTGTATACAACAGGTTTACATATGCACATGAAGAACTGTTGCAGACATGTGAAGTGCCTGGTTATATAGGAAATGAAGATTTCAAAGCCTCTTAAACCTGGCTATTGAACTTCAAACAACATTACAATATAGGAATACGGAAAGTTCCAGTGTTTACAACAAGAGTTCAACACGAACACAGCCGCACATAATGCAAACTGCTGCAGACTATGTTAGCGGCAACAGCAGATGTTATCTACTTTTGACTACAAATATGTCTGCAATGCTGACCAAAGAACTCAGGTTGTAAAAGGCAGAAAGAAAATTGAAGCTGTTGCCATGAATATAAATGCTATGACAAATTCCTATACAGTAATGCCTTTAATTCGTTTACAAGGGGCCTTGATTGGTAAGCTCTTCATTGCCCTAAAAGAAAAGGATGGAATAGTATGCGTCACATTACTGATTGGATTTAATGGATTAGTACAGAGACCTGGCAATCTACATGTTATTGCATCAACATCTGGCAAAATGGGATTACAACAGCTGCGGGAATGGTACCTTAATTACTATTGGCCAAATCCAGAAGGCAGGAATTTACTTTTGGTGGATAGCTGGATATAATTTAACAATGAACAAGTGCGAACAACAACAACTCTGGCTGGGAAGTCAGTTGAAGTCCGACAAATTTCAAAATGAAATACTGTATGATTCAACCGTTGGATGTATTTTTTAGACAATACAAAACATATTGGAGGACTGTATCGGATTATGTTATAGGGTTGCCAATCGTCTGGAATAAAAGCAAAGGAATTCTTTTCAGGACGCTTAATGTCCGGAATTTTGTTCATAGCCATATTATATTCTGAAATTTCATTAATGATAATAATAATAATAATAATAATAATTATTATTATTATTATTATTATTATTATTATTTATTTATTTCATCTGCCAGAGCTAAGGCCAGTAGGCCTTCTCTTCCGCCTAGGCAGACTCTAATTCTAATTGAATACATAGTTATTCCATTAATATCTAGACCATAAAACAACATGAAAGTAAATAATGGAAGTTGGATAAGTAATGTTAGTGTGACAATAATAAACATTGGTAAGAAATAGTTATAATAATAATAATAATAATAATAATAATAATAATAATAATAATAATAATAATAATAATAATGAAATAATTTAGATATTTATCTGTGATATATATATAACCATTAAACATTGAGAAACCTGAAACAGCTATTATTGTTAACAAGAATTGTTAGAAAAATATTTCGTTTGCCTATTCTTAAATTGATTTGATGTCTTACAGTCCCTGACATTACTCGGTAGGGAATTCCAAAGCCGAGGAACAGCCACAGTGAAAGAAGATGAGTATGAGGATGTTCGGGGGAGGGAATGGATAATATTGAGGAGTGTTGTGATCATGTGTCTAGGTTATGATGGGTGGATAAATTTTGAAAACGAGACGCAAGATAGACAGGAGTGGAGAAATGCAATATGTCAAAGAGAAGGGAAAGACAGTGGATTTTCCTACGATCTTCTAGATGGAGCCAGGACAACATTTCGAGGGATGGTGTTACGTGATCAGCCCGGCGAATATTGCAGACAAAACGGACGCACATATTATGAACACGTTGTAGTCTCTGTGCCGAAGTAATGCTTAGGTCAGTAAGGAGAATATCACAGCAGAATATTAGAGATCCAACATAGTTTGCAATGGGTTGGTAGTAAATCAGCAATCAAACTTAAGTGACATCTCTTAAAGAACGAAACACTGAATGTATATCAGAGGGCCATTGACTATTTGTTACAAAAATGGTTTCATTACGATTCTGCACTTCTTAAGAAAATCACTTTTCTAAGCCTTAATGAGACTTTCACATTCAATATCCTTACAGAAATTGTGAATATACGTTCATGTTAACTGGACTTTGAAAATGGTGATTCATTTTACCACGAGTATTGCCTATTCAAAGAGATGATGCCAATACTGAAAGATCTACCAACTACTCAAGAATGCTGGGACACTGTTTTGAAAACATGTAGTGTGCCAAACTTAAAGAAAATTGCTGAACACGTGCATGCTCTTCCATTTAGCAATATTCATGTGGAACGAGTTTTTTAAAAATGAATCTCTAGACCGACGAGAGGAACTGGATGAGGCCAGAACTTGTAAGATCAGAACCCTTAGTAAAGACGAACTTTAATACCTATGTCATGTAGAGAATTTTTTTATTATGTTTCAACAAACAAATAAATATTCAAGAAAAGCAAAGGAAGCAACAAGTATTCTTTCAAACAATGTTAATGTAGTGAGTGTAGGGACATATATATCAATCACTGTGCTTTTCAATGTATACAGACTTACGGCATGTTCTTTAATATAGGGCTACACTGCTACAAGCAAGTAATAACACGACGGTAATTCTAATTGTTTAATTAAATATCAAAATACAACTGAATTTACATTGAAATTCATTAAAGTTCATATGCTCTTTTAATTTTTTAATGTGTCCTGAATTTCCGACCTCTAGAGTTGGCAACCCTATATGCAATCAAGGACGACCATTTTCATTCAAAACTTCATGACAGAGATACGTTTGTCACTCTGAATTCATTTGTCTACAAACAATTTCAGTCACTACGATTCAAACACATGATTCGATATGCATTTTATAAATCAGGATACATTGATGATCTCAGGTTTGAAGTGCCGAAGCAGTAGACCTATGCTTTTCACATACCAGCAGTTAACTTTTGCGACATTTGTGGAGGTCCTTTCTATATCAGGCGCTCATGGTGCACTGCAAAGTTCTGTTTCGATCACTTTATGAATGCCGGTGACTTGCACTTTGCCTATGGCCGCATTTTTGTCCATTATGACCGATAAAACAGCAAATACGTTCATATATATTGACGTCTTTGAAGTTCACACTTCGACTTTGTACCTCCATTTCCCATGACCATTACCAGCTAAAAGGTATATCAATAAACTCTAACAATGCCTACTATGTGTCGAATATGTTTCATTCTGAAAATGCACAGGCGAACTGGAGAGATCTACTTGTTAGAATGTGTGGGATAGATGGCAAGACACATGCCGCAGACTGGAAAAAAGCATTGAAATAATACATTATCGAAAATAATAAATGGAAAAAAACTAGTCATACATTAAGCTGGTGTCCACACCTGTGGAGTAACGGTTAGCGCGTCTGGCCGCGAAACCAGGTGGCCCGGGTTCGATTCCCGGTCGGGGCAAGTTACCCGGTTGAGGTTTTTTCCGGGGTTTTCCCTCAACCCAATATGAGGAAATGCTGTGTAGCTTTCGGTGCTGGACCCCAGGCTCATTTCATTGGCATTATCACCTTCATCTCATTCAGACGCTAAATAACCCAAGCTGTTCATAAAGCATCGTAAAATAACCTACTAAAGTAAAAAAAAAAATTAAGCTGGTTACGGAATCACGTTCTTCACAAAAGAATTTTGAAGTTAATGATTTTGAGCCACAATATCACAGATGTTAAAACTCACAACTAGGCAGAATAAAACGTACTTCAGAATCATGAATAAACATAGTGAGCAAATCAAGATTTTCAGGTATAACTCCCTGTAAAGTTGATTTGAATAATTTCGAGGGAAAAATTGTTCCGGAGCCGGGTACCGAACCCGGGATCTTTGGTTTAACGTACCAACGCTCTACCACTGAGCTACTCGGGAACTCTAACCGACACCGATCCAATTTTATACCTGAAAATCTTGATTTGCATAATTTACGTCACTGTTCGTTAACAGAAAACCACAATTTAAGTCACACGGACTTAGTGTGCACTCGAAGTTGGTTGCTTGACGGTTGTCAGCCCACTTTGAGGTCTGTGGATATAGAGGGAAAAATTGGATCGGTATCGGTTAGAGTTCCCGAGTAGCTCAGTGGTAGAGCGTTGGTACGTTAAACCAAAGGTCCCGGGTTCGATACCCGGCTCCGGAACAATTTTTCCCTCGAAATTATTCAAATTATTCAAACATAGTGAGGTTCACAATATGGTCATATGGATCAACCTCCATCTTCCATGCATAAATGCTAAGTGGGATGCTAATACAGGGTAATTCACGAGGAAAGGTAAAAAATTTAGTATGATATCTTAGGCCATTTTGAGCGAAAAAGTTCATATGAACAAAGGTCTGTTTTTGAACGATGGCGGAGCTAGATGCATTTTTTAGTAAAATGTCTCGCCCCAATGTGAATCAGACGTTACCATATACTACTGACGTGAGATGTGAAACAAGGTCACGGATCGCAATGAATGACGTAACATTGGAATCTGCATTGTGACCAATGTGGATAAGTTCATTTACCTCACAAACCGGGTGATGGGGCATTACAAATGTCCAATCACCTGTCCTTATCTGATGTAATGACACAGAACCGGCGCATAACACAAAATTAAATACACTATCACTTATCAGTTCACAGCAGTTCAGTCAGTTACCTTGAGTACAGTAGTTATACAGGTACAGTTATCGGAAGTGTCAAGTTGTGTTTTTTCAAGATGCCTTATAAATTTTCGACTGCAGAATACTTAAACCAATTATATGCTAATATAATGGAAGTTCTTCTAAGTAGTATCCTCACATTATTAACATAATAAAATGGTCTTCAAAAGCCTACTGGCAGGAAGTCCCTGAATGGAATCGAAGCCAGTACATAATGAGCGCGCTCCGCCTCACCCATCCCCACCTGTACTGTACTCGATGTTTATGCGCAAATGAAGAACAGTGGTGGACTGACATTATCATTGTGTATGTCAGTGTGTCCCACCGTTTCACAGTGTCTTCTAATCATGGACATAGTAATTCAAGGATGAATGGGAAGAGAAATATTTCTTTTGTGTTAGTAGGCAGAATGTGAAATGTTTAATTTGTTCGAAAATTCTTAAGGGGGTGTTAAAATTCAACATGGGACGACACTACTTGACTCTTCACAAAGAATATCATACAATAATTACAGGTCTGTTGGACATGTGAAAATAATTTATTTTGAGGACATCTGTATAACTGTTGGTTGTATATAATAATAATAATCAGTATACTACAATACATTTACACTCAGTTCCGCGTAACATATTTATAGTTTTCGTTTCATTTTAGGTTAAATGCGTACAAATATTTTGATAAATTTAAAGCAAGAAAATACAAACACAAATTACACACGTATCCTCAGTCTTAAACAAAGAAAGCTTCTTGCTAGCTATGTTCTAGCTTGGAATATAAGAAAATCAATGAAGCCCTTCTCAGAAGAAGCATTTGTACAATCGTGCATACAGGATATTACTAAAATACTATGTCCAGAACAATTTCACAGTTGAGAGGAGGATTTGCAAGATTGTAAATGTAATTGAATCTGAAGTCGAAACTACAATTAATTAGTTTATAGCTTACTCACTTGCATTAGACGAAAGCACAGAGAGAAATGACAAAGCTCACCTAGCCATTTTCCTCCGAGGAGTTAATGAACATTTTACTGTGTCTGATTGTTTTCTAGATATAATTATTCTGGAGAAGATCTTTTACAGACACTGAAAGGCAACAGAACAGAAGAGGTTGAATTTGCAACGATTTGTTGACAATAGCAACAGATGGAGTTCCAGCCATGATTAGTAAATGGACAAGATTGGTGGGCAGGCTAAACAAATGGTTCATTGATAAGAGAATGCCTGCAAATGTAAAATATTTCCATTGTTTAATTCAGCACCAACGAGCACAGAATGCATAGAGTAGACATGAACAGCTTGGAGGTGAAGCAGCTTTTGTAGACCGTCGCCATTATGATGCTACCAAAACATTGGGCTCCCGGTTAGCACATGGACAGTTGATTGTGATGTTGCATCGTTGTTTTAATTAATAAATGAAGTAATTTAAATATGCCTACATGTACTGCGTATGGCTGCACAAACAGATTTTCAAAAAAATTCCTGGAATAACTTATCACGGGTAAATATGCATGTGTGAAATGTACTTATTACCGGTAGATAATGAATGATTTAGCCTAGGTTAGTCGGTTAGATTTGTATTGTTCACGTATTTGTTTGATTAAGAGAAAGGATTAGTGTATTGATATTATTGTAATGAATTCTTATAATCACTAAATCAGACACGCTTTGTAAACTTAGCATTTATGAGCGAAGCTAACCTAACCACTCAAGTTGGAACTTTATGTCGCGTGCTATAGAAAATGGGTGTACCAAGGTTTCTCTTCAACCGAATGCACGTATTCGTTTGATGAAAAAGAAATAGTGTATTAATATTATTGTAATTAATTTTTATAATCACGAAATCAGACATGCTTTGCAGACTTAGCATTTACGAGCGAAGCTAACCTAACAACCCATGTTGGAAGTTTGTGTCGCGTGCTGTAGAAAATGGGGGTACCGAGGTTTCTCTTAAACCGAATGCACGTATTCGTTTGATGAAGAAAAAGAAATAGTGTATTAATATTATTGTAATTAATTTTTATAATCACGAAATCAGACTTATGCTTTGCAGACTTAGTAGCTTCATTAACTCGGTCATGAACTAACTTGACCCACTTGGTAATAAAACTTCACTTTTGTTCGCCGTTATAATCTAATTCTATACTATAAACGAAGAGCCTATCAAATATTATATGGTTAAGAGCATTCCACTTTTTCTCTAAACAAAATCGGGACATCTACACGAAATACTGGCAAAAGGAAGAGAATGATCATTTGCGTTAAGCAAGTTGCATTATTAAATCGAAGCAAATGGATCAACCTATAAAAGTAATTATTAAAGGGTAGCATTTTTATTGGACTAGTAGCAAAATAAGGTCAAACTGTTATCTTCCTTTTTTATCATTATTCTTTGTTTAACCTTCCAGATTACCTATTAAATACCATACTGCAATTTGAAGAGCAGTCAATTTAAATAACCTGTATATATGTGATTTATCGATGACAGTTTTGTAATTTTTGCTAAAAATACGTGCCTAGCGATTCTGTATTACGAAACAAACAAGAAAGTGTGAGTCGTCCAGGAAATTAGGGACATATGGAATTCTTATTATCATATGATCTTCTATAACGTAATAGCTATTTTGGAATGTTTTGGTAGCAACAAGATGGCATCAGGTCCATCAAACCGGCTTCACTCCGTCCAATTGTATTAAGATGATAGTGTCTACTCTATGTATTCTGTGCTCGTTGGAAAGCACTGTGGAGTAAAGTTGCAAATGTAAAATAGGCTATGAAAGTGGTCGTATGAACGGTCAACACAAATAAAGGTTCCTCCCTAAAACATCGCAAATTTCCTAAGGTGTTGGAGCAATTACGCCTAAGAGAGGATATTAGGTGGCTTAGTCGCGGAAAAATGTTTCGGCGTTTTTTCGACTTACGCCTTGTAATATCTCAGTTTATGAAAAGCCAGATAAGTTTTTTATGCATATACTTTGTGTTTTAGTATATCTACATTGTTCATTGCAACAAACTATTCCCTTTAATTTACAAGGAAGAACATTCAGAAATTGGAAGATGAACTGTGGGTTACTGATTTAGCATTTCTTGTTGATATTCCGGAACATTTCAACAATTTGTATTATCTGCAAGGACACAATCAGAATATAGTCCACATGTACAATCATGTTACATATTTTGTAGCAATGTTAGATGTTTGGAAATTGCAGCTTATGAAAAATGAATTATTCCATTTTCCATGTTTGCATTCGCTCACGAATATTCCCCAATCAAATATAGACACATTATTGCCAAATCGTGGAAAGTCTCAAAACATATTTCAAAGAAAGACGATTTGGAGACTTCAGAAAAATGGAAAAAGATTTTCCCTTGTTCACGAATCCGTTTACAATGAACATTGCAGACATAAGACCTGAATTACAATTTGAAGTTTATTTTATTTTAGTAGGTTATTTTACGACGCTTTATCAACAGCTTAGGTTATTTAGCGTCTGAATGAGATGAAGGTGATAATACCGGTGAAATGAGTCTGGGGTCCAACACCGAAAGTTACGCAGCAAATTTGAAGTTACAACAATTCAAAGTGACATATTGTTCAAAGCCAAGTGTAAAGATTTTGTTGGTGGTGATATGTTTAGGAATACTGATACATGTAAATATCTATGTCTAGGGTCCTTTGCTTTGAGAATCTCAGCTATGCTTCGTTCTGCATATATTTGTGAACAGTTTTTTACGAAAGTAACGAACAGAAAATCATGTAAAAGATCTCGTATGACAGATGAAAACTTTCGTGCGCAGTTAATATTGGCTGCTTATGAAATCACTCCTCATCTTGAGAGCTTGGTAACGTAAATTTTGTTCAAAGCAAATTAAGCTTTCAGGAATAACTCCCTGTAAAGTTAATTTGAATAATTTCGAGGGAAAAATTGTTCCGGGGCCGGGTATCGAACCCGGGACCTTTGGTTATACGTACCAACGCTCTCCCACTGAGCTACCCGGGAACTCTACCCGACACCGATCCAATTTTGTTTATTTACAAATGAAGCTTCATTGTATATCAAAATGACTTACAAACGTACGATATTTCGTATTCTTTTGATGTTATTATTTGTAAACATAAGCAGATCGGTGCAGCAATCCCCCACCAATCGCTCCCACCTGTTGAGACATGAGTCTCTTCCCTTCTCTAAGACTTGCAGCACACTGTGTTGACGGGCAGCATCAGGAATAGCAATGACGATACGCTTTTTGGAGACCTCTGACATAATATATTAATTTATAATTCGGGATGAACAACCGTAAGAACAGTAGAAGCTTGCTAATCCGAACATGCAAAAAAACAGAAAGAGAGAAAGGGATATGTATGCTCAGCAATATCCAGTTTGAACTTAGAAATAACAAGAACTAAAGAAAAGTAGATATCAAGGAAAATTTGCTGCAGAGTTCTCACAAAAGATATTCAGAACTGGAAGAAACAATTAGTAATGTTGTGGAGAAAAAAAAAATCCTACAAAAAATTTCTTAAAAGCTTTAAAAATGACGGATATGATGATGACAAATCACGTAAGTTATGTGAGAACAGGAAACTAAGTCTTCAATATGAAATTTAGAAGTAAGGTTACATGTGTGCGATACTTCAGAATGAAATGGTAGGCCTATGTTTCCTCCTCACACATATTTTTCTTTGTATAGAAAGCAACAGTACCGGCAGTAGTTCGCCATAATCGATATAACTTATTATCTTACTTTCAATACATTTCCTCAATGAATCAAAAGTAAGACCCCACGTAAAAAACACTACAAAATCGTCTCCAGTATACCAAAGTGACGTGACTTACGTTTCCAGTATTTATAACCTGCGCAGCAGACTAGGACCCTCTACCTCTCTATGGGACAGACAGGAAAAGAGACTTAAACAAATAAAGAGAGAGAGAGCGACAGAGACAGACATGCAGATAGACAAACAAATAGAGAGATATACAGGCAGATTTACACGTAGACATGGCAATTCAGAATATTGAGTCCTTCACTTGAACAACAATCATGTTGAAACTAATTACAGATTTCTGTTCTTCGCCATTATTATCTAAATAAAGTAGTGAAACCAACAACGAAGTGAAGGCTCTCACATTTCACTCACCTCTCAGTAAGGACTTCATCATCTCCTGCTGTTACTTCCACTTTCATCTCCACATTCACTTTATTTAACTCACGTGCCTCCTGCAAAATATTTTGTAAAATCGAACTATACGACAATAATGGTTAAAGAATCAATACACTGCAATTTATATCCTGTAGATTTGATTTCAAATCCTACTTAATTCAGTAAAAATTTCAAACATTGTAGGTGAAAAATGCAAAAGAATTAAAATAAATACAAATACAAAAAAATTGGCATTTTGTAACAAACATCCCATTTAAAATAATAATTGCTTAAAAAATTAGTCAATTGAGGCCATTATTAAGAATGACAATCGAATTTTATTTATGGTCATAGGTGTGTACTGCCCGTGCCTCACTTCCTGAGCTGTTTCTTTGCGGGGCGAGACGCAGACGGACAGGGTAGGAGGAGCTGCGTACCGCATGTGCCTACTACCCTACGTTCAACACATCGGCCTTTTCAGGATTCCTTTCGTCAGCTGTGGAGCAAGATCAGCCAATGACAAGCGAATGTATAGGCTGTCCCCTCACGAAACAGATTATGTCCCCATCAATTCCTGTAACTAAACACTAATACCAGTTGTAGACTACAGTCTCTACAAGACATTATAGACCTAATCGCGATTACGGTTATCATGTGTACACATCCGTAAACTCTTTCCTCAATGGCAGTGTTTCTCAAACTTTTTCCACCGCGAAACCCCTTTTAATCTAAAGTGTAACTGCGGAATCCCTGTAATATTTTATTAGTATTTAATAATTAACAGAAAAGTGAAAGCTAGTATCTCAATAATTCTGTTCAGTGGGACGAATGTGTTTGCTTTTTAAGCCTGCAATCTGGTTTTATGGCGGAAAGTTGTAGTCTCATTTCTATTGTACTTCTGCATTTTGTCTTTTCGAGATTTTGTTTTGGTGAACAGATGCGCAGAGAATCCAGTGATGAAAGTGATAAATATTATGGGTATTTTCCGTTTTAGATGTTCATTAAACATATTATTATTATTACGCATATTCTTGGATTATTATTATTATTATTATTATTATTATTATTATTATTATTATTATTATTATTATTATTATCGGTGGTTTCATGTTATTATTGATTCATATTTCCGTAACATTTATATATTTTTATGATATCCACTAAGTTTAAAATAGCCACCGGAGCAGTCCAGTCGGCTAAGGCGTTTGCCTATCGATCCAGAGTTGCACTTGGGCGCGGGTCCGATTCCCGCTTGGGCTGATTACCTGGTTGGGTTTTTTCCCCCAGAGGTTTTCCCCAACCGTAAGGCGAATGTCAGGTAATCTTTGGCGAATCCCCGACTTCATCTCGCCAAATACCATTTCGCTATCATCAATCCCATCGATGCAAAATAACCTAGTAGTTGATACAATATCATTAAATAACCAAGTAAAATCATATAAAGCTCACGGAACCCCAGAACATACTTTGAGAAATGCTGCTCTATGGTAATTCAGCAGTTGTCCAGACTGAACGAAGAGTGGCCTAGTGTGTACTTACATTTTAGGAAATCGCCATCAGAGATAATAGCGATAGTGGTAACCACGATTAGAGTATCCAGTATTATAACCAGTAAAGATCCCTGCGATGGCGTAGGATAATGTTTTCAGAACATGTAATACGCTGCCGTGTCGCCACGTTGCACCTCCAGTGACGTTCCAAGCAGACCTAAGAGGCGTGGTTATAAGCACTAGGGAACTCTGGGTTCAGGACGTGAGACACGAGTATTAGAAATCAGGACCTACATGACAATTGATCAAACTCTTACAGTAAAATTGGTACTGGAAAATTTTTCCTAAGAAATTTTGGAGCTAGTTCAGATATTTCTGGATTTATAGCAAGCATACAACTAACCCATACAAATGAAGGTTCGTAAAAGTGTAAAAGAATTTGAAAACCCATGGTTAGTATAAACAACAATGGAAGAAATTATCTCACGTGTGAATATTCAGGGGGACCTTCCCGTCCACTATTAAGTACAGTTACTTCACTTAAAGTCTCTTAAAATTTTTACTTTCCAAACTTAATATTATTGTTCACAATCCAGTTTGTTGGTTTATTGCAGGAGTTTGGACTCGATATTTTTAAATGGTCCTCCCCATGTAACAGTCATTGTGAGGTTGCTACTGTGGAGTGGAGGAGGATGGCAACAGAACTCTGATGATGTCTTCGTGAATTGTGACGTTCATGTGCATTTATCATGAACTGATCGCAAGAAATAGACAGCAATTATGTGGGCTTTAGCTATCAAATGTACTTAAAAAGAAATATTACAAGAAATCTAATTGACTGTATTTCCTACATCAGACATAAAACAAAAGTTTACTCACCTACAAACAGAGTATTTGATATTGTCCCCCCCCCCTCCCTCTATACGGGCTGACCATTATATTAGAAGTGGTAAAGGTAAAAGGTAAAGGTATCCCCGTAACATGCCATGAAGGGACTTGGGGGCATGGAGGTAGAGCCCCATGCTTTCCATGACCTCGGCACTAGAATGAGGTGGTGTGGTCGGCACCACGCTCTGACCACCTTTTACCCCCAGGAAAGACCCGGTACTCAATTTTATAGGAGGCGGCATGGTAAAAATTATCAGTGGTAGTTAAAAATTCAAAATGGGTATGATTTAGTGAACGTTCAGCATCACAGTCTCTACCAGCAAAATTGCGTGGAGAAAATTCACAGGACAGGATGAAGAAATGGACAGCATGAGTGCAAAAATCGTATCTCCGGGGCCTGTTTCATAAAAGTGCTACTTTTAGCAGCTACTTATTAGGAGTTTAAAATTAGTAGTTAGCACTGTGGAAAATTCTGTTTCATAAACTAAACTTTACACACCTAAAATTCCTACATTACCGGTACCTTTACCAGTTAACAGTGTGACCTCCTTCAAAGAGCATATGACATGCATTATATATGTGTGTCATATGCTCTTTGAATTATGAATTGAATTTATAATTATCATTACATTTTAATAACTCAAAATATCAAAAGCAAAGACAAAATAGAGTTCTGTAACACAATTTCTTTTAAAGAAAGATTCTGAGAATAAAGATTTAATACTGGCAGTCCACCAAGTACAGTAAACTTATAAACATATTCATCCACATCTTCCGGTCATTGTACAAGTTCCTTAAAGAGTGCTTCTTTATTTTATACTGTTCACCACACTTTTAATAATTATTCTGCATATACGTAATTGCTTTTGAAACTTCAACAAAATGCTGTTTTGGCGTTAGAGTTCTATTCCTTCTAGAATTAGACTTTAAATATTGTTCAATGACAATTAACAGTCAAGTCGATTTAGTAGAGGTTAAGCGAAACATTTGATCGTGTCCAGTACAAAATCATAATCTATTTTAGGTCTGATATTCTTAGATGTCTCATAAAAATACTTTGATCGTTACTAGATGAGGGATGCATTTATACAAAATTATTTTCAAAAGAAATATACTGCATTACTAATAAATATATTCTTCTACTCACTTTATCAGTCTCTATTAACTGATGAAATGGATTAATTAGGAGCATAAATTAGTAGCGTTCATATTTTATGAAACAGCAATGTTGCTGCACTGCTAAATAATACTCCTAAATATCAGTCCTACATTGCTGACTACTATTTTACACTGCTAGTTATATGAAGAAAGTTTCTAGTCTAGTAGTCTAAATTATGAGTCTTCATTACTTATAACTATGCTGGTAGTTTTATGAAAAAAGTTTCTAGTTCTAATAGTATAAATTATGAGTCTTCACTACTGCTAGTTTTATGAAACAAGTTTCTAGTTATAGTAGTCTAAATTATGAGCCTACACTATTTATAAGTAGACTGCTAGTTCTATGAAACAAGTTTCTAGTTATAGTAGTCTAAATTTTGAGCCTATACTATTTATAACTAGACTGCTAGTTTTATGAAACAAGTTTCTAGTTATAGTAGTCTAAATTATGAGCCTACACTAATTATAAGTAGACTGCTAGTTTTATGAAACAAGTTTCTAGTTATAGTAGTCTAAATTATGAGCCTACACTACTAATAAGTATACTGCTAGTTTTATGAAACAAGTTTCTAGTTATAGTAGTCTAATTTATGAGTCTGCACTACTTATAAGTAGACTGCTAATTTTATGAAACAAGTTTTCAGTTCTAGCAATCTAAATTATGAGACTATATTACTTATAGCTAGACTGGTAGTTTTATGAAACAGGCCCGTGGTCAGCTGAATATAGCAGCCAGTAAGTAACACAGTGAGATGTACCGACCAATATACTTTGTAAACTGCACTCACCTCAATTTCACTCTTCACGATGGGAAAGTCAACTAGCACAGGAGTTTCATCAAATGTTATCTCTGATTTTAGATCACAATTTTTGTCCATATATTCCCTCTTTATTTCAGTCATTTGCAGATCTAATACATTTTCTTCCTGAAACACACCAATCGTAATAATTATGTAATATATCATATGTAGTTGTTTACAAAACATCTGAGACAACTTTAGGGTAGATTGATGTGAAGATTTAATTTTCTAAACTATTCTAGGTAGATCTTTAAAATTTTGTACAGTTGTTCTCCTGCATATAAATAGTCTCTGTACAAAGTTCATCTCATTTGGTGCAGAAATGTATGAATTATTAACAATTTTGGAATTTTAAATTGTGTAAATTTAGGTTTTAAAAAATTGCTACTCCTCCCACAAATAAAAATATTTTGGCCTGAAATTTTGTCTACATACTTGTCAGACGTCAGAAACAAGACTTGCTACACAATTTTTCTTTTTATTTTACTAAAAAAATAGTTTAAAATATTTGATGCACTAAAATGTAATTACAGACAAAAAATTCAACTCGAGCATAAAGAAAAACTAATAAGCCTATTAAAAAAATAATGAGTGTTGGGTATAATCTTGATAGTAAGTTTTGTTAAGAACACATTTGAAAACGTCTACAAAAAATCATGCATATAGTACAAAATTTGTAGAAAGAGTTACGTTTTTAGCAATGCAAGATTTACAGAAAATCAAACAGGAAAAAATTGATTCAAAGTTTGGGATGATAATAATGAATAAGATCTCTGTCTTTTTGATTTTCTAGGCATTTTGAAATATACAGACCTAGTTTATTATGCAGAACTTACCCTTACATACACTATCACGCTGCGCACACCTAACATACACTAGTAAATAAAGATGACCAAGGAAAAAACTATGGAAACTTATAAAAATACTATAATAGATAACGACGCGATTTACAAATCATTATAGACTGTAGACACTATTACAACACTAACAATAAAACTGTTAGAAAATTGCAGATATTTCTTGTATCACAAACAAAAACCAAGTATGAAAAACACGCAACAAGTGGAATTTTCCTTTAGAGAAGACGAGAGCTCTATTTGTAAGTGAATATCTTTCAAAGGAAAGCAACCTTTGAAGTCACATCTGTTCGATTCTATGAAAAACTATTTCGAAAAGTCGAGGAGCTACACTGGATCTAATATAAGTAATAATGTATGAAATACAGCGTAATTTCTAAAATGATCGAAGAATATTCAGAGTGGAGGACATGCACAAAGCATACAAATGACCAGTCAGAGCACGCAGCCTTTTAAAAATGTGGCCCGGTCGTAAGACCATGAAAATTAGCAGAGGACATCTTTAGACCATAAACGATTTTTTATAGTTAAAAATAAAAAATAAATTTTTTTGACCAAAAAATGACGAAATCTCACATCAGTGTATCCTTAATATCTCTTCACACTCTTATCAAATCTTGATGTCAACAAATTCACGTAGCCACACTCCAGTATCAGTAGCGAAAAAATTTATAAGAACAGTGTCATACAGAATGATTTTATTGTTCATAAACCTGTACATTGATTTACTGAAGGTGTTGGACGGGAAGACACTATTAATACATTGTCCCCAAGTAACAGTCAGTGTGAGGAAGTTACTGCTGAATGAAGGAGGATGGAAAAGGAACTAGCAAGTAGTCCATAATGTACTGTCTTCGCGCTACGAGTTGGCGGGTGGAGTGGATAGGCGGGACGGGGGAACTTTACGCTACACTCTGACCTGAAAACGTCAGTCCACTTACCTGGCTACAGGGGAACGAAGTCAGACATAAAAGATTCTTCATCTTCATCTTCGGTGTTGCTGTCGTTATGGCTGTCATCATCACTCTCATCACTGCTGTCATCGTCACTGGTGTCCGCGTCGCCAACATTAATGATGAACTCGTCTATAACGTCCTCCATTATTGCGTCTTTCTCCCAGTAGTAGTTTTCAATATCACTCACATGTTTACAGTATCCAGTCCAGTCTTCTTTAGTTACAGATTTGAGGCCTTCTTGCACAAGTTCTTGCAGTCTTTTCAGTGACATATCACCCGTTGTGTTATGTGACCTTACATAGTTCTTAACACTACTCCAAGCTAATTCAATAGTGCTTAGGTCACACATATACGGTGGTAACCTGACGACAGTGTGATCATGATTTGCAAATATCGTATCTATTTGGTACACTTTTTGCTTAGGACGAATTTGTTCAATTAACGAAAAAAGAGTGAACTTCCTCATATTTTCTTCACATGGCACTCCATGCCTTCGCAGGTAGTCCAACATTTCTTTTTTTACCGCTGATTTGGTTGGTACCTTATCTAATTGTTTTCCATGATAGGGCGCATTGTCCATGACGATTACAGATGGAGTAGACAGATTGGGAATAACTTTTTCAATCACCCACTTTTCGAAATTGTTAGAGTTGATCTGTCCATGATAGTCGCCTGTTGCTGTCCCCGCCTTGTATACTAATTCGCATCCTTCAACAAAGCCATTAATCCCACCCAGATGGACAACAATGAGTCTGTTAGACGCATTAACGGTAGTCAAAACTCCCGTAATGTCTTTATGCCGCCAGCACTTGCGAAACGTTAAATTGGTGTCTACCCATGTCTCGTCCAGGTACAAGACTGGTTTACCCTCTTCCCTAAGCTTTCTAATTGTCTGTAGGTATCTACACCTCCAATTTACAATGTTTTCCCTTTCAATTAAAAATTTTCGTCTCGATGCACACTTCTTCCATCTGAAACCCATTTCCTTTCGTATTCGTCGTAATGTTGTCGCCTTCCATTTGAAATCAATTCTGTCTTTTAACACAGGCAAAAGTTTCTTGCAGCTTGGTACTACTTTCTTGTTCAGATAAAAATCCTCAATTATGTCCTTTATCACTCTCCGGTTAAAGTCATCTACATTTGCGTTCTGATAGTCTGGACGTTTCCGTTTTTTTCCAGGTGTCGACAAAACACTTTCTTCTTCTTTGCAGTCTTTCATTTCTTTCCTTATACGCTGTATCATTCTTATAGATACATTACAATACTTTTTTGCCCTTTCTGCAGATTTCGTAACAGGAATGCTAAGACATTGTTGTTCTTTTTCTTCATCACAGCATTTTATCACATTTGCAATAATATTTCTTTCTCCGCTATGGATTGTCAGTCCTTGTTTCCTCTTTGTCGACATATTTACAATTATTTGCAATTAATAAACCGCTATGTAAGCCTAAACTACCACTATACAATAATAAAAACTCCACTAACTGTATTATAATCAACTATATTAACACCAGAAAAAAACTATTATTAAAGACTTGTGATATATTGAAACTATTCTTGTTGAAACAAATAAAACACAACCAAACGCCACTATTATTTCACAGACCCGCAGACACTCTCAAATATACGTGCAGTAGATGTTTGTGAAACAGGAATATTGCAGTGAACAGCGGGTGCGCATGCGCGACTGTTTCCCCTCCGCCCTGTCTAAGTACTTCAGCCGCCTTCTCCTGGCGTGACAACAGTATGTATTTATTCACACTGCAATGGGTATATACCCAATGGCAGTGGTAACTAATTACACTCAATAATGACAATAATAAACTTATTAATTAAAAATACAATTAATAATAATACTAATAATTAATACTAATAATAATAATAATAATAATAATAATAATAATAATAATAACAACAAAAACAACAACAGGGAATATACTAAATTAAATGAAACGATCACTTAAAATAACATTTGAAATATTCTAATTTGCATCTTAAAACTAAGATCGAACTAAAACCCACGAGTATATGTTCATATCTGCACAAGTACCTTTCAACATTACACTCATTTCGCTGTCAACTCACTCACTGCACTGGAACTACAACACATTTCACTGATTCTATCCTGATTTCACTAACACTTCAAAAACATTTCACTGTTCAAATTCTTTGCACTGCCACTATAAACTATAAAGCTTCACTGACAGGAACACGTTTCACTTACACAGCACACTTCACTGACACGACATACTTCTTCACTGATACAACACACTTCACAGACACAACATAATTCTTCACTGATACAACACTTCAATAACAACATATCATTTACACCCTTTAACTACTGTGTATAATTACCGTCTATTAGTAAGGTCCTTAAGCCTATTTTTAAATGCATTTTTGGTTGTTGGTAAAGCCTTTAGTAAGTCTGCAGGTAAAGCATTCCAGTCCCTGATAGTACGATTGTGATTTCTAATATTAATGCGTTGTTACAAACAACTGGTCCCAAGAAATACCCGGAGTTTGGTTCATAAACTAATCTACTAAAAATAAAAATATATTCAATTAAGTGTATATCCTAAACCAGGAGCAAACTACCGGCTTGGCGACCTACAATGGGGTTACCCGACAGTAACCCCCATTCCACATTGGACGATCAATTTCATTAAAAGCAGACATGCTGAAAATTATCAGTGGGGATAAAATCATCAAAATGTTTATGATTCTGTGAACGTTCAGCATTGCAGTTTCTATGACAAAACTGGGGTGAAAAACATTCAAGACAGCTAAAGGGTGAAGAAATGTACAGCAGGAGAGCAAAAATCGTATCCCCTGGTCAACTGAATCTAGCGGCAACACTAGGCAGTAAGTACTAAACAGACACATCAATTTCACTCTTCATGACGGCAAAGTCAATTGGCACAGAAGTTTCATCACTAGTTATCTCGGTTTTTATATCATAGCTGTGGTCCATATTTTGTCTTTATTCCAGTCACTTGCATATCTAGTTAGTTAGTGGAGTTTAGAAAGAGCGCGTCAGCTACTATGGCTATTTGCGTCCCTGTCTAAAATTCTTCATAAAACAAAGACACAAATAATACAATAATCAGAGTCCTAAAGGAACTAAAAAGCGTTGCGACGGTAAAACGAGGTACACAAATGCAGTATACACAAGGTGATTTGTAAAGAATCATAAAAGTGAGCAGTTTTACGAACCTACATAGTATTCAAAACGAACCAATAAAATAATAAAACTAAGGCCACCAGAGATAAATTGTGTATCAGATTTCAAAAACAATTAACTTCATAAAATATTCGGATGTATAGGATCCGAAATGTCAACTATGTAAAATCAAATATAAAACATCAAATGTAACCTCCTGATGTAAAGGGTCCAGAGCATAAGTAAAACAGGTCAGTAAAATACTAAATCATCTTATCCACTCTCCTATTCGATAAAAATCACATAACTCCATTTGTACAATTAAAATCATTTCCATCAGCGTCACGTAGTGTCAGCCGAATTCCATATTGCCAACAGACACGGTCATATTTTCTGCAGTGCAATAAAAAATTATCCACTGTAAGTGGAACATGGCACATATCACATTCCGGCTGAGGCTCGCCACGTAGGAGATGGCCATGTGTCAGATGACAGTGGCCAATTCTCAACCAGGTGAGTAAAACCCCTCGTATTGTGACGCTCTTGTAGACGAATCCCAAACTCGGACAGTATTCTTTACACTTCGTAATTTGTTTCCCTCTTGTGCAGACCATTCTCCTTTCCATTGCCACCATATTTTATATTTCAAGTAGTTTTGAATATCCTGCACTCTCGCGCCAATATACCAGAGAGCCATTCAGTGCAACAGCCCTGGCTGCAGCATCCGCGGCCTCATTTCCTGGAATTCCTACATGACCAGGAATCCACACTACTCCAATCTCATAATCAGAGTTAAGGTGAGCATGGAACAGCACCTGAGTTCTTAACACAATCGGTTCATCACACTCAAAAGACTGCAAGGACTGAATGCCACTTAAAGAGTCGGAACAGATCAGGAATCTGCCTCGGGGTTGCCTAATTAAAAATAATAACTCTCTGTAAAAAGCATAGAGTTCAGCAGTAAAAATACTCAGTCTGTATTTAAATATATCTCCATTTGTAACGAAGGAACAACCAACATAATCATTTATCCAGGATCCGTCAGTAAAAACTAATGAATAATTTGGGTATCGTGATAAAAGTTCCCTAAATCGAAGTCTATGAACAAAAGCAGGTGTAAAATTCTCAAGGCTTCGGCTCAGACTTACATCAAACATGGGACATCGCATAATCCACTGTGGAGTGGTCGTATACTCCAGTGTGCGAACTGATGGTAGATGGATGTCGAGCTCAGAGAGCAATTCACGAAACTGCACACCTGCTGGACGAAGTCTCCATGGATTTTCACTGTATCGGCCGTAAAGAGACAGATGGTAAGAAGAGTCATTAGTATCCCATGATGGTGGATAGTGTCTAAGAGACGTAACTTCGATTTATTTGCTGAGCCTTAAATAAAATAGCCATAATCCAGCTTCGACTGGATAAGAGCATGATAAAGATGTAAAAGCACTATGCGGTCTGCACCCCAGCGAACCCCTGATAAAAGGCGTAAAATATTTAATGATTTTTTCCCCAACACCTTCTCGAATCACGTATATGCACCTCCCACGTTAATTTATAGTCAAATATAAGGCCCAAAAATCTCGCAGTGTCTGTATATTGCAACTCCACTCCATTAAGACGCAGTTCAGGATGTGGATGCAGTCCACGTTGGTTGTAAAATTGGACAAACTGCGTTTTTAGAGTGGAGAAATTTAAACTCATTGCGAACAGCCCATTCTGGTAGTACATTGGTGACCAGTTGCAACTGTCAACCAATGGATGGAAGATATCGGGAGTTGTAATATAAACAGAAGTCATCAACGTATAACAGAGAAGATACTCGGTCAACCACACAGTGGGCAATTCCATTGATAGCAATGCAGAAAAGAAGAACGCTTAATACAGACCCCTGAAGAACGTCGTTTTCTTAAACATGTTCGTTAGAAAGTATGGTGCCTACTAGAACTCGGAAATACCTTTATGCCGTATACTTCGCAATAAACATTGGTAGTCTACCATGAAGTCCCCAATCATGCAGTGTTTGCAGAATTCTGTAATGCCATGTGGTATTGTAAGCCTTTTCCAAAACAAGAAGACCACCACAAGACCCTCCTTCTTGAGGAAAGCATCCCTAATGACGGTCTGCAGCCGAAAAAGATGGTCTGCGGCAGATCTGTGCTTATGAAAACCACATTGGATAATAGATAATCGGATTCCCGATTCGAGTACACACATCAGGCATTTGCTTATCTTTTCCATAACCTTGCGTATGCAGCTGGTGAGACAAACTGGCCTATAACTGCCAGGTAAGGAACGATCCCTTCCCTGTTTCTGGACTGGGATTACAATGGCGGAATGCCAAGAAGATGGAAATATCCCTACAGTCCAGTCCAGTTCCTGTCAACAGGAAGGATTTACCACCTGGTGGGAGATGACGAATCATGCGGTTATGGATGTTGTCAGGGCCAGGGGAGGTGTCAGGGGATGTATCTAGTGCTGCCTGCAGGTCTTCCAATGTGAACGGTGTATTGTATTCTTCAGTATTATTAGATTTAAAATTTAGGTTTCGTTTTTCTGCAGCTTCTTTGAATTTCAGAAATTCCGGGCCATAATTCCTTGAGCTGCTTATTTGTGCAAAAGTGGTAGCAAATATTTCAGGAATATCTATGGGACTGGTGGTCGTTACTCACTGAAGGCCTGATATTACAGAACTACGTTTCCCATTATTCGACAGACTTTGTCCCATATGATTTTAGCTGGGACGTTATTTTTCACTGAATTAACTTAGTTTGTCTAGCACATCTTCTTAGCTTCGCACACAGTGGATGAGGTTTGACTCAAAGACGTTTAATCTGAACAAAATTTTTTTTACGTCAGATGCCACTCAAATTGGCGTAAGGCACGTCTGCAGTCTCGGATTGCATCTCTGCAGGCATCTGTCCACCAGGGGACAGAGAAGCATTTTGGCTTGCAGGAAGACCGGGGGATAGATAATTCTGCTGACTTTATAACCACTACGGAGTGCATAATTTCATGTCCGTTATCATCGAATGAAATGGACTCCGAAAATCCGACCCAGTCTGCCTTTTTAATAACCCAGTTTGGAGAGCGAGATTCCACAGGACGTAAAGCAGACAAGCGAATTCGAATGGGGTAGTAGTCACCACCATGAAGGTCGTGAATCACAGACCATTCGATATGCGTGGACAAAACTGGGCTACAAATGGAAATATCTATCATGGAGTAAGTACTGTAAGCAAAAGAAAGATGTGTTGCTTCCCCTGAATTCAGGGTAATGAGATTTAGATGGGTACAAACCTCTGCTATTTTGTTTCCTCTGTCGTCATCGGAATTTGAGCCCCATGAGTGGTGGGATGCATTGAAATCCCCCAGTACCACATTTGGAGCAGGTACCTGCGACAGAATATGTTCAATTTCATGCACTGTGAAAGGAGTATCTGGTGGCATATATATACTGACTATTGAAAACTGAATGCTAGGAAGAGTTATTGTTAAGTTTATGCATTGATGAGAAATGGTAATATTGATGACAGGGGAATAGATACTTTGACGGAGTAGGAGGGCACAACCTACGTTAGCACGAATACTAGCAATGTGATTGTACCGGTGAACGTAGTATCCCGAGATACTCAGGGAGCTTTCGGGCCACTGGTGTGTCTCCTGAAATCATAAAATAGCAGGGTTATTCCACTGTACAATATCAGTCATCCCAAGGAGCTGAATCATGTCGATGACTTCACAGTGGACATTTTCTATGATTTGATGCCTTTGACTGCGACTGCTTAGCCCTCGACCATGGGGACTCACTCGCAGATCGTCGCACACCTGAATGTGATCTTGATCGAGCACGGGATCGAGAGCGTGATATCGAGCCGTCACCTGAACAAGGACGACGCGGCGATCAACCAGGCTTTGAATCTTTGCCTGTCGTCACGATAATGATCTTTTTAGGAATGCAAGACCTGATATCAAAGCCACACCTGTCGTCTGACTCAGCAGTCTGAGTGGCAACGTCCACATACGTCTGGATAGAGATCTCATTTTGCTTCCCAGGTATATTTGCAAGAGGTGGCGTTTGTGTGAAAGCGTCAATTGCCTCTGTTGCTTTTTTCAATACTGAGGATAGGACTTTTCCGTCGTATTTTTCTGTTGATCCAAGATAGACTTACGCGCCTCCAAAAACGTAATACTTTCTCGGACTCGGAGCTCTTGAATATCCTTCTCTACAACATACTTCGGGCAATTTTTTTAATCAGCAGCACGGTCCCCAGAACAATTCACATAGTGTTCGGCGCCACCACCTGGGGAATCCCCACAGTCAGCACCACCGCACTTTGCACATATTATGTTGTTAGTGCAACGTTTTTGCGTATGTCCAACCCGTTGGCACCTAAAGCACCGCATTCGGTTTGGCCCATACCCGACAAGGACGTATTCTGGTAGGACAGGCTTTTCGAAGGTCAAAAAGACAGTCCTCAGGGGAACAGTCCGTCTGTCCATTCCGCTTACGTAATAAACGGTAAGCCTTGGACACAGTCTGCTCCGCCATTTCTAGTTGGGTCTCTTCATCAGACATATCGTCCAGAGAATCCGTATGCACTACTCCCAGCGTGATGTTCAGCGAGTGCCGTTCGACTTTAATTGGGTAAGACCGTAGCAACTTCGCTTTCAACAGTGTCTCACTCTGTTCTAGAGATATATAGTCTTGATGAGGAGACTACCGTTGCGTAGTCGAGTTACATTTTTGTCTGTCGAGTGTGCGTCTCACATAGAATGGACTGATGTTCATTTTAGTCTTTTCTGTTCCAATGTGATACTAATAAACTTTGGAGGCGGCACTTTAACTGTTACTTTCTCAGGGTCCAAGTCCATTGCAATGTTCGTCATACTACCACCAGTCGTGTCTCTTCCTATCTTTTGTTTTTGTGATTTTTTTCTGAGGGAGGCGGAGAAAAGCGCGAGGACATTTTGAACTGGCCCCCCTCTACGGAACCGTCGGCGTCAGCCTGCCACCGGGGGGGGGGGGGCGAAAGAAAAAACACCTAAAAAAATTCTTCACGTTCTGTGCCGGCTATGAGGACCCCTCCCTCCCCACAGCCCGATCCCAAGTAACCCTGTTCACGCAAGTTACCTTTCAAACTGGGCATTACACACCTAATGGCAAGTCTTACACCAGAGGCGTGTCGCAGTTTTATGCCCCTACCATAGGAATAGCCGCCCATAGCTCCCCACTCTACGCTGAACACAACCACCAGACTACCTGGCTAATTCTGACCTCACCCACCAAAGCCAGAGTAATCTGAGACCACACGCAGCTTCAGGGAACTTGTGGTTGTTTACACTGCGACATCCATAAGTCAGCAGTAACACGTCAGAGCGATATATCTGCCCCTGCGTGCTGAGTCGGTCGCTGGAGCATCTAAATCACCATGGGCCCCCATTGGGTCTCTACGTGAATGTACGTGACCTCTGGTCCGGGCTCGGCACCTGAACTTGCATATAGGGCAGTATGAAGGGTGCACTATAGCTTCGTTGCTGGGTGCCCTGTCGGGCCACAAAATTCGGAAGTCGCGCTCGAAACCGTGGGACAGGACCATGGAGATAGGAAAGATCTCCGCTGGTTTGACGGGCGTTATAAGCCTAAGAACCTTAACCTATTGTCTTCACGCTACGAGTTGGCGTGGGGAGTAGATAGGCAGGACGGGGGAACTTTACGCTACACTCTGACCTGAAAACTTCAGTCCACTTACTTGGTTACAAGGGAACGGAGTCAGACATAAAAGATTCCACATCTTCGGTGTTGTCACTATGACTATCATTATCACATTTTTCAAAACTGCTGGAGTATGATCTGTCCATAATAATCGTCTGTTTATGTTCTAGCCATGTATATTAATTCGAATCTCTCAACAAAGCCTTCAGCCCCACCGCCCCCATCCTCATGGACAACAATGACTGTTCTGGACACATTTATGGTAGTCAAAACTCCCGTAACATTTTTATCGTGCCAGCACTTGGGAAACGTTAAACTGGTAGGCCTATCTATCCGCATCTCGTCCAGATACAAAATCGGTTTTTCCACTTTCCTAAGCTTTCTTATTTGCTGTAGATATCTTCACGTATTCTAATTTACAGTGTTTTTTTTTTTGCACACTTCTTCCATCTGAAATCCTCTTTCTTCAGTATTCGTCTTAATGCTGTCTTTCATTTCAAATCAATTTTCTCTTGTGAAAGGGTAGAAGTTTGTTGGAGCTTGATACTATTTCTTTTTTTACTTGTTATTTAACGACACTGTGATAACTATTAGCTTCTTCAGTGTCGATTGAATTGATGATGGCGAGATGGTATTTGGCGAAATGCAACCAAGGATTCGCCATAGATTACCTTCCGCTTGGGAAAACCTCGGAAAAAACCCAACCAGGGAGTCAGCGCAAGCGGGAATCGAACTCACTCCCGAGCGCAACTGCAGATCAGCAGACAAACGCGCTATCTCTTGAAATACGCCGGTGGCCTTCTTTCTTTTTCAAATAAAAATTATCAATTATATCTTTTTTTTTCAATCTTCCGTCGAAGTCCTTTACATTTGCGTTTCGGTAGTCTGGACGTTTCCGTTTTCTTTTTTTCTCCCTCAGGTGTCGACAACTCACTTTCTTCTGTGCAGTCTTTCATTTCATTCCTTATACGCAGTATTGTTCTTGTGGATAGATTAGAGTACTTTTCCACCTTTGCTGTAGGTTTCGTAAGAGGAATGCAAAGGCACAGTTGTTCTTTTTCTTCACCACAGAATTATTTTGCACTTCTAATAATATTCCTTTCTTCGCTATAGATTGTCAATCCTTGTTTCCTCTTTGTCGACATATTTACAATAAACAAAAAAGTGCTATAAACCTAAATAACAGTATACAATAACATAAATTCTATTAACTATATTATTATCAACACTCTTAACACGAAAAGCAAAGGATAACTAAAGCAATATAAAGATTTGCGGTGTACTGAAAACAATCGTCCTGTTGAAACTAATAAAACACTACAATAAAAACCCCACTATTATTTTCACAAAGTCGCAAAGACTCATAGACACGTGCAGTAGATGTTTGTGAAACAGGAATATTGCAGTGAAGAGCGCGGTGCGCATGCGCAACTGTTTCCCCTCCGCCCCGTCTAAGTACTTCAGGGGTCTTCTCCTGGCATGACAACAGTAATATTGAATATAGCTAGAAGGGGAAGAAATATGAAACCTAATCAGGCATTCTCAGCAAATCCTGTCCTGTAGACAGACGTGGCAAGTCTATACAGTGGGGATGGAAAGGTGAAAAAGGCTGTGATGATGTGGTGGGCATTCCGCATGCAATTGTAGCTGGTGGTGAGAAATAGTGAAAAAAAAGACGAGGGAACGAAAGAGGCTGAATGGTGATATGATAAATGTGCAGAAAGCAATGCACGAGAGCTACCATTGCACCCCCGGTCACCAACTTGAAGGAACCCTCCTTGGCCGGTTGCAGATCTAATACAGTTCCTTACTGCAATACATAAATCATAATAATTATTAAATATATCATGCAGTTCTTGACGAAAAACCAGGGACTATTTTTAATATCTATCCACTCTATTATTAAATCCTGATGTCAATGAACGCGCGTGTACACTCTTCAGAGTCAGTAGTGACATAATTTGTACGAAAAACCTCGTAACGCAGCATATAAAGAAATAGCTCATTAATATGATATTGTTTTGTTCAAGTACATGCTTTCTATTTCCACATACAAATATATTTCATTTCTGAATGACTGTTATGTTACTACAGAAAATGTATGCTGGGAAATGTGAAACATGTTTTAAAATGAGCTATTACCTTACATGTTTCATTTAAAAGTAATAAGTAACAGAAAAGAGTAGAGTTGTTATCTTCAATATTGATACGACCAGCAATTATGTACGACCTCTGACATCGCTCACTACATTACTACAGCAAGATAAGTTCCAATGGAGGCTATTTAATCTGTAACTCAAAGCTGTGACCCAGGTAAGAAATAAATTAATGAATGCCATGTTTTAAACAGCAACACATCCTTGCTAATGAAACTAGTAGCAAGCCATCATAAATAACCTACTCTTCGAGTTTAAGAACGAAATTTGTCAGGTGCAAAAGCCGATAAGTCTTCATTGGGGTAGAAATTTTCTCATGAAACTTTAACCACAATCCACCAGCATTCTGATGAGTTTGAGCACCTACAACAGGTAGCAAAGTCTGGTTCTGCGGACTAGTTATAGTGGCAGGGGAGAACATCAAGATAACCTTAAGATACCCCTGTACAGGCTGGACGATAGTGTACCATCACTGAGGTATGCAGACGTGAGACCAGCAGTCGACTGATTGGCCTTCTCATTGTGTGGGCCAGACGTCTCAATAGGGCCTCCTCGGAGCACTTCCTCCTCAATTTTTTTATGTAAAAGTGGAACAAGATGCGGGAGCAGTTCATGTCTCTCCTGATGACGTCATTGACCACGAAGTTTGAATAGACATCTGCAACCGCTACGATGTTGTGTCCATCTCCGAGGAAAGAATGTCCTTATTGCCGCAAATGTATGAAGAAATAAAAGCTTTTATAGGAAAAGTGAAATTGTGGGAGTCGCAAGTTTCAGTGGGTAACTGTTACCACTTTATTAATCTAAAATTGTTATCTAATTTGAATCAAGACCAGTGTAACAAATATAATGAAGTACTAAAGGACTTGAGAAAAGAATTTGAGACCAGATTTAAGATTGTTTGTGAATTTCTAAGATGTTTTGGTTAGTTTTAATTATTGAAAACATCAGGAATTATATTATTTAACTATTATTGTAATTAATATATTAACATTGAACTATCATAAAAATACGTACTTTAACAACCAACAAGTTTAATTGTAATTTTATTATTATTTAATTGAATTTTATTTCATTAAATATAGTGTAAACTTAAAAAAAAGAGAGATATCAAAAACCATTTGGTGTAGTAGAAATGAAGTATTGTTGTTGTTTAGTCAACTGTCCGAACACAGGTCTGAACCTCACAAGTGATACCAACAAGGCACCACGTAAAGACAACAAGGCTCCACGTAAAGACAACAAGGCCAGGAGATAATGGGGTAAGATGGCCAGTTCCTTGTGCTTAAATAATTACGTAACATGTATGGTTCTTCATGCTTCAGACATCTTATCTTTACTCATTGTTATATCATTAGAAAATAAATGTATTATTATTATTATTATTATTATTATTATTATTGCAAACTACTCAAGAAATTTTATTTCTTCCGAAAATAACCGTTTATTGTGACAGTACAACTCTAAAAGTGCAGTTTTGTAGCATTTCTTCCGCAACAGTTACAACTTAGCTCGCTCATACTTGTAACATGAATCAACAGTCGGCTATCTTCGGGTATTGTGCTTATCTCTTCAGCTGACTACGCTATCTACATTTGCTCTCTGTAACAACTTTCATGCGTTGGCCTCGAGACGCCTAGTGTGGGCTGTTGCGCTCAGAGTCATACTAGGATGTTTTCTCCACCACATGCTAAACCATGTTGTTCTTAATGACGTATTTAGAAAATTAATAGTAATAAGTAATCAGATCACTCTCAATATAGCCTACCTCAGATAAAGGTTTCTGCTCTTCTATATCTGTGCTAGGGCTATTACTTCTTTCTAATGCCAGAGGGTCAACCTCACGTTCCAGCTTGATAACGTCCATCACAACCTAAAAAGAAATAAAAACAAACCATAATAAGAAACTCAAATTGACAAGCACTATTTAAGCTATTTTGATATACTGTGCCGTTTATATTTCGGCACTTCTTTCTTTTCTTTTCTTTTCTTTTCTATTTCTTTTAGTTTTTTTTCTATCCTCATATTTTCTCTGTTAGTTTTAATTATTCTAACTTTTCATAGATGGCTTGTAGTTTTTTCTTTCTGATCTAGTTCTTCTTACTTCTCGTAGATGGCCTTTCTCTCTATTTTCTTTTTTTTATGCTCTGTTTCTGTTCCTATAAACTATGTTAAGTTTATACCGAGGGAGCATAAATTTTTTGAGCCGGGGAGAATTAATCATTTTGTAATAACACTTGCTGATTGGTCAAGACAGTGGTGTGATTTAGATTTGGTCTGTGAAGCAAGTTTCACCTCGAAAAGGAGAGGAGTCTAATGGTTGGGCTCGTGGAGGTCGGACGCGTAGCAGAGTGCGAGCTGTTGCGAGGGCAGGGACCGGGTTCGATAGTTCTGCCTGGGGCAGAATAGTAATCGGTGTGCGGGAACCTACAAGTGAATTGTAGAAGATATTCTGGTGGAGTTTAGCGGCGAGTTTTGGGATGTACTTATTAGTTTGAGCTGCTACCATTTTCCAGATGGATTTGTGTTCAGTCTACTCTGGTGAAATTCTGGTCGGTATTTGTATTTTTGGTGGATCGTTACTCGAGTTGTGAAATACCTAAAAGCCTGCCTCTAGAATTCATCAGTTCAGTGAGTTGGTTTCGATTTATGTTTAATCAAGTTTTTGCAGTAGAACGGATTTAAACAGTATGGAATCCACGACGAAGGCGCACATTGTTGGGTGACGTTTGAGGGGTGAATAAACTGTATAGAATGGTTACGTGTTACGAATTTATGTTGCATGCTGTAATAAATAGTTGTGTTTTACAGTGAATGTGTGTTATCACTTGACTACCTCGACACCCAGATTACCATTCTGATCATAACGGTTCATGGCAGGGTTTTTCTGTACATTATTAAAAAGAAGAAGGCCAGAGGACGTGTCAGTTGTAGCGAGAGCGTGGTTATGATCAGTGCTTGGAATCTCAAAGCCGAGGTATACGGGTTTGTGTTGGTTTGTTGTGTTTTTTTTATGTTTGAAGATGGATGCTGGGATGTTGGACTGGCGCGCCCTCTGTAAAGATGAGTTGCTATATGAACTGAGAGCACGTGGCGCGGAGGTTGACTCGAACGCGGATGTCACTACTCTACTAGCCAAAGCTAAGGAACCGGGGTTAGTTTCCCAGCAGACTCCGCGGAAATACCCACAGTACTGTATCGCTAGTAAACTTTTCAAATGTGTAAAAATTGTGGAGTCATTTTCGGAAATTCTGGAGGATTTGAGGGTCGATTTTCAGAAGGATCTTTTTAGAAGAATATGGAACAGGGTGATTCATTGGGAATTACGTCTGAAAGATATACTCGAGGTTAAGTTGGAAGTTGTAGATAGGGAAAAGTTCGAGAAGGAAATACAGAGATTGGGGGCAGTGAAAATGGAACTTACGAATCTGGAAAAGAGTAGGAGCCAGGAGAGTACGGTCACGGGGCAGCACACTGCGAGAGAGCAGAAACAGGTTTCAGGGGTGGCCAATGAAGTTTCTGCCACTGAGAAAGGTTGCGATCTTAACAGGAAGAAGGACTACATTAACTTGATGTTCGCTAACATGCCTAATCTGTTTGAATCCGTTCTGAAGAAAGGGATGGTTTTATCAGTTAGTAGTATACAGGCAGTCATGCATTTTCTAAGGGTGTTAGTGCAGCTTAAAGGCATATGTAGAGCTTTTCATTTGGATGAGGCCTCGTTATTACATTTGATTTTTCCATTTGCCAACGGAATGTTGACTAATAGAATTTTAGCGGCCATTGAAGATGAAAAGACATTACTTGATTTTCATAAGGGTGTATTAAATGAGTTCATACCTGACAAAACTCGTCATCTTCTGTTCGGGGAGTATTTCTACTGTAAACAAAGTGACAGTGAGACCCTACTTGAATACGTGGAAGTGTTAAAAGTCATTGAAAAGGTTTTTGTAGCGGGGTTGACTGAAAGACAGATAGTGGACGCTGCGTTGTCAGGGGCGCGCGACCCCGAGGTTCGGGCACAGTACTTAAGCGCCGACCGCCCGCAGAATTTCTTTCTGCTAGACGCATTATGTGTGCGGAGTCAAGCCATACTGGATAGTGGTGTCTTGGCAGGAAGCAACCTGACTAGATCTGTCGTTTCGAAACAAGATAATAGGTGTTATAATTGCAACAAAGCGGGGCATTATGCCCGTGAATGTAGGCAGCAAGGGAGAGCTATGCAAGACAACAGAGAGAATGAAGTTTTGGGCTCTTCGCCACAAGGATTAAGATCGGGTCCCAAGTACCCTAAAGAAGTTAAGCAAAGTAATTATTCTCTTTCTATGTTATCCAGGGGTATACGTGCCTCTCCTCACGGTCAGTGTCCGGTTACCATTGTTCAGTTAGGCAAGGAGCTGGTTGAGGTATTATTGGATACGGGTAGCGTGATCTCCTTAGTTAGTGCGGAATTAGCGCGAGAGAAAGGATGGTACATCACTCCTGGTACTGTGAAGCTGTTTTCGGCCATTTCTCAATCGTTCTCTGTATCTGGGAGCATCAGTTTAAGAGTTCAGATTGGCGAGTTTGTATGGAAGTTTAATTTCGGTGTGGTTGAAGATTTAGTTTGTCCTGCCATTCTAGGCACTGACTTCATGGCGAAGATGGGTTTGATGGTTGATATGTCTCTTAACGAATTTTTCTTTAAGTTCCGTCCTCACCACAAGTTTACTTTTGGGAACCAGTTGGAGGTGACAGAACTGCTCCCCATTGCAGCATCTGCGGATCCGTTCTTTCAGATGAACGAAGAGGATAGTCAGGGGATCGATCTAAGTAATTTAAGTGCGAATCAGGCGAGCCGGGTATGTCGGTTGGTTGAGGAGTATCCGGAGGTACTCAATAAACATTGCCGGGTCGAACACGTTAGGGGCACGCAGAACGTCGTGGCTGATACTTCATCACGCATGTTTGATGAAACGGATAGTGCCCCCGTTCTGGTACAGGTTTCCACTCCGATTGCCCTTCCGGTGTTAAGTGAAGTACCCCTCTTGTTCACGGGAGTTAGAGAGGCTCAGTGCCGAGATCCTGAACTTCGCTGCATCCGCGATAGTATCCAGCAAGGCCTGGATAGGGCTTTGTATTGTTTGAGAGAAGATATTCTTTGTTACCTCACCAAATACGATCAGAAGGTAAAAGTTGTGGTACCTAGTGAACTCGTTCCCGCGGTGTTAAAGTATTACCATGACTCGCCACCAGGGGGGCATTTAGGTATTTATAAAACCCTGGGGAAAGTCAAGGAACGGTTTACCTGGAAGGGTATGACTCGTGAGGTTTCGTCGTATGTGAGAAAGTGCAACATTTGCGGTTCGAGTAAATCAGCCTTGAGGGCTAAATATGGTGTGTAGTGTTACACCCGTGTGGTCGCCAGGTTAAGAATAGCACCACTGCAGCCCATGCATGAAGTAGGAGTCTTCTAAAATGGGCACCTTTTCTCCCTAAGGGAACCATAGAGGGGGAAAAGGTTAGTTTGGGTTAGGTTAAGTTGTGTGGGTTTGGTCTGCTCAGTTTGGCCGTCCCAAGGTCTTTATTGTGAAGGACAGCCAAACGACACTGCAGACGGTATTTGGTGATCAGATCAGAACTGAGTCGGGTTCTGACAACTCTGTTATTACAGAGCTGTATGACTAAATGTCTCATTTGAGCATTTAGTGAGCTAAAGGTGGTTTTCATAGTAAGGTACATTGCACCAAACGGTGGTACTTACTAAAACTACCCAGTAAAAGTTTGTACTGGATTGTATTATGAGTGGGTGATGCGATGAGTACTGTGTGCTAAACTGTTGTATCACGAAGGAGTGTGCTAATTTTCATATTCATGTATGGACTATGAAAACGGATGTAGTTTGGCGTATCATCAAGAGGAAGTGACAATATGGCTGAAAAGACTATCATACCAGAAATGGTCATATGTGAAGCAAGTTACAGATATTATCTAAAAGTTTGTATTTTTTAAGGGATTTCTTTTTTTTTTCAGTTAATCTTATTCAATTCAACATTGTTGTATTATTATGTATTTATATGTTTTTGAGTTGTGTATTACCATGTGTGTGTTTTTAGTTCTAGGTTGGCTTTTACGTATCATCAAAGCTCAGACTAATTATTTTGGGGTCGTTTATTCGCGAAATTTATCTTTCCGGTTTCCTCTTCCCACTTCATTTGTCTTATCTTCCTCTCTTTCGTATACCTTTCTTTTCTGTAGCTTACTTCCTTTCTAATTTCCTTTCTCTACTCGGGGTTTCTCCTCTTCTTTTCTTTCACTTTAAGATGTTGCTGTTTAGTTTTGGCATTGTTGCATCGATCACGTTTGTAGTGGATTTTTTTTTACTGAGTGCGCGAAGGGTGAAAGCGTGCTGTGACTATACCCAGAGGTCAGTGGATCGAAGGAATTGGTTGATTGGGGTGACTGCGACGGACTGTGGTCATTCCGAAGGGCTAAGTGGGTCGCGGGGGAGCATGGTGAGGATACCGTCTCTACCCGTGGACACTTGGTTACAAGACGATTTACATGTTCGGCCGTCTGGATCATTGCAGCAGTGGCGTCAGTGCTGGCTGTGCACTTGGAAGATACTGTACCTAGCAGCTTGTTATGGGACATAGCTGAGGATGAGTTTCCTTTTTGCTAGCCAACTAATCCTCGCAGCGTCTTCGGACCTGGTGTTGGCGCTGTTCAGGAACTGCGCCAGTTTCAGGGGGGGAGTCTGTGCCGTTTATATTTCGGCACATCTTTCTTTTCTTTTCTATTTCTTTTAGTTTTTTCTATCCTCATATTTTCTCTGTTAGTTTTAATTATTCTAACTTTTCATAGATGGCTTGTAGTTTTTTCTTTCTGATCTAGTTCTTCTTACTTCTCGTAGATGGCCTTTCTCTCTATTTTCTTTTTTTTATGCTCTGTTTCTGTTCCTATAAACTATGTTAAGTTTATACCGAGGGAGCATAAATTTTTTGAGCCAGGGAGAATTAATCATTTTGTAATAACGCTTGCTGATTGGTCAAGACAGTGGTGTGATTTAGATTTGGTCTGTGAAGCGAGTTTCACCTCGAAAAGTAGAGGAGTCTAATGGTTGGGCTCGTGGAGGTCGGACGCGTAGCAGAGTGCGAGCTGTTGCGTGGGCAGGGACCGGGTTCGATAGTTCTGCCTGGGGCAGAATAGTAATCGGTGTGCGGGAACCTACAAGTGAATTGTAGAAGATATTCTGGTGGAGTTTAGTGGCGAGTTTTGGGATGTACTTTTTAGTTTGAGCTGCTACCATTTTCCAGACGGATTTGTATTCAGTCTACTCTGGTGAAATTCTGGTCGGTATTTGTATTTTTGGTGGATCGTTACTCGAGTTGTGAAATACCTAAAAGCCTGCCTCTAGAATTCATCAGTTCAGTGAGTTGGTTTCGATTTATGTTTAATCAAGTTTTTGCAGTAGAACGGATTTAAACAGTATGGAATCCACGACGAAGGCGCACATTGTTGGGTGACGTTTGAGGGGTGAATAAACTGTATAGAACGGTTACGTGTTACGAATTTATGTTGCATGCCGTAATAAATAGTTGTGTTTTACAGTGAATGTGTGTTATCACTTGACTACCTCGACACCCAGATTACCATCCTGATCATAACGGTTCATGGCAGGGTTTTTCTGTACATTATTAAAAAGAAGAAGGCCAGAGGACGTGTCAATACTTACTGGCATGTGAAAAAAAATCCGTATCTCTGTAGTACAAACACAAACGACTACAGAAAAGCATGCCCATTCTATGGATATTATAGAATTTAGCTTTAAAAAAAAAAGACATTCAATTGAAGACTGTAGCTGTCAGAAAGATATTAATTGCCGACATATTATGTTATACTTGCAAGTCGACGATAATGCAGAACAATAGCACAGTACAAAAGTATTATATATAAATGACTTTCTATTGTCTAAGTTTTATGTACGAATGCAAAGAATGAAATAAATTTCACCAATATGAGCACATGTAAACCAGAAAGAATAGATGGATTGAAATGCAGGCGTAAAGCATGTGAATAACAACAGTTCTATCTTGTTTGAGCAGGGTTGCCATACATCCCGGTTTTCCAGGATTGTCCCACGTTTGTGTCCACTGTCCCGGTGTCCCGACAAATTCGTTTGGAACGGTCAGACGTCCCCATTTTTTAGTTGGTTTACAGGTTATTTGTATTTTAAGGTTAGTACAATATATTGTGTGATTTAGCCGAACTTGATGAAAACTTTAAACAGTAATATAGAAGAGACATTGACTTACCTAAAAAAAAAAAGTGCAGCTTTCAGAATCTGAAGTGTTTGATCAGTTTGGTTGCTTCAAAAACTTTGTGAGTACAAACTTGGGTGTTCATGAATGGGAAAGCGGAAAAGTTCAAGACAAGAGACAAATTTTTTGATACTGTAAACCATACAGAACAGTATTCAGAATTATTGGAAATATCTCAATATATTTTCACTGTGCCTGCTCACAGTGTAAATCTTGAACGCAAATTTTCTCTGATGGCAGCACAATGGACTGATGATAGAAATCAGTTACGCACAGACATCATAGAAAGCATATTGCAATGCCACTACAATCTGAAAATGATATGTTCTGAATTTTACATGTACCGGTAGGAACAGAAATATCCATCCATCATGCAGGCTGTGAGCAGATCTGAAAAATATGAATGGTATGATTATGAAAAAAGAAGCAAGTAATATTGTGTTAATTTCTTTGCAAAATTATTTTAATTCCAATAAAAGAGCAATGTTTGCACAATCAGCGGGTGTTTTAATTATATGTCCCGGTTTTAGTTCCTAAGTTTATGGCAACCCGGTGTTTGGGCCGAAGTCCGTTTGTGAAGAATGGATCATGTAACTTACGCTTACTTGGAATACAATATAACAATATACTTACCTTTGTGACAGAATGTAATGGATTGATATACCTGTTTCAGCTATCAGTCTGCAGCAATAGCCGCGTCCAATATTAACACAAAGTACCCAGGCAATGGCATTAACAGTGATAATATTGCAATTTCATTTAACTAGGTTTTCAAGATGAGGTGATCTATGAAGCCGTGATACCAACCGCTGTTACAGAGACTTGAGTTTCGGGAAAGGAATAATCTTTACAGTAATTGGCTACTCTGTAGATGGTGTGTCTATACAACGAGCACAGAATGCATAGAGTAGATATAAACAGCTTGGAGGTGAAGCCGCTTTTGTGCACAGTCGCCATTATGATTCTACCAAAACATTGCGCTCCCGGTTAGCACATGGGCAGTTGATTGTGATGTTGCATCGTTGTTTTAATTAATAAATTAACTAATTTCAATATGCCTACATGTTCTGCGTATGGCTGCACAAACAGGTTTCCAAAAAAAAAATCTTGGAATAACTTTTCACAGGTAAATATGCATGTGTGAAATGTACTTATTACCGGTAGGCTAGATACGGTAATGAATGATTTAGCCTAAGTTAGTCGGTTAGATTCGTATTGTTCACGTATTTGTTTGATTAAGAGAAAGGATTAGTGTATTGATATTATTGTAATTAATTTTTATAATCACGAAATCAGACATGCTTTGCAGACTTAGCATTTACGAGCGAAGCTAACCTAACAACCCATGTTGGAAGTTTGTGTCGAGTGCTATAGAAAACTGTTGTACCGAGGTTTCTCTTAAACCGAATGCACGTATTCGTTTGATGAAGAAAAAGAAATAGTGTATTAATATTATTGTAATTAATTTTTATAATCACGAAATCAGACTTATGCTTTACAGACTTAGTAGCTTCATTAACTCGGTCGTGAACTAACTTGACCCACTTGGTAATAAAACTTCACTTTTGTTCGCCGTTATAATCTAATTATATACTATAAACGAAGAGCCTATCAAATATTATATGGTTAAGAGCATTCCATTTTTTCTCTAAACAAAATCGGGACATCTATACGAAATACTGGCAAAAGGAAGAGAATGATAATTTGCGTTAAGAAGCAAGTTTCATTATTAAATCGAAGCAAATGGATCAACCTATAAAAGTAATTATTATAGGGTAGCATTTTTATTGGACTAGTAGCAAAATAAGGTCAAACTGTTATTTTCCTTTTTTATCATTATTGTTTGTTTAACCTTCCAGATTATCTATTAAATACCATACTGCAATTTGAAGAGCTGCCAATTTAAATAACCTGTATATATGTGATTTATCGATGACAGTTTCGTAATTTTTGCTAAAAATACGTGCATAGCGATTCTGTATTACGAAACAAACAAGAAAGTGTGAGTCCTACAAGAAATTAGGGACATATGGAATTCTTATTATCATAAGATCTTCTATAACGTAATAGCTATTTTGCAATGTTTTGGTAGCAACAAGATGGCGTCAGGTCCATCAAACCGGCTTCACTCCGTCCAATGGTATTAAGATGCTAGTGTCTACTCTATTGTATTCTGTGCTCGTTGTGTCTATATACCCCAGATAGGTCGGCCTTATAGGCTTTGAAGTTAACAACTTTTGTCAGGTTTACTACGCTGCCATCTAGTTATTACATAAGGAGTCAAGTCATAATTCCCATTTGAATTGCTGAGGGGGAAAAAAACTGAGGGATTGCTTCAGAGAGGCAATCAAAAGTCAGAAAGAAACAAAAAAGTGGACAGGGAGCAGTGAAGATTAAAGAATGGAAATTGCAAAAACAAATGCAGTTCCTACTCCCTTACATGTCTACAAGACGGTTTGCTGACATACAGTGGCGGCTCGTGATAAGATATTATGTGTGTTCACAATTTTGTGGTTCAAAAATCGAAGAGAATTTGAAATTGTACGTTTAATCTAATATGAAATGTCATGATTCCAATGTTTCACTATCGAAAAAAAAAAAAAGGATATAAATTCAAAATGGCATATAATAATAATAATAATAATAATAATAATAATAATAATAATAATAATAATGAAACTCAGTCTTTCTATTTCCAATTTTTCCTGGTAAGCCAGTTTACCCAGTTCTTTACTGTTCCAAATTTCATTGAACAGAGTTCATTGTTTACGTTTGTTAATAATGAATACATACCACAGTCCCGTTATTTACAAACGCGTGTGTTCAATAATATATTTTGATTCACAACACAATGATACATTATAGCCTATACCAGTACTGTAATCCCATTCGCATAGATTGATTACTATAAATATATGCCAGTAAATATTATTCTTATATATTATACACTACCATACAGATACTTAAATTCATACCACCACCACAGATAGCCAACACGTGTTTGAAAGTCAAACTATGCTATTATGCCGACACTGAAATATAGTAATTCACAAACTACACTCTCGTAGCAGCACTGTACACACATCTACGTAAAGTAAACGTTCCTACAGTCAGATGCTGACATCTACAGGCTTTTAAATTTCCTCCTCGAGATATAGCACGTGAACGATAGGCACCAATGCATCTGACATCTGTAGGATAGATACTCATCATGTTCACTTAACGCTTTGTGCTCTTGACGAGTCATAAGCGGCCAGCTAAAGACAATTTTCTCCCGCGCATGCGTGAAATTCCTGTAACCATCTCGAAAAGAGCACTGCTTGTACGTGAACGGATGTTGCCAAGTTTACATAAGAAGTTTATGCAAGATGCTGGAAGTTTAAAATACTCGATTCTGATATCGATACGGTATCAAATAATAAAACTAGTCGTGCATTAATGGAAACAAGGTGTTCACGTGCTCTTATTGACGCACTGCCACTGCTGACATATGTAATATGAGAAAGCAATCTTTAACAGTAACAATAAAGGTAATAAATGTGGAAATAAAGAATTTGTCTTAACAGTGCGTGTTTTTACTTGTTTTACACACAGGAATGGTTGTAATATTAAAAAAAGTTTCAATTTTATTAATGGTGCTATTATTGTGTGTATATAGTTATTATCGAAAGTAAAAATAAAATAAATAACAGTACATACGGTAGTCCCTATAATATTTTTTAGTAATATCTATGTTGCATATCATTGAGTCCCCATAAGGGGCCTCCAGTTATCATCTGATACACATGTTTCCTTACAGCACCTATACAAACATTCAGATAACTCAAAGTCGCAGCATGACCCTGCTGAGACTGAAGATAGCGTTACTGAAAACACTGATCAACCAACTATATCTGGATGTTCTCCTGCTGCCACTACTGTAGTTGATAATTCTCCAGTAGCCATCCAACCGCCCAGCCATCCAGCAAAAAACCAGCCTTGCATCGAGCAGTGCTGAGAAAGTAATTGAATACCTGAAGACACGCACAGAGAATACAAATCCAATCGACATTTTTTTCACATCTATGTGTGAATCCCCCAAAAAAAATTGCCAGTGAATTTACAAATGCGAGTGAAGCATGAAATATTTCATATAGTAATGGCAGCAGAAGAAGAAAATTTTGGCAGAACAAGCCTAGGACAAAATTTCACTCTAATTTCACCCCCCATAAACACAAATTCATCCACCCAACCTATGTTGTAATTGTGAGCCACAATAATGATACCGTACTCAAAGATGTGGTATAAACATTGATAATAAACTTTGTTAAAACTTTTGTTGTGAGAGTAAAATATATAATATATTTAGGAATAGACTCATTAACCCATTATATCCCAGTGTCCTATTTAGAGGACAGTAGCTTATTTATTTTTTTTAGCAATCACAATATCCTAATTATGTTAATTGTGTGTGTCATGTTACAAACTGAACTGTTTTGATGTACAAAATAATATTTTGGACTTGGTTTTATAGTTTTATATTTTATTTTATACTTTTCCTTCACCCTACGCAATTGTACTTCATATTATAACCTATCACTGCCGATATCATCCGAGATTTTGGTAATGTAATTATTGTTTTGTAAATATATATAGCAGATAGTTTGGTGTTTCAATCTGATATATAATCGTTATCATCAACAATGCTAGTTGACTTTGACAACAATGCAAATATTGGTGTCCTCTAAATAGGACGCTGGAATGAAGTGTAATGCAATATAACACTCCTCTGTACATGACGGCATTCCGTTTGTTACGAACATATGACTAACCAGTACTTAGTGATATCAGATAATTTTTCTTAAATTGAGTTATTTTACGAGGCTATGTCAACATCTAGGTTCTTTAGCGTCTGAATGAAATGAGTCCGGGGTCCAGCACCGAAAGTTACACAGCATTTGCTCGTATTCGATTGAGGGAAAACCCCGGAAAAAATCTCAACCAGGTAACTTGCCCCGACCGGGATTCGAACCTGGGCCACCTAGTTTCGCGGCCAGACGTGCTGACCGTTACTCCACAGGTGTGGAGATATCAGATATTATTATTACTATTCCGCGCAGAATGGTATCAGAGAGAGTAAGCACTGCTTCCGACGGCCAGTGTACCTTGTGTGATGCTGATTCAGATTCAAAGTCAGACTTCTCATAAAGATGATAAATACTTCACTTCAGCAGTTCGGGATTTTTTTAGGAATTTCTGTCTGTGGATGAAATGATTGTGAAGTACTATTGGCATCACAGTCTGAAACAGTTCATTTGTGGGAAGCCAATCAGATTTGGGTACAATTATGGGCTCTCCGTGGAACCAGTGCGTACTGCTTCAATTTCGACCTATATTGTGGAAAGGATGCTGTGGAAAATGAAAAAGATGATTTGTTGTTGAATCAAGAGTGATTCTGAATATGCTCGACTGTGTTAAACACTCAAATAGTTATACTTTACTCTTTGATAACTATTTCACAAATCATGATATCCCTATTCATCTTCAAAGTTAGGATACAGAGCAACAGGAACTGTAAGAGAGAGCCTTACTGGAGAATGTCCACTACGGAACAGCAAGGAATTGGAGAAGCAAGATCGAGGTACATTTTACTATCAGTATGACGGAAATAGGTCCCGCGACGTAATCTATGGCATCCTGCCTAGGACTCGCTTTACGGAATGCGCGCTGGTTCGAGTCCTCATGGGGGAAGAAATTTTCTCATGAAATTTCGACCAGTGTATGAGACCGGTGTCCACCCAGCATCGTAATGCACTTTGGGAGCTACGATAGGTAGCGAAAATCCGGTTTCACAAACCAGCTACAACGGCTGGGGCGGGACCATCGTGCTAAACACACGATACCTCTATTCTGGTTGGATGATCGTCCACCTCTGCTTCGGCATGTGGACGTGAGGCCAGCAGGCAGCTGGTCGGTCTTGGCCCTTCATGGGCTGTAGCGCCATGGAGTTTTCTGGGTGACCGAAATAGAGAAGTACTTTTCGACCGGTGAAATGACAACAAGTATGTCACTATTTCCACAAATTATCACACCATAAATCTCGGCGTACTGAAGATTACAATTCCCACATGGAGGTGTTGATCATCATGATTGGCTAGTAGGAAAACACGTAATTGGTGTCCCAAAAAAAAAGTATTACTCGCCCATATTTACAACACAGATAGACATCGCATTGGTGAATGTGTCGCTCCTATATAGACGTGCACATGGGGCAAATGCACTGGATCTTCTAAATTTCAGATGTGCAGTGACTATGTCCTATATGAAATTTGACACAAGCAGGAAGCAACTAGGGCGACATCTGCATCACCATCTAAGAGTTGTCCTGATGTCAGGATGGATGGAGTTGGACACATCATTGTCCGAAGAAAGGAAGAGAGAAGATGCGCACGAAATGGCTGTGGAGGAAGGCCGAAGTCATACTGTGTGAAATGTAACGTCACACTGTGTATGCAATGTTTTGCATCATTTCATAAACTATGACTGTATCAGCCAAATTTAGTAATGGTTTGCTATTTTACGAGATATGACTGTATCAGGCAAATTTGGTTCTTATGATTACAGTAGATCCCAGCGTCCTATTTAGAGGACAGCTATTTTCTCTGAAACTAGGCATCTCAAAATATTTTCTATGATAGGTATGTGTTCTGCTGGGTTTTCTTATGTGTTTCCAATAAATAAAACAACAAAATGTAGAAAAAAATAATTTGGGACTTAATGGATTAATAATATAAAATTCAATAACGTAATATTGGAAATATAGCGAACATAGTAATGTTATGTTCTTACCTCAAACATATTGCTAATCTTTCTTTTGGTGTTTTAGATTCTCTCCAATTTGTACATTTCTTTTAATATCATCCTCAATAATAGAAATAAGTTCATGAAACTGCTCCTGATTCAGCCGAAAGTAACTTTCAAATTCTTCATTATTTCCATGCAATTCTTGAATCAAATGATGAAATTCACCATGTATTCCTCTACGTCTTCCAATATCATGTTTCCAAAATCGTCTCCTAGTTCTGTTTCCTTCTCTTTCTTCATCTTCCATCACAGCAACCAATAAAATTGCCTCTTCTTCAAATATTGTAGTTGGATATCCAGCCATTTGGAATCATCTGTTTTACTTAGCTTAGCTTAGCTATCGTTTCGTGTCATAACACATCATAGCTTAGGATTGGTTAGCATAGCCTAGCTTAGCTTGAAATAACTTTCTGTGTGTGGTAACCTTTAGTCAATCATCGAAATGCACCAACACACAAACTAGCCACATACATGGACAAAACCATAAGGAACAAGATAAAATTCGAAAAATAAACAACAATAAAAAAAACATAGACCTAGCGAATAAAATAAAAGACAAACATATCCCACACAGTACAACATTAGCAATTTTCGACATAACTAACCTACATACAAACATACCCATAAAAGATACACTACAGATACTAGAACAAATGCTCAAAAACAACAACACACCACAAGAACACATTAAAGAAATCATCCACACCACAGACATCATCACAAAACAAAACTACTTCACACACAATAACAAATATTACACTCAAACCGAAGGCCTACCCATGCGATCACCCATTTACAGCATATTAGCAGAAATATTCTTACACCACATAGAACAGACATACATACTAAACAAAGACAACAACAAACACGCAGACAACACCATATATTGGCACAGATACGTAGATGACATACTAATACTATACAAAGGAAACAAAAGACAGATCCAAAACCGGCATCAACACATAAACAAAATACACCCAAAGCTACACTACACATTAGAAATTGAAAACAACAAATCCATAAATTTTCTAGACAACACAATAACAAAAGTAGACAACAAACACATATTCAAAGTATACAGAAAACCCACAACAACAACACAAACAAGCTGCATTCCGAACATACCAATGAACCAACAGAATTACAACGAAGAGCTAAACACAATCAAATACATAGCCCATAAAGACGGATGCAATCCTAACATAATACGTAAGACAAAACATAATCACAAAAAGCATAAGAATACAACACAAACACAAGAACACAAAAAATACATCACACTAACATACGAAAACAAAAACACACACACAATTGCAACCTCACTCAAGAAATTAAATTACAACAACAAATGACACTCTACAAAAATATCCCAACACACAAAATACACAAACAAATACAACCACACAGGCGTATACAAACTCAAATGTAACACCTGCAACAACTTCTACAAAGGACAGACAGGCAGAACATTTCAAACACGTTACAAAGAACACAACACAGCCATAACAAAATTACAAAACATCTCCACATATGCAGAACACATCACAAATGCTAACCACACGCACAGAGACATCAACACAGACATGGAAATACCACACATCCAAGCAAAAATCCAGAAACTAAACACACTAGAACAATATGAAATATGCAGACACACGAAAACACACCCCAACAAAATCCTCAACACACAACTCAATTTCAGAACACACACTCTTAGACTCTACATTATACCACACGAACACATCCTCCCAAGAAACAAAACAAGAGGCGTCAAGACCAACAACGACCAGTTCTGGGGATGACCCATAAATAGGTCGAAACATGTAAACAAGGTACATTAGAATTTAACACAAGAAAATCTTATCATACATATTCTGAAGTTATATTTTAAAATCTTAACTAGAGTTACATTTGTAGTTCTGTGAGAAACAGGACAACAATTAAAATAACATTACAGAGTACAAGTTTAATGGTTTTAGGGCCAGTTCACATTCTGAATCAGAAGAGTTCACATGTATTTGATACCAGCATGCTGAAGACATCTGTAACTGCGATACAAAGGATTCGCGAGTTTCCTACAGATAATTTTGTGGCTGAAAAGGGGAAACTTTTGTGTACCTTATGTTCAGAGTCTATTAATTTCGAAAAAAAAAAAAATCCATTGTGCAGAAATATGTGGAAAGTTTTAAGCATAGATCTCGGAAAGAGAGTGATGGATAGGGTTCAATTTCAGGTGGTCCTAGAAGCATACATGTCAGTACAATACCTCAAGTATGGCAGCATATGGAAAAATCCAAGGATAATATGAAAAATCTTGTGGAAGCATTCACTTCTGCTGGTATTCCATTGCATGTCTTTCCTAACCAACGATTTCATCAGTGTATAGCAACAGCTACATATATGCAGCCGGCTCCCAGTGAAACTACTCTAAGAAGGTATCTTGCAAAGTGTGCTGAAGACGACTTTCAGGAAACTAAGTCAAAATGTGAGGGAAATTCTGTCTAAGGAATTGTAAGGTGGTGAATGTTCTTGTTGCTCCACTGGGTGTTGTGAATGAAAAACCTCGTCTTGTGAACACCAAAATTGTTGAACACTGCAATGCCGATGTTATAGTAAATTTAATACTTGCTACACTGGATCTTATTTATGTTCACAGAAGCAATTTTATTGTTTTAATATCAGACAGTGCACCACATATGCTTTTTGCTGGCAGACGACTGGCTGGAGTTGCACCTCAGCTTTTACATTCTACATGTTGGATTCACGTATTGCATCTTTGTGCTGAAGTGATTAGAGTTGTATGTTGCATGAGTAAAGTAACAGTATTTTCATACTCGATTTGATTCTAGTTGTAAAGGTGAGTGATGAAAAAATAATTCGTAATTTTTCACTCTAGAAGTAAAATTTTGGCTTGTGTTTAATGAAGGTTGTATTGGATATACAAATTAAATAGAAATATGAATGTTTTGTTACCTAATACTATGGCATTTGACGTTATGTTTTGCAAAGTTTAATCTTGTTTTTATTTTGAAGTGATGGTGCCATTTTTAAACGAACTATGCATAAAGGGAACAGTGAGACATGCCATTGAAGGGCACAATGAGACGTCTCACTGTTCCCATTTACCAATGATTTGCAAAAATAAACTGTATTTATATTAGATTTACCGGTAACTAACATTAAAAATGAACATACTAGTAACCAATTTAGGAGCTATAGCTTAAAATAATGGATACATTACATTTTAATGGTTTCTTAAATAAAAAATTATTCACAAAATTTAAATAATATTAAAAAATAATAAAGAATTAAATTAAATTCTTATAATTATAAGCTTTGTTGACACCAAAAAGTCATTTTATTTTTCAGCAAAAGTTTGGAAACTCATGGAAAATTCATTTTTCCTAATGTTCAAGATGTTTCAATGGTTTCGAAGTCAGACATCAAAATGATTCTAAATAAATCTACACGACGTGGCAAGATAAAGACACAGCAAGCTTTCTTGTCTTTTGAAATAAATGTAAATCATTTCAATGTCCGTTAATAGACACTGGTGTCTCATTGTACCCTCCGGAATGGGAACAGTGAGACATTTGCATTTTTTTTACAAACACGCATTGTATATTATGTCCTTTATCTATTAACATTTCTGTTTATGTATTATTGTACTCCATGTATTAATGTATATTTCCATTGCACTTGATTTTAAAAATACTTGAAATTTCACTTGCATACATATGTCTTAATATTTTGTGTCTCACTGTACCCACTGCTCCCCTACATGTCGCGTTAAATGTCCTAATTGTGAGAAACACTTCACACACCTCGCATTTGGTCTTTCGTCAATGTGTACGAGTGCATGTCTGTTAACATCTCCCAATGCTGAGAAACATTTTCCATACAACTAACATTTGAACGCCTTTTCACCAGTGGGAATATGTGCAGGATTGCATAGTTTTCCTGATTCAGATAAACACTTACCACGCACCTCGCATTTGATTGGTCTTTCGTCTGTGTGAATGCGTAGATGTCGCGTTAAATGTCCTACTTGTGAGAAACACTTTCCACATTCCTGGCATTTGAATGGCCTTTCGCCTGTGTGAATGCGTTCGTGTCGCGTTAAATGTCTGAATTGTGAGAAACACTTTTCACACACCTTACATTTGAATCGCGTTTCACCAGTATGAATGTGTGCATGATTGTTTAGTTTTCCTAATTCAGAAAAACACTTTCCACACACCTCGCATTTGAATGGTCTTTCGCCTGTGTGAATGCGTACATGTCGCGTTAAATGTCCTATTCGTAAGAAACACTTTCCACACTCCTCGCATTTGAATGGCCTATCGTCTGTGTGAATGCGAGCATGTCGCGTTACATGTCCTAATTGTGAGAAACACTTTCCACACACCTTACATATGAATGGCTTTTCACCTGTGTGAATGTGTGCATGATTGTTTAGTTTTCCTGCTTCAGAAAAACACTTGCCACACACCTCGCATTTGAATGGTCTTTCGCCCGTGTGAATGCGTACATGTCGCGTTAAATGTCCTATTTGTAAGAAACACTTTCCACACTCCTCGCATTTGAATGGCCTTTCGCCTGTGTGAATGCGTGCATGTCTGGTTAAATCTCCCGATCCTGAGAAACGCTTTCCACACACCTTACATTTGAAAGGCCTATCTAGTGTGTGAATGCGTACATGTCGCGTTAAATGCCCTAATTGTGAAAAACTCTTTCTACATACATTGCACTTCAATGACTTTTTCATTGTGTGTATTTGAAAATGAAATTTCAGAGATTGCGTTGTAACGAAAACTTCTTCGCATATATTACACTTGATAGAATTACGGCTTACGTCGCTAATTTTTGAACAGTCTGGTCTGTTGCTACCACACTGTATGAAATTGTCGTCTTCAAGATCCATGCTGGCGTGTTCTCGTGACACATTCTTCTCAACATTATCCACAATGCTGAAGTGAACATACAAATTTATCAGTCACCAGAAGAAATGGGAAAATAAAATACGTAATAGTTCTTGTGGAACAATTCCTTGTTTGGAACTGTTATAAAATGTAACAGCACCTTGGAATACTACGTTAAAAATGATAGTGTTGTTCTTTGCTAGTACACACTACTCGTTTCACTTTGGAACTATATTACAACACCTGTTTCACTGAACGGAACATCTTTAGCACTATTGAAAGCATAAGTGGGGATTCTTTCGTCACAATGAAAACCATGTTAGAAACAGGACTAGTATAAAGTACGAAAAATATGAAAAACTTCATTGCAAACAATCACAAATTATTTGAAACTGAATTTACTAACACAGAATTGTATCAAACAGTTATTAACACGATGCCTGCATTCTAGTATTTCATCTCTTTTGTGAATTTTATCAACAGTAATCTCATTAGAGATTTTCATTTATCTAGAGAAAATGAAAACTCGAGTGGGATTTAACAGACTATTACAAGATTGGAAGAAAGTGTATAAAGGTTATAAGAAATCAAGTAGTCTAATACAACAAAATATTAATTAACTTACTGAAGTTCTATTTCACAAATGTTAGCCTCACCAAAACGTTTGATTTTCAGTTGAGTGTCTATGCGGTAAACAAATAATAATCACAAGGCATGTCTTATAGTACCGTAAAAATTTTGCAGTTTGAAATGTTGGCAAACAAAGAAACAAATTGTAGGGAGGTGATAAAAACAAAAGAAAGTACAGAGGGTCATACTGAAAGTCATAAGCAACCATTTGAGACAATTCCAAATACACCAATGTAACAGAAATGACTGCATGATCGTAATCTACAGATTTTACACTACCTGCTGACATATTGTGACGTCATTAGCTTCTAACACGCGATTACAGGAAATTTTTGCAAAATGGTCGACGACGATGATTCGTTTCGACAGCGTGCTGTCATTGAATTGCTTATTAAAGAGAAAAAATCTTCTGCTGAAATTCACCTCAGGCTTGAGCATGCATGCGGAGATGTGTATATGGGCGCCAGCAGTGTTAGGAGATGGGTAAAACATTTCAAAGACGGGAACAAGAGCATCCAAGAAAAGCCTCATATTGGTCACCCTCGAACTGCCTTCGCGGAACTCAACAAGGAAAGAGTTGATGAGTTCTGGGATGCATTCTGGTTGAATTTCCTGAATCTGAAGAGACCATAAACGCTATCCGTTATATCCAGACACTTTTGAAGCTCCGTCGTGCAATGCGCGAAAAACAATCTAAAAAAAGATAATCCTGAAGCATGATAACACGCGGCCTCACATTGCTCGTGTCACCATGATGAAAAGCAGGACAGTTGGCTGAGAAACTCTTCCGCACCCTCCCTACAGTCCCGACGTGGCACCCTCCGACTACCATCTTTTCGTTTCACAGCTGCGAGGCCCAGAGCAGTGTATATTGGAGAGTACCGCATTCTTTTGATCCGACAAGTGCCGATGCGGCGGCAATATTTACACCTGCGGAGACTCCGTACAATTCAAGACTTGCGTAGGAACACAGCTTTCTAGTGTGATATTCCATTGTTATCTTGAAGAATGCCGTGTTGTTATGCAGTTAATCAATGTGCAGTCAATTGTCGTTGTACAAAATTAGCATGAAGTCACAAACAAGAAGAGAAACATACTTCAATTACTAATTTTCTGAACGACATATTTTCACTGCCGGCTAAAGCAAGGAGATGCACTATCACCTTTACTTCTTAACTTTGCTCTAGAATATGCCATTAGGAAAGTTAAGGATAACAGACAGGGTTTGGAATTGAACAGGTTATAGCTTCTTGTATATGCGGATAGCATGAATATGTTAGGAGAAAATCAACAAACTATTAGGGAAAACACGGGAATTTTACTTGAAACATGTAAAGCGATAGATTTGAAAGTAAATCCTGAAAAGACAAAGTTATGATTATGTCTCGTGACCAGAATATTATACGAAATGGAAATATAAAAATTACAAATTTACCCTTCGAGGAGGTAGAAAAATTCATATATCTTGGAGCAACAGTAACAAATATAAATGACACTCGGGAGGAAATTAAACGCAGAATAAATATGGGAAATGCTTATTATTATTCGGTTGAGAAGCTTTTGTCATCTAGTCTCCTATCAAAAAATCTGAAAATTAGAATTTATAAAACAGTTATATTAGGCCTACCGGTTGTTTTGTATGGTTGTGAAACTTGGATTCTCACTTTGAGAGAGGAACAGGGATTAAGAGTGTTTGAGAATAAGGTGCTTAGGAAAAGATTTGGGGCTAAGAGGAATGAAGTTACAGGAGAATGGAGAAAGTTACTCAATGCAGAACTGCAGGCATTGTATTCTTCACCTGACAGAATTAGGAACATTAAATCCAGACGTTTGAGATGGGCAGGGCATGTAGCACGTATGGGCGAATCCAGAAATGCATATAGAGTGTTAGTTGGGAAGCCGGAGGAAAAGAGACCTTTGGGACTGCCGAGACGTAGATGGGAGGATAATATTAAAATGGATTTGAGAGAGGTGGGATATGACGATAGAGACTGGATTAATCTTGCACAGATGGCGAGCTTCTGTGAGGGCAGTAATGAACCTCCGGGTTCCTTAAAAGCCATAAATAAGTAATGACAATGTTTATAATTGAAAATATCAAGGTGGGCAAAAGCGGACGTTGGAAATCATTTCAAACTGGTATAATACTGGTAACGAAAAAAATTCTTGATTTTCAAAAATGTTGTCTTTGCAAAGCGAACTTCAAATATCTTATGATAGACACATGCACCTAGGATGCGTTAGAAAATTTATTTTATACTGTCTGTTCCATATAAATCTTATCCCGAATGTGAAAGAATTCAAAAGTGTATTACGATTTCTCAGTTTTTCTCCAAAACGAAGGATGGAAATTACAGAGTTTGGGATTCTGAACAATTAGTTGAGTTTGTAGGTACAGATGTGAGTAAGCCCGAAACAGAAAGGTCTAGTGAAGAGAATGTGAGTAAAAGAAATTGATATAGTCTAAACTATAATTTAACTGAAAATAAAAATATTGACTTGAGCGAACAACAAGCTCTTCACTATTTGTTGGGGTCAGTTTCGTTCAAAATAAAACAACGTAAGTCATATATTATTTGTCAAAACTGTTTTTCATCTCTAATAACGGATAACAGGGATTAATCTATAAATTTTATTAGCACATTAGTGACTCTCAAGTCGTACAAGGAAATGTCACTTGTGTACCCTTGTAAATTCGTAAATGCAGTGTAAGTGTAAATTCAGAAAAATGTGGAACGTTAGTAGAAAATGAGTTGCCACTAAAGGATTTGAAGTCTTTATTCAATAACACTTCAACTCATACGTTCCCAACTTGTCATAATTTTCTTGAAAAATTCTTATCACTGTATTTTAGGCCTAGAATATATTTATTGTTAAGTGTCTGTTATAGCAAATGCATTATAACAATCTGCTGAAGTGTTTCTATGAGAACTGCAGTAGAAAATTGCTGATGTTCTCCCTAATGAAATGGACATAACATATATAATAAAGTGTTATCTCTAATGAGACATTCCACTATGACAATAATGTTTATTAATCCATGTCTCGTGTATTCAATAAACCACTACAACATGTATGATATCACCTTTAATGACCTTCTTTCTAGCATTACTGCTTACGCTTATGTGCCGAGCAAGGAGTAAATATGGCAGCCACCGCCGAGAATGCTGTACTCTCTAATATACACTGTGGCCAACACTACGTCAATGTCTTCAGTAAGCTGAACGGACTTCTACCACAAGGAAAGTTTCAGACTTACAGAACGGTGGAAAAAATGTGTTCAAAGAAATGAAGACTATGTGGAAAGATGATGTAGATTAAGATGATGTAGGTTACCTGATTTGTCTTAAAAAAAAAAAAAAAAAATTAAGATTCATAACAAAGGGTTGGTCATGGCTTTCAGTATGACCCTGGTATACAAAGATTAGAAGAAATAAAGTACTATAATACAGTAAAATAGAGATTAATTGAGTTACTAAAATTCTATTTCACTAATGTTAGCTACACCAAAATGTTTGAACGGTGTCGCCATTTTCAGTCGACTAGCCATGCGGGAAACAAATAACGATCGCAAACCACGTTTTATAGTACCGTAAAAAAATTGCAGTTTGAAATTTTGGGAAATAAAGAAACAAATGCTAGGATAGTGATAAAAACAAATACATGCTAAGGAAATGATAAAATTAAACAAATGCTAGAGAAGTGATAAAATTGTGCGATAAGCAGCCATGATTAGTTGAAAGACGTCCTTTCGTACCGTTTTATTGGTCAAAAGTAGTATGACGTAAAAGTGTAATAGTCAAGGGAAATGGAAATATATTGGTTAAGGTTTATGTACAAATATTTTCCATTTTTTAGTTTCATTATCAATTCTAGAAATGAAACTAAATTCTGTTAATACTTGACAGCATTGTAATATCACTGAGACGGCAGAGTATGCAGATTTTTTATTTGCAAAAATATAAAGGTTGTGAATGTGAATGACAATGAGGTTATTATTCTTCATGTCAACTTTATGAACTTTAGCATGGCAGAAATGATTATAGCTTTTTATTTAACTATTTTTTTTAGAAATTATACACCACTGTGAAATTGAGCTGGATGGAAGAGGAAGAACAGTTTAGGTTTTATTCATTATTGGAATCCGTTCTGATTTCATCACCCATTCACAAATAAATAAAAATTAATTTAAATTTCCTGTTTCGAACAAATCTGATCTACGAATTCTGTCATTACATATCAGTCTTACGTATATATTAAAAAATACCACTGTGCACTTTTGTAGTTATAATGGTACTGATATTACGGAACTATTATTAGGAATATAATATTTTCAAGGAACTGGAACAGCTGGCACTGTAACGATAAATAACTTCTCCCAACTCTAGCCTCAAAATGTATTAATCATTATATTATATGCATACAGATACACATAATACAGCCGCATAAACACTTATGTGGTGTCTTTATTTCTAGACCTGATTTTAGTGTTATTTGGGGCACTGTTTAAGGAAATGACATTGGATAGATCATGCCGAACTATTTCTTAGATACTGTTAAATCTATATAATTATATACATTATAATATTTTTCATTCTGATTTGGTACAATATCTGTAATAACAGCAAGTTGGTTATCACGGTTTTTTAACTATTAATTAATTAATTAATTTAATCCGACAGAATTAAGGCCATAAGGTCTTCCCTTCCATCCTACCAGATGGCACAAATAAATACAAAAATAGAAATACTGATGAAAATAACACAAATAAAATTAGAGCCCTATAGAGAGTCAACAGGGTGAAAACAACACTATAGAGCTCTCATCGAGCTAACACAAAAAAGAAAAAAAAAAGTAAACAAAGATAGCAATGATGATAGTGATAACTGATAACTGATAATGATGATGATAATAATAATAATAATAATAACAATAATAATAATAAATATAACAATAATAAATACATTATATATTAATTGTCAATTTTACAACAGCAGAGTTACAATATTTATTATATGTTATGGGTTAATCCGAAGTTTCGCAAACTGACAGGTGTTTATCAAGCAATTCCATGAACTAGAATGCGATTCATTAATTTAAATTTGAATTTTCATATTGTCCGACAGTCTCTGACATGGTCAGGGAAAGAATTCCAGAGCCGTGGAATCAATATGCGTAGAAAGATGTTCTGTGGAGAGGAATAGAGAGAAGGTACATGTTCCGGGTTCGAGGTAGTGAAAAGAAAAAAGAAAAAAAACGAGATGCTAGGTAAAAGCGTGTGGAGGTGTGGATGATTTTAAATGGTAATAAGAGGGAATTGAAGAGTTTTCTTTCTTTAAGTGGATTCCAAGACAACAATTCCAGTGACAATGTTACATGATCGAATATTGTAATGTTACAAACGAAACGTACGCAGATATTGTGAACACACTCTAATTTGTGCGCAAGATCAGTATTTAGATTCTTGAATAGAGAATCGCAATGGGGGCAACACTAAAGTTTGAATGAGATTCTTTTTCAGGCTGAGAGGTAGAACGTTGGTGAAGTGTTTGACGGAATGAATTATAGAAAAAGTTTTCTTACTTAATATGTAGGTCACTTGACGTTGAAAATTTAAATTTGAATTTAAATATTCTCCTGAATTTTTTACTGTTTTACTATATGTAATTGTGGTATTATTTATTTTTGTATTTGATACAGTGGCTAGATCTATTTTGTTTAATGCTCGTTGATGGTTCATTGTTATGGCTTGTGATTTGTCTTGTAGACCAAATAAATTTGGAAATCATCTTTATAGACACTTGAGCATCGGAATTTGTTTTTCTGTTTCCTAATTTGGGTTTTTGCTTGTCTACGAGTAATTAAGCTTTGTGAGATTGTTTACATGGTTTCAACTATAATTTTAATCCCAAATATTGAATTCTCAAATTTAACACCTTAATTCTATCATAGTTACAATCGTATAGGAGGTCTGTATAATATATTCTCACTCACATCACTTCATTTTTGGAGACCGAGCTTCGCAAACGAATGGCCACTTTGCAATGGCCGTGCTTGAATTATCCCCATATACAGGGTGTTTCAAAAATACGGGACATAATTTCAGGTGTGTATTTCCCACATGTAGACAATCAAAATAGTTCATTACAACATGTGTCCGGAAATGCTTCATTTCCGAGTTATGGCCTTCACAACATTGAAATTCACTGGAAAGTTTTTCTTTCCGCAGGTTGTTGTCATTACAGAAGATGTTCAAAATGTCCACCTCCTGCTTGAATACAGACCTCACGTCGATGTCTCATTGACCTGCGAACACGATCCCAAACTCCAGGAGTATTGCGTATATCCTCAGAACATGCCACAATTCGATTCCTAAGGGATTCCAAATCAGGCACCGGAGATGAATAAACCAATGATTTTAAATGGCCACACAAGTAGAAATCGAGAGGGTTCAGATCAGGTGAGCGTGGAGGCCAAGCAATTGGGCCACCTCTACCTATTCATCGATCAGGAAACCTTCGATCCAAGTACCGGCGAGCCGTACGACTGAAGTGTGCAGGAGTGCCATCATGCAAGAAGTGAATGTGTTGACGATTGATCAGTGGAGTGTCTTCTAAAACATGAGGTATGGTGTTTTCCAGGAAGTTTGTGTACGCCTGCCCCGTAAGTCTGTTTACAAGTACATGGGGTCCAACTAATCGATCACCAATGATACCGGCCCAAATGTTGAGGGAGAACTGCACCTGGTGATGAGATGGAACAGTTGCACGTGGGTTTCCATACGCCCATACATGCTGATTGTGGAAATTTGTTATGCCATCTCGTGTGAACTGTGCTTCATCTGTAAATAATACTAAGGCAGGAAAGTTCGGATTTACACCACACTGCTGCAAGAACCACTGACAGAACCTAACTCGTGCAGGGTAATCTGCTGGTGACAGGGCCTGTACACGTTGCAAATGATAAGGATACAATTAATACTCTTTCAACAGTCTCCAGACAGTCGTATGAGGAACATTGACTTGCAACGCTACCTTTCGTGTGCTGATAGAAGGAGTCATGTTCACAGCCTCCAGAATCTCCTTCTGTACTTCTGGAGTTGTGGATCTTGGTCGTCCCCTTCCCAAACCAGGAGAGTTAAATTTTCCATACTCGCACAGACGGTAATGGAGACGTACAAATGTCTTCCGATCTGGACATTGTCGCTGTGGATACCTCTCCTGGTACAAACGACAAGCCAGCGCAGCATTGCCGTCTGCCTTACCGTACATGAAGTGTATCTCTGCCAGCTCTTGATTTGAATACATGTCGCACAGTCTAACGCCTACACAACACTGAATGTAACCTTCGCCTCGGAATGAACTGTCAGAGTGCCCTCTTAATGTCTCCTTTGACGGCAACGACCTGCGGAAAGAAAAACGTTCCGGTGAATTTCAATGTTGTGAAGGCCATAACTCGGAAATAAAGCATTTGCGGACACATGTTGTAATGAACTATTTTGATTGTCTACATGTGGGAAATACCTGAAATCATGCCCCGTATTTTTTAAACACCCTGTATTTTTGGCGGTACACAAAGCATGTAGAAAACATACACTGTCGGCCAAAAGTTTCTGGACACTGTGGTTTTCATTAATTATGAATTATATTTATAATATATTATTAAATCTAATCTATATTGTAATAGAAAGAAAAGAAATTGGAAATAAATGCAAAATGCTCCTTGTGGCACACGACAAATCCCGTCCTAATCCAAAACCTTTGCCATTCCAAGGAACCATCCCTTCTCGACCTACTTCGCTCCAGGTACTGTTAGTCATTCTTACCATTTAATGGGGGTTTCGAATCCACTCCATAGCACGGGTTAGAAGCTAATCCTTCAAGAGCAAACTACATCCACTCTCAGGCTGTCTAAATAGCCACGAGTGGACAACCGAGGCCTAGCCAGCATCTATGGTATTTGTCCTTACTCAGAACCGGAGAAGTGAATTGAAACGGGAGGAGATATTTAAAAGGTACGCGAAAACTCGTCCTTGAAAAGGGGGTTCGGGGCCGAGAGAAACTGAATATGTGAGCTCCAAGCCTGTTGCCCACTTGTCTCCAGTTTACGCTGTTCCACTGAAGGAGTTCTAGAAAATTTTGAAGGGGAAAAGACGAAAATGGACGTAACTTCTTAATTTGTTTTGGTTCCCGCGGGGAACAGGAGGCGGGACCTCCATACCCGTGTGCGAGAGGGTGGTGGGGGAGATCAAATGTCTTTAAAGCGTCAAGGTATGGTTCCCGGTACTCAGATCTATCATAGACTGCATTCATACAGTAAAAATAGGCTATTCATAGCAACCTCGAGCATTAAAATTTACATAACTGTGCAAATTAGTCAATGCATGTAGATTATTTTTGTCCATAGAATAATCTAATTTTTATTTTTCTTGTTGTAAAGTTCACATAACTGCCTGTGTGTTCCTTCAGAAGACGAGAGCTGCTGCGATTCTCCCCTCGTATTACGGGCCGGATGTCCACTCACACCCCGCCCTTAGTAACTCTCTCCCAGTGCCGACAGGTCTCCTCACCACGTGGCCCGGCCCGGAGAGAGATGGTCTCGCTGGAAGACACAATCCTTCAGAATACGGGACTCGCTATTTTTTTTCTCCCCTCGTATTAGGAGCCTGATGCCCACCCACACCCCTGCTTCTAGCAACTTGCTCATGGCGCCAAGGGGTCCCCCGACCACGTGACCAAGCCAAGAGAGAGAAGAGTCCCACTAAAGGCCACAATGCTGTGGCGGGAATTTGTGACGTCAGTAGCATCATAACGCTCCAAGCCACGCCAAAGAGGGGAGAAATGGCGCGAAGCCCAAGTGTGTATATAAGGCGGCCCCAAATGGCATAGGGACATTCGTCGCCGGCTAGGGGAGGCAGCCACTATGCTCCCTCTGCCACCGACAACATTTCTCTGATCCAGCGTGCTGTACTTCGTCGGACAGGGTTTTCATGGCCGACACTTACCCCCGGAACAGAAACGCATTGCCGGCTCTGTCTCCGCCTCCCCACTCCAATATCCCTAACGAAGCTATCCCAGGATCGCTCTTCTCAACTACCTCCCCCCCCATTGATCACCTTGTCTGGATTCCACGTGCTCTAACCCTTTTAGAAAACATTGTCTTTTCTATCTTCGACTTTCCTAACCCTTTTAGAAAGCATTGTCTTTTTTATCTTCCACTTCCCTCTCTGTGGACGCCCATCACCGGCCATTTGTCAGCAGAGCTCGTTAGCAGAAAGGTCTTTACTTCACCGCGCTCGAACCCTTTTAAAAAACATTGTTTTTTCTATCCTTGAATTCCCTCTCTGTGGACGCCCATCGCCGGCCATTTGTCAGCGGAGCTCGTTAGCAGAGAGTAACCTCTCTATCTCTCGTCGGTCGTCGAATCGCGGACCCTTTTGGGGGCAGAGCTTCAATAGGCGAGAACCTCCACCACCCCTGCTTCCCGTCTCTCAGTTCTCCTACCCACCGTATTCGCACTTCGAGCAAACTCTCTCTTCAGTTTTCCCCAGGCACTCCCGTTTCTCCTCTCTACTCCTTTCTACGTTGCTAGCCCTTTCCCTTCATACCAGCCCCTCGCTACTCTCTCACCCTCGTCTTGTCGTCTCTCCCCAGGTACTCCCGTTACCCCTCTCCAATATTCTCAATCATGACAACAACACGCCTTCAAGTTAGCTTCAGCCAGAGTCACAGGGACAAACACGGCAATATTCTAGAGGTTCTCAAAGACACTCCCGTTTCCCCTGCCCACGAATAGGAGGACACTGCTTATTTCAAATAAACTACTATATCTGTATCAACGTATTTTCTTCCTACATCATCGTATAACACCCTCCACACAAAGTTCATCACCACCTGTCCTTCACTCCCGTTTGCCCTCTCATCACCTGGCACAACATCATCAGCGGAAGAACGTCAACACAGGCCGAAGCACAACTCCTATATCATAACATCACCCTCCCCGCACACTTCAGCTCCCCTTGTCACGTCACTCCCGTTTCCCCTCTCAACACCTGGGACAGCAGTCATCAGCAGAGGGATGTCAACGGAGGCCGGCACACGACATGCTCTTCGAAATGAGATTTTTAAAATGACTTAATCATTTAATCAAATGAGACTTGGTAGTAACCTGAATATGAACATCGTTGTAAAAAAATTCAGATATGTACTATATTTTTCTTGCATTTCCACTAACTTCATATTTTTTTTAATTAGGTATATTTAGACCAGACAATGAAGTTAAAAAAAATTACGTTCTGCACGATAGTTAAAATGTACTAGACGAGATACGAAGTTGTGAAGTAGGTGAACTTCCAGAGCAGAGAATCAGACCATAGTTAACACAAGTAAGAGAAATCGCAATCTAATGGAAGCATGAGCAGAACATGTCTTATTATCGCAAAGCAAAGCATAACAGCAATAAATTTATGGGCGAGAATTAAAAACCAAAGTGTCCAGAAACTTATGACCGACAGTGTACTTCCGAGTCTGTGAATACTGCATACCTATGTTGTTTTGGTATCAAAGTTGGAGATCAAGATAAGACATGGGCTCCTCACATTGTATACAAAACTTGTAGGCAGCATTTGCACCAGTCGACAGACGAAAAGAGAAGTATTAATGGTTATATTTCATTTTTTAACATCGTGGTCATCATACGATGAAAGAGTAATGGAATGGAGAAAAATTCTCTCCAGCGCCGGGGTTTGAATCCGGGTTTTCAGCTCTACGTGCTGATGCTTTATCATCATCGTATGATGACGCAGAATATCTGCATGGAAATATCATATGTACTTCGGGACATTAAAATAATATATATTGTGGTCATCATTTGAAATAACCATGACAAGAGGTCACATTGTAATCTACCTTCAGCTATGAGACGTGTGCCGCACTCGTATCTGGTACCTATTCCACCCTTTAATGAGCAACCAGAGCTGTCACTAGATGAAACATTTAGGAATGTTTGTGTGATTTTGCACACAGTAAAGAAATGGGGACAGCGACAGTGATTTTCAAACTTCACATTTTAAATGCTTTGACCACGATCAGTTGAGTGATCGTAATGTACCCGTTTCATGCTACTTTATTAATATATCATAAGACGACTTTTTTAAATTTACTAGACAATATTCGAAAGTTCAATTTACTAAAGAAGATGAAAAAGATATTAAATTACACAAATTACTCCTGACGGCCACAATAACAATGAAAAGCTATAGCAGAAATTGCTAATGCAATGAAAATATTACTTTTTTTTATTGGGTTATTTTACGACGCTGTATCAACATTCAGATTATTTAGCATATGAATGAAATGAAGGTGATAATGCCGGTGAAATGAGTCCGGGGTCCAGCACCGAAAGTTACCCAGCATTTGCTCGTATTGGGTTAAGGGAAAACCCCGGAAAAAACCTCAACCAGGTAACTTGCCCCAACTGGGATTCGAACCTGGACCACGGGTTTTGCAGCCAGATGCGCTGACCATTACTCCACAGGTGTGGACAAAAATATTAAATTATATCGTTAAAATAAATTTTACACTTTGGACTCAATAGTATAAAGGGCTGTAAAAATAAAATTATACATATCTTGCTGACAATCTAAAGCAGTTTATATGAAATAGATCTTGTAACTTCAAAACAATTCTCAGAGGTGATTAAAACTTCACACTGTTCTCTGTTTTCATTCAGTTTAAAGACGAAACCCCTTCTTTTCTTTATAATTCAAGACATTCTTCTGTGTTTCATAATAAGAAACAGCTATTTAAGATATTTTTGCCTGCATTTCATAATGAAAATGTGACAGGGAACGCAACCTAAAATTGGAGTGAAGCATGAGCACAGAGACGAAAAGCTCCAACTAGCTGCCACTGCAAAAGAAACACAACCTGTAAGTACGGACCCCCAAAACTTATCACAACTTTGGCAGCACTTGAATTTCGCAGCACGAAAAGCAGCCAACTAGCACAATGCACAGGGATTGTAACCGCGGTAGAAATGTTGCCAATCAAAGTAGTGACATGATCGTACACTACAAGAGATCATGGTTCTCAAAAGACAGCAGAATAATAAAGCAGCAGATATAGCAGGAGTTGTCGTGTGTCACTTGTCACAGTAATGATAATTTTAGTGGATCCTATGTCATTTCAATAGCAACATCTATTGTGACGTTAATAAGAATAATCACACAAGTACAGTAAAAAGAAAACAGTATCATACAAAATAAACTTTATTTCCTACGTCGCTATTAAAAGAAATTCTGAAAGAAGCAAAACCAGCACAGTACACTCACCTCTCAGTCAACACTTCATCCACTTCTGAAGATACTTCCACTTTCTGATCCTGCTGAACTCTGTGCACATCGGACAAATCTTCCTGAAAATATTAGTAAACAATGAAGATAATGAAGAGAGTATTAACTGCCCATATGGACCATTGGTTTCCTATGTCAGATGATCCGATCTAACTTTTCGATAAGGTTGTAAAGACTTCTGCACAATATCCAAAATTGGTTCCCCCGAACTGCATTGAGTTACGCCCTTCATACATCCTTCCCTAAATCCATGCTATTTGTCTGTATTGTAACGGATGGGAATCAAGTTCAACCTTAAAAATATGACCATGTCATATATGAATGACCTGAAAAATACGTAACCAGAATTTGCAAGATTATTTGAGGAAAATATGAGTAAAACATTATATATATTGAAACATTAATATAAATCTCTGTTGAAAGTTTTATTACTTCAAAATACAGACTCTATAGCACGACATTTTTTACATAAGATAGCGGAAAATAAAGGTTTTGCCACCAGACTTGCAAACTGCCCTTATTCAGTATTATTATGAAAAATTTGCACAACAGACTGTTAATGCGGATTGAGAAGATTCATACCTACAAATCAATTAAGGTATGGATCCTACATTTTGTCGTCAATGTGGAAGCTTGTAAATCAACATGTAGACATGATCATTTCGCGAGACTGATTAAAGGTAAAATAAAGATAAATAACTTGATCTTCAGTGTGAAGGAATGTCTGGATGCACCATTTAGGACCAAGAAATAGGAACAGAAGAAAAAGAGAGAAATATAAAAATCTTGAATGAAATACAAAGTATTGTATCGAAGGGAATGAGTGACACAAGCACGAGTGATTGTTGGAATGTGAAGAACTATGCGGGAGTTCAGGAAGGGCAACGTTTGGGTATAATGCAATGTCAGCATCAGGCATGCAGACAACAAGACAGCATGCACGGGGTCGAGTGTAAGAGGGAAGAAGCTAGTAACGTCAGGTAATGATAATCAGTGTGTGGCGTCGAAGAAGAACGAAATGTATGAGTCAGCTACCAAAATTCAAACAAAACAAAGTAGAAACGATCAGATGTTGAGTGCAATACCAAAACGAGTGAAGGAGCTGAAAAACAAAAAAGAGCCATGGAGGGGAATTGGTAAGAATAAGACGATAGGAATGTTAAAAGAGAAGAAAAATTACGATTTAAAAAATTTATGTGAAGGATTCAAGTGAAATAGGGAACGGTCAAGGTTAACGGACTATTAGGAGTGTATCAAGAAGGTTTGTTACGTGAACAAGTGTGGTGTGAGTGTGGTACATCTTGAAACGAGAGTAAAAATTGAATAGAACTGAACATGGACCAAGAACAAAATAGTGAGTCTTATTGTGGTGATCGTTATTATTATGTATATTATTACGTATGTATGTATATGTGTGTGTATTTGTGTGTGTGTATGTAATTTTGAAGGACTGGATAGTTTAGTGTTACATAGACAAATATGGTGTGAGTGTGGTACGATGTATTGAAACGTGAGTAAATAATTGAATAGAAGTGAAAATGGACCAAGAACAATAATAGCGAGTGAATCTTGTTCCGGTGATATTTATTGTATGTATAGAGGAGGATAGTAAGCTACTTTGGGGAATAGGAACTACGCAGTCTGATATTAGAAGAATTTGGTGGGTGGTCGTTAGAAAAGATAGGGTTGGAAATATTGTAAGTTAGAGGCAGGAATGTAATTTTGAGAACTGAATAGTTTAGTGTAGAAATCTGTAAACAGTGATGGTGAGTCCCTAACTACAGGAATGTGAAGGGCCATCAACAAATTGGGATGTTTTGCTTAATGACAATAAATCATATCGTATTGTATCGTATCGTATATCATATCATATCATCATATCATATCATGTCATACTATATCATATCGTATCATATCATAAAACATATATCGTGTCATATCTCATATCATATATCATACCATATCATATGATATCATATCATAACACATCACATGATAACGTATCATATAATATATCATATCATATCATAAAACATATCATATCGTATCATATACCTTTTTTTTGGTTAGTTATTTAACGACGCTATCATTTACGAGGTTATTTAGCGTCGATGAGATTGGTGATAGCGAGATGGTATTTGGCGACATGAGGCCGAGAATTCGCCATAGATTACCTGGCATTCACCTTACGGTTGGGGAAAATGTCGGAAAAAACCCAAACAGGTAATCAGCCCAAGCAGGGATCGAACCCGCGCCCGAACGCAACTTCAGATCGGCAAGCAAGCGCCTTAACCTATTGAGCCACGTGGGTGGCTGTATCATATATCATATCATTATCATAAATTATAATCAGTTGTTTTGTACTTCATAATGAAGCGACGTATCTACAGGATGCAGATTATTGCCATAACACACCTGATGAAGTGGAGAACGTCAAGTTAAATTCTGTGCTGTCTTCGTCCATGAAGGTAGTCATCTTAATGCCAGACAATTAATCTTTAAATTGGAATAAAGAACTTACTCAACAATGGAATTGAAATTACTTTTATTTCAGATCAGTCACACTACGCAACAATGGATTTGTATTAGAAACACGAGCTATTTTAACTGAGTTGGATTTAGTTACATCTCTAGCTATAAACATGCACATATTCGCGGAATCGCTGTTTTATCCACGTAAATTGCAAGGTGTATCTCAAAAACGACTTCATACTACGAGGACCGGAACTTTCGAACTATCTAGTACGACAAGCACCGGTCATTTTGACCCGTATGTTTTATCGCTAATTTTTCTGTTATTAGAAACTTTAGTTTGAAATATCATTTTACTACAGAATTGGTGACAAAGAGCTGAGAGTCCATTTCAAAACATAATTTATGACCAGTATATAGTCTTCTAGTCCACACCTGTGGAGTAACGGTCAGTGCGTCTGGCCGCGAAACCAGGTGGCCCGGGTTCGATTCCCGGTCGAGGCAAGTTACCTGGTTGAGGTTTTTTCCGGGGTTTTTCCTCAACCCAATATGAGCAAATGCCGGGTAACTTTCGGTGCTGGACCCCGGACTCATTTCACCAGCATTATTACCTTCATCTCATTCAGACGCTAAATAACCTAAGATGTTGATAAAGCGTCGTAAAATAACCTACTAGAATAAAAATAAAAAAAATATAGTCTTCTAAGAAAAAAATACGTTTGTGCTAAGATGATAAAAAAAATTAACTGTGTATAACTACTAGAATATTAATCCTACAATTTCTCAAATGCAAATCTGTTCTTAACATCATTATTGCAATGAATTATTTATGTTCATTCAATTTTATATTAAATATTTTGGAAACATATATTTTGTTATTCCTGAGTGTATCTACCGTGTATTGGTTATTATAATCACATCTTGCACACACATACAAGATTCTTTCAGAACATTCGCCACAGAAAAATTTGTTACACTTTGCGCAGAAATGTAGTGTCTTATTTCTGCTATGATAACCTCCAATCTGACAGGTCTTCTTCCCTGGTTTCCTGGATACTACTGGGATATACAATCTTGAGAAATATAATTAGGATCATGTTTCATTCTCATCTTTGTCACAAACACTAACTCGGTACCGTATTCTCCCTCCGAATCTAATTTTGACAGTGTTCCTATATAATGCAGAATTCTTAATAGCTCATAATCTTTCGTGCCAAAATTCTTCATTGTTGAAACCCTTTCGTGCCATGTTCACTATGTTTGCAAAAGAATTACAGCAAATGGCGGATAGGAATCTTGAGATATACTAATCAAATACTTCACACAGTTGTCAAAAGAATTGCCGCTGTCATCCAAAATATATTGACTGTATTGTAATATAACAGAAAAGAGGTTATAAACACCCCATTGTTATTTGTTGTCTTCGTAAAGGGAATATTTTCGGTAATATGAAAGATTTGCCGCATACATTCAATAAACTTGCCACATGGCGAAAATGTATTGAGTTCATTGTTAGATGCCAGAAGACGATCATGAAAGAGCAATATTTGTAAGTTGTTGCTGCATGAAAATCAGAGAGCGCGGACCAGTCAAAATGGCCTGAGTTGGTCCTTCTAGATAGCTGTACTTGTTACGCTCATAAATAATGTCTGGGACTTGAAATTTTCAGGGGACCTAAAGATAAGACTCGAAGAACGAACGTGATGAACCAATACACAGAAGAGATATAAATAAATTAAAATTTAATATCAAAATAGGTCAAAACGACTGGTTGATCCTTCCAGTGTTAAATCTCTGCTAGCTCAAACTTCAATCTCACTCAATGCATCCACTTTTATCTACATCGCCCAATGACTTCTTGCGAAAGTATACTGTATCTATTTTTATTTTTTATTTTAGTAGGCTATTTTACGACGCTTTATCAACAGCTTGGGTTATTTAGCGTCTGAATGAGATGAAGGTGATAATGCTGGTGAAATGAGTCCAGGGTCCAACACCGTAAGTTACCCAGCATTTGCTCATATTGGGTTGAGGGAAAACCCCGGAAAAAACCTCAACCAGGTAACTTGTCCCGACCGGGAATCGAACCCGGGCTATCTGGTTTCGCGGCTAGACGTGCTAACCGTTACTCCACAGGCTTGGACTACTGTATCTATATCCTGTACATAATTTAAAATAAATAATAATATAATTAATATGTTCTGAATTTGTGAGATAGATTTTCTAAAATCATATTTAAAAAACTCAGGTGATATAAGCAGGCATACTGCGGTAGAGGGGTAAAAAATCTTCCAATAAAAATAAAATTATATATGTATATATTGCTTCTTTGGCACGATTGATAGGCAGATAAATTTCGGCTCGATGAGACACAAATGAGTTCAAACTGGGAAGAAGGGAATTCCCTATTTACCATGAACTGTGTCTGAAATTCAAGTGACAGGACACATAGACAATAAATTATGTGAAATGTACGTCAGCACAGCTTAAGATCGATGTAGAGATCTTATAATAATTTTACTTCTGAATCTGTGCACTGTCGCATTTGAAGAGGACAGGAAAGGAAATGGCAGAAATATTATAATGCTATTTAGTATGCTGACGCCCACGACTAACATAACTCACTTCAAATTTAACTGTCACTGACGAGCAGAGATAAAATGTAAGAATTGTATAATATTGAGTCAATGTTAAGTGGGCGTATAGGAACCGAGGGTTGTTTTTGTTTTGCTGAACTTCAAGACAATGCTAATTCATTTGCAGTTTGTGTGACTGTATCCTGTATACTTGTATACTTTCATTTGGTTTTACTTTGTTCACAGTTTGATTTTTTTCTATAATTTTATTTCCATTGCTGGCAGCACAGAACAGAAGGCCTGACAGCCCTACCTACAGCAAATAAATAAACAAACCAAAAAATAAATTAAAAAAACAGTTGAACGTAAAGTACAGGATAAAATGTTTCCTTTTCTGTGCCTGATCCGCAGCTGTTTTAAATTCAGTTAACCCTGGCAGGCATTTCACTAAGAAGTTAATTCATGTAAGTGACGTTAAGTAAAGATTCATCTCTATGGACTAGGAAAACATTAGTAAAGAACATTCGATTTGTTATCAAAACTTAAGTTTTCGAGATTTCCGGAAAGTCTAACAACCAGTTTAATTAAAAAAAGAAGCAAAAAGGAAAACCCAGACAATGCCGAGTGCTTTGAGGTAGTAATATATAACACAGATTGCTCCAACAGATTGGTAAGATTAATAACTAGAAGTGGATTGAGATATGGGACCATTTTCGTGATAGATGAAAAAAAGTATGACAGATCCAAGTCAGTAATAAAAGATAAAAATACTCGTTTATTAATGCTTTATTAATGCAGTCCAGGAAATTATATATATATATATATATATATATATATATATATATATATATATATAAAGATCGGAATATCGGACAATCCAGCATAGAGTGTGAATTAATTTGCCAGGGGCAGCAGATCAGCTACTCAACAGTGTGGCATATTTTCACAGATTTGTTGTGAAGAATAAACCAAAATCCTTTATAAAAAAAGTTTGCTGCTACTGCTGCTGCCACTGCTACTATTATTATTATTGTTATTGTTATTATTATTATTATTATTATTATTATTATTATTATTATTATTATTATTATTATTATTATTACAGTATAATTTTAACATAGACTCGATTCTTAACAAAGTAGGAATTAAGAAGATATATTGCGATCTTTCAATAAACTTTTGTGCGAGATCGTGTGTATTTGCTTGTTTTCCGCACAGAACCAATACGCGGTAAGTGTGAAATACCACATTCAGTATTCCCAACGTAACACACATAACAATTTCACTCTTCATACCGCTTAAGCGCGACATTCATTTTACTGCTTTAGGCTTTTAACATATTATTTTTAGAGACGTTTAACATAGTAATAATTATAAATTGGAAACTTACCACTGCAATTTCACCTAAATTGCAATGTTAATTATTGTTTTTAAATATTTGCAAAAATTAAGTAAAGTCTACTACTCCACGAAACTTATTGCATTCCTGATACAAGTAACATTAAGGAAGCTGTGAAAAAATCAACAAGATTCCAGATGCGGATGTTATTACTGCAATATGTTATATAAATAATATTGTTAAAATATTAAAATGAAAAATAAATCATTACATAACCTTACCGTTTGTTTTAAGTTCGCATTTATAGACTGGGGAAAAAAAAGACGTATATCACGGCCTGCTTGAGTATAGTAAACACAGAAAACATTTTATAGCAAAAATGTTGAAGAAAGATATTTTGGTTTTCCGAAGTCGCCGTCATTAAACAGAAACCAACATGGAGATTTCATTGCAACTAATTAGAAATTCGTCTTTCAGGTATGTAATAAACGATCTTCGCACAAAATAATGTACGATACACGAAGGGTATGTTTGTTTTCATGTTCTCGGAAATTAAAAAAGTTCAACTACGTTTCGCTTTTTCAATCTTTTCCTCGACCATGAAAACGTCAACATACTGCTCTTGTAACGTATATTACTATTGTGTAAGTTCCAACTTTTCGCTCAATGACTAGCACAATCATTGCTAGACCAAAAAAACACAAAATGAAAATTATTGTAAGTCAAAATGACATCCTGTTCCTTGGAACAAGAATTTTCCAAATGCATCCGAGATAATATCCTGTTAATTACCAGAAATATATAGTTGTGAATTATTATTACGTTAACATCAAGCCTACACATCTACACAAGACTGTAGCTATTAAGTGTATGTAAATTAATGATGATATAAAATCCTAATGCACTATCTAAAACAAATTGTCTCTCTTCGGGACATAATAATAGTAATAACAACAATAACTATGTTTGTATTATGGATTTTACTATTGTTCAGTATCTGATGACAGGTATATAGTTTGTAACCGTACGTAATTTTGTTTTTATTTCTTTAATATCGCAAACCACCTACATCTTAGGTGTTTAATTTGTAACTAAGTCAATTTTGTGCATTATCTCTTTACTATTCCTTAAAATTATGTATAAAATCGCAAATTTATGTCATATTCTTGCAAGCTCTCTACACCTTCGACTATAATTTCTAATTTTATTTAATTTTGTTTTAACTGAATGTAATTATTGCATAACATATTTAGTATTGTTTACTGTATATTAATTAATGTATTTATATTGTAACTGTGACTCATGCCTACTACTACTTCTTCAAAATTGTGTATTATCTCTACATAATGTATTTTATATGTAACAAACTACAACCCTAATATACCAAAGGGTAAAATAGGGTTTCAATATTTGGATAACAATAATAATAATACGATGAAAGAGTAATGGAACGGAGAAAAATTCCCTCTGGTGCCGGAATTTGAACCCGGGTTTTCAGCTCTACATGCTGATGCTTTATCCACTAAGCCACACTGGATACCAGAATCGTCTCAGTTTTAAGTTCCAACTCTTGCAGAATATCTGCATGGAAATATCATATGTACTTCGGTACATTAAATAATATATAAATAATAATAATAACATCAAGCCTAAACGAGAGAGCTGTCTTAAATTTAGGAAATACTGGCAAAAGAGAAAACTGTTAGCACTATTCCTGATTGTTAATGGCTTTAATATATTATGTAAAATGATCTGCCAGTATATCTCTATACTGACAGTGAAAGACTTACATCAACTTCAGTTTTCAGCATAGGAAAGCTGACAGGAACTGGTGTGTCTTCAACTTTTATCTCTGTTTTAATATCATAGCTGTGGTCCAAGCATTCTGCCTTCATGCCTGTCGTTTTCAGATGCGATAAATTCCCTTCCTACAGAACAAAAAAAAAAAAAAAAAAAAAAAAAAAAGACATCATGAATGCCTAATTTTATTTAACTATAATAAACTTGACTACATGTGTACTAGCTGTCAATCTAGTTCTGCATGTAAGTCAGTGGTTAACTCCCTCAACTCAGATGAGAAAATTAGAGAAGAAAATTTGATGCAGAATAGGAAGGAACTTTAAGGCACACAGCAAATGCCTGATTATAAGCAAGGTGTTCTTTCTGGAAATAATTTTCAACCGTTAATACCTGTAATAGAAGCTGATTTTTTCTACAAAAAATGTGCAAATATTTTTTTGAATAAGATATTTTATCACACAAAAAAGTACCAAAGTGGATTAATGCAGCGAATTAAAAGAACCAAACACTGACCTCATGGTTGTTCAACACACAACGAGCAATCGTCTTCAGTTTTATAAACAACACGAGAATATTGTGATGTATCCAACATTTAATACCCTAAGATTCTTCCTCCTGTAAGTTACCATAACAAAGACGTTACTGGTTGAGTGGATCAATGGAATAATATTTTCTGTACTATAAATATTTACAATACAATAACAGCATGCAATAAATAAAGCTGTTATAGTGAAGGATATTTTTAGCAAACTAGAATATTCATAAATCCATATCTCCATTATGCTAAGTTATTAAACATTATCAATCATAGTGGTAACAGTCCTAACAATATTTACTACACAAGGTGTCCATAAAGTCTGGAATCATAGGAGAATTACTATTTTTTCTGTTGTTCATAGGTTCATAATGTCACAGCCGAAAGAGCACCAACTGGAGAACGTTCTTCTTTGTGGACGAGAGGGGTGGTTACAGAGGGACGTGCAGGCCAAGTTTAACAGGAGGCATCCAGAGAAGTCAGTAATGCAAAGTGCAGTTGCAAAATTACTTTATAATTTTCGACAAAACAGGATCGATAAACGATAAACGGCATTCAGGTAGACCATCGGTAGATGAGTTAGTGGAGTTTAAAAAGGGCGCGTCAGCTACTATGGCTATTTGCGCCCTTATCTAAAATCCTTCACAAAACAAATACAATATAATAACCAGAATGCTTAAAACAATTATAAAACGTTGTCACGGTTACTACAAACTAAACAAATGCAGTTTCAACAAAGTGATGCATAAAAGTCACAAAAAAGTGAGCAGTTCAAAGACCTTAGCTGTTGTTTAAAAAGAAACAATAAAATAATAAAACAAATGCCACCACGAATAAATTATCTGGTGCATTTCTAAAATGCTCGGATGTAAAAGGTCCGAATGTCAAGATTGTTAAATACATATATTAAACAACAAATGGAACCTCCGGATGTCAAGAGCCCTGAGTACAAGTAAAATAGGTCAGTAAAAAAATAAATCACCCTGTGAAGTCCTGTATTCGATAAAAATTTCAGAACTGCATTTGTACAATTAAAATCGTTTCCAAGAGCATCACATAGAGACGGCCAGATTCCATATTGTTGATGGACACGGTCATATTTTCTACAATGCAATAAAAAATGTTCCACCATAAGTGGGACATAGCATATATCACACTCCGCTGAGGATTGCCACGTAGGAGATGGCCATGTGTCAGATGACAGTGGCCAATCCTCAACCGCGAGAGTAAAACTTCTTCGTGTCATGACACTCTTGTTGACGAATCCCAAACTCGAACAGAATTCTTTATTCTACATAATTTATTTCCCTCTTGTGCAGACCATTCTCCTTCCTATTGCCACCGTATTGTATTTTTCAGGTAATGTTTAATATCTTGCCACCTCTGACGCCAATACACATCAGACTCATTCATAGCATCATCCCTTGCTGCAGCATCCGCTGCCTCATTACCAGGAATGCCAACATGACCTGGAGTCCATACTACTCCAATGTCATAATCAGAGGTTAGGAGAGTGTGGAAAAGTTCCTGGGTTCTCAACATAAGCGGATCATCAAAATTCAAATGTTGCAGGGACTGAATGGCGCTTAAGGAGTCGGAGCAGATAAGGAATCTGCCCCGGGGCTGTCTAATTAAAAACAATAAAACTCTATGAAAAGCTTGCAGTTTTGCGGTAAAAACACTAGTGTACTGCCTCAGTTTATATTTAAATATCTATCCATTTGCAACAAAGGACCTTCTATGCCCAAGGTTGCGGGTTCGATCCCGGGCCATGTCGATGGCATTTAAGTGTGCTTAAATGCGACAGGCTTATGTCAGTAGATTTACTGGCATGTAAAAGAACTCCTGCGGGACAAAATTCCGGCACATCCAGCGAAGCTGATATAACCTCTCCAGTTGCGAGCGTCGTTAAATAAAACATAACATTTTAACATTTAGCAACAAAAGAACAACCAACACAATCATTTACTCGGGATCCGTCAGTAAAAACTAATGAGTAATTTGGGAAATGCGATAAAAGTGCACTAAAACGAAGTCTATATGCAAAAGATGGAGTAAAATTCTTAAGATTTCGGCTCAGACTTATATCAAACACGGGACGTCGCATAATCCACGGTGGAGTGGTAGATATTCCAGTGTGCGAACTGATCGGAGGTGGTTGTTGAGCTCAGAAAGCAGTTCACGAAACCGCACACCTACTGGACGAAGTCTCCATGGATTTCACTTTATCGGCCATGAAGAGACGATTGGTGAAAGGAGTCGTAAGAATTACGCTCAGGCTGCGAACAAAGGTTAACAGCATATGAGCACAATAAGACAATACGTCGCCGATACAGTGATGGTTATCCTGCTTTGCAATACAGGCTTTCTATTCAACTCATTCAGAAGATCCTTGTAGCGAGTCGTATCCCATGATGTTGGATAATGTCTAAGAGACGTAACTTAGACTTATTTGCTGAGCCATAAATAAAACAGCCATAATCCAGATTTTCTCGGATAAGAGCACGATAAAGACGTAAAAGAACTATGCGGTCTGCACCACAGCGAACCTGTGCCAAAGGATTAATATATTTAACGATTTTACACAACGCCTTTTCAAATCACGCATATGCGCCTCTCACGTGAATTTATAATCAAAGATAAGGCCCAAAAATTTCGCAGTGTCTGTATATTGCAACTCCACTCCATTAAGACGCAGTTCAGGATGTGTATGGAGTCCACGATGGTTATAGAAGTGGACACACTGCGTTTTCAGAGTGGAGAATTTAAAGTCCATCTGTAGCTGTAGCACAAACTAAAGTCATCGACGTACAGCAGAGAAGATACTCTTCCACTCACATAGTGGACAATTCCACTGACCGCAATGCTGAAAAGAAGAACGCTTAATACAGACCCCTGCGGAACGCCGTTTTCTTAGAGATGTTCGTTAGATAGTGTGGTGCCTACTCGAACTCGGAAATACCGCTCTGCCATGAACTTCGCAATAAACGTTGGGAGACTGTCACGAAGTCCCCAATCATGTAGAGTTGGCACAGTTCCATATCGCCATGTGGTATCGTAAGCCTTTTTTAGATCAAAGAAGACCACCATAAGATGATCCTTCATGAGGAAAGAGAGAGCGCGTCTCTCGCTCTCTTTCTCTCTCCCTCTCTCCCACTCTCTCTCTCTCTCTGCCTCTCCCTCCCTCTCTCTCTCTCTCTGTGTGTGAGTGTGTGTGCATGCGTACGTGCGTGCATTTATGAATATGTTATGTAGTTTTGTATATAACAAGCATATTTATCTACGTTCTTTCGCACTTAAAGAAATCGAAGTTTGAAGATATCAGGTGTAGAGTTTTATGGAATAATGTTCTCTATATCGTAAATATTTACAATGTAACATTATTTCATAAAAACTGCGATGCAATAATGGCGAATATTCTTTAAAGTAAAAAAAAAAACCTCTTTATAGGCAATTTTTCAAACAGAATAAATGGTAACAATAGGTGTTGCTCCAGTTTTGCAACTTCGGCACTTATTTAAAATTCACATTTTTTCTTTTATATTTTTCCCTTCAAATATCCGTTCCAAAAATGTGGAATGATTACTCACCTAATATTGTTCACACGTCTCACCAACACACTGACATGGTAATGCGTATCATGAACTGCACTTCGATAATGAAGCAGAATGGTTCAACATAATATATACTGTCAAGCAGTGGAAGGCACTTCACTATTGCTACTGTTTTACTTGGAAATAATTAGTTACATTTGTATTAACATGGATTCGTATTACATGTAAATCACAAACCTGATAAGCAAAGTGATATAAGGTGACAGGTGTGAAAAATTAAACATCTCGTTTGCTAATCTTAATTAATTACTAGAAATTACAATTAAAGAATCCTGGGTACAGAATTTATTGTAAAAGGTTACCTGCATTAATAATGACACATTCACAACACAAGACCTCAACTATATTAGTCAAATGCCACACAGATTAGGTTATCATATTGAAAATTATATGTATGTATGTATGTATCTATGTATGTATTTTATTGGGTTATTTTACGACGCTGTATCAACATCTATGTTATTTAGCGTCTGAATGAAATGAAGGTGATAATGCCAGTGAAATGAGTCCGGGGTCCAGCACCGAAAGTTACCCAGCATTTGCTCGATTGGGTTGAGGGAAAACCCCGGAAAAAACCTCAACCAGGTAACTTGCCCCAACTGGGATTCGAACCCGGGCCACCTGGTTTCATCACCAGATGCGCTGACCGTTACTCCACAGGTGTGGATTGTATGTATGTATGTATGTATGTATGTATGTATGTATGTATGTATGTATATATATATATATATATATATATATATATTTATTCAACTGCAAATGGGTATACAACCCGGTGGCAGTGTTAATTACTTACACTCAATAATGACAATTCATAATAAATACAACTAATAAAAAACAATAATAATTAATAATAATGATAAATAATAACAGCAATAATAATAATAATAATAATAATCATAATAATAATAATGATGATGATGATAATAACAACAACAAGGAGCATCCTAAATTAAATGAAGCACGATCATTTAAAATACATTTAAAGTAAATCTAATTTGTATCTTAACCCTAAGTTCATACCTGCACAAGTATCTTTCGGCACTACACTTATTTCTCTATCAACTCCCTCACTGCACTGATTCTATCCTGATTTCACCGACACTTCAAAACCATTTCACTGTTCAAATACTTTGCACAGCTACTATGGACTATAGAACTTCACTGACACAACACACTTCATTTACACAATAGACTTCACTGACACTACACACTTCACTGACACAACACACTTCCTCACTGATACAACACTTCAAATAATAAAATATCAATTACACCCTTTAAATAGTGTGTATAATATACTACCGTCTATTAGTAAAGTCCTTAAGCCTATTTTTAAATACAATTTTGGTTATTGGTAAAGCCTTTAGTAAGTCTCCAGGTAAAGCATTCCAGTCCCTGATAGTACGATTGAGAAAAGAAAACTTTCCAGTGTCCGTCCTCTGTCTTCTTTCCCTCCATTTATATGAGTGGTCGTTTCTTGAAGAGTAATTTGGCGGCTGCAACCTATTTTTTATTTCTCTCCAGGTAGGCTCACCTCTGTATGTTTTGAACATTGCGCATAATCGAATTCGCGTTCTCCTGTCCGTGAGTGTGTCCCATTTTAATGGTGAATTATTACGACAACACTTGAGAGCCCGTTTTTGAATCTTTTCCAGTATCTTAATATGTTCTAATCTGTAAGGATCCCAACATGCAGCACCATATTCCATTACTGGACGAACTAGTGATTAATATGCAATCTCTTTGGATTTATTAGAGCCCTTTCTTAGTACCCTCATCACAAGGTGTAACTGAGGATGCCACAATAGTGGCGAAAACGTTCATACAAATATATAAGATATGTAATATAAAGATTTTTACTCTATGATATTATATGATAGGTAACGGAACTATAACAAAACATTTATTTGAATAATAAGTAGAGACTTATCTGAACACTCTCAAAATGAACTGTAAAGTTCAACCGTGTTTGTTATGATGATGCTCCAGTGTGGAGTTATACTTCCAATATCAAATATATTTGAGAGCTATGAATGTAAATATGAATAATTAAACTTTTTGACCTTACACACTATAGTCAACAAAATACAGAAGGCATTAACAAATTAAGAGGATTTATGAAAAACATTTTATTGAAGAATATCTTAAAACTCAGTTCAAACCAGCGGTCTTTATCAGCTCTTAAAATAGTATGAAAGAGTAAAATGGAAGCATGTAACACATGACATGAAGGCAAACACGACAATTAACTTCAGATTAGAAATTTCTTAGTGTATATGGGTGAATATTCTCAAATGGGTAAATGTATGTCCCGGCTGATTTAAGGAGTTTCTTGAAAATGTTAACTGATTACTTTTTCGTTTAATTAACTACCTTTCACATGTTTTAGTTGGAAACAAAGCATAAAAGAAATAATTTTAAAATTGATAATTAAAAAATAACGTCCAAACGTCAAACTGTAACTACGGTCCCTATGTCCCCAACTACATTTTACCACAGTCTACTATATACAGTCGCGAAGCTCAATATGTAGTAAAAATGCAAAGAGGGGTAGTTGCCCACCACTAGGATCGCTACTATCGCCTCATCATCGCAGATCTCTCTCCTAGCAGCCGACAAAATATGTTACACTTTCGTTGTCGTGTTCTTTTGGAAAAATTAACACCTTCCTTCCATTATTGAAATATTAAATGCATAAAGTTAATTTATTATTTTAATGAAGTATATTAAATTCCACCATAAACTCGAAGATACCTGCAAGAAATAAGTTAATATAATTTTTGTTTGTGCAAAACGAACTGAAATTTACTATAATAGCTTCACTCATTCAAGATTATAGCGATAATTAACTGTGAATTGAAACCAATAAACATTAATTTGCATTTCTCTTTACAACAATAATAATGGAAATATGAATTAATGGAGTAACTTACGTGTACCGGTACTTGTAGTGTAGGCTTACGTAGTTAACAAAATGGGATGAGGTTAAGCAATAATAATCACACCAGAATTGGAAATAAAACGTGATCAATACATTTTATTGTAACACACTTTTTCTACGTCTCTAGTTAAAGCAACAAATAAAAATAACAACAAAATTAACAGCTATAATTAAAAACATATCCTTTGAAGAAAAAAGTAGGCCTAAGCAATAATAATCCCACCAGAATTGAAAATAAAACGTGATCAGTAAAGTTCATTAAAACAAACTTAATTTTTCTACATCTTTAGTAAAGTAACACATAAAAATAATAACAAAATTAATAGCTACAATTAAAAATATATCCTCTGAAAAAAAAAGTAGACCTAACCTTTATTTCTCTGAAAATTTAGCAGCCTAAGTGACAGAACTTTGACCGGTATCTAATGTCCTTTCGGTTAGACAGAAACATTTCATTGTGAAATTTAAGGATATAATGTATTCTAACAGTCACAAAGAACTTCAAATTAACAGTTTTGTTTCTGCACAGCATTCTTGTGGAAACCCAGGAACCTTTCTGAATCTTTCGGAAATCGGAAAAAGGATAACTCTGGCCTCTTTCTCTTAATGTTGCTACAATTTATAGCACTACAAACGTCTCCTCCTTGTCCCATATTATTATTCCAATTATTATATTTAGCCATTAACATTTTCATTATAACCAATAACGAACATTTCACAAGCATCAATGTGAAATACGCAAGGAGCTAGCACTCGATAGAAATACGACACAGTCCAAAGTCGACCATGGACAGTCTATTGTTTTTAGTTGCTAACCGCTTGGAGCGCTTTATCACGAGATTTGCAAAAAAACACCTCAAGCTTCGCGACTGTATATAGTAGACTGTGATTTTACTCTGTTTTACTAAGTTTTTTTCGGAATGTTTCGATTTTATTTTATTTCCTCGGCCAAGATTATAAAAATAAATAGTTAAAATACTTATGAAAGACAGGAATTGTTGTTTGTTTAATTCTGAAAGGACACAACTTTAAAGTAAAGTTTGTCCCCAAAAATTTCGTAACTCCAGTCCCTCGAAATAAAAGAGCTACACAAAAGATAATTTTGGTTCATGTGGTAAATTTTAACGGTTGGTAGTGATGAGAGGTCAACATGGTGCCAGTTGAAAAACTTTTCGTCCATTATCGTAATTTATTTTATTGGAAAATACAAAAATCATCACTGATGACTGAATGTTATGTTTTCTATTGGTAACACCGGTCCCAGGTGGCATTAAATATAGTTTGTATATACAAAACTTTTCTTAGTATATGCAAAACATTACAATGTTTGTCGACTAAAAAATCTAACCTCCATGATATTTTTAACGATTTATTTTGTCAGAACTATTGCGGAAATTATACTAATTTGTAACAACGGTCCCTTGTAACGTCGGTCCCTTTACTGTGGGATGAGATTTCATTTAACATAAAATTATTAAATACTGGTGTATAAAGTAACTTCGAATATTATTTCATGTGATTGTTTATAGGAAAGAAAAAAAAGTCTGATGATGAAAGTAGGAAATATGAAAGGGAGAAGATACGTAGGCAGGAGTTGCAGAAAAAAAGGGACTACAGCAAAGAATATAAAAAAGAAAGAAAATAGCAGATATGACTGATCGTGAAAAAACAAATGTTCGAAGACAAGTGAAATCTGAAGTACACAAGTTTCGAAGATACCTTAAACAATGGGCTGTAAGGGAAAGATAACAACAATCCCTTGGCTTTTTTTTTAAATTAGGAAATCTCACATAATTTTTTTTTTAAGCTCAACTGATACCAGAATCTTCAATAATAGGAGCAAATGTAACCAAAATGAGAAAAAAGTACATAATTTAATATAATATATTTTTTGCCAGTTTTGTTATTCATATTTGCCAATTTCAGAATATTCACCCATATAATGAAAGTCTGCTAACTATAAACTGGCAGATATACTCATAAAAGCTTACGTTATATTCTACAATGTCATACAAGTTTCATACCGGTATAGAAATATTAGAACCAATGACTTTCAATTTACCTCTGACAAGGGCTTCTTCTCATCTGTATCAGTGTTATCACTGGACTGTATACTCAATGGGTCGACCTCAGGTTCCTTCTTGATCACATCCATCTCGACTGTAACAGGCATTTAAGAGTTGACACACCTGCAGAATTGGACCACATTTTGCAGAAAGAAACCAAGCCAAATGATACTTAAACAGAGAAAAATGCAGTTTGAAGTTAAACGTGATTAATAAATTCAGAAATAAATGCAACTACAAACTTATTCTTTTAAGCAAAAGCATATTGTAACACGTATCTTTATTCAAAATATGGATTCTAGAAATTATTTCATTATTGGCACATTAAATTTGTTTGTGAGTTGGTTCTGTTCTCCAGAATGTGGTCCAATTTAAGCTCTTGAAAGAGACTTCTTCGCAGTGATTACTATATATATATATATATATATATATATATATATATATATAAAACATTGCTTGAACTTCCAAATTCTGAATTAATTATATATCATAGAAAAATACAGAATACCGATACCTTCAGTATTAATGAGTATGTCGGTATAAATTCGATTATCCACATTTCTCAAATACAGAACAACCCAATTCTGTATAAACTCTTTAGGCAATGTTTGCATGTGTATGGTGGGCGAGTTTATATAGCCACGTGCCTGAGTGCATACCTATGCACTGCTCAAGGTTACTATTACTAGGAATACGTCATTTACTTTATTTAATCAACCAGCAGCAGCGAATTAAAAGTACTGGCACAACAATATATTAAAAGTAAATTTTTAGACTATGTAAACGATTACATTCCATTTGCTAACTAAACTCTTCAGCTACCTTTTATGAGGTTGATGCATGTACGCTCAATGTACCCAAGGGTTGTCTGTGTATGTTTGACAGTGTTCTGTGAGAGAAAGGAAAAGAAGAAAGAAAAACATAATATTATGAAATGTGGCCCCACTTAAGCTGATGGCTATGTTGAGATGTAGGCTACTTGTAAGGAACAATAACTGTACTCAAAATATAACTGCAAAATTGAATTCAATACGATATAACTGTGAACGTCTTCCTTATTAGACATTTGTTACAGTACATCAATAATTTGTGGAGAGACTTGACGTAAAAGGATTTCAGGGTAAGTAAAACAAGAGCAACAGTATGACAACTTGTCCTGCTTTATGATGAATATTCCGCACATGTTAATCTATCTTCAGGCGGTAATTTTCTTGAGCGTCATGTGTCTCAACTAATTAAGGGGGATTATGATTTCTGTGATACAAGTTGTACACCCTCTGCATATATTGAGCAGAACATTTCTAATAAATATCTATTCGAAAAGTTATTCTATTTCAATTAGTATTATTTTCTGTTGTCTACTTTTACCTTCTTTGACACCATATAATAATTTACTCATTCTAAGAATCTAACTCATATGATTTAATTTTAATGGTGTTTCAGTCCCTTAATCTCCAGCCACATTTAAACGTTCCATTTTACAACATTCCTTTCCACCTACAGCAGTCCACACCTGTGGAGTAACGGTCAGCGCGTCTGGCCCGAAACCAGGTGGCCCGGGTTCGAATCCCGGTCGGGGCAAGTTACCTGGTTGAGGTTTCTTCCGGGGTTTTTCCTCAACCCAATACGAGCAAATGCTGGGTAACTTTCGGTGTTGGACCCCGGACTCATTTCACCTTGATTTCATCCAGACGCTAAGTAACCTAGATGTTGATAAAGCGTCGTAAAATAACCCAATAAAATAAAATAAAAAAATCCACCTAGGCAAACTTGGAGACTTCGAAAATAAGGGGAAAATAGGTTGGATTATGAATGAAAAGTAGGTACCCAGTATTTCTCGTAGTAAAAGTCTTTATAATAAATAGGAAAGCGTGTGTATTATTTATTTACCTTAAGAATGAAAATGTGCCTCTAGACACACCACTTTCGCCCTTACATAATTACCGACTGACAAAAATTCCCTTGGTAGAAATGAATGTGTGTGTCTATATATACAAGGGTTGTAAATAAAGTAGTGGCAACATTGCCAGAAATGGGTAATGTGCATTCGCATGCGATACGAGACTACTGGTGATCGTAGTTGGAGATATTGTATATTAGATTAGATTAGATTTATTTATTTAACCTGGTAGAGATAAGGCCGTCAGGCCTTCTCTGCCCCTCTACCAGGGGATTACAACTATAACATGAACAATAAGATTACAATTAATATTAAATTTACAATTACAATTACAATAAAAATTAAAGTACGACAAGAATACCTGATTAATGAAAGCTAGACATTTTATCATAGAAGTTAAGAACAAAGAATATTTTTGTATTTACTAAATTACAAATTAAACCTATAATAACAAAATTCTATAGTGATGAAATTACCGGATATTGAGATATTTTGTGGTAGATTAAAAGAACTATTTACAAGAAACCATGTCTGAACGAGTCTCAATTACTGACCAAGTGCCTAGTAAGTTTGCGTTTGAATTGAATTTTATTTCGACAGTCCCTGATGCTAGCAGGTAGCGAGTTCCAGAGTCTTGGCAGGGCTATTGTATTGAATAATAAAACCGAGTGCGTGGTTAAGTGTAAAGCACTATTTTTAACTGCTCTAAAGCAGGTTCAATAAATTTAAGCTACGACCGTGGATAAAAATCGAGGTAGCCCGTGGTAGAAATGAACGCCAATGTCATGAAGGGTTACTTGAAGCTCGTGGGAACGATGCAGTACCGTAACGGACAATTGCAAGATGGGTCTCTGCATTTCATATGATTTGGAATGAGACGGCACATGTGGCTCGCACAGGTCGCCCGTTCATTTGTGAGGAACAAGTGGAGTTAATGCAAGGTCATGTCAGGGAAATATAGAGAATGATCCAATACTTCCCAATCCCACTGCGACTTGTTTCCAAGGTTGAAGGAGATATTACCCAGAATTTCGAGGTTTCCAGATATTGCATCAGTGCTTCATGCAGTAGGGCAGTTCATCAGAGAGATCAGCAGGAACAACCTCGCTAACGAAATTCAACAGCTACCACGGATTTGGCAAAACATACAGGAACACGCTGGTGATTATATTGAAGGGATTTAAATGTATTTTCTATGTTAGTTCAATACCATTATGTTCGTACCGTTTATGTTGCCACTACTTTATTTACAACCTTCGTATAATTAGTCGTTTTTAGTTACAAATATGAACATAGAAAACTTTTAACGCCAAACAAAAATGAAAAAGTTAACCTCATTCTTATTTTACGTTAAAAACAAATGGAAAGGACGGGTTATAAAGCAACCGGACACAGACTAAGTAAAGCCATAAAGAATGCAGTAACAGTAATATAAATTGCACAGGTTTTTTAGTAAAATACCAAAGCAATAACACAATTTATCTTATATCTGTATGAAAGCAAATTTTCCAGAATGCATTTTCTCCGTTAAAAATTAAACTTGACCAACACCTGCTTCTAAATAAGCATTAAGACTAAATAACTATTCGTCAGTTTCACTTTATAACCGCACACGTTTGGGACAAAGACATGCTATTCAGTTGTCAGAATTACATACCTCGTAAAATCCTCACGTATCTATATAAACACAATCGAAAGTACGTGAATGAAGGCATGTTCAAGCGTAAGGACCAGGAGAGGGACGGAGGGGGAGAGAGAGACAGACAGACACAGACACACACAGATAATATATATATATAATAATTTATATTGACCACCAAAAATAAATTTTTACCGGTATGCAAGCACCAAATGAAAAACTGTTTCATATAAAAGGTGTACAACTGAAAGAAGGAAATAATACTTTAAATGACACTACGGATTTATTATTCAGTATTTCAATTAAGCTCGTCCAGATCTGTCCAAAAATGTATCACAGTGGGTCATTCTAATAAATAGAACATTATTTGATGCCTTCACGGCATGGTTCCTGCGTAGCCTGTAGTACGTTCAAAGGAAGTGGTTTCATTTTAAGATGGTGTAAACAATACGTAGTAAGCATTAGGCCTACTCTGCTGATATCCAGGATCGCGTAAGGGTACATACATGTTGGAGCAACGATAAACGATAAAAGAAATGAGCTAGCGACGCTTTGGTATTATCAAAGAATCAAGTGTTCATATCGGAGCAACGAGGAAGCGGGAAGCGAACATTTTGATTTATCAGCAGAAGATATTCTATGCATCCACTTAAAGAAATAAGATATATAGGAAATATCAGCTGCTGAGTTCAAGGTTAATATAAGTTAAATACTGTGACAGCGACGTGAGATTCGAACTCACGACCAGCGTCCCGCAAGAGAGAAAATCGCGCGGAGCACTTTGGAATGGCGCGCGGCTGAGAGGGGAAAGGGCCAACGCGGCGAGAGAGTGGAGAGAGTTTGCGCGCGCATCTTCTGCTTGCCTAGAGAGGCCGAGAAATCCGTCGAAATGGAAGACTCGCGAATTCGAACTTTCGAGGCTACGTCGCTGTGGTTATAAATTACGGTCGCGAAGGAACGACAGCAGTTCCAGTTTTCCAGTTTTCAGTTGATTAGTCAGCCAGTCAGTGAGAAAGCCAGAGCAAGCAAGCCAGTCTTGTGTACCGGAGTTCGACTCGAGTGTGCGTCCGCATCTGCGTCAGCATCAGAAGGCCTGAGTTCGAGTGCAGTGGACCGCAGTTGGAGGGACCTGAGTTCGAGTGCAGTGGACCGCAGTTCGAGGGACCCGAGTTCGAGTACAGTGAACTGTCTCTGAAGGTCTGTGGTTCGAGATACTGTGAACTCGAGTGACTGAGATAGAAGAACTGTGAACGGAGAACTGGTAGTTCTGATTTGTAAATAGTGCTTTGTAAATATTAGTTAAGATTAACAGTTCATTGTTGTGCGTAATAGTCCAAGTAAATTGTCATTGTCGTCGGTGGAGTGCTATATCAAATACTGTGTTGAGTGAAGATCCAATTGTTGACGAGAGCGTTTAAGGTGAATTGTAGAAAGGAATTATTGTTGTGGCGAATAAATTACATTGTTGTTACTAATAAAATTCACAATACGTACAAAATTAAACCAGTTTCTCATCCCAAAGATAGTATAAATTCGTTGTTTTGTGATTGGTTCTTGTGATCACATAACATATGACCAATAAATACACAACTGATCAATTTGCCAATATCTACAATAATTAATTTAATATGCCGAAATAATACTGTAATAATAAATCGATTAATATTCGGATATATTGACAACCTCCGGTAATTATACAGATTAATATTATCTTAATCAGAGATCATATAAACGACAAGAGCGAAGAAAATGGTACTTTTCTTTTTCGTCGCTTTTATCGTGTATCTTCGCCTTTATCGTTACTCCAATATGCACACCTCAATGACAATGCATGCTTCAATTCTCCCTGATATAGCATCGCTGCTTCTTTTATCGTTTATCGTCGCTCCAACGTGTACGTACCCTAACCTATTCCACGCAGCTTTGGTTTACAGTAAACACATGAAACCAAAAGATACACTGATCACTCACTCAGTCATCAGTGCAATACATAATATCGGTACATTAATACTGTATCCGCTTGTCATATCATAAATAATGAGGATCAGACTAACCAACAATAGATAAGTGTAAGAATCACACTGCACTTTCTCTGTCATCAGGGATGCTGATATTTATCCATGTGTGTCGTATTTAGCTCCAGGAGAAAACTGTGTTTTCAAAATACATGCTACCATTGTTCAGTTCTCGTTACATGTTGTTTTAATGTGGAGGAAGGATAAATATTACGTACTACCAGTATATGATTATTTGGAAGACCTAACACCCATATATAAACAGAGATCCAAAATAGCGAATGAGACAGTGCCCTCTAGGATACAAACTATCGGAATAAAGGTAGGACTAAGTTTAAAACTCGCTGAGACATTATTACTCATGCTGAAACCTAATGCGAGATACGAGATATCGTAAAATATCGGTACCAATAGTGACACAACTTCGTGGGTTAATCAATCCAGAATTATAATATATTCAACACTAAAGTCTATGTTTAAGCCTACTTAGAATATATCTTACATGTAAAAATTGCAATCTACCTTTCCAACGCTATAACACTTTCACAAAACGAAACACTTAGGCTGACAACTCGTTGCTGACAAGTGACAACCAGTGCCCAGTCTACAGTGGACATCAAAAGGGCCGTGAAAGAGGAGGCTATGATGCAACGAGTTACACGGAGAATACTAACTCGTTGCTATGATGCTATAGATGTGGTTCTCATTACGCGCCTCGCGGGCCGTATGCGGCTCTTAAAGGCATTCATTATGGCTATTGAAATAGTATTACTATTGGAACTCTTTTTTGAGAATTATTTTTTTTAATTTCCGTAATGATGCGCAACTGGAGAAACTTGGGATACCCGGCATCAGTAGTGTTCAACGACGTTTTCTTAAAAAAGAAAAAAGTTAAGCAACCTGCGTAGCTCAATCCCCCGAGGCGTTTTTCCCTGCCGATCCCTACTTGGGCTGATTACCAGGTTGGGGTTTTTCCGAGATTTTCTCCAACCGTCAGGCGGATGCCGGGTAATTTATAGCGAATACTCGGCCTCATCCCGCCAAAATCTCGCTATCACCACTCCCATCGACGCTAAATAACCTAGCAGTTGATACAGCGTCTTTAAATAACCAAGTCAAAGAAAAAGGTAGTACCATGTCTCATGTGCTTTTTATATATATTTTTTATTTTAGTAGGTTATTTTACGATGCTTTATCAACATCTTTGGTTATTTAGCGTCTGAATGAGATGAAGGTGAAATGAGTCTGGTGCAGCACCGAAAGTTACCCAGCATTTGCTCATATTGGGTTGAGGGAAAACCCTGAAAAAAACCTCAACCAGGTAACTTGCCCCGACCGGGAATCGAACCCGGGCCAACTGGTTTCGCGGCCAGACGCGCTAGCCGTTACTCCATAGGTGTGGATGCTTTCTATATCTTGATGTAATATTGGTTTATAAACGTTTTTATTTTTAATAGACATTACAATAGCGTGTATTCAATTTTTGATAACGAACATTCAAAACATTCTGAATCAAGAATACAAAGCCTGGAAAAGTAAAAAATGCCCGTAATATCTGAACACGAAGTACAGTAATGTATTCCACTGTACGGTATATAAAAACTGACTGACGACAAAAGCATCATCACACGTAGCAGAAATAAAGTCATTTACAGATGCTGAGATTGTTAAGAAGTTCTTTCTAGGTGTATGTGACACTCAATTTTTTAATATTCCAAATTCAAGAGTGGGCCTACAGATGAAATAAAACAACAAATCAACCTGCTTTTATTGATATGATTTTGCAGAAAACTGGACGAATCTGTCCTTTAACTTCAAAATACAAGTAATATGTGTTACTTCTTTTCCGTTAAATTAAAATAATAATAATAATAATAATAATAATAATAATAATAATAATAATAATAATAATAGGAAAAAAATTTAATACATTAAAATCCCGCGCATTTTGTTTTTTTATTTTATTGGGTTATTTAACGATGCTGTATCAACGTCTAGGTTATTTAGCGTCTGAATGGAATGAAGGTGATAATGCCGGTGAAATGAGTCCGGGGTCCAGCACCAAAAGTTGCCCAGCATTTGCTCGTATTGGGTTGAGGGAAAACCCCGGAAAAAACCTCAACCAGGTAACTTGCTCCGACCGGGATTCGAACCCGAGCCACCTGGTTTCGCAGCCAGACAATCTGACCATTACTCGACAGGTGTGGACACGCGCATTTTGTTAACGTTTAGCACTGTGAAATTCATTACGGATCTCGGCAAATTCCTATTTCTCATTTTTAGCTCTTCTCCAATTTCTAGTGAGTACCACTGCTATAGATAAACCAAAGTTTAGATACAAGTTATTTAACTCACACTTCAGCTACTAAATCTTTCGTTTGGCTACTGGCTATTTTCTCGTGCTACTAAGGAGGAATGGTTCATTTCGTAAGAGTTAAAATCAATATTGTTCATAAAACTACACATCAACAGAATTCAACAATATACGTTGATGGTATTTTTTTTTTATAATGTAGAAAACTTTATTGTACATAAATAAATACATTATAGTTGAGAATAACAAGAACAGAGAAAGGAAAAACAAAAATAAAATAACTTGACACTTGTTTATGGGTATTGCCCACTGGCAATCCCAAAAGTACTCTATAGCCTCATATCACTATGACGTTTTCTTTTTAGTCTTCTATGTGCTGGGTCTTGCGGTGGATTAGTGATAATGACTTGAAGTAGCGGGTTCATGTGGTTTAGAAGGGAGTTATACAGTTTGATGTAGCTCTATTTTAGGACCTCCATCACCTCCATACAGAGGTGAGCCTGCCTGGAGAGAAATAAAAAATAGGTTGCAGCCGCCAAATTACTCTTCAAGGAACGACCACTCATATAAATTGAGGGAAAGAAGGCAGAGGACGGACACTGGAAAGTTTTCTTTTCTCAATCGTACTATCAGGGACTGGAATGCTTTACCTGCAGACTTACTAAAGGCTTTACCAACAACCAAAAATGTATTTAAAAATAGGCTTAAGGACCTTACTAATAGACGGTAATTATACACAGTATTTAAAGGGTGTAAATGATATGTTGTTATTGAAGTGTTGTATCAGTGAAGAATTATGTTGTGCCAGTGAAGTGTGCTGTGTAAGTGAAACGTGTTCCTGTCAGTGAAGCTTTATAGTTTATAGTGGCAGTGCATAGTATTTGAACAGTGAAATATTTTTGAAGGGTTAGTGAAATCAGGATAGAATCAGTGAAATGTGTCGTAGTTTCATTGCAGTGAGTGAGTTGACAGCGAAATGAGTGTAATTTGAAAGGTACTTGTGCAGATTTTTTTTTTAGTAGGTTATTTTACGACGCTTTATCAACATCTTTGGTTATTTAGCGTCTGGATGAGATAAAGGTGATAATGCCGATGAAATGAGTCAGGGGTGCAGCACCGAAAGTTACCCAGCATTTGCTCATATTGGGTTGAGGGAAAAACCCCGGAAAAAACCTCGACCAGGTAACTTGCCCCGACCGGGAATCGAACCCGGGCCACCTGGTTTAGCGGCCAGACCGCTGACCGTTACTCCACAGGTGTGGACTCTTGTGCAGATATGAACATATCATATTGCTGGGTTTTAGTTCGATCTTAGTTTTAAGATACAAATTAGATTTATTTCAAATGTTATTTTAAGTGATCATTTCATATAATTAAGTATATTCCCTGTTGTTATTATTATTATTATTATTATTATTATTATTATTATTATTATTATTATTATTATTATTATTATTATTATTATTGTTAGTATTAATTATTAGTATTATTATTAATTGTATTTTTAATTAAGTTTATTATTGTCATTATTGAGTGTAATTAGTTACCACTGCCACCGGGTATATACCCACTGCAGTGTGAATAAATACATACATACCTCAGGAATATAGAGATCATCGTGCAGGTTCTTGTTGCTGATATACCAAGGTGCACCAGACATCAGCCTCAAATAGCGATTTTGCATGACCTGTATTCTTCTTATTTGTGATGCAGAAGCAGATCCCCAAATTGAACATCCATATTGCCACACAGGGCGCACAATTGAAATAGGTATAGATAAGTCTCTTGTAGTGTAGAGGCAATGGAGACCTGTCTTGAAAAATGTGTTTTAGCAGGTAGATTCTGTGTCTAATTCTTTTAACAATATCCGATATGTGCTTATGCCAAGTAAGTTTGCTATCTAAGATTAATCCAAGATATCTGACAGATTGAGCCATTAGTACTTCTGAACCACATAATGTTACTGGATAATTTATGGTATTTCTCTTATAAGTAAATTTGACTAAATTTTATTTTTGAGGATTCATAATTACTCGCCATTGCTTACACCATGTGGAAATTTTTTCACAAAAAATGTTCAGTTGTTCTGCTGCTGATTCACAAGTACCTTTACTAAGGATGGGAACGTCATCACTCATCAGCAAAATGGGCTATTGTTAAGTGATCTTGAGTTGGAAAAGTCCGATGTATATAGAATATAAAGCAGCGGTCTCAAAATACTACCCTGAGGCACTCCAGATTGAACAATATTTGATTTTGACTGAGCAGATTCGTATTTAACAGAGAATGTACGTTGTGAAAGATATGACTTGATTATTAAATAATAGCTATCTGATACATGATTTTTAAGCTTTGAGAGCAAGCCTTCATGCCATACTTTATCAAATGCCTTTTCTGTGTCTAGAAACAGACCCAAGCACACCACCTTTTCCTCATACGTGTCTAAAATAGTATCTGATCCGATGAAGTTGTTGTGGACGAGTGTTTTGCTTTAAATCTAAACTGCGTTGAAGGAATAGTCCCTTGAAGTTGTTCTAAGAGATGAGGTATAAGTAGTTTTTCAAATATTTTTGATAGTAATGGCAGGAGACTTATTGGGCGGTAATTTGAAGGGTTGCTTTTGTCTTTATCAGGCTTGGGGATCATAACCACTATGGCATGCTTCCATTGTCGAGGGAAATATGTTAAACGTAGAACTGCATTGTAGATTTGTGTTAAAAGAATGAGTGGTATTCTAGAAAAAATTTTAAGGAGAGAGGTTGAACAATAAGATCATGGCCAGGAGCTTTCTTCTTTGGAGATCTTTCAATTTGATTTCTGACTTGTCCCGGTGTAAAAAATGTTCCAAAGTATGATAATTGAAGAGGTTGTGTTAAACTTTCATGAATTTGATGAGCGAAATCTGGGGCAAGACTGGGATTGGGTTGGAACTGATGATATAACTGTTCGGAGAAAACATTTACTTTCTCTTCAAGTGTTGAAAACCATTGGTTGCGGACTTTAAGTGGAGGAATCCTACTGTCAGTATGTTTAATGGCAAACTTTGTTCTTTGCCGTAATGTTCCATCTTCAGCAATTTAAGATTTTAATTTACTCCCCATTGCAGCCTGAAGTTGGTTTCTTAAAGCTTTGCTGAGTTCTCTGGAGGCTGTGTTTAATTTGGTTTTGTATGGAGGGTATTTTGTCTATTCCCAGAGTAATTTATATTGCTTTTTAATGAGATAAAGTTTTATATGTGGTGTAAATGGAGCTCTATTTTTGTTTTTATACTTCTGGGAATGGCTACTGGCGACATTTGCTGCAAATTGAATGTTCCTTGTTAACCTAGACACAGCAATGTCTACATCATTGGGAGTCTTGAGAGGTATTTGTGTTTCAGTAATTGCTTCTAGTGTTGAACTGTATAGTTGCCAGTTAAATGGAAATTTCATCTGTGTAGGATGTAGAGGAGCATCTAAATTATTTATAGACAAATGAATCATTACTGGAAGATGATCTGAACTTAATTCATGTGGTACAGAAGCTTCTGAACACAAATCAGCAAGATTTTTTACCAGGAAAAAAATCTAACAAGTCTGGCGTGCCTCCATCTTGAGGATAATGTGTAGATTCATTCGGGTAAATAGCTTGCAGAGTAAATTGGTAAATTACATCGTGGAGTAATTTACCTCTAGGATTAGTCGTGTTACTTCCCCATCTAGGATGTTTACTGTTAATGTCACCTCCAATGAGAAAATGTGTCTTCATGATATTAATGCCGGTAATGTCCCAGATTTGCGCCATAGTTACTCTATTTGCAGGAGCAGAATAAAATGATGCAATTTGTAATTCATTGCCTTCAAATGTGATTTGTATGCGAGCAACTTGAATTTCAGGTTCAATTATAGGTAAAAGTTCACCGTGTTTTAAGTCTGATTTGATAAATATCGCAGAACCCCCTTTCCTCACACCACTGGAATGATCCGCTCTATATGCAATATTGCCAGGAATTCTAAAGTGAATGTGATGTGCTAACTTGGTTTCCGTTGCGAACAGTATGTCAATATCTTGTAAATTAAGGAAAAACAGTAGTTCACGATATTTATTGTTAATTCCTTGACAATTCCATGTGAAATGCGTATTGTTTTATTAGAGATAGTCTTCATTTTTGTTAACAAGGACAGGTAGTATTTGAGATAACGCAGTTAGGCCTATAAGAGGATGAAGCAGAGCTAAGAGAGAATCTAGCTTAGTAAGAATTTGCTCCAGCTGATTTACCTTTGATACATCTGAAGCTGTTTCAGCATAGGATTTTTTATTAGTTGATATTTTTTGGGCCGGAAGCAATGGAAAATTCACATTGGATAAGTTATAGTCCCGACGCTGTTATTTCCGGCGTGACTCCGCCCCTTTTCTTACGTCTTAGAAAGTAAAGGCTCTATAAAGTCTACTAGTAGTAGTAGGTAGGTAGTATCATTCGCCATTTTTGTTCTTACATTGCCGAGCTACCATACGAGGAATTAATTGCCACACCGTTAAACATTTTCATGTCATAGCTCCTATGATAATAAATCAAACGCAATGTAATTCAGCAAATAATTGAGCGGCAAATAACGTCTTCGTGTGCTTTCTGCGAACGCTAAAAAAAGAGCTAAAATGGCTGGCGATTATATTAAGTATTTGTCGAGCCTTAGGAAATGAATCAGCGAATCACAAAGCGCACACGTTTAAATGTAGTGGACCTGTAACGCGATTGGCTGCCGGAAATTTGAGCGACGGGACTATAGTACCCACTGGAAAAGAATTTACATCAACTTTTCGCTTATATACAAATGAAGATGTTGCTTTCTGGAGCTTTAAATGTTCAGGGCATCCTCTGTAACTAGCTGTGTGCTGTCCTTTGCAGTTTACGCACGCTGGAGGTACGTTATGGGGTTTGTTACAGTTTGAAGTTGGATGAATTCCATCGCATTTAACACACCGGGCCCTTTTATTACAGTAGTTTTTACTATGACCATATTCCTGGCATTTCATACATTGTATAATGTGTCTCTTGGGTTTAGGAGGGTCTACTTTTATCACAGCATAGTACAACCTATTTAAATCATATATATTATCATTGTGAACGTTGGGTTTAAGGTCTAGAAAAAATAACGGTAATCGTACTACTTTAGTAATATGATGGTATATTGGAAGCATCTGCAGAGGTTCAAATCCTTGTTCACACAACTCGTTCTTAACTGCATTGGTGTCACATGAAGGATGTAAGCCTCTAATCACAACTCGAAAACTGCGTTCATTCTTCAATTGAAATGTATGATTTTCAGCTTTGTTTGTTTCAAAATATTTGATAGCATTTCTGTAGCCTTCAACAGATTCAAAAGAAAATTTTACTCTCTGATTATCCAGAGTAACTTGTTTAAAATTACCAACATTTTGTGTGCTTAAGTTGGAAAGAATTACATTTATGTTTGATACATTGTTTACATATATAGGGGGAGGTTTTATTGATTTTTCATTAGAACTATTGTTCTGATCCATAGTTTCTGTGTCATTATCTTCTGATAAATTTGATAATGGTTGAAAAGGATTTGGAGAAATATATGAAGACTTACTCTCAGATCCTGATGTTGATCGTTTTCGTTCTTGTCGATTGTTGTCATCTTCACTGACATCCATCTTGATGAGATTCTGCTAGCAATGCAGAAGCAATTTATATAGCGTGTATTCTTAGTCAAACACCTAGATAACACTAACAATAATGAAATATTAAAATAGAAACAAAATAACACTTAAAACACATAACTTGATGTAAAGATTTGAACAAACTAAACTAATTATAATATGGAGCCACAATATCTAGCTTCACAAACTTTCCAAGGCCCACTCTCTTCAGTTAAACTGCTGTCAACTGAAACCCCTTCAACTTCCATGCGTACCATTACACCGATTGTTTTACACAGGTCCTCCCCATCATTTACTACAGACTAAATTGATTGCAGTGGCAAGGAATCAGACCTGCGATCTTAAGCACGATATGCTAGTCAGACATACCTTATGCGCCTTAAAGCCTTAAACCGCTCAGCTAACGAACTCAACACGAATTTACCCGATTATGCAGGTATACGAACCCCAAGTTAAGACTAAGAGATTTGCGTGCATTAGTGGTATGTCTTCCGGCTTATAAAGGTTAAGTGTCCCAATTTTGAGAAACTTTATCCATCGAAATAGCATTTCAATGGCACTTCGGCTGTGTGAATGTGAACATGTAAGTATAATCTTTCGATGCTGAGAAACAATTTCCAAACACCTCGAATTACAATGAAATTTCGCCTAAGTGTATCCGTGCACGTCTGCTTAAAGCTGACTAATGAGAGAAAGATTTTCCACACACCTCGTATTTCAATGGCCTTTCGCCTGTATGAATGCGTGCATGTCTGCTTAATATCCTACTTTACTTGATTTAACGCAAACTTGGACGTCTGTAAAACACGATAAATGCAATTTAACACTATGATTATATAAAATAATGGAGCAAGAGATTGTATTTAAATATCTTCTGCATTCACTTACAGTGTGGTATATTGTCATAGAACAGTTTTAATTCTTCTTTCGTCAGAAGGTTTGACAATTCCTGGAAGTAAAAATTAAATAACTAAAATATTGAGTAGTACTACAGATGTAAACAAGTGACTAAATATTAATTATAAACAAAATACCTTCCAAATCTTTCCACTTTAACAAAGGTATTGGTAGGCTCTTGGTGTAAGCAGGACGTGGTAGAGTAAATTCCTCCTCTTGCGGTGTTTTCTTCCTTGTATCTGTGATAACTACTGTGTCCCATGATGTGTTATAGCTCCCAGATCTTAATGACATAATATGTGGCTATTCAATTTTCACTTTTACTTGTTCTGAGGTCTTGTAGGCATAGATAACTTCCTTTTATATTCTCCATTAGAGGAGAAGAACATTGTCCATTCTTTAAAAAAGTCCACACCTGTGGAGTAACAGTTAGCACTTCTAGCCACAAAACCAGGTGGCCCGGATTTGATTCCCGGTCGGGGCATGTTACCTGGTTGAGGTTTTTTCTGGGGTTTTCCCTCAACCCAATATGAGCAAATGCTGGGTGACTTTCGATGCTGGACCCCGGACTCATTTCACCGGCATTATCACCTTCATCTCATTCAGACGCTAAATAACCTTAGATGTTGACAAAGCGTCGTAAAATAACCTACTAAAATAAAAATAATAATAAAATAAATAATCTTTAAAAAATGTATGATTGCACTCAATAACTTGGAATGGTCTTGGCTTAAGTCTGCTGTGCCATATAACTTCATATCAGTCTTTGGTTACTTTTGTTACTCCAGTTGGTGATATTAGTCCCGTTTTTTCCTCTTTTTGGAAAGTCCCTGTGATTTTTTCCAGCCACTCGCAGACACTTACAACATAATGAATGTATCTAAATACAGTAAAATTCTTGTTTTGGCCTGCACAAAAATCGCAGAAAATGTAAAGATGTTTTACATCGGGGAAAAGAACATTAAATTTGAAGTGATGAAGCGTTGACACTACATTATTGGCTCTTTTTTTGCCACAGTCTCATCACAGCCATAAAATACAATACAGACTCTCCTGTAGGTAAAACATGGCTATTAAACAAATTAACAGTCACTTGACATTTGTAATATACTATATTATTCGATATATTAGGCACTGGTATATTCTTATGAAAATCCATAGCAATGGCTTCTTCTTTTCTTACAGCACAATGCTTCTTGCATGCACGTTTTCTTTCATAAAAAGCTCGAGCTTTTCTCAAATGAATTTTTTTTTTTTAAGTCAGTTGCTCTATAAGACCTTAGTCGCTTAATTTATGTTGCAGACATGCCAACTCATTTTGTATTTGCATCTCTTGGGCCTTCATGGTATCACATTCACCACATGTATCAGATCGAGATTACTCAAATGAAATATTTTATTCGGAACTAAAAATTCGCAAGTGAGCGTCATAAGACATTGGGTTGTTGGTTTATTTCTCCATAAACATATGATGAAGTTTCTTGGCATTGAGTTCCTATGGAAGATAAATTTTTTATTTTCTTTTCAAAGAATAGTGAGATTTTTCGACATCGTAGAGATTGAATATGGTCATGAATTGCATTCTTAGTTTCATAACATAGCATGTGGTCGATTTTTATGCTTCCGTCATTGATCCTGTACAACTCCTGAATGATCTTTAATGTTCTTGCAGATATCTCGTGGAAAGCCAAGAAACCTTTGTAACAAATAGGTACATCCATCACTACACCATCTTTCTTTGTCCTAACTTTGTACGAATATGTGTGATCATGAAGAAGGGCTTTATTTTGATCTTTTTCGGGCGTCTCCTTTTTACGAGTTTTAATTCAATTAAACCACTCAAACAGTCTCTGAGTATTTCTATACGGCAGACTATTAAAATGTTTGATGATATCACTCCTATCTAGTTCACTTAAGTTTTGTAAACACTTTAATCTAGTGTACTTACAGTCCTCTCCCGTTTCATGTGTTTGGGTTTTAATGTTCCTTGTAGCATCTGATACATGGCCAAACTTTCGATTCTTCTTCGTACTTTGATTTGAGCTGAGCTCGACGTCTCTACGGGCATTCTTCTCCGTTATACCACCAGATAGCGTGCACTCTCCTCAAATGGTACTGACAGCGCCCTCTTTTCCTTTCATTTGTGCGCTTATAAATCCTTATTGGCCGGTTAGTTTCTGACTTTACTGATTATTCGAGACAGCGAGAGAGAGAAGGCGAGTTTTCCTGTTTACGGTTAAAAGTACGGAACGACACCCGGGGAATTAGTCGTCACTTGGAGAGGTTGGACTCGGGAATTTGTTATCGTCTAGTCAAGTTGACTTTGGGAACTTGGGTCGCGTGGAGAGATTACAATTTGGAACTCGTCGCCATCAGGAGAGGTTGTATTGAGAATGTAATATCGTCGAGTCAAGTTAATTTAGGAACGTATCATTGCACAGTTAAGAAATTTTGGCAACTTGTCGGCTGGAGAGGTTAATTTGGGAACTTGTCGTTATGTACATGGTTTACTTACGATATTGCTTTTACAAAGTCCTCGACTCAGATATGTTGTATCACGTAGTTAGGTTGGCTTAGGCATCTGGTTGATTTGTATCTGTGTCTTTCATACGTGTTATGTACTAATTTACCTTTGTTATCGTAATAATAATTTGGTACATTTTGGTATGATAGTTTTCTCCAGTTTACGCGAAGTGGATTCGCGGGTGTTTATACATTGGGTAGTGTGTGCACAGATTACGCAGAAAACTGCGTGTAGAATTGTTATGTTATAATGAGATTTTTATTGTAATCTTTTGGGTAAATATCATGAGTGCGGGGCTGGTCGATATCGTGATAAAGTATCTAATTCGCCGGAGGTCAAATTGGTTGATTCTTAACTAGTAGTGATATTGAGTTTCAGATTTACCATTTACGCGGGGTTTGACTTATTGTCGTCTTCCCTTTATACATGTCTCTCTCTCTCTCTGCGATAATTTATTCTTGTTTAATAGTACAGAGATTTTTATAGTAAATGAAAATTATATTCAAATGTCAAGTATATATGGTGTCATGTAGATTAAATGTGTATGACGGCTCCAGTGCGGAATACTTTTGTTAAGTTATGATATTAATAATTGTGGAGGTTATTACTCAAGGCATGTCATAACTATAAGAGATTAATGGGACCTTTAGGATCATATCAAGTTTTGGACATTTATGTACTATATTGATTCTGATTATTTCATCATATTATTCTCTTTATTTAATCTCATTAACTTATGTATTTAATCCATCAACTCACTCATGAATATATATATATATATATATATATATATATATATATATATATATATATATATATTGATTGTCTATTATATTCATTGTTATAAATTCACATTGTCTTATTTCGAAAGTCTTCCACTGCGCCCACCCCGAAAACCCAATGCATATCCAACATCTGGCGAGTATCACCCTGGTTAGCGAAGTGTCGGAAAAGGGTGTGCCTTCAGATTCAATTCTGGGTCTATATGTAGATCCATCACAACAGCATCTTTCACCACATTTAACTCAATACTAACTGATATTTAGCTTCACTAACAACAACACAATCACATAAGTAATAGTAAGAATTGTGAACTAAAATCCACTAAAGCATTAAATTTTAAAGAAAGACTGCAATGGACATTCACTGTTTTTCCATCAAATACGAGGTCTCTCATAAGTCTTCCCTCTTCCAACCTATATTAAATCAAGAATATTGACGCAAATCAATATACATAATGAAACTTCATGAATTTCTCTAATAACTAATACCATAATCTAAAAAAAAAAAAAGAAAAAAAATGGACCTTAATCATTATCCCCCCCATGCGTCTTCAAATTTGTGTGACAGACATGACAACTACAAATCAGTTCTGTCCTGGAGTCTATTATTTGGACAATGCTGTCTTTCCTGAGCATAACAAAATATATTTTGAGTTTATTTATTACAAGGCCTGGTGAATCAATAAATGAAATAAAAACTACCAATGCAAAAGTTTAAATTAGCCACAAAGCTTATACTGGCTACGAGCATTTATACGTAAAGGAGCAGGCCAGCTTTTATAATATTGTCTCATGTACCATACTGCTTGCTTTTCTTCCTCAAACTTGTATATTTCCTTGATACCTGTGTCCTTAAAACATTTTACACAATATTCATTTTCAGGACAATCAATGATCACAATATCATAGTGCTCATTACCCTCAAACAGCATTTTTTTTACCCACTGTCTATTTTGTAATAGAACTTCAGGCGTCATTGACTGGATTTCATTTTCACTCCTGTTATTGCATTGTTCACCAATAAGAAAGTTAAAGCGGAACTCAAGCTCAGTTTCACATATTTCTGAAACTTGTACAAACACGAAAATAAAATTTGAATATTCTTATTTAGTAAGTTTCGCTTACAACACACTACGCATATGGAGTAAACAACAGCCCATATATATATATATATATATATATATATATATATGTATGTATTTATTCACACAGCAAATGGGTATATACCTGGTGGCAGTGGTAACTAATTACACTCAATAATGGCAACATTAATAAAGAACACAATTATTATAAAATACAACTACTAATAGATTAATAATATCATCCTCTATTAAATGAAGGATGGTCACTTAAAATAACATTTAAAGTAAATTTATTTTGTATCTTAACCTTAATTTCGAACTAAAATCCACGAGTATATGTTCATACTTGCACAAGTACCTTTCAGAACTACACTTGTAGACAGTCGTGTGAAATTCTTGTCTATATATAGATGTCACCATTTAATTCGTGGAAAATTCGTTCTGGCACCGGGAAAGAGCAATCAGCGCGTAGAGCTGAGAGGTCCCGGGTTCGATTCCCGGTGCCGGAACGAATTTTTCTCGAATTAAATGGTGATAATACACATTGGCTACTTCATAGTAGTCGCGTAATATTCAGTGAGGTAGGCGAGACCTCATATAATGAATATGTGATATATATAGATAGATTACTTGAATAATTAAGTATATACATGTATTTCCGTCTAAATGACTTATCAAAGTTTTACAAAACAAATATTATGACACATAATAATTCGATATTGAATTCTATCTCAAAACGAATTATTATATGTCATAATATTTGTTTTGTAAAACTTTGATAAGTTATTTAGACGGAAATATTTACTTAATTAATCAAGTATTTTATGAGGAGTTCAGTTGCAAAATCAGATATATTACTAAAACATAACCTTTTAGTATGAAGGAAAAGTTTGCAAGGAACCAAGGATTTGAAACTAATACTATTTTTTTCATCATACAAATCCATATGATGTATCTGGCTTTGTTCCATACCAGTGCTATAGCAGTTGTAGAATGATATGAAGATATGAAATATAACATTATCTCATTAAAAAAAAAAGTGATGCATCTGATTTTGCAACTACACACCTCATTTTACAGTAGATTTGTCGGTTACCAGTACAATGTACTTTAACATAATACAGACGGACTCTCATCAAGACTTGGCCCCAATTTTGATTCCTCTGCACGACTCCTGACAAGACAAGAAATTGCTAAACTGACATCTATGTACATGACAGCTAATATAAAAATAAAAATACTAACCTTACCCCCAGCAAACATAACTCCGGTTGTGGATGTTACAGTTCTCCAATAAGCATTCATAATGAGCGGGCCCATAAATGAAAAATCTTCACATTATTTCTGTATTAAAAACTCCTTACTTTCCAGCTGAAATCTACACAGAATATTAAAAGTAATCAATGTGAACTGTCATGTCTTTTTAGCCTTTCATTGCACGTGAAACATATTCCGCAGTTATCACATTTAAAAGACATTTCAATTGTGTGAAGGAACCTGTATGTTATTTTAGGCTTCCCGAGCCGACATCCCTCTTCCCCAGACAACACGTTTAAGTGGTTTCTGGTCTATTTGTAGATGGGAGCAAATGCACAATTCTCTCATTTATGAAATCAGATTCCACAATGATCACAATTAAATACTTTTAATCTTTGTGAACATTTAAAATATGTCTCTTTAAAACTACCAACTGTGTGAAACCCTTCCCACACATATCGCATTTGTATGGTCTCTCGCCTGTATGTGAAAGTCTGTGTCTCTTAATATTTGCCAAAACTGAGTAACACTTTCCACACTGCTCGCATTGGAATGGCTTTTCGCCAGTATGAGTGCGTTCGTGTGTTCTTAAGTAATTCAGTACTGAAAAACACTTTCCGCATTTCTCGCACTTGAATGGCCTTTTGCCGCTGTGTAAACGTGTATGTGTGTTTAGGTTTCCCACTTGTGTGAAAGACTTTCCACACACTTCGCACTTATATGGCCTTTCCCCTGAGTGCATGCGTGCATGTGAGGTATAACGGTGCATTAGCGTGAAACACTTTCCACAGACCTCACATTTAAATGGCCTTTCGCCTGAGTGTACGCGAACATGTGTGTTTAAATCAGTCGATGATGAGAACCACTTTCCACAGACATCACATCTGAATGAGTTTGTTATTATGTGTACAAGAGAATGAATTTTCAGAGATTGCGATGTTGAAAAAACCTCGTTGCATGAATCACATTTGAAGGAATTACGGCTGACGTCACCAACGTTTGGAGAGTCTTTTCTGTTGTTACCAGGCTGTATCGATTTGTCTTCTTCACGAACAATGTTGACGACTTCTTGTGACACACTCTTCTCAACATTATCCACAATGCTGAAATGAATATAAAACTTTATTTTATATATATATATATATCTCAGCGAATATACTTTTGTTGATGCCATGGTCTTTAGACCTGTTGTTTCGGTTATTTGAGGGCAATGATTCAAAATATGAAAATGGATAAACCGTTTCAGCTCTAGTTTCTTAGATATTGTTGAACTTAAATAACTATTACATAATACATACAAATTCTGATTTGTTACATCAACTGTATTAATTTCTAGATAGCAACATGGTTTTGTAGACTTTATAAAATTTGGATTTCATCTTTATAGATAGTTGCCTATCTGATTTTCCTAGTTTGTGTTTTTTCGTGCATACGTCATAGTAAGAATTGTGTTTTTACGTGTTTTCAAGTGTAATGTTACATCCGAAACATTGAATTCTGAAATGTAACTTTTTAATGATATCAAAGTTACAATTGTATACGAGATGTGTACAATTATATTTTATCTCATATCTTCATACCAGTGCTGATATCCCGTTCTCTTTCATGCTGTTCTTCAATTTCGTTCCAGCAAAGCACGCATTAAAACCTTACCTCTCCTGATATCCCTGTCATACCCGCAGTCTTATGCTAGACGTCATAGGGAAGTACAAATTTAATATAGTGCATTAATCGACCTCATGCTAAAGTGTAAAGAGCATTGAAGGCATCATCAGAATATCCTCAATTACTTCAATTTTTACTTATTTTAAATAATAAAACAAAAATTTGTTCCAGAAATAATATCAATGATATGTATAGCTGTAACCAGTTTTTTCCTTTCACGAAACTTAACAAATTTAGGCTCAGCAGTCGACTGACAATTTATGTTCAGTTTTAAGGACTACAATTAGTAATGTAATATGACCTGATATAGAGAATGTTATACGGTACCTAAAAATAAATATTAAATGTCAAACGTGTGCAACAGGTCCATCAAGTGAGAGAAAAAAAAACTCTTATATTGTATAAGAAAATGTTTCTCGACATTGTAAGTACACATTTTAATTGCAACAAATAAGCAATGAAATAAAATTGCTATGATGTACTGAAGTAAATAATATTGTGACAGCGACGTGAGAATCGAACTCACGACCAGCGTCCCGCAAGAAAGCAGATCGCGCGGAGCACAGGGGGACGGCGCGCGGCGGAGTAGTGGGGAAAGGGGCCTACACGCGAGGGGAGGCTGCGCGCGCAGCTGCTATTTAACGCAGTGAATGGGAAACGGACCTTCCCGACCCTTTGAGAAGTCCGTCGAAGTGGAGATATCTAGATAATTCTCTACACACCTGTAGAAATTTCTCGCAACTATGATTTTGCTATAAAAGAAGAAGCGCCAGCGAACTCGAGCAGTTTTTCAGTTGATTAGTCAGCCAGTCAGTGAGAAAGCCAGAGCAAGCAAGCCAGTCTTGTGTACCGGAGTTGGACTCGAGTGTGCGTCCGCATCTGCGTCAGCATCCGAAGGCCTGAGTTCGAGTGCAGTGGACCGCAGTTGGAGGGACCTGAGTTCGAGTACAGTGAACTGTCTCTGGAGGTCTGTGGTTCGAGATACTGCGAACTCGAGTGACTGAGCTAGAAGAACTGTGAACTGAGAACTGATAGTTCTGATTTGTAAATAGTGCTTTGTAAATATTAGTTAAGATTAACAGTTCATTGTTGTTCGTACTAGTCCAAGTAAATTGTCATTGTCGTCGGTGGAGTTTTATAACGAATATTGTGTTGAGTGAAAATCCAATTGTTGACGAGAGCGTTTAAGGCGAATTGTAGAAAGAAATTATTGTTGTGACGAATAAATTACATTGTTGTTACTAATAAAATTTACAATATGTTATTTGCATGCAGGAATTCTGCATTACCATATGATGAAAAATGGGTAGAATAGAGAAAATTTCCCTCCAGCAAAAGGACTCGAACCCCGGTTTTCAGCTCTACGTGCTGATGGTTTATTCACTAAGCCACACCGGATTTGATTCCCGATGCTGAATCAAATCCCTCTGTTTTAATTTCTATCTCTCTGTTACTCTTTGGTGGCCTACCCTCATGTACTGCGTCACAGAATATATGACAGTGGCACAGTGTCCAACACTATGTACAGAGGTGCACTCATTATGAGTGACTAAATGCCCGGGGTTCGACGGAACATGGCACAGTTTCAAATCACAAAGTGATTACTTACGCGTATCATATTACTATGATGTACCGAAGTACTTATGATATTTCCGTGCACATTGCACCTGTACTTACTACCCGTTTCAGCTCATGTTACCGGTGGCATCTTCATGGACTGATCTACGTATGATCTGTCATCTGTGGGTCAGTCTGGGTATGATCAGTAGGCCTTGGTTGCCGTTGTGTTGCGTGTTTATAATTTGTTCAGGCATTTTATATTTTATTACCGATTAATTTAGTTATAACAGATAATGTACTGTGCATTAAATTAAGTTTAGCTTCATTTTAATACAACCAAATTTGTAATATAATTTACAAAGTGAGTTCTTAATTGTCACACAATATATGTGGCAGTGAAAGTGGAATTGTGACAAGATACGGAAACTGCTTCAAAGAGGGAACCAACTCCTAAAGTTTATATATTTCTGAAAGCAGGATGAAATTCTGTAGAGATAAAGAAACGGGAGGTCTCTTCTTCCATCAGAAAAAGGTGTAGAAAGAGCAGAAAAATCAGTTATTGTAATTTATCAGCCACTGCCAGTATGAAACAGTAATAATTGATATTAACGTTATACTTAAATAAAGTACAATACATATTACTGTAGGATGTGAAAGACTTCAAAGAATCCTGTTCAACTTAATTAAATTGTTCCATTTTTGCTTCAAATAATATCGCCTTCGTCTAAGGCAGCCTTAATATTCTTTGGTCCATACACTCTGTAACATGCGACACGAACAATACAATGTTTACCACCTCGCAACTCGTCTCATGTCCCGCAGTCAACGAAGTTCCCATGTAAACATCGACAGTGGCGACCTCAGTCTCAACAGTAAGCTCAGCTGAAACGAGTAGTACTCACCAGTATATGGGTCTTTCTTGCAATGTTTCCTGACAATATAATTCAAGTACAATACATACTGCTTTTGCTCGGAAGAATATACTATATTATTTAACGTGAAGTACTGTTATATAGTTATAAAATCATAATTATATACCACAGATATTTCAATTTTTAAATAATGTTTATGCCTTATTCCTTTGTCTTTTCTACAAGTTGTTACATAAATTCATTACACTTCTTTTTAAATAATTGATTAAATGGCGATCTTATTCGTGTTAATTATGTAAGCATGTGCGGCTTACAGCTGTTTCGGTGCTACTTGACACCATCCTCAGAGCCTTCTGTGTCTCGGCGTCATCTCAACTTCGCTGCCTGTTGTGTGGGTGCGTTCGTGTGATGAAGAGTTGAGTGAAATAGTGTGTGTGTTCTGCAATTGATCTGTGTGTTGAGAATTGGATTAGGGTGTGTTTTAGTGTGCCTATATATTTCATATTGTTCTAGTGTGTTGAGTTTTTGGTTTTTGGGTTGTATGTGTAGGATTTCCATGTCTGTATTTATGTTATTGTATGTGTGGTTAGCATTGGTTATGTGTTCGGCATATGTAGATGTATTGTGTCCTCTGGTTATTGCTTTAATGTGTTCTTCGTATCAAGTTTGGAATTATCTGCCTGTCTGTCCAATGTAGAAACTGTCGCAACTATTGCATGTGAATTTGTATACGCCTGTGTGGTTGTATTTATTTGTTTGTGTTGTTTGCGTGTTGAGATGTCTTTGTAGTGTCTCCTTTTTACTTCAGATTATTATCGACTTACTGACGAGAAAATTACGATCACTCCAACTATCAGAAAGCACAGTTTCTTGGTTCTCCTCTTATCTCAGCGAACGTCAGCAGTATGTTTGCATTGGAAGTCGAACTTCCTCATGGCGTATCGTTGATTCTGGAATCCCACAGGGATCTGTTCTATCACCAGTACTATTCATTATTTACGTAAACGACATCCCCTTGACTCTACAGCACTGTAAGCATCACCTCTATGCAGACGATTTACAAATCTATATCCATACAACCCCTGACTCACTCAAGGACACAATACAAAATCTTAACGAGGACCTTGAATCTATATCTGCATGGGACAGAAAGTTTGGTTTGACTCTCAATGCAAGAAAATCACAAGCAATCCTAGTGGGACATCAACGTCCATTATGCAATATTGCACCTGCTTTTCCAGTCAAGTTAAACGACACAATAATCCCTTTTGCTTCCTGTGTTAAAAACCTTGGAGTTTACTTTGATACGCATTTAAACTGGAATTACCAAGTAACCCATATTACCAAAAATGTGCTTTCCATACTACATTCCTTAAACAGCATTCGAAAATTCCTTCCGCTATCACTCAAGAAAATACTAGTGGAAACACTAGTAATGTCCCATTTCGATTATTGTGATTTTCTACTGACTGACCTCAATGTCAACCAGTCGCAAAAATTACAACGTGTTCATAATTCTTGTCTTCGCTTCGTCTGCGATGTCCGTCGCACTGACCACATTACCCCATCCTTCCAAATTCTAAACTGGCTACAGCTTAACAAACACAGAAATTTTCATTCTCTTGTTCTCCTTTTCCAAGTCCTTCACACTTCTACACCTACCTACCTTGCCTCCCGTTTCAGTTACCTGTCATCATAACATAATCTCTTCACACGCACGCAAAATAGCCGCATACTACCCATACCAACACATACAACATCATCATATTCATTATCATAAACAATCTCGCTCTCGTGGAATACCCTACCCAGTGACATCAGAGTGTGTTGGAATTTAGTAGTGTTCAAAAGCAAACTTCTTAAGCATTTTCTTACTGCGTAGAGTAGGTTTAATTTTTACTTAATCAATAAAAAAAAAATCCTTCTCTCTTCTTAACTTTTACAATAAACTATCTAGCCTTTATTAATCAGTTAATCTTTTAGTACTTTGATTTTTATTGTATTTGTAAATTTAATATCAATTGTAATTATAATTGTAATTGTATTCTTAATATTGTAGTTGTAATCCCCTGGTAGAGGGGAAGAGAAGGCCTGATGGCCTCATCTCTACCAGGTTAAATAAATAAATAAAATAAATAAATATTGTGTATGACGTACAGTACGAAGATATCCCATAACATCAAAATCATAAGTTGCCGTGCTGATTTCGTGACACCAAAGCTCTAAAAATCACTATGTGTGAGAGTAGGGGAGTTAATGACTTTCAGGCTGAGAACTCTGCATTAGTTAATAGTTTCTTGTGTCAGTGGGACAGTAAGGCTAGGTCTACGCAATGGAAGAGGACAGTGACCAAACAGAAACACATCAGAACATAGTGAAACAACACTGTTCAAGAACCATTGTATGTAATATTGTAGTTGTATTTCTGGTGGTGTGAAGTGAAAGATTGATTCCCTTAACTACACCAGAGTGAATGAATGAACTAACAGACGAACGAACAAAAAAATAAAAAATAAATGACTAATTAAACAAAATAGGCAATATAATCTTACACAGTGACTTTGTAAAGGTGATGAGCGATTCACAGAAAAACACTTGGAATGAAGTCAAAATGGTAGTTCATTATTTCCTTGGGAATTACAAAAATCCCAATTAGAAACAAATTGTAAAAACTAAGTTGAAGAGCTTCAAGACCTGGCCTGCAATATGAGTGTAAAGGTCCACATCTTGCATCTTCATCTAGATTATTTTCTTGAAAATCTAGGCACATTTAGTAAAGAACATGAAGAAAGGTTTGAAGAGTACTTATAGAAACCAGATAGCAAGGGAAGACTTCGTTGAATTAACCACATGCAGCATGCAATCAGGTTGCCGATGTACAGTAGTATAGAGGAGGTAAGAGACCGCCCGGTCTAGTAGTATAAGCAGTTCATGTTAAGAATTGTGACCGGTCCAAATAGATAGTGCAGCTACAGCTAAAGTATACCTATGTAAGCACTTGTTTTTGAATTACTGTGGTTCGAATAGTCAAAGATTAACATTTGTTCAATGCAGACAAGAATTCAATCAAACATACTACAATGAGTGTGTTGCTGTTCCAAATAATTGCCCCTGGAATACACTTACCCCCACAGCCAGTCTTGACCCGTCGGGGAATGTGGTTGGATGCTGTTAATTATTATGCACAACATTACGGCAAAATAATGGAGGTAATTCATGCATTGGATAGCACAGACAGTTCCGCTGTTGCAGCTGTAAAATCATTGCCTTCTGAACAGCTATTGGAAGATATTCTGTTCACTGATTCTAATTTTAAAATCGTGTCCAAAAGCATTATCCTGTTAGAATGGTCTAAACTGCAACTCTCAGAAGCCCTTAATATAGTGGATAAAGTATCACAAACCGTTATCCAAAATAACAATTCACTAATTTCAGAAAAAGTGAAATGTAAGTAGAGAAACATTATTGCTAAAAATACTGCCTATTCACAACTTCGTATTATAAATGATGTACCATCAGATCACGACAAGACATCTGAAGTTGATGTACTAAAAAGTAGTGACTTTCCGTTCTTCAAATATGTACGTATTACATTGTGTGATGTTGAACGTACATTTTCTCAAAATAAAAACTGCTTAAGTAACCATCGGAGGAGGTTACTTTGCAGTCGCTCAAAATGTACGTAACTCTTCACAGCAATCCACATATTCAAGGATGATGTGAGTATCTTACATTAAATTTTAAGAATTAATATATCTCACTATAAAATATTTGTGTATTTACATGTTTAGACATTTCCTACTTCAGTGATCATTCAATATATTTCTTGAATGCAGGATACAGGTAATCCCAGTATACTCCTCAGTGTTTACATTAGAGGCATACTCCATCCTTTGCACACCCCCTTCTCATACAGTCTATACCGCGTGCGTAGTAAACCTTACGATTCTCGTGGCAATTCCACAAAGTCTAGAGATAACTGATTATTGCTGGATCATTCAGACAGACAGTTCTTCTGAAGGTGCTTCTAGACAGTCAAGAAAATGGGAACACAATGAACTCTCTACATGAAGACTTGCACATCACACTCACCTTTCGGCTAAATCCTCGTTGTCCTCTGCCATTACTTCCAGACTTGACTCCTCATTCACTGTGTCCAAGTCACTCTGCTCTTCCTAGAAATACAGAGCAAAAAAACATAAAGATAGCACAATTTACACTAACAAAAGTGCATGGATTGTAGATGCCACAGAAATGCATTTAAATCGTATTAGGCCTAGAAGAATTTTAGCAAATAAAAGACTATTCTTGGGCCAGATTTTTCGTGGGGTATTCTTTACCTTATAGAAAAGCATTTTGAATCTTTCTTAACATGTGGCACACTGAAGGTATAATTTAAAATCCTGCGGCACACTCATACAGTCTAAAGCTTTTGTTACCAAGTAGGAGGGGAATTTTGACGGTTTCAGAAGGGAATGAGTACTAAAAACACAAATAAATGAGATCAATGTATTATATATGCATTAATAAATAAAATAAGATATTTTCAATTGATATGACTTATTTTTAGTCAATATACCGAGGAATGATAAAATATTATGATGAATGGTGAAAAGACGCATGTTGCAAAAGATGTTGAGAAGAGAAACAAAATAAATAATATTCACAATTCAACTAACACAGTTTTTGAATTTTTATTTCAAGTTTATGATAAAAATGCAAAATTCAATGACAGAAAATTATTTCAATGCAATATCAGTGTGATCGTTACGAATGTTTTCTGAATTTGTTATTTAGAAACTTCGAAAACATACAAGTGTTGTTAAGGCATTTAATGCACTGAACATTTTCTTTCTTATAGTCAAGTAAAATACGATTTTTTTAACATTCGCACGATATTCCAATTTTACTGATCCGGGTACCCTAGAAGTGCGTCAGTCATTCTCTTCTCTGCTGCTCGCACACCTATTCTGTGTTTACTGAAGGCTGACTTGAGCAGCATTCGGTATTCTGCCGCACACCAGTGGATCTTTCGAGTGTGCTGTGGCAAACTGGTGGAAAATGACTATTATAGAATAACTAATTAACTACTGTGTAATAGCAGAAATTATCTATGAACGAATAATTTAATTTACAGTCACGAACTTGGTGGATTTTGTAAGTTGTTTATTTTAGACACATTATCAACTGCAATGGTTATCTAGTGTCTGAGTGAAATGAAGTTGATAATGCCAGCGAAATGAGTCCAAGGTCCAGTGCCGAAAGTTACCCAGCACTTGTTCTCAGTGTGTTACGGGATATCACAAGAAAACTTGTCCCAATCAGTATTAGGAGGCCTGTTCACTAGTTTCATGGTGAGACATGCTAATTGTAACTCCACATCTTTGGACGAAATTGGTATAATCCTTCCTTTTCCTGAGATTGTCTAATACCATGTCATTGTATGGCCAGAAATGTTTACATTAGTAGGTATATAATGATCTAGTTCAGTTTGCTTTTCATAGTACTTCTGTGCTCATAATACCAGCAGTTAACGAACATATTCCATTGATAATTAAATATTCCGCATATATAGATAACAAAGTTAATATAGACTAATTTTTTCCAATTTAGCTCCATAATTTCTGCCAACCAAAATCATGAACTATACTATTATACTAGAGCTCCAGTATACAAAGAATCCTTTGCCGTGACCATAATGATCATTATATCATAGAGAAAAAATTGGTTAGAAAATTCGTTAAAACATTTCGTCAACTTGAAAACTTCTTCGAGAATTTTAATGAAGTTGGAGTCTGCTGAAAAAAGTATACAAGAAAATTTAAATACATTATGTTTATTTCTAGTAATTTTAAAATTGGCAAATTCAAGTTCCTAAACTTACGTAAAGAGTAAAGAGCAAATAAAATAAACAATAGTCCCATGCATGCTGTACCTGCACGTATATAACAGAACATTTAGAAAAATTTAGAACCTATAATGGAATCCAATCAAAATCACTTACGTAATTTATCGTAAAGTTACAAAATATCTTTTTCCTATGGGTAAAATAATGTTCTACAAGGAATATATTACAAATACGTAAATACTTAAAAACAATGGGTCAAAAACAAATCAAAACAGGTGATATTGTTTGTATATACATCTAAAGCAAAATCAATTACCTGGAAATGGTAAAAAGTATTTAGAATTTTAGGCAAAGACACAGAGAAGACTAAAAGAAGTCGTGTCCTTAAAACATTTTTTCAAATGCACCATACGAATGTGTAGCTTGGCAACCATTATAAGTGTAACAAAAATTTCGTTTTCATATTTAAAACATAAAAAGAGATAACAGTTCAACATTAGAATTCTTTGTAACATGACATAAATTCTAACAGTAAATAGCAATAAGTGTTTTTGTCTTTATCATAGAATGAAAGGCACTGCAAGTAAAGACATAGTGTCCGTTACAATCAAAATATAAGCTAAACACTGGAAGAAGAAGAAGAACAGTGCATTTCTTGTTTTCCACTCACCTCTGGTTCACGTTTCACCACAGGGAACGCAATTGGCACAGAATTTATCTCAGATTTGACATCAGAGCTCTGGTTCACATTTTCCTCCTTTATAACTGTCACAAGCTGATCCAAGAAATTCTGTTCCTGCAGAACAGAAAGACGTCTTAAATAAACAATTTATTACATGGTGTTAGAAAATGATTTCTATCGCATGCCATAGCTTGACTATGCCGGCAAGATTATGAAGAATAGGACCAGGATTCATACGAAAATGCAAATCTTTCTCAAGGAAAAACAATTTTTAGACATGTTATGAATGTCTGTGATGATACGAAAAGCTAATCATGCATATTTTTGCATAACTAGGCCATTCTTCTTCTTCTTTGGTTCTACAGCCGGGTTCCAGCCTTGACCGCCCCAGCGATCCTTTTCCATGTCCTTTGATCTAACACAATTAGGCCATTATTTCATATAATAAAATACTGTGCATATATTGTAGCGTATTTTCAAGATTGTGTTGAATTAAACCCAAAATTTGTGTAGTTTTGTAAAAAAATTAATAAGACTTTCGAATGTTCTATTGTCAGAACTTATTATTATATTTTTTATGAAATATGAGTGGAACAGAGAAAAATTCTCTCCGGCACCAGGATTTGAACCCGGGTTTTCAGCTCTACGTGCTGACGCTCTAGCCACTAAGCCACACAGGACTCCCATCCCAATGTCGGATCAAAATCCTCTCAGTTTAAGTTCCACCTCTTGGGTTCCCTCTATTCTGTCGGATTCCGGCAATTTAGTCACTCATAAGGAGTGCACCTCTGAACATGTGTCGACATTGTGCCATTGTCATACATCTATGACGCAGTGCATGAGAGTAGGCCACTAGAGGGAACCCAAGAGGTGGAACTTAAACTGAGAGGATTCAATCCGACATCAGGATGGGAATTCGGTGTGGCTTAGTGGATAGAGCATCAGCACGTACAGCTGAAAACCCAGGTTCAAATCCCGGTGCCAGAAGAATTTTTCTCCATTCCAATCATGTCTCATCATATCATGATGCAGAATTTCTGCACGGAAATATCATATGTACTTAGGTACATCGTAATAATATATGATATGCGAAAAATAATCACTTAATGATTTAAGACGACGTTTATTCCGTCGGATCCCGGCCACTTAGTCACTCATAACGAGTGGACCTCTGCACATGTATGGACATTGTGCCACTGACATACATCTATGACGCAGTGCATGAGGGTAGGCCACTAGAGGGAACCCAAGAGGTGGAACTTAAACTGAAATGATTCGATCGAACATCGGGATGGGAATCCAGTGTGGCTTAGTGGAAAGAGAGTCAGCACATAGAGCTGAAAATCCAGGTTCAAATCCCAGTGCCGGAGAGAATTTTTCTACGTTCCACTCATCTTTCATCATATGATGACGCAGAATTTTTGCACGGAAATATCATACGTATTTTGGTACATCGTAATAATATTATAGTCCACACCTGTGGAGTAACGGTCAGCGCGTCTGGCCGCGAAACCAGGTGGCCCGGGTTCGAATCCCGGTCAGGGCAAGTTACCCGGTTGAGGTTTTTTCCGGGGTTTTCCCTCAACCCAACACGAGCAAATGCTGGGTAACTTTCGGTGCTGGACTCCGGACTCATTTCACCGGCATTATCACCTTCATTTCATTCAGAAGCTAAATAACCTAGATGTTGATACAGCGTCGTAAAATAACCAAATAAATAAAAATAATAATATTATACTTTTGTTGACTGTACTGGATGGCTAAAAATTACTATGTATGAAGGGGAACTGTGGAAAAACCATCATTGCCTGCTGTTCTTCCATTGAACTACCACAACAACAACAATAATAATAATAATAATAATAATAATAATAATAATAATAATAATAATAATAATAATAATAATAATAATAATAATAATAATAATAATAATAGAGGTGACATTTTTTTCCTGCCACTGTGACAGACTGAAAGGCAAGGTGCTGTTGTAAAGAGGCAGTATCCATTACAATCAAAACACAAGATAAACACTGGAAGAACACACAGTGCATTCTTTGTGCCGCACTTACCTCAAGTTCACGTTTCACCACAGGAAACGAAACTGGCACCGAATCTTTCTCAAGTTTTATCTGAGATGTGAGATCTTGGTTGTGGTCCTTGATACCAGGCACATGCTGGTCGGAAATATTCCGTTCCTGGAGTACAAAAAGACGTCTTGAATGAGCAAATTATTACAAGATGTTAGAAAGCAACTTCTAACTTCACAAGTTGCTCTCTCTGTGTCCGCATATCACAGCCTGATCACAACCCTCAGCATGTGCTTTACATTATGATGAATAGGCCAGGATTCCTATGCAAATGCATATTTTCATGCAAAAACATTTATTATACATGTTATTAATGCCTGTATAGCTTAATGAAAGTATTATTGTAAATTTAATTAATCTGCTTACTTTGTATTGTATATATTTTTATAGTTTGGGCCGATGAATTGTATATGCTTTAAATTGAATAGTAATCTATATAGCTCTATTGATAAATTGTTTGTGTTTGTAATTTGAAGTAATTTACATGATATGTATTATCAATTTCTGTATATCACAACTGGTTGAATTGTTTATGCCTTAAATTTAATTAACTTACTTGTTCTGTATTATACATATAGCTCAACTGATGAATGATTGTTTGCGTTTGTAAATTTAATAATCTGATTGGCTATGTATTGTATACTTTTAGTAGAGCCATCGATGTAGCTCAGTCAGCAGACTCGCTGGGCTGCTGATCCGGAGCTGCATTCGGGCTTGAGTTGGATGCCCCTTTGGTGATTTCTTCCGAGGTTTTCCCCAGCCGTGGGACTGAAGCCGGATCGTCTATGGCGAGTCCTCGGCATCAACCCCTTTGATTTGATTACAAGGTTGGGTTTTTCCGAGGTTTTCCCCAACCAAAAGGCAAATGCCGTGTAATCTTTTGGCGAATCCTCGGACCTCACCTCATCTCACTACATCTCATCATAATATTGTAAAAAATTGCACAAAATTGTAAAAATTGCAGAAAATTATTAAATTGTAAAACTATAAAAATTTGTAAAAATTGTGATTTGTAATATTGTAAAATTTTGACTTGTTCCACATCTTAAAGCTTCATTGCTCATGTAAGATCTATGGAATAAAATATATGAATGAATGAATGAATTAATTAATTAATTAATGCCTGTGATGATGGATACGAAAATTTAACCATGCATTTATGTTTTGCATATTTCGGCCATTACTGCATATAATATATCATAAACTGAAGTAATACCGAACAAACAAGTGTAACCACATAAACACAGCTGTTTTCATATTTGTATTGGAATTGTCCAAAGTTGTGTGTAGCATGGAGACAGCTCTGTTGCGTTTAGAAGCTGGCACTAGTAGGCAGTAAGTACTGTACTTTGTTACCTCCAAGTGAACAGACCGGCAAGTGGTGGGTTCTATAGAGAGAACAGTCTACATCATTCTCATAACAGAAGAGGTAAGATATTTTTGCACTCTACTTAAAGTTTATTTAATACATTGAAGCTGTACATTCTGTTTATATAGTATTTTAGATATTTAAGGCAGCTTTGTTTTAATTTCGCTCACAGGATTTAATACCGAACAATGCCAGGAAATGAGAAGGAAAGGGGTTCCATAAAGAGGAAGAGATACAATCCAGACACCATTAAAAAGGTAGTTTCAGATGTTAAAAGACTTAAACTAACGTCCACGCAAGTTGCAGAAAAGTATGGTGAGCCAAAATCTACGCTACATAAAACTGTGAGTGAAAAATGGGCAACTTAGAATGTTGGGCGATCAGCAGTATTAAGTGAAGATGAAGAGGAACAGAGGATTGAAGGAATTGTAACTAACGGCGAATGGGGGTTTCCACTCCAGCAACATGACATTAGGTTAGTGGTTAAAGGATTTTTAGATAAGCAGGAAAAAAGATTCACAAACAATATGCCAAGCCCTGGATACGAGAAATCTCTTCTGAAAAGACACCCTGAAGTTGATGTTCGTATAACCAAAAATATAAAGGCAGTTAGGGCAGAAATATCTGAAGAATAATAAATAAATACCGTACTTCGATCAATTAGGTATGACAATTCAAGATGCTTCTCCACAGAATCTCATCAATTATGATGAGACCAGCTTCAGTGATGACCCTGGTAATGCTAGTGTAAGCATTACAGAGGATATTAGACACGTCAAAATCAAGCACTACTGTTATGATGGCTGTCATAGGCGATGTAAAAATGTTACCACCATACGTACAAGGAGAAGAATGTGTATCCCACCTGGATTGAGAATGGCCCTTGAGAAACTTGTTACAACCGCAGTGAATTAGTGTGGTTTGATATGAAACTCCTTGAAGAATGATTCATCTGCATACGTCTGCCTTACCTGAGAAAACTGCGGGACCAAAGGTGCTTCTAGGTGTCAATCTGTGTAACCAATTATCTGTAAATGTAATACGGCTGTGGCAAGAAAATAACATTTGATATAGATATTCCTTCCTGGATAAATCGTGAAACAGCGAACGCCAGTAGGGGAAGTTATCCCCACCCTCGCCGCTCGGCACCTCGCTCGCCTGCTCTCTCTACTATCTGCCCCGCTTCAGTGAATCACTGCCTACCACCTCGCAAGTAATTTCATATTTTACAACACAACACAATACAATCAAATTGACGTGGGATGCCCTTGAGATGTGCATTAGACAACGTTTGAATCTCGAACTAACACATATTTTGAATAAAACAACACTAGTGGATCACTGCCTACCACCTTGCACGTATTTCATTTTTACGTTTCATATATAAGTTTTTTCCTCGAACTAACACATACTTCGAATAAAACTACACTCAGCTGTTAACTTTGCACTGTCCTCGAAGTAACACAATAATCACTAGAGCCTCGTTTGCTGTAATCAGGACCTGCCACGCGATGGCTCATCACAACACGTCGTTCCGTCTGTACTCGAAGCTGGACATGGACACAATGAAGCTCTACCAGCGCGCGTTAACACTTATGCCACCCCCTACCAAGCTAAATTCACAAGCCCGCCACTTTCTACCCACACTATTCGGTCATTGTCCCGAACATAAATAGATTCATTTTCCCTTCTACCACCAACTCGCCTCGGTAGCCAAGATGTCTGAAGCATGACCAAAAGGCGTGCGTGCGTGCGTTTCATTAGGAACATACAAGGATCGAATCCTACCCTCTGCAAAGTCATAAGAAAAAAAAAGACAGAGACATCAAGCAAGGAAGAGAGAAGAAGAGGCTGGAGAGAGAGACAGACAGACAGACAGGACGAAGTTCCTTTTTTGCTTCGTAGATGCCACATTCACTCTTTTTGTTTCACTTTCCTCTACTAGATGTCACCACCACCCAAAACCCCCTATTTCCACTCTTTCCCGTTAGAGTGTGTGATGACCCTGTAGGAGAAAAGTGGAAAGGGGTCGTGGGCGGAGCTTAGCATTAGCTGTTTTACGATTTGCCCTCCTTCCTCCAAATTCAACACATTTGCTTCAGCCATTAGACGTATTCTTTTCCAGACCAATGAAGAGAGCCTGGCGTACTATCCTCTCTGACTGGAAGAAATTGCATAGGAGAGTTATACCAAAATCAGAATTTCCTAATCTTCTAAAATAATCTCTTGAAAAGATATCTGGAAATACAGTTAAGATACAGTTCAGGATTCAAGGCTTGTGAACTGTATCATCTGGACAGACAATGAGTTTTAAAGAAGGGACGAACTCCACCAGCAAGGAAAGCAAATGACCTATCAAAGAAGTCATGGACGGAATCCCTGGTTGAAAACCATCTTAATAAGTTGAGGTAAGAAAAGACACCCACCTCAAAGCGCAAAAGAGGGAAAAGAGTTAATATTCTTCCAGGAAAGACAGTCTATTAGAAAGATTTTGGATATTAAACTTCTACGAGAAAGATATTTTGTTTTTATATAGAAAATGCATCAATATTTTGGTAATTCTTCTTCAGTTTTCATTAGGATATACATTATTTACATAAAATTACAAATGAATACAAATTAAATGTTTCAATTCTTCAAATTTTCTTTTATTTACCTTATAACGTTTATTTACATCTTTGCTCAAATGAAGAGGCTATCTATTAATTCACTGATGTATGCGCATTCAGTATTACAACACTATCCTATCTCTGTGGGTCTGTTCGGTATTAAAATAATGATACAAACAATTTCTATATTAATCATAGTTGATTGAATCCATGGTCTGGAGTTACAGGAGGGTGTGGAGTTACAACAGTCACTGTAGTCATTATAAAGGGAAAATAACAATATTTTATTCAGCAAATCTAGTCTTTCAGGTGAAGCTCTCTGTAAAGCAGATTTGAATAATTTGAAGGGAAAAATTGTTCCGGGGCCAGTTATCGATCCCGGGACCTCTGGTTGAACGTACCAGCGCTCTACCACTGAGCTACCCGGGAACTCCACCCGACACCGTCTCAACTTTTACCTTTATATCCACACAACTCGCGTGGGCTGACGAAACGCCAGAGACCCACAACGAGTGCACACAATCTCTGTGTGACTTGGAATTGTGGTTTTCAGTTAATGTACACAGTGACGTATATATTATGCAAATCTAGTCTTTCAGGTGAAGCTCCCTGTAAAGCAGATTTGAATAATTTCAAGGGAAAAATTGTTCCGGGGCTGGGTTGAATGTTGAGACGGTGTCGGGTGGAGTTCCCGGGTAGCTCAGTGGTAGAGCGCTGGTACGTTCAACCAGAGGTCCCGGGATCGATACCCGGCCCCGGAACAATTTTTTCCCTTCAAATTATTCAAATCTGCTTTACAGGGAGCTTCACATGAAAGACTAGATTTGCATAATATATACGTCACTGTGTACGTTAACAGAAAACGACAATTCCAAGTCACACAGAGATTGTGTGCACTCGTTGTGGGTCTCTGGCGTTTCGTCAGCCCACGCGAGTTGTGTGGATATAAAGGGAAAAGTTGAGACGGCGTCGGGTGGAGTTCCCGGGTAGCTCAGTGGTAGAGCACTGGTACGTTCAACCAGAGGTCCCGGGATCGATACCCGGCCCCGAAACAATTTTTCCCTTCAAATTATTCATATTTTATTCATTTATATATTATTTCTGTTCGGTATTGCCGCTGTTTACGATACTATTGTGCATATATTGTATCATATTTTCAAGATTTGCATTAACCCCAAAATTGCATCGTTCTTTAAAAAAAAAAAAGGAAAGCAATAAGATTCTAGATTGTTCTGTTGTCAGCACATAAAATTTTTTGGTTCGCTGTACTCGATGGCTAGAAATTCCTCATGTATGAAGGGAAACTGTGGAAAAACCACTACTCTTTGCTTTTGTGCCATTCAACTACTGCGCAAAAAGAAACAATCCCAAGCATCCCTTTGTACTTGACTCTATCATCCGTACCCTCCTTTCCTATGTTTCACTTATTCTGAGCTGGCACACTAGAAGCATCTATTCTGGAATCTACTCAAAATCAGCTACATAATTTATCGTAAAGTTACAAAATATTTTTTCTCTATGGGTAAGATAATGTTGATACATTGCAAATATGTTGTTGTTGTTTTCTAATGCCAGGCGTTTGACAATAAAGTCATTTGACCTCTTGCATTGCAATAGTTTTCAAAGATGTTATCATGGTCAGCCACTGAAGCACAGATTTAACATTGCAAATACGTGAACACTTAAAAACAATGGGTGAAAAACAAATGGACACAGGTGATAATATTTGTACATACATCTAAAACAAAATCAATTATTTGGAAACGATCAAAAGTATTAAGAATTTTAGAAAGAGACGCAGAGAAGACAAAAGGAAGTCGTGTCGTTAACAACATTTTTTTCAAATGCATTGTGGGAATTGTATGTAGCTTGGCAAAAGAGTAAGCGAAACAAGCAATTTCGTTTTCATGCTTAAAACATAAAGTAAGATCATACTCCAACATCAGTTCTCTGTAATATGAGGTAACTCGTAATAGTAAATAGTGATAAGTGTTTTTTGTCTCTATCATAGAGCAAAAAGCACTGCATGTACTGTTGTAAAGACAACAAACAAAATACAAGACAAACACTGAAAGAACACGCAGTGCATTCCTTGTGCCCCACTTACCTCTGGTTCACGTTTCACCATAGGGAACGAGATTGGCACCAGATCTTTCTCAAAATTGGTCTCGGATATGACATCAGGGCTCTGGTTTACATGTTCCTCTTTCACACTAGTCACAAGCTGACGCAAGAAATTTCGTTCCTGTCACACAAAGAGAATGTTACCAGGTAAAAACCAGGAGGTGCATCTGGAAAATGTCTATTTTTCTTGCTGCAGTAAATGGTACAACCTATAGACATCACAACAAGTTTTCGGGCTTCAAGAACATTTATTATTGGAGACCATTCATTACATTTTCAATGTTTTCCGCACAAAGTAAACTTGATAGGATATGATGGAAGAGTAATGGAACGGAGAAAAATTCTCTCCGGCGCCGGGATTTGAACCCGGGTTTTCAGCTCTACGTGCTGATGCTTTATCCACTAAGCCACACAGAATATCTGCATGGAAATATCATATGTACTTCGGTACATTGAAATAATATATGATATGCGTAAATCACGAAGTGATTTAAGACGGCGCTTATTCCGTCGGACCCTGGCCAACTAGTCACTCATAACGAGTGCACCTGAGCATATGTGTGGACTTCGGTCCGATGTTCATAGACATCTATGACGTAGTGCAAAGGGCGGCCACTAGAGGGAACCCAAGAGTTGGAACTCAATCAGAGACGATTCTGTTCGGCGTCGGGGTTGTATCCGGTGTGGCTTAGTGGATAAAGCATCAGCACGTAGAGCTGAAAACCCGGGTTCAAATCCCGGCGCCGGAGAGAATTTTTCTCCGTTCCATTACTCTTCCATCGTATGATGACGCAGAATATCTGCATGGAAATATCATATGTACTTCGGTACATTGAAATAATATATGATATGCGTAAATCACGAAGTGATTTAAGACGGCGCTTATTCCGTCGGACCCCGGCCAACTAGTCACTCATAACGAGTGCACCTGAGCACATGTGTGGACTTCGGTCCGATGTTCATAGACATCTATGACGTAGTGCAAAGGGCGGCCACTAGAGGGAACCCAAGAGTTGGAACTCAATCAGAGACGATTCTGTTCGGCGTCGGGGTTGTATCCGGTGTGGCTTAGTGGATAAAGCATCAGCACGTAGAGCTGAAAACCCGGGTTCAAATCCCGGCGCCGGAGAGAATTTTTCTCCGTTCCATTACTCTTCCATCGTATGATGACGCAGAATATCTGCATGGAAATATCATATGTACTTCGGTACATTGAAATAATATATGATATGCGTAAATCACGAAGTGATTTAAGACGGCGCTTATTCCGTCGGACCCCGGCCAACTAGTCACTCATAACGAGTGCACCTGAGCACATGTGTGGACTTCGGTCCGATGTTCATAGACATCTATGACGTAGTGCAAAGGGCGGCCACTAGAGGGAACCCAAGAGTTGGAACTCAATCAGAGACGATTCTGTTCGGCGTCGGGGTTGTATCCGGTGTGGCTTAGTGGATAAAGTATCAGCACGTAGAGCTGAAAACCCGGGTTCAAATCCCGGCGCCGGAGAGAATTTTTCTCCGTTCCATTACTCTTCCATCGTATGATGACGCAGAATATCTGCATGGAAATATCATATGTACTTCGGTACATTGAAATAATATTTGATAGGATATGTCATTTTGATAGATATGTCAGAATTGAATACTTTTATGCTTAAGTTTGTCTTTTTGCACTCTAGAAAAATGAAAAGTACGTATTTAAATTAGCTCCATAACATAACTTAAAAGTATTTATTTCAGTTACTGACTTCACAGCATATGTTTAAGGTGCTACACCTTTACATTACATATTTAAAAGACGTATGAACGTTTTCGTTGGTCTATACATTATTAATCAACATCAAACAACCCAACGTATAATACATTGGCATTTATAATAAAACCATATAAACTTGAAAAATATTCAAATAATTACGTGACACAAACCATGATACATACGTTTCTGAATGGTGGAAATATATATATTATTGTGAAACAGAAATAAGAATATAATAAATGTAATTACTGTAATTTTGCAACTCTTCACATTCATAATACCTTTTATTTTAGTTTTATATTTTATTATTTTTATCACTTTTAAATCATGTCATTTTATTATCTCATATGTGAAGACTTGCATTTATATATATATATATATATATATATATATATATATATATATATATATATATGTGTAAATCAATATTTTTTGTAATCTATACGTGTATTTTAAGTAAGTGACAATCAAGGAAGTCATATAGAATGTCAATGTGTATCACAGCAATGTTGGTTTTTAATATGTCTCATTTTGCATGCCACTAAATATGTTTTGTATTTGTAGATATTATGTAGAGAGCACTGATATTGCTGAAATGTACTTCCTATCTGATGATGTTGGCTTAGACCAACGAAAACGTTCATTAGTCTTTTAAATGTGTAATGTAAAGGTGTAGCACCTTAAACATATGCTGTGAAGTCCGTGACTGAAATAAATACTTTTAAGATACAATTTAGACTTCTCTGAAAATTAAAAATGAATCGCAAAAAAAGAAAAAAAAAAAATCCATAACATAACATAATTTGAATAATATAAGTATCCTTTTGACCATAAATTGTGGGATGAACTTATTTAATTAAATTCAGAGTTATGTAGATATGCTACTAGATGGTTTGGCATCTGACGCATACAAAATCTTAAAGCTTGTCTCCAATGAAAAAGCCAAGAAAACTTACAGAAAAGTTTATTGTAAGTATGAAAAGGTGTCAAGTAAAACTGTCTAATCATATGAACATGGTGTAAAATGAAACAAATATGCTTTTCCAAGCTCTCAATGAACTATTCAATCCAGAGGTGGCTGGTCAGAGTTGTGCTGTAAATCCTCAGAAAGGAATAGCAAGGTGTTTCAAGGGATAGCGATGGTAAACAACTACCTATCCTATCCAAATCACATCCCCACCTTCCCGTGTTGCAACCTGTTTCTACTAAAGAGGCTCTGGGGACCAAATCATACACCACAGAGGAAATGCTGAAGTAACAACACTCACTGCAGACCTGCCATATGGCAAACAGGAATATGGTTGGTGCACGTGTCATGACAATCCTCCCTTTGACCAATGGCAGGGGGTGGCTCTCCATACCATATGTGGGTTGAGGAAAGACGATACAACTGCTAACTCACAAAACTGTGGTGTCCATTAACGCTAGCAATACCAAAAGGGAAGCCTCTAAGATCCACTGGTTCAGTTTTTCATTATTAACTCATTGATGAGAGAGAGATGGAACGGAGAAAAATTCTCTCCGGCGCCGCGATTTGAACCCGGGTTTTCAGCTCTCCGTGCTGATGCTTTAACCACTAAGCCACGCCGGATACAATCCCGACACCGTTGAGAATCGTCTCAGATTAAGCTCCATCTCTTGGGTTCCCTCTAGTGGCCGCCCTCTGCACTACGTCATAGATGTCTATGCACGCAGGACCAAAGTCCATACATGTGTAGAGGTGCACTCAGATGAGTGACTGGTTGGCCGGGGTCCGACGGTATGGGCGCCGTCTTTAAATCACAAAGTGATTTATTACGCATATCATATTTATTTTGATGTACCGAAGTACATATGATATTTCCATGCAGATATTCTGCTTTCTCAGATGATGAGAGAGAGATGGAACGGAGAAAAATTCTCTCCGGCGCCGGGATTTGAACCCGGGTTTTCAGCTCTCCGTGCTGATGCTTTAACCACTAAGCCACGCCGGATACAATCCCGACACCGTTGAGAATCGTCTCAGATTAAGCTCCATCTCTTGGGTTCCCTCTAGTGGCCGCCCTCTGCACTACGTCATAGATGTCTATGCACGCAGGACCAAAGTCCATACATGTGTAGAGGTGCACTCAGATGAGTGACTGGTTGGCCGGGGTCCGACGGTATGGGCGCCGTCTTTAAATCACAAAGTGATTTATTACGCATATCATATTTATTTTGATGTACCGAAGTACATATGATATTTCCATGCAGATATTCTGCTTTCTCAGATGATGAGAGAGAGATGGAACGGAGAAAAATTCTCTCCGGCGCCGGGATTTGAACCCGGGTTTTCAGCTCTCCGTGCTGATGCTTTAACCACTAAGCCACGCCGGATACAATCCCGACACCGTTGAGAATCGTCTCAGATTAAGCTCCATCTCTTGGGTTCCCTCTAGTGGCCGCCCTCTGCACTACGTCATAGATGTCTATGCACGCAGGACCAAAGTCCATACATGTGTAGAGGTGCACTCAGATGAGTGACTGGTTGGCCGGGGTCCGACGGTATGGGTGCAGAGGGCGGCCACTAGAGGGAACCCAAGAGATGGAGCTTAATCTGAGACGATTCTCAACGGTGTCGGGATTGTATCCGGCGTGGCTTAGTGGTTAAAGCATCAGCACGGAGAGCTGAAAACCCGGGTTCAAATCCCGGCGCCGGAGAGAATTTTTCTCCGTTCCATCTCTCTCTCATCATCTGAGAAAGCAGAATATCTGCATGGAAATATCATATGTACTTCGGTACATCAAAATAAATATGATATGCGTAATAAATCACTTTGTGATTTAAAGACGGCGCCCATACCGTCGGACCCCGGCCAACCAGTCACTCATCTGAGTGCACCTCTACACATGTATGGACTTTGGTCCTGCGTGCATAGACATCTATGACGTAGTGCAGAGGGCGGCCACTAGAGGGAACCCAAGAGATGGAGCTTAATCTGAGACGATTCTCAACGGTGTCGGGATTGTATCCGGCGTGGCTTAGTGGTTAAAGCATCAGCACGGAGAGCTGAAAACCCGGGTTCAAATCCCGGCGCCGGAGAGAATTTTTCTCCGTTCCATCTCTCTCTCATCATCTGAGAAAGCAGAATATCTGCATGGAAATATCATATGTACTTCGGTACATCAAAATAAATATGATATGCGTAATAAATCACTTTGTGATTTAAAGACGGCGCCCATACCGTCGGACCCCGGCCAACCAGTCACTCATCTGAGTGCACCTCTACACATGTATGGACTTTGGTCCTGCGTGCATAGACATCTATGACGTAGTGCAGAGGGCGGCCACTAGAGGGAACCCAAGAGATGGAGCTTAATCTGAGACGATTCTCAACGGTGTCGGGATTGTATCCGGCGTGGCTTAGTGGTTAAAGCATCAGCACGGAGAGCTGAAAACCCGGGTTCAAATCCCGGCGCCGGAGAGAATTTTTCTCCGTTCCATCTCTCTCTCATCATCTGAGAAAGCAGAATATCTGCATGGAAATATCATATGTACTTCGGTACATCAAAATAAATATGATATGCGTAATAAATCACTTTGTGATTTAAAGACGGCGCCCATACCGTCGGACCCCGGCCAACCAGTCACTCATCTGAGTGCACCTCTACACATGTATGGACTTTGGTCCTGCGTGCATAGACATCTATGACGTAGTGCAGAGGGCGGCCACTAGAGGGAACCCAAGAGATGGAGCTTAATCTGAGACGATTCTCAACGGTGTCGGGATTGTATCCGGCGTGGCTTAGTGGTTAAAGCATCAGCACGGAGAGCTGAAAACCCGGGTTCAAATCCCGGCGCCGGAGAGAATTTTTCTCCGTTCCATCTCTCTCTCATCATCTGAGAAAGCAGAATATCTGCATGGAAATATCATATGTACTTCGGTACATCAAAATAAATATAACTCATTGAGTATTTCGAATAGAATTAAAAAAAATTTGTTGCCAGTTGGACCATAAACTGACAAACTATGAAACAATTTTAAACGTATTTTCATAAAAAATAATAAAAAATTACAAACTTGTTATGGGCCTTGGAGCCTCCCCACCCCCATTTGTAAAATAAAGGGTCGGAAAATTCAAGTTTCTTTTTAAGTTCTATTTTATTTTCCAATGTTGTTTGAATGTTTAAAATAGCTATTTTTCATCAGCAATGGTGTTAACAGCTGTCGGGTTTTTATTACAATTTCCTGCTTATTATGAGAACTTGTCTTGCTCATATTTTCTGTTCATAGGCATAGCCAGATAGTTAGGTCGGTGTGTGTTAAAAGATGTTATGTTTTATTTAACGACACTCGCAACTGCAGAGGTTATATCTGCGTCGCTGGATGTGCACACTTAAATGCCATCCACCTGGCCCGGGATCGAACCCGCAATGTTGGGCATAGAAGGCCAGCGCTATACCAACTCGCCAACCAGGTCGACATGTCGGTGTGTGCAATTCGTGAAACCTCCATGGAGAGATACTCAATGTCTTAGATGAATCAGATACAGAAACAAGTGAAGCTGAGGAGAACATTGAAGAAGTTGGATGTTGGATTGCCTGATTCTGAAGTTGAAAATGAGGACACATACAATGTGTTAGTGGAGAAATCTATACATCAAAATCTGGACGAGTATATGTTACACAACCTCGAGCACGATCCTCATGCCCTGTGCAGAATAATGTACGTGAAAAAATGGGATTTCGTAGACAGGGGAAAATAAATTCTATGACGGAATGGATACAGATGTTCCTTACACCACATATCATGGACTTGATAAAAGTTCACTCCAGTGAAGAAGCTTCTCGTCTAGGTACAACACACACTGAAGAAACTGAGTTGTTTACCTACGTTTGAATTGAAGCCTATTGAGAATTCTGAATGCAACGTAACAGACCACTTTTACACCTCAGAGGATCTTGCAGAAACATTGTGGACGATTTCTACCTCATCCTTGTAAGCGCTCTGAGGTCAAATAGAAGACTGAAGAATTGAAGGCTACAAAGGGACAAACTCATTTCTCGTTGCTTTCTCCAAACGAGGGACAAGAGTACAGCCGGCACTGTGGATCGGGTTCCGGCATAGCAGGATGGAAAGAGCACTTGGCACGCCAAGCTGCAGGTCCTGGGTTCGATTCCATGTGCCGGAACGAATTTTTCTCCCCTAATAAGTATCTCTGTGATGACTACATAAAGTCATTGACATTCAGAAGGCGATGGCGTGGTCCTCTAATAAGAATATAAGTATATATAACCTACCCTGAAGCTAACAAACCACTAGTTACGCTCGTCTCAACTCTCGTATGACAGAAACTAAAAAGACTGCTTTTGATGTTTTGTGTAAAATAATTATAATATGAATTCTGAATCTTGTATGTAATGTTTCGTGAATTACAACAAATAAATAAGATTTACAGTCTTAATTAATCGATATAAGAACAAAATATCATATTTTGAAAAAATAAAATAAATACTTTATTTGTGGGTCTGAGAGCCTCCCCCCCCCCCACTCCATTGGTAATGCAGGTTACTGTTCTCCAACCAGGAGATCAACAGTGAAAGGAATGTGCTTACTATTGCGTCGTCTATTGGAACGAAGTAGATAAATAATATTACCGTTATAATGTCAGTTTAAAAATCATGTTCTCTCCTGCATATGTTATTTCCTGTATGAAGAGATTAAAAGACCAGGAGATTAACTGTGATCTAATTTTGTAACTAGGGTACTGTCATTCCCTGGAGACTTTCTCGTGGTTGGAGCACAGTACAGATTATGGGTTGGTATTGCTAGGGTTAATAAACGATTGTAAACTGCTGATGAAATGCTTCCCAAAGCAAAAAAATTTCGGAGTAATAGTCCGCCATTTGGAACTCTGGGAAGGGACTCCAATGGGACACATATATTCAGTGAAAATATTACAATGAAACTCAAGAAGTTTCAGCCCTAACAAGAAAAACAGAACTCGGAAGACTACCATACAGAGAAAGAATAGACCAGTTTGGCATAATGGAAGCCAACATATCAGAAGATCAAAAGATATATTACAACAAGTAGCAAGTGGAATTTTAATTTGAATCAAAGCAAATATAGTGTCAACATTTAAAACTGAAACAGAAATTAAGCAGACAGATAAAATATAATTTGGAAAATTACAACAAAGGAAGAACAAAGAACATTTCACAATATCCTATTTATACACAATCCCCAACAATGTACCCAACTTGGATTTCTTAGAAACTACAAATAGAACTACATTAACGGAAACTTCAACGCACATTCGAAATTACGAAGTTATGTAGATACCAATGACACAGAAGAATTAATATATCTACCATAAAGAACACCACCACACAGGTACCATTACTAATCCTGATCGAAAGCATAAATATTACGCACCGTTGAATTTTAACCCAGATTAGCTTGTCTTCATGACAAGAATTGCTTCTATTTCTTCAATATTCTTGTACACGAAGGGACAGCAGATGAGCCGCTCAACTGTGTGACATATTTTATTTTATTATTATTATTATTATTATTATTATTATTATTATTATTATTATTATTATTAAGTTGACATAGTACTTTTTGCAGATACGGAAGATGGCTTACAACAATCTATTTATCAACTTCAACTCTTAGCCAAGTAGTATGATATGAAAGTCTCTACAAATAAAACAAAAGTTATGGCTTTTAAAGGAAGATTACCTGTTTGTAACAAAACCTATGTTTATAATAACATCGTTGAACAAGTTTCCTCATTCAAATACTTAGGATAGCATGTTAGTTATGACAATAAAATTGATATACCTATCACTTAAAATTCAAAATTATAATAAGTCCATCGGAACCATTAATAGAGTTTTTAAACCATCTTTAGTGCAAAGACATACAAGAATAAGAGCTTATAAAACCTTAGCGAGACCAATGCTTACCTATGGGAGTGAAGCTTGGACTATATGTAAGAGAGACATGAGCAGAATAACAGCTAGCGAAATGAGGTTCATGAGAAGAACAGCTGGATACACAAAGTTAGACAAAAAGAAAATAGTAGATATCTTCAAGAACTTCAAATCTCTTCGGTTATGGATCATATAACTAAATATTGAAATAATTGGCAGCAGCACCTTCAGTGAACGGATCAATCCTGCGTCCCTCGTCAGATTTTGAATTACCATCCAAGAGGAAAGAGATCTTTAGGAAGACCACTCAAACGATGGCACGAGACAGTAACAGGCCACCAGGCCTAATACATGGAAGGAAGATGATGGGATGATGATGATGATGATTATTATTATTATTTTCTAAAAACTACTTCTTAATAAAGTTGGAAGACTTCCAAACCTTCTGTTTGTTTTGTATGGACCTTTATATATTTTTGAAACCATCGTTCATTGTCTAGCATAGTAATTGCTAGATCAGTAACAAGACAATAAAAATTCTGTAAACTTAAAAATAAGGACGTTATGTTTTATTTAACGACGCTCGCAACTGCAGAGATTATATCAGCATCGCCGGATGTGCCGGAATTTTGTCCCGCAGGATTAAAAATAAGTTTGACCCTAAGTAAAATCTCCATGTATTTGAGATAATTTTCTGTTCCCTACAAGAAATTCATATTCGCGAATTGTTATTTTATTTCAAATCTAAAATGAAAACCACCTAAGTTGAGAATGTTATGGAAAAAGGAAAGCGATGAACAAAAGTCGGAACTGTCCATAGGTCTGACATACTTAAAATTGCACTACTGGTATACCATATGTATTTCAAACTATAGCACATAGGGAATTAACATTGTATAAAAACTTGAAATGGCATTTCATGCAGCTGGCAATGTGTAATAAATTATTACCATAGTCTAGTACAGACAGTCACAGAGCTCAATACGTAGGCAATATGCATCCAATGACAGTTGAACTTTAGTTGCTAGCCATTAGGATCACTACTATCGCCTCATCACAGACAATGCGAAATAGTACTGGCACAATCTTTTGTTCCTAGTAGCCTACTCTCAATTGCTAACTGCTTGGAGCACTGTATGGCGACAAATGAAAAACAGCACCTCAAGCTTCGTGACTATATGCTATTAGACTGTGTTATTACCTAGGCCTTGTAGAAAAGAAGACTATGTACTGATTATTGCCAATGTACCATACATGATACTCTGACAACTTATCATCGGTTTCAGGTTAGGTGATTCAAAATAACTATATCATGATGTTACTATTATATTTTCAGTTGTTTATTTCATTGAAACATTTATTTGTCATTGTATTAGTTCTTTTTTACAAAGACACAAATAAACAACAATGTTAGCCATATTATTAAGTTTAAACAAGTCTGAAGGAAGGAATCCAGTAAATAGGTATTTACATTTCTCAAAGAATTGTTTCCATAAAGTTCAATACAGAAAATCATTTCTTCTGTAGTATAATAATAACCCATTATTTCAAGAATAATGTCATGAAACAGAATTTAAGCTGGCAATAATCAGTAGACAGTCTTTTTTTTACAACGCCTACTAATTTATTACACATGACCAGCTACACAAAATTTCACTTTCAACTTTTTATGTATCGATTTCTTATGGAAATGTTAATTCCCTATGCACTATAGTTTGAAATAAACACGGTATATGTATATTGACAATGAATTACTTACATCAACTTCAGTTTTCACCACAGCAGAGCTATTAGGCACTGGTGTGATGTCCTCAACCCTTATCTCTGAATTGGTATCATAACTCTGTTCCACGCAGTCTCTGTTCATGCCAGTCACTTCCAGATGCGATAAATTCCCTTCCTACAGAACAAATGATATCGTGAATAATTTTATTACCTATTAAAGGTCACTTGATGTATAATAGCAGCCCGTATAGTTCTGTATGGCAGTAACAGGTTAATTGTCAACAAAGGCAACAAATTAGTACAGAAAATTGAAGGCAGAATAAGAACAAGATCTTAAAGGACAGTGATATAGAAACAAATGCTAGGGACGTGGTTAAAGCAAACGAATGCTAGGAAGGTGATAAAAAAAAGAAATGCTAGAAAGATGATAAAATTATAGCAATAAGTAGCTATGATACACTGAAACACATACTTTCGTACTGTACTGTTTTATTGGTTAATAGCAATGTGACGTAATAAAATTATAATAGTCTATAATGAATAAAGTTTCCTTAATTCTTTTTCAATTACTTTTTGTCTCCCTAGCACTAAGTCACTATAATACATACAGCATACGTTCAACTATAGAACTGAGATAGAGACAGTGCAGCAGGGAAAAGTAACTTCGTTCAAATTTTGTAAGAGTCAATATAACACAGCATATGTTCAGCTGTTTACAGGGATAGTGGTAGAGAAAGTGAGAATCCATGGAGACTTTGCCCAGCAGGAGTGCGGTTTCAAGAACTGCTCTCTGAGCTCCATATCCATTTACCATCAGTTCGCACATTGGATATACCACCACTGCACCGTGGATTATGCGACGTCCCATGTTTGATGTAAGTCTGAGCCAATGTTTTAAGAATTATGCACCAGCATTTGTTTATAGACTTCGTTTTAGTGAACTTTTATCACGATATCCAAATTATTCATGAATTTTTACTGACAGATCCCGGATAAATGATTAAGTAGGTTGTTCCTTCGTTACAAATGGAGAGATATTTAAATACAGACTAAGCCAATATACTAGTGTTTTTACTGCTGAACTCTATGCTTTTTACAGAGCTTTGTTGTTTTTAATTAGGCAACCCCGGGGCAGATTCCTTATCTGTTCCGATTCTTTAAGTGCTATTCAGTTCTTGCAGTCTTTTAGTTGTGATGATCTGCTTGTGTTAAGAGTTCAGGAGCTGTTCCACACTCTCCTTAGCTCTGTTTATGAGATTGGAGTAGTGTGGATCCCTGGTCATGTAGGAATTCCAGGAAATGAGGCTGCGGATGCTGCACTGAATGGCTTTCTGGTATATTGGCGCGAGAGGTGGCAGGACATTCGAAACTACTTGAAATATAAAATATGGTGGCAATGGGAAGGAGAATGGTCTGCACAAGAGGGAAACAAATTACGAAATATAAAGAAGAATGTTCGAGTTTGGGATACGTCCACAAGAGCGTCACAACACAAGGAGGTTTTACTCACCCGGTTGAGGACTGGCCACTGTCATCTGGCACATGGCCATCTCCTATGGCGAACCTCAGCCAGAGTGTGATATGTGGTGGAAAATTTTTTATTGCATTGCCGAAAATATGACTGTGTCCGTTGGTAATATGGACTTCGGCCAACACTACGTGACGGTCTTGGAAATTATTTTAATTGTACAAATGCAGTTCTGAGATTTTTTATCGAATACAGGACTGGATAAAGTGATATAGTTTTTTATTGACCCGTTTTACTTATCCTCTGGACCCTTTACATCCGGAGGTTACATTTGTTGTCTTAAATTTGATTTTACATTGTGGACATTTCGGACTTTACACATCCGGATATTTTATAAAATTTTTTAGTTTTTGAAATGTGATACACAATTTATCTCTTGTGTCCTTAGTTTTATTATTTTATTTCTTCCTTTGGTCGTAGAATTTCTCACTTTTATGATTCTGTAGAAATCACCTTATGTATACTGCATTTGTGTACCTCGTTTTACTGTGACAACGCTATTTAGTTCATTTGGCACTCTGATTATTATATTATTTATGTCTTTGTTCTGTTAAGAATTTTAGATAAGGGCGCAAATAGCCAAAGTAGCTGAGGCACCGTTTTTAACTACTACTACTACTAGCCAAAGTAGCTGAGGCGCCCTTTTTAACCACCACCGCCACCACCACCACAACCACCACCACCACCACAACCACCACCACCACAACCACAACCACAACCACCACCACCACCACCACCACCACCACCACCACCACCACCACCACCACCACCACCACCACCACCACCACCACCACTACTACCACTCCCCTCACCTCCATGCTGGGACTCCCTGGTATCTTTTAAGATGCGAAAAAGAGACTATTGTGAGGCAGAAACATGGACATTACGACGAAGTGAAGAGAAGCAAATAGAAGCATTTGAAATGTGGATAAGGAGAAGAATGGAACATGTAAAGTGGACAGACAGAATATGAAATGAAGCAGTGTTGGAAAGAGTGGGTGAAGAAAGAATGATGCTGAAACTGATCAGAAAGAGGAAAAGGAATTGGCTGGGTCACTGATTACGAAGAAACTGCCTTCTGAAGAATGCACTGGAAGGAATGGTGAACGGGAGAAGAGTTCGGGGCTGAAGAAGATATCAGATGATAGATGACATTAAGATATATGAATCATATAAGGAGACAAAGTGGAAGGCAGAAAATAGGATAGAAGAAAGCTGGGTTTGCAGTGAAAGACCTGCCCTAGGGCACAACGCTGAATTAATGAATGAACGAACGAACGAACGAACGAACGAACGAACGAATGAATGAATGAATGAATGAATGGGAAACAGTTAATAAAATTCGAGACTCTTAATATGTCTGATATAATTAAAAATGCACTACTGGTATATGTGTATACCGACAGTGAACCACTTACATCTACTTCAGATTTCACCATAGGAAAGCTGATAGGAATTGCTGTCGTGTCTTCAACCCTTATCTCTGATTTGATATAGTAACTCTGATCCACGCATTCTGTCTTCACGCCAGACACTTTCAGATGTGATAAATTCTGTTCCTAAAAAAGAATCGTAAATAATTTTATTCGCTATTTTAAAGATGACTTGATTGGTAACTGCTGGAAAATCTGGTTGTACGTGAAAGTATGTGACTAACTTTCAGCACCTCACCTGAGTACAATTATATCTTAGAAATTATAATTCAAAACAAAATGTTACAAAGTACAGAGCAAAATCTCTCTCTCACATGAAATCCAAAGTGGAACCAAACGGTTTTTGAACATTCCCTCCGACAACAAAAAAAAAAAACGTTACAGAACATACTTGGCTTGTGGAGGTAGTCGTCCTGGATGTTACATCCGTCCTGGTTGTTGATGCCATCATCCCAGAAGTTGGTACAGGATCTGGCCCAGATATTGCAGAGATAGATAGTGCAACCATCCCGGATGTTGATGTAGCATCTGTCCTGGATGTTGCAGAGGGAGATGATGCCACCATTCCAGAAGTTGGTATTGCAACCATACCGGATGTTGCAGAGGGAGATGATGCCACCATTCTAGAAGTTGGTACAGCAACCATACCGGATGTTGATGTAGCATCCATCCTGGATGTTGAAGATGGAGATGATGCCACCATTCCAGAAATTGGTACAGCAACCATAACGGATGTTGATGTAGCATCCATCCTGGATGTTGCAGAGGGAGATGATGCCACCACTCCAGAAGTTGATACAGTTGCTGTAGCATCCGTCCTGGATGTTGCAGAGGGAGATGATGCCACCATCCCAGAAGTTGGTACAGCAACCATACCGGAAGTTGATGTAGCATCTGTCTTGGATTTTGCAGACGTAGATAGTACAACCATCCTGGATGGTAGTATAGCATATGCTTTGCCTTTTGCAACCACCACAGGGGCAGCAATGTCCCCATCGTGAAGTTCTTCATATGCTCCTTTGACATTTGAAACCTGATACAAAATCAATCATTAATATTTTCATAAGTATTAAAAACTCCAGACCTGCTTATACAGTATTTACATACTCACCACATTATGATCTTTTACGTGCTGCATGATATATCTTTCCACTCTGACAATTTTTCCGCATAATTTGCATAAAAATCTTCGTGCGTTGTGAGATTCTTTTTTATGCCGTGCTAAACAGTGTTTGGACGAATAGTCTTTTCCACAAATACCACATTTGTACCCTATTGCACTGTGCTTGTCCTTCACATGTGCTCTCAATTTCCATTTATGTGAAAATGTTTTGTCACAAGTGTCACATTTGAACTCCATTTCTATAAGCAGTTAATTGCATAAAGATCTCATCCACATCTGACTCCAGCTCCTTCAATACTTCATGTTTCCTCTTTTCTTTTAGTTCTCTGTTGAAAACAAATGTAGTCATGAACATTAACGCTCTATGTAAACGTCATTCAATTTCAAAACAAACAATAACAATATGCTTACCGCTTTTAAATTGGGACAAGTTTCAGCACCTCTCCCGCCAAAATCAATTTTTTTTTTTTTTTGCTTTTTTGTCTCCTCCTCCACAGTTATTTCTTTTTCCACGCTTTCCGCAAATACAGCCATACTTCATACGAGTTTTGCTAAAAAAAAAAGTATACTTACCAGTTTGTAGTTGGGGCAAGTGTCGACACATCTCTCCTGATAAAATACACTTACTGATTTGTTGTTGAGGCAGGTGTCGACACATCTCCCCCGATAAAATCTCTTTCCTTTGGATTTTTACTTAGTCACCATTCACAGCTACACTTTCGGATTTCTGCACAAAAATAAAACACAAATATCACCATTATGTATATAATATATTTTTAGATTAGAAATAATTAATGAAATAACCAACTGCACTCACCTCTTTGTAAGTGATGCAGCTCGAAACACACAATTGAGCCACACATGCAAACTCCATTTTTGGGATCAGTACATTCAATGAGGTGTTCCCCCACTACCCAAACGGGTATTGCGGAAATGTCTCTTCATGCGTCGCAAGTGAATTTATAAACAATATTTCTGTATTACTACATGGCAACACTAGACAATAATCAATATGAATCTGATTGACATCATGTATTTTCCTCTTAAGCTTGATGTATATTTTTCCCGTATTGTTTATGACGTTACACTTGCCTCTAATTTCATATGGATCATCGAACCATTCATTGTTCAAACTCATCGGATATGAATACGTCACCTCAAAGGGTGCATTGCCATGTTCCTCCTTTTCTATCAATGGTATCTCAGCAGCTGGTGCCTCGACGTTTCCCACAGTAGTACTGTCCATGACTCTGGATCACTCTCTTATACCACCAGGTTTTATACTAATGCGAAAAAAAAAATCTATTTATCGTCTTCGTGGGAGAGCCAATCAATCGATTCACCATCTGGGTTCAAGGTCTTGGACCTACGCGAAGAAAAAACGACTGTGGCAGTCGATATTCACAGTATCGCATGCATTGGAATGCTACACACATGTGCGAATCGGATGCGGACGAGGAAATATTATGATAAGGTCGAACACATGTCAGTACGCGAACACAGCATCATCATCTCTCGAGGTCACTGCTGCCTAGCAAGACGAAGACCAATGACTACCGTAGAAGTGGGTAAAGTCAATCAGTGGGTGTAAAATCGATCATTTGCGATTTTTATTGAAAATTATATATTTTCTCAGTTACTTGTTAAAATTTTGTTATGCTGACTTTATTGCCTTACATTGTAAATGTAAGCTAGAGGGACAACAAAAAGCCTGCGCATGCCAACAATGGGAACATAGTGTAATTACCGTTGAAGTGAAAATTGTTTTTCTCAACTTTTTCTCTTAAATGAAAACAAAGTCTTACAAACTCTAAATTATAGTCAGCAGTGAAAGGAGACAGGAAGTATACGTAAGTACTTTTCGTTGAGATTGTATCCTGAAATAATAGTTTTGCAGTTCGTACATGTTAGTATTGAAACTTATACCTTTGTAAGGTTAAGTCGATCATGCCATCGACCTAGTCGAAACAGATAGGACCAGCAGGAAGAATAAATTGTTCACCGAAATACCTCCAACTAACACTTATAAACAGAAAAGTGTCATAGTATAGCTTATATTGATGGGATAGTGGGGAAAGAGGAAGACGAAATTATGGTGAATTTCTTGCGTAAGAGAAGCACTGCCAAAGGAACATATTTTGTACACCCCTCTGTACCTGACTATGGGAACAACGTAGTTTCTAAAGTGACATGAGGAGGGGAAGATTTCAAATAACATCTGATATAAACCTAAGCAATGTTGAATTCCATTTTAGATTATAATTGAAGGGTGGTATTTCAATGTAAATGTTGAATTCTTAAATCTTTGTTTGTTGGTATGTGAAGTATTAAAATGTGTTTTTATGTTTTATAAGTTGGCAATCATAGTCACGATTGTACAGTGGAGACCTATAGGCCTAATTGTATTGAATAGTAAGATCACAGTAACAAAAGATACACTATATAATCCTATAGGCACATATTGAAGATCATTATTGTTTTTAGATCCCTTATAACAAATAAAATATATGTAATACACTTAATTTGTTTTTTAAAAACATAAACAGTGATCGACTTTACTCCGCAATATTTTAAAATCGATCTTAAACTAAAAATTCAATGGTGATTGACTTTACCCTATTTAAGCAGGTAACTCCGATCACAAGTCAAATAAAAAAAACAGTTTTTTTATAGATTGTAATTCTATTCTTGTAATGTGTCTTCATAAGTGAAGAATATGACGACAAAATGCTATTCTCTGAGGAACTTCGCCCCATTGCATAACCTCAATATCTTTGAAAAACGGCAAAATTTTGATCGACTTTACCCTCTTCTACGGTATGCGGGTGGGAGGTCACGCGACACACACGGAGACACAAGTCTCGACATGCAACATGCTACGAAATTACTCCCGCAATAAATTCAAATTGACGGGAACCATTACTAAAAATTATTATATCACAGTGCACACGAACAAACATCTAATAACAAAATTAACCCTATTACCAATCAATAAATTCAAAATGGCCGCGATCACACGCAATGCATCATTAAATTTTAACGAAAACAATTAATAACCCCAACTCCCTAAATTCAATAATCAATCATAACACACAACCCACAGCTAAGGCACACCCCCATTAACCAATCACAGCGAAAGCCACGCCCCAGACCACATCCACGTGCCTACAACTCGTCACGTAACCTACAATCTCACCACGTCCATCTCCAACCACCTACTACCCTTCAACCTGTGACGTCACCGCCATGTGTTATCTATTTAACTGAACGCCAGATTCTAGTCACGCTGAACAAATATTACTTGTAAGAATAGTAAATACTGGCACCTCTGATGTAGCAGTACGATAATTTCTTGGATTTTATCTATTATCAGACATATCAAGGGAAGGTTTTATGTATTTATCTATTAAGTGAACACTTGCAAGATTATGAATAAAATATTCAAAATATGCGTGGACAAGGGTATGATAATGGTGTAAATATGCGTGGTAAGCACAACGATCTGCAAAACAAAATTAAGAATAAAGTAACATTAGAGAAACAGTTTATTTTTCTAACATTATCTAAGAATTGTACACATTTTTCACTGCTTCCACTTATAGTTGGGATATACTGAAAAATAATATGACCAGGTTAACACTAAAGTCTGTACGTGATACAAGATGAGAGAATAGAATAAAAGCAATGCGACCTCTCAGAATGCAATCAAATGAAGCCTTGAAAACATTAAACGACTTAATAGTTCATAATTCCAGAGACATGAAAACAAAGCACATAGCTCAGTGTTTGTTAGATCTGGTTGCATCTCTCAAGTTCATTTGCTCAATTGTTATGTGGAACAATATTCTGTCAAAATTTGATGTCGTAAGCAAGATGTTGCAGTGGCCTGAATCCAACATAAATTAATTCCTTAAAGCTCTGAGGACACTTCTTAAATTTAAAAAATGAAGTCAGATGTAATAAAGCATTTAATACATATATTAGTCCTGCGAAAGTTTTAGCCAAAAATGTTAATGTAGTATCCGAATTTCCAGTTGTAAGGAGCAGGACTAAAGTACGCTACTTAGATTATGAAAGTTCTGACAAAGAAATAAAAGATCTAAAAGAAATGTTTAGAATACAATTTTATCTAATAATTGTTGACACTGCATTACATTGCATTAAAGAAAGATTTGAAAATCTGAATGATTGTAATAGTATAAGTATTTAAATTTCTTTGTGAATTGAGAGAAATAATAGGATGAAATTAAAAAATGTTGCTCTGATTTAGATGTTTCCCTTCAAATTAATAAAGAAACTGCTAATCTTAAAGTTGTTGATAGTCCTAAGCTCTTCAATGAGCTGATAACATTCAGAACTTTGAGTAATGGCAATGATGGCGTTTCAGAAACTGGTCTATTAAAAGACTTGACCTACATTACGCAAAATAACTTGACATCATCATTTCCTAATCTATTTGTGCCTTTTGAAACTTTTCTCACGTTACCTGTAGCATCAGATGATAGGAGTTTTTCAAAACTCAAACTCATTATAATATATTTAAGAACAACGACTCAACAAAGGTTTGATGATTTAAGATTATCAGCTATAGAAACTGAGTTGTTTGAAAAATGAAACTTATCAGATGTTATTGATGAACTGGCAAATAAGGAAGCAAGAAAAGCGCTGTTCTCCTACTGAATAACAGTTGCTTCTGTTCGATACATTTGCTTACATTTTCTGTATTTATAAACTTCAAATAAATACTGTATGTAAAATTGTATATGGATTTTTCTTTGTCAGTTATATGGTTCTGTTACAAAAAAAAAAAAAACATACTAATAGGCTTCCATGGGTTGAGTTAAGCTGTGCGATGTGCATTGTTTTGGGCGGCCAATTATATATAGCATACAGGCGTCTAACAGCCCACAACCGGCCATTATATCTTGTTCTTTCATTTCTGAAATTTGGCAATTCTATCTGATCATAATAAACTATTCTGTGCTGAATATTAAAATCATTAATGTCGTGTCCATATTATAACAATATCCGACTTTTCATGGAATAATTAAGGACCATATATAGCTTATGTTACAGGTAAACATATAGCGTGAGCAATGGATTCAACGTTCAGTGGTAAGGAATGCGACCTTACATTCTGCTATTACGTAATATAACTAGATAAATAGACGTAATGAATGACAAAGAAATTATTATACATCTGGTAAAACCTATATCTGCTACAATAATAACTTTCATGGGGAAAGTAGTGAACGTGGACTCTTAAATACAAAATATCATACATCAATTTGCGAATTATAAATATGAGGTTCAGGCTAACCAACAGATTATAGTAAGAATCAAACTGTCGGCCTACTTTTTCGGTCATCAGGGATGCTGATATTTATCCGTATGAATTGTATTTAGCTCCAGGGGAAAATTGTGTTTTCAAAATACAAGCTATTATAATAATTCTACTGTAGTTCAGTTATCATCACATGTTGCTTAAATGTGGAGGAAGCATTTACAGCTGTGTACAGTAAGTATGATACTTAAATATTACGTACTAGTTCATGACTATTTGGAAGACCAAACTTACTTAACTTTAATTGTTACTTAAAGTTTTTTTATTTCATTTTATGCTTAAGGGACAATGTATTTCACCAACTTAAAATCCCATTAAACTACATTTAAGTTAATTGGTCAACAGTTGGTAATTTTAATTGCATTAACGACATTATTTTCATCATGGCGAGGAGAATAATGCATTCCTTATGTGAAAATGATTTTTCACCAAGGTGGGAGAGGACAATTTTCGAAAGAGAGGATTATTTTAACACACAGGACGAAAAAATATATGTAATTGCGGTTTAGACAAGTAAAATATTATCATTGTATATTTTGAATAGTGCAGAAAGTAATTTAGCATTTCTAAATGATATCTAAGTGCTACATAACACATTAATTATGTAACTTAACTACCTCCGTATATATCGAGTAAACAAGTATGAAAAATGGGTTATATGTATTAATTTCTGTGGGACAGTTTTATGTCTCCGAATTTGTGTTAATATATATTTGAATTGTTCAGTTGTTCTGCTTTTGTACTGCGATGATGTTATTGGGCGCTATTTTGCAGGTTACGAGGTAGGTAAAATTAGAACGGGGGTTTGAGGGGGCCGTTAGCCTACGTTAGCTGAGATTACTTTATGTGAGCTACATTAACATAGATTTGCTTAATTTATGTTCTCAAAATTATTTTATGCATACTGGCATACCTATATTTGAAGTTCGTATTATAGAGAAATTATTAATTATTTCACAAATAATTTGTGTCAGAATACTGTATACTTCAAATTGGGTTCAGAAAGAAATACGCATTTGCGGGAAATAAATATATATGTTTTAAAATTCGGGCGAAAATTCGGCGGGGGTGTGCATCTATACAGGGTCAGCGGCGAAATGGCGCAATAAAAGACATGTTATACACGCTCATTCTTCTTCGCCTTTCTCTGCACCCCGAAACTTCATTTCTACTATCCTGAAACTTATACAAGAGATGAACCTAATCGTAAAACTCCAACGATATGTGATATACTTCGTCACGCATTACGTCTTAAGAAGAAAGACATTCCTCTCCACCACATAACACACAATAACAAAATCCACTACCGTAGACACGAAAATCATCGCAAAACAGACAATTGTAAATAATAACGTTAACAAGACACCCTCACATACCGAAAACTTAACGTCATTTTCCTGCAATAAATCCAAACACCACTCGCTAAACAACAACTTATCCCACTATTCTACTATCGATCTTTTTTTTTAGTAGTTTATTTTACGACGCTTTATCAGCATCTTAGATTATTTAGCGTATGAATGAAATGAAGGTGATAATGCTAGTGGTCCAGCACCGAAAGTTACCCAGCATTTGCTCATATTGAGTTGAGGGAAAACCCCGGAAAAACCTCAACCAGGTAACTTGCCCCGACCGGAAATCGAATCCGGGCCACCTGGTTTCGCGGCCAGACGTGCTAGCCGTTACTCCACAGGTGTGGACTCTACTATTCGCACATACAAATATACAGGGTGTAAAAAACGTATCCAATATTTTAGGAGGTGCTAGTATGCATCAAAACAAGAAAATAATGTCTAATAAACTTGGGTCCTACAACACATACTTTCTGAGATCTGAACACTTGGTCATAGGAGACGCTTACTGTGACGTCCATTCATGGCAATACATTCCTCTGTCCCTCGGCGTAAGGAATCACGCACTCTTTGAAATTCGTTTCAATACGTTAATAAGAAAGTCCCCAGTTAATCTCTATGGTAGCACGTATGGCCCTATTAATCTATCACCAAGAATGCCTGCCCATAAGTTGATTGAAAATCGATGCTGATGCCTTGTTTCTTCAACTGCATGGGGATTTTCATCAGTCTACACATGCTGATTACGAAAATTCACAGCACCATCTCTGCTGAACCCCGCTCATATCCGCAACCAGACTTATGTTTTCAGTATTCCTTGCGACGTATCATTATTCCATGCCAGGTGTGTCAACTACGGTATGATTATCTGGTAGTCTGCTGTATTGTAGTCGACAGTATTAAGAGGAAAACTGGAATCTAAAAACGATCGCCACGCCAATGTTTCGCTCAGTTGCCGTGGTGACACTAGGGGGTGTTAAAGTCCCATTAGACCATTGTCGAGTGACCACACTTTCTATTCTAAACGCTCTGTCTACATTTTCAGCTGAAGTGAACTAGATTGTTGAGTAAATAGTCGGATGTGACGTCAGAAGTTATGATCCAAAGCTACATAATGCATAGCAATCAAGTGCGTAGTAGCAAGTAAACGAAAATGCTTGCTTGATTGTTGACTTGTTCACTAAACATGGACACCTCATCAGGATTTGGGGTTATGAAATCTGAAGATGCTTTAGAAGTGACATAATGTAAATATAATGTAGAATAACACGTTAACTTTAAACACTGACATTGTTACTACCTTCTGTACAATGTTTTAAACATTAGGTGAATGTTACTTATGTTCCGCCCACTATAGACACATAGGCCAATTTTACACTAAACATATTTAGTATAACTTGTTGCTTGTGGGCCATCCCAAACCCCGACCTCCACTTCTAAGAGCGCCAGTCCTTATATACCTGTCAGTCAAGGCCTTCTGACAAATAAAAGCAATTGACAATAGATATCTCAGTCATGACAACCTCATAAAATATCCTATCAATTGAATAATCGATCTTGCTATGTACAAGATAATAATATTATAATAACTGATTTTCTTTGCATTTTTTAAACTCATCATATTAAACAAAGAAATGGAATAACTTCACAAAGCACAAATTAATAAATATATCACGGTTAATACGTTAAATTAACACAATTCTACTCAGTAAACAATTCGCAAAAAAAAAAAAAAAAAAAAAAAAATCTGTGGTTCCAAAGCAAAAAATGAATGTCAACTTTTGGACATAATGAGATTTTGCGATGTATGTTTAGGGTTGCCAACTCTGGTAAATAAAATTACCGGCGATTTTACACTTGCAACAAATTTGCAACCTAACCTAACCAACCTAACATAACCTCATATAATACTATACACCTAATCTAACATAACCTAACCTTTCATATAATGCTACACACCTAATCTACCCTAACTTAACCTAACCTAATCTTTGAGAATACTACACACATAATCTAACCTAACATAACCTCATATAATACTATACATAACATAACCTCAAATAATACCTTTCATATAATGCTACACACCTAATCTAACCTAACCTAATCTTTGAGAATACTACACACGTAATCTAACCAAACATAACCTCATATAATAGGCTACTATACATAACATAACCTCATATAATACCTTTCATATAATGCTACACACCTAATCTACCCTAACCTAACCTAACATGCAACTGTTTTTAAATAATTTCATTCAAACACGATCATTTTTGTCCGGGTAACATAGGCTACATTTTACTGCAAGGATAATTCCTTTAATATGCTTTTTAAATTGATATTGCATCCAATATATCAGTGGTTATCAGCACAGCACACCTTCGTGCTAGCGACTCTTATCCACGAATAAGAGATGTACTAACGTGCATCCGTGGCTGCTGGCGGGTATGCTTTCTCCCTCACCCTTCTGCACTACGGTGCATATTACGAAACACTTCTTACCCGTTACCCATTTCAGCGAGTACTGACGACCACTGAAAAATACGACAATTTGGTCCAGGGAGCATTGTATTTTGGCACAAGGCTGATTTATGTAACATATTTCTAAATTAGTCTTTTAAATACCGGTACATTCTTTAATATAATTTGGTCCAGGGAGAATTCTCTTTCTGGCACAAGGATGAATTATGTAACATGTTTCCAAATTAGACTTTTAAATACCAGTACATTCTTTAATATAATTTGGTCCAGGGAGCATTCTCTTTTGGCACAAGGATGATTTATGTAACATGTTTCTAAATTAGTCTTTTAAATACCGGTACATTCTTTAATATAATTTGGTCCAAGGAGCATTCTCTTTTGGCACAAGGATGATTTATGTAACATGTTTCTAATTATTAGTCTTTTAAATACCGGTACATTCTTTAATAAATCACTGAAAAATAAATGTTAATATAGGGATGTGGCGTGAGTACGAAATTATTAGTATTATTTGGCGCATCATTTTTACGTAACTTAAATAACGACAAATAAAAACTAACATGTCACATAACATTAGTTTAAAAATACAGGAAACAAGCATGAATAATATTCACCATTCTTAATGATTGTGGGATATAAAAAAAAAGTATGGAATAGAAATTACATACAAATGTGCGTGTAATAAACAATAAGCAAACCATCTTCGATTAATAATTTCAAAACAACGTGAATATAGCGTGGAATGTGTAGGGAAATCATTTCTTATATGCTACTCCCAATGTGCATTATTGTTAACGTATGTAAACAAATGAAGATTAACATGGCATATAAACAATATTTGAAGAAAGATAGGAGATATTAAGTAATATTCATCATTCTTAACGATCTTTGGATGGGCAATAACAATGAAATATGCATAAAATAGAAATTACATACAGGTGAGCATATAAAAAACAGTAAGTATAATCATATCTGATTAATAAGCTTAAATCACTCCAGTTTAATGTAAGAGTGGCCTATATCTAACGATGTCTCCCAGCAAATTACTTAATTATTTAAAAACAAAAAAATCGTGTTAGAAGATTATATTTGTGTATTTTCTCTGAAACTATCCATATATTTGTAGGCAGTAGTTTACATTAAATAGCCGAAAATTGTTTTATAGCGCAATATTGGCGATGATAAAAGTGAAATATTCGTTCAGTGGGCGTTGGATACTCTACACTGACCGCTTTGAGACACGGCCTCAGTAACCATAACATAATCCTGGCTAACATTACAATATAACTTGCGAAAACCATTTTATCCACGTAAACTAAATACGTTTATCTATATTAACAGCTGTTAAATCAGTAGAAAATACCAAAATCCCAATTTGCCATTGTCTCTGTATGGACGATATTCCCAAATTTATTATGCAATATTATTATATTTGAAGGCACTGGATATAGTGCAAATCCATCGACATTCAATTTCTCTGGTTACATGATATTTCGTTGCACATGCTTTCATATTGTTTACGACGATTTTTATATATTGTGAGATTACGTCCTCGCTCTCTTCTTAACCTCTATTTCTGACCACATTTTATTGATGTAATACAAGAAAATAAATGAATCCACTATAAAGGCCAATGTCTACATTGACAAGGCACATAGCCTTCATAATTACGATTAAAGTATGACTGAGAAGACTGTGATGACTTAATTGGGAATTAAATTAACTAAATTTATTTTAAATGCGTATTAGTTTGGTGAAATGCAAACGAACTGAAGATAACCTAACTTAAGTTAGTTAAATGATGTGCACTAGTAACATGTTCGTAAAATCGACCTTCAAACCCACAATTGAACGTACATCCAAAATAAGGAATGAGAGCCCGCTAGGATTCCAATTGTCCTATGTTTTCTTATAATGCATACATACACTTACATGTTTAACATTATCTTAAATGTACAAAATTGATACCTACCTTTTCAATAATAAGTATAACACTTCACCAATCGAAACCTCTACTTGGCGTCTTGGCTATGAACGTAAACTTTATCGCCCTAGATACGGCCCAGAGCGAGGATCAAAAGGGCCGTGAAAGAGAGTTGGAGTAGCCCATGGTTGCTATACGTACTACTCGGAACCATTGAAATATTGGGATCACTACTCGGAACAGGTGCTGCTCTGTCACTGTGCCGAAAGGAAGTTACTTCGGAACAGCGTCGCCAACCCTGAGGCTTGACTGGATCGCACAATTTGCCCCACTTATCTTACTTCTAATTGGAGGAGCGTACACTACACAATAATAAAATACGCCTATTTTGATTATTTTATCTGAATTCCCTCCACAGTGTTTTATTTAGACGATTATTTTCAATTCTTGAAAGGAAATAATTGTTAAAAATTAAGTATCAGCACATAAAATGACTCTTTATCACTTTGTCGTCTCCTTATCCTGGGAGGATCCTCAGAAGGATCAACAACAGCAGCAACAGAAAACCTACATCTAGCCCTTTTACATGACAGTTTGTTTCATCAGAGCAAAACCAAGCTTTAAATTAAGGTAAAGATTAATTTTAGGTCCTACAGAATTTATCTGTTACGGTAACAATGATTATTAATAATCTTACCATAACAGACAAATTCTGTAGGACGAAAACTTAATCTTTACGTAGATTCTTCGCCTAATAGTGCATATGAAGACTCCCCTCGAATAATGGTGTACCTAATCAATATAATAGGCCTACTACTTATATATTCTGAACAAAAAACGTCTGATAGGAACTTCTTAAGTCATGTTACATTACAGTTACAAGTATAATATTGTTTGAGGGTTTATTCAATTATTACATAGAAATAGTACAGTAATATAAATTGAAGTTCTTAGTTTTGAAATACCAACAGAAATTGTTTCGATATTACAGTGGAATAAGGGTGTATCATCAATTAAAATACACACACGTGAACTTTCACTTGAGCTTAATTTCATCAATCAGCTCTAACAGGCAGTGGGGTCAGTGGCGTATCACTTTAAAATTTTAAGTGGGAGTCTGTGTCAAATAGGGTACCATTTGATAGAGCTCTTCAAACAAACAACTTTCATAGGAAACGTTTCTCTTAATTCCTACTCTTTCAATGAGAAAACATACGAAAAGGCAATGGGTGATTCGGACCACATGTACGTCGTTTATTTCGGAATCTAGTGCATTAAAATTTTCGAGAAAAAAAATATATATTCATAACTAAACCACATGTGAACTTTCACTTGAGCTTGATTCCATTAATCAGCTCTAACAGGAAGCAGAGTCAGTGGCGTATCACTTCAAAATTTGAAATGGGAGTCGGGGTCATATAAGATACCATTTGATAGAGCTCTTCAAAACAAACAACTTTCATAGGAAACGTTTTTATCAATTCCTACTCTTTCAATGAGAAAACGTACAAAAAGATAATGTCATTAATATTGAGAAATGTTAAAAGACGAAAATGTAAACAAGACAATATTACTGTTGACATTTTAATGAAACACTGACAATTCCATTAGTTTTTATAAATGTTCAAACTGTCTGCCGTTCTGAGCAGCACACACCCGTACTCTTCTTTTAACACTGTCAGTGACTCCTACCACTTCGGCGTAGTCAAGTGACTGGCATGTCTCCCGGATTCGCTGTTTTATGTCATCTCTTATTGTGGGACAATCTTGATAGACGATGTTTTTTAACCGTCCCCAAGAATAGAAATCCGAAGGATTCAAGTCAGGAGATAGTGCTGGCCATGCCACAGAACGCATCTCCCAGCAAAGAGCTGATTGGCTGTATTACTTGCAACCAAAGAGAAATGAGCTGAGCAACCATTCTGCTGAAGCCACATTACTACTCGTGTTACCAGTGGTACGTCCTCCAAAAGCCATGGTACGTTGAGGATGTTCTTCAGGAAGTCAGCATACATGACACTATTCAGAGCACCTTCAAAGAAATGAGGTCCAATCATTCGGTGTCCGAAGATGCCACACCAGACATTGACACTCCACCTATGCTTCTCTCAGTCAGAGAGGACTGACTTGAGACCAGTAGCGACCATTATGGATATTGACATCACCATTGGTCTTGAATGTCGCTTCATCTGTGCAAAGAATACAGTGATGAAACCGGTGTATTTTACCTGACAATAAATTCTATTTTTGGGGACGGTTAAAACACATCGCTTATCAAGACTGTCCCACAATAAGAGATGACATAAAACAGCGAATCCGGGAGACATGCCAGTCACCTGACCACGCCGAAGTGTTACGAGTCACTGACAGTGTTAGAAGAAGAGTACAGGTGTGTGCTGCTCAGAACAGCAGACAGTTTGAACATTTATAAAAATTAATGGAATTGTCCAGTCTTTCAGTAAAATGTCAACATTAATTGTCTTGTTTACATTTTCGTCTTTCAACATTTCTCAATATTGACATTGTCTTTTTGTACGTTTTCTCAGTGAAAGAGTAGGAATTGGTAAAAACGTTTCCTATGGAAGTTGTTTGTTTTGAAGAGCTCTATCAAATTGTACCCTGTTTGACCCGGACTCCCATTCGAAATTTTTAAAGTGCTACGCCACTGACTCTACTTCCTGTTAGAGCTGATTGATGAAATAAAGCTCAAGTGAAAGTTCACATGTGGTTTAGTGATAAATAATTTTTTCTCGAAATATTTAATGCACTAGTTTCCGAAATAAATTACTGTTACAGGTGGTCTGAATCATTCTGTATGTTCGTAATGTTAAAAAGCCTCGGGAAGAAATTAAACACAGAATAAATATGGGAAATGTGTCTTATTATTCGGCTGAGAAGCTTTTATCATCCAGTATGCTTTCAAAAAACCTGAAAGTTAGAATTTATAAAACAGATATATTACCGGTTGTTCTTTATGGTTGTGAAACTTGGACTCCCACTTTGAGAGAGGAACAGAGGATAAGGGTGTTTGAGAATAAGGTGCTTCGGAAAATATTTGGGGCTAAGAGGGATGAAGTTGCAGAAGAATGGAGAAAATTACACAACACACAACTGTATGCATTGTATTCTTCCCTTGATGTACCGGTTATTAGGAACATTAAATTCAGATGTTTGAGATGGGCAGGGCATGTAGTATGGGCGAATCTAGAATTGCATATAGTGTGTTAATTGGGACGCCGGAGGGATAAGGACCTTTGGGGAAGCCGAGACGTAGATGGGAGGATAGTATTAAAATGGATTTGAGGGAGGTTGGATATGATTGTAGAGACTGGAATAATCTTGCTCAAGATATGGACTGATGGCGGGCTTATGTAAGGGCTGCAATTAACCTCTGGGTTCCTTAAATAAGTAAGTTAGTAAGCAATCTTAATAAGTTATATGTTTATATATTGGTAGCATTTGTATGAGTTGATATAACTGGACAGTGCTGTAATATGTGACATTACCTAAGGATGATTTAATAGAAAATTCTTACCAACCAACTTTTTTTTTTCCACAGTATTATATATTGACTGATACTAATAATTCTTGTCGACATCAAAATATAACACGTGTATTAATACTTTATAACAATGCAATACTTTCTATTGCATTCTTATTCATTAATAATAACATAACTTCCCACATTTAATCTTCTATTGAGAAAGTCCTCATGTCCCAAATGTTTAAATAATTTTTCTGAGGAACTGACTTGTGTTAAAATCTCAATTATGAACTTGAAATATGTAGTTACAACATAAAACCAAGGGAAACATATATATTTCCATAAAATTATTTTCATATGGGAAATAGTTTTTTTATCTCTCCTGAAAATATTAAGATTTTGGATATGAAGGGTTTTTCAAATAACCAGTTCAAATACGTTTTATCTTATTTAGACATATATTTTTCACATCTTATTCTAAAATGTCTGCAATATTCTCTTACCATACACTGATTTACTGGCAGCTACCATATAATTCCTTGCCTCAGGATATTATTATTATTATTATTATTATTATTATTATTATTATTATTATTATTATTATTATTATTATTATTATTGTGTTCATAATGACTGGAAATATTTTATCAGGAAGTATAACTTATTCCATCTCACGTGCGCATATGTCGTTTATAAATCCATCACTACACAAGACTGTTTTCGAGAGAAACTTCAACAACTTCTTTCGATTTCCAGATTTTACGTAGTTTTCTTCATTAAGACTGTTTGAAATCAATGTATTTACAATGCAGTAGGCAATTGTTGCAATGTAAAGTACAAAATCTGAAGGAAAAATAAAGTCCTCCTCATTTCAAATTGTCATAATAAATATCTTGATTGTTGGTTTCTTTCCCTAGCAAGTAATCAATACAAAGTGAGCAATGTAACTTTGAGGATACCTTGAAAGAGGCATAAGCTGATATGTTCAGAAGGCTGAATGTATCAGCTTCAAAGGTAAAACTATCAGGGTCTTGGATAACTTAAAAAACATGGAGCTACTGGTACATCTACCATTTCGTTTCTTTCTGGCTCTATATCGTTTGCTCTTTCAAATGTTTCCGAGGACCATTTTAGAAATCTATACTTTGCTGAGTTCATGCCAAAACTTTAAAAGAAAGACTCAGTATAAATTGTCAATACTCTTCAATACGCGAAAGCAAGGCTTAAAAGGTACCGTATACACCACTCGCTCGTAAGAAGACTAATGCCTCATGCACATATTGCCAAGTTTCCGCCTTCCGACCTTCTACTAGTGTCGACATGACAGATGCTTTCCGAAAACTTATGAGTTAAAGTGAGGAAGTGATCAATATTACTGAACGATCACGGTGGCCAAAAATATTTCGAAATATGGTGCACCACTTTGAAATATAAATGAACATAAGCTTTAAAACAGATTCAGGCTTTCGAAGTAGCTAGTCCTAATCTTCAGAATTAGGCTTTACAGTCCCTAAGCTTGTTTCGAAAAATTGAAATTCAAATACAACAAGAAACGAAAAACTGTAAAAAGTGCAAAAATATGTGTATTTTAGAGTTTGAATTTAAAGGTTATTTGAAAAGCTAAACGATTTGATTTTCATTTTTTTTTTTTAACATTCTGTTGAACCATGCATCAATTATTATATAGTTTTGCTGCACTATTTTTCCTCTGATAACGGTGGAAGATTTCGGATGTGTCCATAAATCTACTGTAAGCGTATTGCGCATTGTACTGTGTGTGGCAGACAGTCTCCTGATAAGATTTACCATGAAATATTTGGGGTTTATTTTATAAACACTAATAATATTACGTAACATTACTAAACTCATAAAAGTAGCCTAAGTGTATTATTTGAGAGACTTCTGTTTCATAAACATTCTGTACAGCTTATAACACACATACACTAATATTATAGTTCATCAGTCAGCTGATTGTGTATGGAGTTCTGACGCGGATGATCATGCATGGTTTAGTCTGATTGCAATGTGTTTGGGAGTACAACTTTGGTAGTCATCGTTAGGAAACTAGCCTATTTCAGGTTAAATCTGACAATCATACTGAAGTAGGTGGTATTGCTTGTCTGCAGGTGTTTTTATTATATTTTCTCTGTTATCGAAGAACAAAGACGTTTCTTAATGAAGATTGTTAACGAGCATCGGCCATTTTAACAGCAGTAACATAAAAAAAACAGCAGCGATAGTCTTCTTGTCTTTCCTAGTAGTAAACCAATCGTATTCCACAATAGGGTAACTTAACCGAGACTCTGTAATACGGCGCACGGCGTTAAACTTTCAGTTAGGTTCAACTTTGGTTTAACTCAATCTTCAGAATAACCGTATTTATAATACCAGGCCTACGGATTGGTTCGTGTTACGTTAACCTCCCACAGTTAACGTCAGGAGTTGAAAAGCTTTCAAAGTGTATTGTGTGGTAAATGTGTTGAACATTAATTTATAATGCACCACGTCCCATACCAAGACTTAAATATGCAACTGTGATATCACTTCATGTGGAACGCTCATTTTTAGCTGTCAAGCTTATGTTAACAGACAAGTGGTGTAGTTTCTCTTTGCAAAATTTAGAAAAATTATGAGTTATTTATTGTTAATCTAATTACGATCGTGGCGAGTAATGTGGATGTGTAATTCTCTGTGAATTTTAAACATAAATCAATTTGTGTTCTATGTAACTACATGCAACAGAAAGAAAAACGTGTGAACGTGTTTTATATTTAATGCAAAAAAAATTCTGCTGCATTATACAGGGTCTTCGCTCAGCGAGTTCCTCGGCGCTAGCACGGAAGCGGGATGCGGGAGATAACCAACACTCTCCGGGAAATTTCATGCGTGTTTGATGCTATAAGCACCTATCTTAGTTTTCGAAGTGTTGTCCCTCGGCGAGAATACAAGCCTGACACCTTGAGAAGAAGTTGTTGGACACTCGCTATAGCTCCTCCCTCGTAATGGCATTAATTTCTCCACGAATATTCTCCTTCAATGCATCGAGAGTGCGAGGGTTGTTCACATACTGTGCAGCAAGACGTCTTAAAGATTCTCTAGGGCTAGCCTCTAATCGAGCACCGATTTCGTCTAATTTCTCCTCCGTTAGAATACGGCGTTTTTTTTTTTCAGGTTTCTTATTTAGTACAGACCCCGTTTCGCGAAATTTCTTAGCAATTTTATAAATTGTACGTTTACTTGGATGATGAACTCCTGGAAACTGTCTTACAAATTTGTGACGACATCTTCTCCACGATGAATATTTCACAAATGCATTATTTATAAATATCCTTTGTGGGACTGTAACCGCCATGTAACATCACATTACTACCGGGAATCGAACCTGAAACTGGGCATGGAAAATTCGGGGAATACTTAAATAGATTTCCATATTAAAGACGATGCAACTTGCATTTGTGGGGAGGAATCTCAAGATGTCAAACATGTAATATATGATTGTCCAGTCTTTTGCCGTGAAAGATACGAGCTTGAGTTGTTACTCAACACTCTAAATTATACATTTACCAAACCGTTAACCAATATACTTACCAACTCCAAATCATATAAGTATTTCATGTCCTTCTTGAATAGAATATTCGTGAAACTATAAAATGTTAAATTATTCCGGGGGAAAAAAATCGTATTAGTTCTAATCAACTATAATGAAACTGTAAGTCTTCAATTTCGCATACTATAATATTGTACTATTACTTTTAATTTTTATTTTAATTAGGCATTTGATTTCTAATTTTGAGCCATTTCTTGTAATACCTGATTATTGCCAATTGTTGTTAGGCCTACTAAATAATGTATTTAATTCGTACATTTTAAGCCATCTCTTAGTATAGCTATTTATTGCCTCTAAAATAACATGTTTAATGGCTATTATATATATATATATATATATATATATATATATATATATATATATATATATATTTCTTCCTATAACCTTTAGATATAAATATAGAGACATGCCTTGAGACTTTATGAAACGATCCATTCTTTCATTAAGGTGCATTCTTGTACATAATTCATGTGAATTGTAACCTTGACCACAATTTTGTATGATAATTGTATTATTGTTTATTGCTTATAAAATATGTATTTTGATACCAACTATAACCCTAATATACCCTAGGGTGAAATAGGGTTTATTAAATTGGACAATAAAAAAAAATCGAACCTGAATCCGCAGAAAAGATATCAACTGAGCCACAGCAGAAGACAGTGTCGAATTATAAAGCACGTTACCCGAACTGTATTGAAGACACCAATTAAAAATTTACACTGCACTGAAAAAGCACGCACACACGATATTTCACGTTACCTGAACTGTATTGAAGATACCAATTATAAATTTACACTGCACTGAAAAAGCACGCACACACGATATTTCACGTTACCCGAACTGTATTGAAGATACCAATTATAAATTTACACTGCACTGAAAAAGCACGTAATTACGATATTTCACGTTACCCAAACGGTATTGAAGATACCAATTATAAATTTACACTGCACTGAAAAAGCATGCACACACGATATTTCACGTTACCCGAACTGTATTGAAGATACCAATAATAAATTTACACTGCACTGAAAAAGCACGCACACACGATATTTCACGTTACCCGAACTGTATTGAAGATACCAATTATAAATTTACACTGCACTGAAAAAGCACGCACACGCGATATTTCACGTTACCCGAACTGTATTGAAGACACCAATTATAAATTTACACTGGACTGAAAAAGCACGCACACACGATATTTCACGTTACCCGAACTGTATTGAAGACACCAATTATAAATTTACACTGGACTGAAAAAGCACGCACACACGATATTTCACGTTACCCGAACTGTATTGAAGACACCAATTATAAATTTACACTGGACTGAAAAAGCACGCACACAAGATATTTCACGTTACCCGAACTGTATTGAAGACACCAATTATAAATTTACACTGGACTGAAAAAGCACGCACACACGATATTTCACGTTACCCGAACTGTATTGAAGACACCAAGTATAAATTTACACTGGACTGAAAAAGCACGCACACACGATATTTCACGTTACCCGAACTGTATTGAAGCCACCAATTATAAATTTACACTGGACTGAAAAAGCACGTACACACGATATTTCACGTTACCCGAAATGTATTGAAGACACCAATTATAAATTTACACAGCACTGAAAAAGCACGCACACACGATATTTCACGTTACCCGAACTGTATTGAAGATTCCAATTATAAATTTACACTGCACTGAAAAAGCACACACACACACACACGATATTTCACGTTACCCGAACTGTATTGAAGACACCAATTATAAATTTACATTGCACTGAAAAAGCACGCACACACGATATTTCACGTTAAGCGATCTGTAATGGAGACGGACTGACGCATATCGAAGCGAATGAGTCACCGCCTCAAGACGACCGATACTAGCCGTAAGGTACAGCGAAGTCACGCAGATAAGGCACGTTGTCTTTGCGGTATAACATTTTAAGGGTACACTCGGTAATAACGTTTTATTGCATTATACAGTGCCTCCGCAAACTCACTCCACAGCAAGGAGACGGCGATGTATACGCTAGGGGCTGCTGTTGCAAGGTGGGATCCACTGCTTGCGGCTGCAGTTATGTTGGGAGGTGGGATTCAACATTATTACAATTAAAACAGTAAATAAACTATACTGTATTCAGCACTATCACAGTAGGTGCTGGAAGTGTTGTCCTCTTTCTTGAAGGCATAGTTCCACTCGTTTACATTTATTTGCGAATACTTTTACCAATGTTTCACGTGTAATCGAATCCATATTAATTATCTCTGTCTTAAGTTCCTCTAGTGTGTTTGGGTTATTTCGATACAAAAATGATTTAGTCGCACCCCAAAGGAAATAGTCGGGTGGAGTCAAATCCGGGGACCGCGGGGGCCAAAGTCCTTTTCGTAATTATTGTCTCCAAAACATTCCTTTAAAAGTCGTAGAAACTGGTGTGTCGTATGAGCAGTATCGTTGTCCTGTTGAAAAAATGAATGATTGAGCTCATTTTCATTCAGCAGGGCAATAAATAGATAAATTATCTGGGAACAATAGACATCTGAAGTCACGGTAATATCGTAGTAGATCGACCCTACAAATCGCGCTCGCGATATGGCAATCCAGACTCTGACTTTCTCTGCGTGCTATGGCGTTTCTCTTAAAGCATGTTGATTTTCCAATGACCAAATTCGTGAATTTTAGGAATTAAGGAAGCCGGATAGGTGAAACCAAGCCTCATCAGTGAAAAAGGTTCGGTCTTAAACATCAACTTCATGTCGATTTACAAATCGCTGAAACCATTCACAATACGCTACCAGTATTCTTTTCGTATGGTCCGTACCTTGTAATTATTGCACAACAGTAATTTTATACCGATACAAATTAATTTCTTTGGTTATGGCCTTATGTGCTGTCGTACGAGAGACATTAGCCTCTTGTAATTATTTTCTCACTGATTTTGTGGGACTCCGCAACATGATGTCCGAAATCTCGTCAAGTTTCCGTTGTCTTAAAATTGTTGTCCTACCAGTTCGTGGTGCATCATGAACTCAACCTGTTACACGAAAGTTGGTAATTAAGTCGCGTACAGTATCACGATGTGGACACCTCGAATCAGGAAAACGCAAACGAAATTTCAGTCTCACAATTTCTGTAAAGTTTCCACCATTACGGAAAACCTCTTCCATTAAAAAGACCCTTTCTTCAATAGTAAGCATTTTCACCACACTAAGCTTACACAAGAACTAGACAAGAACACAACTTAAAGCATAAACGCACAGGAACTCACTGTAGACTGTCGGCCATACTGTTACAGTCGACTGCAATATTCTACCTTCCCCCACTAACTCCACTCGAAGGTCAACATTGAACACGTGTGAATGATTTTGCTCCAAACTTGAAACTTCCCGCTAAGAGAACGAGCGTCTCTTCTCACTGCGGAGTGAGTTTGCGGACACATTGTATATTATTCTAATAATTTGAGATGATTTATAAAAGGTATCACAGAAAGAAAAAAGTGTACACGTGTTTTACATTTAATTCTGCTTGCATTGTAGTGAAGTTTTATTGCATTACCGTATATATTGTTCTAATAATTTGAGATGATTTATAAAAGGTATCACAGAAAGAAGAAAAAAGTGTACACGTGTTTTACATTTAATTCTGCTTGCATTATAGTGAAGTTTTATTGCATTGCCGCATATATTATTCTAATAATTTGAGATGATTTATAAAATGTATCAGTATTCTTCAAAACCTATTTCATGTACTTAAAATTAGATTTTAAGCACCTAAAAATCCGATATCTCTTAACACTAATAATATACTTATTGAGGCCATCACGTCATAGGCGGAGTTATGGGGGGGGGATATTGGGGGGCACTGCCCCCCAAAAAACTTGTCTTGAATCTTTTTTTTTTTTGTCTTAACGTTACAAAATATTGAATTCAAAAGATCATTTTTGCTTTTGTTTATGATTAAGTTCTTGTGGTTAAATTGTTATTAATGTCTTCAGATCATGTGTCTGGACTATAACATTTATTTTAAATTTCTGAATGTATGAAAATTGCTATACCTCATTTGAGAAATGGAAGCACTGTAATGTTTCTTTTGTAACAACCTGTACTCTTGTGTTAGGAGTCTGCAGGTGTTCAGGCCGCCACTTGGAGAAATATGAATTACATACTGCACAACACTGCAGGAAAAAGTAAAGTGATCCCGGTAATTAGAGTTTATGATACCTTTAGGAAGGTAAACTTCATATAGAAAAGCTTCTGTTAGCACTGTTACGTAGTTTTATTGATGTGTACATGAGTTAAAGTAGTTAAAGGTTTTTTGGAAGTTATTTTGTTATTTTTGGGTGAAATCTTAATATTTTATTACTGTTTTGGCAGATAAGTGCAATGGATTTAGAATCTTTGAATATATGTTTCTGTACAAGAGAGAAAAAGAGGGAGATTGTTTTAAGTTATGCACTATAGTAGACCTGCAGTTCAAGCCCCTTACAACTCGGTCCGAAACATAGTGGATATGGCTGTAACCCTGTAAGAAACATGCCTCCGTAAATACCTTTATTAAAAATGATCATATTTCGATATACTGTACCACAGTCAAGCTTATAACAGGGGAAGGAGATAAATGATGTCTCCCATAACCCAGTTATATGGGAATTCTATTGTTTTGCTTCGCCCACCCCCCACAAGGAAACAGTTCTCTCTTCGCCTATGTATCACATTAATTCCTCTGTAATTTCTTGGATGTTTTCTATTTCCTCTTTTCTAAATGGTCGGGATGTATGATAAGACACCATCTTTAGGATTATGATCTCGTAAGTTTTTTAATATAAATATATGAAAATTAGGCTCGGTTTAGATAACAGGAACTGGAAAAAATCTGTCCACAGTATGCAGTAACTGGCTTTTGGATAAGAAATTGTACAAGTGATGTAACTTCAGAAGATGGCGAATAAATCACTTTTATGCTTACAACAGGCCGAAACACCACCACATAAAGCACATGCATAGTAAAGATATAGGATAATGACATTTATCGTGTCGTGATATAATGCTGGAGTACTCAGTTAGTGCCAAGTTAGGAATTCAACATTATTTAAGCAATACTTCACTTTCTAAATTTTTCATTAGGCTACTAGTCACTTTCACGTCTAATCAGTCTTTCGTGCTCGTATAATTCGGATTAAGGTGGAATGGTTTACTGCGTAAGAGTTAAAATGAGATGTTCAGAAAACTCCTCTTCAACGAATTTCAATAATATAAGTATCGCTGTTATTGTAAGTTAAATTTTCTACTGCAGCTGTTACTGACCTTTTGACAGACAAAGCGCTTCTACTGGTTGTAAAAAGTCTAAAATTTATTTATAATATTATCCTGTAACATTGCATTTTTATGGTCTATTTTACAACGAGTTATCAACTGTAATAGTTTTCTATTGTCTGAGCAGAATGGTCATAATTAGGGCTAGGATATTGATGACCTATAAAAGGATTAAAAATGTACTAAAAACAATGCATTTATGACCTAAAAATCTTTAAAAAATGCCCTTAAAAATACCTTAAAAATTTATCTTACATAATTGGCTTAGTAGGAAAAGAGGTTTTGTACTACTTAATATTTAGATTAGTAATTAAATTAAATTTTACATCATGTTTTCTAAGTAGTACACTTTAATTAATTATTTTACTTGATGTAGTTTCCATGTATGATTACCTCTGCTTCGGCATGTGGACGTGAGGTCAGCAGTCAGCTGGTCGGTCTGGGCCCTTCATGAACTGTAGCGCTATGGGTTTACTTTACTGTTAGTTTCCATGTAGTCTACCACAAGGCCACTCTTATTCGGAATTAGCAGGTATAGAGAAGTTTATATTGAAGGGGTGGTTGGACTGATATATGACATGGGGTGTACTAAGTTAAAATGGCAATATTTGTGTAGAAAAACGATTAAAATATTATACAAAATAATGGGTATTAATGGACAAAATATGTAAAGAAAATACCAAAGAAAAGAAACATTATTTTACATTAATAATGGGGATTTATGGCCAAAATTAAATGATATTGCCTAAAAAATGACCGAATAAAACAAAAGATGCTCTTATGAGTTGAAACAGGGAAAAAAATGCAAAAAAAAAAATGCCCAAACAAATACGTCTTAAAACACTCAGTTTATCACATAACATATAAATACTAAAGCAATAAAAGATGCAAAGATGCAATTTCATCAAAATCCTACCTCTAGTCGTAATAGCAACGAAATGAGTCCGGGGTCCAGCGCTGAAAGTTACATAGCGCTCATAAGGAGAGTGAAAACTCAGGAAAAATCATTTCCAAACTAGAATTTGAACCAGGGCCTGCTCGTTTCATTGTGAACCATGGTAACCATTAGGCCTTGTCTACAATGAGCCATTTGCATTACACTAGCAATTTTGGTTAATCAAAATGCACAACAAGTTAATATCACTTTATAGTTTCGATAGCATGCCACACTGTGTCCGGTTAGAGCCCTACATCGACAAATTTATACATGCATTCCTGTAAATTCGGTGTTATTTGAAACCCGAACTAACCCCTGCAAAGCTTCAAGATTCTGGTCGAAGAACTGGGGACTTCATGACTACATACTGAGTACTGAAGTCAGGACGTTTTCTGTAGCTGCACGTCAATTGTTATCATAGGACTATTCACCACTGAAGAGAGTTTTAGCCAGGAAATTGATAAGCTTTAGCAGTCGAGTTCTCAGAAAACTCGTGAGAGACCTCGGAAAATTGAGAAGGGCCACCACCCCAATTCAGTAATGGTGTGCAGACGTGTGAGTTATAGTGGCACTACTTGAATTGAATTTTTCGCTAAAGCTATTAAAATGCAGTGCTAAAGAGTATCGAGAAAGTGTGTCGGAGCCTCTCTTAGAGCTATGACTTACTTAGAAGGAAACAGTGTGGATTACACCAATTTCCAGCCCAGCTCGCAAGGCTATAGTCTATGCAGAGGTAGCTCAAGCTCCATGTTTCTGATTTCATATCAACTGGTAACAGGCCTTGTTGCATGGCATTCCCGAACTCATACCCTTGCATTTGAAAGTGTTCAGTGCTTGAGGGTATTACTGGCAACTAAACGCGCTTCCATATGAAAGAGTGAAACGATCCTCGGAAGAGCCAATGGCAGAATTTCCATTTGAATACCTACATATGTAATGCAAAAATGGCAAGTAACAGAATTTATAATAAGAGAATGCAAGAATTTTATGAGCGAAATCAAATGCATCAACGATTTTCCGTCACCCTATTAACCGATTGGTGGATTATCCGACTGTCTTTCTCGCTCTTTTTTTTTGCTGTAGAAAAAATATGAAGTACTGTACATTATATTAGTATGAATATTTTCTACAGAGTGTGTTTTTTACAAACCTTTACCCTTATACACTTTCCTCTGGTTGAGATTCTGGCTGATATGTACATCTATTATCAAGCAGTACATCTCACTTTACGATATGTGTCAGAGAAAGAACAATTGTTTGTATGCATCTGAAGTCCGACTAGTGTAATATGTAGCTAGTCGGGGATGTATGCAATGGAGGGAGAAAGGAACTGGTTACACTACCCCATTATCTCCTGGCCTAGTTGCCTCATAACTGGTGCCTTCTTGGTATCATTTGTGAGGTTCAGACCTGTCTTCGGACAGTTGACAACCCTTATACAGTATGGTCTACTCTTCGAGGGGTCTAACTTCTATACAATATTCTTTCCACAGGTGTCAAAAGACAAGGTGTTGTGTTACGAAAAAAATTGCAAGTAATTGAGTGGTTTGAGAAAAGAGATACTGTGATTCATCTCACGTCAGAATACTAAAAAGGAATTACAATGCGCACGAATTAAAGAGAAAACAAAAAATCAAGTGTATAAAGTAAGTAAATCTACAACATGCGACCTCAACTATTCCTATCTTTTCATAGACAGCTGTCATAAGGAGTTACCTTGGCCCTTAAAAGTCCGTCATTGAAAATCAGACTTAAACGATTGAACTTCTGATCCACTACCGGTACCTAGCGTGTTAAAAACATAAGACCATCGAGGAAATTACGAAACTGTATTATACATTGAATTTATGAAAACTTTATATGATACCGATTATTCGATTTTTTCGATTAACCATTCACTCCACTCCCTTCATTACCACGGATAACAGCGGCTCTACTGTATGTTACAAACAGTAAATTGATACTGTTACTATCTTAATGTCTAAAATTGGCCACGATGTAAGGGTGAATATTCTGAAATGGGCAAATATGAATAACAAAACTGGAAAAAATATATTATATTAAATTGTGTACTTTTTCCTCACATTGGTTACATTTGCTCCTATTATTGAAGATTCTGGTATCAGTTGAGCTAAAAAAAATTTGTGAGATTTTCTAATTAAAAAAAAAACCAAGGGATTTTTGTTATCTTTCCCTTACAGCCCATTGTTTAAGGTATCTTCTAAACTTCTGTATTTCATATTTCACTTGTCTTCGAACATTTCTTTTTTCATGATCAGTCATATGTGCTATTTTCTTTTTTTTATATATATATTCTTTGCCATAGTCCCTCTTCAGTCATATTTGCCCTCTGCCTAAGTATCTTCTCCCTTTTATATTTCCTACTTTCATCATCAGACTTTTTTTTCTTTCCTATAAACAATCACATGAAATAATATTCGGAGTTACTTTATACACCAGTGTTTAACAATTGAGGGCTTTGCCAGAAGGAAGGCGGACAGACAGTCTTTAAAAGAAAATATCAGCAAAAAATTACTAAAATGTTTCCTGAGGGACTTATGAGCGTTAACAAAAAATTTTGTAAGCTCATGACAGAAATATACAGCTGGTAATAGGTATCATTATTAAGGGAAGTTGTATTTTTTACAATTTCAGCAAATATATGAGTACTACATAAAAACCCCGAGTTTAAGCATGGGAACCCAATCTCCACTTTGTCGTTGTGGATGCAGGATTTCCTCAACCAGCAGAAGCCACAAAGCGACCAATAACTAAACATTTCTTTCTGTATTTTTATATTAAAACTCCCAATTTTCGAGCTGAAATTTACATTAAGAAATATATTTATATTCTAATTGTTCCCATTGTAAACAAATATACGCCGATTTAGTGTATCTTAACGTGGAACATATTCCGCAGATGTCACTTCTTGCTTGTGTGAAGAAACTTGATTTTTCTAATTTCCAATTCCCAGTTAATTCTTTCTGCATATATTGCATTTCAATGTTCTATCCCCTGTGTAGAGATACGTGATTGTAGAGGTATCCAGCATGTGAAAAACGATTTCGCCAGAAGTATGCGTAAGTATCTGCTTAAAACTGGAAACACTTTCCACATACCTCGACTTTGAAAGGCATTTGGCTCTGTCTTTATGCGTCAATGCATGTTTAAATTCCCAGACGCTGAGAAACACTTTCTACAGACTTCACATTTAATAAACATTATGCCTGTGTCAATGCGTACATGTTCCTTCAAGCCTCACAATTTTGAGAAATTCTATGCACACACCTAGCAATTGAATGGGATTTCGGTTGTGTGAATGCGAACATGTCTCTTTTTATCTCCCGATTCTGAGAAACACTTTCCTCAAGGCTTACATTTAATAGCCTTTCGCCCTTGTGTAAAAAAAATATGGTTTATTTATTGATCCTCGTAATTGCAAAGGTTATATCAGCGTCGTCGATGTGCCAGAATTTTGTCCCCCAGAAGTCTTTTACTTGCCAGTAAATCTATTGACATGAGCATGTCGCATTTAAGAACATTGAAATGTCATCGAACTGGACCAGGATCGAACCCGCAACCTCGAGCACAGAAGGCCAGCGCTATACCGACTACGCTACCGAGGTTGACTGCCTGTGTGTATGCGTGCATGACTGCTTAAAATTGACGCTTGTGAGTAACATTTTCCACACACCTCACATTTGAATGGCCTTTCCCCTGTGTGTATACGTGCATGTCTAGTTAAAGCTGATGATTGTAAGAAATATTTTGCACAAACCTCACATTTGTATGGCCTTTCCCCTGTATGTATACGTGCATGCATTCTTAAAACTGACGCTTGTAAGAAACACTTTCCACATACTTCGCATTTGAATGGCCTTTCGTTTGAATGTATGAGTGCATGTTTACTTAGATCTCCCGATGCTATGAAACACTTTCCACACACCTCACATTTGAATGGTCTTTCGCCTGTGTGTATACGTGCATGTCTAGTTGATGCTGATAATTGTGAGAAATATTTTCCACACACCTCACATTTGTATGGCCTTTCGCCTGTATGTATACGTGCATGGACTCTTAAAACTGACGCTTGTGAGAAACGCTTTCCACATACTTCGCATTTGAATGGCCTTTCGCTTCTATGTATGAGTGCATGCTTACTTAGATCTCCAGATGCTAAGAAACACTTTCCACATACCTCACATTTGAATGGTCTTTCGCCTGTGTGTATACGTGCATGTCTGCTTAGAGCTGATGATTGTGAGAAATATTTTCCACACACCTCACATTTGTATGGCTTTTCGCCTGTATGTATACGTGCATGGACACTTAAAACTGAAGCTCGCGAGAAGCACTTTCCACACACTTCGCAATTGAATGGCCTTTCGCCTGTATGTATGCGTCTATGTTTCTTTAGACCTTCCGATGCTAAGAAACGCATTCCACACACCTCACACTTGAATGGTCTTTCGCCTGTGTGTATGCGTGCATGCTTGCTTAAATATCCTGATTTCAGGAAACACTTCCCACACACATCGCATGTGAATGGTGTTTCGTTACTATGTTTGTATGCATGTCTGTTTAATATTTGCTTTGCTGAGAAAGTTTTTCCACACACCTCGCATTTGAATGGCCTTTTGCCTGTGTGAATGCGCACATGTTTAATTAAACTTCCCGATGATGAGAAACACTTTTTACAAGCCTTACATTTGAAAGGCCTTTCGCCAGTGTGCATGCGTGCATGAATGTTTAAATTTCTGGATGCTGAGAAACCCTTTTCACACATCTCGCATTTGAATGGTCTTTCGCCAATGTGTATGCGTGTATGTTTCTTTAAATCTCGGGCTTCTGAGAAACACTTTCCGCACACCTCACATTTGAATGGTCTTTCGCTTATGTGAATGCGTACATGTCGCTTCAATTCAGGGAATCGTGAGAAACACTTTCCACAAACATCGCACTTGCATGAATTTTTTATTCTGGGTGGATACAAATGAAGTTTCAGAGATTGCGGTGTTACAGAATCCTGGTGGCACTTGGAGGAATTACGGCTAGCGTCGCTAACGTTTGAACAGCGTCGTCTGTTTCTATCACACTGAGAAAATTTGTCTTCTTCACGATCAATGCTGGCGCGTTCTTGTGGCACATTCTTCTCAACATTATCCGTAATGCTGGAATTAATATAAACAGTTATTGGTATCCACTATGATATAGTGAGATCAGTATATATTAATCCGGAATATGTATGATAAGACTTAACAATATTACAAAACACCTCCACATATGCAGAACACATCACAAAAATGCTAACCACATTCACAGAGACATCAACAGACATGGAAATACTACACATCCAACCAAAAAGCCAGAAACTAAACACACTAGAACAATATGAAATATACAAACACACGAAAACACACCCGAACGAAATTCTCAACACACAATTCAATTTCAGAACACACACACTCTTTGACTCTACACTATACCACACGAACGCACCCTCACAGGGAACAGAACAAGAGGCGCCAAAACCAACAACGACCAGTTCTGAGGGTGACTAATAAATAAGTCGAAACATGTAAACAAGGTATGTTAGAATTTAAAACAAGAAATACATATCATACATATTCCGAAGTGATACAGTGTTAAAAGTTGTGTAATCAAGATGTATATATATTAATCATTACATTATATACATACATAAGATAATAATAGAGAGGAGTAGCCGTTCCTTTTGTGTCTTTGTGTGGATAGATGGTACCGCACTATTTCCAAGTAATTTCCGAATTCATATAACCTATGTATGCCCACTGGGTCATTTTCGACCCACCCAGAAATTTTAGTTTCATTTCCATTATTGAAGGTCTTTCTTCTTTTATTGTTGATGAGATTGTTAGTTACACTACTGAGGATCATTTCTTCCTTCCCGCGCAAATTTTCTCCTCAGATGAGCAATGTTATGGCCGATATAATTACACGTTGCATTTAGCGCTTCAGATGAACCCAAATAATCCAAGATTGGTAATAAACCACGACACATTTTCTTCAAATTAGTACACATATTTTGAGCTAAAGCATGTAAGAATATATGTCCCTAGGTTAGAAATAATTACATCGTGTTTCCTGAAATACAGGGAGACTGATGTCAGAAGTGGGTCGTTTGGACCCAGTGGGCACATTCATTGCCGTGTTTCACTTTCTTCATGTATATCTAAAATCTTATTATTATCTTTACTTTTTGTTCTGCCTGTGTAAATACCCACAAAATTTTGTACACATTCTAGAACAGAAGGAGTTACAGTAACTTGAGAAAATATTTACATTATACATATTTCCTCCAGCTGATAATTCTGATGATACTGGCCATGACTCACTGAAGACGGAATAACAACTCGGATCATTTATGCCGTAACCGACCAAATAAGTGCTGAGCTTGGCATCCAGGATAACGAAGATGGGAAACTTATTCGGTTTGGCTATAAAATTTGTGTTATGGTTCAACAACTACGGTATTGTATATCTTTTGATATTCATCAAAGCCATACTGAAAATACTATTAATAATAAGCTAGGGCTCGGAGAATCTATCATTTATTACTTTGTGAGCGAACAAACAGAAATTCCCCTCTTTGCATCGGTACTTCGGCAATTTTTTTACGTCTGCTAAATTCGTCTCTGCCCTAGGAACTGACAACTTTAGTGCTATAATGGAAAATAAGAGCGATAATTTCCAATCGGCGATGTTTGCGAAGGAGAGGGAAAGAAAATAGCCACCCTACACGATTATCTCATCGCCTAGTTGCGTCATAAGTGGTACCTTGTTGGTATCACTTGTGAGGTTGACTAAACAACAACAATTTCCCACTGACGGCATCCAACAGATGAGGAATATGGTTCGCAAAGTTTATGAATGTCTCGTGTGCAAAGAGAATAACATTGCTGCAGTCAAATGGAAAGACAAAGCTATGGTCACAGTGTTATTCAATCTAAGTGCAGTTGTACCTATTTGGAAAGCAAATATTTCATTCAAAGAGAAAAAGAATAGAAATACCTCAGCCTAAAATTATTTGCAACTACAAACGAAATATTGGTGGGGGGGGGGGAGGCAGACATAATGGACAACATTTTAAATGAATTATAGAATTGAACTCAAGGGCAACAAATGGTACTGCACATGCCAATATTTTGGAGAAGCTGTGTTCCAGCACCACAACACAAGTACAACAGAGCTCCCCTTCAAATAGGACCAACAGTAGGCCTACAAAGACGAAATGAAATAACATGGTATTCTCCATCTGTAACAGATAATTGTAGAGGATATATGAATGACTTGGCAACTTTGTCACCGATGTCCAGGATGTCGCCATGAAACAGCCAAGGTGTGCACTTGACGTGAAATACCCCTACATGGAATTGTTTTTCTGAACTGCACAGTTCGATTCCCGCTTGGGCAGATTACCTAGTTGAGTTTTTCCGATGTTTTCCACAACCGTAAGGCAAATGTCAGGTAATCTATGGCGAATTCTCGACCTCATCTCGCCAAATATCATCTCACCATCTCCAATTTCATCGACGCTAAATACCCTCGTAGTTGATAGTGTGTCGTTAAATAACCAAGTAAAAAAAGTCTTCATAATCCATTTTGAATCTTGCGTACACTACTTAAGTAATTGATTAACTAGCGGACTTACTCTTGTTAATTACGTAAGTTTGTGCGGCTTACAGCTGTTTCGGTGCTTCATCACACCATCCTCAGAGACTACTAGATCTCGGCGTCATCTCGAACTTCTCTGCCTGTTATGTGGGTGCGTTTGATTGTTGAAAGGTGTTGAACCATACAACCCAAGAACCAAAAACTCAACACACTAGAGAAATACGAAAAATACAAACACACTAAAACACACCCCGATCAAATTCTCAACACACAGATCACTTTCAGTACACACACACACTATTTCACTCCACTTTTCAACACCTTTCAACAATCAAACGCACCCACATAACAGGCAGAGAAGTTCGAGATGACGCCGAGATCTAGTAGGCTCTGAGGATGGTGTGATGAAGCACCGAAACAGCTGTAAGCCGCGCAAACTTACATAATTAACACGAGTAAGTCCGCTAGTTAATCAATTACTTAAAAAAAAGTGAATTTGAGTATTACATGGCATTACTGTTCCTGATCTGCCCACTGGGTGTTTTCGACCCACCTTTATCTAAATGCCCAGGCATTGAAAAAATCTAAAACAGGATTTGGCATTAATTTTGCTATAAGAGCTTACAGATATTCAGTTTTCGTCAAATCTGTACAAAAAAAGAAAAAAAGATTAGGGCATAAATGGGAATCATTTTAAAATACAATAACATTTATTAATTCAGACTTCTTACATTATCCGTAGTAACATATAGAGAGTTATTATAGTTTTATTGGAGTACATAAATTTCGAGTTCATCTTTATACACAGTTGCGCACTGGAGATTGTTTTTCAGTTTCCCCAATTTGGGATCTTGGATGTGTTTACATCTTTTCAACTACTGTAATTTCAATTCCAAATATTGGATTCTGAAATGCAAGATCTCAATTACATCGTGGTTTTGACCGTATAGGAGAATTGTATAATACTATATTCTCACTCAGATCTTCTCAATTTTGGAGACAAACTTCCGAAAGTAAATGGTTGTGCTTCAATTATCGCGACGTATTGTTACATTTGTGGGAGCAATTAGGAAACCTACTTCTGAGTTTGTGGAGGCAGCAAATTTAGGTTATCTTTGTGTTAAACTTCAGCTCCTCACATTGTATGCAAAACTTCTTCAGAGCAATTGCGAGAGTGGACAAATGGAAAAAGTGATACCATTGGTTATTTTGTATCCTTAATATCAATGTCTCAATCGAGATAATCGTGATAAGAGCTCACATCCTGACCTACCTTCAGCTATGAGACGTGTGCTGCACTCGCATCTGGTACCTATTCCACCCCTGCATGAGCTACCACAGCTCTCACTAGATGAATCTTGTATGCATGATATAGCACAAGGTAAACAAAGTGGGGACAGCGACAGTGATTTTCAAACTTCACATAGCGAATGCTTTGACCAGAACAAGGTGAATGATCTGATTAGGGAACTAAATCTTTCCAGGAAGTCTTCTGAATTGCTCACCGATAGACTAAAGGAAAAGTATACTGCAGCCTGGAACGAGAATTACATTTTATTGAAAGGAAAGAATTTTCTGTCATTTGTAAAAGAAGACAAGAACCTAGTACCCAGGAATTACATCCGAGGCTTTTAGAAGAAACTGAGTGTCTCAGAATACAGCCCGAGTGAATGGTGCCTTTTCACAGACAGTTCAAGATGTAGTTGAAAATATGTATTTTTAAGCATTGGCAAAGAAATATACCTCCATTCCAATCAGTCACTCCACCAGGATTAGAGGAAAATACAATACCATCCGTTTAGTATGGAAAAGATATATTACCAGGAACATCAATGGATCATCTGTGTAGACTTGAAAATGGAAACGTCCTCTTGCTCAACAAAGTGGCTACAAATATATCCTTGCTTTCCATTCCTTTAAGATAGTAGGGCCAAACATTAGGGTTTCAAGTTCTCTGATCTTAATTTCAGTGGATGTGCAGTCAACTTCTCTCCCAGCCTCTTAGACTGTATTACACTCGCATATGTAAGAAGGGATAGTGACGCGAAACATACAGCCTCTCCTATCCAAATGCCATCCTCACCTTCCCGGGGTCCATCCTGTTTCTACCAACGAGGAAATGGCGACCGAGTCACAGCGGTATAACTGTTTCATCAAATGCAGAGGAAATGCTGCATTACAAGCCTGTCCAGAGGCTAAAAGTGGCAGCCCCACTACTGGACTACCTAACGATAAGGCTAGTAACTATCTTAGGGAAAATTAACATTACTTTCAAGCCTCAAACAAGCACTATAAGGACAGATAATTTGATGACAACCCAGACCAAGTCAACGGTTAAACGAAATTGGAAAAAAACAAAATATGTTCACATATGCTACCTGGAATGTTAGAGGGATCAATCAAAAAGATTTTGGGATGGAAATTTCAGCACATAAATCAAAAGTAATAACATTTTTAGAACAAGACCCAGTCAGAAGTAAGATAATACACAATAACCAATGCCTCGAACAAGTACAAAATTTCAATTATCTGGGTTGTGAAATATCTTATCAAAATGAAAAAGATGTGAACAAGAAAATTACCAAATTTACACAAATTCTAGGAATAATAAACAATACATTAAAAGCTAAATTAGTACAAAAATATACAAGAATAAAAATATATAATACCCTAGCATTACTCTTCTTTTTATACGGAAGCGAGATTTGGACATTAAAGAAAAAAGACATGAACAGAATCAAAGCAATGGAAATGAAATTTTTCAGGAGGACAGCAGGATATACTCTTTTAGATCGAAAAAGAAATGACGAAATTTTTTAACAATTAGAAGTAGAGTCAGTAGAAGAAAAAATCAGCAGATACAAATTCAATTGGCTAGATCATGTAAGAAGAATGGAAAAATTCAAGAATCCCAAAAATTATGATGCAGTATAAACCTAGAGGACATTGTCGACTAGGAAGACCTTTTAGAAGACTGCTAGATGGGGCCGAAACAGGTCTACAGAGGCCTAATTCGTGAAGGATGATGATGATGATGATGATGATATGTAATCTCTTATTTAGGAGCACAGAGCTCACCAGCGCCACCAAGCATAAACAAGTGATGCACAACAATGTGCGTCATTTCGTTAGCAATGATCATTCGAGTGGATTACATCCGCTACATTTAGTTACTTTCGTTATCAATTCTTTAAATTAGTTACTTTTTGTTACTATGGTTACCAGCAGACATCCTGTACTTTACAGCATTTTTCTTTTATTTCAGATTGCTTTTAAAAATTGGAATGCTGTACTTGATACATTCAAGGTCCCATCAGACGAGGCCAGTTTAGCGGTGCGTCAGGGGCGCTGCAAACGCGCGTTAGTAGTAATGGTTTATAAATTAATTTATTTAGAGAATTTTTCAGTCTTCCAGTGAACAAGGACGTAGAAGGAGATACATTTTTGGCAATTTTGCTGAGACGCAGAAAGAATAGACGTAAAATAGCAGAAGAGTCTGGGTTCATCCATTAGTTTGGAAAGACTGAATCGAAGACTATTCCATACCTTGTTTGATGATTTATATCAGGACGATAAAAAATATTAATTTAAAATTACGCAAATGAGGGACAATATGGCATAAAACATTTTTGTTTAACATTTAAGAAATCAAAATTAAATATAATAGGTAGCAAACATGAAAGCGTTCATAGCACGTAATTCGACCAACAGGCTATACTACAATAGGTGTCTGTAGTGTAATGGTAAAGCCAAAGACCGTGGTGTAATTGAACCCAGGTTCCAACTGAGATCAACTAGTTTTGTTTAATCTCTTTGTTAATTTATTTACATTATTTTCGATGCGTTATTTTATTTTAACATGAAATAAACGTGACTTTACTACAAAAAGAATATATCCGGAATTCGCACTAGTCCAACTATTTAGTTGTCTTGTCTAGGGTTATATTACTATTTATTATTATTATTAATACTGCTATTATGTCATTCTATATATTATTCTATCGTAACATAGCCTGTATACTGTCGTGATGGTGTAGGTGTAGGGAATTGGTACCCAACAGATGTCTGTCAGCAGCGCCAAGAAAGCACTAATCACACGCCACTAAAATAGTGGCCTGGCTGTGGTCCCGCATGAAATCTACCATTTACTTCTATGTATCACGACGAGAAGCGCCACTTTTAGTGGCTGCCATCAGCAGCGAAACCAACTATTCAGAGCGTCTGTAGCACGACTTATTTTGAAGTTGTGGCTGTGTCTGAAGGCCTCCATTTAAATACATTATTCACGAGTGGCAGTGCTTCTAAAAGTGGCCTCGTCTGAAGGGACTCTAGGGTGAACATTATACAAAGCTATTAACTCTGCCCAACGTTTAAAAGGCATGTTGGTCCGACAAGTTAACATGTAAATGAAAATGAGTATCATAAATCCTTCAATAACTGTCTGTTTTTAACCTAATGAGTAGTACAAGAATTACACAAGGTTATACACATAAAAATATATGACTAGAACATAAAGCAGATTTTTGTCATAGACGTAATAGATCAAAATTCGCATCCCATTTAATTGAGAATAACCATGAACTTCAAAAAATGTCTGACGCTTTACAAATTTTAAAACCTGTCAACAACGGGAACATTAATTTAGTTGCAGAAGAATTGTCTATAGCTAAATCACTTAGTAATAACATTACGTTACTTAATGAACAATTACCTAATCCTAATAACTCTTTATTCAAATTGGCCAATAGGAACTCCTTGCTGCAACATGTACCCCCCTCCACTTACGTCATGATGTGGTTCTCACATGTCAATGCACCAGTCAACACCACGCAACTGGCTATGTAACATGGACTCTTCCCATAGCTTCAGAATTTCGTAAGTGTTTTATCGCTACATAATTTTCTTTTGCTCCGTATATGTCTACTTCCTTTACTTAAACATCTCTTATTATTTCTTACAGATTCACAACACGCTACCATTCTATGCGTCGTGATGACTGTTGCAACTTTTTACCCTTTTAACCGTCTCTTTTATATTTCATAAGCTGCACACATGTTTTTGCAGACTTTTAATCACGGCACAGACTCTGTATTTTAACATCTAGACTTCATAGAGGTTGAATTACTACAACCACCACGCCTGTTTTCAGTCATTATTATCACTTTGCCTCTTTTTGTGCAGTTATTTACAATAATGTAATTTTTCTCACGTCATGTATTTTATCACTTTTTATTATGTTGCATTTCATCTATGTCTTTATGTTTAAAGCATCATAATATGCTAATTCGACATGAAGATGCCATCCAATTGGCGAAAGCGTTAGTCATATATTTTTATGTGTATAACCTAATGTAATTCTTGTACTACTCATTAGGTTAAAAATAGACAGTTATTGAAGGATTTATGACACTCATTTTCATCTGCCCAATGTATGAAGTATTTGATACATTTGTATATGCTGGGCAACTCTGCACAGACGAGATTCAGTCGCGGAGGTGAACATAAATTATTTAGCGCCTAAGTTCTATCAAGGACCCAGTCGGTCTCTTGGGGTATTATGAGAGCCACTGCTGAGGAATAAAGGTGAAGTCCTCAACAACGGGAGCAGAGAAAGGCTCAAGTTTCTACAATATGATACAAGCAGAAGAGACAACCCAGCTGTTTTTTTTTAGTGGGCTATTTTACGACGGTGTATCAACATCTCAAGTTATTTAGTATCGGAGTGAAATGAAGGTGATAGTACCAGTGAAATGAGTCCAGCATCCAGCACTGGTAGTTACCAAGCATTTGTTCACGTTGGGTTGAAGGAAAATTCCGGAATAAACCTCAACCAGGTAACTTGACCCTCCTGGGATCCGAACCTGCCCACCTGATTTCGCAATCAGACTTGCTAACCATTACTCCACAGGTGTGGACAACCCTGCTTGTAGTGGTTAATACAGAACCAGGTTGGGGCAGAGAGCTTTAGAAGGCAGTCCCATCACTCAATAGTTCCTCATTAAACACTAAAGCAAATCACAAAACAAAGGAGAAAATATATCAATAAATACAAATTACTAGTGCTTTAAAATTAATTGACCAATATGGAAATGACTGGACAATAGTTTTATATACAAAGGACGATGGACGCTACCTCAAAGAGATTTACGAATATAGACCCAGAAGAAGAAGATACATGCGTCCTCCACAAAAAATAGGAAAAAACAGTTTCAACTTGTTTAGAACTGTTACATGTTCTGGCCAGAGAACGGAAAAAAACAATTGGTCTTATGTATTTGATTGATGGTGATGAAAAAAAATTATGGTTTACCTAACGACACTTGCAAATGCAGAGGTTATATCAGTGTCACTGGTGTGCCGGAATGTTGTCTTACAGGGGTTCTTTTACATGCCACTAAATCTAGTGACATGAGACTGTCGAATTTAAACACATTTAAATGTTATCGACCTGGGCAGGGATCGAACACGCAACCTCGGGTGCAGAATGCTTGCGCTATACCAACTCTGCCATGTAGGGCGACCGATGGTGATGAAGATAATGATAATAATGATGTACTGGACTACAGAAAGTGGTAAAATACGGATTATATATTATAATCTCCACCAATTAATCATATGCAATACTCACAGTAATTAAGAATGTGGACTGAACAAAACTGTATTTTTCCTCCTGTTTTGCAAAACACTGCATCTGTAAATCATTCACAATCCTTCAACCAAACCAAGGTCACAACACACATCATCTTCTTCACCAATCTCGACCTGTTTAATAACATTAACTACCTGACCTTACATTATTAAAACTTTCATTTTTTTTACCTTGATCTATTGTTGTAGTTTGCCAATGCTAAAGACTTCAATTCGCGCAACTTTCTTACGACAGTCCCTGTGGTGTGTCGTAAGTTATTTTCATTTATCAACTTCTATCTTCTTAATTACTGCGCGTCTCATTAGATGTTTTTTATTTTTCATTGCAAAGTTTGGATCCTTACAAAGAGTGGACTGCGGTGAAGAATATCTGTTTAATGTAAATGAGCAGCCAGGCGGTCATGACTAGTTAGTCACAAAATTGCAACTGATTTATTTTTTGGTAAATCTAGGATGATGCTCGAGTTTTTTAATAGAATGTTCCAGGGTAGAGACTTTTATTATACAGTTCTTTGAATTTTGCTCTGGAGTATGTAGTAGATCCACAATCTTATATCAGGAAAGGGAATATTTATTAGGGGCTTTCTATAATATTTGTTCCTTTCTTTGCCAAAGAGTCTGCTATCTCATTTTATTGGATTTCACAATGGGATATCTAATGAAATAGCCACCGGCGTGGCTCAGTCGGTTAAGGCACTTGCCTGCTGGCCTGAAGTTGCGTTCGGGCTCCGGGTTCGATCCCCACTTGGGCTGGTTACCTAGTTGGTTTTTTCCGAGGTTTTCCCCAAACGTAAGGTAATCTATAGCGAATCCTCGGCCTCATCTCGCTATCACCAATCTCATCGACGCTAAATAACCTAGTAGTTCATACAGCATCGTTAAATAACCAACTAAAATAAAAACAAATAAATCCATTGAAATGACATTTATATTTGCAGAATTCTAATGGTATTCCGAATTTCATTAATTTTCAATTTCTAAGTTTAACTGATTTTGATTTGGAATAATTCAAAATCATAAGCTTATTAAAAAATGTTATGTAACTTGGAGTTGCTCAAGAGCTAGAAACTGAACAATTTCCTATAAATTCCGGCACCTCTATTTTCATTGTTGTTATGTAAGGATGTTTCCTTTCTCGATTTGAACATTCTTTTGTTAATTGTTGACATTGTTAGATTTTGTATGTAGAATGATCAGGAATAAAGAAAAGTTGAATACAGAAAATGTTTGTCTTCTAATGAAGAATATTACATTGGCGACGAGGAAAACTACATATACCATTACTAGAAGATTCAGATATATTGGAAAACAAACAACATGGCAGAAGAAAGGCATATTGGAAAAATGCATGAATTCAACCCTGGGATGCATGATTGGTTAGTTCATAAAAGAAGAGTTACAAATTTCTTTCCCGCTAACAAAATAGAAGAAGAAAAACGAAACAAATTAAGCTTTATTCTTAAATAGTTTGGATAAAGATGGCTATAAATTTATTAGTAATTTATGCGTACCAGAGGAGCCAGAGAATGTATCTTTTAGTGCATTGTTAATACATCTTGACAGACATTTCTTGCCAAAACTATCTATAATGTCTTTTTGACTTAAATTTAATTTGGTAATCGGGAAGAGGAGGAATCCTTATTAGACTGGCTGGCTCACTTGCGTTCTCTAGTCTCACCTTTCAAGTATAATAATGATTTGGAAGATAGAATTTTAGATCAGTTCATCATCAAAGGACCAGTTAAGGACAGACTGATTGAGGACGATTAGCTTCAACTCTTTTTAGAGAAGGCTATATCTATCGCCTCTGCTAAAGAGTCTGCAGCTTTCCAGTATGACTTATCAACATCAAAGACATTAATACAAGTGAAAGAGGAACATATTGGTTATGTACAGAAGTATGAAGAAAAGGAAAAGACGAGAAACTCAAGAACATGTCTCGTCTGTGATGTAGGACATAGTGCTGCATTTTGGCGCTTCAAAAATCTAAAATGTGACAAGTGTGGACTGGTTGGTCATTAAAAAAAAAAGTATGCAAAAAAGAACAAAAATGTTTAGTGGATAATGTGATTAAAAATGTTAAGAGTAATTTTATAGTTCTGTAGAGTCTGATGAAGAAACTTTGTTTCATGTGGATTCAACAATATCAAGGTCACATCCTCTCACTTCAGTGTTAGTTTTAGATGACATACAAGTCAAGTTTGAAATAGATACAATTTCCTAATTGTAATTTGTTGAACACTGATAAAACTTTTTAACCTACTTTAAGACTCAAGCACTTGGAATGATCAATTTTAATGTGAAGGATAATGAGACATGTTATGGAGTTCTTCCATTGTATGTTGTAGATTCAAATGGCCTCTCCTTTGCTGGGCCGCCAATGGTTTAATCATACAGGCTTTAAAATATCTAAACCGAATAATGATTGTTTTTGGAATTCAGAAAATTCAGCCTTGGCTAAAAGGATGAAAGATAAATTTCCCTTTGTTTTTTTGTTTTTTTTTTTCAGATAAAATAGGCTGTTTTAAGAAGAGAAAGTTAGCATTAGAATTAAGAGAAGGAGCTCAACCGAAATTTATTCGGGCCAGAAATGTGCCTTTTGCTTTAAGAGAAGGTGTAGAAGCAGAAATAAATAGATTAACTAAGGAAGGTAATCTAGTTTCAGTGGACTATAGTCCATTCGGATCTCCTATTGTGTCAGTATTAAAAAAAGGGGGTGGTATTCGAATTTGTGGTGATTTTAAACTAACGTTAAACCCCCTTCTAAAAGGTAACCAATATCCTTTACCCACACCTGAGTATATATTTCAAAAAGTGCGAGGATCTATCAAATGGTTACCAACAAATGCAGTTAGATGAAAAGTCACGGGAATTGGTAACTATTACAACTCATAAGGGTTTATTACAATATACTCGCTTACCTTCTCGAGTGGCCTTAGGGCCTGGTAAGTTTCAGAAACAAACTGATATATTATTGGAAGGTGTTGAGAGGACAGTAGCCCTGTTCGATTTTATAGTTGGAGGTAAAGATCTACAGGAATTAGAAAGTCATCTAACTGAAGGGCTGCATTGATAGAAGAAGCAGGATTGATGGTTTCTGAAAAGAAATGTGAAATCGGTAGGGAATCTTTAAATTTTCTTCAGTTTAAAATTGATGCTAATGGCATCCATACTACAGATGAAAAAATTAAAGCAGAACAGGATGCCCCTAGACCAACTTGTGTTCAAGAATTGCATTCTTTCTTAGGTTATGTTACATACATATCAAAATTTTTACCTCAGGTGACAGAGATATTGAACTCTTTGTATAAACTTTTGAAAAAGAATAATCCTTGGAATTGGAGTATTGAATGTGAAAGAGCATTTATTGGAATAAAAAAATTAGCCTGTTCATCTAGATCCTTAGCTCATTATGATGCGGAATGTCCTCTTAGATTAGCAGTTGATGCTTCTAGTCACGGGTTGGGGGCAGTGTTACTCCAGAAAAAAGATAATGTGGAAAAGCCTATAGGTTATGCCAGTAGAACGTTGTCGAAATTCGAAGAAGCGTATTCAATGGTGCAAAAAGGAGGCTTAGCCATCATTTTTGGCGTAAAGAAATTTCATGCTTATTTGTTTAGTAGACAGTGAACTTTAATTTCTGATCATAAACCTCTTCAGACTATATTTGGTCCAAAATGTGGTATTCCAGCTTGTGCTGCAAATAGACTACAGCGATGGGCCTTGTATTCGGCCAATTATCAATTATCAATTTATAAGTTTCATCTAATAAAAATGTAGCTGACTGGCTGTCAAGAGCCCCACTTCCTAAAGTATCTAGTAATAACAATGAACAGGAGGAAATAGCTCTTAATTATATTTCCGACTCTAATTCTGATTTGCCCCTTGGCATTCTTGCTTATACAAGAAAAGACTTAACAATAATGCAAATAATAAACTCAACCAAGTTTGGGTGGCCAGAAAAGGTAAATGAGAAGTTAGTTCCATTCCGTAGGCATAAAGAAGAGCTATACGTGTTAGGGATATTTTGTTATGGGGATATCAAGTTGTTATTCCTGAGGGATTAAGAACAAGATTATTGCAAGAATTGCATGCCTCTCATATGGGGATAGTTAAAGTTAAATCGCTTGCGCGCTCTAATGTTTGGTGGCCACATATGGATCAAGACATAGAGTCACTCGTAAATACTTGTAAAGAAAGTGCAGAGAATAGAGACAACCCTCCAAAACATAGTTTGATACCTTGGGAATATACAAAAAAACCCTGGTACAGGCTACACATAGACTATTTAGGTCCTATATTCAATCATTATATTCTTTTTATTCTTGATAGCCATTCGAAGTGGATGGAAGCTTTTGTTACTAAAAGTACGACTTGTGATATTTCAATCACCTATTTACGACAAATGTTTGCTCGTTTTGGCCTTCCAGAGACACTGGTACCGGATAATTATTTATCATTTAAATCCGAGAAGTTTCAGAATTTTTTAATACATAATGGTATAGATACAGGGGCGAATGCTAGTCACGGAAGTTAGGCTTGCTCTTTTATTCATAGGGGAAGATGGGAGGATATAATAATTCATAATATAAAAATAATCAGACCCACATAAATAATTTATTTTATAATTATGAAATCATTATGAGTCATGGATTATATTCGCTTATCAGATGTAAAAGTTCGATATAATATAACAAACATGGCCAACAAACAGTTTATTTAGTTTTTTCGACCTTGCCAACCAATGCATATTGTTGTATTGAGCTGCACTGAACAAATGCACATATTCTCTATAATGTCTGTCTTCTCTTGAATAGTCCTTCGGGAAAATGGATTTAATAATGGCGTTTCAATAACACACAATTCCGAACTCATTGCAATACTTCAAATTAATGTTTAAGAATTAATAATACATTCAGCAGGTAACATATGCATTCCGCTCATACAATTACATTGCACTCGCAAATCACAGCACATTCCCACTGTCAATACTGCTCTGTGTAACGTTAAATAGTCGTTGGTGTAGCTCTCGGACCAGAGCTTCAAACAACATATAACAGAAGCATGTGCGCCTAGGACGGACTGAGGAGGAAGGCACTTGCGAGCGCATCATATTCTCGCTGTTTCTACGACTTTCCTGTAGCTCCGAGAAACGAGCAAGCGTTGCGATACTTGGCGGTGTGCAACTTGCAGATGGTAATACGCCTATACAGTATTCCAAAAATCAAAATAAATTTTAATGTACGTAACGCCATTTTGAGAAATACACATTCTACGAAAATATTGGGCTTGCACAGCAAGCATAGCATGCTCGGAGAAATCGCCCCTGGTATAGAATTTAAGTCAGGGGCTCCATAACATGCTGCAACTAATGGGGCGGCTGAAAATTCGGTCCACACAATCAAGAATGCTATACTTAAAGCATTGAGCAAGGCTGGTGATCAGGGATTAATTGAATTAGCGTTACAACGATTTCTCATTGACTATAGGAATACAAAACACTGTACAACTGACATTTCCCCTGCTCAAGTCACTTCTCGGGAAACAGATTAGATGTAGATTGAATTTACTCAGGCCTCCTACAAATAGTAACAAAGTTCAACAGCATCAAGAGAAAGAGATTCAGAAATATGGTGGGATAAATAGACCTTGGTAAGTAGGGGAGAAAGTATGGGTCAAAGACTACCGAAAAAAGGAAGGTTGCAGGAATAATAGAACAAATTATAGGTCCTCCTCGATTCAGGGTGGCTATACCTTCTTTACAAAGCAGATGGATTCGACATGTGAATCAGCTGAGTAACAGGTCCAATATTCCTGTTGCATGGGGAAATTCAATTTTTGATTGAAGGGGAAATGAGGATGAAAACAAGGAATCATTAGAGATTAAAGAGGCAGATCAATAGATTGTTCAGGTGATAATACTATTGAGTTGCCAATAGAACATAGTGATAACATTGAATGTGACAGTAGTAGTAGAGTGCTTGATGATATTAGAGCCCATCGGGAGATTAAGTCTCCGAAAAGGCTCATTGAAGAAATGTAACATTTCTTTGTATTATTTATTATATTAAAATGAAATATAATCGCTGATTATATTCTATTTTTAAGGGGAAGAAGTGTTATGTAAGGATGTTTCCTTTGTTGCTGTGAACATTCTTTTGTTAATTTTGTTGACATTGTTAGTTTTTCTTTGTAGAATGATCAAGAATAAAGAAAGGTTGAATACAGAAAATATTTGTCTTATAATGAAAACTATTACAATTGTTATCTGTATGTGAGCCATCTGTGTAAATATGACTCCAATCTGTTTTAGGGCACCTTGTTCGACTAGTCTCCAAAGGTACTGGTTTTCAAACAGTTGGGTTTTTCATCTAGTTTACATGGAATATTTTGAGTACATTCAAATTTAACTCTAACAGTAAAGTGTGATAGTGGATCACTTGGAGGTGGGAGTTTTTCTAATTTATTTGAAAGTTCTAAATCATATTTAATTTGGATCTTTCCAACATTTTTGGAAAGAGTCTTCTTAGAATTCCAGATAACGTTTATAACATCTTTTTACTCCATAGTCATTGTCAGTTACTCAAACAGTGTGGTAATTTATTTTTCAATTTTCTTAGCTATCTGCACGGCTGTCATTGTAGTAGATATAACACCACTTGTTATTAATCTTAAAGATTGGTTTTGAACTATTTCTAATTCTTGTCAATGTTGATGTAAGAAAGCACTTCGCTTCCTCTTTTCTTACAAGTAAACCTCTCCAGTTCGCCTGTACGTTTTCAGAATGAAACATATACTGAGACATAATATGCACTGGTAGAGTTTATTGATATACCTTCTAGCTGCTAATGGTCATGGAAAATGAAGGTACAATTTCGAAGTGTGAACTTCAAAGTCATCAACATATATTAACATATTTGCAGATTTATGAGTCTTAATGGGCAAAAATGCGGCAGTGGGCAAAGTGCAAGTCACCAGCATTCATAAAGTGATCAAAATAGAACTTTACAGTGCACCATGAGCACTTGATGTAGAAAGAACCTCCACAAATGTCGCAAAACTTCACTGCTGGTATGAGAAAAGCATACTGTTTCAGTACTTCAAAGCATTCAATGGGATCATTAATGTATCTTGATTTATAAAATGTATATCGAATCATGTCTTTGAATCGTGGTGCCTGTAATTGATTGTAGAGAAATGAATGCAGAGCGACAATGGTATCTCCATCATGAAGTTTTGAATAAAAATGGTCATCCTTCATTGCATAATACGATATAGTCCTCCAATATGTTTTGTACTGTCTGAAAATGAATACGTCTAATGGTTGAATAATACCAGTAGTTCCTTTTGGAATTTATCGAACTTCCCAGCTGGAGCTGTTGTTGTTCGCACTTGTTCAAGTTACTAATGCATCAACATCTGATAAAATGGGATTGCAACAGCTGCGAAAATGGTACCTAAATTGCTATTGGCCAAATGCAGGTAGGAGGAATTTACTTACGGTGAATAGATGAACATCGTTAAACAATGAACAAGTGTGAACAACAACAGCTCCGGCTGGGAAGTCAGTAGAAGTTCGACAAATTCCAAAAGGAACTACCAGTATGATTCAACTGTTGGATGGGACGTACTCATTTTCAGACAATACAAAACATATTGGAGGACTATGTCAGATTATGCAATCAAGGCTGACCATTTTCATTCAAAACTTCATGACAGAAATACTATTATCACTCTGCATTCATTTCTCTACAATCAATTTCAGTCATCGTGATTCAAAGACATGATTCGATATACATTTTATAAGTCAGGATACATTAATGATCACACCGAATCGTTTCAAGTGTGAAGCAGTACACTTTTCACATTCAACTTTTGCGACATTTCTGAAGGTTCTTTCTACATCAGGTGCTCATACTGTACTGTAAAATTTTCTTTTGATCACTTTATGAATGCTGGTGACTTGCATTTTGCCCACTGCAGCATTTTTGTTCATTAAGGGTGATAGATCAGCATATATATTCTTATATATTGATATCTTTGAAATTCACACTTAGAATTTGTACCTCCATTTCCCATGACCATTAGCAGATAGAAGGTATATTAAGAAACTCTACCAATGCCTACTATGTGTCAGTATATGTTTCATTCTGAAAACGCACAGGAGAACTGGAGAAGTCTACTTGTTAGAATTCCAGTTCTCGATGGAAAAATGCTTTGTTCACAGTAAATGAAGACGGATTGGTCTCCAATCATATTACTGGTGTCCAGCGAGGTTCTACAGTCTCTTTAATGTATGTGGTTGCACACTAAAATATACCATGATTCCCAGAGGAGAGCAAAAAAATAACGCAGCAAATATAATAAGTGTTGTAATATGTTACTTGCTATGGTAATAATAATTCTGGTGAAACATATCATTTCCGTACAAAAATATATTGAGCCAACAATAAAATTAACCACAGATATATGGTAGATAGAAAGCAGTATCATACATGTAAAATGTATGTCCTTCGTCGTTATAGTCTTAATACAGATCTTGATTCCATCTCTTCCTGGTCTCAACAATTTGGGCTTAACCTAAACGCATGTAAATCACAGGCTATTCTGGTCGCGAACCATAGATTAATTCCTAATGTCAACGAATATTCCACCTGTGAAACTGAATAAAACAATCATCCCGTTTAGCTCTACCGTAAAAAATCTCGGAGTGCATTTCGAATCTAATCTCAATTGGGATACGCATATTAAATATACATGTAAGAAGGCATTCTCTATTCTCCATTCACTAAAAAGATTGTACCATTATCCATCTAAATTAAAACAGACGCTGGTACAGACACTCATTCTACCCCACTTCGATTATTGCGACGTTTTGTTCAGTGATCTCAGGATTGATTCCGCTCAGAAACTACAGCGTGTTCATAACGCGTGCGTCTGCTTCATTTGTAATGTTCAATACTATGATCATATCTCACCTTCTTTCGAGAAGTTGTCATGGCTTAGGTTACATGAGAGGAGCAATCTGCACTCACTTTCTCTCTTATATTGAATTATGTACACTTCATCCCCCTATTATTTATTTGCTCATTTTCATATTCTGTCTTGCTATCATAATATTAATACTCGATCACAACGCGATAACACGCTAGAAATTCCACTTCACACATCATCTCTGTATTCCTCATCTTTCACTGTTGCTACCTCTCGTCACTGGAACTCTCTGCCGCCTGAAGTCAAGGGCTGCTGAACATTGAAATCTTTCAAATCCAAGTTAGAAAATTATCTTATGACGAGTTGCCAAACTAACTTATTATTATGACAAGTGTTGTATTGCATGTTTCAACGTATTCACATTTTTTTTTTTTATGTTCTAGTGATATTTAACTTATTTTATATTTTTGTTTTCATATTTTCTGATAATGGATAATATAATGTGATAAGTTGAGCTATATATAATCATAATTTTCCTTACTGTGGGTACTTAAAAATATTGTATTCATTGTATGCTTTGTACTGCACTATTTTATTATTATTATTATTATTATTATTATTATTATTATCATCAATAATTGTCTTACTTATTTTTATTCTTTGTATGTCTAATTTATTTTGACCTGCTGTTCACATTTTATTATGATTTATTTTTCTTTGTGTATGTTATATGTTATGTCTGATTTCTACTTACTTGTTACATTTTATTATTATTATCTTATTCAGTTTTGTGTGTAAAATTGTAATGTACTTTGTAAATTTGTATTGTTTTTTGTAACGCAGTTTTACTCCTGGTTAAGTGTTAGAGAAGGCCATATGGCCGTAAATCTGCCAGGTTAAATAAATCATTATTATTGTTGTTGTTATTAAATGAAGCTGAGAAAGACCGCAAGAAAAGCTTAACCAGCACAGTACACTCACCTCTCAGAGAATACTTCATGCTCCTCTGAAGATACTTCCACTTTCTGTTCTGGTAGAATTCTGTCCAGATCGAACACATCTTCCTGGAAAAATTATTAAATATTGAAGAGAGCTTTAATTGAGCACTTGGAATCAAATTCAACCTTGAAAACATGTGCATGTGATTCATGAAGGTTCTGCAAAACACTTCCACAAATTGCTACAATATTTTATGCAAAAAAAAGTAAATGGTTACATATTGAAACATTAATACTATTTCTGTACACATCATTGCTGAAAGTTTTATTTTCTCAAAATTTTGAATCTCTAATACATGTTATTTTAACTTAAGATAGCAGAATATAAAGTTTTTGCCTCAATTTATGCAAACTGGCCTTAGTTGTTGTTACTATAAAATAATATCTTAGAAAGCATGATGATAGAGATATTCCGATAGTCAATAGAATGTAATATAATCTAATAATATTTTATTTAGAGTTCAGTCTAATTGACATATCACAGTTTAAAATCAATAACACTTACAAATGCAAATGATCATTGCATATTATGAAATTGAAATGCAAACTTTTTCGTCCTTGCGGCTCATCAGACATTTAACTCACAATATCTTACTGGTATACAATTTTTCATATCTTTGCTGTGAAATGCGTACCAGATAATTGAAATTTACAATCTTGTATATATAATTAAACAACTATTTACATGATTAAATCTATGATAAATAACAATCTGACATTTAAATGAGTACAGGTATTAAAATTATATATGATAAAATTGCGACTAAAATGTTTTATTGCTCTTATATTTCAAATTATAAAATTGTGATCATTACAGGGGCGTATTTTGCGGGCTACCAGGGCTACCGGTGGTAGCCCAAGGAAATTACAAAAGAAAAAGTTTATAATATAACATAATGTAATAATTTTGTATTATTAGTTTTACCATAGTAATTAAAATTAAAATAATTGTTAGATATATTTTGTGTAATAATAGGGTCAGCGGTAGCCCAAACCCTTTAACCAGTATACGCCCTGGATCATTAAAACAACATGATGAAAAACAATATGATTCCTCATAAACTTCATAATAAGCCAATAGAATTATGAAGTTTATCAGGAATCATATTGTTTTTCAGCATGTTGTTTTAATGATCACAATTTTATAATTTGAAATATAAGACCAATAAAACATTTTAGTCGCAATTGTATCATATATAATTTTAATACCTGTACTCATTTAAATTTCAGATTGTTATTTATCATAGAGTTAACCATGTAAATAGTTGTTTCATTATATGTACAAGATTGTAAATTTCAATTATCTGTTACGCATTTCACAGCAAAGATATGAAAAATTGTATAAGATATTGTGAGTCAAATGCCTGATGATGCCCAAGGGCGAAAACGTTGCATTTCAATTTTATAATATTCAATGATGATTTCAATTTGTAAATGTTATTGATTTTAAACTGTGATATGTCAATTAGATTGAACTCTAAATAAAATATTATAAGATTATATAAAATAATATATAACACAGACTGTTAAAGAACAATGGAAAGATCATAACTAGAAGTGGAATGAGGCATGAAACTTGAAATATATTGTCAGTGTGAAGGCTTGTAAAATTTTTGATGAGACCAATTCCACAACAGATAAAAATCATAAGTAGAGACGAATTTCATGCTCTATAAAATCCCAAAATATGCATGCATTCATGCACGATCAAGCAAAAATACATTAAAATACGCACTTTCATTTTTGGTCCAAATTTCTTATTTTACTTCACTTCTTTTTTCTTTTTTTGCACAGTCAACCATTAACAACATTCCTAAATTGGTTTCTGTGAGGTTCCTGTGCATGTCAGGCAATATGTTTTTGTAGGCAGAGAATGACTTCTCTACATCACAAGAAGTTATGGGTTCAAACTTAAATGAAGATATTTGTAACAGTGTCAGGTCAAATCCTTCATTCAAGTTTTCGCCATAAATAACCTTTTTCACTGAAAAGAGGAATCCGTAGTCCGGGTTCACATTTATGTCCCTGTCCAATTTATTTTAAAGAAGTTTTGTAATGTTCTGCAAAGAACAACTGTCGCAGAAAATATTCGCAAACAGAATAGCAGTGCTTACCATTTTACTGCATCAATTCCAGAATACAACATCCCCATATGATCTAATAAAATCCTTGTGTTTATTCCACTGTGCAAAGAGTAAACTTTTGGAACCTTCAATTTGAGGCTTATTAGAACCACATTAACACAGCAAACAGAATAAACAAGCACATTAACCACTTACGAGGTTCACACACTGTGAAGACAATTTTAGAAGAATCTAAATTGGTACTGGAAAAGGAAGAGAGAGAGAGTATTTACAACTTCCCTGAAAGAGTGTGATTTTAACCTAAATTGTTTGTTGGCAGTTTCCTTGAACCCTCAATATTTCCTCCCTATTATTCTCAAAATTTCCAACGTAATGATTACATTTATGACATGCAGTCTGTAGGCGGCCGCCAGTAAAGTGTTGTAAAAGTGAACTTCCATCCAGGGGAAAGGTCCTCTAACACCGTATTGTGGAAATCTTAACGTTTTATTTAATTTTTCTGTTATTTAGTTTTTTTTTTCTTTTCCTTCGTCAATCCCGATTCCTGAAGCTAAAATAAGGGACATAAAATCGAGAAACTGTGGTGTCCACTCAGAACATTAAAACATGCATTTAAACTGAACATAATGTATATTATATGTATGATTAAGCTAAAACTTGCCTAAATATGCATTATGCATGTTTTTATTCCCAAAAAGGCCAAAACATGCAAATATGCACGGCAAAAGTACACATATTTGGAATCAGAAAGTTATGAAATTGATAAGTACTATGTTTGAGTTATATGTATTCTGTATTCCTATAAAAAAATACATTTGCATGAAATTCTCGGCCCTAATCGTAAGTATACGATGCACATGCAGATGTTATGAATGTAGTCTAGGAAATTATATAAAAAAAAGAATATGGGACATTGGAGCATGCAGTGTCAATAAAGTTGTGAAGAGACAGCACATGGGTTACTTAACAATGTGGCGTATTTTCACAGATTTGCATGTAAAAATCTAAACCAAATTGTTATAAACAAAGCTGCATTATTATTATTATTATTATTATTATTACTATTATTATTATTATTATTATTATTATTATTATTATTATTATTATTATTATTATTATTATTATTATTACTTGCTTTTCTATAAACTTTCTTCTTAAAACAGTCAGAGAACTTCCAAATCTCTTGTGAGTTTTGAATAAACCTATATACCAGCTTGAACCTGTAGTAATTGATAGACCACTACAACAAAGGGGAATTTTGTAAAGTTAAATGAAATCCTGTCCATAGGCACAATATCTTTGTCCATATATTCCAGATAGTTCTCTGTTAACTACCAGAAATATATATTTGTGAATTATAGGGATATCCTGAATTAGCACCAACAGAAAGAGCACGTGTACTTTGAGGGATGCACTTTGCATGTGCATTTGTTTTTCGGTATATAAACGTTGAGGATATACGTTGTGTATTAGTATATTAAATACTCTTAAAAACAACTAAAAATGGCAAATTTTTGTTATGTTTCTGTAAGTAAAATCCAGGGAAAGCTTTTTGTCTTCAATCAGGTCCCGAAATATTCTGAATATATGCTTTAAACTTTAAAAAATATAAGTAATTAAATTGCGCCTCGAAAGTATTAAATAAAAGTAACTACCAGTACTTCAAGTAAGGAATTATTGACTACAGTTTCATTTTGGAAAAGGAAAAAGAAAAATTAATAAAAACATATGCAACCTCGACAGCGAGCTATGTTAGCTTAGATTATATGCAGTAGTTGTAGGAGTCTCCGAAGTTTACGCCTGCAGTAAACTCTCTATATACTAGGATGTTTATTATCCAGGACGATCCATAGTAAAATCCATTTCGTGAATAATGTTTTTAATGTACTGTACCTTAATTATTAAAACCATGTTTTAACTTCAAATTTTCAAAATCATCCCACACAGTAATCAAAACTGCATGTCCTTAACCTACAAATCGCACGACTAATCGTGATACTACTGCGATCATATTATATCATCCTATTAAAAATTGCATTTGATCTTTCTGCAACTACAGGAAAAAATACAAGGAATTCAATCTCGATAGTCCCTTCCCTATAAAAAGAAAACCACATTGGTGGCTGCATATCCTGTTTTTAGCGTACGGTTCATAAATATTAATGATTAATGAGGGCAATATTCACCTTCGACATTGTTCCTATTTTTTTATTCGTGCACCTCGTTCTCAAAGTTCTCGTTTAGGTTCATGAACATTCAATTTACTCGTATCTGTATTCTGCATACTGCAGATTTCCCCACCCATCTCGGGGAATCGCTCAATATTATATAGGTTTACGTTATTATTTATTGTAAATTAAATTAAATCATGAGGTACGACAATATTGAATTCTATTAAATTATACTAAGTTATACAAAATAATTGTAATATAATTTTGACACGCACAGAAAATCAATAAGCAGGAAAACATAATCATATGTAGCATATAACATAACATAGCCCTACATGCTGCACCGCATGGAAAGCTCCTGCCATCTAGCAGTGAAACTTCGCATAAGATATCCCTATTATTATATTTCAAATATAAAAATGAAGCCCGTTCAAATATAAAAGTATTTGAAACAAGCAAAAAGTTAATAATGCACTGTTAATGGTTTCCAATTACTTAAAAATTCACTATCGTCCTGTACATCTGTATACTGACAGTGAACAACTTACATCAACTTCAGATTTCACGAATGCATAGCCCATAGACACTGGAGTTTCTTCAACTGTTATCTCTGATTTGATTTCGTAACTGTGGTCCATGTATTCTGCCTTCATGCCCGTCACTTCCAGATGAGATAAATCTCCTTCCTACAGACAGAATGACAACATGAATGATTTTATTTCACTGTTTTAAAATTGACTTCATTTTAATAGCCGTCAGTTTGGTTCTGCATGTCAATATTAGCTATTTCTCTCAACACAGGCAACAAGTTAGACAAGACAAATGAAAGCAAAAGGGAATAAGATCTTAGGGATACAGACAATCACTGATACACAGTCTACTATATACAGTCGCGAAGCTCAATATGTAGTAAAAATGCAAACGTGGATAGTTGCCCACCACTAGGATCGCTACTATCGCCTCATCATCGCAGATCTCTCTCCTAGCAGCCGACAAAATATGTTACACTTTCGTTGTGTTCTTTTGGAAAAATTAACACCTTCCTTCCATTATTGAAATATTAAATGCATAAAGTTAATTTATTATTTTAATGAAGTATATTAAATTCCACCATAAACTCGAACATACCTGCAAGAAATAGGTTAATATTATTTGTGTTTGTGCAAAACGAACTGAAATTTACTATAATCGCTTCACTCGTTCAAGATTATAGCGATAATTAACTATGAAACCAATAAATATTAATTTGCATTTCTCTTTACAACAATAATAATGGAAATATGAATTAATGGATTAACTTATGTACGTGTACCGGTACTTGTAGTGTAGGCTTACGTAGTTGAGGTTAAGCAATAATAATCACACCAGAATTGGGAATAAAACGTGATTAACAGGGAAAGGATTTATATGTAAATACATATTTACTTATAAAGCTAATATAATTTATATTTTGCATTATCTTTATGTTTCACAATGTGTAGGGTTGAAAAATCCTACTTTTATTTTCCATATTTTTCCATATTTTAGAGTTTAGTACATATTTTCGTTAATTTCCATATATTTTCCATATTTCATATAAAATAGTCCATATTATATTAGGTTTAACAATAAAACAAAACAAAATTCCATTAACTTTTAAAAATACATTTCAACAATAGAGATTTAAACACATGTTCAGTAATCCCTTTAACATCAGAGTTATTTGAAAATTAGTAGTCCTATCAACAATGGGAAAGTAAGTTACAAAACTGTATTAATTTAATTTAAAATTTTTAACAGACTTCAGTTGTGCAGCTCAACAGTTAAATGCCAGTCAGAGTACACATAGGTTCAGTTTTGTAAATCATACTATAAAGACGGTAAATATGCCAAAAGTACGTCATTCAGTCAATTTAAAATCAAAACTAACAAGTTACATTTCAGAATTTAAAGAAGATGGTTTATCAACTGACAATAAAATATTATTTTGTAATTTGTGTCAGTGTGCAGTATCATCTACACAAAAGTTCCTGGTGCAACAACACATTACAACTAGTAAACATCAGGCCAACAAACAACTAAATTCCAAGCAGAGACAATTGTTTTTAACACAACCAACAACATCGAATGTAAGATCTGAGTTTAACATCGACCTGTGCCGTTCTCTCATCTCTGCTGATATTCCTCTCTACAAACTAAAGAATAAGGTCTTCAGGGAATTCCTTGAAAAATATACTCAACATACAATCCCGGATGAGTCAACACTTAGGAAGACGTATGCTCCATCCATCTACGATGAGACAATACAGAAGATAAGAGATGAAATTAAAGATAGTTCAATTTGGGTTTCCATTGATGAGACTCCCGACAAAGAAGGTAGACTTGTTGGTAATGTAGTTATCGGTTTGTTAAGTGAACAATATTCTGAACGAATTCTTTTACATTGTGATGTTCTAGAAAAGTGCAATAACAAAACTATAGTTAAACTGTTCAACGAAGCTATGGGTATCCTGTGGCCAAAGGGTATTATGTACGATAATGTGTTATTCTTTATTAGCGATGCTGCCCCTTATATGGTCAAAGCTGGACAAGCATTATCTGTTGTATATCCTAAATTGACTCATTTTACTTGTGTGGCGCATGCATTTCATCGTGTGGCAGAAGTGGTCAGAGACAATTTCCCTAAAGTAGATTTGTTGATTTCATCAGTGAAAAAAGTATTTCTCAAAGCTCCCAGTAGAGTTAACGTGTTGAAAGAAATGTACCCTGAAATTCCATTGCCACCAAAGCCAATTTTAACTAGATGGGGTACATGGCTAGAAGCAGTTGAATATTATGCCGAACATATAGACTCTATTAACAATGTTCTCCTTGCATTGGACTCTGAAGATGCAGTCTCAATTGATACTGCGAAAACAGTTACCTGTGACATAAGTGTGAAGAATGACTTAGCTCACATTCAGCATACATTTTCATGCATCATAAAAACGCTCAAAAGTCTCCAAAATAGGCACCTTTCACTATCTGAAAGTTTTGAAATTATAAATAGTACTGTGGAACAACTGAATCGTGGTAGAGGTAAAGTTGCAGATGCAGTAAGAGCTAAGGTGGACACTGTACTTTCAAAAAACCCTGGATATGAAGAACTACAAAAGGTTGTTGCTGTGATGAGTGGTGAATCAACAGTGAAGATTAACTTGGACTTATCCCCAGCAGACATTGTGAAATTGAATTATGTACCAGTTACTTCTTGTGACGTCGAACGCTCTTTTAGTCAGTATAAATCTATCCTCAGAGACAATAGAAGAAGATTCACTTTTCAGCACTTGAAAGAAATGTTTGTAACCTATTGTTATGGTAACAGACAATAAAAATTGTGTTTTGTTGAAACTACATTGGAAGATAAGGTACGTCCATTATATTTTTTGTTTAGTTTGATTAAAATGTACCAATATTTAACGTACATAGTCATTTTTTTATAATTTTAAGTCCATATTTAATTCCATATTTTGGTAAAAATCCATATTTAATTCCATATTTTGGTAAAAATAACTACATATATATTTACATATTTCATATATTTTTAGTCCATATAAATCCGTTCCCTGGTGATTAATAAATTTTATTGTAACAGACTTTTTCTACGTCTCTATTAAAGTAACAAATAAAAATAACAACAAAATTAACAGCTATAATTAAAAACATATCCTTTGAAAAAAAAAAGTAGGCCTAAGCAATAATAATCCTACCAGCATTGAAAATAAAACGTGATCAATAAATTTCATTAAAACAAACTTAATTTTTATACGTCTCTAGTAAAATATTATTATTCCAATTATTGTATTTTAGCCATTATCATTTTCATTACAACCAATAACGAACATTTCACAAGCATCAATGTGAAATACGCAACGATCTAGCACTCGATGGAAATACGATTCAGTCCAAAGTCGACCGTGGACAGTATATTGTTCCTAGTTGCTAACCGCTTGGAGCGCTTTATCACGAGATTTGCAAAAAATCACCTCAAGCTTCGCGACTGTATATAGTAGACTGTGCACTGATAATGGGCCAGGTGTTCCTTGTGCAAATAATTTACATACTGAGAGGTTTGTACAATAACCTGGTAGAGAGCTTACACCATGTCTACAAATGTCTTTTAGAGTACGGTATTTTATTAATGATTACTCAGAACAAAAACAACAAACATCCTACTCTGGCACATTTATGCAAACAAATAGAAAAAAAAAAAACCGGGAGATTTTTCACTTTACCTCTGATGAAGTCTTATTTTCTTCTATGTTGTATGTGTTGTCATGTTGTACGTTCAAAGGATCATCCTCAGGTTCCATCTTAATTATATCCATCACAACTGAAAGAAAAGATTATGTAACTATGTTGTTAAGAAACTTTCATATAAGTTGTTACGATGTAATTCATATCACACTGCCTGTAAACCTGTACTTTCACAATAGACCTGCAAAGACCCTGGAATTTGCTACCTGCTAGTATTAAGGAGTGTCGAAATAAAGTTAAATTCAAATGCAAATTTGATAGGTACTTAGTCAGTAACAGAGACTTATCCAGACATGGCTTCTTGCAAATAGTTGTTTTATTCAAGCACAAAATACTTCAGTCTTCAGTAATTTATAATTATTCTCCGTTTAATTTGCACTTCAGTAATTAATTTGTTAACTTTTACAATAAACTGTCTACCCGCATTCTTCAATACACTACAGAGTCCGCCAAAAAATGTATACACTCTTTGTCGGACTGTATCAGGATATTGATATTGTTAATTGATTTGAATTACGAATATGTTGTAGTATGGTTTTCCACTCAACAGATCTCGGTACTTTCATCACGATAGTGAGAAAACAAAATGGCTGGAGTACGCTTGTCGATCGATCAGCGAAAATGCATTCATAGTTTATAAAGTTTGATAATGGCGTTGAAGTGCAGCAACAGTGCAGGTGGGAGTATGAAACAGAACCCCCAACCCGCCTAACAATTAAACGCAATATTGACAAGTTTGAGTATAGGACCCTTTTTCTATTATGGTACAGTCACTCGAGAAGTGTACCTCGAAATGTTGTTGTAGTAGTAGGTTTATCAACAAATAGGACTACACAATACACATTACAGAATGTATCATTTTACATTAATCAGCATATTGTTAGGTTTCAGAGAATCGAAAATTATATTAACATACATTACTCTTAGATCACAAGACATAAATACATGCACCTTGATTACAAAAGTTCTTATTATAATGAAATTCTTAAGTGAAATAAATATGTGATAATCAGTATAGACCTGTAGTTAAGTTTTAGAGAATCGAAAATTATATTACCGGTACTTTTAGACCACAGGACATAAGTAACCACGCAAAATATAATGCGAAAAGGTAGCCAAGTTACATTGCATTTATAAGTAATTCTTCAAGGGAATGCTATCAATTATAAAAGTAGCCTACCAGTACCTAATACATTGCTAATAATAGGTAACATGAAGACCTAAAAACTAAACATAATCACATTATGCAAAATAAAAAAAAACCATACTTTTTATGAGTGGATTTCTTTACATAATGTATTGTTATTTTAAATATATATAAGGGTGCGGCAAAACATCCTCTCTAATGTAAAGTTGAAATAAAAAAGAGATGGATCAAAATAAGGATACTTTATTAATATGAATGGTATCTTAATAGTGGGAATTTTCCATTTTTTGAATAACATGTCTCTCAAGTGGTGTCCTTCATTATCAATGCATTGTTGAATGTAACTTCGGAAATTATCCATCACTCTAAGTTAGCATTTCTTGAGGAATAAGACCAATTCCTTCCCGTATTGCATTTCTTAGGTCTGGCAAGGTCCTCGGCCAATGTTTGAACACCTCAGCCTTAAGATGCCCCCATAGAAAAAAATCGCAGGGTTCAAGGTCCGGTGATCATGCTTCATCACTAAAAAGAACCACAGCATCTTCAGCATCTGCATTATACATTTTCACTTATCGGGATGCGTGAATCATCAAAATTTCCGATATTACAGTGGACAGAACCCTCTTGAACTTCATGAAAAACCTCTACATAACGACCGTGTTACTGTATGGTGCGCGGTTGGGATACTTGGTCCTTACTTTTTTGAAGAGGATGGTGCTACTGTGACAGTAAACTCTCAGCGGTACACTTTTATGATCAACAATTTTTTGGCACCAAGACTCAATGTGCTGCAGATTGGCCAGGTATGGTTTCAGCAGGACGGAGCCATCTCTCACATAGCTCAGATTTCCCTCCAAGTCCTGAGACAGATGTTTCCTGGACGCATAATTTCTTCACGTGGCGACGTCCCCGTCCAGCACGATCACCGGACCTTGCACCCTGCGATTTTTTTCTATGGGGGCATCTTAAGGCTGAGGTGTTCAAACATCGGCCGAGGACTTTGCCAGACCTAAGAAATGCAATACAAGAAAAATTTGGTCTTATTCCTCAAGAAATGCTAGTTAGAGTGATGCAGAATTTCCGAAGTCGCATTCAACAATTCATTGATAGTGAAGGACACCACTTGAGAGACACGTTATTCAAAAAATGAAAAATTCCCAGTGTTAGGATACCATTCATATTAATAAAGTTTCCTTATTTTGATCCATCTGTTTTTTTTATTTCAACTTTAAATTAGGGAGGATGTTTTGCAGCACCCTATATATCATTGCTTGCGGAGTGATAGTACGTAATTTTATGCACATATGTAATATCAATAAGATGACATTCCTTGCTTTTTTAATAATATATATCCGGAAAAATATAAAATGGTTATTTGTATGTGAACTATATGCATTTATTAACCCCAGTGAAAAATAATACACTAGGAATATCTGCAAAAACAAAACAACAACAAAAATGGCTGTGCAAATGACAACATAAACCACTCACAAATATAAAGTAATTTTAAATAAGCATTTCAATCCAATTTGAAAAGACGACAACATACCTCTTGATGGTACAGCATCATGTTTCAAAATTCTATTGCCTTTACTTTTCCAAAAATCTGTGTCCTTAAAATGAGCCGAACACAATTTTACGTGAGGTGAAGGCACAAATTTATCTCTTTTAATAGCAACAAGCCACTTAGAAAGTAGCTCGGGCTTCGTCAAAGGGAACCTGTAAAGACAGATTGTTGCCTAATTATAAACTTTTTCAACTACGGTATCTAAGATAGGCATATACATATGTTACAGTTTCAATGTAGCTTCCAGAATTCAATTTCATTATTTTAAAGCTTGTGTACTTACTTGTGAAAAGAAATTCCTGACCCTCTAAGCCACGTGTTCTTGCAGTTATGCGCCGCACAGGAAACCACCATTTTACACTATTTACAAAGCATATAACTTCATATCAACTATAATAATATTTACAAGACATAAAATTTCATACTATTATCACAACAATTTACATCACTTTCACAGTGTTCACAAAAAAACACCCAAGACAAAACACAGCACAAGCAGGCCACTACCGTGTTTACCGAGTGTTTCTACCAGTACACAGTGGGACGGATTGCAATTCTAGCCGGAACAAAATCAATTTTCACATGTTCTCATTTTTATGCGTGTCCTATCTCAAGTTGTTCCTAATGAATCACAGAATGCTTATCTATGAGAAAGAAGCTTTCACACTAAACATACGCACGTCACACAATGATGTTGACGAGGATTCCCCCCGTAACCAGTTTTGTTGCTCAGCCACACTGAAATAGTGTAAGAAGCAAGCTTGTTTTCTGTGATCTGGGAGTGAAACATTTCGTGATTCTGAAATGGAAAATGAAGAACAACGTTGGTAGATAATTATTATATAAATTTTATGTTCATAATAACTTTGAATTTTTAGAAACGGCATGTTAACTGAACAGCGGGAAATGCGATTTTTTTAAACTATTTCTCAAAGTAAACGTTGACTTATAATAGGAGGGTCACACAGAGTCACATTTATTTTTATGTCAGAATGTAGGTTTAAGTGTGCACTTTAAGACTAACCTAGTTACATGTGCTCCTACTGACAGCTCTGCATGTGGTTAATTTTATTCAGACTCGGAACCGCTACCGGTGATTTTGCGCCGTGATCTATTTCCAATACTTGCCAATAAAAGTGTCGACTTGGATGAACTATATAAATATGTTTTGAACAAATTATGTATTGAAACATGTGATTCTAATAGTGAGAAGTGCATTCGTAATATTTTGAAAAATATTCGAAGTAATTTTAACAGACAATGGATGCAGTGTCACTGGAAAAAGGATTATTTTCTAAAAAACATTGTTCTTAGCAGGTCAGAGGCAACAACAAAGATATTTTTGAAGCTAGAACACAGGGGCTTATTTCTATATTTCGCTCTAAATTAGATCTTCTTATTGCCAAACCGAAATCTGGTGGCCCTGGGACATCAAATGATGGCAATATAGCACGTTGGTTTTTTTGAAAACCCACAAATTACAGCCAATATTACGGGCATTAGTAAGACTTCATTCACAGATTTTCCGTAATTTTATGCATCATTTCATGTGGATATTCAATATACAGTATATTGAGGCGTTTGAGAAGTACATCAGTATGATACAGCCCATTTATGTAAAATAGTTATATCCATGGTACTACATGCCATCCAGCGTGCATAAAATACTTATACATGTAGGAAAAATTGCAGAAACTGCATTACTTTCTTTTGGGATGTTATCTGAAGATGCTCAAAAGGCAAGACACAAACATTGACAAAAGTACAGGTTAGACCACGCTAGGAAGTGTCCTCGTGAGAGAAACTTAGATGTCCTACATGTTGTTAGTATCTTCTGATGCCATCATATCCCAGATCAATCGACATCCAAATACAAGAAATGTAATTTGAGGTAATTAAAGTACTACAAGTACCACCTGCGAGTGCCAACAACAGCACTGCTCGACTGCAACCTCAAGATGAGGACGACAGTAGCGCTAGCGGATGCGACACTTCTGGAGATACAACAGACGCTTCAGATTTTTAAACATTAGTCATAAAATTTACTACATATATTACTTTTCTCTTCATAGTAGTCTGTAAAATAATTTCTATTTACTTTAATTTTTTATTTGCATTAATTGCATGCAATTTCTATTACCGTACGATTCCTTTTTAGTAAATAGGCATTCTATACTAAAATAATAATTCTCATACAAATATTTCATCAAATGTCATAATAATTTACCTTCATTTTGCTATTTTCAACGATTCGAAAGGAATTTATCAATATTAGATTTTGTTCCGGCTAGAATCGCAATCCGTCCCACTGTGCAGTAGTAGGGCGGCGAAAACATGCGCAAACTGGTTTCAATTTTGAACAGGACATCAGCGCTCCGTGTGAGTCTAGTATACTATATAACGTCTTTGATCACTCACGTCTTGGGGCTCCTCAAATTTAAAATTCACCGTCTGCCACTGAGTTGTAAAACATGAGGTAATAGTGAAACAGATATTATCGGAAATGTAATGAAACCAGAACGATGGTTATATTCGAGTCTGATGTTTGTGTTGACTTATATACGTTAGAGGTAAAACCTGCAACTTACCTCTCCCACAACTGTAATCCCACGAAACAAAAAAATATGGAATTCCACACCGAAAGTGTAAACTTTATTGCCTATGCCTGGACTTTCAGGAACGAAAGAGATCAATTATGCCGTGAATGTATTGACAAAATAGATCTCACTGCTCCAGAGATGCGCTGTCGTGTTGTGTTAGCCACAAAGCTTTAATGAGAGACCATAAAAATAGATGTATGATTTGAGGCTTTCTCGGCGTTGGTTCGCTAATATGTTTTCGCGGGATATCAGCCGAGTTAAGATTTTGGAATGCTCCAAGCTTTCGACTGCTATCTCTGCAGCCATCTTCAGGGAAGTGATGTCCGAACAGTCGAAAAAAATCGAAGGAGAATTTGGAGGAAAAATTTAAAAGGTACGCAAAACGCGTCCTTGCAAGGGGTTGGGGGCTGTACAAAACTAAATATGTGAGCTCCAAGCCTGTTGGCCACTAGTCTCACTCCGGGTTACGCTGCTCCTCTGAAGGAGCTCTAGAAAATTTTGAAGGGGAAGCCGAAATTGGACGTAACCTCTTAGGTAACACATACGCGAGGGGACTGAGATTTGATCAAGTGATCACGGAACGGGGCGAGGAGGATTGGCTGGTGTTTGCCGTTAGGATGGCAAGACGCCGTCATCTGTTGTTCGATGACAAAGCATGTGAAGGCCGTCGGAAGAAGCGCCGTGATATCTAAATCTGCAATTTGAGAGGTCCTTGTCCTTTCAATTTGCGACTAATTGAGTGACCTCGTATATTTAATAGACTATTTATAGTATCTGAACTAGGGCATACATCGTTTATAATAAGGGGGGAATATATATGGGAAAGGGCATATAGGTCCGTGGCCCATTTCTTATAGGGCTCATCCCGACATTTGTCTTACGCCTGAGGAAAACCACGGAATACCTTAGGCGAGATGAGCTGTCTCATGTATAAGAGACTAGCCAATTTGGCTATTATGTTGGAGGTGATTGTTGTCATGAGCCTTGTTGAATCGTCTCAATTTTGAGACAAGCCATTTGGCTATATGATGACTCAATTACGAAGAGGGGGGAGAGATGTAATTAGTTAATTAATTTAAAGTAATTAGGGAGATTAATGGAGATATGAGTGCAGGTCCGTGGCCCATTTCTTTTAGGGCTCATCCCGACATTTGTCTTAGTAGTATAGCTAATGGACCTGTCTGGTGTCTACGCCGTAACCTAGGATCATACTGGCCGAGGCCAGATATGAGCGGGTTGGGGTTAGCACGAGCTTCCGCATACAGGTTCCTAGCCAGTCGAGCAATGAACTCGTCTATGGTTGGCAACTCTAGTTCATCATGGAACTTTCTTCTCGAGGCGACTCGGGGGAGATGGGTAATGAGTCGAATCACCTGGTTTTGGACAACTTGGAGTTTACGGAGATGGGACACTGCCGCAAACCGGCCTTGGACCAACTTAGGCCCTCTTACAATCAAGGTCATGAAGATCACGGACCGAGGACGGCAACCGATTCCAACCGGCGGTACAGGGCTCGCCGCCCGCCAAACTTCACACAGGAATCCCGGGAGGGGCGGAGCTTACGAGAGATGACAATTTCCGGATTGGCCGATTTGCCAACCAATCCCGTTTCACCTGAGACAGCCTAACATCTATATTACCTTTCGACTTTCTGTTCGGACATCACTTCCCTGAAGATGGCTGCAGAGATAGCAGTCGAAAGCTTGGAGCATTCCAAAATCTTAACCCGGCTGATATCCCGCGAAAACATATTAGCATAAAAATAGAGTTAAATCTAGCACACATACTCAATACGCCCTACTTTTCAGAATTTAGAATGCGAAACACTTTAATATAGCTAAAATAATAGTTACCGACATTTGTCTTACGCCTGAGGTACATGAAAAATGAAAAGAATACCCAAATTTATTTACAAATGCAGTCAAATTTAAATCCTCTGTACCCGACTGGAGCAAAGGGCCGCAACTTCTCTTTCTTCAGGCTATATCATATCCAGTTCCATTTTCTGTGCGTTACATACGGGAATACTAGTTCCTCTTGCGTTTTCTGTAGGTCTTAATTGCTGATGGTCTCCGTCCATAAATATGAAGAAATCTATGGAGACAGTGATTAATGTAACTAATACTTTGCTGATTTCCAGTAAATTTTTTTTTAGTGATATTGTAGTAATTTCATTTATTGTAATCTTCATTTCAACTTTTCCGTTCATGAATTATAGGCCTATTATTTATTTTAGTAGTTTAACCATATTAACTATGCAAATTATAAAGTAATTAGGTACGTAAAAGAAGAGCAAGGCTATGATCGTTATAGTTAATAGATTTGATAGATGTAGGCTATGTCCTATAAGAAGTTATGAATATACATCACATGGATTTCATCTGAATGATAGAGGCAAGGAGCACCTATTGCTAGCACTAGAGGTAGCCATATAAGCGGAGTTGTAATATTCCTGTGTTAGTTAATGCTAGGGCTCCTCCTTATTTATTTAGTTTAAACCTCCCTCCAGTAAGCCTACGGTGTTTAAAACAAGTTCAAATAAATTATTAATATTCTGATGTTCTAGTAACGAATATTCTAAACACAGTATCTTCACTATTTTTCATCAAAATATTAGAGGACAGATTAATAGCGGCAGTTCGTGCAATCTATGACATTACATCTCCAACTCTGTTGTCGCTAAATACAGCTGTGAGGCTTTTCGAAGCGAAAGTGTGTCCTACACTCATGTATGGGCTAGAGCTTATATGGGAACATCTAACCTTAAGCGAAATGAGTCCAATGGAGGGTCTCAAGGCCAGGTTCCTGAAGAGGATAATGGGGGTTTCAAAATTTGCACCATCGAGATTGACCTACATACTATCCCGAGAGACATATCTAGTGGAGGATCTGAGGATCAACCTACAGCTGCTATCTGCAGAGTGCTACAAGAATCTGTTAGAAGAGTTGCGGAGGAAGAAGGATGAAGTATGGGAGGAGTTTTACACTACTGAGGCAATGATGCGAAGTGAGTGGACTGAGACAAACTTTCACATGAGACACTTGGTAACAGGACTAGCTGTCCATGGTTTCCATTTCAATGTGTGTGACAACAAGTTTTCATGACCCAAGGGATACATGTGTGTGTAAACTGTGTGCTTGACCGTGCGACAGATACCATATCACAAGATGTCCAGCAAGAAAAAGCTCCATCAGTGAACTTGCAAATGCCATATAACTCAATGCACATTGTGCACAATTTATTGCTATTATTAAAACAAAACAAAAACTGATGAATTGATAATTTCTTTAGCATCTCAAACTCACCAACCTCAGATGTGTATAACTAAACATCATATGAAACAACAGGAAATATTACAACTATTTTACAAGGATATTTATTAGGTTTTCATTTATGTAGACATGTCTTCCAAAAAGGGGGTTTTTATTTTTATCAGAGAGGATCCATTATTTAGTATTATTGACATAATATCTGATTTCTGTCTTGAACATAGGCCTATTGAAATCTGTGGAATACAAGTTGATTATGGGATAGAAAATTTCATTATCTTATGTGTTTATAGGGTGTCAATGAGAGATTGTAAAACCTTTATAACTAGGCCTGTACCTGTTTCTTTTAAAGATGGGACATGACAGAAGCATTGCGATCGGAAAAACAACTGAATGTCACATAGCGTGGTAGACCTGTTGCTATGGTAACAAAGGTTGAGTTGCCAAACTTACCGTTCCCACGTGGCGAGTGCTTAATAGCTCTCTTGTGACACTTACTGTGCACACAATGTTAGCATTGGCACATTTCGTCTTTGATTCTCTGTCGACTCTTGTATTGTCAATGAATGTTTTAAAGTCTGCCAACTTACGTCTTCCATCAGCTGGCAGCGTGGTAGTCCATAGTGGCAACATTGCACTGTAGTTCTAAGTTCGGCCGCTTAACTGTCATGTCCCATCTTAAAAAAAAAAAACGAGTAACTTAGATTCATTACCGGTATCGAAAAACTTTACAAACCACATACCGAATTGGTAATCTATGGTGACATAAACATAGATTGTCTATAAGAAAGATTACCTTATTTCTTGAAACTTATAATCTTAATCACACAGTAAGTTTCCCAACCAGAATACAGCCATTGATAATATATTTATAGATAAAAGTAGATTTAATTCCTATTCAATAGTACCTTTAATCACGATGCACAAATTCTCAATGTTTTCAATGTGACTGAAAAATTCCAAAGTTTTAATTACAAAACAACAATAATAAATGGTGAATCTCTTCATCATTTAAATGCATGTCTACAAAATGAATCTTGGAAAAATGTATGTAGTACCGATATCATTGATATTAATACTAAATTTAATGCATTTTTCACTACATTTACGAATTATTTCCATTAATGTTTTCGAGTGAAGGTTGTGAAATAATGTAAAAGTAAATGAAACATGCAGACATATAAGGTACGGTAATTAAAATATCATGTACTACAGAAAGGAATCTATATTTAATGAGTAGGAATAGTGATGATCCTCATGTTCTTAACTACAGTACCGGTACTATAAGAATTATTGTAAAACTTTGTCAAAAGTTATAAAAGATGCAAAGATGAATGAAATAATACAAAATTCACATACTGGTAATAAGATCAAAACAATTTGGGATATTATTGAAAAATATGAAATTAATCGATATTCAAAGAATTAAAATATTACTTGCAATAAAATCAATGAATGTAAAATAGATAACCCAAAATCAACTTCTACCCATTATAAATATTATTGAGACCTTAAACATTCAAGATTGTGCATAAGATGCTGCAATTGGTTACTTCACTTGTGAAAAATTCACAATTTGCTATGATATATTGTTGACACCCTTCATTTAAATTATCTTCATCTCTGTAATATCTGCTGCACACACTCTTCAGTATCGTTTCTTCCTTTGCTGAATCTCATTGTGATGTGATTTAATAACATTATTTGTCTTATGATAGAAATGATACTTTCGTGCCATCTTTGTTTACTATTCCACAAGGATAGGAGGTGGATTCGAGCAGAGGTTCACTTGCGTTCACTGTCTTCTAATTATTCTACTATGTTACATTATCAGGATTTTGACACCACTATCATAGAACGATAGAACTCAATCAAATCAGACTCCTGTATCATGAGGAGCATAGGGGATACACAAAGTGCCTCCATCGGACCCTATTTGTAGCCAACTTCTTCACTTCGCTCCATGTTTTCCCCTCCCTAGCAATTTCCTCCAAAACCGTTCTCTTCGATGTATTTTTCGGCCTTCCTCTTGTTCTACTACCCTGGGGGTTACAATCCAAAGCCATTCTTTCTACTGCTCCATCTTCTTTTCTGATTGTGTGCCCTATCCAATTCCACTTTCGTCTTTTCATTTCTATTGTTTTTTTTTTCTGATTTGTTACGACAGAACTACCAACAACGAATTTCATTTCATTTATTATATTCCATAGATCTTATATTAACAATAAAGATTTAAAAGTGGAACAAATCAACATTTTACAAGATTAAAATTACAATTATAATTTTTACAAATTTTATACAATTTTTATACAACTTTTACAATATTTTACAATTTTGCAATTTTCTACAACTTTCTTACAATTTTCTACAACTTTTCACAATATTTTGTCGAGATATAGTGCGATGAATTGAGGCCCGAGGATTCACCAAAATATTACCTGGCATTTGCCTTATAGTTCGGGAAAACTCGGAAAAACCCAACCAAGTAATCAGACCAAAGGGGGTGAAATGAAGTGATGACGAGGACTCGCCATAGACCATCCAGCATCAGTCCCACGGTTGGGAAAAACCGCGGAAGAAACCAATCAATGAGAGCAAACGAGGGATCCAACCCAAGCCCGAGCGCAGCTCCGGATCAGCAGGCCAGCGAGTCTGCCAACTGAGCTACATCGATGGCTCTACTAAAACTATGCAGTACATAGTCAATCAGATTATTAAAATTACAAACACAAACGATTATTCATCAATTGAGCTACAAAATATAATACACAGCAAGTAAGTTAATTCAATTTAAAGACATAAACAATTTAATCAAAAAACCACAATTCAAGCCACACAGAGTTTGTGTGCACTCAAAGTTGGCTTTCAGGCGTCTTGTCAGCCCACTTGAGGTATGTGGATATAAAGGGAAAAGTTGAGATGGTATCGGGTATAGTTCCTGGGTAGCTCAGTCGACAGAGAGTTGGTGTGCTAAGCCAAACATCCCGGGATTGATACCTGGCCCCAGAATAATTTTTCCCTTGAAAGTATTCAGATCTTGCTATGTTCGCAGAAACATTGCTATGACTTTGTATCTGCTCTTCACATGCAACAAATTTATCATCCCATTCCTAAACCCTCCCCCTGCTCCTGCTGCAACCTGTGAACCAGATAGATTAGTAGGTGTTATATCATGTTTGTCCCCTGAACCCTCGTCTGTTACGTCTTCAGTGGCATTTGTAGGCTGCATTATAGTGATATGTCTGTATTTGAGATTAAATTTCGCTCGTAGCATAATTTTCAAACGTAGATAGCATTTCATGCACGGAAAATGCACTATAATTTGAAAAAAGCGAAACAATTTCAAAATATATGGGAATATGCCTACTATCCTTCTAAAAGGACACATAATTTTTCGTCATTGTAATGTCGCAATGAATAGATATTTCGAACGCATTGTGGTTTCACGTTATATTTATGTTTATTAGGAGTCATTTGATCTACAAAAATTTTTTAAATAATTTCGTACTGTAATAATATTTAAATTTCATATCTGATTTGCGTCTCGGATGCCATAGCTGAAATAAACGAACAACTCTCACGTGCACATCTCAAACTCAACGGTGACCACAACTCTAGTTACCAGTATTACCACACCTAGCAAGCCTCTAGTTAAGACCAATAATAGTGATACCTGTGAAAAAGCAAATGCGTCATCTGTGGAGAGGGTAATTTGAAACATTGATCACTGTCCTTTTAATAGGACAGTAGGCATATCTGGGTTAAGACTGTAAGTTTGAAACATTAAGTACGAGGGGGATCCAGGAAATAACGACCGTTCGCGCATACCCGCCGCGCAGCTGACTCCCCTTCCTTGTTTGAAGGTCAACTGGCTTCCTTAACATATGTTCTCATAATGTTGTGAGTACTGGTTGCAACAAGTCGCCATTGTGCATTTTGTGTTACTTCAAAATGAACGACGTGATTGATAATCCCGCCGACTGTGAGGTGAGGAGTGTGATTCGATTTTTGAATGCCCGACATTTGAAACCTGCAGAAATTTACCGGCAATTGAAAGAAGTGTATGGTGATACTGTAATGAATGAAAGAAATGTGAGAAAATGGTGCGAAATGTTCAACAATGGGCGAACAAATGTCCACGATGAAACTCGACCCGGACGCCCATCACTCATCACAGAAGATCTGAAGACTAAAGTGAACGACAGAATCTTGCAAGACAGGCGCACATCACTCGACGAATTGCACATTGCCTTTCCTGACATTTCTCGTTCTTTGCTTGGTGAAATTGTGTCGCAACATCTTGGCTAGCACAAAATCTGTGCCCGCCCGCACACTGCTGCTTCAACTCGAGAATTGCTGGACCAATTCGGTTGGGAAATCTTTGATCATCCGCCCTATAGTCCAGACCTTGCTCCTAGCGATTTTCACCTTTTCACTAAGCTGAAAGACTTTTTGGGTGGTACGCGTTTTGGAAGTGATGAGTTGAAGAAGACAGTGAACACCTGGCTTAATGAACTGGCGGCAGAGGAGTATAACACGGGAATTCTAAAGCTAGTGAACGGATACGACAAATGTTTAAATGTAGGTGGTGATTATGTAGAGAAGAAAGGAAGCTTCAGTTATGTAACAGACTTTGTTTTTTCAAATAAATATATTTTTTTTAATTATTACAACAAAACGGTCGTTATTTCCTGGATCCCCCTCGTACATCAAAATATAATAATTTCTACTTACAATATATTGTTGGCCTGATGTCTCTACCTATTGATGACGAAACTTCCTCTCCTGATGCCATGGTTAATGCCTTATCTCGAAGTCCGGCCTCCTGGCTGCTGACTTCATCAAGTGGACCTTCCGTCGGGAATCTGACTGACTGACTCTCGAGACGCTACGATCCTTAGTTTATTGTGTACTGTCGAATGCCACACCCAAACATCGGCGTGGAGGGAAGAGGAAATGAGGGAATGACTTATGCCAGTTTTACGCGGAACAGTCTTTTGAACTTCGTGGACAACAGTATACAAATCAATGCTTACGGTCATGTTTAAGGAAATAAACGTCTTAAGGGTTACAAGCAGGACTCAATCACGCCGCTATGACGTGTATTAACGTCTTTATTTTAGCCTATTAGATTCGAATAACGTGTCCTGACGTCACTTGCGATCACGCGTCTCCTCGCGTAAAAACAAGAACTTTTCCATGCTATACCGCTTACGCGGGGTTTCTCACGGCGGAACAGTGGTACAGCACTGTGCGCGATTCTTCTCACAGTGTTTCAAGTTGCCTTCCTGCCATCTCTGATAATGGCCTTCAAAGCAACTTGTCGCTCTAGGTGCGAGGAACAACTGATGGGCTATGTAGACCACAGCTGAGTACAATAGAATTAAATAAATGAAAATGATTCTTTCCAAATTATATTCTACTGTATAACTGATCAAAAGGGAACGGATTTATATGGACTAAAAATATATGAAATATGTAAATATATATGTAGTTATTTTTACCAAAATATGGAATTAAATATGGATTTTTACCAAAATATGGAATTAAATATGGACTTAAAATTATAAAAAAATGACTATGCACGTTAAATATTGGTACATTTTAATCAAACTAAACAAAAAATATAATGGACGTACCTTATCTTCCAATGTAGTTTCAACAAAACACAATTTTTATTGTCTGTTACCATAACAATAGGTTACAAACATTTCTTTCAAGTGCTGAAAAGTGAATCTTCTTCTATTGTCTCTGAGGATAGATTTATACTGACTAAAAGAGCGTTCGACGTCACAAGAAGTAACTGGTACATAATTCAATTTCACAATGTCTGCTGGGGATAAGTCCAAGTTAATCTTCACTGTTGATTCACCACTCATCACAGCAACAACCTTTTGTAGTTCTTCATATCCAGGGTTTTTTGAAAGTACAGTGTCCACCTTAGCTCTTACTGCATCTGCAACTTTACCTCTACCACGATTCAGTTGTTCCACAGTACTATTTATAATTTCAAAACTTTCAGATAGTGAAAGGTGCCTATTTTGGAGACTTTTGAGCGTTTTTATGATGCATGAAAATGTATGCTGAATGTGAGCTAAGTCATTCTTCACACTTATGTCACAGGTAACTGTTTTCGCAGTATCAATTGAGACTGCATCTTCAGAGTCCAATGCAAGGAGAACATTGTTAATAGAGTCTATATGTTCGGCATAATATTCAACTGCTTCTAGCCATGTACCCCATCTAGTTAAAATTGGCTTTGGTGGCAATGGAATTTCAGGGTACATTTCTTTCAACACGTTAACTCTACTGGGAGCTTTGAGAAATACTTTTTTCACTGATGAAATCAACAAATCTACTTTAGGGAAATTGTCTCTGACCACTTCTGCCACACGATGAAATGCATGCGCCACACAAGTAAAATGAGTCAATTTAGGATATACAACAGATAATGCTTGTCCAGCTTTGACCATATAAGGGGCAGCATCGCTAATAAAGAATAACACATTATCGTACATAATACCCTTTGGCCACAGGATACCCATAGCTTCGTTGAACAGTTTAACTATAGTTTTGTTATTGCACTTTTCTAGAACATCACAATGTAAAAGAATTCGTTCAGAATATTGTTCACTTAACAAACCGATAACTACATTACCAACAAGTCTACCTTCTTTGTCGGGAGTCTCATCAATGGAAACCCAAATTGAACTATCTTTAATTTCATCTCTTATCTTCTGTATTGTCTCATCGTAGATGGATGGAGCATACGTCTTCCTAAGTGTTGACTCATCCGGGATTGTATGTTGAGTATATTTTTCAAGGAATTCCCTGAAGACCTTATTCTTTAGTTTGTAGAGAGGAATATCAGCAGAGATGAGAGAACGGCACAGGTCGATGTTAAACTCAGATCTTACATTCGATGTTGTTGGTTGTGTTAAAAACAATTGTCTCTGCTTGGAATTTAGTTGTTTGTTGGCCTGATGTTTACTAGTTGTAATGTGTTGTTGCACCAGGAACTTTTGTGTAGATGATACTGCACACTGACACAAATTACAAAATAATATTTTATTGTCAGTTGATAAACCATCTTCTTTAAATTCTGAAATGTAACTTGTTAGTTTTGATTTTAAATTGACTGAATGACGTACTTTTGGCATATTTACCGTCTTTATAGTATGATTTACAAAACTGAACCTATGTGTACTCTGACTGGCATTTAACTGTTGAGCTGAACAACTGAAGTCTGTTAAAAATTTTAAATTAAATTAATACAGTTTTGTAACTTACTTTCCCATTGTTGATAGGACTGCTAATTTTCAAATAACTCTGATGTTAAAGGGATTACTGAACATGTGTTTAAATCTCTATTGTTGAAATGTATTTTTAAAAGTTAATGGAATTTTGTTTTGTTTTATTGTTAAACCTAATATAATATGGACTGTTTTATATGAAATATGGAAAATATATGGAAATTAACGAAAATATGTACTAAACTCTAAAATATGGAAAAATATGGAAAATAAAAGTAGGATTTTTCAACCCTACACATTGTGAAACATAAAGATAATGCAAAATATAAATTATATTAGCTTTATAAGTAAATATGTATTTACATATAAATCCTTTCCCTGCTGATCAATAATCAAAATAATTTACCATGTTTTTAAGAGGCGATACCAGTTTCGGGGCACAAAAATACTTTATGATAGCACAGCCCAATTGTATAAAACTCCCTGACTAATGATCAACTTTGATCGAAGATCGGAAAGTGAACCGAGTTCAGACACTTCTTCTATTGTATAAAACTTTTTTGCGATCAAATTACAGAGGTGTGAAAATTATTAGAATAATCTTAATTTTAAAGGTTCCTTTTTTAATAGTTCCTTCACAAATATTCATTGAATTGATGAATATCGGTATATAATATTACTATACTGATGTAGGATATATTTACTACTAACAATGCCAGAAAGCATTGTTGTGCATTGATATTTTTCTTATTTTACAATTGTTATGGGAATTTAGAAATTATTATATTATGTTGGCGGAATTGGAAACATAAAAAAATAATTAAGAAACGCTTTAAACAAATTGTTATTTGCGTTTACATTGTTGTGAAGGTTCAAATGAACGTATACATCTGTTTTGTGCATATAATTATTTATGTTTCCAATTCCGCCAACATAATATAATAATTTCTGAATTCCCATAACAATTGTAAAATAAGAAAAATACCAATGTACAACAATGTTTTCCGGCATTGTTAGTAGTAAATAGAGCCTACATCAGTATAGACATGTATACCAATATTCATCAATTCAATGAATATTTGTGAAGGAACTATTAAAGAACCTTTAAGATTAAGATTATTCTAATAATTTTCACACCTCTGTACCTTGGTTCAAATGCAATCTAAGTTCACGTGAAAAGGATTTGGCAACATCGCATAAACAGGTGAAGTATGTGATGCACGGGCGAAGTTGTGCAGGTTTGTTCAGTGTTGCCAATTTAGCGACTTTGACTCTTTTTCAACGACAATTTCTTTTAACTGTTATATGGCTTAAATGGGGATTTATCGACCTCTTTAGCACCCCATAGTGACAAAATTTAATCTTTCTTTGTTGATAATGAAAAATCTAACGACTTTCCAATTACTTTTTGGCGACTTTCCGTACACTCTGTTGGAGACACTGGTTTGTTTTGTGCATTGTAAATAATGGCGGGTAATAAGAAGAAGGTTGACCGTTCTCCAAATTGTTATGTTATGGTGTTTGATACTGCTAAACACAATAAACCTTTATAAAACGACAATTTTCGTTTAGTAATACATCTAATTGAAAATTTATGAATGTACGTATCATATCCATTAATAATTAATGGTTTTTATAAATATAATATAATTATAGATTATGTCATTTGATACTGCTGAACACGATAATGCCTCATAAAAATATAAGAATATTTGTGTATTATGGCAAGAAATTGTGTATGTATGTATGTATGTATGTATGTATGTATGTATGTATGTATGTATGTATGTATGTATATATATATATATATATATATATATATATATATATATATATATATATAATTGTACCTACCATGTCTATTAATATGAATAATAATGGTTATTCTTTTTGCACAATCTGTCACTCGTATATTTCAAACAGAAAAGAAATAACTGAACTTGAATCATCTAACTTAATCGGAGAAATTTCTTCAGTCAAATTTGACTTTAGTTTAAGACAAATTAATCTCAGATTAGATTTTATACAACACAAAATTCCAAGGTCAGCTAGAACGAGGATCAATTTAACCTCTGATCTAAGATTGAATGGTTTATACAATCGGCCCTAAATATATTATGCTATCATGTATAACTTTTCTGTACAATAAGCACATATTGACCACTGCTCCTTTCAAGCAAAATCCTAAAACAGACCATGATGTTGGTCGAACAAATCTACGTCACCCACACTCTTGTTGTATTTGTGGGTAAGAGATGTCAGCATCCATTATGTTCGTCGCTATCGTAACTTGATTGTTGTCCTGCCATCTAACCAGAGTAATATTTTTATTTGAAGACTGTAACGCATGTAGGCTATGGTTCTTGTTTCTTTGCTAAATCCTTCAAGGATGTTTTCTGAGTTCTGTCTTCTCTAATTGCACCAATGACTCATATACAGTGACTTGACATTGAAATCAGTAAGTCTATTAAATTGAAGAAATTGTCTATGTAAATACAGCTATGTGGCGGCATAAAATTGACACACTTTTTTCTATTACTCACGAATCGATTGCTTTTCCCTATATGTAGATGCCTTTCCCAGTATATAGCGAAAAATTTTACCAGGTAAACTTCAGGTGTGGAAAGACACCAAAATTTATAACTAAATGTGATGGGTTCCTCTCTAATGGAATGTTTCATTGTATTATGGCCAGAATACGGCTTCTTTGCCTTATCTAAAGAATATAACAATCCTAACAGCTGTATAATTTTTTTAACTTGTTAGCAAGTAGACTTATGAATCGCTTCTGTTTATAAATTTTGTCAGTTTTACCAATGAGGGAATTGTTGTTGAAATGCAGATACCTATGATTCTGCTCAAATCTGTTTCTTGGCATCGAATTCTTATTATTGTGATGTACCGAAGTACATATGATATTTCCGCCCAGAAATTTTGCATTACCTATGATGAAGTATGGGTAGAGTGAAGAATTTATTTTTTTGGGGTTATTTTACGACGCTGTATCAACATCTAGGTTATTTAGCGTCTGAATGAGATGAAGGTGATAATGCCGGAGAAAATGAATCCAGGGTCCTGCACCGAAAGTTACCCAGCATTTGCTCATATTGGGTTGAGGGAAAACCCCAGAAAAAACCTCAACCAGGTAACTTGCCCCGACCAGGATTCGAACCCAGGCTACCTGGTTTCACGGCCAGACGCGCTGACTGTTACTCCACAGGTGTGGACTAGAGTGGAGAAAAATTCTCTTTGGTACTGGAACTCGAACCCGGGTTTTCAACTTTATATGCTGGAGCTTTCTACGCTCTACTCATCCTTCATCAATGGCAATGCAGAATTCATGTACAGAGATATCACATGTATTTCGGTACATCACAATAATATGATATGCGTAAATAATCACTTTGTGATATCAGACAGCGCTCATTCCGTCCGATCCCAGCCACTTAGTCACTTGTAATGCGTGCACCTCTGGACATTAGTGTGTTGGACATTATGCCATGTCACACATTTGTGAGACAGTGCATGAGGGTTGCCACTTAAGGAAAACAATGAGGTGGAACTTAAACTGAGAAGATTCAATCAGGCATCGGAACTGGAATCCGGTTTGGCTTAGTGGATAAAGCGCCAACACGCAGAGCTGAAAACCCGGGTTCGAGTCCCAGTGCCGGAGAGAATTTTTCTCTGCTTCACCCATCCTTTATCATATCGAATTGGTTATTAGGAAATTGTTTTGTGTAGTTCCCAATACATCCTTCGATTCGAAATTTTGACATACCGATAGCCCAAAAGCTGTACTATTGCAAAATATGCATATAGTTCATCAATACATAACTGAACATTAGTACAACCTACAGAAAATGCAGATTTCGTAGTTTCTTTACAAATGTGTATCGTTATATCTACGTCAAACATAATTTTGAATAATGCAATTGGTTTAGTCTCATTTAGTTTGATATGAGCGCATAATTTCAGAACAACTTTTATAGAAGTCAAACACCCGTAATTTGATATTATCTTCTTTGGCGTTACTTATGCCTCTAACCATTCAATTTCGTGAACCACTTTCAATCTTTTACTTTTACTGACAACTTTCTCTCCTCACGGAACTGAATGCAATGAGTAGCTATCGGAACAGAATCTAATGTTGTATTCGTAATTATGACAGAAATATCATTATAAGTACGCTTTGAAGATGATGGCTCTAGTCCTGTACTTACCTTGCTGAGTAGAATACCTCTTCTCAAGTCCGTGATCTGCGTCATCATGGTCACTGTCCAAATCATCTTTCGGTGGAATGACAACTATCACTGCTTCACTACTCGTCTATATTTATAGAAATTTCGCCGTTATCTTTATCATTCATTTCATTAAGCCATTTCAATACATGTTCCGTACCTGAACTGCAAACAATCATCATGTTACGTAAGATCACACTACTGACCAGAGTATGACGTATCATACCTTAAAATTTATACAACACATTTGGGCATAAAATTTAATGACAAGGAACAGCAGATAAAATGTTTTTTTACACATAAAACAACCAGTTGATACTAAAATTTAAAAATTTGTGTAAGTAATATGAAAGAAATAGACATTTTTATAGCTTACCCCAGGCATGTCAATTGATGCCCACAGGAGCAAGCGCGCGCTTTAGAGCCCAGGAGAGCCTGAGTGCTTTACAGCGGAAAGGAAAGAGACAGACGAAAGAAGTGGTATATGCCGCTTCGTCGAGCTATATTCAGGGATGGCCAGCACTGATTCAATAGATAAAGGGAAGAGAACTTATTAAAACTGCATCCATGTTAATTTTTAGATTTGCCTGAGAAGTATAAGTGTATTATAAGAATGTAAGTTTTAATTTTAATGCTCATTTTTTCACAAGTTTGATTTTTTTATTCAAAAGAAATATTTTCTCGCTTTTCGTATAGAAAAATGACATTTTCAGGTATAGGCATATTTATTTAGTAGCCTTACAGAATGTTTTCGTAAATCTAATATACCGTATATATGTATTACTGAAGATAGTGTATTGAAAATTTTGAAAATATTCGCATGGAAATTGTTTGTAAGGAAATGAATTAACAAAGCAACTACTGTTACATCATAAGCAAAAGATACGTGCCCATGTGTTGTAAAAATGTCAGCTCTATAGCTTCAGCACATTTCGAGAAAATAATTTAATATTCTGATGATAGGAAGTTGCTCACAAATATCGCCTTAAAAGCATAATGCGATAAGCTTTGTTATTTAATATTAGTTACACTCAAAACAGATACAGTACCTAGGCAACTTTGCTTTGTACTGTAATATTATTCTAATTAGTTTATTGATTACTTTTGTAAGGCTAAAGATACCATCAATATAAATTCCAACTTATCATGTCATAGTCCTTTTCTTTGGAATGCCACTTTCTTTATGAATGATGTGTTTCATCCACTTAATACAGTATAATATTATACTACTATGGAATTTAAGTAAATATTCCTTCTTAACTCTCTATTATGTTAAGATTTAAAACACAAGTGCAACATTAAGAAATCAGTGTTAGTACTTTTGTTTTACACACAATATAGATAATATTAAACAGAAAGAAGGCATATAAAAATAACGACATAAAATTTCACGTTCCATTTGAAGTTTGTGCACCACTGTTTTCTTAATCCAACAGGTTGCTTATTTATATACACAACCCTTCCTCTTTCCATACTTAGCGCTTGCTGCCCGCTCACGACGTCAAGATCAGAAAAATGCGCTTGCTTAGACATTACTGGCTTACCTCGTAGTCATTGTAGTAACAACATTCTTGAAAACAGGTTAAACACCCATTCCCGCCGAATTGTAAATATATGAAAATTTTAATTTGGAGGCTTCACTGTGTCTGATACTGCATAGCATGGTCTTTAATAGGTTAAGAAAAGTTTATTCCTGATTGAATAATTACAGATTACTTTTCGTATGTAAAAGCTGAAGAAAATAAACTGTTTTCATATTCACATTCATATTGTTCCAATCATTATACTCAGTACAGTATAGTTCACACAGCTCGATATATTTCGTAATCTTGTAGCACAAAGCAACATTTCACACTGTTTGATTATTAGTAATATTTTACATGTTTTGAATGAGTGCGAATAATAATTAACATGATAAATATGTAAAGTTATTATTACTTTAATAAAATGTTACTGAGCACATTGTATGATTAAAAACATGTGTCCTAGAAAAAAAAAAGCTCCCCCCCCCCCCCAGAGAATTATCTTTGTTACTTTTCCGACAATAAATTTAAAGTCTTTAATAATTGTACTAGACTCCATGGTGGTTTCGCGGCTATAGCACTGGACTTATAATCCTGTGGACTCGGGTTCGATATCTGGTGTACCCAATTTATAACTTGTGTTGGGTAAGTCCGCAGTGCAGGTAACACAGGAGTTTTCTCCGGGTAGCTTCGGTTCTCCTGTGGCATTCAAGGAAATCTCCATAATCAACTCATCTCATTGCTCATGTGCCGTAGACCAGCCTCTTATGGCACACCCTGGGCAACAGCTCTGTCGATAAATTTGTCTACATATGGGTGAATGATGTAAGTCAAGTACCCGCCATTAGTAAAAAAAAAAAAAAATTAAAAAGTGTTTTTGTCTTTCTTCTATACGAGTAGGGTAATGAAATAGCTTAATTGGCAGGCAGGCCATCTTGTACCATATTACGAGGATATCCAGTGTTTGTCTGTTGATCACGAGTCAAATTTATAATTCATGTTGGGAATTTTTCAGCTAAGTCTCGTGTTAATAACATATATCAACATATGATTGATTATTTATTCCGTCAATATGGTTTAAGCAATGAATTACATATGAACGAAAACTATTGATGTATTACATCCTATTTTATCTTGATACTAATGTTCTCGCCCCTAGTGGGGCATCTTCAGGTCAGGGGCGTATTTTGCGGGCTACTGGCGGTAGCCCAAGGAAATTACAAAAGAAAAAGTTTATAATATAACATAATGTAATAATTTTGTATTATTAGTTTTACCACAGTAATTAAAATTAAAGTAATTGTTAGATATATTTTGTGTAATAATAGGGTCAGTGGTAGCCCAAACCCTTTAACCAGTATACGCCACTGCTTCAGGTACAAGATATAAGCATCATCTAAAATCAATTACAAACAAGTTTTACATTTGAAAATGCCATGACTAGAATAAAATATGACATGGTTACAATATTATCCATACCAACATTAAATGTCCTGTTAAAATCTTAAAAACAAATTTAATTTGAAACAATGTGAATTTACATAGTTATATAAAGTAGATCCCCTTGTATGGGTATCTCAAATATATTGTTGCCAATAAGGTGATGATCACAATAAAATCAATAAAAATACTAAGAATATATAGAATTAAAACCTTATATTATTAAATGTGGAGTCATAAAAGCATGTATAACTAATTTTACGTTCGTCTTTTGCCTCTCTGTGAGGGCCCAGGTTTGGCAACCGTATGTTAGCACCGGGAATACACAGGAGTTAAGAGCATCTAGTCTGAGTGTGCGGTTTATGGACCTGTCGAGGAGTATAAACTGTAGCGCCCAGAATACTTTCCAGGATTGTGTTATTCTCCTTCTGAATAATATATACAGTACAGTATTTAAAATAGTCTTGCAAGAGGAACAAGTTTCACAGAATTCAGATTTAAAAGGGTACTCGCATGGAGGTGTTCAGGCCTTTTAGGCATGTGGATCGCGATAAACACCTACCACAAACATCTAATCTTTAAGTACATGACTACTTAAGCTAGAGCAACCAACGAAACACTTCTGACATACATTATATTTAAAAGACATTCCACAATGTGGCGGAATTCGTGGTCTTTTAGTCTAATTGTCTTCAACAAACACTCAACACAAGCTTCGCGTTTGACAGGTTTCTCGCCTCTGTGCAGGGGTTCATGGAATTTTAAGCTAGTCAACTTCGCAAAATTTACCAGAAACATCACATTGTCGTTCATGGTATCTTAGGCTACCCGATTGCGAGAAACATATGCCACAAACATCACATTTGAAAGGTTTCTCGCCTGTGTGCAAACGTTCATGGCTCTTTAAGCTACTAGACTTCGAGAAATGCCTACCACAAACATCGCATTTGAAAGGTTTCTCGCCAGTGTGCCGACGTTTGTGGTTTTTTAGAGTACTGGATTGAGAAAAACAAATGCCACATACATCACATATGAAAGGTTTCTCGCCTGTGTGCAGGCGTTCATGAGTTCTTAGACTACAAGACTTAGAGAAACACCTACCGCATACACCACAGTTGAAAGGTTTCTCGCCTGTATGTATGAAGTCATGTCTCTTTAGGCTACTTGATTGCGAGAAGCGCATACCACAAACATCACACGTGAAAGGTTTCTCGCCTGTGTGCCGCCGTTCATGAGTTTTTAGATTACTCGAATTCGAAAAACACTTTCCACAAACATCACATTTGAAAGGTTTCTCGCCTGTGTGTCGGCGTTCATGGATTTTCAGGTTACCCGACTGCGAGAAATACATACCACAAACATCACATTTGAAAGGTTTGTCGTTTGTGTGGAGGCGTTCATGGCGTTTTAGTGTATTCGAGTCAAAGAAACACTTACAACAAACATTGCATTTGAAAAGTTTCTTGCTTACGTGCTTGCGTAAACGCCTGTTTAGTTTTGCCGAATTCGAGAGACATACTTTAGACACTTCGAATTCTAATTCTTTCTCATCTTCATCAATCCGAATAGGTGATCCCAAGAAAACTAAATTCTTGGGAATCTCACACACGGCCTGGTTCTCTTCATGTGCAATACCGTCGAATTCTGATGATACAGTCCTTTCATTGGTAGCTGCAATTCTGACGAAAATATACTATCAGTCTATAAAACAGTGGCAACTAATATATATTCATTAACTGATTATTCAAACTAAAACAAACATATTTCATCAGGAGGTACATGACCATTTAAGATACAACCTTCTAAATAATTTATAAGTGATATAGGAAGTATTAAAATTGTCTCAACGTTTCGACCTTGACCCATACAATAAATGTTTATGAGGAAAATATCACGTCTGTCAACTCTTAGTTGACTCATTTCGTTACGAAACTTTTCTGTTCAAAGTCACCATCCATTTCGCTTGACATGTACACAATTATTGTTTTTAAATACAGTAGGCTATAAGAAACGTAAAAAATATATATTACAGTTATATGAACACTAATAAATATAATATAATTATTAAAAATTTAGTAAAAGTCAGACATGTTTCGGTGATGCTTCTCCATCCTCAGTGACTTTACCACGACGGCTGGTTCAGGTGATCGAACCGCGTTGTTGCTTGGCTTAAAGGAGACCGATCTTTTTTTTTTAATAATTATATTTATTAGTGTTCATATAGCTGTAATATATATTTTTTACGTTTCTTATCAAACCTATGAACACTATAATTGGCCCAACATGTGTGGTTTATCTTTGAATATGAAAAAAGCTAGTGAAGAAAAATAGGTCAACTTTTACTACGACGTGCGTCTTAAAATAGAACTTTTAAATAAAAAAAAATAGGTTTAATAAATCCTGCTTAAAGGAGGCCTTGAAACCTAAATATGTCAATATTCAACCGAACACAGATTCTCGAGGTTCTAGACATATTGTTAAACAATGTACAAAAACTTGGATACAAAATGAGATCAAAACTACTTACATACAGAAAGACGAACTTAATTTGAAACTATACAAAGGTCACTTAAATATATTTAATATTGTACATCCCGTAAAATGGGAATTACTTCAGAAAGAGATCTTCCAACGTATAAGTAAGAAAATTAGATTTCAATTTCTTAAATTAAAAAAGAAACTTCAAAATTTACGTTCTACTCAAAGACCAAAAAAAGAAAAAGCCAATAAAAGTTTTTCGTCACAATACTCCTTTCACGAAAGAATAATTAACTTGTCTCATGTTGTCCTTCACGATAATGAAACGAATTTGTTAAAGAATGGACATTAGTACAATTTGGATGATAACTATGTTAAATCAACTCAACAACTTGTCTTAGATTCTGAAATTGCTTAAAAAAAAAAAGATGTCTCCTTTAAGCCAAGCAACAACGCGGTTTGATCACCCTAACCAGCCATCGTGGTAAAGTCACTGAGGATGGAGAAGCATCTCCGAAACCTGTCTGACTTTTACTATTTTTTACTAATTATATTATATTTATTAGCAGGGAAAGGATTTATATGTAAATACATATTTACTTATAAAGCTAATATAATTTATATTTTGCATTATCTTTATGTTTCACAATGTGTAGGGTTGAAAAATCCTACTTTTATTTTCCATATTTTTCCATATTTTAGAGTTTAGTACATATTTTCGTTAATTTCCATATATTTTCCATATTTCATATAAAACAGTCCATATTATATTAGGTTTAACAATAAAACAAAACAAAATTCCATTAACTTTTAAAAATACATTTCAACAATAGAGATTTAAACACATGTTCAGTAATCCCTTTAACATCAGAGTTATTTGAAAATTAGCAGTCCTATCAACAATGGGAAAGTAAGTTACAAAACTGTATTAATTTAATTTAAAATTTTTAACAGACTTCAGTTGTGCAGCTCAACAGTTAAATGCCAGTCAGAGTACACATAGGTTCAGTTTTGTAAATCATACTATAAAGACGGTAAATATGCCAAAAGTACGTCATTCAGTCAATTTAAAATCAAAACTAACAAGTTACATTTCAGAATTTAAAGAAGATGATTTATCAACTGACAATAAAATATTATTTTGTAATTTGTGTCAGTGTGCAGTATCATCTACACAAAAGTTCCTGGTGCAACAACACATTACAACTAGTAAACATCAGGCCAACAAACAACTAAATTCCAAGCAGAGACAATTGTTTTTAACACAACCAACAACATCGAATGTAAGATCTGAGTTTAACATCGACCTGTGCCGTTCTCTCATCTCTGCTGATATTCCTCTCTACAAACTAAAGAATAAGGTCTTCAGGGAATTCCTTGAAAAATATACTCAACATACAATCCCGGATGAGTCAACACTTAGGAAGACGTATGCTCCATCCATCTACGATGAGACAATACAGAAGATAAGAGATGAAATTAAAGATAGTTCAATTTGGGTTTCCATTGATGAGACTCCCGACAAAGAAGGTAGACTTGTTGGTAATGTAGTTATCGGTTTGTTAAGTGAACAATATTCTGAACGAATTCTTTTACATTGTGATGTTCTAGAAAAGTGCAATAACAAAACTATAGTTAAACTGTTCAACGAAGCTATGGGTATCCTGTGGCCAAAGGGTATTATGTACGATAATGTGTTATTCTTTATTAGCGATGCTGCCCCTTATATGGTCAAAGCTGGACAAGCATTATCTGTTGTATATCCTAAATTGACTCATTTTACTTGTGTGGCGCATGCATTTCATCGTGTGGCAGAAGTGGTCAGAGACAATTTCCCTAAAGTAGATTTGTTGATTTCATCAGTGAAAAAAGTATTTCTCAAAGCTCCCAGTAGAGTTAACGTGTTGAAAGAAATGTACCCTGAAATTCCATTGCCACCAAAGCCAATTTTAACTAGATGGGGTACATGGCTAGAAGCAGTTGAATATTATGCCGAACATATAGACTCTATTAACAATGTTCTCCTTGCATTGGACTCTGAAGATGCAGTCTCAATTGATACTGCGAAAACAGTTACCTGTGACATAAGTGTGAAGAATGACTTAGCTCACATTCAGCATACATTTTCATGCATCATAAAAACGCTCAAAAGTCTCCAAAATAGGCACCTTTCACTATCTGAAAGTTTTGAAATTATAAATAGTACTGTGGAACAACTGAATCGTGGTAGAGGTAAAGTTGCAGATGCAGTAAGAGCTAAGGTGGACACTGTACTTTCAAAAAACCCTGGATATGAAGAACTACAAAAGGTTGTTGCTGTGATGAGTGGTGAATCAACAGTGAAGATTAACTTGGACTTATCCCCAGCAGACATTGTGAAATTGAATTATGTACCAGTTACTTCTTGTGACGTCGAACGCTCTTTTAGTCAGTATAAATCTATCCTCAGAGACAATAGAAGAAGATTCACTTTTCAGCACTTGAAAGAAATGTTTGTAACCTATTGTTATGGTAACAGACAATAAAAATTGTGTTTTGTTGAAACTACATTGGAAGATAAGGTACGTCCATTATATTTTTTGTTTAGTTTGATTAAAATGTACCAATATTTAACGTACATAGTCATTTTTTTATAATTTTAAGTCCATATTTAATTCCATATTTTGGTAAAAATCCATATTTAATTCCATATTTTGGTAAAAATAACTACATATATATTTACATATTTCATATATTTTTAGTCCATATAAATCCGTTCCCTGTTTATTAGTGTTCATATAACTGTAATATATATTTTTTACGTTTCTTATCAAATCTATGAACACTGTATAATTGGCCCAACATGTGTGGTTTATCTTTGAATAACAGTAGGCTATACTTATAACACACGGTTGCCATGTTTTGGCGCTTTACATGACAAAGAGTCCTTTTGAATGATCTTTTCAGCTCTCTGTAAAAATAAAATCAGTTTTCGTCAAACAGTCACAGTTTTTATGCAATTTCTTAAGTTCGCGTAATTTTATATACCAGTAGCATATTCTGTGCATTTAAAGGAAAATTATGAAAACATGGAGATGTTGAAGGCATTAAACTATACAGAACACCAATGGGTAGTATGTGGAAACCTGAAAGTCAGAGGAATGCTGTTGGGACAACAGTCAGGCTTTACAAAGTTCCCTAGTTTCCTGTGCCTCTGGAACAGTCGTGCTCGTGCATCACATTGGGTTAGAAGAGAATGGCCTGCTAGAAAAGCAATGAATGCTGGGTAGAAAATTATCATTAGAGAATATCTGGTGAAAAGAGAGATCATCTTGGCGCCTCTTCACTTTAAACTGGGAATAATGAAACAGTAAATGCACAGCATAAAGATGGTGATTGTTTTAAATACATAAGTTTTACATTTTCCTTTCTCTATGAGGTTAAATTAAAGAAGAAATATTAGTTGGGCCCAACATAAGTTAGATAAAAGATGAATACATTGAAAATTGAATGACTCTTGAAGAATGACTGGTTGGACTGGATTTAACAATGTGGTTCATAACTCCTTGATGAATAGGAAACACCCAGATTTGAAAAACATTATAGAAAATATATTGGTAGCTGTGAAAAATGTAGGATGCAATATGAGCATTGAAATCCATTTCCTTCATCCTAGCGATCTTGACTTCTTCCCTGATTAGCTTGGAGATTACAGTGAAGAACAAGAAGAATGGGTTCATCAAGACATGAAAGAAATAAAAAAGCGTTATCAAGGCAGGTCGGATGATGGTTGACTACTGTTTGTCTATGAAAAGAGGCAATGTATAGAAGACAATCTCGAAGCCAGAACTTCTAGATGAAGAGGAAGCGGTATTGAAAAAATGAAGTGTCTGCATGAGATTTGGAATGGCTTGAACCTAAATTGTGAATATGAACAAGATAGTGATGTTTGATTTTGTTTACCATATAGACATTTTCAAAGATTACTAGATTTATGTGTTTAAATGTGTTAATATTACATGAATGGAACTATAAATATGGCAGTTCTTCAAATCATTATACAAATTTTTTTCATACTTGACAGACAAATCTGACTTCATATCCTTCAACAGAACCCAACAATTAATCAAAATCAACCTTCGATATTAAAAATCTTGAACCAAATTTAATTTCGCAACCTTGTGTAATCAAAGGCAGAAAGAATTAATTAATGTAAGGCAGTCTGAAATTACATTCTCATCTCAAAATTACACTCTCCTTCTTAGAAACAGGAAAACAAGTGTATGAAAATTCATGAGCAACGCCTTAGGCGGAGAATAAGCTACATAAAAAATTATTTATTTATTTATTTTAGTAGGTTATTTTACGACGCTTTATCAACATGAGGTTATTTAGCGTCTGAATGATATGAAGGTGATAATTCCAGTGAAACGAGTCTGGGGTCCAGCACCAAAAGTTACCCAGCATTTGCTCATATTTGGTTGAGGGAAAACCCCGGAAAAAATCTCAACCAAGTAACTTGACCCGACCGGGAATCGAACCCGGGCCACCTGGTTTCGCCGCCAGATGCGCTAACCGTTACTCCACATAAAAAATTATTAACCCATCGTGATATTTTGTGAGACAGTTCCCAAGTATGAATTGAAAATGTGGTATAAATTATTTTATGCTTTATTCTTATGCTATATACAGTTTGTTTATTTTCTCGCTTTAAAATTAGAAAAACTTGGCAGTGGAACGTAACTGATACCATTTATTAATAAGCATTATCATGACAAAATTTCTATTGGTGTCATTTGTAACTTCGTATTTGTTGTTTTGCGAATATTAAGCTAGTAACAACGGTTTAAAGACTTGGAACAATGGAATTTACTATTACAAAAGGAGCTGAAGGGGCTTCTTGGCAATAAAGAAAACGGTAATTTCAAACACAATGAACTCTCTATGTGAAAACTCGCACATAACACTCACCTTTCGGTGAAAACCTCGTAATCCTCCGCTGTTGCTTCCAGCTTTGGCTCCTCATTCACTGTGACCAAGTCACTCTGCCCTTCCTAAAAATACAGAGCAAACAAAACATACAGATAGCACAACTTACATTTGCAGATTTTAGATGCCACAGAACTGCGTTTAAATTGCACTTGGTCCTAGTACAATTTTAGCTAACAGAAGTCAATTCTTCGGGCAGCTTTCTCATGGGGTACTTCTTTTCCTTACAGAACAGAGTTTTTCAACCTTTTTCAACATGTGACACAATGAAGGTGTAATTTAAAATCCCACAGAACTCTGGTATAATGTAAATCTGTTGTTCCTATTCAGAAGCGGCATTTTGAGGGTTTTTAGGAGCGAATGAGGTGTATAAAATAGAAAATACATGAGATAAATATAAATGCATTAATACACGATATAAACTCAAAAATCTTCAATTTTACGTGCATTATTTTTGAGTCAACATGTTGCAAAAAAAAAAAAAAAAATTGACGAGAAGAAAAATGCATAGTATTCACAAATTGCACTAACACAATTTTTGTATTTTTATTTGAAGTTTATAACATAAATTTAAAATTGAATGACAGAAAATTATTGCCATGCAATATTTGCGTGATAATGATGGTATTATGCATGTTTACTTAATTTTATTTAGGAACTACGAAAACATAATTCTCATTACCGGTATATGTTTTGCTAAGGTATTTAATCACTGTCATCTTAAATTAACAAGCCATGTTCATAGATGTGGCAACACAGCAGAGCTGTCAAGTGGTAGTCCTACACCAAACGACAATTCTAATGAACAAATCAGAGGAAAAAATATTTCCATGTATAAATCACAACATTGCAATGATGTAAAACTTTATAAGACAAAAAAAAAAAAAAAAACTAAATCTCAAATCCTTAGAGGTATATTAATACATAATTTTAAACAAGGTATTGCATACTGTATCTTCTAATACCCTAGGGGCTGCAGTTTTCTTTTGTTGCTGCTTTGTTCAGTTTCATTATTTACACAATTGTTTAACACAATATTCACAAACTTCCGAAATTAAGTCCTTCACATTCTGACCACAGTTGCATCATCTATGTCACTGTAAACAGCTTTGTTCTCCAAGCTCAATTTTGATAGTTTAACAAGGATATTTCTTTGCTCATCTACTTCAAAAAATTTGGTGGCTAATTCTGGAGAGTTAATAATGTGCTGGGACATGGAGGCCACATGGAAAAAAATACAAGCAACCAAATCTATTGGCACAGATAGCCCTCCCTTTTGTAAATGGTCAAAATAAGTACCATTCACTTCAGTTCCCTTTTCCTCTCTCAGCAGATCTACACACAGCTCACAATTCAAAACCTGACAGACACTATGTGACACATAAGCACATACATACAACACCTCAGAGCTATTTGATATCTCATAATTTTCTAAACAGCTACTTGACAAGACTGAGTAAAAATCGTTAATTAATTCACTGTCTACATATACAGACGAATATTGTTTCTTGGTACCTGATACGAGTTTCACTTGGTCACTCACAAGTTGCAATGTTGTCTTATTAGGAAAATCTTCAAGCTCGGCTAATTCCACTGCTTTGCTCAAAGCGCATTATCTATTGTCTGTACTTCTACGAACTGTATACTAAGGTTATAATACTTCAAAAGTAACCTGTCTAGTTGTGTCCATTTACTTAGTATAGGAGCCCCTGCAAATAGGACTGGAATTTCGTTATCTTTTAAAAATACCCTCAAATTCAAATTCTTATCTATCATAATACTGTATACAGCGTGTTTAAAAAATACGGGGCATAATTTCAGGTATGTATTTCCCACATGTAGACAATCAAAATAGTTTATTACAACATGTGTCCGGAAATGCTTCATTTCCGAGTTATGGCCTTCACAACATTGAAATTCACCGGAACGTTTTTCTTTCCGCTGGTCGTTGTCATTACAGAAGATGTTCAAAATGTCCACCTCCTGCTTGAATACAGACCTCACATCGATGTCTCATTGAACTGCGAACACGATCCCAAACTCCAGGTGTATTGCGTATGTCCTCAGAACATGCCACAATTCGATTCCGAAGGGATTCCAAATCAGGCACCGGAGACGAATAAACCAATGATTTTAAATGGCCCCACAAGTAGAAATCGAGAGGGTTCAGATCAGGTGAGCGTGGAGGCCAAGCAATCGGGCCACCTCTACCTATCCATCGATCAGGAAACCTTCGATCCAAGTACCGGCGAGCCGTACGACTGAAGTGTGCAGGAGCGCCATCATGCAAGAAGTGAATGTGTTGACGATTGATCAGTGGAGTGTCTTCTAAAACATGAGGTATGGTGTTTTCCAGGAAGTTTGTGTACGCCTGCCCCGTAAGTCTGTTTACAAGTACATGGGGTCCAACTAATCGATCACAACAATGAATGTAGCCTTCGCCTCGGAATGAACTGTCAGAGTGCCCTCTTAATGTCTCCTTTGACGGCAACGACCTGCGGAAAGAAAAACGTTGCGGTGAATTTCAATGTTGTGAAGGCCATAACTCGGAAATAAAGCATTTGCAGACACATGTTGTAATGAGCTATTTTGATTGTCTACATGTGGGAAATACATACCTGAAATTATGCCCCGTATTTTTGAAACACCCTGTATAACACTAAGCTTGGAAGTGACGTTCTCACTTATGTCAATGTTCAATATGTAAAACCATACAACACTGATCACCTTGCTTGTGCTGCCACTAACAAAGTTTTAACTTTTCAGTGAAATGGCTAACAAACGCACTGCAATTACCTACTATATCTTCTTTCTCCAATTCCATCACTTTTTGTTCATTTCTTTTTCTAATATCTTCTCTCCGGGAATCAGGATCTCGTCGTTCACTTGGTGTGCTACTACTTAAGTACGATGGCAAATTCGGAAACTTGCAGGGCACTGCATCATCTCTTAATTTAGGGAGTCTCAATACTAATTTTGAAATTGTGTCATCTTATTTTCTCCAGTTTTCATATAGAATTATGTCTTTTTCATCGAAGTGATTGGCACAAACAGCTGATGATGACGTTGGTTGCCGATATTTTCGTGGGATAGCACGAAGCCAAGCTTGTTTTAGTCTCTCTTCTTTGGGGAAAAAAAAACATAGAAACAGTAGGCCTACCATTTAATCTGACACTGGTGTCATAATTTGACTTGCACTGGTGTCATAATTTGACTTCTAGGCATCTGAAATTGACAAAAATGGTACAGCAAGTTACAAAAGGAACAAAAATCGTATCAGCTGTAATTTTCAGTGAAGATTATATATTATTAAACCGAGAATACTTACTGTTACAGATTTCTCAAAGTTCGATGACAACAAATAAGTTATCACATTACCGAAGCATTAAGCAACCGCAAATTTATATCATATCATCTTGATCAATGCTGTTAAATTATGCAATTAGCAACAATAGACAATGCATGTTTACACTTCCATCAGCCTTTGCACAGCATTGCCAAATTTATCAACATCATGGCTTATAATTTAAGATGGCGGTGATTTAATGCATGATATATTTTCTTTCATAGAGAAAAGTTAAATATGATATTCTAACTATAGGTTACTGATTAATAATTCTATTCTCTGCCGCTCGCACACTTATACTGTGTTTATTGAATGGTAACGTTCAATCAAAGTTGACAGCTGTGGACTCACTTTCTCACTACTACTGTCAGTTTTACTTTTCCAATTTTAGTTACGACCCAGGTAGTGAACTTCAAACTCACTCTCACTTTTTGTTTCAATTACCGCAGTCACAAAATGTTTCTTTGCTTTTTCGCCTCTTCAGCCTTCTAGCAGAATGATCTCATCAGCTAATCATTTTTCAAATTCCATTTCCCGTAGTTCTTCGTCAAAATCATACTCATCAGACTGTGTTTCCTCTTCTTGCTCAGAGCTTTTATCCTCATCTTCCGTCTTCTTAAAGAGCTTCCTCCACTTCTGTATCTGGTTTGGTTTTTCTTTTGCTGATTTCTTGTAGCAGTCAATCTCATTTTTCTCAGGAGTGTCACTCAGAATTCGAATTTTCCCTTTCCTTCGTTTGTTTTGCCTTTTCCTTTCCCCTGCTTTGGGAAATGGTGGGATCATATCTCGTGTAATCTTCTTCATAGGTGTAGTGGAGGAAGATGGTGTGAATTCAACAGGACTGGGATGTACATTATTAGTATTAGATGGTGTTGATGGATTTGGATGGTCAATATCGAATGCTGGGAGAGAATCCATACCATTGCAGATGTCTATGTTGAGAGGAATAATTCCTGTTGCTTTGAAATAATAACCGAAATTTTAAGAAATTTTGAAAATAGGTCACAAGTTAATGCTGTGTTTTGTGATCTCTCCAAAGCGTTTGATTGCGTTGATCACAACTTAATTTTATCAAAATTAGAATTTTATGGTATTCGAGGGAATACACTAAATATTTTCAAAACCTATCTTCACGGCAGAAAGCAATTAGTCTCAACAGGTGAAAATTGGTCAATTCTTTCCAGTATACATTATGGTGTTCCACAAGGCTCAATAATTGGTCCACTACTATTCTTAGTAGCAATAAATGACCTTCCTAAATTCATTAAACCTATAACAGTTATGTATGTTGATGACACTACATTCTTATGTTCTACCTCAAAATCTGTGCTTCAGTGGCTGGTCATGATAATATCTTTGAAAAATATTGGAGTGCAAGAGGTCAAATGACTTTATTGTCAAACGCCTGGCATTAGAAAACAACAACAACAACATTCTTATGTTCTAGCTCTACTCTGAATGAATTACATCCTCTAACCAATGATATTCTATTACAGATGGCTTTATAGTTTGAATCTAGTTTTGCTTAATCAAGAAAAGACTATCAACATAACTTTTACCCTAAATCATGTAATAAAAAAGGACAACATACAAAACTGTACAAAATTTCTAGGAATTTTTATAGACTCAACTTTAACATGGGAAAACATATCGAATATATTTATGCACAAAATTATCAAGAGTTATATATTTATTAAAGAAATTAGTGACTTGTGTATCTCAAAATTATTTAATATGTGCCTACTTTTCGTTCTTTCACTCGACAATTAGGTATGCCTTAATTTTCTGGGGAAATGGTAGCAAAATTGGGATTGTCTTGATTTTGCAAAAGAAAGCCATTAGAATTCTATGTCAATTAAACTATCTTGAACATTGTCGACCTCTTTTCAAACAATCACAGATATTAAGTCCTTTACACTCGACAAAATATAGACAATTACTCATTAACAGCCAATATACATCATCATGAAATTACAAATAGTGAACAAATTAATATTCCGTACTATAGATTACATAAAACTAGTACACATTTTTCTGTCACGGGGATGAAATTATATAATAAGCTTCCCAGTCAATATTATAAGTTACCAACCAATAGTTTCAAAGCTAGATTTTATAATTGGCTTTTAATTAATCCTTTCTACTCTGTAGATGAGTTCCTTAACATAAATTCATACGAAATTGCTTTTTAATAAATAAAGTTATTTACATTTAGTTACAATTATTACATTAAGAGTGAAGTGTTTTCATTAATTTTAGAGTTGCAAAATGTTTTGTGTTTCCATTTTAATTAAACTTTACTGTTTTCAATTGTACATGTATTTTCAAATGTATGTTTTTTTCCTCCCTTCTATATTGTGACGAAGCCTATCACTGTATGTTCAATGGCTTAATAAATTGAATTGAATTGAAGCCATTAACAATATTTTTGAGTTTAAACGACAGTTAGTAAATTCTGCTACATCATAAATGGTCACAAATGTTCCTGCATTTCCAGGTGAATTTAAATGATCAGTCATGGCAGTGAAGTAGTATGTCTTCATTGATCCCTACACAGACTTGTCTAATGGTTGCAGCTTGTGGCTGTTCTGAGGAGCTAGTGTTTGAAGGGCCATATGAGAACTTTTAGCCTTGTTGATAACAAGATCTGAGATACGGCTTTCGTGATTGCCAAAAATCATAATAATAGGATTAATTTCTAATGGTTATACATGGTTAATAAAATGTTCCATATACTGCAGGAAAATATCTCCATTGGACCAATCAGTCTGATTTGCTGCACCTACTGACCCTGCTGGCGCATCTTTTAGCATGTAGTCTTTAAAATGTTCCCTCAGAAATACAAAAAGTGGTGGAACACTGTTAAGAACTCCATTTATTCCAGCAATCATAGTGACATTTTCCTCACTTTCAGCAGATGTCATGCTATCCAGCTATTTCATTCCTTTCTGTGCAATCACTTATGGAGGAGTCTGCACAGTTGGCAAACCTGTTTCATTCGTCCACACCTGTGGAGTAACGGTTAGCGCGTCTAGCCCTGAAATCAGGTGGTCCGGGTTCGATTCCCGATCAGGACAAGTTACCTGGTTGAGGTTTTTTCCGGAGTTTTCCCTCAACCCAATATGAGCAAATGCTGGGTAACTTTCGGTGTTGGACTCCGGACTCATTTTACCGGCATTATCACTTTCATCTCATTCAGACGCTAAATAACCTAAGATGTTGATAAAGCGTCGTAAAATAACCTAACCTGTTCCATTCAAATTCCATATTTGTTGTGCTTGGTAATTTTTACGCTTCAACAGTCTCATATAGTTCTGATAGAACTCTGACACTCTAAGCTTATTGAAAGCCATGGAGCAAGAAAAACATGTTGCTTCTGTCTTTGCATGAAATACGGAAGCCTTTCTTTTCATGCTATCTTCTTCTCTTCCCATTTTTGAGGAGATTTCCCATTTTCATTCCCATATTGATATACTGATTTTCTCACATTTGAGTTGTCATTCGTAATGTAGTCTAACAGATTGTTTGAAGTATTTCACCAATTCAGTTTCTTCCTAGGTAAAAAAAAAAAATTATGTACATAAAATTTTGGTTCATAAGAAAATTTTGAATTCTGGTTTTTCATTGAAAGTACATGACGAGCAACTGTTGATTTTGCTACATCATATTCCCTTGCAGCAGACTGTATTGACAATTTTCCTTCAATAACATCATTAACTGCACTTTCAATGAATATCTTTCTGCACTGAAATATCATATGTAGGCCTACTCCGGTACATCGTAATAATATATGCTCTTTCAGTGCTTTCTTTGGACGGAAGTTCTCGTTTTCTTTCTAATAAACTTCTTAGCATGCCTAATTAAACAAAAGTATATTTTAGGATATATTAGGATCACAAAATTTATAAAAGGATTAAAGTAGTTACCTAATCTTATTCTGAAATATTAAGTACAAAGTGAAGTAAGATGAGGCGTTCAGAGCTAAAGTGGATCAAGTCCATGAGACGTAGTTTTGAGATAATAGGATTTACAGTTAACTGGCTCTAGTGCATTATCTAATTTCACTAGCAATCATTTTATTGCTCAATTCTCAAATTCCAGATTTATAAAATATAAACAATTGTGATGTTAATTGATGCAACCCTTTGGTGACTTGATTCACTATGGCTCAGAACGTCGTGAACAAATAATCTGAGCCAAAAGTGACTGGTGTCACCTATCGGCGAATGCTTGGAATTAAGACTTTATCCATTACTGCTCGGAAAAGATCCAACTTCAGATAATCAGAAAATGATTTAAAACTCGATTTATTAAAATTTGTGACTTGATCCACTTTAGCTCTGAACGCCTCGTATTTTGCTATGTAAAAGGGACACTTCAAACTGTCCCCTTGTACAAATTTATGCACATGGAGGTAAAAATGTATAAAATGTAAGACAAATAATTACTAATATTAAAAGAACTTAGGCTAGAACTCACAAAATATGTATATTAAAAATTAATAAAGAAATGCTCTTTATTATAAAAAAATTGCATTTACTATTAGGAAATACAAACTTTTTCCCGGAAAAAAATTATAAATACAAAATCGGTCTCCGTAGACTAGCTATTTGCAATACGCACAGAATGTCCAACATGTCACACCAAATATCCTTCCTTGAAGAGGGAGTAAAATTTTTGTGTACTCTATTATCTCTGGAATTACTACTGTCCCCTGGTACAGTAATGGCAAAAAAAAAAAACCGGCCCGACCCTTCTAGCTGATCTCAGAGCCTTGTTCACTCCAGATCACGATAGACTGTTAAGTAAGACTTTCATGGTTCGAATCCTGCCTGGGAATGGAACTTTTTTTGTTCTTTATTCAAATTTATTCCCAATACTTTTAGATTGCTGGTAAAATTCATGTTCTGGGAATAATAAGTTAATTAAGTAGTAAAATATCGCTGCAATCGAAAAGTATTGGGAATAAATATGAATAAGGAACAAAAAAAAAGTTTCCTGCAGGATTCGAACCACGAAAGTCTTAGTTACCAGTCTATCATGCTCTGGAGTGAACAAGGCTCTGAAATCGGCTACACGGGTCGGTCCAATTTTTTTTTGCCACTAATGTATATACTGTCTCTTGTACAACACCTTCCCCTGTATAATGGTCTTCTTCAGTTGGATTCTAGTAGCATTTCTAAGCTCATAATCCAAGCAGTTAGCAAACATATTCAATTGATCACTTACTTTTGTGCATATGCGGGTAACAATTACTGACTAATTTATTCGAATTTAACTCCATAATTTCTGCCAGACTAAATTAAGAACTAGACTATTAGACTAAAGCTGCAGTACACAGGGATTATTTTCCTACGAACATAAACACAATTATATCTTAGGGACAAAATTGGTTAGAAAATTCGTTAAACCATTTCGTCAACTTGAAAACTTGACCTTGAGTTTTAATTAAGTTGGATTCTATCCATACTAAGTGCAAGGAAATTCAAACACTTCCTACCATCTCTTTCTTTTTCCTTTTCTATTTCTGTCTTTTTCCTTGTCTTATATTAATCACAAAATGCTGCTAGATAAATTAGATTATTATGGAATTAAAGGTGTTGCACACCAATGGTTTCACCCATATCTCATAGATAGGAAACAAAGTTAAAATCAATACAACTATGAAATCTGCATCGACATGGGGAACTATTAATAATGGAAATTCCTCAAGGATCAACATTAGGTCTCCTACTTTTTCTAGTGCTTATAAATGATCTTGCCCCCTAATAAAAGATGTAGGTCATCCCATATTATGTTCAGATGACACAAGTACAGTAATTAGAGCCAATAACTCCAACACATTCCAATCTTGAACAGAGGAAATTCTCTTCAAAATATGTGACTGGTTCTCACTCAATAAATTGGTATTAAATTCTAACAAAACTAACATAATTCAATTTAAATCCTGTGCAAATTCAACCTCGCAAATTTCTAGCGCAATAATTAACAACAGATGCCTATTTGAAACGACAACCAAATTTCTTGGCTTAAAAATCGATAATGTGTTAAATTGGAAAAATCATATTAAAGAAATTACCCCCAAACTAAATTCAGCTTGTTTTGCTATTAGATCTATGCAAAAGATAGTAAATATCAATACCTTAAAAACAATATACCTTGCATACTTCCACTCGGTAATGAGTTTTGGAATAATATTCTGGGGAAATTCTACAGATAGTAACAGTATATTTCTATTACAAAAAAGAGTAATTAGAATAATAGTAGGTGCCAAATCTAGAGAATCGTGTAGGACTATTTTCAAAAAACTACAAATAATGCCCATGGCTTGTCAGTATATCTTTTCATTAATAGTCTTCTCGTATGTAATCGTGAAAACTTTGTAACTAATTCAACAGTTCATAGCATAAATACACGTCAAAAAAATTACTTTCATACTCCATCGGCAAGTCTATCGTGCTATCAAAAAGGAGTGCGTTATATGGCAGTAAAAATTTTTAATAGCCTCCCTATCGATATAAAAAATGAAACTCAAAACATAAGATTATTTAGGATCAAATTAAAAAAGTACCTAATTTCTCACGCCTGCTATTCTGTAGGTGAATTCATGACATTCTATAACACTTCATGATATTGATACTAAAACTTTGTGTTGTACTTACTTACTTACAAATGGCTTTTAAGGAACCCGAAGGTTCATTGCCGCCCTCACATAAGCCCGCCAGCGGTCCCTATCCTGTGCAAGATTAATCCAGTCTCTATCATCATACCCCACCTCCCTCAAATCCATTTTAATATTATCCTCCCATCTACGTCTCGGCCTCCCTAAAGGTCTTTTTCCCTCCGGTCTCCCAACTAACACTCTATATGCATTTCTGGATTCGCCCATACGTGCTACATGCCCTGCCCATCTCAAACGTCTGGATTTCAAGTTCCTAATTATGTCAGGTGAAGAATACAATGCGTGCAGTTCTGTGTTGTGTAACTTTCTCCATTCTCCTGTAACTTCATCCCGCTTAGCCCCAAATATTTTCCTAAGCACCTTATTCTCAAACACCCTTAACCTATGTTCCTCTCTCAGAGTGAGAGTCCAAGTTTCACAGCCATATAGAACAACCGGTAATATAACTGTTTTATAAATTCTAACTTTCAGATTTTTGGACAGCAGACTGGATGATAAGAGCTTCTCAACCGAATAATAACAGGCATTTCCCATATTTATTCTGCGTTTAATTTCCTCCCGAGTGTCATTTACATTTGTTACTGTTTCTCCAAGATATTTGAATTTTTCCACCTCTTCGAAGGATAAATCTCCAATATTTATATTTCCATTTCGTACATAAAACTGATTTTGAATTCCTTCCTACTTTGTGTTGTACTAGTAGACTATATTGCAAATCTCGTCTGTATATATATTTCATCTAGACTGTGACTATAAATTAAGACTTTTGTTTTTTGACTTGTTCCATATTCTAGCTGTAAAGCTATGTATGAATACCATGGAATGTTAATAAATACAATAAAAATAAAATTCCTTACCAAAAATAACTGCATTATTTTTATTTTATTGGGTTATTTTACGGCGCTGTATCAACATCTAGGTTATTTAGCGTCTGAATGAAATGAAGGTGATAATGCCGGTGAAACGAGTCCGGGGTCCAGCACCAAAAGTTACCCAGCATTTGCTCGTATTGGGCTGAAGGAAAACCCCGGAAAAAACCTCAACCAGGTAACTGGCCCCGACCGGGATTCGAACACGGGCCACCTGGTTACGCCGCCAGGCGCGCTCACAGTTACTCCACGGGTGTGGACAATTACTGCTTAAGCGTAAGACCCATATCGCAATTCAAATTTAAGCTATTTCGAAATAAACAATAAGTAACATGCAGATAGCTTCACTGTCCCCACTGTCAATTAAAATTCGCTATCTCCATAGTTGTATAGAGAAGATTCTGTGACGAAAAGAATACAAGCTAAACACTGGAAAGAAGAGCCAGCACACCAATAAGCTCCACTCACCTCGGCTTCACACTTCACCACGGGAAAGTTAATGGGCAATATCATTTCTTCAAATTTTATTTGTGTGTGATTGTATCTGTCGTCCAAGTATTCTTCCTTTATCTTAGTCACGTGCAGATCCAATAAATTCCCTTCCTGCAGAACACAGACACATTCTGACTTAGTAATATACAACAACATGACAGAAGCTGATCACAAGTGTTACAGGTTGCACTCTGGCTCTGCATACCAGTGCTTCAATACTACTTGCAGCACAGGCGAGAAATTATGCAATTAATTGAAAAAAATTGGATAACAGATTTTAAAAGCAAAATATGTCGAAGAGAAGGTAATACTTCATTTATGAACATGAATAAAATGGAGCCAAAACTGTAATGGAGTCCAGCTCACATTACGCCGATAAAAGATAAAATATTTTCATTACAGTGACTGTAATGTTTTCTTATTCAATTTGGACAATCTATTTTGGCACTCAACTTGACCCTGAAGTAAATTTATAAAGCACATTTCGACTGAAAGAAAAATCCCAACACATGCTATTGGCGATCAAGTGCAATGGGAGAAATATCACTTATTTGTGGCACATCATCGCAACATTTAATCAAGGCCCTGTGCATTTCATGACAATTAAGTTCACGAACATGCAACCGTGTGCTCACATTGGCAGCACGGTACAAAAGGCTCAGTAAGGTTTCACAACCTTAAGCAGACCTATGCATGTATGTATAAAATTGTGTTTGTAAGTGAATGATAGCTAAATGACCAGAGGTCAATGCTGTAATTCAACTTTGTTAACTTACTGCAGCCAAATAAATAAAAATAATTAGTAATACAGGAATGAAACAGTACAAGGGGGAGAGAAAAATGGTCTTACATCTGGTGAAGAGTATTCCTCTTCTTTAATAACGTCATCACATAGCTGTACTGCCAGAGGGTCGACCTCAGATTCTGTCTTGATAGCATTCATTAGAACTGAAAGAACAATGTCAGAAAATTATCCGGTTGCTGTTAATCTAGCTACATGTGTGACCTGCTTACCTTCAATAGGAATCCGTGTAATACAGTTAGATAGATAGTTAGTTAGTTAGTTAGTTAGTTAGTTAGTTAGTTAGCTAGTGGGGTTTAAAGAGGGTGCATCAGCTACTATGGCTATTTGCGCCCTTATCTAAAATTCTTCACAAAACAGAAACACAATACAAGAACCAGAATGCTAAAAAGAACTAAAAAGCGTTGGTCACGGTTAAAACGAGGTTCAGAAATGCAGTTTCAACAAGGTGATGCATAAAAACCATAAAAGTGAGCACTTCTCAGACCCTAGCTAGTATTTCAAAAGAAACAATAAAATAAAAAAAAAAACAAATGCCATCAGAAATAAAATATCTGGCGCATTTCTAAAATGCTCGGAGTAATAGGTCTGAATGTCAAGTTTATTAAAAACATATGCTAAACCAATGTAACTTCCAGATGTAAAGGGTCCAGAGGATAAGTAAAACGGGTCAATAAAAAACTAAATCACCCTGCCAAGTCCTGTATTCCATAAAATTCTCAGAACTGCATTTGTACAATTAAAATCATTTCCAAGAGCATCACTTAGAATCGGCCAAATTCCATATTGCCGATGGACACAGTGATATTTCTTACAATACAATAAAAAATGTTTCACCGTAAAAGGAGCATGGCATTTTCCACAATGCGGCTGAGGCTCGTCATGTAGGAGATGGCCATGTGTCAGATAACAGTAGCCAATCGCCAACTGGGTGACTAAAACTTCTTCGTGTTTGACGCTCTTGTGGACGAATCCCAAACTGGAACAATATTCTTTATTATACGTAATTTATTTCCCTCTTCTGCAGACCATTCTCCTTCCCAATGCCACGATATTCTACGTTTCAGGTAATTTTGAATATCTTGCCACCTCTCACGCCAGTACACCTCAGATCCAATCATAGCACAGTCCCTTGCTGCAGCATCTGCTGCCTCGTTACCAGGGATGCCAACATGACCCAGAGTCCACACTACTCCAATCTCATAATCAGAGGTTAGGAAGGTGTGGAAAAGTTCCTGGGTTCTCAACACAAGAGGATCATCAGTATTCAAACGCTGGAGGGTCTGAATGGTGCTTAAAGAGTCGGAGCAGATAAGGAATTTGTCCCAGAGTTGTCTAATTAAAAACAATAAAGCTCTATAAAAAGCATATAGTTCTGCGGTAAAAACACTAGTATATTGGCTCAGTCTGTATTTAAATATATCTCCATTTGTAACGAAGAAACAACCAACATAATCATTTATCCAGGATCCGTCAGTGAAAGCTAATGAATAAATTTGGAAACTGTGTTATAAGTTCACTAACGAAGTCTATAAACAAAAGCTAGTCCAAATTCTTAAAACTTCGCTTGAGACTTACATCAAACACGGGACGTCGCATAATCCACGGTGCAATGGTCGTATATTCCAGTGTATGAACTGTTCGCACCTGGATGTCGAGCTAGGAGGGCAGTTCACGAAATCGCACACCTGCTGGACGAAGTCTCCGTGTATTTTCACTCAATCGGCCGTAAAGAGACAGATTGCAAAAGGAGTCGTAAGAATTGTGCTCGGGCTGTGAGAGGAGCTTAACCGCATATGAGCACAGCAAGACATTACGTCGCCGATACAGTGATGGTTCTCTCTCTTCGCAATACAGGCTTTCTATTCGACTCATTCGGAAAGCCCCCATAGCGACTCGTATCACATGATGATGGATAGAGTCTAAGACACGTAACTTCGAATTACTTGCTGAGTCATAAATAAAACAGCGGTAATCCAGCTTTCACCAGATAAGAGCACGATAAAGAGGTAAGAGCACTATGCGGTCTGCACCCCAGCAAACCCCTGGCAAACGGCGTAAAATATTTAACGATTTTTCACAACGCCTTCTCAAGTCACCTATATCCACTTCCCACGTTAATTTATAATCAAAGATAAGACCCAAAAATCTCGCAGTGTCTGTAAATTGCAACTCCACTCCATTAAGACGCAGTTCAGGATGTGGATGCAGTCCATGATGGTTATAGAACTGGATGCACTACGTTTTTAGAGTGGAGAATTTAAAGCCATTGCGAACAGCCCATTCTGATAGCATGTTGATAACCAGTTGCAGCTGTCGACCGATGGATGGAAGATATCGGGAGCTGTAATACAAACTGAAATCATCAACGTACAACAGAGAAGATACTCGGTCTCACTGGGCAATTCCATTGATCGCAATGCAGAAAAGAAGAACACTTAATACAGACCCCTGCGGAACGCCGTTTTCTTGGAGATGTTCGTTAAAAAGTGTGGTGCCTACTCGAACTCGGAAATACCGCTCTGCCATGAACTTCGCAATAAACGTTGGTAGACTGTCACGAAGACCCCAATCGTGTAGAGTTTTCAGAATGCCATACCGCCATGCGATATGGTAAGCCTTTTCTAGATCGAAGAAGACCGCCACAAGATGCTCCTTCTTGAAGAAAGCATTTCTAACAGCTGTTTCCAGCCAAAGAAGATGGTCTGCAGCTGACCTGAGCTTACGAAAATCACATTGGATATTAGAAAATCTGGTTGGCGAGTTGGTATAGCGCTGGCTTTCTATGCCCAAGGTTGCGGGTTCGATCCCGGGCCAGGTCGATGGAATTTAAGTGTGCTTAAATGCGACAGGCTCATGTCAGTAGATTTACTGGCATGTAAAAGAACTCCTGCGGGACAAAATTCTGGCACATCCTCTGCAGTCGTTAAATAAAACATAACATTTATTAGATAATAGGTTTTCCGATTCTAGCACTCATAATCAGGAGTTTACTTATCATCTTTATGGTAACCTTGCATACGTAGCTGGTCAGAAAAATTGGCCTATAGCTCTCAGGTAAAGAAGGATCCCTTCCCGGTTTCTGGACTGGGATTACAGATCCTACTGTACATTCTTAGCAGGAAAGATTTGCCAGCTGGTGGCTTTTTTTATTTATTATTTTTTTAGTAGGTTATTTTACGACGCTTTATCAACATCTTAGGTTATTTAGTGTCTGAATGAGATGAAGGTGATAATGCTGGTGAAATGAGTCCGGGGTCCAGCACCGAGAGTTACCCAGCATTTGCTCATATTGGGTTGGGGAAAAACCCCGGAAAAAACCTCAACCAGGTAATTTGCCCCGACCGGGAATCGAACCCGGGCCACCTGGTTTCGCGGCCAGACGCGCTGACCGTTACTCCAAAGGTGTGGACGCCAGCTGGTGACAGATGACGAAGCATTCTGTTATGGATGATGTCAAGCCCAGGAAAGGGTTCAGGGGATATGTCTAGTGCCGCATCCAGCTCCTCGGATATGAACGATGCATAGTAGTGTTCAGTGTTATCAGATCTAAAATTTAGGTTTCGTTTTTCGCCAGCGTCTTTCATTTTTAGACATTCCGGGACATAATTCTTTGAGCTGCTTATTTGTGCAAAAGTAGAAACAAATATTTCAGCAATTTCCATGGGACTGGTGGTCGTTACGCAATTATTCAGACGGCCCAGAATTACAGAACTACGTTTCCCCATTATTCGACGGACTTTGTCCCATTAGATGTTAGCTGGGACGTTCTTTTTCAATGAATTCACGTAGTTTGCCCAGGACGTGTTCTTAGCATCGCACACAGTGTATCTACATACAATATTGCAAGTAGGAAAAATTGTTTTCATAAAATTTTCACAATTTAACTTACCTCAGTGTTGTTGTTCTGTGTTGGTGTAAGTTCTGGGTGTTAATGCTGTTTGTCCATAGCCGGGATATGCTTTTTTAATGTTGTTTATGAAGTCGAAAAACATTTGATCAGCTTGTTTTGCACACCCATTAACCAAAAGTAAACTAATGCTAAAGTACGTAAGATACTGATTTTAAAGTTTTCGAACAACCACGTGTCTGTTGTTATTGTACACTGTGTTTTATACTGTTTACATTTAAGGCAGTACGGAAAATTTTAATATTTCGATCTTACTTGCCATACTTCTTTTTCTGCAGCACCACAATAGTACATGTTTTTTGGTGTTTTATCTGGAATTAAGCCTTATTTGATGCACCAATTTACACATCTTCGTTATCTGTGTCGATGACTTTGCATAATTCGCGAAGTCTATGGTCTTCTGTGATGCGGGTGGCACATGTATATTTGATGCACTACCCATCATAATACTACAGGGTGTAGTCAAGATAGTATCGATTTAATATACCTATAACAAGACAATTAAGTGGAGTAACGCCATCTTTTGGATATTTATGATATTACTTTTTTTTTGTATAATAAGTTCAATAGTTAGTGATCTATTTGTTATATTTTATTTTTTATTTTAGTAGGTTATCTTACGACGCTTTATCAACATCTGAGGTTATTTAGCGTCTGAATGAGATGAAGGTAATTATGCCGGTGAAATGAGTCCGGGATCCAGCACCTAAAGTTACCCAGCATTTGCTCATATTGGGTTGAGGGAAACCCCCGGAAAAAAAACCTCACCCAGGTAACTTGCCTCAATCCGGAATCGAACCGGGGCCACCTGGTTTCTCAGCCAGACGTGCTAACCGTTACTTCACAGGTGTGGACTATTTTTATATTTTAATGTAAGAAAGTTAGTAGCAAAGTAATGAATTCAGTTCCATTATATAATAATGGAGTTGCATATTTAATGCGTTTGAAAATATTTTATGTTAATTGTGTCTAAGTATAATTTTTAAGGGTTTATTCATCAACGAATTCGTAGCATAATGGGTATGATGGTGGTTCACTACACGAAAGGTCCTAAGATCGAATTCCGGCGCATTCGAAGGTAAGTTGTGTATTTCAATTTAATATGGAGTAATTTGTAGAATAAAGTAGACAGAGGGTAAAAGACAGAAGTATGTGAGAAAGACAGTGCAGTGAAGTGTGTAAGGTGAGAGAATGAAAAGTGGGAGTAGTGAAAGCGTTGCTTACGAGATTATACAAGCTGGTGCATAGCGCTTGAAATACGGGTCAAAAGTGGTTCCCGCGTAATGCCAATTCCGCCGCTCGGAGCGCTGTTCGGTTCTAGATATTCATAGCAGAACACGTCTTAAATGACACTGACATTTAAAGGACTCGCTGCTGCTTATTAATTGCTTCGTACAATATTTTACGGTCAATAGACGTAATTTCAAAACTTCTGCGTCTCAATTATACTAAAATGAATGACTGTCATTCTTGATATTAAAAGATATTACATATTATAAACTAAGGTACTAACTTCCTGTTGTTCAATTCATACACACTACCTTTTCGGAAATAATGAAAGAAACTTTAATACATTTTACATGAACACTGTAGTCTACCCTTTTCGCGTATTTATTATTATTATTATTATTATTATTATTATTATTATTATTATTAAATTCCATTTCCATGACTTGTTAATTTAATCATTTGTAAGTGGGCCTAACTTTTCCCTCTCTCTTTTTTTTTTTTTTAATATATTGAAGTTGAAGTGTTATGATATTTACTAATGCAAAGTGCAGTCACAATACATAATTATACAATTCTGCGATTTTTCTTGCACACCTTGCAGTGGTGAAATAAATATCTAATAGGCCTTCTGATTAACCTGTAGTGGATAGTAATAGAAAATGCTATGCCATTTTAGTGTGTGTAAACAGTTTTTAAATTAGGAGTTAGAATTAAATTACTTAGGAAGTTAGTCTGCAATATTGCAATATATGTGATTAGAAATGGTTTCTGCATTTGACGATTTCCCAAAACATAAACAAATATCTCAGGAATCTCAGGGACGATTTTTTTTTTTTTTTTTTTTTTAAGGATTTTGTTGCCCATAGACACATGCGCATCTGCTCTCCGCGATCCACATTTATTTTTAGTAATGTCTGCATCTCGCTTCCGTGAGCTGTTTTCTGTCGTCACTCATGACATGTCAATTTAATGAAAACATAAAGTAAAATCTTCTGTACACCATGCAGTGATATTTGTACTTTATCACAACGAATAATTGAGTTTCTCACTTCCAAAACTCGCCAACTCACAAAGCATAACTTTTCCATAACTGCTGTGCTTAGACTACAGACTTTTTAGTTTCAACTTTTGTGTTAATACTTCCAGGGAAGCATAACACTGAGTTTCCACAAGCATTGTAGATCAATATTTAATACAAACTGAGAAAAATGAAGATAAAATATGGGGTTGGAGTGTTTTGGAAGAGGAATGAGGATTCGGTGAGTTTTGAAAAAGTTTATAGAGGATTTAGATCAATTTGTTGTAAAATTATTTTGAAAAGTTGAGTTTCAGAATCAAACTTTATAGAAATATTTATTGAAAACACGTATGGAAAAATAGATAGAAATATAGTAATGCAGACAATAAGTATTAAATAATAAAAAGGTGGTGCATACATTTTTATGAACTTGTACTTTACAGAATTTATGACCTAAGTTTTTACATAACATAAGCACCTTCAACAATCAAAACACCGTCTCCTAGGTTCGTCTTCATCATTTTCCATGTCAAGGACATTATCATTAGCATCATCAGAAGGGGCACCAACATCCTGAGAATTCACGTGGAAGATTTACATAGTATCTGAATGATTCAAGCATCATTCACTGGTCCCCGTAGTGCTTCTCTAGTAGCTTTTTAACATCCTTCACTTTATTTGGATTTAGAGGAACAGAATTTACTTTTGTCCATGGACAGTGATTTCCAACTCGCTGGTCCTTCTTGGCTATTGAACGATGAACGTTCAAATCTATTGTGTATGCCACCTCCTCTTGCACCAAACCAACATTATTTCTTCGTCTTTGGAGTATAAACCTTTTACATGGAAAAAACCGTTGCTTGGCCTCTTTACGGTCAACCTTGTTGCTGTCTTCCAGTCATGGACTTCAAAATCCAACCCCACTCTCGTGACAGTGCCGGACTACTTGAAGATTTCGATGTACTCATTGGGATGAATGATGTTTTCAATTTTTACGCATCTTTCTTTCGATCAGACCAAATGCTCTATCTGGGGGTATGTAGGAATGCCCAGGCACAGGGAAGTGCAACAGAATAGTTCTGATATATTTTTGTGCTTCTGCCAGTAACCAGTTCAGCAGTGCAGTGATTATGATGGTGTTTTTGTTCTGCCCACAAGCACCATCTGCAAATAACCTGATGGTGTCAACATTGTCTGAGTAGACTGTGTTTGACAGTCTGTGACGTATAGGCCTACACGAAGTGATTTTACTGGATCCTTTTTGACCTTTCATTTCTGTCCATTTCTATATAAATGTGTTTTCAGTTCTCCGTTGAGAGTGTGAAGAGCCCAAACACATTGTGAAGTTGTTTACATAAAACAGCCTCAGGAAATAGGCAGAGTGATCTGTCATCTTTGGAAAGATTATATTCTTTTTGCAACAAAAAGAATACGTAATGGCATTGTCACTGTCTTCTCTCAATAGTTCAAAGAATGTTTCTGATCTCTTATGAATTTCAAAATTCACTCACTGTGCACTTTTTTCTCACACCATGAAACATACCAGATGTTAAGTGTACTTCAAAGAAGAAATGTGCACTGCAAGGGAGTTAGTTAGTTTTGTGGCCATTATGTTCTTATTGGCAGACAATTCTAATGGAATTTGAAAGTTTAGGAACAATAACTGAGGATCCAAAGAATTAGTTTTGGAGCAGTAGAGACTGGATTTGGATAGTTTCGTTGCAGTGACCATTTTTATATCCATAGTTTGACAGGGAATTGATGAGTTTTGGTACACAAACTTTACATCTTTTTTTAGGGGAAAAAGTGGGGATCAAGATAGAATTGATATGTCATTTTTGGAGTTAGTGAGTTTTGAAATTGAGCAACTCAATTGTAGTAATTATTATTTGTTTATTACTCGTAATGTCGTAATAATATTTGATTTGGCTTGGAAGATGATGGGAGGACGTTACACTAAACTAGGCACGCGCAACATTAAAATCATATTGCTGCGTATGTTGTAACCTAAATAATGCAAATCGTATATGTGTCAATATTCAGCAGTAATAATTAACCATTGTCTGCTGGGTAACTTTTGGTGCTGGACCTTGGACTCATTTCACCGGCGTTATCACCTTCATTTCATTCAGACGCTAAATAACCTAGATGTTGATACAGCGTCGTAAAATAACCCAATAAAAAAATAACCATAGTCGTGGACTATTTGGCCATTATAAATGATTTTTAATCATACTCTTTTCCTCGAATAATGCTACTGATTGTCTTAAGGCAAAATAAACTGAGAACTATACTAGTTTAATGATGATGATAATAATTAGGGGGCGGATGTTTATGAAAGTCATCTTATTTTTCACATTAGAAGGATGCCTATTAATATAGAAATCCTTTCTATGTTAATATAAACATACAAAAATTATTTCTTATATTGCATTTTTTTACGTTTTTGAACTAATAGGTCATTTTTTTATATTTTTTCGGCATTTTTGGTCATTTTTAATACAAGGTGCGGCAGAGGAATCGGACATTTTTTATTGGGTTATTTTACGACGCTGTATCAACATCTAGGTTATTTAGCGTCTGAATGAAATGAAGGTGATAATGCCGGTGAAATTAGTCCGGGGTCCAGCACCGAAAGTTATCCAGCATTTGCTCGTATTGGGTTGAGGGAAAACCCCGGAAAAAACCTCAACCAGGTAACTTGCCCCGACCGGGATTCGAACCCGGGCCACCTGGTTTCGCGGCCAGACGCGCTGACCGTTACTCCACAGGTGTGGACCGGAATCGGACATTAACTGGCTCTGCAGGAGAAGTGGCAAGCAGAATGCAGGGACACGAGGAGTTGTGTTGGTATCATGCAGGTAAAGTCAATGACCTTGGCCGCATTGAATGGTGGAAGGTGGGAGGGAGTGAGAGAGGAGATGTAATATTCCTACGTTCAAAACAGGCACTACACAGTACCAACTTTACATCGCTGCCGGGTTGAATACTGCCACTTGCTTCACTGCAGAGCCAGTTAGTATACGCACTGTACTATATTTGTGAAAATCTGTTACATAGGAGTGAAGATATTCTTTTCTAAAAATTCACCTCTATAAAGAAGTAAGTTGTCCTTATCCAAATGCAACAAGACTTGGGACAGAAAACAAGTATATGGTACTTTTAACTAATATAGGTTAAGTGAAATATGGTCCACTTTGCAATAGGTCCTTTCTACGAAAATGTCCAACATTTACAAATGTCCACGTAGAAAATTCGTCCATGCCATAAAAATGTCCTTACCTGAATAGGCCACTGTCAGCAAGTCCTCTTCTTAAAAATGTCCACAAATAAATTCGTTCATTTCTCTAAAATGTCCGACAAGGAAAAGTGCAAGGAAAGTGCCGAGAAATTTATTGTCATTTTAATTATCTTATACATATTACATATGTAATACAAAAGATGCATCTATTCTTCATCTTGAGGGTCACTATATAATTTCATATGGTATGATATCGCTCGAAGGTAAAATATCGAAAACTTTCATTTCTATCTTTATAATCTTGGTAATTACCGTCAATGTTGAAAATTCATTATTGATATACCGTTTATTTACTGGCCGCTTAATATTTGTATGCCCACCAAGAACCTGGGTTACTAAATGTTGTATTTCCGATTGCTGTTGTTGCAAATGGCTAATGAATCGCCAAATGTTCACGTGATGTGCCACCACAAGTCGTTGGAATTGAGAGTGGACTCCTTCAACCACATTATTCGTATGTTGTCTGGTCTGCCATTAATTACTAATTCATAGACGTTCCATGTTGCAGGAGAAAATCTAGGGGGACTGCTTGCCTTCGCCCTCTTTCCGGATGACCAGTAGCAATATATGTAATTTCAATGTAAGATGCAAGTCCAAGACATTGTCCACAAATATTTCATTTAATAAATCCCAAACAAATTGCAAGTCATTTAGCGGAATAAACTGCAGTCCCATAATTTCCTGTATTTGGTTTCTTACTTCAGGGTTCTCAATATCAAAATATTGTGCCCTCGGACCCCTATTGACTACATCTCTCCATATTGCTTGATTGAAGTGGAAAAGACACCACTCACTACTGCCTGAGGGAATGCCAGTTGATAAGCACTCATATAGGCGATTTCAAAATCATACATTGTATAGGTAGGATTGCAAATGAGATTTAAATGTGCTGAATAATTTTTTATCTCATTATGCGATAAGTATTTTCAGTCTTATTTGCAGTTAGGTAATATACTAAAGGAAATACAAAACCTCCGACAATGCCATGTACTGTGAAAAACTAAAAGAATTGGTTTAGTACAGTCTTGAACATACCATCACTGAAAATCGTGTCACTTGCAGCCAAAAGTTCTAAATTTCTATCGGTGGCAAACATTAATACTTGTCCTTCATCATTAACACCTGAATCAAAGAACATAACGTTTTCTCCCCTCAGTGTTTTGTTGTAGGGTTCAACAATGTCAATTTCTCTAATTGATTGAGAAAGTGGAGGACGATTTACCTTCTGCTGATAAGGAACAATTTTGATTACTGCATTTTTTTTTTTAAGACTTACGATAATTTCGTTATGAACTCCAGCAAGTTCCTGTCTGACAACAGGGCCGGGAGGTTTGTTAGTGAATCATCTCTGTTGAACAACTTTGTATGTTGGAACTTTCTGTATGGACCTTTCGTATGATGGACCTTCTGATATGATGGGCTTTATAATATGGTGGACCACATAGATGTTGGGCTTTTCCACTCCATGGACAAATTGTATGTAGGACTTGAAATGTTGGACTATTTAGTTTGTGGACCATTTGTAGTTGTGGACATTTTGTTATGGACCTTATAACCTGGAAGCCTAATATACTATATATTGTGAAAATCTGCTAGATAGGATAGAAGTTAGTATCTTCGTATACTTTTAAAAGGTTCTGGCTGATATGTACGTCTATTATCAGGCAGTACATCTCACTTCACGATATGTGTCAGAGGAAGAAGAATTGTATGTATGCATCTGAAGTATGATTAATGTAATATGTAGTTAATTGGCGACGTATGTAATGGAGGCAGAAAGGAACTGGACACCTTACCCCATTATCTCCTGACCTAGTTGTCTCATAAGTTATGTCTTGTTGGTATCAATTTGAGACCTGTCTCCGGATAGTTGCCTAAACAACAACAAAGGGGTAGCTTTCCCATCCAAACATATTCCGACTTTCTACACAAAACAAGTTTGCTATCTGTAAACAAAACAAAATACAAAGTTTTGTAAACATCTGTTTGATAGCAGGGCCAAGTTATTTATTCCAGCTACATTGCCCATCCATCCAACTGGTCCACACCTGTGGAGTAACGGTCAGCACCAGGTGGCCCAGGTTCGATTCCCGGTAGGGGCAAGTTACCTGGTTCAGATTTTTCCGGGGTTTTCCCTCAACCCAATACGAGCAAATGCTGGGTAACTTTCGGTGTTGGACCCCGGTCTCATTTCACCGGCATTATCACCTTCATATCATTCAGATGCTAAATAACCTAGATGTTGATACAGCGTCGTAAAATAACCCAATAAAATTTAAAAATCCATCCAACTGTGCACCAGCTACATTTTTTCTACACTCTTGACATTGTCTCTAGTTTCTATTCTTCATTATGTGCAAAATCATTTAAAAAGAAGCATATTTTGGTTTAATGTTCTTATAATCCATTTATAAATTTTGTATTCATTAATTTGTTTTAATTACGACAAAAGTCATCCTTTAACTTGTTTTAATTTTTACTCGTGTGTTTTTTGTCAGAGAGATATAGGCCTACTAATTACTAGTAATACGAATGAACAGTTCGTTAACTCAATGAAATTTAGGCTTATTCAGTTTCTTAATCTACAGATAGATATTTCATTTCCAACTTCAGTATCAATTTCATACCTGTTATCTCTAAAAGAACAAAATGTACGCTCTACATTTCCTAAAGGCTGGACACTGATTTTGATCCAAAGTGTACATAATCATACTCGAAGTGTCTACTGGATGTTGACAGTTTAAAATCAATTTTCAATAATTGTCATGACAACCCATTTAAAGGTAATTGTGGAGATCCACTCCGCCAATGATTTTAGATTTTTTTTCTGAGAACCGCAAATTAAAAAAAAAAATCTAAGAAAAAAGTAGGGGATGACATAACTTAACCTAAATGTCGATATAGACATCAATCTGTCCTACTTTAATAGCTCGGTACACTGATGCCTTAGTCGAAATTTAGGTTAGGTAGGTCATCTCGTTACTTCTTTTTCTAAGTTCTTTTGAAAAAGGGGGGTGAAAATTAGAGGTTGTTAGAAAATATATTAAAAAATCGATGATGGAATCGCTCCCCACAATTATCAAATATTAAATTTGTCCCACGAGAGAATTCAACCCTATTTCAACGATCTGCAAGAATTCAGGGACAAATTTCACGGTTACCGTCCTTTTCCTCTTCCTCCAAAATTCCAACCTTGTGCAAAACAAAATAATTATTGGCAATGAAAATTGCCACAAATAGTAGCCTAAATTACATCGACCTTACAAAAGCAGCATGAATTGTAAAACTGTGATGTGGAAATGCTCGTACAATAAGAGGATAAACAAAACTGAAATTATTACAATAATTACACTGAAGACAAAACTAGCAATATTCATGGACATATTACTTACATCTATGAAGTAGCCTATTACAATACAAAACGAATCCAAAATTAGTGATGGCCTATTCTCACTTTCAAGTTCAGACTTACATACAGCATCCAGTATGATCGAAGGAGCCGTGAACAAAGATATTAAAAGCGGTCAGGCTAAAAAGATTGCAAATTACCATTACCATCTCCTGGTCATTGGTATTGGATGAAGACAATCACCGATTTATTGAAGAACATTTCATTATGTCATTATTACGACGCGACTTTCGTTTTTAAAACTTATTCCGATTTTTCGACTCTATTATGTACATAAGAATCGTAAATTATTCCATTTTCAACCACTACTTGACATTCCATTTCTCCATATAGGGTGGCAGTACCAGTGGTTGAACACTTAAGACATTTTTCATACTTAAATTTTAATATAACTTAAATTGTTATTTTAATGTAACATTTGAAAAATGTGTCTGAAAGAGCAAATTTTACTCTACAAAAGCATAGTAAGAACCTTAAGTTAACAAAAATACATCTATAAATGTTTTATGTTAAAGAAAAAAAAGTCACATTTCACCAGTAGCTGAACAACCCGTCCCAGAAGTTGTACAGTAACGACATCATTAGTTGAACAGTATTAAAATATCACCATAATGTCCTCTTCAAAGTTCATCTTCAGTTTTGTCTTCCTACAGATATGCTGTGAAGAAACTGGTACCTAATTCTTCCTTCTGTTCCTGTAATATTAGGATCATCTAGTTTTTTTAAAATCTGAGAGATGACCACAACACTGACATCATCTTCATCAGTTCTAAATACCATACAGCTTTCATCACAGTTCTTTAAAGCCATTACTTGTATTTCATCATTTAGAACTTTCTGTATGATACATACATAGTTGTATGATATATTTTTCTTTCCCGGAAAATTCACAAGAACAAAATCTCCTTCTTTCCAGACACCTCTGTCTTCATTAATGCCTTCTTCTTTCTCATTTCCTTCTTCTTCAGATGACGGAAGCAGAGTAACATCATCCAGGCTGTCACCACTTTCCACCCATTCCTCACTGGTTTCAGAGTCTGTTTCTTCAAATCTCCTCTTTTCTTTCCTTGTTCTCCATTTAATTTTTTCAGGAACTGTCTGTGCATCTCTTTCAGGATCTTTTTTAGCTGATTCTTTGGCTTGCAGTTTTCTTTTCTTTGTATTTTCTTTAACTGCTTTAATTTCCTCCTTTTGTTGTACCCAATCTAGCCATTTTTTGGATGTTGTTGCATGCGGCAAGCGTTCCTTCTTTCTTCCTCCTTTAGCAGGTGGAGAATCTGTTGGCCAAGTGACATGATTGCCAAATGAAGGACTAATCCTTGACTTTTTTACTTGAAGGACTTGATGAGCATTTTTAACCTCTGGAGTCATACTCTTTACAGGGGTTAATGTTACACTTGAGCATGGCTCTTGCTCGAAGTCATTATTCTGCAATTCTGAATTACTTCCTAGGCTCATTGTTGGGGTAGTGGAATTGATATTTTCTGCTACTTCAGAAGTAACTTCATTTGCAATAATTCTGTCACTCCTCTGTTCAGTTACAATACACTTGTTCCTTATTTTCTTCCAGACATCAAACAATTCTTTAGCTTCTAATGGTCCTTCCCAGCCAGTTTTTTCAGCTTCTCTGAACTGTTCAGCTCTACCGGCTTTCATTAAAGATTCAAAGAGAAGTAGATGTTCAATCTTGAACTCTGCTGATTTTACAGATTCCTCAGTCATCACAGCTGGTGGGCATTTCCTGTTTTCACTTGACATACACCTAGCATAGTCAACTGCATTGGGGTCAAAAGGATAAACACCACATTTCCTAAATCCATTTTTAATTACATCTGGAGTTGCCTTGTCACGAAATACTGTTGCTAACAGTCTTCCAAATATGGCTTTGTTTACAACCTTATTATTGTTATTTTTTTTCCATTCATACATAACATTTTTCCATCCAGATTTAAGTGGACGAAATATGCTAACATCTGCAGGCTGCAAGATGTGGGTAGCATTGGGCAAAAGTGCGAAGTGCAAAATCTGATGATCTGAACAGTATTTTGCCACATTGTAAGTTGTATGTGACTTGTGGCCATCTACTAGCAGAAGTACAAGGAATTTTATGTTTCTAGCCTTAAGCCAAGGGTAGAAAATATTGGCAATGTATTCAAAATAAATAGCCCCAGTCATCCAGCTATTTCTAGACCTGGCAATACCCCAGTTTGGGTCCATGTTTTCTGAAACGTCCCTCGGTATTCTTTGTAATGGAAAAACTATCATTGCAGGAGCAGTTTCTCCAGATGCATTGAAATTAGCCATAACTGTAATGGCTTCCTTTTCATTTCCAGTCTTTATTTCATATAAATTGTCGAATGATATTGGTCCAAGAACTCGTCCTGTCTTTGGACATGTCTGAAAGCCACTTTCGTCTGCATTGAAAAGCCGGCTTGGATTATCAAGAATGTCCAAAGCATTTTCACTTTCGAGATAAGTACGTAGTTCTTCAAACCATTCTCTGATGTGTTTTTCAGTAACCCTGGCACGAGCAGCATTTATACTTTCAGCACGATGTTCAGATACTGATGGATGCCTTTTCATAAAAGCTGAAAACCACTTTCTTCCAGGAGTACCATCAGTAAAGGGCATTTCTCTACCATCTTCTTTCACTACATCACCAACAGTCTCAATTAATGTTTGTCATTTCACAGGATAACCTTTCTTGGCATAGGCATGAATCCAGCTCACCAATAAACTTTCTTCCTCCTTAGAAAGAATAGTTTGCGGCCCCATTTTTCTTGTCATAGGAACTTTACCTTTTACTTTATTGGAGAGTGTGCTCAGAGGAACATTAAAATCTCTCGATGCTTTCCGAAGACTTAATCCTTCATTAACGGCCTGTACTGCTGCTAACATTGTATCTTCGGAGTATCGGAATAACTGTTTTTTTTTCTCCTTTAACATTTGTCCTGTGTCAGGGGCATGACCTAGGTCTACATTTAATTCATCCATTTCGTCTGTCTGTGGGAGGGGAAAAACAAGAATAGTTCTATAAGCTTGCTTTGTAAGTTGTCTATTACTGCTTTTGAGGGGTTCCAGTACTTGAACACACCAATGGTTGAACACCAAAACAAGTGTTCAACTACTGGATCCAAGCAACACATGCTCATCCTAACCTCAAATTATGATTCTATATACTTTTTTCCTGAGAATATATTTGTAATTAACTTATATAAGAGCATTTCTTCAAAAGCACCAATAGATGAACATCTGTTCAATTACTGGATCTGCACTATTTAGTGTGTTCCAGTAATTGAACATGCCCATTAAATAAGAATACAACAAGAATTTTGTTAAACATGGTGGCAGACAAGCTTTTCAAGCTCTATAGTATCCAAAGGAATCGGAATATTGACAGAAATATCAATTAACTTAATGTAAATAAATAGTAACTGAAAGTAAGTCACTCACCATTTGTTAATCTTAATCCTTTGTGAGAAGAAGGAATTCTGCACGTGTTCTCTTAAATTACAACCACAGTATGAAAGCACAAAGAAACTCAATTGAAAATAGTGGAACAGGTTCACCAATCTTTAAATTACAAATATCCTTTGTGGGGAAATACAAAATTTCCCCCAAACCTTATAAAATGGAGCTAAATTGTTACTGTTCATCCATTGGTGACCATTCAGCCACTGGTACAGTCACCCTAATAGGAGTCTGAGCATCACATTAAGAGAAACCAGACCCTTGTCTTTCATCAGACAGAATATCAAGTCCCTGTAATATGAAGCCTGCAGAACACTAAGGTGCGTTTTGACTGCCTCTGTGGTCTGTTGGTCAGCATGCTGGCATCCAGATCATGAGGTCCCCAATTCGATTCCCGGGCTAGGCTCTCTGGGTGTCTAGAGTCTGGAAATTTGTATGAATGTGAGTGTGATTGTGAGTGTGCCGGGTTAATATTAATTAATATTAATTAATCACAAATATAAAAATACATCAGCACTGTCGCTGGGCAGTAACCTGAACACATGTTTCAGTGTCACATTGTTGACAAGTAACTCCATCTGTTAGCACAACCATAAATCATCTAATAGATGCTATAGAGTAAAAATAAATAAAAAAAAAAAAAACTCAGGTGCGTTTTGAAACGTGTGACTAAATCCAAACTTGCACTCGTAACTATGACGAAGGTAAAAGAATACGTCTCGATTCGTCGAAAGATGCACCTCATCTTTGCAAAAGAAAAGTCACCTACAGACATCTTTAAATAATTATAAGCTTACAAGTACAGCTTTCTGAAACTCGTTGAAATTATAAGTACACTGCTCAAAACAATTAGGGGAACATTATAATAAATTGTAGGTACCGGTATAGTTATTGTTTTTTGAAGCTGTGGTGGTGATTATTGGTAAATATATACTGGTACATTGATACATAAATTTCGTCTATGGATAAGAATTTTAAAGATTCATGGCCTGAATTCAAAGTAATTGTCTGATATAAGAAATCTGACAACTTCTAATTGGTAACTTTTCTGACATTGCTATGGTAACCAGTGCTGATTATTGCCTTGTATAATCATAATCATTTATTGCATCGACTGATCATATACATGACATGAGACATGCCATATTTACAAACTATTAATTACACAATATACATAAAAGTAATAACTATAACAACACAAGTACAAATATACAAAACTTGGGACTTGATTGAAGAAAACTACACGTCAGTCGATTTCGGCTGTAAGTCCCGTTTGCAGTATGTCTTGAAGTCAGGACATTTCATTTAGCAGCCTGGAGTCAATTTCAATCAACGCGTCCTTCATGAGAAGACATCCTTCTCGAAGTCAGGATCTGGAAAAGAGGAAGTAAATTTTTTTTTAAGTAAGGCATTCTTTTTCTATTCAATTATAACAATTTTCAATAAATTCATTCACACTGTAATGGCAGTTTTTGATTAAAATTTCGTAAACAGCTTTCTTAAATTTTTGATGTGCAGATATATCTTTAACATAATTTGGTAGGCTATATACATAAGAAGAGCAACATGAATGAAACTGTTATAATATAGAGTTGTGTTAAAACTTTCAATAAAAGTATTATCTTTATTTCTTGTATTGTACTGCTGTGTGTCTGAATTTCTAGGAATGCTATACAAATTATATTTGATAAAATTTAAAGTTTCATAAATATAAATACAGGGTAATGGAAAGATATGTAATTTTTTAAAGAATGGTCTGCAGCTGGTAGTTTGAGACACTTGAACTATGGCTCTAATAGCTCTCTTTTGTAAATTAAATATTTGGATTGCATTAAGTGAATTACCCCAAAAGATTATACCATACGTTAAAATAGTGTCAAAGTATGCAAAGTACAATGTGCGAGCAGATTCAATAGATGATGCTCTTATTAGTAATCGCAAGGCAAAGCAAATTTTACTTAATTTCTTCCTTTGTTCCTGAAGTTGTACGGGCAATTTTAAATGTTCATCTAGCCATATACCAAGAAATTCTGTATTGTTAGAATATTGAATTGTTTCATTTTGATACTCTACGACTGGCCATTCAGAATTATTGTTTTGTGAATGATGAAAAGAAATGGCTATGGTTTTCGACTTATTGATTACCAGAATGTTTCTCTCAAACCATTCCACTAGTTGAATTATTGTCTTTTCTATAAGAAAACGCACTGTATTCACATCTTTTCCTGATAAAAAGATACTGGTATCATCTGCAAAGAAAGTTGGTTCTCCATGACTGATGTATGACTCTGAATCGTTTATATACATATATCAAAAAGAGAAATGGTCCAAGAATTGAGCCCTGTGGAACACCATACCCTATACACTTTTTTCAGACAGATAATCTATTATTTTACCATTTTCTTTGCAAGTGATCTCTGTCCTTTGTTCACGGTTTTCCAGGTAAGAAGTAAACCAACTGTGTGCCAAGCCTCCAATTCCAATAGCTTTTAATTTTTCCAACAAAATTGTGTGATCCACTAGATCAATTGCTATTCCTATTCTTTCTTGTCGATAGATTCATTAAGAATTTCCGTAATTTGTTTCATTAGTAGGATTTAGGAATATGCTATTATAATTATCCTTGTGTTTTGTTATATTATTGTTTTTAATCTATGTACACTTCCCCAGAATAGTTTCTGCAATACCTACATAATAATCGTTAAATATGTTTGCTCTTTTATTGGGGTCATATATTTCTCCACCATCACATTTTAGTTTGATATTTATTTATATCATTACTACTCGTATTTTGTCCCAGTTCATCTTTAACAGTTACCACATAGCTGTTGACTTGTTCCCGGCTCAATTTATAAATTTATCATTGTGCAGTTTCTTGGCTTGACTTATTACTTTATTATAAATTTTCTTGTAATGGTAATAATAATCTTTAAACGTTTTTGAGACATTCCCCCCTTTTAATATTTAGTAAAGAAATCTTAGTCTTTATCCGGATTCCCGTATTCCTGTAGTGACCCAGTTTTTTGTATTCCCTGTAAATTTGATATTAATTTCAGGCAATGCTGTCTCATAGTAATTGAATGTTTTAAAGAATTCACTGTATGCAAGTTTTACCTATGTTTGTTTGAATATGGAGTTGCAAGATTCTCTCTCAAGTAGATGATTCAGATATTGAATATTTTCTTCCTTAAAAGATCTTACTTTATTGCATACAGCAGAACTGTTAAAGTTATTTTTACTCCTATCTTCTAGATGTAACTGCAAGATGTGAGCATCATGATCAGAGAACCCAGTTGTTATAACATTAAAACTGTAGTTCCACAAATCCTTGTTTAGTATTATGTGATCAACTGCTGACTGACTGCTGCTTCCTATTCTTGTTGGGATATTTACTATTGCTCTAAACCATGTGTTTAATACCAGTTGTAATTTCGAATTATTATTATTATTATTATTACTATTATTATTACTATTATTATTATTATTATTGTTTAAAAAATCTACATTTGTATCAACCTAAATTATCATAATTTTGTTTCTCTTTCGCAAAGTATGAATTATTATATCCAATTTGTGAATAAGGATCTGGATATTGCTGCTAGGAGTCTTATATACAGATTAAATTAGTTTCAACTGGGGATATTCCACCATGCTAGCTTCAAAATGATCTTCAATATTAAGATGATCAAATAATGTAAATGGTATTGCTTCTATACTTGTTTTTTACAAATATACATGAGCCTCCATGTTTTTTGCTTTTCCTACAGAATTTTGATAAAAGAGAAAAATTATTAAACTTATAGAGGTCTATATCATCTTGGTTTAACCAATGCTCAGTAAAACATAAGACATCAAAATCAAAAGATTTATCAGTGAATAGTATTTCAAGGTTTTCTTTCTTGTTATTGTTATGTTTTATTTAACGACACTCGCAACTGCAGAGGTTATATCAGCATCGCCGGATGTGCCAGAATTTTGTCCCGCAGGTACTTTTACATGCCAGTAAATCTACTGACATGAGCCGGTCGCATTTAAGCACACTTAAATGCCATCGACCTGGCCCGGGATCAAAACTGCAGCCTTCGGCATAGAAGGCCAGCACTATTCCAACTCGCCAACCAGGTCGACTTCTTTCTTGTTACCTATGTAGACTTTGCACATTTTGATGAAATATTTCAAATTTACTAGTGTTCTCATTATTTTCATTAGAAATACCTGCACTATCATTAACACCCTGTACTTTACTTATAAAAAATCAAGACAACTTTTGGGGAGGTCTTCTGTTCCTAGTTGATACTCGCGATGGTTCCTCAGTGGTCACTGGAGTCGGAGTTTCCTCTTTTATGACATCAGTGCTGCCAGGTCGATCATCATCTACATTGGTACGTGTCGTCACTTCAATCCCTCCACTCGATGCAATTGCAGCACTTTCCGTCGATACTCGCAATGGTCCCTCAGTGGTCGCTGGAGTCAGAGTTTCCTCTTTTCCATCATCAATGCTGCTAGGTCGACCATCACCTACGGTGGTACGTGTCGTCACTTCAATCTCATTGGAGAGATTCAATTGCAGCACTTTCCGTCGATGAAAATTCCTTATTTATAGTATCTGCTACTGTTTCACATAGCTAACTGATTTTTCCCCTTGCTGTTCATATGAAGACATTATTACAAAAACAACCCTTGTCAAAATTACTATTTTTCAGGAGAACAATAAAAATAAATGGAACAACATATGTCAGCTGTTTCCGTACAACTGGTGTTTATCCTTGTGGCTACTGCACTTGACATGGGTCGTTTTTTGGAGTCTATAAACATTTGAAATAGTAGCAAATGTGTCCTTAATTCTATTTCATTGAAAATAAATTGGGCTGTTTTTGTAATAATGTATTCATATGTAATACATGTCTAGTGAAGTCACTTCTTTCTAACTGTACACTCACGACACTAACATGCTCATATAACTTAAGTCTCTTGCCCAGTTTTCTGTTGAATCTCTTCACCTCTTGGTTTACACATGACCACTCCACTAAATCATGTCTGTGAGGTGCTTGCAAAACTAAGAAGTTCGTTTGTTTGTTATCTTGAATGAACTTAACAATGCTGTTGAGTCCTTCATCTGTACAATTCTTTGCAATGTCATTGATTCCTGTACACAATACGACCATATAATTATTTGTCATGTTAGTAATATCTGTGTCCACAACATCCTTAGACCTGCCATTTGGCTTTACAAATGCACCAACTTTAAAGTTATTAGACATCTTTTCCCTTATAAGCTGCGCATAACCTCTAGCATGACTGTCTCCTAGTACTTGCATTTTACGCCGTCTTGGTTTAGGCCTACTGGAATTTCCCGAAGTTCCAGGACTTTCTTCTTTTATGCTGGCCCGTGAATTTGCACACGGCAATACAAATCTGTTCACAATAACAGGAATTGCTTGCTGCTGTACTTTCCTGATTTCTGTCGTATTCCTGCGATGTTTTACTGTTATCCACTAGTCTTCGTGCTGACTTTGAATGTCACTTGTGGGCCTAATTTACGCATCACTGGTTTTCAACTGATTGTCTAAAATATTAACATTTCCTTCATTGATAATAGTTCCTCTTTTGTTCTGAGAAGTTCTTTCTTCAGCTTATAACAACATTCGCACTTATTTTCTTCTGTTACCTCTGAATTTCCGTAAAATATGGGAACTGTTGTAGACATTGCAACCTAGCTCGTTGCAACTGTACGGCCGCCATCTTGTTTGTCTGCTTCTGTTAAAGCTTCTGACAAAATGAGACATTTAAATGAGTTTGAAGTGTATCATGCTCTACTTCTCTTACGAGAAAATCCATCTCTTCGACAAGTGACTAGTAAGTTTGATGTTTCTCCTTGTGTAGTGTCCAGGTTACGCAACAGGCATAGAGACGGAGACACAAGTCAGTACTGTAGAAGACTTGGTCAGGGCCGTAGGCTACATGTAACTTAAAACTCCGCGAAGACAGATTGTTACCGTAAACTGGGGTAAAGAGAATCACATGTGTATAGCTTAGCTAAGTCAGCGCCACATGGATCACACATGCAAAGAAAACTATTTTTAGAGGGATTTCTAGAAGAGAGAGTCTTCGGTTTATCCTTATCTGTTAAATTCTTTGAGAAAAAAGTTTTAAGTATATTTTTAACAAATGTTTGAACGAAGTTCGTTTTGTTTTAAATTCTATGTTGAGTGAAAACAAAGCATTGTGGAGACGAAACTTTGCTAGCTACACAAGAAACATTAGCCGCAAGTTATAGCATGGTTATACAACTAGTTCATAGCCTCAACATGTTTCTATTGCGATATGTATTTTTTGAGTTGTTAAACAAAGTACAGTTTTCTGTGAATTGCAGGGTAAAGCGGATCATCCCGAGACACTACATTAAAAAAACCTGGCTCTGAGGGAAATATGAATTACAATGAGAAATATTTGTACGTGGGTTTAAGGAAAGTAAAATCTGGTGAGATGTCCATCCGTAAGGCATCTGAATGTTACGCGGTGCCATACACCGCACTTCAAAGATGGTCGAAAGAAGGACAAAAGCTTTTGCAGTATGGCAGACAACCTGTTTTAAATCAGAATGAGGAAAATTGCCTTGTTGAATGTCTCATTTTATGTGCCAACTGGGGGTTCGCACTTCAGAGTTTGGGCATAACAGCCATTGTTCAACAGTATTTGAACAAGAAAGGTGTTATAGAGAAAAGATTTAAATATAATAGACCAGGAGTGGAATGGTTTCATTGTTTCATGAAACGCCATCCTGAACTAACAGCGAAATTTTCCCAAAATATTAAGAGCTCTAGGGCTGCTTAGACACGAGAAACTTTGCAGGCATACTTTGACAATCATCAGATGTCACTGGAAGGTGTTGCATTTTCTCAAATCATCAACTATGATGAGACTAATTTCACAGATGATCCCGGCTCTGTCAAAGACGTTATATAGTGTGACAGCGACGTGAGATTAGAACTCACGACCAGCGTTCCGCGAGAGAGAGCATATCGCGCGGGCTTCATGAAGCATGAGGGACGGCGCGCGGCGGAGAGGGGAAAGGCCCACGCGACGAGGGGAGAGTGCACGCGCAACTGCTGCATGCGGAGTAAGGGGGAATGGACCTTCCCGACCCTTCCAGAAGTGCCCACTTTGTGGGCGTGGGTTCGAATCCCACTTCTGACACCAATGTAAATTTATTTAACTCACAACAGGGTTTTATTCTTCCAACAATAATTCCTTTCTACAATTCGCCTTAAACGCTCTCGTCAACAATTGGATTTTCACTCAACACAATATTCGTTATAAAACTCCACCGACGACAATGACAATTTACTCGGACTAGTACGAACAACAATGAACTGTTAATCTTAACTAATATTTACAAAGCACTATTTACAAATCAGAACTATCAGTTCTTAGTTCACAGTTCTTCTATCTCAGTCACTCGAGTTCACAGTATCTCGAACCACAGACCTTCAGAGACAGTTCACTCTACTCGAACTCGGGTCCCTCCAACTGCGGTCCACTGCACTCGAACTCAGGTCCCTCCAACTGCGGTCCACTGCACTCGAACTCAGGCCTTCGGATGCTGACGCAGATGCGGACGCACACTCGAGTCGAACTCCGGCTTGCTTGCTCTGGCTTACTCACTGAATGAATAACTGAAAAACTGCTCGAGTTCGCTGGCGCTTCTTCTTTTATAGCAAAATCATAGTTGCGAGAAATTTCTACAGGTGTGTAGAGAATTATCTGGATATCTCCACTTCGACGCACTTCTGGAAGAGTCGGGAAGGTCCATTCCCCCTTACTCCGCATGCAGCAGTTGCGCGTGCACTCTCCCCTCGTCGCGTGGGCCTTTCCCCTCTCCGCCGCGCGCCGTCCCTCATGCTTCATGAAGCCCGCGCGATATGCTCTCTCTCGCGGGACGCTGGTCGTGAGTTCGAATCTCACGTCGCTGTCACAATAGTATACTAGACTGACACAGAGCGCTGGTGTGCTGTCCAAAATTGAAACTTGTCTGCGCATGTTCACGCCGCCATGAAATAGGTAGAAACAGCATTGTCATCAATGTGAGGAATCACTATGGCAACAAATCCCTCAAACACATAGCGTTTTTATTGAGAAAATACAATGGGGGTTTGACAATTCCATCAGCAGACATCGTAAAGATTTGTAGATTATGTGAATGTTGCATTAGACAGTTGTTAAAGAAAACAAATGGCACGCCACTTAAAGGTCCTGTAGGTCTAAAGATAAGGAGAACTATTCTAGAACGGATGAACATAGGCCTAAATGAAATATTCCCTGAACTGCAGTAACATGTATTAGAAAACGAGTTTCCTGACAATCACGTCGTAAGAATTGTATCTTTAACAGTTGAAATGTACACTAAAATTAGATGCCATCACACAGCAAGATCTTACAACGTTAATTTACATAGAACAATTGTCAGGCAGCATCTAACAAAATCCATCCTCTTCATGAATCGACAGGTATGTAACTATATTATCATGTGCATTTTTTGTGCTACTTATTAGTTACCGTTCATTTTTTTTCTATGCAGCTTTTATTTATTCCACTCTTTTCAGGGGTTCCCACTTCTATTTTTCATTCGGATTGTAAATGTAAATAAAAACCTATGAGTATTATAACATAAATTAAATTGTAATGTAATTATTATTAATCTCTACGTCATCTGGCATCTATTAGAAACCGTCCTTGCAAGAATTTAGAGGTAGCCCTGTGTTGTTATCTTTTCATCTAAAATGGTTTTTTTGGGGTATCTATATTGTCAATTGCACATGAATTTGTTTTGCAGGCATTCCCAATATTATCTTTCATTGTGGTTATAAATGTAAATAGTTACCTAACTTATATGAAGGCCTATTATAATATCTTACATTTTAATGTATCAATTTTTAAGTCATCATGAGGCAGCATTTACCTACCCCCCCCCCTTTCAAGAATCAAGAGGTATGTTGTCTTTTTAAATTGGATTAAAGTGCTTATTTAAAATTACTTTATATTTGCGAGAGGTCTATGCTTTCATTTGCACAGAAATTTTTGTTGTTGTTTTGTTTTTGCAGATATTCTTAGTGCATTATTTTTCACTGGGGGTTATAAATGCATATACAGTAGTTCACATACAAATAATCCATTTATATTTTGCCGGATATATATTATTAAAAAAGCAAGGAATATCATCTTATTGATAAAACATATGTGCATAAAATTACGTACTATCACTCCGCAAGCAATGATATATATTTATTTAAAATAACAATATATCATGTAAAGAAATCCACTCATAAAAAGTATGTTTTTTTTTTACATAATGTGATTATGTTTAGTTGTTAGGTCCTCATGTTACCTATTATTTGCAATGTATTAGGTACCGGTAGGCTACTTTTTATAATTGGTAGCATTCCCTTGAAGAATGACTTGTAAATGCAATGTAATTTGGCTACCTTTGCGCATTACATTTTGCGTGGTTACTTATGTCCTGTGGTCTAAAAGTCCCGGTAATATAATTTTCGATTCTCTAAAAACTTAACAACATCACATATTTATTTCACTTAAGAATTTGATTATAATAAGAACTTGTGTAATCAAGGTGCATGTATTTACGTCTTGTGATCTAAGAGTAATGTATGTTAATATAATTTTCCATTCTCTGAAACCTAAGAATATGCTGATTAACGTAAAATTATACCTTCTTTAATGTGTATTGTGTAGGCCTATTTATGGATGTATGAGCATGTTTTCTATCAATTGCTGCGTACGTATTTTCTTTCCTTTAATGCTCTGACCCATATCAATGAAACTTTGAATATATTTATTTCGTCCTCGTTTTACATTAAACGTCGAAAATGGACATAATCTGTCAATTTTAGATCATCACAGCGTTAAATTGCGCGATTTACGTATTGCTATGATGCGTCTGCTCTCCAACATCATGGCGGCAAGCGCAGCATTCAATTTTCCCCGGTTTCCTCATTCCGCGCAGCCAAGACTGTAGGGGCTTGGGCTCTGTTAAAGTAGTTGTAAAACGAGGTATGAAACACCCAGAACGAATGATAGATTACTAGTGTAATGGTAGCAGCAACAGCTGATGGACAAGTACTTCCCCCCTACATAGTTTATAAAGCTAAACACATGTATCCAGGGTGGACTGAAGGAGGAATAGCTGGTGCATCCTACAATAGAAATTTTAGCGGATGGTTTGATGCACCTCTCTTTCAAGATTTGTTTTAAACCATCATTCTTCCATATTTCAGAACACTGGAGGGCCCAAAGCTAATGTTAGGGGACAATCTATCTAGTCATCTTACATTAGACGTGGTTCAAGAATGTGAAAGCAACAACATTCGCTTTGTCCTGCTTCCACCCAATTCCACACATTTATTCCAGCCACTTGATATTGCCTACTTTCGACCATTGAAAAGAGCATGGCGAACGCAACTGAATGAGTGGAAGTTAAAGAATCGTGGCTCACTTCCGAAAACAGAATTTCCCAAGTTGTTGAAGCAGGCATTTGAACATATTAACTCCACTTCTGCTCAGAATATTAAATCTGGAATTGCTCCCTTTAACCCAATGAAGGTCATAGCAAAGCTTCCAGCCAGAAGAAATGCAGTAACTTTGGACACAGTCTGTAATTGAACACCTCAAGGAAGCTAGGTCCAATGAAACAACCCCCGTTACAGCACGAAGTGGTCGTAGAGCAGGGCGGAGAATGAATATTGAAACTGGGAAATGTGTTGTAGGAGGAGACCTAACTAATCTGCTGGAAGAAGAAAGAGTGGATGACCCAGACTCAGAACAGGAAATAGCTGAAAACAATTGTGGTGACAGCGAAACAGAATCTGCAACTGAGGTCAACTGCAATGAAGGTTCACATGCATTGGTTGCCTTTGGTACAAACAAAAGGGATCGCTTCTTTGTGGGCAAGATTCAAGAGGAAAAAGAAAATAATAACATTGTAATCAATTTACTAAGGAAGAAGCAAAGTAAAAAGAGTGATTATTTTGTGTATCCAGTTGTGTCGGACATTCAGACAGTATCCAGAAAGAGTATCCTGATGAATGTTACTGTAAGGGACATGAGGAGAGATCGATATGTAATCTGTGGTGTGGACATAGAGAATAATGATAGGTAGGTAGGTAGGTAGGTAGGTAGGTAGATAGATAGATAGATAGGTAGGTAGGTAGGTAGGTAGGTAGGTAGGTAGGTAGATAGATAGATAGATAGATAGATAGATAGATAGATAGATAGATAGATAGATAGATAGATAGATAGATAGATAGATAGATAGATAGATAGATAGATAGATAGATAGATAGATAGATAGATAGATAGATAGATAGATAGATAGATAGATAGATAGATAGATAGATAGATAGATAGATAGATAGATAGATAGATAGATAGATAGATAGATAGATAGATAGAAAGATAGATAGATAGATAGATAGATAGATAGATAGATAGATAGATAGATAGATAGATAGATAGATAGATAGATAGATAGATAGATAGATAGATAGATAGATAGATAGATAGATAGATAGATAGATAGATAGATAGATAGATAGATAGACTCCCAACACTAATGTAGAGAATGGTTTTATGTTTTATGGTTGAATGCTTGTATGTTTATTATATCCCTTGTATGTTTATTGTATTGTTTGTGTTCATTAGGGTTATATTATTTATAATTAATTGTATTGCTTGTATGTTCTCTTATAATACTTCAATATCACATTTATTGCTTATATGGTCATTATATTCTTTGTATGTTCATTATATGAAATGTAAATTTAATTTTGCAATTTATCAAAATTACTCATTAAATACCATATTATATATTTAATTATTACATTTTTTGCAGCATTATTGGTGTATTCTTTTTTAAAAACGCATTATAGTGATCCACTTTCCGCCTGCAATGAGATAAAGTGATATTACAATTAAAAATTGTAGCTGATCCACTTTACCCCACCCTATGAGGTAAAGCGGATCACTTTTTAACATTTTTTTTTTTAATTTAAACTATGTCTCCTAAAATTTTCATTTTAATGGCATATGTAAGATCACACATGTAGGTTAATAAATAATTTTTCTGAGTCCTTTTTTTGAATCATTGGGTTCCTTAAAAATAAAAAAACCGTTAAATTTTGGATCCACTTTACCCCAGTTTATAGTACATCTGCTCTTCGACATCGTACAAAAACTGCAAGAGACCTGCTAAATGACCTTCATATGGCTTCCAGAGACCGGGTTTGAAACCAAACCGTAACGAATAATTATTAAGTGAATAGCAGTGGCGTCACGTGACATTTTGACATAGGGATGCAATTTTTTAAATGATTAAAATACAGTAGTCTGCTTTCGTTATATGGGTGAGTTGCGTTCCTGGAAATAGCCGCTTATTGATGAATGTTTGAGTTGAATTTTCGATTTCTTTAAATTAATTTCCTTGTAGCATAATTTATAAGGATATAACACGAAAGACGAAAGTGCATAGAACGAGACCGACTACACTGTTGATAATACAGTAAATCAAAATAAGCTTCATAGTTTTCTTTTAGATTTAACAATATTTCTTCAGGGAGCGAATTTGCAAAGGTGGTAAATTGTGTAGGATCAAGCACACTCAAAAGTTTCAATTTGGAATTTTCATAAAACTTTTGAATAATATCAATTGTGATAACGTGCAGGATTTCATTGAACAATTGCCTATATACAATTTTCTTACCCTCCCCAGGGATTGCATCCAGCTGTGAACTTTCAGATTGAGCATAATTTTCAGCAGCAAAATCATCCATGTGTTCCCAAAATTCCTGAACAACATCCGTTGCTTTTTGCAACAGAATATCAGAATGTGGAAATATTGCGGCGAATAATAATAGCAGAAAATAAAATCAAAACCCTTCAGTAAACTTAACAGCCCTCGTGCACAAACAACAGTTTCATGGTCCATTCACAATCTTCATTATCCATTATAGATTTAAATAAGCATTCCAACTTTGATGATTTACAGAAAAAACTCGAAAATCCAGCAAGATTAATGAAGATCACTTTTATTGTTTCACAAAATTGGCACACTGAGTTAAGACGAGGTTTAACAAATTTGTAAGCGTAGCATATAAGAATTGCTGACTTACAGTGGCTGCGAAATTTTGCATATTAATAATTATGTTCTCCCTGCATCACATCCGCTTCATCGTAGGTTTGAGCAACAACTTTATCATTGCAATCAAAACCGTTAATGACTTCGAGAGCATGTTCAAAGAGAGCATTTGCAGACTATCCATGCTGACGTCTATTCCTGTTTAAACTCCTTAAATGTCGCCATCTTCTGTTATATATAGCAGAAATACAATAATATAGATGTTTCACTTTGTAGTGGCAGCTCTCTTATATCCTTGTTGCTGTGAGTTGTTTCTCAGAATCTGTTGAGATAAGAAATCAGGAGATTTAAACATTATCTCTAATGACACATATAACAGATTGGACATCACTATTTTAAAACTGGTAACATGTGGAAGAGAACAACCACCAGGATCGCCACTGTCGATTGAAAACGACCGTTAGATGGAAGTACAATTGCTCCATGCAATTCAAATAAGAGTTATAACGTGACTTCTTATCAGTAGCTACATGGCAGCATAGTGAAATTGATAAAAGTTGTAGCCGTCAAAGCCCATAAAGCTGAGCAATCTGTTATATTAGGATCTGGGGCGTTATGTATAATCATGCGGCGAAAAAGTTCACTTTCACTTGTCTTATCATACGACAATGTTGAGAAAGAGTTTTAATCTTTTGTGTAAACAGGGCGTTTATTATACTCTGATTGAACCAGAATATCTTTGCTTATATTTACGCTGACACTCAATTCGATGATTGTTCCCAAACAACGGACTGCCACCACAAAGCGATTGATCTTTAATATTCATAAGCTCTTTACCCAACACTGACCAATGTGAAAATGGAGTGTATTATGTTATTATATACCTTACAACACTCTCAATTTCATATATGGTACTAAATAAATTCAAAGTCAAGGTATATATTGTTATTAATCCTTATGTTTTGTTTTAAGATTGTAACTCATTGTATTTAATGTGGTTAGGTTTTAATATGTCTATAAATACTATATACTTACATGTTGTTGTATATTATCTGATGACGCCATAAATAGCGAAAAAAACATTCATGATGTCAATATTAAGGGTCAACTTCATAAGTTATAAACTATAGCTTGGTTTAATAAATTATAGACTTATCCAAATAATAGCCCAAAATGAATTGTTACTATTACACTTCATTCTCATCGTCCTCATCCTCTTCAGAACCTTCATTCAGTTCGTCGTCGTCGTCGTCATTGCTATCATCTCCTAGGTTGATTATAACTTCATCGATGGCACTCTCCATTCTTCCATCCCTTTCCCAATATAAATGTTCAATAGATATTGTGTGCTTGCAGTAGCCCTCCCAATCCTCTGCTGTCACAGAGGAAATTCCTTCGTCCGCCAGGCGTATTAGGTCCGTAAGGGATAAATCTCCTGATTTATTATGTTCGCGGACAAAATTCTTGACTTTCGCCCAAGCAAGTTCACTTGGATTAAGATCACAATTGTAGGGAGGTAGACGAGCAACCTTGTGACCTTTTTCTTTCAATACCTCGTCTACACGATACATTTTTGTCTCAGGTTTATGTTTTTGTACCAGAGCAAAAAGATCTTTCTTCCTCATAGCCTCAGAACAACGTACATTCTTATGTTCCAGCCATGCTACCATTTCCCTTTTCACTGCGTATTGTGACGGTCCATTACAACTACTGCTCCTATGGGTAAATTTGGCAGCACCTTATCGTTCACCCATTTTTCAAAATTATCAGCATTCATTTGCCCGTGATAGTCACCCTTTGCTGTCCCAGCCTCAAACACTAACTGCCCGCCCGGGCAGTGTTGCCAACAGTTGTTCTAACAAAAATCTCTAGATTTCATACGTATTTATTATTCAATTTTATAATAATAATAAAATAAGTGGTATAGCGCACAAGTTTAACTTTCGCAGATGCTGGTCAATGAAGCTTTCGTTTCGGCACAATGTAAGACACTCAATTTTATACGCATGCAATTAGTATTGATGAGAAACATGTAATTTAAAAATCATTAATTCAAATTAGCAGCTCCTCTGGATCATCTCCATCTGAACCTTCTAAGGCAGGAATATAATACTGTGACTGTGAGGTCCCCTGGGTAGTAAGTTATTCCTAGCCTGTCCACTTTCATTTTTGTACGTAGTCAAGGTACCTATTTTTTCTCCAAAATTTCTGGTTGTACCTGATAATTCTTGCAACACTTGTTCACATGATCCAGACCTGCTCGTATTGTAAGAATTATTGCATCCATTAATTCTGTCCCCATCCGTTTTCGTAGACTTCACGACATTCATCATACTAAAAAAATATTCTCTTCGCTTGAATATTAGACCAAGAAAACAATAAGATCAAGCAAATCTTGAAAAGGGTTTATATTAGATGCGTCCCTGTAAATGGCTACTTCGCTCCAGAATTCAATTGTGTTTGTCTTTATGTTACACTTCACGTAGCCACTCTTTACGAAACCGTTGCTGATCTTGAGGCCCCACATCTCAATTATTTACGGATAAATAGCATAGAGAAAGGTTTAACGATATTGTACCGGTATATTTATAAAACGAGTAATAGTTAACACTGTCATGGTACACGTCTTACACAAATAACATTCTTTAAGCAATTGAATTTAGTCTGTATGTAATTTCTAATATATTATATTATTGAAGTCTTTGTTGATCATGTGAAGTACTAGTGCATGGCGATAGCAGATGTTCGATGTTTAACGTTTAATTAGAATGCCACCACACTTACATTTTTTACTGTCCGATTGTTAGAATCGACCGGTATTAAACTTGCAAAAACAACAATAACGATAATATAAATACTTTTTTTTTCAGAAACTTCAAAGATTAAAAACCGCTAGAATTCCCGCTAAGCGGGATGATATAATTTTACCCGCGAGACGATTATCCAAAAAAGCTAGATTTAGCGGGAAAACCGCTGAATTGGCAACACTGCACCCGGGAGACACCCCTTCCTCGATCCTATATTCACAATTACAAGTCTCTTGGATGCACTGCTCCATGCTGTAACTCCATGCACATCTCCGAACTTTTGCCAACACTTATTCATCGTCAAGTTGCTGTCAATCCAAGATTCATCTAAATAAAATATTTCCTTTCCCTGGTCGCGAAGTTGCCTCACGTTTCAATATAATTACACCGCCAGGTGACAATATCCGCCTCTCGACAAGAAATAGTCTCTTATTGTGTGCTTTCTTCCACACAAATCCAATTTCTCTCAAAACCCTTATAAGAGTCGAGTAACTCCATTTCCATTTTATCTTTTCTTGAAGAATTACTAAGAGTTTCTTTACTGTAGGAGCAATTTTTTTTTAGTATAGAACTCCTCAATAGTATCCCTGATGACCCTCGTATCGAAATCATCGATATGAAATTTTCCTGTGTCGGGTGTCTTGGGTCTGAAATTAAAGTATAATTATTAATATAAAACTTGCACTAATTTTATTTACAAATGCCTTAAAAACAAATGTTTACATAAAGTAATAATGTTTTAACGAAATTAAATCGTTATTTTAAATTATATATGAAACCTGTCCAAATCAGAACATGAATAATCCAGGATCCTGTCTATTTTGGAACAATTTAATGGTCTCGTAGGTCCTACCAGTATGTATTATATATAATTTTTCCCGATTAAAACGGAAACTGTGCAACGCTGAAACGGAAACTGTCTGCTACTATTCAAAACTGAAATATTATTTGAACATACTTCTACATTTTGAAACGGTGTGTAAATTCAAGGAATGTACTGTCGGTGACTCAGGAGAAGACGAGAGCGGACTGAAGAGGAAGGGATGTGAACAGATAACGTACGACAACATGTCAATATTTGTAATGTAGTTAGCGGAAACATTAGGTCTCCTTCTGTTCAACTTAGCTTTAATTTCCATACGCATTGTTACTCATGTTTCCTGCACGAGTAATAACCTGGCTACTGGGATGCTTATCTGAGCGATGTTTATAATAATCAACAGCGATAGTCACGAAGGTCACATTCTTGCCCATCTTCTCCTGAGTAACGGACAGTACGAAATATGTCGCTCACTAAAATAAAAACAAGTTTTCTTTGCAGCATGTTGTAGGGTGCAAGGGTAGAGCTAGCGTCATAAATTTTACTACCCTTTTGGTTAGGCAGGCGAACCCCTTCAAAGATTTTCCATGCTTCACACAAATGCCTTCTGGCTGAGGAGAGCGCAAGTGTAGTGATTTTGTGATACAAAAATGTCTCGTAAAAAGGTGGCACTATAATTATGCGATAAAGTAAAAGTTATGCAGTTACAGGAAAAGGAGAAAAAGTGTACCGGTACGAGACATAATGATTAAGTTGAGTTGTAGAAAGCTCATATGTACGATACTTTAAAAAATAAGGACTTATCATAAATGGGTCAATTTACACAGAAGCAATTAATTTTTATAATTTTCCCTTCAACGGTTTGATATCACAATGCTCATGATTATTATTTCGTAAGAAAATAATAATTATGTGCAGTATTATATATGCTATTTTATGACACTTTATCGACTGCTATTGTTATCTAGCATCTGAGTGAAATTAAGGTGACTATTACACTTTTACTACGTCATACTACCTTTGACCAAAAAACTGGTACGAAAGGACGTGTTTCAACCAATCATGGCCATTTATTGCTACTTTTTATGTCACTACCCTACCATTTGTTTCTTTGTTTGCCAACATTTGAAACTGCAAATTCTTTATGGTACTATAAAACATGCTTTGCTATCGTCATTTGTTTACCGCATAATAATAATAATAATAATAATAATAATAATAATAATAATAATAATAATAATAATAATAATAATAATAAATTTATTTATTTAATCTGGCAGAGCTAAGGCCAGTAGGCCTTCTCTTCTACCCAGCCAGACTTTAATTATAATTGAATACAATTGGTTACATAGTTATTACATTAATATCTAGACATAAAACAACATGAGAGTGATAGTCAATTGAAAATGGCGGCTCTGTTCAAACGTTTTGGTGAAGGTAATATTAATGAAATAGAATTTTGGCAAGTCAGTTAATATTTTATTGTATTAGAGTATTTTATTTCTTCTAATCTTTATATACATTCTTCTAATCGTATAATAGTCAATTATATCCCACTGTAGTGAGATTACTGTTGGTAATTCCAGCGAAATGAGTCCAGGGTCCAACGCCGAAAGTTACTCAGCATTTGCTCTTAATGGGGTGAGGGGAAAACCTCAGAAAAAACCTCAACCAGATGACTTGTCCCAACCAGAATTTGAACACAGACATGCTAACCGTTCCTTCACAGCGGTGGACTATGTACGGGCTATTCCATATGAAATCGATCAGTAAAAAACCTCGCATTTTTATGCCCTAATTTTTTCCCCATTTATACAAGGTGCTGAGGAGAGTGCATTTGCAAAAATATACTATCGAAAGTCAAACGGTTTTCGTATTGTTGAGCGACAAATTTAGCGTATTTCAGAAAAACAAGCCTCTTTCAGCACTCAGAACTCTGGAACCATTTACTGCAGAACATTGAACGAGAGCTCATTTTAAAGCTGACATTCGGTAGGTTTTGATAAGAAGTTTTATTGTATACAGAGAAACAGACAATCTGATTTTACTTACTTTTAGGCTTTTTGCCCATTTGTAAAAATGTAAAAAAATATTCACAAAAAAAACTTGCATTATTAAGAGGGATTCGGCATTGTTTGCTTAGTGGCTCGGCAATAAGTTTCGAGGGTATTAAATAAATTATTTTCACACGCCTAGACTTGAACGGCGCAGTACCGCACGCACTGGCCGAGAGCTGAAGATAAGCGAGCGTTGGGCGTCATTTTACTCTTGTGTTTATGAAAACCTGTGATAAAGCTAGCCCAGCTATGCGCTAGTAGACGATACATCACGTGTTTGTCTCCTGGCCTTGCTTCCCTCGGCTAGATCCCACCTCACAGTAGCTCACGCGCGTACTATTTATTTTCTTTATTTAATATTTTCAATACTTTCTTATCAACGGTGCACCAGTAAAAAATGTGTTTATTTGTACTTTCAATGCGGAATCTAACCATATATTTTAAAAATATGAAGAAAAATCTAAATTTCTCCATTTCCATAAAAAGTAAGAAAAACTGTTTACATGTCAATATAAACTTTAACTTTTCAGCATCAAAATAAACCATGATTTTGATCATTGGGTGAAAGGGTTTCGGAGCCACAACAGTTTAAAGTTGCTAATTTTATGAAAATACGATACATTTAAATATTTTTAATTTAAACACTATGAAGTTCTGATGCCTCAAACTTTGCACAAAGCATTGTATCACAGTTGTCTACGGACAAAAAAAGTTTCATTGTATTTAAAAATTGCAAGGTCAATTTTCTCTATATTGCTGTCGATTTGAGATGGAATAGCCCTTACAGTATTTACGATTCAGTTTATTCTACTATACCGTTTCTTTTACAGTATATTACGTAAATAATAATAAAAGACTCAATTTTAACGTCATAACTGAATAATACAGATACCTGTCCGGAACAAAAAAAAAATAGGACCAGGTCACTTCCACCTTGAATAGGTTTCACTGTATGAAACTGTCTTACTTATAAATGTTTTACCAATTATAAACGGTAAACCCTACCTGTGTCACTGAAAATGAAAATCTATAATGCAACATTTTACAGAAGATTTCAGATTTCTGTGAAAGTACATTAAACAACGTGTTCAAAAAATTGTTGCATATTATTTCATTTCAAACTTCGGAACCAATATGCACTGTACACTATACTGTAGGCATACTTGAATTAAGTTAATTTCGCGCGTTTCTGTGCTACCGACGCAACCTAAACAATCCTATCTTCGTTAAAATTACAATTTTATGGAAGTAACTTACCTTGTTTTTCCAAGGGTAAAAATGTGGCTCTTCAGGATTCTCTGCACTAAATTTTCTTATCCTTTTAATGGAACTCACACTCTTGCCCGTATATATTGCAGCTCTTTCCGTAGGATTGTTCAGATTTACCAGTAAACGACTTCTCTCCTTTTCTTTCTCACAACATTTAATAACATTTGCTATTATAGCACGTTCACCGCTATGAATAACTGACGATTTCTTCCTTCTTGGAGGTGTTCGTGTGTCGATGGCTGAACTTGCTCCATAGCTAACGAAAGGAATACTGAAAAGGCCGATGTGTTGAACGCAGGGTAGTATAACTCCACATGAGGTAAGCATTATAGAACCTCCAACTCACGCTCTTTGCATCTCACCCCACAAAGAAACAGCTCAGGAAGTGAGGCACGGGCAGTACTTAAAAGCTGCTATTTCTTTAGGTGTGTAATTCTGAACAGTCTGGCGCTCACCTTGTAGAATTCCACTAATCTTATTCACTGTTTCCAAACCTGGATTTCGTTCCTCAATTTTCTTCATCTTCTCTGTTAGAATTCTCCCCAATGACCCTGGTATTTTGCTGAAAGATGTGACAGTGTTCAACAAACTCACTGCAGTAGTGAACTGAAGACCACGTTCCTCAAGTTTGGTTATTGTTTCAGGAAGTGTCTTGATGTGTGCACCTATGTACAAAAGTTCACTTTCAATTCCTACATCATCTGCAGCCAATATTGCTGAATTAATAGAGGCCGTATCTTCTGGATTCAGTAAAAGAAGCACCTAAGAACAAACATATAAGAAATTAATTATGAAGAACATAAGGACCATTGTAGGCCTGCCTCCTTGTATTAAAATCTAGTATTTCACGTTACAAAGAACACATCACAGCCATAACAAAATTACAAAACACCTCCACATTTGCAGAACACATCACAAATGCCAACCACACCTACAGAGACATCAACACAGACATGGAAATATTGCACATCCAACCAAAAAGCCAGAAACTCAACACACTAGAACAATATGAAATATACAGACACACGAAAACACACCCCAACGATATTCTCAACACACAACTCAACTTCAAAACACATACACTCTTTGACTCTACACTACGAACGCACCTTCACAGGAAACAAGAGGTGCCAAGACCAACAACGACCAGTTCTGAAGATGACCCAAAATAGGTCAAAACATGTTAACAAGGTACGTTAAAATTTAACACAAGAAAGTTCTTATCATACACATACCGAAGTGATACAGTGTTAAAAGTTGTGTAATCAAGATGTATGATATTATTGTTGAATAACTAAAGCTGGGGGATACGAAGGTTAACAATAACTTCTTTACTGTGTTAATATTATTAAATAATTATGGGAGTTGGGGAGAGGTAAATTTTAGCACTGCTTAGGGGCGGCAGTATACCTAAATCCGGCCCTCCAGTTGACATTGTTCATTATAAAAAATAGCCATTTAAAATACATTTGCCAGAATTTCGTCATATGAAATTTTAACAGGGAACGCAACCCAAGAATGTATTGAAGTATGAGGAGAGACGAAAAGCTGCAGCTGGCTATAAAACCATACACTTTTAACGAAATTATTTTTTCAATGAATACAGCTATGAATTCTTCTGTTTCCTTTTCTAAAGTATTTAAGGTTTTCTTTTTTTTTTTTTTTTTTTTTAATGAAATCCATAGTATGTATGTCACTTTATCCATCACTGCTTCCACCAACGTGGTGCGAAATTGAATTTTTTCACTCGGATGTCCCAGCACACTCATTGCAGTTTCCTAAATGGGAAGACGACAATGGAGGATTGCAAATTGTACCAGCAATACAGCCTTCACAGCTACTCGTCTTGCTTATTGGTTATACCGAGTAATTTAGCTCCGTTTATAATTAATTTTGTGTTCTCGTGAATTTTGCACACATAGTATGGATGCAGGGGAGCTGGTTAACGCACAATACACCGGTTTTAGAACAGAAAATTTTTAAAACCCTATTTTACAGGTCACTTTCGTTTTCGAAATACCCTTTCTAATTGTGACAAAATCTTTCTCCCCTTTTATCTTGCAACTGACCTCCTCAGACCCACAGAAATATGAAGAGTTCGCGGGAAAAACGATAAATGTCACATTTCTGTTAAGGATTAGATAATGATCTAATTGAGTCTATAACTGCAAGATATGTAGTACTGTTTCTATAGAAAATAAAGGAAAGGATTACTGTATTCGTGCTGATAATTATCCTTTATACAATTTTTCATAAGAACAACATTAAATTTCGCAGTGATCCATTAAATTAGATAATGACATCAACCTTAAGAAAACTGTGACATTCATCGTTTTTCCCGTGAATTCTTCAGTGTCATCACGTTTACAGTGGACTGTGGTAGAGATTTCTCTTTCTTCTTGTGTGCAGTACTCAATATTTATTCTACTCTTCCTAGCACATAGATGATTTGTATCATGGGTTTACTTAGCCTACATTTGAAGTCTTTCAGTTTTCATTATCGCCCAAGACAAATGCTGTAATGTTAAAATTTGAATATCATAACTTCTATTTTTTGTATTAGAAACATTTCTCTTTATGTCGTCCAAAAGTTCCTGCTAGGTATTCTCATTATTTCCAAAAATGGTATATTTCAGTAATATGCTTATATTTTACACTTTCTTCTTCGAATATATCTTCTGAAAATTTTTTCCTCCTTCAGTGAGGAACTACCACTATCATCAGTACAGTTTTCTTATTTATTCAAATGAATAATTTTCTATTTCAGTAACTTTTGTCACACTTGACGCTACAGCAGGGTTCCACATCACTGCCACTACTTAATGGGTTTCACTATTTTGCTGACATTCTCTTGTACAGAAGGAGCATATACTTCGGAACCAACAGTTCCTGTAAACTGAACATAATCTTGCGGCTTCACAGTTTACATAGCTTTTCACAAAAATGCGAAATACAGCACAGTCAATGCCATCTCGATCTAGAACAGGTCGTAATGTTTGTTTGGGTTTTCTATTTCAGTATATGGAGCTCAGTGAAATATTATATTATAACTTTATTGCGTATCATTGCTAAGCTTTATTTAGTGTAATGTGTCCATAAGTTTCGTTCACTTCTTATTGCATAATTTGTTGCAGAAATAATTACAAAGCTGTGTTATTTTAATGAGAAGAGAATTTTACATGTTAACATAATCTGTTCGCGTCAACATTTTAAGTTTAGAATGGAAGCTATTTTGAGGTTTAATAAAAAAGAATTTATATTGTGATTTTAATTTAGCACACCTACCTTCCTTAATTTTAGACAAAATACTTACCATACCACTCCTATGGAATTAGTGCTCTTACTCTCAGGAATACCTAATTTGTGACAAATAGAAACTGTGAGTTCCCTCAAGTTCCTAACAGATACTAATTTATGACGACATTGAAATGTGTTTAAGCATCGGTCACTTCCATAAACTCTGTTTGCCTACTATACCAAACACTTACACAAATGATACAGAAAGTTTTTGTACACTAAATATAAGGGTAAATCTACATTTTTCTTTCAGTAACTTATAAGTTGCATAATATTTATATTAATTGCGTATATTCACTTGAAAATTTTTCGATTCTCATGGAAGAGCAACTGTGTATGTTTTCTTTTCACTTACGTAACTGACAGACATATAATTGAACACTGGGATCACTGAGTTTAATGGATGATTAATAAGTATAACACAGTATACTGATGTAATGAGAATTATGCTCCTAAGAGAACTACATAGCCTACTGTTATAAGTTCACTTAACAGCGGCAGGAAGTCAAGTGATCATCTCACCTGCAGTAAATATGCGATCGAATTAGTCAATTCAGATAGTGAACGTTGCATAAAAGTAAGATGCAAGTTTCGAAAATTGATTCTTACTATAAAAACACGAATGCGCACAAAGTTTGAAAACGTTTTCCATCATCTCCTTCTAAGAGGGAACCACAGTGACTTTGAAGATAACTGTATGATTTAGGGAAGTCAAAAAATATATATATTCAAAATATACGTAAATAAATAACTCAAATATTCACTCATTTATATTCTTACTCTACATAAAATTACCGTTTCAATGCAGAAGAAATGGACATCCTACCTTTAATAATTTACGAGTAAACCTTCTGTAATAACAGTCTAGTATATACAGTCACGAAGCTCAATACTTACTAAATATGCAAACGTAGACAGTTGCTCACCATCAAGATCGCTACTATCGCGTCATCACAGACTCTTTCCCTAGCAGACGATAAAAGTAAGATTGTACTTTCGATATTGCGTTCGTTTGAAAAATTTAACACATTCCTTCCACTACTGAAATATGAAATATATGAGGTTTATATATTATTTACATAAAATATATATTATATTCTATAAACTCACCTTCCTGCATCTTTCGAAAGAAGGATAACTCTAACCTATTTTTCTTACAATTTACAATACTACAAACGTCTCCTTGTTCCATATTATTCTTCAAATTATTGTATTTTACCCATTTATGGTTATTACAACCGATAACGAACATTTCACAGTTTACATAGCTTTTCACAAAAATGCAAAATACGGCACAGTCAATGCCTTCTCAATCTGTAACAGGTCGTAATGTTTGTTTGGGTTTTCTATTTCAGTATATGGAGCTCAGTGAAATATTATATTATAACTTTATTGCGTATCACTGCTAAGCTTTATTTAGTGTAATGTGTCCATAAGTTCCGTTCACTTCTTATTGCATAAATTATTGCAGAAATAATTACAAAACTGTGTTATTTTAATGAGAAGAGAATTTTACATGTTAACATAATCTGTTCGCGTCAACATTTTAAGTTTAGAATGGAAGCTATTTTGAGGTTTAATAAAAAAGAATTTATATTGTGATTTTAATTTAGCACATCTACCTTCCTTAATTTTAGACAAAACACTTACCATACCACTCCTATGGAATTAGTGTACAGTTGTCAAAAGAAAAAGTGGCCGCTCTCCTGAAACAAAATTCCCTTCGGGTATCTTCGCTACAATTCGGAGACAGGCGATGTTACATGTTGTTGGACCACGTTGCCTGATATCTACAGTTATAATTGAAGTATTATGTGTGTTATTCGATAGCGTAATGTTAGCATTCCGGCCTCTTATTCGTGAGGTCCTGCGTTCGACTACAACTTCGTGCTTTTTATGTTCTTTTTTGTTCTGTTTTTGAGAGAGACGAACTATACATAATGCCTCCTTTCTCTTTTACGATTATTTTAGTAATTAACATCAGGTTCATTAATATATTATGCCATGACTTTATCATTATGATATTGTGGCTGCAAATGGAAAGAAAAAAGATTTTATTCTCAATAAAAATATCTTTCGTGGCATAAACAAAACAAATTTACTGGCGTCGGCCTTAAAACATTCAAACAATTAAGCGTTCAAAAAAAAAAAAACAAACAAACAAAAAGCCACAATTCAATATTTAGTCTATCTTCCTCTTATCTCGATCATCTTGCAATCGAGTGGGCATGGAATCGACTAGTCTTTGCAAATAGCGACTGTTCTTAGACACGATATTCCAAGCATTCTGAACATATATACATAAGTGTTCTGCCCATGGACAGGTCTTTCATTGCAAGCCCAGCAATCTCCAATCTTTCCTATTTTCTGCCTTCCTCTTAGTCTCCGCATATGATCCACATATCCTATTGTCGTCTATTATTCTTTTCAACCAGAGACCCAACCAATTCCTTTTACTCTTTCTAATCAGTTTCAGCATCATTCTTTCTTCACCCACTTTTTCAAACACAATTTTATTTCTTATTCTGTCTCTCCACTTCACACGCACCGTTCTTCTCCACATCCACATTTCAAATGCTTCAATTCGTTTCTCTTCATTTCGTCGTAATGTCCTTCCCCATACAATGCCACACTCCACACAAAGCACTTCACTAGTCTCTTCCTTAGTTCTTTTTCCAGAGGTCCGCAGAAGATCCTTCTTCTTCTATTAAAAGCTTCCTTTGTTCATGTTTGCAGCTTTTCTTGGGAAGGATAGGCCTAAATGCGGTAACATCCCGTTGCTTTCCGCACACCAATATCTCTTTCGCATCTTATTAGATTCCAGGGGGCCCAAGCGTGGAGATGAGGAGAGTGGATTTGACTAATTGGGCCCTCCGGACTTCACCGAAAGTCACGGCAAGGGTTAAATATTAGTTCTATCAGGATGTTTGACCCGATCACAGACCGGGAAATCCCAATTAGCCTTTCCCCCGCATCCTGGACTAGCTTCTACGAATCATCAGAAAATCTTAGAGATGTGATCTGGCCAATTTTTCCGAAAATGTTTCCACACTTCTGCCCTCGTAGCTCAGCGGACGAACGTCGGAATTTAGATGTCAACATCTCAGGTTCAATTCCTCGTTACTCCTTTTCATTTTATTGTGGTTCAAGACAGTATAATGTAATAATAAGAAAAGAAAAACTAATACCAGTATTATGCAACTGGATTTTTTCAAACCTATTATTAAATGTATGTTATTTATATCGCTAAAGAACGATTACAATATAAATAACTTGAATATTATTTATACAGTATCACTAAAGAACGATAACAGAATATAAATGATAAATATCGGTTTGTTTAATTAATATAAGATATTATAATATGTATTTAATTATCTAAATAAAATAATCTATTTTACAAAGAAAATGGTTATTTGTGTTATAATAATTACTTACATAAAATACAGATTATTTATATTGCGAAAGAACAATAACAATATAAATAACTTGAATATTATTTTATAATGCTAATGAAGGAAAACAGAATATAAGTGATAACTTGAATATTATTTATATCGCTAAAGAACGATAACAGAATATAAAAAACGTGAATATTATTCATATCGGAATTTCACAGATTTATTGCAGATGTAGTTAAGAAATTGTAGAAGAATAGTAATTAGTAACAGTGCCCTATTTATTCTTCTTGGAGCCAAATTTGTAACTTTTAAAAGTGTGGTTACTATGTTGAAGTGTATGTGTTGCAACGGATGCTTGATTTGTTATGTATGTGAGTCAGTTATGGAATGCTTGATGTCGTCGCAATGTCGTAATTATAGTTTGATTGTGTTTGTGTGACTATTGTGTATTAATTTATGATGTATGGTACGGAAAGCTGCATATTTGTGTTATAGAAGTGTTACGTATGTTTGTTGTTAATGTTTTTGTATGTTTCAAATTGATACCTGATATTTGTTTTGCAATCGCAATGCCTAATTTACGGATTGTTTATGTTTTGCTTACATCGCGTAAGCTAATTTAATTTTCTTTCCCATTTCTCTTTATGCTCATCTTTTTTGTGTATGAAACTATAGCCCTAACATACATATGTAAAATAGGACTAACCCCCATTGGAGATACAATAATTATTATTATTCATATCGTTATAAAACGATAACAGAATACAAATGATGACTTGAATTTTATTCATATCTCTAAAGAACGATAACAAAATATAAATAACGTGATATCCATAAAGAACGATAACTGAATATAAATGATATTTTGAATATCATTTACATCGCTAAAGAACGATTAAAAAATAAAATGAAAACTTGAAGAAGGCCCGAACTCACAACCTTTGAATCATTAAACAAGCACTCTACCGCTGGTCTACGAGGCGCAGATATGGAACATTTTCATAGTTCCGGAACTGCTTGTACAAGCACATGCATCGTGTAACATCGCCGCGACTCGAAGTGGACTTTGAAAATATTCGCCGTTCACGAGTGCGGCCACTTTTTTTTTTTGACAGCTGTGCATACGATTCTGTTACTTCGTCTCTTCAATAGTAGATAAATACAATAATTCAGTAATCAATTGTAGTATTAAAATACAGACAAATTGAATGTCCGGGGTATCATACATGGTATTATGCTTAATTATAATGTATAATTGCGAATTTAGGAATATAAGTTAAATATAGTAAACATAACCTACAATTTTCATATGAATGGCAAGGCATTGGAGATCAATAAATTTAGACAGAAAGGGGCAACTGGTACAGTAAACATAACAATTTCAACATATCTAAATATCTGTGCGGTGCAATTGAAAATTATTGAATCGTGCATAAATGAATGCACAAGAATTTCGCAGTACTGTATTTAATCGAAATAAAGGCAGGTATTACACATACGAACAACGTAATTTTCACACCATAAATAATATTACACCTTAACTCGCAAGTGAATTGTCTGAAGTGTCCCATAATCATTGTTTTAAATTTTATTAATGGAAATACACTACATTTTAGAGAAACATGTTACTGTTTATGCATTCCAACTAATTTCTATGGTTGAAACGCCGCTCTTCGTGATCGGGTTAAGCGAGTTATATGGTCTGCTTTGCGGCCTGTATTAGATCACGATGACTGTGGCACAATCTGTTGTTCCTAGTACTCACAGCGCTCCAAGCAGCTAGCAACTATCGCGAGAATTGCAAAAAATCATCCCAAGCTTCGTGACTGTATAGTAAACTGTGGTAATAAGCTGGAGAGAAAAACAATTGCGTTCAAAATGTAATATCAGGGATACTTTTACACAGAGGAAGGTGATGTGCAGAAATTAATTTTTGTCCTTACTTTATTTTTTGGGTGAAAGCGTTGAGTGACTTCCGCCGAATTTGAAATAGACACAGACTGACTTCAACTGTCAACACAGAAAACAAAAAATGACTACCTGTTCAACAGCGCCACACTCAATCGCTTTCACCTTCATCTAGACGATAATAAAAGCCTAAACTAAACTAACATAACCTAACCTGTCACTAAAATCTTAAACTAAACTAACCTAACCTAACTTGACATAGATTCGACTATACAAGGTACAACAAACGCCTAAGCTATCCTGACCTAACCTGTTACAGTTTCGTATATGCAAATCATAATAAAAACCTAAACTAACCTAACTTGTCACTAAAATCCAACGTAACCTGTCACAGATTCGCCTATGCAAGGCATAACAAAAGCTTAAACTATCCTAACCTAACCTGTCACAGTTTCGTATATGCAAAGCATAACAAAAGCCTAAACATAACCTAACCTGTCACTAAAATTCTAAACTAACCTAACCTAATCTGTCACAGATTTGTCTATAGAAGGCATAACAAAACCCTAAACCACCGTAACCTAACATGTCACAGAGAAGTACGTAAGACATAATAAAAGACTAAAGTAACCTAACTTGTCATAACACTCCATTTTCTTACCCCTACAGACTTCCCCGAGGTATAAAAATGCCCGAATTTCTATCCCGATGGAACATTGCAAACTAGCGTGAAAAGTTCGCAATGTCTCTAACTTATGTTCATACGATTTGTAAGGATGCTGAAGATGCATACATCCGCAATAGGAAAAGAAGTCACTCAACGCTCGTCTAACCATTTTTTGTAATATACTGTTTCAAATTTTAAAAATGCTTTTTTTTTCTTGCACTCGCATTTCACATGCACTCTCCCATGTGTCTTTTAGCTCGTCTTTATTCGTAAATTAAATTCAGAACAAATCACATTTGAAAGGCATGTCGCCTGCTTGAAGGATTATATTCTTTTTTAGTCTTCCCGATACGAGGTAAGTTCACATACACAGCATTTCAAGGACGTTTCGCCTAAGTGTAAGCGGGAGTGAATTTTGAACTGACGGGAATGGGAAGAACACATTCCCGACAATACAAGTGAATATTATTACTTCTATGTTTAGGCGAACATGACTGTAGAGATGTTCTGCTTGTAAAAAGAGTTTCTACTTGATGGCATTTGAATGCCTTTTGCCTGTGTGAATACGTACATGTTTCTTCAAGTGTCCCAATTGTGAGAATCGCTTTCCACAAACATCGCAAATGAATGGCTTTTCCTTTGTATGTATGCGTGAGTGTCTGCTTAAAGCTACAGATACTGAGAAACACTTTCCGCAAACCTCGCATTTGAATGGCCTTTCGCCTGTATGTATCCGTTTATGATTGCTTAAAACTGACAATGTTGAGAAACTGTTTTCACAAACCTCACATTTGTATGGCCTTTCACCAGTATGAACGCGTGCATGTCTGCTTAACACTGACGATGCCGAGAAACTCTTTCCACAAACTTTGCATTTGAATGGTTTTTCGCCTGTGTGAATGCGAAGATGTTCCTTTAAAGATCCCAATTGTGATAAATACTTTCCACACACCTCGCATTTGAATGGCCTCTTGCCTGAGTGTGTACGTGCATGTCTGTTTAAATCCCATGATGCTGGAAAACACTTTCCACACTGATCGCATTTAAATGGCATTTCGCTTTTGTGAATGCGTTCATGGCTGCTTAAATTTGACGATGCTGAGAAACACTTTCCGCACACTTCGCATTTAAATGGCTTCCCGCCTGTATGCATAAGTCTATGTATGTTAAAATCCCCCGAAGTTGAAGAACACTTTCCACACACATCGCACTTGAACGGGCCCTCTCTCGTGTGTATGCGTTCATGTCTCCTGAAATCCGATGACCTTCTGAAAGGTAGCCCACAAACATCGCAGTGAAATGGCATCTCGCCTGTGTGTAGGAGTGCATGCCTCTTTTTATCACTCCATTTTAAGAAACACCTTCCACAGACATCACATTTCAATGACTTTTGTATTTTATGTATATGAGAATGAAGTTTCAAAGATTGCTGTGTTACAAAAACTTCATTGCAAATATTACATTTAATAGAATTACGACTGATGTCGCTAATATTTGAACAGTCTAGTTTGTCGCTATCACATTGTGTCAATTTGTGTTTCTTACGAGCAATACAGGCACGTTCTCGCGACACACCTTTCAAAACATTCTCCAGAATGCTGAAATGAAAATAAAAATTTATCGGTCTCCACTATAACAAATGTGGCAAAATCAAAATATATTAATGATTACATTATATAGAGAAATGTATATATTATGTATATCAGATGACACAGGTGAGTCTGCCTCAGTAGCATAGTTGGTATACCGCTGGCCTTCTATGCTCGAGGTTGCGGTTCGATTCCAGCCCAGGTCGATGGCATTTAAGTGTGTTTAAATACGACAGGCTCATGTCAGTAGATTTTCTGGAATGTAAAAGAACTCCTGTGGGATAAAATTCCGGCTCACCAGCGATGCTGATAGAATCTCTGCAGTTCTGAACATCCTTAAATGAGCCATAATTTTAAATTTTAACACAGACGAATAAACGTTTTTGATAGTGTCTTGGTTTTTAAACTAACTGTTGTGATACTTTGAGGCACTGATTCAGAAAATGACATAAGTTAAACTGTACCGGCACTATTTCTTTCATACTGTTGAATTTATATAATAATTAGGCCTATATATAATACAATATTTTTAATTCTGAATTGTTACATTTTCTGTAATAGCCTCTAGATGGTTAGCATGGTTCCGTAGATTACATACGTCTGGATTTCATCTTTAAAAACAGTTGTACACTGGAGTTCGTTCTTCTCTTTCCAAGTTTACAGCTTTGCGTGCGTGGAAGTGGGCTTTGTGAGTGTGTTTACGTCCTTCTAACTGTAATTTTTCATTTCGAAATATTAGTTAACAATTATATCATAACTGGGACCCTATAGAGGTCTGTATAATATTCTCACTCATATCGTTCCATTTTTGGAAATCGAACTTCGCAAAGAAATGGACATTTCACCGCAGCCGTGCTTGAATTATAGCGATGTATACTTAAAGGGAGTACACACTGAAAGTTACCATGAATCCTATTTCCGAGTTTGTGAAGACAGACAGCACATATCGTTATTTTGATGTCAAGTTTGGATGGACCCAAGGCCATCATACGGTATGCAAAACTTGTAGGTAGCATTTGCTCCAGTGGACAAATGGAAAGAAAAGTACTAATGATTATTTCTGCACTGTTAATATCATAGGTATCAATCGAAATAATCGTGATAAGAGGTCACATGCTAATCTACCTTCAGCTATGAGATGTGTGCCGCACTCGGATCTGGTATCTATTTTGCTACCACAGCTAACAGTAGATCAATATTTTATTTCTGTATGTCTGATATAACACAAGGTAATGAAAGTGGGGACAGCGATATTGGATTTCAATCTTCTCATTGCGAATTCTTTACCCAAAACCGTTGAGTCATCATAATGCAACCATTTGTGATACTTTATGAATCTATGGAAATAATATTTCTCAAAATATACCGTAGAAATCGGTAAAGTCGATCAGTGGGTGTATAATCGATCATTTGCGATTTTTATTGAAAATTATATATTACCTCAGTTACTTGTTAAAATTTTGTTATGCTGACTTCATTGCCTTACATTGTAAATGTAAACGAGAGGGACAACAAAAAGCCTGCGCATGGCAACAATGGGAACACAGCGTAATTACCGTTGAAGTGAAAATGGTTATTCTCAACTTTTTCTTTTCAACAAAAACAAAGTCTTGCAAACTCTAAATTATCGTTACCAGTGAAAGGAGATAAGAAGTATACGTAAGTACTTTTGGTTAAGATTGTATCCTGAAATAATAGTTTTGCAGTTCGTAAATGTTAGTATTGAAACTTATTTTCAAAAAACTTGTACCTTTGTAGGGTTAAGTCGATCATGCCATCGACCTACTCGAAGCAGATAGGACCAGCAGGAAGAATAAATTTTTTCACCGAAATACCTCCAACTAAGACTTATAAACAGAAAAGTGTCATAGTATAGCTTATATTGATGGGATAGTGGGGAAGGAGGAAGACGAATTTATGGTGAATTTCTTGCGTAAGAGAAGCACTGCCAAAGGAACGTATTTTGTATATCCCTCTGTACCTGACGACGGGAACAACGTAGTTTCTAAAGTGACATGTGGAGGGGAAGATTTCAAATAACATCTGACATAAACCTAAGCAATGTTGAATAGTATTTTAGATTATAATTGAAGTGTGATATTTCAATGTAAATTTTGAATTCTTAAATCTTTGTTTGTTGATATTTCTTTAACCTGGTTGATATGTGAAGTATTAATTTTTTTGGTAATTTCATAGAAGACGGGCACTTGGTTGAATATAGTAAGTATAACCAACATTTTTATTTCAGAGTTAAATGTTAGTGATCTTTTAGTGACTTTTACATGTTAGTTCCAGGTTTTTTATACTAGGTGTCGCCGTGATTTTCTTTTAATTTGATTGGTTATAGTTGTCATTTGTTCTAGAATTTTCGTTAATTTTGAATGGATAATGACGTTATCAGTTGTTCTTGGTTGTTTGACGTGAATGGTGTTATGTTGTGTCTGATGGCTAAAACTATTGAAAGTTTGTCATTTTATGATTTTTGTGATATTCTTTCGATTTGATTAGCTATAGTTGTAATTTATTCTAGAATTTTCATTAATTATGAATGGATAATGACGTTGTCAGTTGTTCTTGGTTGTTTGACGTGAGTGATGTTACATTGTAGATTTGTCTGCATTTGTCGAATGAGCATCATCATGCTTATGAAAAGGCACTTTTCAGTGCCAATAATTTATTTTGTGTGCACAAGGTTGAAATTTTGAAGTAAGAGGGAAAGGAAGAAATCCGTGTTCTGAAATTATTTATTAAATTTTGTGTCGATTTTGGTTTAGTTCTTTCGCTGGTGAATAAGGATTGTGTTGATTGTTGAGGAGAAAACTGTTTTTCTGTGGTTTAAAGGAATTATTTACTGAATTTTCTGTAGATGTTAAGGTGTAATAAGTGTTCGAAGAGAATTTCATTTAGTGTAAAGACGTGGTTTATTTATGCAAAGTTGACTGTACGACAAAGTGTTGGTTTAGTTCTTTGTTGGCTGCATGGTTTAAGGTTAGATTGCCTTAAAGCCTGTGTCATTTATACTGGAAGTGAAGTGGTTGTCGATGAAGACGTCAATGAGAATTGAATTTTATTTGAGAAGGTGATAAATTATATTTTGTTTTGTGTTTTAGTGATTTTTGGGGGTAAAGTGAGGACGAAAACTACCAGAAAAGTACTACCAACAATGAAGTTCGAATGTCACGAAACGCCAAAAAAATCAAAGGCGAAAAATTAAATATATTTACATTTTTTTGGAGGGCTTGTTCTTCTTTAAAGATATGAATATATATTTGATTTTTCATCTTTAATTTTGCAATGTTTGGTGACTTCATAGTTGCCAGAACGTTTTTGGTAGTTTTCGTCAGCCATGTTGTATTTTGCCCGTCTTCTAGGAAATTACCTTTTTTTTATGTTTTATATATTGGCAATCATTGTCACGTTTGTACAGTGGAGACCTATAGGCCGAATTGTATCGAACTGTATGATCACAATAACAAAATATACACTATATAATCCTATAGACTTATATAATAGATTATTATTGTTTTCTACACCCCTTATAACAAATAAAATACATGTAATACACTTAATGTGTTTTTAAAAACATAAACAGTGATCGACTTTACTTCACAATATTTTAAAATCGATCTTAAACTAAAAATTCAATGGTGATCGACTTTACCCTATTTAAACAGGTAACTTCGATCACAAGTAAAATAAAAAAAAATCAGACTTTGGTAAATTGTAATTCACTTCTTGTAATGTGATTTCATAAGTGAAGGATATGACGACAAAATACTATTTTCTGAGGAACTTCGTTCCATTGCATACCTCAATATCATTAAAAAAATTGCAAAATTTTGATCGACTTTACCCTCTTCTACGGTACTAGATAACATAAATGTTCTACATTCCAAAGTTCATGTTAGTGAAGTAGATGAAATACATAATGAATTTAAAAGAAACTGTGCTGATTACCACAGTAAAAGTATAAAAAAAGGCTTTAGCAGAATTGGCTAATGCAATGGAAATAATAAATCATATTGTTAAAACAAATATCACACACTGTAGGCTGAATATAATAAAGGGCTGTAAAAATAAAAAATAATAATCTTGCTAACAATCTAAAGGAGTTTCTATGAAATAGATCTTGTAATTTCATAATAGTTCTCAAAAGCGATTGTAACTTCCTCCTGTTCTCTATTTCTATTCAATATTAACTCTCTTTCTTCTTTCTTTCTTTCTTTACTTATCATTCAAAACTTTGTTCTCTGTTTCATAACAGAAACAATTATCTAAGATATAATGGCCTCCAATTCATAAATTAAAAATCTGATAGTGCACGAACACTAAGAATGAAGTGAATTATGAGCAGGGATGTGAAAGGCTGCAGCTCAGCAGCGCCTGTTAAGTAACGCAACCTGTAAGTACAGGCCTGCAAAAACTTGTGACAACTTTCGCAGCACTCCAATTGCACAGCATGAAAAACAGTGATCTAGCGTGACACACAGGACTGAGCCCTCAACAGAAATGATTAAAATCGAAAGAAGTGATGTGATCAAAAAGATCATGGTTCTCAAGGGAGTGCAGAATAATAAAGCACCAGATATAGCCTACTGGGCCTGTACTACATTACTTCTCATGTTAATGATAGCTTTAGTGAATCTTATACCATTACCATATATGCTACGAACGCACTTAGAGTAGTCCCTCGTATCAACAAGTGAACGTGGGGAAGGATCTCGCAATTGGTTACATACCAAAGTACACAAGTGAAGAATTAGAAAACTACTCCCTCTCTACAAGCAGTTTGTTTTAAAAAATTTCCAGTGTTGCAGATTTTAAGTTTTAAACGAAAATTTAGCTACTGATTTATATTATTACAACAATATATACATTATTTTCTGAGAGCATTACTACAAAACACGGAAAAGTTGTACACAATGGTTAGGTTAAATTATACACTATGGCACTATGCAGTAAAAGTAGGGCTAACTTTGTACTGAAACACATTTCTGATAGAGAATAGTTGAATTTTGAATGATGTCATCGGGCACAGGATATGCATCAGACCTCTCTCACCTCAGCATCTCGTAATCTTAGATTAATCAGATTAAGCCTTAATTGAAGTGCGACATATCAGGTGGACAGTTTCAGCCAATCGGTCGCTAATATTAAGTGCTACGAATACTACACTGAACTGTTGTGTTATGAGTTTGTGAACTGTGATAGACCTACTTATTGGAGTGCAATATTCATTTATAAATAAATTGTGGTATTACTATGCGAGAGGAATGAATATTGTCGATGTTCTGAATTATGCGAGAGTAAATTATTTATTGATGCAGTTCATATAGCGCTGGCCTTCTATGCCCGAGGTTCCGGGTACAATCTCAGGCCTGGTCCATGGCATTTAAGTGTGCTTAAATGTGACAGGCTCATGTCAGTAGATTTACTGGCATGTAAAAGAACTCCTGCAGGACAAAATTCCTGCACACCGGCGACGCTGATATATCCTCAGCAGTTGCGAGCATCGTTAAATAAAACATAACATTTAACATGTATTTAGGGTATATATATATATATATATATATATGTGTGTGTGTGTGTGTGTGTGTGTGTGTGTGTGTTTGTAATTCACGAGGATTTACAGTCATTTACGGAGCTTATTTCTGAAGACATTCTGAACAAAAAAACATAAACATAAAACATAAACATGTGTCCTAATCTCAATATCTTCATTTTCAGCGTTACACTAATTTGCTTTTTTTCTTTAGTTTCAAGGGTAAAATATTATTACAAATAGATATTGAACTATTCAGAAGTATCATTTCTTTATTTCGCTAGAGTTCTGAAGCTCAAAATGTGTTAATTGCTTTATACAGATTTTTTTTCTTCAATTTTTAACTAAAAATTACATTATTCCTACGCAATTATCAAAATAATTGTTACAAATCATACGACATTAGGAACTTGATATTTTACAATTTAATTACGCATCACAATGTACAGTCTTGAAGAATTTACAAGAGTGGCGTGATCTATAACAATTGTTGTGATAAATCGTAAGAAAAATGTAATTTTGTAGTTAAGAATAAAAAAAAAAATCTGTACGAACCAACTATGGAATTCACAACACACTTTTAGCTTCAGAGTACTAGATAATTAAAGAAATGATACTCCTGAACAGTTAAATTTTTATCCATAATATTTTTTACTCTTAAAACGAAAGAATAATGGTATTTTACAAACAACTTCAAATTAGTATATCTCTGAAAATATTGAAATTAGGACAAATGTTTATATAACGTTTTTTGCTCAGAATGCCTTCGAAAATATGCTCCGTAAGTGACGGTAAAACCCCGAGAATCACTCTGTATATACACACACACGCCGTGTAGCAGAAGTTTCTGTTACAGTAGCACATTAAAGTGATTTACGTTTTTATGTTTTTCCCTGCATGGAGTCTTTGAATTTTAGCGGTTCATGCTATTACGTGATTGACTAGAGTGTGCTGCTTTCTACTATGAGAAATTTCGCAGAAAATACTGCTCCTGGAAGACAATAAGCTGTCATTTGCTGTTCGATTTCATTTCTTATCATAAACAACGGAGCCAGTTACGAAGTCAAGCCATTCTTGTATGCTGGGGTCTCGGAACTGGTAATTAGCTTCTTTACCCTCAAAACTTAGTGAATTGTTTTACTCAACTTACAAAAACAATTTTCAAAAGTCAGTTATTCAGCCAATCTGAAGAGAAATGTGTAACAAAAATTTCTGGTACGTAACAAAAACGTTTGTTACACAGGTGTTCTATATGGACACGCACAAATATTGAAATAACATTGTGCATTGCTTATTATCGAAGTTAATTGTGTATTTAATGGTTTAGGTTGCCATATCTCCCAACGAAACGAGAACATACGCGAGCAAAAATTCAAGATCTGTTCAGGATTCGAAAATCAGTGCGTGAAATTTCTCAAATTCTGACACTGTCTCCAACAGCCGTTATGAAAATATGGAAGAACAAAGATAGATTCGGATGCAGAGAGGGCAGGACGACCAAGTATGGGTTGCCTGGCCTGTAAATTCACCGGACTTGAATCCTGTGGAGCATATATGAAGCACGTCACAGGACAGCGTGTTTCAAGCTCCCAGACTGAGAAACCATATTGAGTTGGTGACCAGTGTGCAGAGAGAGTGGGACTCGGTAAGACAGGAGGACACATACAAACTCATCCAGAGTTTTGTGAGGCATGTGAAACAATGCCTTGAGCGAAGTGGAAAACACACTGATTATTAGGACCAATCAACATTTAGTACAATTTAAATATAGTGTTCTTTCAAATTTCTCTACACGTATGTAAACAAATAAAAATATACCTGTAACAGAAACTACTTTCAAGCAGTGGCGGCCGCTGATCATGTTGCAGCGTTGCACAACGACCAAGTTTTTCCCGCACATTAAAATTTTGTTTATATTACATAAATAAATAGATTTTAAGTTTCCTTCTCGTCGAATTTAAATACATACATATTTTTATTTATATATAATTAAAGAATTCGAGTATAAAATAATCAGCTTTTATAAAATTCATCAAATTGTGAATACTTCAGAAGTGGTCGGCTCAAGCAACAGCCAGATTCGTGTAGCAGCTGGTACTGAAGGTAGGCTCAGTTCAGAGTTCCCTATCCCAGCAGTTAACACAGCTGGTCGTGGCACAGCTCTTGCAACAACCGGAAGCAAGTAGTTCTTGTATTTGCCCGTAGATTGCAGAAGTGACCATTACGAATGGACACATTCGCTGGATGACTCGTGATTTGAGACGAAATTTTCAGATTTTTTTCCGAGTCTTCGTTTCTCACGTGATTTCTCACTTCCTCACCTCCTGTTTCTTGACCAACGTGTAGCTAGGTGAGCACGTGGTCCAGTCGTTTATAATCGTGTGAAATCCATTTAATCCTCTCTTAAATATTTAGTTTTTGTTGGAATTTAAATAGTTTTATGTGAATTGTGCTGCATAATACAATTTTTTTTATTGGATGTGATATTTTCGTCAAGTTTGTGACATAGGTACGTAGGCATATAACGTTATGAATTTCGTTAAAAAACAGGAACTTTTCTGGAGTTTAATGAGTTTTGTGTGAAATGTGGTAGTTATCACAATTTTTATAGTGCATAGTGAAGTGATGCTTTCTTCAAGTTTGTGATGTACATGCTTTTACCATTACGAATTCTGTTAATAGTTTACAAAACAAGAACTTCTCTGTACTTTCTGACGAAGAAAAATAAAAAAAAATTAAAGAACTTGGTAGACTAAATATTGTCCAGAGAGTTACTACGGGGAAAAGACAGTTCAAGGGAATTTTTTGAAAGGAAATTTACAATAATCATGACTGGCTTTGTGGTTGTGAAGAGAAAAACGCCCACTTTGAGGTCTGTGGATATAGAGGGAAAAATTGGATTGGTGTCGGTTAGAGTTCCCGAGTAGCTCAGTGGTAGAGCGTTGGTACGTTAAACCAAAGGTCCCGGGTTCGATACCCGGCTCCGGAACAATTTTTCCCTCGAAATTATTCACGCATTGTTTTGTTTGCGTGTATTTTGTTTGATGGGGAACAGTCGTGGACAAGAACGGGAATTACTGATATTAATCATTTAAGTACCAGCATTGGATTAAAATGTTCATAACCATGTATTGATAAAGGTAATTAATTCTACCCCACTCATCACAGAAAGTGCAACACCTAGACCCAAACTTCACCGGCCGCCACTGCTTTCAAGTTGTAGCCTACTGGCGTAGAATAGAATATTATGGCAGAAGAAGTTGCAGGTCCATCTGTACTGAAACATGCAGTAAATGAGGGAAGCCACTTATACAATCAGTGGATAAACAATCACATTAAGACGTACAAATTACCTGAAGTGCGTAATTTTCTATTAGTTAGGGCCTAGGTTGTCTGATGTTACAGCCTCAAGATAGCAAAGTGTAATTGAACATGTTATCTGGAAGAAGATAAAATGTGATAGTCGGACGATCTGGCAGACAATATTGTGGTAAAATTTACTATTACTATGGCAGATTATTCTTTCAGTGGCGGCAGCTCATCCATCTGATTCGGAAGGAATTGACGTGTTGTCTGATAGTGACTAAGTTATTTACTTAAGTTCTATGAATTTGATTTAGCCTATTTACCTTAACCTGCCAATTTATACCCTAAATATAATAAACAGTACTGTTAGGCTATTAATAAAATTATATTAATATGCTGACAATAATTTAATAGTAAAACTTTTTCATACTAATGGCGGATAATGGACTGTTCGTCATTCACCTATATGAAGCTAGTTGTGTGGACCAATTTACAGATAGAGTCGTTGTCTAGAGTGAGACCTCAATTATAATAATGATTAATCAATAATTTATAACTTCACATTTAAATTTATAAATTTTTACTTCTACCATTATTATATTTATCTGGCATATATTTTTTTAATGCACCTCCATTTTCAACACTGACCTGCTTGTACTGTCTGTGTGTTACCACGCCCATAAATGTTATGCGCGAATGAACCACCAATAATATATTAACAGAAACGACCACGTGGTTTTGATGACATGAGGAATGACTCTAAAAGCGTACCAAGTATAAATTTAATATAGTTGATACAAAACTGTATCATACATTATAAAATTAATTCCCTACGTCAACATTAAATGAAGTTCTGAAAAATAGACGCAGAAGAAAAACCAGCTCAGTACACTCACCTCTCAGACAACACTTCATCCTCTTCTGAAGACACTTCCACTTTCTGTTTCGGCTGAACTCTGTCCATATCGAACAAATCTTTCTGGAAGAGTGAGTAAATAATGAAGAGAGTTTTAGTTGACCATCTGGGTCATAGGTTTTCTATGTCAACCACCTGACTATTCAAACATAGTGAATTCAATCTAATTATTCAGTAAAGTTGTAATGGCTTTTATACAAAATCGAATTAGTTCCCACAAATTGCTTTGAATTATATCCTTCCTTAAATTCGGGCTATTGAAACGCATTGGAATCGAGTTTCAACCTTTAAAATATCTGCATATGATGTTTAATTGTGCTATAAAATATCCAACGTGAATTTCTTACAATATTTGATGCAGATAAGCAATAAACTAATGCAATTCGCTGTACATATCAATGTTGAAAATTTCATATCTTCAAAAGTGCATACTCTCTAATACGATTTATTCTCTTCAGATAAGATAACAGGAAATAAAAGTTTTACCTCCACACATGTCATTTGGCCTGAGTCAAATTCACTATAAAAGATACGTAACACAGAATGTTCCAGTGGCTTCAGAAAATTCGTAACTCGAAATCGATTGAGGTATGGGACTTGAAATTTGTCGTCACTGTGGGGGACTAAGATATTAAGAAACTAGTTTCGTGGCAGATGAATGTTATGACATTCACCGTCCGTAGCAAACGGAGTTAATGCTGACATTCTAACATACGTCCAAGGGGAAAAAAAAAAAAAAAAAAAAAAAAACATGGAATACAAAACATGCAGAATACAATATGAATCAAGTTGCGAGGGGCAGCTGATGGCATATTTTCACGGAATGGTTTATAATAGAACAAAATAAAGTCTTTTAGCCTCAAAGCTGTATTAATATTATTTTCTTATAAACTTATTTCTTAACAAAGGTAGTGGGGTTCCCAAATCTCTTTGAGTTCTTAATAAATTTATAGCCTACTACATCAGTTTGAACCTTTCATTCAATATATAACATACTAATTGCGAGACCAGTACAACAAAAGAAAAATTTTGTATATTTCAAATGAAATCTTGTTCCTAGGAGGAAATTTCTCCATGTATTGGAGATAATCCTCTGTTACCCACCGGAAATATTTATTTGCCAATTATTATCCCAATTAAAAAAAAAATGAAAGCCGTCCAAATTTAGGAAATATTGGGGAGAAAAATAATACTATTCAAAATTCTTAATGGCTTTCACGTACTTAGAAATGCACTACTGATATATCTGCACAATGATAGTAAATTACTTACATCAACTTCAGAATTCACCACAGGAAAGTCAATAGTCACTGGAATGTCTTCAATTTTTATCTCTGTTTTTATATCGTAGCTGTTCTCCACGCATTCTGTCTTCATGCCTGCCACTTCCAGATGCGATAAATTCCCTTCCTACAGAACACAAAAACATTTTGCATAACATTATTTAACTATTGTAAAGTTGAATTCACGTGTAAAAACCTTCAATCTGATTGTGTAAGGCAGTCATTAACTAACTTTTTCAACATAGACATCAAACTAGAGGAAAATATTGAAGGCAGAATAGGAACGAGACCAGAAGGAGGACAGGCCACCTGTGATAATAGGCCAGGTGTTCCCTCTCAAAATAATTTACATACCTACTGTAATATGTGTAAAAGAAACTCATTTATATTCTACACAGTCTGTGAAAATATCTTTTGGAGAAGGATATTTTAATACTCACAATACCTACCAAAGTGGAATTACAAAGAAAACAAAGCACTGAACATATCCAATGTCAGGGTTGATACAATATGGAACAATTTTTGCTTTAAAAACCGTATAATAATATTGCGATGTACTTCAAATGTAATATTCTAACCATTTCTGCCATTAAGACAGTCACCATTATAAAGAAAAATGTTAATATCTTCCGTACTACTTCACTAATTTAACTACTAATTTAACATTAAGGCTGATTGGAATTTTTTTTCGCATTCTCACATGGGAATGTGTGTGATGGTGGGAGAAACGGTAAAATGCTTAGCAGAGGAAAAGATTCTGAAGAATAGGTTACAATCAGTAAACACAATAAAGGGTGGATACTCAACAATTTCACAGTTACAGTCCTGTAAATGAGACTAGAGTTTTCGTCAAAAGCTACTAATTTTCAGAGGACTTAAGTGTAAAATAATGGTAGCAGTTGATGATGTGGATATCAACGACACTGTCGGTTTTGTTGCATGCCAATACTGGAATTAATTATGAACAGGTTGTTTATTAGGAGTAGAAGGTAAAAATAAGACCTTTGGAACCACATGGATCTTCTCTGCCTTTCAAATATCCCCAATTTTCTGATATGTTTGTTGTGCACAAAATTGCGATATTGAGCAAAGTGGATCCTACAACAATAACGGGAAGAATTTATTGACTAACAGAATCTGAAACTCAAAGAGGAAACAAGAATTCTTTTAAAATCAACAGAGATGGAATGAGAGGTTTGATAGTAGAACTGCATATCAAACTGAAGCTCGTGATATTCCTTTTAAAATGGGGTGTAAAACAACAGTATAGAACTTACAGAATCAGAAATATTCAAGATTGAAAGCGTTACTGTAAACGAAAAAAAGTGTTTTGCAGATTTTAAAAATGAATTAGCATCAAAATATAATTTTTCTAAAAAATATATTTTAATTTAGGTCTTTGTGAAGAATGATTCCTGAGAGTTTCATTAAAATTGAAGGTGATCAGGTTGAATTTTTTAATTTTTTGACTGGTTGCACATGGAATGATCTTTATAGTAGGTGTTATTTATAGTTGAGTCTTTATTTATACGTACTCCTAGGTTTATTGCATTAAAGTAACCTTAATTTTACGTTTAATGTTGTAATTATTGTAATGGTATTGTATATTATATATCACTGCCACCAGGAGTATACCTAGGGTTGCCAGATGTCCCGATATGGCAGACATTCTCGATTTTCATTAAATTTTCCAGTTTTTCACTCATGCCTGCCACAGGACACAGAATGTCCCATTTTTTTAAGATATTACCCATTCCTAAGTGAAACTGAAATTAGTGCATGATGTGAAACAAATACACCATGCACCGTGTTCAGACTTGAGGGATATGCAAATTTAAGGGAATACTTTCCTACTACTTGAAGTTTGTACTTTCATATTTTATATCTAAATAAGAAATATATATTTTTATATTAAATTATCACATTAAATAACACAGTATTATAAATTAAAATAAATATAATGACAAATATCTATTCAAATGTTGAAAAAGTAATTGTTTAATTAACCTATACATACATAGGCTACACTGTTTCAATTAATACATTATCATAAAGTCACTTATATATCAACTGCAGTAAAATGTCTGCCTTTAATATCTTTAAAATCTGGCAATCCCAATTGCAGAGCTAACGCATAACTGCATACCGTGTACATGTAAATTTATTTTTATTTCGAAGAATTATCTTTATAACAAGCGGTCCATGATTGATCATCTTTGTAGAGTTACTGGCCTTACAAATAAAGTTTGGGTGCCGCTGTCCTAAACATAGTAGTATTGCATATTTTGGAATAATATATACAATATAATGCAATTTTATCGTCATAGTTTAAATTTATATGTTAATAAGTTTTGTCGTTTAGGCTGTCTTACAGTCAAGGAAAAACTGTGAAATAATAAAGGCCTATATATTATATGCTTCCTTGCAATGCTGATCGCTTAACTCAGCCACTGACTATTTAATGTTATCATCAAATTAAATTATAGCAATTACAGCATATTGTGGTGTAGCCTATAAAAATAGTACAGTAATAATGGATATAAGAAGGAAGGGGTATTTCTTGGTAATGGATTAGGTCTGTATATTTTATAATATTATTAACTATATATTGTTGAAGCACCTAGTAATTACCGTAAAATGTATATTATATAATACTGTAAACGAGACAATATCACAGGCTACAAACTAGATAATTCTTGTGTTGTATAATTTTTATACGAACATGTAGGTATGAAATTAACAAGACTACCATTCCTTAGGTTAGGATAGGATTACTTATATATTGTGACCAGGCTATATGCACAAATGTTCCAATGTACTACTATCGTAACTAAATAGGTAATGTTAACATTAATTTTCATACGTTCTTGTGGTGCAAGTTAAATAATCCAAAGTAAAGTATATCAAAACTCCGACAACATATTATAATTATGAACGTTAAATTCTCTTTTTATTTTATTTATTTTTCAGTGTTTAGTCTCTTATTTCCCATTGTTGTTTAGATTTATCGGTAAAACATCAATTAACGGATAAACTATGTTATATACTCAGTTGATAAAATAAATAATATTCACGACAAATATATAAAAACAGAAGAGATAACGAATCACAATATTGACGACCGATAGCATTATGACTGCATGGACTACGTATTCTAGTTACATTGGCTTTGTCTGGCCGGTCAGTGGCCGAGACTCTGAATTCTATTCAATAGAAAGGTGAACTTTATCCTATCTCTTCCTATTTCTGCCGTATTTCGCGGCAGCACTGCTAAGAGCGATGTACAAGGCAACTTGGCCAATGTACAGTCCGTTGTATACGAGATTATACAAGCTGGTGCATAGCGCTTGAAATACGGGTCTAAAGTGGTTCCCTCATAATGCCAATTTTGCTGCTCGGAGCACTGTTCGGTCCTAGATATTCACAGCAGAACACTTAAATGACATTAACATTTGGGACATTTAAAGGACTCACCGTTGCTTATTAAAAGCTTCGTACAATAATTTATGGTCAATAGACGTAATTTCAAAACTTCTAAGTCTCAATAATATTAAAATGAATGGCTGTCATTCTTGATATTAAAAGATATTACATATTATAAACGAAGGTATTACCTTCCTGTTGTTCAATTCATACACTGCAAGACGACTATTCTAGACCTCTTGATACATCGTACCTTTTCAGAAATAATGAAAGAAACTTAATATATTTTACATGAACACTGTAGTCTACCTTTTTCACGTATTTATTATTATTATTATTATTATTATTATTATTATTATTATTATTATTATTATTATTATTATTATTGTTATTATTATTATTATTATTATTATTATTATCATCATTACTACTACTATTACTATTATTATTATTATTATTATTATTATTATTCCAATGAATTAATGTATTGTATTATCTTCCATTTCCCTCATTTCACAATTTAATCATTTGAAATCGGGCCTAACTTATTCCTTTCTTTTTTGAAAATATATTGACGTTAAAGTGTTATGATTTTTACTACTGAAAACAGCAGTCGCAATACATGATTAGTAAAATTGTGCGAGTTTTCTTGCACACCTTGCAGTGGTGAAATACGTATCTAATAGGCCTGCTGATTAACTTGTAGTGGATTGTAAAAACAAATGCTATGATATTTTAGTGTTTGTAAACAGTTTTTTTTAATTAGGAATTAGAATTAAATTAATTAGGAAGTTAGTCTGTAATATGAGGCACTCAGAAGCAAAGTGATACAAGTGACATTTAGTAAGATTTGAGATAAATTACTTTGAAGTTGAAAAGTAAATTAAAAAATCTGTTACAGGACTATGTTGCAGTAAATTTACAGTTGTGTATGTTGGTACCTATATTTTTAAATTCTAAATAGAAATTATATATTCTAAAACATTTTAGGTAAAATAGGGTCCTAAAGTCACTTGTATTATTTTTCCACGAAAATATTTTTGTGGAGAAGTGTATAAGTGCAACAGTTTTCAGTATTTTATATTATTTAAAACAAGAAGAAGAGCATTGCTTACAACATTCAAACATTTCTGTCTTAACAGCATTTGAGTTTTCTGATTATCATATTATAACACAAAATGTGTTTGTATAAACGAAAGAATCACTCAGTCAGTCTTCGTAACGTATCCAGCTCTTTTCTGACAACATAAAGTCCCCTATAGTTTATTCAGTTTTTGTTTTTCATGAAGAGTGAAGGGTATTTTGAACGGTGTTCATTATAGATGCCTGTTGCTAGTAGCTAGAGTAGTCAATATATACTGCAGAGCTGTGTCTTCTGCAATTGATATTAATGATTTTAATTTACTTCTTTTGTGGTTTATGGATGGACAGTATAGAAGAATGTGTTCCAGATCTTCATCATGATTATTACACCACAGACAAGTAGGATTATCAGAAATGTGAAATCAGTGTAGGTACAATTGAGTGACAATGTGACCTGTTCTGGCTCTTGTTAAAAATGTTTGAACATGTCTGGGCAATTTTTTTTTGTACATTTCCAGGTCATTTGGTTTCTTTTGAACTGACTATAAAATTTTTCCTTTTTCAGAAGAGAACCAATTGTTGATCTATAAGTTTATAAAATGAGACTTTACTGAAGCAAAGGCATTGGATAGAGATATCAGTTGAAGAGGTCTTGGTTGCAAATATGTTGCCTATTTCACAACGTTATTGACTTTCTCGTTTCCAGGTACACCACAATGACTAGGTATCCATTGAAATGTTATTTCCTTTTGGAGCTTTTTCAGTTTACTTAGTTGTTTCTGAATTGGAATAATTCTATGTGCATATAGGTTTGGTACATATTTAATTATATTAAATTTAGCTTCCTTGTAGTCGGTAAGTATGCAAATAGATTTTTTAGAAATCTGAGTAACACACTGAAGAGCAGCATCAATAGCTAGCAATTCAGTGTTAAGACTGAGGAGGATGAACATGGTATGAAGTAACTTTCTTGATATTTTGGAATATAATACCCTGCTCCTGATGTCCCATCTTCAGGGTTTAGAGATCCATCTGTATAAATTTGAATATGATCCTTATATGTGCTGCAGAGTAGTTCCATGGCATCTAACTTAAGAATGTATGGAGGATCATTTTTGGAATGATTTCCTGGAATTTGTATGCTATGTTCTGGAATTACCCATTTCCATGGAGGAATTTCACAACTGAAGTTTTCACAATGAGTGTGTCTGTCATATATATTGGTATTTCTTCTTTCTTTATTTCGTAGAAATTACACAGGATATGTGACAGTTTGAAGAATATCTGATATCTGGATGAGGCTCGCAATTTTAAATGTATTTTTAGTCTTTTTTTTAATACATAGTGTCTGATAGGTTGAATATTAAGCCTACATTCAATTTCTAGGGCAACAGTTGATGTCGTTTTTAGTACTCCGAAAGAATAGGGCTAAGAAAATGTTTAATTTTCAATGAAATTCAGCCTTAGTCGCTGTTCATTACGTCACTAGCCTCATCTGAAGAAGTCACATCTCTCTGCTGCAACATCTGTGTCTGTCATGAAGTGCATCTGTAGGACTCCTACCGCAGTATTCCTTGAACTCTCTCTTCCACACACTCTTCCACGTCCTGCAGTCCTTATTACAGGCCCATCCTTCATGCTTCAGGTCATCAAGTAAAGAGTAGTGTATGGGTGGAATGAATTTCTTTAGCTATTGCAAGTTGCTCCACTTAGCAAAAGTTATACTTATTGTATAACTGGTCCAGCTCAATGTGTGCAGGCCTTCCACGAATATGTAATATGTTACCCCTCTCCAATATGACAAATAAATTAGTCATAAAAAGAAGAAACGCAACAACAATATGTAAACAACGCACTTGTATTAGTTTGCCTCTCAGTCAAAACTCTGTATGCAATGTAATACAAGAGTAAGGCCAATATGGAGCAGCACTGACTGGAACTGCACTTATATTAAATTTTCTCTGAACAGAATTGATGTTTAAGATTTAGAATATACACTTATCTCAATTTTTTTTTAAATGTCACTTGTATCACTTTGCTTCTGAGTGCCTCATATATGTGATTAGAAATGGCTTTCGAATTTCACCATTTTCCAAAACATAAACAAATATCTCAGGGATGATTTTTTTTAGAATTTTGCCGCCCATAGGCACATGCGCATCTGCTCTTCCCGATCCCTATTTCATTTTTAGTAATGTCTGAATCTCGCTCCCCTGAGCTGTTTTCTGTCGTCACTCGTGACATGTCAATTTAATGAAAACATAAAGTAAAATCTTCGCTACACCATGCAGTGATAATTGTACTTTATCATAATGAATAATTGTAGTAATTATTATTTATTACTCGTAATGTCGTAATAATATTTGATTTGGCTTGGTGGATGAGGGGAATACCAAACTTGGCATGCTCAACATTAAAATCACATTGCTGCGTATGTTGTATCCTAAATAATGCAAATCGCATATGTGTCAATATTCAGCATTAACCATTGTCGTGGAATATTTCGCCACTATAAATGATGATGGTAAAGACTACTCTTCCCCTCCAAAAAACGCTACTGATTGCAAGACAAACTAAGAACTATAGTAGTTTGATGATTATGATGATAGTGATGATGATAATGTGATGTTGATAATAATAATAATAATAATAATAATAATAATAATAATAATAATAAAGTCTGAAAGTAGAAGACACCGCTAGTTTACTTTCAGCAGTTATAACAAATTAGAGGGAACGAAATCTGAAGGGAAAACACGAAACTCAAAACAATCAACTTGCCAAAGTAAATGAACCAGATGAACAATGTAGTCTAGAAGTAAAATTTTTAACTGAACAAATTCAGACTTTCGGGAAACAAAATTGTAAATTGCATTAAATGACGCTGAAAATCTGCATACTAATATTTAACAAGTCATCAATAAATCTCAAATAAGACTGTAATATGCTTGTCATGTTTATAACCTTCGTACTCGATCAGTAAAGGAAAATTAATCAAAGAATTTTCACGATACACAATGCTAAGTCGCGAAACCAGGTGGCCCGGGTTCGATTCCGCGGTCGGGGCAATTCCCTGGTTGAGGTTTTTTTCCGGAGTTTTCCCTCAACTCAATATGAGCAAATGCTGGGTAACTTTCGGTGCTGGACCCTGGACTCATTTCACCGGCATTATCACCTTCATCTCATTCAGACGCTAAATAACCTAAGCTGTTGATAAAGCGTCGTAAAAAACCTACTAAAAATGCTAAGTAATGGAACTATTCATCATTTAATAGGACTGCGAGGCGAACCTAGCGGCAGAAATTGTCAAGACGCTCAGAGACCTACTCTCGATCGTGCTATGCGCCAGCTTGTATATAATCTCGTAAGCAACGGTACAATCTCTCTTCTAACTCATTGGTTCCCATAGGGTACCGAAGTCGAAATGGATGTAAAAAAAATTCCTTCCCACGTGGAGACTCCGATCACATGCATTTCATATCGCCAGTGCAAACCATGACGCCTTATACTGCACAAATACGGCAGGGATCCTAATTTAGTCTACTGAATATAAAATGTGAAATGTATGTTTTTCTTGCACTTTTAAACAACTAAAGAAACAAAATATATAGTAAGTCTCTTCAGTTTACCTCTGATAAAGTATTACTCTCTCCTATTTCAAATGTGTTATTATGTGATTGTAAGGCCAATGGATCAGCGTCAGGTTCCATCTTGATCACATCCATCACAACTGAAAGAAAAGGATGCGCAATTGGCAGTGATTGACAGAAACTGAACTGTGCAGAGAAACTTTATTCTGTTTGATATAGTAGATTTCATTTTAAAAATTTCTAAACTTGTCAGTAACTAGTAATAATGTTACACAGAAATTTTGGTGAAAACTCAGCTACGTTTATTAATCTGTACAGACAACACAATGTACCTACTTAAAAGTACATAAACCTTTTCTATAACGATGACATTACAATTCTTGATGCCTAAATTAAATATCTATGCTAAAATCCATTTATTCGCACAATATGTACTGCAATTTATAACCTTATTATAATTGGCCGCTCGCTTACACAAGTCTTTTTTCCTTTATATTTTCAATGTTTAATAACCACAATTCAACCATGTCCAATTTTCTGTCTCTTTTCAAAGATGGAAGATAGATTTAACTGGATTTAAGGTTTTCACACAGACTACTCTATATAATGAATACAACACGTTTGATTCAGCTGCAGTCGCACTATAAATCAGAAATCTTGTAATTCAATATGGACACTTTATGAATATCCAACTTTTCGTGGAACAATAAAATAACTTATACAATGGCACTTAATGTTATAAGAATAAATAACAATAGCCTAACCCAGTGTTTCTCAAACTATGGCCCGCGGACCACCTGTGGTCCTCGAGGTCTAACCTTGTGGTCCTTCAAAAAGGGCAGAAAAAATAAAATTCAAATGAATTGCGTATCATTCAATAGCTGAAAATCTCAGAGTTTGGAAATGACACATGGCAATCGCCTCTCGCTTTTTCTCTCAGTACTGACATTTTATGAAATTTATTACCCTATTCGTCTACTGACTTCCCACTCTACTCTCAACAACAAAAGAGGGATTTAAAGCACTATGAATGTGGTGTTTCTCGCCATCTTTTCCCTGCGCATCTGGCGCCGCCCCTGTAACCCAGCCAGGGACCACCAAATTCACAACAGAGAACCGAATCTTTTCATGTATCTATGACTTTCTTAATAGTTTTGCCGACACCCAGTCTGCACATGGAAATGGTCACGTACTGTACGTCGTACACCAATAATACAACTCTGAGGTCACAATTTGAAACATATTTTCCAAGGAAATATGACGAATTTTTATGGGTTCGTGATTACTTTCATTGAGTGAAAGAGAACAGTTAATTGAACTCTCGAATGAGACCGGACTTAAAATGAAATTCCAAGCAGAAGGTATGGTTAATTTCTGGACCTCATCACAAGTGAAAAGAGAATACAGTGAACTGTACAATGGTGCTTTAGAGATTATAATTCAGTTTGTTTCTACGTGTCTGTGTGAGAAAGGGTTTTCATAACAAACTCTAATAAAAACATAGTAGCTACCGAAATCGACTCGATGTATGTGACAACCTCTGACTTATGCTTACCAGCATACGTCAAAACATAGAACAACTGTGCAAGAATCGGCAGGATTATCCATCTCATTAATGTGGGTACCAACATTTTTTTTTTAGTTAATAAGTTAAAGATTATCCAAACTCTAATAGCCTTGAATTATTAAAGAAACAAAAATGAATTTTCTTCTATTAACATAAGCTTAATTAGTTATTACTAATATAAAATTAATTTAATTCAATTAATTAATTCTATTTTAAAATATAAGTAGCCTATATTGATATTAAAAATATATTACAAATATGATAAATTTGCTTTCGAAGGGAACAAAAGTAGGGTGGTCCGCGGAATTGTTCTGATTTAAAAAAGTGGTCCCCACTTCAAAAAGAGTTTAAGAATGGTTTGAACGTTCATTAGTAATGATTCACTAGTTATATTCTGGTATTAGCGTAATAGAAGAAGACTGCCTGAATTATAGAGAAACGAATACAATAAAATCTACCACTGTTACGATATTTTCCGGAGTTGCGCTCGGGCACGGGTTCGATTCCCGCTTGAGCTGATTACCTTGTTGGGTTTTTCCGTTGTTTTCCCCAACCGTAAGGCAAATGTCAGGTAATCTATGGCCAATCATCGGCCTCATCTCGCTATCACCAATCGCATCGATGCTAAATAACCTCGTAGTTAATAGCGTCGTTAAATAACCAAGTAAATAAAATCACTGTTACGGTGGTAACAACTGGGTTACGCGTAGTTGCGCACACGGCTTTCTGGATTCTAGTATTTGTTACATAGGAGAATGAAGCCTGACAAAATAGTCACTATAAGAAAGGTACATTAAATTTGGGGAAAGGAATGCTTCCTTAACTGTATTTGGCTACTCTATAAGGGGCGTGGATAATATTTGGATATCTCGAGTGTAGCAGGCGTTTCACACAGGACAGCCGTATCTATGCTCAGCGTGCGCAATCCTAACCCATTATTAATAGTTGGATAACTACTTACGAATATTGAAAGCTGCAAAAGAAGAACCAGGTCTATCTCCCACGCTGACCTCTATTCTATAAAATTAGCCACGATCACAGATCACACAAAATAGTTATTCCATGCACATACCTGTGCATTTCAGTATTCAATAACTGCTTACGAAAGAAAATGCACGTCACATAACACCATCGGTCACGGCTTACTCTGTGACTATCTATGATATTGTGATTTAAATACAGGGTTGCCTACGTACGACTATAGTCGTACGCATACGACTATTTTTACTAATTGTAAGAGGTACGACCACACACTATGTCGTACGCAATTTTGTACGACTATTTCACTGAAGGGAAAGAATAATTGGGAACTTATAATGTTGCTCTATAATTAAAATAAAATTGATGGTTAATTCGCCCCTTTTAGACAAGTTTTCTTCATTAATAAGTCCTGGACTAATATGAAAGAAACATGCTTTTAAGGAGGATGCTTTGAAAATCGATCTGGTAACTATGCTTGTCATGCAAGTCATAATTTGTCATCTTGAGCTCTAGATTTCATGTAGACGGTGCAGTTATATCAAAATAATACGAATTTAATTTTATTAACTTCCTTGTTTGTTCGATAGATGAAATTTTCTATCAACAGTAATCTCACTAGAGGTTTTGATTTATCTAGAGAAAATCAAAATTCGAGTGGGATTTAATTGACTACACGATTATTATAAAGTATATAAAGATTAGAAGTAACAAAGTACTCCACTACAATAAAATATTAATTGGCTTACGAAAATACAACTGTCTTCAAATGTATTATTGTACCATCTCAACATTACGCTAGATGGCAGTAGTGTTTTATAATTATGTTTTCTTGTTATCAGTTGTGCCAACTATGCAATCTTCATTGAACTCTGTGGACGGTTTAGTCAAGAAGGATTTCTAGATTCAGTTTCATTTTTATTAAAACATTTGCATTCCACTTCAATCATCCGGATCCCAGTAATCAACGTCACTTGACAGATGATTTTCAATAAATCTTAGTATTTAACAATCTCTGATACGTGACTATCCATAATATCATATAGCAGAAGCTATAACAAACACAACCTAAATAATAAAAACAAGTGTTAGAAAAGTTTTAATTATGGATGATGAAATAAACAAGAAACGTTTTAATTGACGATGATGAAATAAAAAATAAACATGAAAAATTTTAAAAGAAACAATTATTTAAAGTATAATTTTCATATTTGAATGTTTTAGTGGTTGGTAGTTCAGTTGATGTTATATTGGACGTGTGCGTAAAAGAAGTGAACTCGTTGATGTACATGGTGTATCCCTCAACTTATTCAGGATTTCATATGACCTGTGATCTTTACAAAGAGTTTGTAATACTTACTAAGAGACACATACCCGTGAGTGGCAGGCAAGAAAAATGTCACAAATTGAATCGGCTAGCATCCGCCATTAAAAGGAGTGTTTGCGGCGCGAAATTCGAAAACAGTAGCACAATACATTGATGTGGCCTGGTGATAAACACTGTTTCAAACATCTCTTACAAAGGATGAGTTGTGATGAAATAAACATGAATGACAGAGGAGCGCTATATTTATTAAAGTATTATAATGATTCATCTTTGACGATATTCTAAAAAAAAAAAATAAATTAAATTACCATATACGCTCGGGATAAGTATGTGAAATATTGAATAATGGCAATGTCAACATTAATTTTCAGCATTACTAGTATTGTTTTAAGGACATATTTACTGTAATATTAAAAATGATCCATATTTCAGTCCTTTCATGCAAAGGAAGAGGAAGGTATATGGGGCTTAGAAAATATTTAGTGGTGAAATATGAGATCATAAAAATTCTGGAAACTGATTTAAAATATAATGAGAATAAATTTTATCACAAAACAACGTATTCATTGTGTAGGAGGTCAGTACAGACTTTTTAATACAATAATTAGTAGTGGTAATAGTAGGCCTAGGAGCAGTGGTAATAGTAGGCCTAGCAGTAGTGGTAATAGTAGGCCTAGCTAGGCCATCAGCTATATTTTCACTAATTTCTTTGCATTTAATACAACCAAAAACTAGAAGTACATACTATACAAAACGAAAATTACATGATTAATTATTCATTTATTGTGAAACAAAACAGTTTTAGACAGATATAGTCTGAGGATTTTCTTATGCACTCTGCTATTATAATTCACTGTAATGTGATGGCATCTAACCCTTACATACTTTGTTGAAATCAACCTTATAAACCTGATTAATGTGTTTCTGGAAAAACTTTATCCAAGAAATATTCCGACTTTCTGTCAACACATTCAAAGGAGGAACTGCATTTGGAACATTTTTCCAAATATTAAGATATGCATGCTTTCCTGGGCATCCTACAATAGTAGCTATGTTCGAACAATTATTTGCGGAGCAGGATTTCACCATTTTCTTATTATTTCCCTTCAAGTGTACTCATATTTATTCGTACTCCTCAATAAGCATGAACTGCTTGCACTCCTGGCGAAGCATCAACTCCCTTTAATGGCGGCCGAAAAGCGGTTCAATTTTGTACGCGAAACTAGCGCCGTTGGTGTCTCTAGTTATATATTACAAACTCTTTGGATCTTTATTAAGCCTTGTTCTTGAATGCCAATGCGAGTCATATTTGAAAGTGCTGTGCATCGACTGGAGTGGTTTGTAATTTTCTGTTTTTTGACGTCCAGACCAGTGCAGTTTGAAATGTTGGCAAACAAAGAAACAAATGCTAGGGTAGTGATAAAAATAAACAAATGCTAGGGACGCGATAAAATTAAACGAATGCTAGGTACGCGATAAAATTGTGCGATAAGCAGCCATGATTGGTTGAAAGACGTCCTTTCGTACCGTTTTATTGGTCAAAAGTAGTGTGACGTAGTAAAAGTGTAATAGGCAGTTAAGTAATATAGCAGTAGCATTAAGAAGGCTAAACGCGCCGACATTATAGTAGTGTCGGGTTTTAGTCGACTGTAGATGAATTAATTTGATACAATTTTCAGTCGCCGCATTTATTAATACTAAAATAGGCCTATTGCCGCCGCGCCGGCCAAAGATCAAATTCTGCTGACTTTAAATATAAGAAAGTTGATTCTAACCAAGCGTCATCGTGCACGCCTTACTGTGATTACAGTGTTGATGATGAAGAAATGGATGGTGATTTGTTTCAATGCTGAATGTCATTGTGGATGTGAACTATAATTTGTAGTATTTTTAACTGGAACTGAAATTTACTGGTAGATATATTTATTTTGCGATTCTTTATCAACTGCGTAATGACATGAACGTGATAATGCCAGCGAAATGACTCCAGTGCCGAAAGTTAACGAGCATTTCCTCTTAATTGGTTCAGGGAAAACCCGAAAACGTCAAACAGATAACTCGTCTCATCCGGGATTTCACCTCTAGCCCGCTCGGTCACAGTCAGACGTGCTAACCATTACTACACAGCGGTGAACTAGAAGTATATTAGGAAGTTGAGAAATGTACGACAATTTTATGCTGAAGTACGATAATTTTCATAAGTTAGTACGACGGTTTCGATTCCTTTATCTGGCAACCCTGTTTAAATATAGAGGACATAGAAAAATTTGGAAAACGGCTGACAGAAAGGACACGGAATTTTGGATGTTGAGATTTATAGGGTTTTAAGAAGATGTTACACAAAATATCATCTGAAGTAAAGAAATTTTATTTTGATTTTGAAATGTTAAATGTTATGTTTTATTTAACGAAGCTCGCAACTGCAGAGGTTATATCAGCGTCACCGGATGTGCCGGAATTTTTTCCCACAGGAGTTCTTTACATGCCAGTAAATCTACTGACATGAGCCTGTCGCATTTAAGCACACTTAAATGCCATCGACCTGGCCCGGGATCGAACCCGCAACCTTGGGCATAGAAGGCCAGCGCTATACCAACTTGCCAACCAGGTCGACTTTTGATTTTGATGTCAAGCTGTGGAACTATTAAATATTTTACATGTCATAAATAGTATACCTGCTTTGAATTTTTTACTTATTCCTCCTGTAGGCCTATTAATAACAGCATTAGAGACAGAGAATGGATTTGAGGCAGGTGGGATATGATGATAGAGACTGGATTAATCTTGCACAGAATTGGGACCGATGGCGAGCTTCTGTGAGGGCGGTAATGAACATCAGGGTTCCTTAAAAGCCATAAGTAGGCCTAAGTAAGTACTGTATTATACTTGTTTTTTTTTTAAGATGGGACATGACAGGAGCATTGCGATCGGAAAAACAACTGAATGTCACATAGCATGGTAGGCCTGTTGCTATGGTAACAACGGTTGACTTGCCAAACTTACCATTCCCACTTGGCGAGTGCTTAACAGCTCTCTCGGCGACATTTATTGTGCAGACAATGTTAGCATTGGTACGTTTCGTGTTTGATTCTCTGTCGATTTTTGTATTGTTTTCTTACCTTCGCGTCAATTGTCAATGAATGTTTTAACGTCAGCCATCTTAACGTCAATTGCTAGCTTCCATCAGCTGGCAGCAACGAGCTAGAAATGAGTATTCTTAAGGTACTCCTTCACGCAGCTAGTTTTCTGTCCACTGCAATGAATTTCCAGCGCAAGGTCGCTATTGCATCGTGTAAACTACACAGCGAGCTGCTAGATTGCAGAGGCTATGAGGAAAAAGCGCACAAATGACTTATGGCTTGCAATACGATTCTTTCGCCGTGTACACAGCGATACGGTACGGAAAGTCTGGCGCTACTTCATTCTGGGATGGTCAGGTTATATATATATATATATATATACACACACACACACACATACATACAGGGTGCTTAAAAAGTGTCGCATTTTTTTTATAGGAGGTAGTAGAGATCGAAACTAGAAACAAAGTTCCTATAAACATGTGTCCGGAAACAAATATCTGTTGGGATATGGGCCATGCTGTATATCATAATTATGATTTACATCAATACACTCCCAGGTCCGGGCGTGTAGCCTCTCTCTGAGCACTACTGTGCGTTTAACCCTCAATGGAGGGGACAATATTTTCTATGAGGCAAATACGGGAGTAGGAGACAGATACCTGTAGTTCGCTCAAGCTAACACGAATCGCCCAGCCCCGGACTAACCCATTAATGATAAATATTACAATAGGTGTGGTTTGGAATGACAGGAGATTGTTCAGTAACCTTTATACGAAACGAGTCAAAATCAGGATAGGAGAAGAAATGTCTGAAGGAAGTGAAATAGGGAGAGGAGTACGACAAGGATGCCCTTTATTACCTAACCTATTCAACATCTACTTGGAGAATTTGGTGAAGAACTCTTTTCACAACATGGGAAGGATTAAATTAGGAGGAAGAAGAATTAAGTGTATAAGATTTGCTGATGATATGTCGTTGTTAGCAGGAGAGGAAACTATACTAAGGGATAAGATTGTGCTACTGGAGCTAAATGACAGCTGTGAGCAGTATGGGACGAAAATAAATGCAAATAAGACGAATACCATGGTTGTCGGAAGAAAAATAAAGAACTGCACACATTGTATTCTTCACCTGACATAATTAGGAACATTAAATCCAGATGTTTGAGATGGGCATGGCATGTAGCACGTTTGGGCGAATCCAGAAATGTATATAGAGTGTTAGATGGGAGGCCGGAGGAAAAAAACCTTTGCTCCCCTTTGCCGAGACGTAGATGGGAAGATAATATTAAAATGGATTTCAGGGAGGTGGGATATGATGGTAGAGACCGGATTAATCTTGCTCAGGATAGAGACCAATGTCGTGATTATGTGAGAGCGGCAATGAACCTCCGGGTTCCTTAAAACCCAATAAGTAAGTAAATAAGTAAGTATATGACTATATTTAGTAAAAGTCACCTCTAGCAAGTACCAGGTACAGGGCTAGCATAAAGATAAAGTAAATATCCTTATAAGCCCGAAAAGGAAGTGAATAAATGCAGAACCTTTTATTCAAATTAATAATCTAACATGCAGAATTATATAATGTTGTTACCAAAATTATTTATCAACGTCAACATAATTAAAAAAAAAAAGGCAAATATTACATGTCTTACCTATATCAACTTAATTGTCTTATGTAATATATGCATTAACTGACGTATGAGGAACTCGTATAAAATTAAAAAAGAAAAGTATTTCAGAAACAGTGTTTAATACAGTATAATCAATACATAAAAAATAACACAAGTTAAAACATAAACTTATGCATAATTAATGGTAGAATGCTCTAATTATTCTTTAAGAAATTCTACGTATTTCTTATAAGAATAGTACCAGGAAAATGTATCGAATTTAATACAAAATTCGCTACGAACATTTAAAGAAAATTTGTACCTAATGTTTTTTTTTATTGGGTTATTTTACGACGCTGTACCAACTTCTAGGTTACTTAGTGTCTGAATGATATGAAGATGATAATGCTGGTGAAAGTTACCCAGCATTTGCTCGTACTGGGTTGAGGGAAAACCCCGGAAAAAACCTCAACCAGGTAACTTGCCCCGACCGGGATTCGAACCCGGGCCACCTGGTTTCGCAGCCAGACGCGCTGATGTACCTAATGTTAATGTCTTGATATACCGGTATATACATGTACAGTATAAGGTATAAATATGACAATAAATCCTGCTCTCATTTCAGAATATGACGACTTAGTGACATCACATATTAAAATAAGAAATTATTACTCACTGTACTTCGTAGGTCAACATTCAAGATGGTGCACAGTATAAGAAGAATCAGTAGGGACAAATCTTATCGGCACCTTTGATTTTATTGATACTAAGATCAAGCTCACTAAGATCTAGTTCTCAATGAATCCAACTATGTCGCTAGTATCGGCAGAGCTAACAGCTGATTTTAGTGAAAAGCAGTTCGGACCACATTGACATATTAAACTTTCAGATGAAACTATGTATTAATGTTGCACTCCTTTGTTCTATAGTGATATTTGTGTCTTATAATGTAGGTCTAATCAATTATTAGGTAGGTCTATTCAAATTCACTTTTTCTTTTCAAATTACATATAAAATTCCTGTCTTCATGATTGAATTAAAATATATTATTACCGAAGTGCTTACCATTTTATTCTGTATCTTCATATCAATTGCATTTCGTCTTGGATCACAATATGTTGTAAAATACATACACCAGGGAAACATTTAATAAATAAACAAGAATTCGGGGTAACCTGTTAAAATTGAAAATGTGTATTCACTGTATATATGATGTAGAAGGCTACTAATTGTAGGCACAACTACCTAGGTGTACAAAGAGGGCCTAATAATTACTTACCGCAACTTTTATCACATAACTACGTAATCCTTAAATCATTATGGAGTGCTACACTTGGTGGGCAATGCTTAACTGACAACAATTAAATCCCGGTAACTTCTTTCACTTTTCCGTTGCTGTAATAGGCTAATTTTCAATTAACAAATTCTTGCCTTCTTCCATTCTCGTAAAGAATCTTTTGCAGTCAGTAATACAAATTCTTAACTCCTTCATATCTAGACACAAGAGTCCTACACCAAATCCTAATTACGTCTTATAACTTTATAAGAGTCGAACTCAGGAAATACTGTAATTCCCTTACAAATTTGAAGCAATGGCTTATTACTATGGGCAAGATTCATTACATATGTAAATGTTGACATTTTTTAACTCCTTCATACGCATACTAATTACTTATCTCTATACAAGCCTCGAACCCAGGAAATAATGCATTCACGGAGTTCAAACTAAGGCATGTTACTACACGGGCAAGGGTCATTGCTCCTATCAATTTTTGTACCTTTTCAATCACTCTTTCATAACTAGATCCAAGAGCTAGCCATAGCTACACACCAACGTAATTATTATGTAGCCGAGGTTATGTTTTCGTTCACTTATTTAGAGACATTCTATTCAACCGATACAGTTAGAAATTTTAATGTGTATGTTAATTCCAATTTGGAAACCAATATCAATATACAAGGAATAATCATGTAGGCCTAAGTATAACGTTACTGGTATGAAATAATATCCATCACTAATATAATGTTATTAGCCAGACAATAAAATTTTATTATAGCCATTGTTGACGTCGTAACTTCATCGAAACGAATGTCATGATCTATGTAGCTAGTGGTTCAATATTACGTTACCAATGACTTTAAAATTAGTGTCAATTAGTGAATATTTTCATAATGTTTACATACGGAAGTAATTATTATTATGATTTTGTTGACATTCCTTTGCCTCATGTCTTTGAAATTTGTTAAAAGATGAGTAACAAATGCTTTCAGTTAATATTAAATTAGATGTAGATGGAGAACCATCTGGTTGAGGTTAAAGATATTAGACCCAGTTTCGTGATATGCACACTCAGAATTTGTTCCCATGAAACGGGCTAATTGTCCCTATTGATTCTTCTTATACTGTGGATGCTGTGAATACACTGCAGAGTTTCCTGTGGAAAAAATTTACTTTTCACGCATGAATAAAGGGATAGAAGTGTGTATCAATTTTGTATTACTACAGAATTAATTTACAAACACAATTCATATGTTATGTCTAGCGTGAACGTCGATGTATTTATGCTGTTTGAGGCAACACTTAAGCGCGGAATATTTTCCACAGAAATTACATTTGAAAAAGCTTTCAGCTGTATAGGAATGCATGGTTTTTCAGATGTTCAGATTGAGAAAAACTTTCCGCATTTAAATGGTCTCTCAACTGCAGGTAGGCGTTTAATGTCTTCTAAGATTTCCAGCATCACGGCATATAAAAGGTCTTTCGCCAGTGTGTATGCGAGAGTGTTACCTTAGATGTCCCAAATATGAGAAATACTTTCCACACAGTTCGCATTTTAAAGGTCTCTTCCCAGTGTGTACGTGTGAGTGATTCTTTAGCACTCCACTTTCCAAAGACATCACATTTCAATGGCCATTCGCTTGTGTTGCTGTAATAGTTTTTTCAGTCTTTTCTCATCCGAAGTACTCTTTCCACATAATCGGAATTAAAGTCGCTCCTGCCTGTATGTAGGCGTATATGTTTTTTTAGATTTTCGGCATTCGAAACATTCTTCTCACATATAACGCAATAAAATTTGTTGCTGTCTGTATGTAGACGCATATGTCTTTTAAGAATTTCGGCATCCGAAACACTCCTTCCACATACATCGCAATTAAATTTGCTCCTGTTTGTATGTAGGTGCGCAATATGTCTTTTGAGATTTCTGTAATTAGAAATACGCTTTCCACATACATCACATTTAAATGACTTTTCCAATGTATGAATATGGGAATGACGTTTCATAGATTCCGGCGTTACAAAAACCTTGTTACATATATTACACTTGATAGAATCATGGCTTATGTCACCAACAAATGAACCATGGGGTCGGTAACTGCCAATCTGTGTTACCATGTCTTCATCACTACCAATCCCGTCGCATTCTGAAGACTCAGTCTTCTCAACATTATCCACAATGCTGTAATGAATAATTATCATTCTAAGAACTTCTCTGTGTGGTGAGATCAAAATAGGCTATATAAGCATGCATATAAATGTAGAATTATCACTAAGGAGCGGATTTTTATGTGCTAAAAATAAAAAATATATATATTTTTTTAAATATGACAAAAATACCTTACTTAGCTTGGAAAAAAATTGTTACTAGGTATTCACCAACCACACTTGAGTGATAGTAGTTGGCCGAGAATTGCAGTGAACAACAAAGGTCATCTCCAAATTCTCCATCGCAAATGCATGCCGATTATCTCTGAACAACGACTTAGACTGTGAAAACGATCTTTCCACATCACAGGACGTCAGACGTGCATATTTAAAGAGAGGAATGTCACAAACACAAACACCGTCAATTTCACCTACAGGCACATCCTCCAATACTTGAGCAACTTTACACATTTTTTTATAGCCACTGTTTTTCCCAAATACATTTTTGAATTTGTCCCTTATAGTCGCGAAGCTGTTATTTCCAGCGTGACTCCGCCTCTTTGCTTACGTCTTAGGAAGTGAAGGCTCTATAAAGTCTAGGTAGGTAGTATAGTTCGCCATTTTTGCTCTTTCGTTCCCGAGCTACCATACGAGGAATCTATTTGCCACACCGTTAAACATTATCATGCCGTAGCTCCTATGATAATAAATCAAACGCACTGTAATTCAGCAAATAATTGAGCGGCAAATAACGTCTTCGTGTGCTTTCTGTGAACGCCAACAGAAGAGCCAAAATGGCGGGCGATTATATTAAGTATTTATCGAGCCTTAAGAAATGAATAACTTCTTCATAAGCAAATCACAAGATGCACACGTTTAAATGTAGCCGACCTGCAACGCGATTCGCTGCCGGAAATTAGAGCGACAGGACTATAGTACTTGTACTTCTGAAACTGGTAGCGAGTACAGCTTAATTTTCACGGCACGCACCTCCCTGTTTCAGACGACAGGTTTTTGGATGTTTCGAGTTTCTTTTATGGTGTCACACAAAAAGCTTAGATTTGCTAATAGGAAAGCCAAATCGTTTTTTAAACAACCATCTTTCAGTATATCTTGAAGGATATCGATTGATGAAGCCCGATAACAGGGAATCACAACATAACTTATTGCCTTACTTGATGGACATGAGCGAGAGTCAAAAGATTTGTTTAAATTAAATAATGTTCATACCCGAGTTCTTATCTGTTGTGTTTCACAAACAAAGTGTGGAATGAAATCATCTTCAGCAACAATAAACATTCCTATAATTATGTGTTGCAAGATCTCTCCTCCTTGTCTATGTTAATTTATTCTCTAATAATAACACTGACATGCTGCCTAGCAGTTCTCAGAACTTGAGGCGATACTATTACAAAAATGGATCACGGATACACCACACAGCTTAGAAACACGAAGGAACCAAGAATTCTTAAAAAAGATAACGCACTTCTGAGTAAAATAATTGATTTAGTTTTAAAATGTTTAAAAGTTCTTGTAAAAAATTATTTAAGTAAAAAAAACTCCAAGATTTATGTGTTTATAATAGATTTCCTGAAAATATGTATTTACATAATTATTTTGTGAAAATATGTGTTTTTATGAGAAATAAAATTCGGGTTTTAAACTTGAAACTTCATGTTCGGAATTTTTAACGTTGTTAATTGTGTTTTAGCACAAGCAAAAATAATATTTAATTACATAGAAATCCGCTCCTTAATTATCACTGAACCTATATTATCTCATCAGATAGCGACTGAGAGTCTCTTATTACTCTGTAACTGGATATTCAGAGAATTGACGGTAAGGCCGGACTCTTGGGACCGTGGAAGGTTTGATTAAAGGTGAACAGCAACATAGGGGTGTGCTGTTTGTGGTTCTACAGACTATAACATGCAACAATAGAGTATTACTCTAGTAAAATGCAGTTGCACATAACAGCAGCGTCATCATAGATACTAAAGAAATGATGTCAACATAAATGAGTGTATGTGTGTGTATATATATATATATATATATATATATATATATATATATGAGGCTGTTAGATGCAAAACTCGTCTAATTCTAATCTAAATAAAAATGTGTGTTAGGCATGGCATCGTATACTCGATGTTCACTACCATATCGAATTTGTTTCTACATCAAACTTGCCTATTTACAGTTTTATGAGTTCTGGAAAATCGTTATTAAATGCATCACTCGAATAATCCATTATAAAAATTTAATGCAAAACTTGCATCAACCTTCCATAAAGTTCTGAACAAATACATTCTTATCTCTGGATTTATGCATCTTCAATGGAAAATCTCAAGAAAAACTTGTCTTGCACTGAATTTAAATACTTTTTTTTTCAAATCTTTGCATATTTCATTAGCGTTACTGCAATAAAAATTTGAAATGTTCTCTGTAATGGATTTGTAGGTCAATGTTTCTTTCTCCAGGTTCAATTATTGTCAAATATTAATAATTATATTCAGACGTATAATCAAATTCAATCTACACCTATATTTTTTAGTTTTGATCTTCCACAAAATGAGGGTTTAATACCATCATACAGTGTAATCAGATTTTTCCTGTTACGATTTAGGAAATTTTTGCGAATTGTGGAAAATCATTCATTATGGACAAGACGTCTTTTTCATCTAACTCTTATATAAAAACATTAAATAGAGTTCAAAGAAGAAATATTTCCACATTATTACGTACTTGGTACTGTTATGAAAGTCTAGAGAACTATAATTTTTTTAAATACTTTATAACATTCTTGTTTTGTTATTTTTATTTGTAAAATAGGAATACTGTATTGGAATACAGAAAGTAGTCAAATACGGATTAAAATACTATAATCCTCACTTACAGTACTCACTGTAAGGAGTGTGGCTTGAAGAAACTATATTTTTTCCCCTTATGGTTTGAATCCATAAAATCAAATGATTGTATGCAAAGGTTAATCATTTGGACAGTAACAAAGTTAAGTTTTCGGATTGTACCTCGAAATGTGGTGAATGTCATCTTCGATAAAACCCATAAACACACACACACATCACTCATGGCATGCACAGCAACACTTGAGCTGCCAACTTTCATTATCCACACATTTCTGACAATAAAATCGTGCATCATCGAAATTAGATCTCTTTGACAAATTGATTCAATATTAATATGTTGATGAATGTTATTTCTCACTTTGCGTAAAGTGTGTGGACTTCTGACAAATTTATTATTTTAAACTTTCCCAAAGTTAGTAATCACAGAGGCTAGAGGGTGGGGTCAAGCAAGCCATATGGTGTTACCGGCAACTGTATCGTGTAAGACGTCGTGAATATCTGCAAGAAAAGCTGACTGTACATGCTGTTGCATAGTTCTGGTGGAAAAATGCAAAAATAAGCTCAATGACATTTAAATGAGCAAAACACCGCTGCAAAATGATTTGCTAGTTAGAACTAGTTCTAACGAGATAAAACTGATTTGAACCAGCAGCACTTGTTTAAACTAGTTTTGACAGACTTTGAGGTTTGACAGTAAAATGTCTCAAAAATAGACAGATACCTTATTGTGGTAGTAGCCACAGAATGAAGAAATATGCCAATGAAAATCACACAGTTCGATTTTAAATAATTTTGTAGTTTTCATTCTGTGATTATGTTGAATGTCAGTCCCAATAATGAAAGTCAGACAATCTCTCGAAGGCCGAGAAAAAAGAAAGGATATGCGTTATTGTAGAAAATACATTTCCAACGGTTTTTTTCTTTATGCTGAAGTGATTTCCAATTTTTAATCATAAAATTAACCACTGGCATAGTACAATCGGCTCACAATTGCCTGTCAATTCGACCGTGGGTTCGATTCTTGCTTGGGCTGATTACCTAATTGAATTTTACAGAGGTTTTCCCCCAACCTTAAGGCGAATTTTATGTAATCTATGGCTAATCCTCAGACTCATCTCGCCAAATACCATCTCGTTTTCACCAATTTCATCGACGCTAAGTAAGTTAGTAGTTGATACAGCGTCGTTAAATGAATGGTGAAAAAGGCAAAGTTTTTCTGAAAATTGTTTTCTCGTGATTCAAGTTCTATGTGCCATGATACTGATGCAAACAAAGGAGCATTGCACTAGTAATGTTAGAAGTAGCATAAAGATTAACTAAAATGTCAAAGAGTTTCAAGTGCCTTGTTCAGCTGCACAACGTATTTTTGTCCTCTAATTATCCTCAATGGTATATATAACATTTTCCCAGTTTCACTCTTCAAATAACCAAGCAAAAAAATATATTTTGAATTATGCAAATCCAACCGAATCAGAGTGATAGGCAGCCAATTGAGAGCTGATCTCAGATTCCAGAAGTTCAACAGTTCGATGCAAAACAACTAAGAAATTTCAAATAAGCATGTACACTAATACAATGCCTAATCACAAAAAGTGTTTATATGACGTCGACAGTACTATTTCACTTAGAAAGTTGAAACCTTTTCCTTTATAATTCTTTTTAATTGAAGGTCATTCCAGAAAGTTTGTCGGCTTATTTCTTCACATCCTCTACATCACATAATTTTTTCCTAAAATCAAAATACGTGTTCATTATTTCGTCCCTGCTAACTACAAGCCACACTCCTATTTTCTCATCATAAAGAAGTTCCTCATGTAGTAGATTTCCTATTTCGGAACTCCATTCGTCGCCTTTGTTAACATATCCTTGTAAGTGAAAGGAATCTTCGATCGAAAACAAAATTAGATTTGAATCAATTTCTCCATCATGCATTTTAATTTTTTTATTATTTTACGACGCTGTATCAATATCTCAGGTTATTTAGCGTCTGTATGATATGAAGGTGATAATGCTGGTGAAATGAGTCCGGGGTCCAGCACCGATAGTTACCTAGCATTTGCTCATATTGGGTTAAAGGAAAACCCCGGAAAAACCTCAACCAGGTAACTTTCCCCAACCGGGATTCGAACCCAAGCCACCTGGTTTCGCAGCCAGACGCGCTGACCGTTACTCCACAGGTGTGGACTCATGCATTTTAAGCGAAAATCCATTCACAAAGTGTACATTCATTCATGGTGTTCTGTCCAAGGGCAGGTATTTCACTCAAAACCCAGCATTCTCCAGTCTTTATTTTCTGCCTTTCTCTTAGTCTCTGCATATGATCGATATATCCTAATGTCGTCCATCATCTGGTATCTTCTTCTGCACTGAACTCTTCTCCCGTTCACAATTCCTTCCAATATAACCTACAGAAGCAAATTTCTCCTCAATCAGTGACCCAACTAATTCATTTTCCTCTTCCTGATCAGCTTCAGCATTGTTCTTTCTTCACCCTCTCTTTCCACCACAGCTTCATTTCTCATTCTGTCTGTTCAATCTCCATGCTCAATCCTTATCCATATCTACATTTCAAATGCCTCTAGTCGCCTCTCTTCATTTCATGTTCAGGTTTCTGCTCCATACAATGCTACACTACACACAAAGCACTTCACTAGTTCTTCTCTAGAGGTACGCAGAAGATGCATCTTTTTCTATTAAATGCTTTCTTTGCCATTGCTATTCTCCTTCTGACATCCTGGCAGCAGCTCATGTTACTGCTTATAGTACACCCCAAGTATTTGAAGCTGTGCACTTGCTCTACTGTCTCATTTAGAATTCACAAGTTTATCTCCTTTAATATTCATATATGCAGACCTCGCCGTCTTCATTGAACAATCATTGACTAAAAGTAGTCATACCTGTAGATACGTATTACTGAAGAAAAATTCGATCCGGCACTGCGAATCGAACCCAGGATCTCTCAGCTTTGCGCACTGAGCACTTTTTCCATTTGAGCTATGCCGAGACCCAATTCACGGTGCCGGCCGAACTCCCCTCATTTTGTATCATCATTTAAATATGCACTCCTGCTTACATGACTTACATGTATGAAATGCAGATAGGAGACCACTGATGAGACAAAAGGAGGGGAGTTTGGCCGGCGCACTGAATCGGGTCACGGCATAGTTCAGACGAAAGAGCGCTCAGCACACATAGCTAAGAGATTCTGGATTTGATTCGAATTTTTCTGTAATAATGCTTACTTTCTTTACTTTTCTTCTTATGATCATAGTCTTCGTCTTGTTGACATTTATCTTCATTCCATACTGCTCACAGCTATCACTACAAAATGTACATGCATTCATAAATACATTATCACGTGGTTGAAGTTCTTCCATTACAGTCAAGCTACAGCAGTTTAACTCAACTAACTTATTATACACTTTTTCGGAAATATAGTATAATCCCATTAGTTGACAAATATGCAGAAGATAATTTAAGAGAAATTTTCCTAAGCGTTATCTTAGTAGGTTTTTTTTTTTTAGTAAGTTATTTTACGATGTTTTATCAACATCTTAGGCTATATAGCGTCTGAATGAGATGAAGGTGATAATGCCAGTGAAATGAGTCCGGGGTCCAGCATCGAAAGTTACCCAGCATTTGCTCGTATTGGGTTGAGGGAAAACCCCGGAGAAAACCTCAACCAGATAACTTGCCCTGACTAGGAATGGAACCCGGGCCACCTGGTTTCGAGGCTAGAAGCGCTAACTGTTACTCCACAGGTGTGACATGGGTATCTTACATTTCTTCTGTGATTACTGTATGACGTCTTCTTTGCACATCATCTTACACTGTTCCCGCTGCCCCAAATTCATTAACAAACTTATGAACTCTAGTAGGCATATATGACCTAAAACGCGATCACAGGTGTATTTATTTTGAAGTAATTTGCTGACAGCACGAGAGGATTTTGTACAGATAAACGAATAATAATCACTCAATGCAGAATAGAATAATGAGAACAATTATTTGCTAATCGAATTTTCATAATAGACTATACAAATCAGTTAAGAAAGACAAGCATTCAGTCTATGTAGACCTTAGGATTGCACCGCATATAGTGTATCACATTCAGCTGTTATCACTGAACCTCATGATACTATCGATGACAGCAAGGAAGAAGCGACCTGACCAGTGAATTCTCCATGCTCATTGTTCCACTGATAACCCAGTCACCAAGAAAAAGGCTTTTGAAATGAACTATTGTACTCTCAAGGATAAGGTATAGTTTTATATGATGTAAGTACCAGTTCAGGATTCTGTATACGAAGTGCTAGTTCTTATCAATAAAATGAGAGCTATTTGTGAATCTATGCTTGAATCTAACATCTTCAAATTAACACTACCAAATTCCGAACAGAATGCACATCTTAGGACAGTGTAGAGTTGAAAAGTAAATACTAGTAGAAAAAATAAACATACAGAAGAAGAGGTTTATGTACACTCTTAGACAAAAAAAAATGACCGTACTCTTGAAGTGTAAATTTGTCTAAGTTCCGTTCGGCTGTGCGCCTGATACACAAGACTAAAGTCAGAGTAGTAAGGACGAAACCAGCGAGATACAAGAACATACTCTTACATCGGCAAACAACGGTTTGAACTGTGTGTGTGTCATAGCTCCGTGGTAAAACTCTGGCTTCCCACGCAGAAAACCCAGGTTCGTATCTGCCTTCGTGTAAGTATATATATTTGTTTCGTTTTATTTTTTCTCTAGCTAGAAACAAATGATACATTTATTAACGTGCACAGGAGTTTGGATTAGTTGAACAATTAAACAAAAACATTCACTAATATCGTAGACTTCTTCCTAATTACCCTTGAATTAAAACAGATGTTCAGTTCTTGGATCTTCTTCCCTCTCCATAAGGAATATTGATCAGTTACTATAATTTGTATAAGTAGTAGTAGTAGTAATAATAATAATAATAGTAATAATAATAATGACCACAGATTATTCTGCCTTGCATTTTCAGAGGAAAATGTTAATTTTGATTGGAATAAGGTTATATTTTCAGATGAAGTTACTTTTTCCTCTGACAATTACGGGAGGCAAATGTCTACCGTTCACGGGGATCCCGATACGATCCTACGCATGTGGCAACTTGCTTTCGCAGTGGCCGTATATCTGTTCTATATTGGGGCTGGATGTCCAGTGACGGTCTGGATGTTCTATGGCAGATCGACGGAAATCTTAATGCCCAACAATACAAGGTCTTATTGGAAAATGTTATGCTTCCCTCTGTACGGATGATACATCCTGATGATGATGAGATCATATTTCAACAGGTTAATCATCGTGTTCACACATGTGCCGAGGTCATGAGATGGTTTTCAGAGAGGCCATATATCAGACTGATAGAATGGCCTCCCTGTTCACCAAATCTGAATGTCCTAGAAAATGTGTGGTCGGAGGTGAAGAAAACTGTGAACGCGATGATAAATACAATACCACGTCTGCCGACCACAAAAGATGCACTCTGGAACATTATCGAGGACGCTTGGGATCGTGTATCTTCACGTCGACAGTACCTGAGACGCCTGATCGCATCCATACCCTGTAGAATGCAGGCGGTTATAGATGCGGAGGGATTACATACCCGGTATTGAATTTTTTGTCTATTTTGATTTTTGTTTATTGGTCTCCGAGATGTATTTCTTTATTTTGTTTAATACAAAGAAAAGGATTATGTCTGTTTATTCCTATCCGAGAAGGATTTCTTTTACTTAATGTTTATTATCGTTTATTTCTATCCGAGAAGATTTCGTTTAGTTTCTTTAAATACAAGATAAAAGGGAAAAGATTGCTATTATGTATCTAACTTGCCCTTTGTAAATATTAAATTTCCGTTAAATATTTCACAATACTGGTTATTGTCATTATACAAGAACTAAAAAATGAGAATGAAAAAAAAAAAGTATAGACTGAAATTCGAACTCGAAACCTTTCGAATATAAGGCCACAATGCTACCGACTACGCTATGCGAGAGAGACGATGACTCTTTAAGAAGCATGTTATATATTCATCATATAGTGGTGGCAGTGGAGTAGCGGAAACATTTACAACAGAAGAAATTCATCCGTGTGTGTATCATGCTCTGACGAATGCACCCGAAGTCTTCTGAATCGGACATAGAATCTGGAGCCCGGTCATTTTTTTTTGTCTAAGAGTGTACCAGAAACAGTAAAATATTGAAATATGGAAGTATAGTAAGGATAGTACATGTGATCAGAAAGCAAATGCCAGACAAAGAGTGGCACAGTGGGTGAAATAAGAAGTTTAGGGCTCTTAGTATCATAATATTAATCGTAATGATAATATAAGTAAATCTCATGTCATTTCAACACCAAAACACAAATAAGCCGTCCAATGAATAACCACATCCATATATTAGATAGCAAATAGCATCAAACATTATAAATGTAACTCCTTACGTCACCATATACATGAAGGTGTGAAGGGATGAAAGACAAAACTTGCACACTACACTCACCTTTGAATCAACACTTCATCCTCCTCTGTCGATATTTCCAGAGTCTGCGCCTGCTGAACTCTGTCCACATCGAACGAATATTCCTAAGAAGAGAAATAAATAAAGGAGGTAGCTTTAATTGGCCATCTAGTTCATTGGTTTCCTGTGACTGGGATTTCACTTCCAATCCTGAAGTGTCCAATCAAATATTTCACTATAATGTCTTTTATACAATATCGAATAGTTGAATTTTGATAGTATTTCTGCGCTCATAATCCAAGCAGTTAAGAGACATTTCAACTGATAATTCAATTTTTGAGCATATGCTGATAGCAATGATACTACTGGCTAATTTATTCCATTTCAGCTTAATCATTTCTGTCAAGCAAAATTAAGAACTATACTATTATACTAAAGCTCCATTACACAGAGATTCTTTTCCTGTGAATATAACAATTATATCTTAGAAATAAAATTGATTACAAAATTCGTTCAACAATTTCGTCAACTTGAAAACGTGTCCGAGAATTTTAATTAAGTTGGATTCTACCCATAAATAAGTTCAAGAAAATTGAAACACTTGATATTTATTTTTTCCTTTTCAATTTCTGTCTTTCTTTCTTAAGTTTAGTGTGCCCCCTATTAGAAGGAGCCCTAAGCCATGATCTAGTTGGCCTATTGGAAAATCCGGCCCTGGACCCTGGCCACCAAGACATTCCTCTATCAGCATCGGATATCTGTAGCACCTCCCAGATTTCATCTTACCCTACTTTTAAATATTTCAAGCAATAGATATAATGATAAGAGGCGTAGCATGCATGTTTAAACTCTTTTGTGTTAAGAAACATACATGAAATAAAGAAATTGCTTGAACAACTATTTTACTGATTAACTGTATGACACAATTAAGAATTAAATTTATTTACAAAAATATAAGAGACACCAAGATTTGAAGCAGATACTTCTGAATCTGTAGTCGAATACTGAGCTATGGCATCTCCTCCTTTTAATGTGACAATGTTTCAAGAATACATTGAAGGAGAAAACAGCATTGGATAGGTTGCCAGAATTATCTCTATACCCTACCAGCACAGATGAACAGCTATCTAGAACACGGTTTTGACACATGTTACAAGTGTTGCCTCGTTTCCCAAACTTCTCTAGGCCTACTTACGAAATAAACGCCACTTTCAACACTTGTATCATAAATAACTATTGTAAACAAAACACAACTTCATATAATTCTTAGAACCTTATGTATGTTAAATGTGTGAGCTTAAATGTAGCCTTCAATTTGTGGAAAGAACATATCAGGAATAGACTATCACACACATTTGTACAAAATTAGAAAAATTGCTTCGATGTAATTTTTTTAGGTAGGTCTCGATATAACACATATGATTTTCGTGTCAAAATACAGTAATTATCAGTTATGCACGCATAAACTTGCTTTAGAATTTTTCTTTTTTCGTACAGCAGATTTTTGTAATTTTCTTGAAAATAAAAAATGTACAAAACTGCGTTTTGGAAGGTTCACTCCACTTATAGACAACATCAATCATTAAGGGATATATATTTTTTGGGGGTTATTTTACGACGCTGTATCAACATCTAGGTTATTTAGCGCCTGATTGAAATGAAGGTGATAATGCCGGTGAAATGAGTCCGGGGTCCTGCACCGAAAATTACCCAGCATTTGCTCGTATTGGGTTGAGGGAAAACCTCGGAAAAAACCTTAACCAGGTAACTTGCCCCGACCGAGATTCGAACCCGGGCCACCTGATTTCGCGGCCAGACGCGCTGACTGTTACTCCACAGGTGTGGACTTAAGGGATATTCAAGATGGTAATATAGGAAGATCTCATTCCTTGCCAAAAATAACTGCATTATGATTGAAAGTATTTTTTTCAAAGCTTAAAAAAACAGGCACATCGCAATTTCAATTTAGGCTATTCCGAAATAAACAATAAATAGCATGCATATAGCTTTATTTCCCCATTGTCAACCAAAATCCGCTGTCATCATAGCTGTACAGAGAAGGTTCTGTGACGAAAAGAATACAAGCTAAACTTTGGAAAGAAGAGCCAGCACTCTCAATGAGCTCCACTCACCTCGGCTTCACACTTCACCACGGGAAAGTTATTGGACAATACAATTTCTTCAGATTTTATCTCAGATGTGTGATCGTAGCTGTCGTCCACGTATTCCTCCTTTATCTTAGTCACGTGCAGATCCAATGAATTCCCTTCCTGCAGAACAAAGAGGCATTCTGACTGAGTAATATATTACAATGTGACAGAAGTTGATCACAAGTGTTACAGGTTCCACTCTGGGTCTCCATGCAGTGCTTCAATACTAATTGTAGTACAGCCAAGAAAGTATGGAAGTAATTGAAGAAAAATTAAAACCAGACTTTAAAAGTAAAATATGTCAGAAAGAAGGCAATCTTCACTTATGAGAGTGAATAGAGCCAAATCTGTGAAGGAATTCAGTTCACATTACGCTGATATAAGATAAAATATTGTCATTATAGTGACTGCAATATTTCCTGATTCAATTTGGATATTTCATTAAGGCACTCAACACTGCCCCAAAAGTAAATTTATAAAGTACATTTCGACTGGAAAAAAAAACGCAACATATGCTACTGGCGCTCAAGTGCAATGCGAGAAATAGACTTATTTGTGGCACATCATCGCAACATTTAATCAAAGCGCAATGCATTTCATGACAATTAAGTTCGCCAACTTACCATTGTGCACTTATGTTGGCAGCATGGTACAAACAGCTCGGTAAGGTTTCAAGAGTATAACCTTTAAGTAGATCTACCTATGTATGTATAAAATTGTATGAACAGAGGCCAATGCATTGTAACACACTGCAGCCAAATAAATAAAAATAAATAGTAATACAAGAATTAGACAGTAGAAAAATTGTCTTACATCTGATGAAGGATTTTCCTCTTGTTTAATAGCGTCATCACATGGCTGTACTGCCAGAGGATCGACCTCGGGTTCCATCTTGATAGCATCCATTACAACTGAAAGATCACTGTCAAAAAATTACCCATTTGCTGCTAATATAGCTACACCTATGACGTGGTTATCTTCAATAATAATCACTGCGACATAGAAGAGTGATTAAGTTTATACATAAATTAATTTTGGATTGAAATCGTAATTGTCAAATGCAACAATTGGCTAAACATTTTTTCTATTTCTATGTCTATTCCACAGTAACAAACACATGCACAACAATGTAAACTATACACAGGAAAGAGTGGATATTAGAAACGAGACACAATCTGCAGACATCATTTTTTTTTGTCCTCGCATTGCAACAACATTTTAACACACATCTAATGAAACCAACACAATATTGGCATGCCCTGACTTGCTTAAGAGTCATAGCAATAGGAGATAATTAAACTATTTTACAACAGTGATTTCACTATGAGCCACTAATAAGCCCTAACAATGTGCCCTGTGTTTCACACGACAGATGCGTTTGTTAGAAGCTAATTTTAAGACTATTATGGAGATTGCAACCAAATCTTTTTGTTACATTAATTTTGTCGTAAATATTATACTAGGTTACATAGGCAAGCTTCAATACGATGAAATAATGTGAAAATCTCACTCATTACACCTTTGGGAAAGTAATAACACCTAGAAACAGAAACTCAATTACAACCAGAATTAATACACTGTGTATCAAAGAGGACTTTTACAGAAATGGTTGTCGTGTCATTGTAAAGCAAAACACATCATGTTTCTATCAGGCAGTTATTTTGATTCGATATGACTTCAGTTTGTGATATGGCAGACATCCAACCTAAAATCAATCTCTTGCCACACACGAGCCTGTAGATTTTTTATTTTTATTTTATTGGGTTATTTTACGACGCTTTATCAACATCTAGGTTATTTAGCGTCTGAATGAAATGAAGGTGATAATTCCGGTGAAATGAGTCCGGGGTCCAGCACCGAAAGTTACCCAGCATTTGCTCGTATTGGGTTGAGGGAAAACTCCGGAAAAAAACTCAACCAGGTAACTTGCCCCGACCGGAATTCGAACCCGGTCGCGGCCAGACGCGCTGACAGTTACTCCACAGGTGTGGACGAGCCTGTAGATCAAGAGTCACGACTGCGGCAGTAATTCGAGCTCTCAGCTCAGCACGATTGGCAGGTAAAGAAGGAACGTATACAAGATCTTTGACGAACCCCACAGGAAAAAATCGAGTTGAGTGTCAGATCTGGTGAGCGAGGTGGCCATGCAGTTGGCCCTGCACGACCAATCTAACGACTGAAAAAGCAGATCAAGTAGCCCACAAACCTCGTGGAGGTAGTGAGGTGGTGCTCCATCTTGCTGGAAGTGAATGAGTCCATCTCGATCATTTTCGTCAATCTGCGGAATGAGGAACATTTCGAGTATATCTTGATATACCTCTATCACTTATTACTACGCTTTCGTAGTATCCGCCAAACCGTCATGTTCCATGCAAGGCAAAGTTTCGTAAGCGCCACTTTTGCCGAAAATGAGTTATGGTGCTTAGAATAAAATGCCCAACACTGCGCATCGACTGTAGAAATCCGTAAGCCTCCAACAGTTTTCTTTTCCATCTGCCAAGTTGGTTTAAACTTAAACTATTGTATTCACCAACATGCTGGATAAGTATCGTAACTGCCTCTCCTGTAAAGTTAGCAAAATGGTGCTTACGATACTCTGCCTTGCTGAGGACGACGTGTGTTATACCAATCTCACGAGAAGCATCTCTCGTTGATTTCTTGGGGCTACGAATAACGTTCTCCCTGACTTGTTCAGCAACAGCATCAGAAATTCGCGGGCGAACTGGAGATTTGCCATGTCGGACAGAACAACTATTCTCAACAAAAGTTCTGTGCCAAGAGTAAATTGTAGACCTCCTTGGAGGATGTTTACGATACTGAGTACGAAACTTACGCTGCACTGTAGTCAAGGACTCTGTTTCGTGAAACCAAAACACACAGAGAACGCATTCCCCACCAGAGAAACCAGCCATTTTGTAATGTAACTGATATAGCGCTCTTGGTGTCTGAATATGATACTATGGCACTACGTGATGTGTTTTGTTTTAAAATGATATTTTAACCACTTCTGTAAGATACGTGGATAAATTTCTGTAAGTTTATAAATTTGTAAAGTCCTGTTTGGTACACGGTGTATTTGTTCCAACAACTATGAATAGACTATGTAAGAATTACTAATTTTTAGATCCTACAGAATTATCTGTTAATGCTTAATATTTATTCATGATAGAGAAAAATTCACTCATGCGCTGAGGATGGAACCCGAGACCTCCAATTCTACGCACTAGGTGCTCTACCACTGACCAATGTCGAGACTCAACCCACAGCACCTGATCGAATCTTTCTCCTTCGTTTTTCCCTTTGTGGACTTACTCCATGTCCGACTTATATTATGTCACACAAGGAGCATACTCATGTGACTAACTTGTTCGGCCGGGACTCTACAGTTTATTTGCACTGTTAAACGAATAATCTAAGTAAGGATTATTATTCTTTTGTACTACAGAATTATCTCCGCCGAGGATCGAACCTGGGACCCCCAGTTCTCTGCACTGGACCACTAAAGAAAAAAAAAAAACAAAGAAAAAATATTCGATCCGGTGCTGTGGATTGAGCATTGGCGTAGCTCAGTGCTAGAGCACCCAGTACGTAGAACAGGGGGATTCGAGTTCGATCCTGAGCGCCGAAGCGAAATTTCTCAGTCATTATGAAAAAAAACCATGAATAGAGTTCAGTTAAAAGATTTTCAGGCTAACTACAAAGAAGTGGAATAATATGATAAATATCTTCCTTTATGAACAAATTTCTGCAACTTTCAACCTACTTTCAGTCAATAATATCCTAAATCGACATGTAACTATACTAAATAAGGACACTAAATTTAGAGAAACATAATGCACATGCTTTCCATTAATTTCACTGTACCAGTACAACTTTCACGAAAATACATTCTGAAATGTTTTCTCTTTCATTGGATATTTCTGTTGCCTAATTAGTCATTCGTGTGTTATGAATACATATTACATATTTCCCCTTTTTGAAAAATCTAACATAATATTTGTCAAACAGTGTTTCATTTATTTTGTCTCTAACCACGCTTGAATGTGCCATTATATAGGGAAGACCAGGTAACTTGATACCCTAAGGGTGAAACCTAACCATTTTTCCCCCATTACTACAAATGCTAGTGGATTATGGTGATTTTCTAGTTTGAAGGTTGAATTTTCTTTTGCCAACTTCGTTTCGAATTTCGATACTGACAAATACTATAAATGGTAGTGATTTTGTAACCGGTATGTTGGCAGCTAAGGCAAATATCGACAATATTTGCCGGTACTGGAGTTCCATGAAATTAAAATTGTACTAGATTTCTCAGCCGGTTACTGGAAGATAGTGAAATTCGAACTTATTAATAATTAATTAATATTAGTATTAATATTAATACATAATAGTTATTTTATGTGTTGCGTTGTGGTTATAATTCAAGAATAGTCAGATAAGTACGAATGAATATAATATACTTGGGCGTGATAATGCACGTGGGTAATGGATAGAAATATTATTTCAAATTTTAATGAATTTCTTTCGTGTTTAGATTTTTATTACTATGTCAAAAAAATGAAATAGTGTTGCAGTGACTCCTCCAAGGAAGAAAATGTGTGGCATTCAGAGTACGCTTCAGAAATCTGTAGTTCACGTGTATAATGAGTTGAAGAAAGAAGATAATGAAGAAGGAATTATGCTAACGGAGACAGCAATTACAACCAGAATAGGACAATTATTAGGAGTAAGTATTCTTAAGCATACATTTCAAAGTGGTATTCAGTTTTAGGAGTTTGCACTAATAATTTCATGATTGTGGTCAAACAAAACAAATTTTTAGGTTAGGCCTACATGTTTAATCAAGTCAGTGATTTTCATATTGCCAAACTAAATACATTTAAGATACTGTAATACTGCAGTAGGTGATAGCTTAAATACATTTACAAATTAGACGAACAAGTAATCAAACAGCACGAAAGTAAATTTCCAGTTTTCTCTTTTGGTATTAAATTAACCGTTCAGATCACAATTTACATGCCACATCGGCCGAAGAAAATACAAGTCATATTGTAATTATTAACTTGATATTGCAGCAAATATTACATGAATGTTGGCCTGTTATGGTGCTTAAAAATAATTCAATTTTATATAATAACTATATAACATACTCTATAAAGCATAGGAACGTTGACTCTGGCTGAATAATTTATTCATGACTGGTCTAAGTAATATTAAATATGGTGTTTCTTCAGAAAAGCTACCCCACCCAACGTACTTGTTAAGATATAACACTCGAGAGGACGAGGACGCACTACTGGGAAACTAACCATTTCTCTTCGTCCTGGACCTCTCGCATGTTATATTGGTAATTAGTAACACGTTTGAGGGAGGGACTACAACAATGCATTAGAATATACAGGTAAGTGTCAAAGGATTTTTGTGCTGAAAGTATTTGTGGCTGTGCACTAAAACCACGTGTTCATCACTATGTAAATATCACAGAAATCAATTAAACAAAATAAAATTATGCCTTCTTTGATGATTACCTAAATATTAGCCTACTTAAACCTATCGTAGATCCAACCTAACATGTTGATCATTTTCTATTCATATAGCTGTAAATGTTGGTATCATGCATGAATTTTATGATATAACAATTTTTAGAAGTGTTATGTTATTGTTTGTTATTACAGCTTGGTTTTACTACAGCCACGAAAGTGATAAATTCACAGAAGGGGACCCCACTTGTGACACCAGGAAAACATAGACTACGTAAACATCCAGTGACTGATGCTGATGATTTTACGAAAGATGCAATTGCGAGCTTTATTTATGACAAGTTACATAAAGGTAGGGAAGTTACAGGAATTATTGTGTTGATTTATGCAATGTAATTCTGATATTAGTCATATGTATAAAAATATGGCATAATTTTCATTTACTGTTACAGGGGAAGTACTAACAGCAGCAAAAGTTCTGGAACATATGAATGATGATTATGAAAGATATTTATTTAGAGTATCCTTATCATCGGTGAAAAAAATTTTGAAAGAGATGAAATTTCTATGGAGCAAAGGGGATCCTTATACATATGTACGAGAAAGTGATGTTATTCGTTTTTAAGAGAATAAATAAGAAATGTGGAGCGTGAGAACCCTAAACCCGTAGTATTCTTGGATGAGACTTGGATTTTTATGAATGGTAAATTTCAATGTATTGTGAGACATTGAGTGATTGAATTTTTTACTAACAAATAGGTTAACACTTATGTGGAATATGAAATTGCAATTAATATAGGCTACTAGTAATGAATTCAGGTGGGAACAACATGTTTTGCAATTAATAGTTTCATATTATAACTAGAGGCTAGTTATAAAATTCTTGAACGGTTTTCCTGTCTTTAAAATTTTTGTGTCTCTTAGAGTGTCAATGTGAATTGCTTTTCTCTCTCTGTTTTTTTAAGTAGGATCACCCACTTATTCATGAAATAAACCAGGTGAAGTTTCCAGTGACATGAATGGTGTTATTCGTAGACCAACAAATGAGGGTGGAAGATTAGATGCCAGAACGAAAGGTGGATTTATACTCGGTAAGTTACATTGATTTATATTTTACATAAATTTGGCAAGAGTAATTTTTTTAATCAGGGTACAAAAATATAAAAATTGGTGACTAAATAAAAACGTGGGAAAGCCTTTCACCAAAGAGGATGTCATGTCATGTTATGTTATGTTATGTTTTATTTTCTTTATTTAAATGCTGTGAATTCATGTGACGTAATTATATGCCCAGGTATAATTTTTATTGCAGGTGCTGATTTAATTTTTTCATGCAATTGAAAGAAAAGTCAGGACTACCATAGTGCTATGAATAGCCCTGTAGTTGAGAAGTGGGTGCAAACACAGTTGTTAACCCGAGAACATTAGGGCAATGCGTTATTGTCATGGATAGTGTTGCATATCATAGCAGACTTGTGAAAAATCAGCCAACAACAAAATGGAGGAAAGAACAGCTACTGGTGATTGCAACTGAATATAATAGATTTGTTGTACTAAATGATAAGAGTTGATGGTGTGAAATCACCTTTTGATATTACATTGCAATATTAATTTCCATACTTTACAGTCATTATTATTATTATTATTATTATTATTATTATTATCATTATCATTATTATCATTAGTATCATTACTACTACTATTACTACTATTACTACTACTACTACTATTGCAACCGTTTCTCTTATTTCTCATAATTAGGCATACTTATGGATGCTACTTTTTTCTTTCAGGTGAAATTGAATCTACATAAGAATCCTAAAACAACAGAGCCTTGCCAATTACTGTTCTGAAGCGGCCTTGTCTTATGTGTTGTGTCTATATACAATTAATTCTTTCAGTTTTTTTCCCCCTTTAATGTAATGAAGTTGTTGGTTGATTGATACCAAGTGTTCAGCAGTTGATGTCATTTGTTATCTTGCACTCCAATATTTAACCAGATGATTGAAAGCTGTGTAAAGTTAAACAGTCAAGACAATGATCCATATCTTCATTGAGATTTCAGAAATGGCATGGGGAGATTCTGAAATATCAGTTCTTTGTAAATATTTGAGACAATTATGGCCTGTGATAATATGAGTACTGCCACTGTAGATTTTCATAGAAGTTCAGTTATTAAATTAGGTGTATTATTTTTACTATGTATTGTACTATATTTTTGTTTCGCTTAATTGATGAATTATATATGCTGTAAATTGAATAGTAGACTGTAGGCCTATAGCTTAACTGATGAATTGTATGTGCTGTAAATTAAATAGTAGGCTGTATACCACAAGTGATGAATTGTTTATGCTTGTAATGTGAAGTAATTTGCATGATATTTATTATCAATTTCTGTATATTTCAACTGATTGAATTGTTTATACTTTTAAATTGAATTAACTTGCTTGCTATGTATTATATTTTATAGCTTAACTGATGAATAATTGTTTAGGTTTGTCAATTTAATAATCTGAGTGCCATGTACTTCATATTTTTAGTGGAACCACCAATGTAGCTTAGTCGGTAGACTCGTTGGCCTGCAAATTCAGAGCTGCACTCGAGGGTAGTTTGGATTCCCCATTTGGTCTGATTAGTTGGTTTCTTCTGAGGATTTTCCTCCATCGTGGAGTGGATGCCGGATGGCCTATTGCAATTTTTTCATTTGCTTTAGAATCATTCCGATTTTTGTTACCACATTGTCATGTTCTAATCTTGTTATTCTTTTAACAGTGTGGTAAGATGCAGGTATAGATAACCTTACAGTAATTTTGCTACCTTTCAGCTACCTCATTACCTCCCACTCCATAAAGTTCATGGATCCACGGAAGTACCAGTCGTCGATGTATTTCGACCATTTTGCTTAAAATATTAAAACACTGTAAAATATTGAGATTTCATGCTGTTACGTCCAATACTGCAGCAAGAATATCTGATTTTGAATCTGATAGTATGACAGCCTTCTCAGATTTATGAAGTCGATACTGGAGATTTTGTAAGCTTAAAAGTGTATCTAAATTTTCACTATCAAAATTAGTCAGTGTTTGAAGTTAGTTAGTTAGTTAGTTAGTTAGTTAGTTAGTTAGCTAGTTAGTGGCGTTTAAAAAGGGCGCGTCAGCTACTATGGCTATTTGCGCCCTTATCTAAAATCTTTCACTAAACACAAACACAATACAATAACCAGAATGTTTAAAAAACTAAAAAGCGTTGTCACGGTTAAAATGGGGCAAACAAGTGTTTGAATATAATTCCCTGTAAAAGGGAATATACTGGTATTGTACTACAACACCACTACATCTATGGCTTGGTAAACAGGATCCATCTATAAAAAAAATACTGTGTAGTCACTCACTGACCAGATCATTTATCGTTTCTAATGATTTTTAAAATGTCTGGAGAAGTATCACATTTCTTAACATCATCTGTTAAAGTTAACTTATATACTATTCATTTTGAAATAACTTGGGATTGTGTTTTATTAGTAAAGTTTCCCTTAATTGAGCAAGTTTGAGTTCTCCAAGTAGAGTCAAAAAGTCTGTTGCGATTTTGGCTCAGTTTATTAATATTTGTGGACTGTGATTTTTTGTTCTAGAGAACCATATTATCTGCAAATGATGAGATTATCATAAGATCTATTTCTTTAGTTAGACCATCGACATTAATATTGGAAAATGTATTCCTGAAAACAACAATGTGGGAAGCCCAGATGAATCTGTCTCTGTTTACATATTTGTGACAATGAATCAAATAATCAAGTCACAGGCCCAGTGTAACACTTTATCATGGACACCCTAAGTTTGCAATTTCTTAAGTGATTTATATCTACAGAGCCAAATGATCCTTGAAAATAAATTAAAATTGTTAAGGTATTTTGTTTTCTGTTTAAAATATCTTTAATATCTTGACTAAAATTTAAAATCTGTCCATTTGTTGAATGCAATTCTCTAAAGTCAACTCAATAAGATGAAAGTTAGTTACTAGATTCCAGGAACCAATTCAATCTATGAAATCATCTCTTCCATAATTTTGGCTATCATACTAGTAAGTGGTATCTGTCGATAACTCAAAAAGATATTAGTTGAATAATTGCTTTTCAAAATTGATGTTATGATAGATTTTCTCCAGACAGATATTGTATTTCAGATGAGATTACAAGATAAAAGTAGTGAGTTTGCTTGTTTGCCAACATGTTTAAGAAAATCAGCATGTGTATTGTCTGGACTTGGAGATGTTTTGGGTCTTATGTTATTAAATTAATAGTAATATTCAGTTCTTGATTAAATATTGTTATATAAAGTAGATTGTAGATTTAATATTTCTTTCAGTTTTTCCTTAATAGTCTGACGTACACAGATAAAACTAACAACCACACCACCAACTAATCTAATAGAAATTAAAATATAATTAAATGTAGAAAAAGTAATTAAAATTATAAATACACGTAATAAACCATAACCCCCTAATTTCAACAATATACTATTTTATTCCCTTTTACAGCTTGTAGATAATTATTAATTATAGTTATTACTTATTAGCATAATATTTATTAAACTTATTGGCTATTTCACTTCGTTTGAAAGATGTTATTGTGTACAGAAAGCATTTTTTGATGATCGTTTCATGCTGTATGTTGTGTATAAATCTATGATTTCTGGCCATCTGTTCTGTGTAATCCATCTTTTGTATAGAATTAATAAAATACTCTTTTGGTAGTAATTGTTTTATTAATTGAGTATTTAATTTTCACCAGCTCACATTTCTTGAATCATTTGTTTTTTCTTATTTAAATTTAGGACACAAGAGCCAAAAAGAGACTTCACAGTTATGTATCATACATTTTTTCAATGACAGACGTGGAGTTGCAGAAATAATAAGTGTAAGTGTAACATTATTAAGCAATTTACAAACAAATGAAATCTTTAAAAAGGTATCTAGAAGTGAAATTACTTATGGCTTTTAAGGACCAAAATTATTTTTGTAAGTTGATTTATTATTATTTCAGTTTTAGCCTAGTTGTATTATCCATTTCCTTACTAATTTCAAAAGATAATCAGAAGTTCATTCGAATTCCAACCAAAAGTCAATTGGTTATTAATTTATCTACCTTTAGGAAGTACGGTATATGTACGCTGGAATCTTTGAAGTGAAGTGACAATAATTTAATTGGTCTTGGAACAGATTTGATTCTTGAATATTATATACTATACTTTGTTGTATATTTACGTATGGTAACCTATTAATGCTAATACTAATAATAATGTAAAGGAATAAAAGAATAGAACATAGCAATACATTTCTCATTATTATTATTATTATTCTCATTATTACTGAAACTATTTAGAATAACCTTCCAACATTAAGGTAAAGTTCGGTGAGTAAAGAAGTCATTCAGTACATAGGATCGTGATTTTACTACATGTGGTGATATCTGGTAACAGTTGGCAACACTGACAAGGCGGAAATATTTGCTGTTTGGGAACTGAACTTACGTGATCCTCACTATACAACAGTCCTTTCCTCTGACTGTATATTGCAGACATGTAAAATAACAAAAAATTGGTTGAAATATCATAGAAAAGGGGGTACAGCTAAACTGGACATTAGGTGTGGAAGTCATTATGATGCTAACAAAGTATAAGATGTCGCCAACATATATGCATGAGTCCATACCTGTGGAGTAATGGTCAGCGCGTTATCTAGGTTATTTAGCACCTGAATGAAATGAATGTGATAATGCCGGTGAAATGAGTCCGGGGTCCAGCACCGAAAGTTACCCAGTTTTGCTCATATTGGGTTGAGGAAAAACCTCGGAAAAACCACAACCAGGTTACTTCCTCGACCGGGAATCGAACCCGGGCACCTGGTTTCTCTGCCAGATGCGTTAGTCGTTACTCCACAGGTGTGGACTCCACTGTTAGTGATTGAGTTAGTGGAGTTAGACGAGATAGATCAGTTTCAGACGCACTGTGTCAATGATAAGGTTAGGTAGGGTTTGATGAGGGCATAGATTAGTAACAAGCAGCCCCACTGTTAATGATAGAGTTAGGTGGAGGTAGATGAGATAATCAGTTTCAAACGCACTGTCAGTGATAAGGTTAGGTAGGGTTTGATGAGGGTTTAGGTTTTTGACAAGTAGGCCCACTGTGAATGATTGAGATAGAAATTAATAAGAAGATAGAGTAATGACAACCACATCGAGCAAAAATGACAGGAAGCTTAGTGAATGTCAGCCACATTATTCCACTGTTATAATAGATTTTGTTTCCCGAACTTGTTTTCGTCGATTATCACGATATTCCCTGAATCACATTATATTCCTCCTTCATTTCACTCTGATAACATGTTAAATTTTTGGAGACGTGCATTTTCTTTCGGTGCATTAAAAAAACTCGCCACCATACAAGCTAAACACTACTGCAGTAGTGAAGTCAATTCTTAAACATTATAGTCACAAATTTTACTAGCGAATATTGTTACTCTTTGGCTTACATCGCTCGGTACAGACTGGCCACAAGTGGCGAGCATAGTCAGTGCTGCTGTTACTTATGTTGTTGTTCCTTTGATCAAATGGTATGATTTCTATATACAGTTCATGGTGAAAGCTTATATAACAAAACGGAAAGGGTAGACAGAATTGAACTGATAGTTTTGAAAAGGAAAGATTTTTACTATTTTTCTGAATCTCATCAATTCTGATAAACGAGTATTTTCATGTGTCAAAAGCTATAGAATCATTCATATTTCAGCAAACGACTGCTGTAAAATTTCGCACTTGTGCCACTCATGCTCTTACTATTCTCAAGAAAAGTCTAAAAACTTAAAAGCAATTCGCCAAAATTATTTGTTCTATCCAGCAGTAGCCTACATGCATAAAATGTGTTTTACAACTTTATCTCTACGTCCTTCGATTTTTGGTGAACATTCTGAGAGCAAGACTGACACAAGTACTTTCTTTCTCACACACACACACACACACACACACACACACATACACACACACACAGACACACACACACGGGAGGGTAATAAAAATGAGAAACAGTAGGCCTATTAAACTAATGCAAAATACTTGCTTATTAAAATTTTATAATGTAATATGCAATGAGGTGGGCGAGACCTCATTCATATTTGATACATATATAATGTTAACAGTCATCAGAAACTGTTGTTAAATATGGCCATAAAGTCATTTAATATGCGCTCCTGTATAAATATGACGTGTATCGTCTTAAATGCAGGTAGTAAGGCCGTAACATAATTACTACGAGAGGAGTTCGGCCGGCGTCGTGGATCATGTCCCGGCATGGCTCAGTTGGTTAAGAGCACTCAGCGCGCAGAGCTGAGAGGTCCTGGGTTCGATTCCCGGTGCCGGTACGAATTTTTCTCGTACTTAATGGTAATAAAACAAACTGACTAGTTCACACTAGTCATGTAATATGCAATGAGGTGGGCGAGACCTCATTCATATTTGATACATATATATATATGTATATTTGTAAAGTTAAACTATGTCTCATACAGTTGCATTTCATCATGAAATTGGGCAACACAAATAAGGCGTCAGCCCCATGTGAACTGTATAGCTTGATCAAAGTTTCAATAACTTTTAACTTACGTTTTAAATATGCAGCGGAGGATATAACATCTCGTTCCCCCTGGGCAAATAGTGGAGATGACTCATGATCAGCTTATCAGAAGTTCAATATAAACACTGCTAAATAAACATGTCGGCACAAAATGTACAGAATCTAGAATATTCTACGACGGACGTGGAACATCCACTGTAAATCCCAAAAACTTTCTCCACAGCTTATACGAACAGTCTGATCATAAAAAATTTTAAAAAATTTACAAGTTGTAATGCAGGAGTAGACCATTTCCTTACATCCCACGCTGGGACGCATGGACAATCTAGCTGAAAAGAATTAAAAATATCAAGTTTAATATTCTGACAATTTCAGATATCAGAGCTGTTAAGCAATACCTATATTATCTCACACCATGTTTGATAGCCCTGGAAAGGTCTTATTTATGTTTAGTCTAGCTCCAGAAGTTAAGCATATAGGAAGAAGGTGGAGTCAGGTCTCGTCCAATCGCTGATAGAGCAAAATAGTACGTGGTTCTAAATTGTTTGTGGGCAGAATGTAGAGTTGTGAAATGGAAATTGAAGCTGGATATGTGTATGAAAAATATATCGCGATAAAACATTTCATTTACGTCACATTTATAGGCATTCATTTCGTTAAAATTTTGAACTTAGTGAAAGTTTATCTAAACTTTTAAATATGAAGGGCAGCCGTGGGCATTGCAATTTTCAGGACAACATATTAAGGACATACTGAGAATTTAGGGTTCTGAGTTTGTTCATGCTACTAGATGCTAATGGAGCGCACATTTAAAGTTTACAGTGTCCCTGGAAAGATGCTCTCTCATGCAACTTGAACGCTTTCAAGTGTTAGGCCTAAGTATTAACATCGTGACAAATTACTCATTATTATGTTTTGTTACTCAAAAACTTAAATGGAGAATTGTTGTCAAGGTGGAAGGAATCTCTCTCAACAACTCTACTGAATTTCGTTCGCGAATTTCGTAATTTCTGGAAAAAATTTAAGAGATATAAAGATTTTTTTTTTGTAATATGACAATGGCTACCCGAGAAGATTAAATTTTCTTCTGAAGTTTCGGCATTGTTAACAGATAGATAGTTAGTCGACCTGGTTGGCAAGTTGGTATAGCGCTGGCCTTCTATGCCCAAGGTTGCTGGTTCGATCCCGGGCCAGGTCGATGGCATTTAAGTGTGCTTAAATGCGACAGGCTCATGTCAGTAGATTTACTGGCATGTAAAAGAACTCCTGCGGGACAAAATTCCAGCACATCCGGCGACGCTGATATAACCTCTGCAGTTGCGAGCATCGTTAAATAAAACATAACATTTTTAACAGATAGAATATCGACATCTACAGCAAGGAGATCCCGTAAACTTTTAGCAGAATCGAGCGAAAAATGTTGGTGAAATGTTGTGAAAAATGTAATTTATTCACACATTGAGAAGAATTCATTTTGGCAGTACAGTGTTCCTTAAAATTTTCGGGAAGGCGTAATGCTGCCCAAATGGTCAAAGAGGTGGCTGTCACAACTCCTCGAAGGGCAACGAAAGTAAAGAAAGCATACCAATCGTTTACTTCCATAAAGGGATAGTGTCCCTAATTGAAATGTAATCTACCTTCGTACACAAAAGTATGCTAACTGTAACTAATATAGCTACTATATATGTATATATGTATATATATATATATATATATATATATATATATACATATATACACACACATATGTGTGTGCGTGCGTGTGTGTGTAAATCTGCTACATAGAAATTATATCAAATTGTTTTAGTAAACATTCACAACTATAAAAGGATAGTTCCCCTTATGAAAACGTAATTCTTTTAATATTTTTAGGTTATTTTACGACGCTTTATCAACAACTTAGGTTATTTAGCGTCTAAATGGGATGAAGGTGATAATGCTGGTGAAATGAGTTCGGGGTCCAGTGCTGATAGTTATCCAGCATTTGCTCATATTGGCTTGAGGGAAAATCGGGGAAAAAACTTCAACCAGGTAACCTGCCCTAAACCGGGAATCGAACCCGGGCCACTTGGTTTCGCGGCCAGACGCACTAACCGTCACTCCACAGGTGTGGACCAAACGTAATTAGCTTCCGTACACAAAACAAGTATGGTACTTGTAACTGATTTACTACATTTTGTGATAATCTCTTACATTGGAGAGAATATCTTATTTTTGTATGGATTCACCCCTATAAAGGGTAGTTTCCCTCATCCAAATGCAACCAGACATGGTACACGAAACAGGTATTGTGCTTTTAACTAATATACTGTATCTTGTGAAAATCTGCTAGATAGGAGAGAAGTTAGTATTCTTGAATATACATCCTCTATAAAAGGTTATGACTCATGCATACATGTATTATCAGGCAGTACATCTCACTTGATGATATATGTCAGAGGAAGAGCAATTGATTGTATGCATCACAAGTCTGATCTTAATGTAATATGTAGCTAATTGACGATGTAAGTACTAGAGGAACACGCTACCTCATTATCTCCTGGCCTAATTGTCTCATAAGTGATGTCTTTTTCGTATCACTTGTGAGGTTCTGACCTGTTTTCGGACGGTTGACTAAACAACAACAGTGTGTAGTTTTCCCCATCCAGATGTATTGAGACTTCGTACAAAAAACAAGTATGCTACCTGTTAACAAAATACAGTTTTGTGAGAATATGTTACATAGCAGGGAAGTTACTAATTTATCCCAGCTAGATTGTCCATCCGTCCCACTGTGCATCAACTACATTTTTTTTACACTTTTCTTTATTATGATGTCCAAAACAGATACAATCATTTTAAAATAAAAGGACATTTTGGTTTAATATCCCTGTAATCTATTCATAAATGTTGTATTCATTATATTTCTAATTGCAACACAAGTCATCCTTACACTTGTTTTAATTTTTACTCGTGTATTTTTCGCCGGAAACATATAATTATTATTAATACGAGTGAACAGTTCGTTAGCTCACTCAAATTTAGGCTTATTCATTCTTCTTTCAAGTAGGTTATTTTACAATGCTTTAGCAACATCTTAGGTTATTTAGCGTCTGAACGAGATGGTGATAATGCCGGTGAAATGAGCCCGGGGTCCAGCACCAATAGTCACCCTGCATTTGCTCATATTGGGTTGAGGGAAAACCCCGGAAAAAACCTCAACCAGGTAATTCTCTCCGAAAGGGATTCGAACCCGGGTCACTTGGTTTCGTGGCCAGACGCGCTAGCCGTTACTCCAAAGGTGTGGACTTCACTCTTCTTAATCAACAAATAGATATTTAATTCACAACTTTAGAATCAATTTCCCATCTATTATGTCCAAAATAAAAAAATGTACGCTCTATATGACCGGACTTCTTAAGATCTGGAAACTGATTTTAACCCAAAGAGTAGTTAATCATACCCCGAAGTGTCTACTGGATGTGGACAGCATAAAATCAACTTACAATTGTCATTAGGCACATTTAAAAGTAATTGTGGAGATCCGCTTCACCATCGAATTTTCTTTTTATTTTCTGAGCCCCCTTTTTCAAAACAGCTTTCAAAAGAAAGTAGCGAGATGACCTAACCTAAATTTTGATTTAGACATCAATCCGACAAACACATAAATCTGTTCTGTTCGGTGCAACGATGCCTAAGTCGAAATTTACGTTAGGTTAAGTTAGGTAAGCACCTCGCTAGTTTTTTTTTCTAAGTTTTTTTAAATTGGGGTAAAAATTAGCAATTTTTAGAAAATAAAAATAAAAATCGATGGAGTGGATCTCCACAATTACCAAATATTAAATTTGTCACACGACAGAATTAAACCCTTTTTAAACGATCTGCAAGAATTACGGTACAAAATTTCAGAACACACGTCTTACCTTCCTTTTGCTCTTCCTCCAAAATTCCAACTTCGTGCACACAAAATAAATTATTGGCAATGAAACGTGCTACAAATAATAACTTACATCAACCTTACTAAGCAGCAAGAATATTGTAAAATTGTGTTCTGAAAACGCTCGTACAATAAGAGGATAAACAAGACACTAATGATAAGAGAGAATCCAATGATAATTACACAGAAAGCAAAAACTAGCAATATTCAGAGATACATTACTTACCTCTATGGACTAGGCTATTACAATAAAAATGAACCCCAAAATAGCGATATTCTCACTTCGTTTCAGGCATGGACACAGCTGTCGTGAGGATGACAAGTATCCAGTATGATTAAAGGAGCCGTGAATAAAGATACGAATCCCGGACAGACATTCCATTTCTGAGAAATGATTTCTCCAATATTAGCACGAGTCTGAGGTTGTATTAGAAAGGCAGACAGAGAAATAGCAACGAGTTCTCGTTGAGAAATAGATAGATTTATTCGTTCCATAATATTCTTACATTTGAGGGATTTGGGGAAAAAACCAGGCCGCCTCCAATTTTTTTTCATTTTTGAATTATTTATGCACAGAGGACAAAACATCACGCTCTATCGTTTGGTCGAAGAACCAAGTAGTTCCAAGAATTATATTCACAGTTATAATATATTTTGGACCTGTCTCTTCTGTACATGCTTATTGTTTGGCGGTAAGTTTTTCTTCATTATCTCGAAAAGTACTGAATTGGAACTGCTTGGTTTTTCCCCCAACCCCCTCATTTGCTTTATAGCATAGAATAAAGAACCTGTCAAATTCTTACGTTTAACATATAAAAATGCAAATATTATGAACTATATACAGAAAATACCTTATTATAGAATGCACTATGTTTACCATTTAACCCAGATATTTCTGATTTTTTTTTCTGAAAATATCTTATAAAACTTGCACCTGTAGACCTTAGACAATTTAACACAGTCCGAGCTTGATAAGCATGAAATTAAACATCCTCTCATGAGGACGTCAGGAAAATCCACCATCTCAGCAAGGTTTAATGAAATATAAATGGGAAATTTTCAAAGCATATTTTTTTTAACATTTTTCAGTATAAAAAGAAATAGTTATTTCCAACAACTTACCTAATCTAAGAACAATCAGAAAATCAAAATATCATATACATGAACCATAACATGCATTACCGTAAACTCGTAGGAAGTATCGTGCCCTTGTGTAAAGATTGAAGCTTGAAATATGCCTAAAAGGGATCTGAAAACTCTCAGTGGGGACATCAGTTGTTCAGTCAACTGTCCGAAGACATATCTAAACCTCATAAGTGATACCAATAAGGAACCACTCGAGGCAACTAAGCCAGGAGATAATTTGGTAGTGTCCCAGTTTCTTACCCCCTCCATTGCCTACAGCGCCGACTAGCTACATATTACACTAGTCAGACTTCAGATGTACACAAACAATTGTTCTTTCTCTGACACATAATGTCAAGCGAGATGTATTGCCTGATAACACAAGTAGGCCTATATATCAGCCAGAACCTCAATCAGAGGATAGGATATCAATAAACCCCTAAAAATAACAGAAAAATTAAAACTAATCAGAAACTCATACACGAAATATGTATAACAAAATGTGACAACCTGAGGCTTCCCTTTTTTCCAACACTAAACTCTAGATAAAAACACCAAATGCTGAACTTCAAACTTTCATACGGTATGTAAGAAAACATGAAGCATGTGGTGAGCAGTCACATTTCAAACATATCCTACTACACTTCTTGGAGCATTGTCTGCAGTGCTGTTGCTCTTTTCTGTTAACTTCGTTGTCGAACTGAGGGTCTGCCACAAAATGCTCCACACCATCATAACGCATCTATAGCACTTTCCGTTCCTTAGTGGACCTGCCTTTGATGAAACAACTGGTTTATTTGATTTCAGAGTGGAATTTGCTACATTTCTTCTAAAACTCAAACATTCCAATTTGCCACCATCCCTCCTGTATAGTTGCCATGCATTTTGTTCTGTCAGACCTATCATGTGTGCAATCAATGGAAAATAAGAAACATCTAAAGAAACATTTAACATTTTCATCAGCTCGATATCCCAAATCTTCATCTGCTTACATGTCATTACACGTTCCTGTCCCTTGGAATGGTTAAACCCATATGATATAACCATCACTGGTACTTGCAGCCCAGAACTTGAACCTGAAATGAAGGTGGAAGTACTTGCAGGAGAAAATTGAAGTTGAGATCTATAGGCCTACTACTGTAGGTAGAGAGATCTAGAATGTAAGGAGGGGCAAAACACTTGTTTTTGAATAGGTTCAGATAAATTTACGTTATCGATAGCTGATGAAGGTCCCGGTAAACTAATTATTGCCTCCCCTCACAGCTGTGAACCTGGAAGGTGATCAAGATTTTGGCAGTCTTCTGGTTCTAATCCTAATCATTATTCACAGTTGCTGCAGGTAATGCAATAATGTCGTAAGAATAATTGCGGAATCATCATTCCTTTCAAGAAGCTCTAACAGCTTATTCTGAGACAGAGTTATTCTAAACACAAAGTAAGTTGTATTTTCCTGACGTCCTCTTATGAGGCTGTGCTAATTCATTTCAAAATTACGGCACCCTACTAAGACGAAACTAAACAACAAACTATCTAGTACATCAAGCATCATCTCCGGAGTTGTATCTAACTCGCAATTAGAAGATTAAGCCATTTGTAAGAACACAGTACTCACCTTTCTACCACAATGTCAGCAAGTTCAACCATGGAAAATAAGCAGAACCACTGTTATTACTACCATAACTCAAAACACGTCTCAAACAGTTGTAAATTATTAACAGGTTCATAAATCTTGCGTAAACAAATTGGGCTCATTAAAATAGTCCTTACCTAGTATGTCGCCAGATGACATAAAATACACTTTATGAGGACGTCAGGAAAATTTGGGTTAGGAGTATTAAAATATTTACACAGTACTGTGAAATATTAAGAATTCATCTACAGAATAGAAAGTGTGAGATATTAAGTAATTTTTTAGTTTTACCTTAAATAATGCAGGGCTTTGGTTATGATTCTTAATGTCTTCAGGAAGACGATTGAACATTTTTATCTCCTTTGATTGCATGAGAAATTTGATGATGGCATATGAAAATCATTCTTCCTGCGGGTATTTATACTCTGTATGGCTGAATTAGTTGGAAAATTTCCTTTATTACATAAGAGAAAATTTATTAAAGAGTATATGTACTCATTTGCTAAGGTCAGAATCTCTAATTTTTTAATAAATAATCTACACGATTCTCCAGCCTTTGTTCCAACTATTATTCTAATGACTCTTTTTTGTAATAAGAATATATTTTTACTATCTGCAGAATTTCCCCAAAACATTGTTTCCTAGGACATAGTGGAATGAAAATAGGCAAAATATATCGCCTTTAAGATACTGCTGTTTAGAAATTGTTGTAACGACCTAATTGCGAAGCATGCTGAGCTAAGTTTGGAGGTTATTTCTTTAATATGATTTTTCCAATTTAATGTATTATTAATAGACAAACCAAGAAATTTGGTTGTTGATATTTCTGGTAGGGGTATATTGTTGATATAACACAGACAAAACACAGGCTGTCGAAGTGGGGCACCAGCGCTTGTTAAGTTCGCTACAGATTGAAACCATTTCCAATATATTTATGAATAGGGACATTTTAAAATCTAAAACCGTAAAAAATTTAGGAGTCCAGCTGGATATAAATTAAAATTGAATAGTAAAGGTCACACAAATCACTAAAAAATATTTTTGATACTCCAGTCAGACTCTTAAATGACATCCTCCGAACTAGCCTCAAAATACGCATGCATTTTTGTGATTCCTCACTTCGACTACTGTGACGTTCTCTTCACGGACCTGAAAGCTCTCTCACACAACGTATGCTACGTGTCCATAATGCTTGTGTGTGTTTTGTCTGTAATACTCACTGGTGAGATCATGTCACGCCGTAGTTCCAAATGTTATTGTGGTTGCGCCTTAAGGAACACCGTCAGTTACACAGTCTATCACTATTATTCAAAATACTACATTCCTCTACTTCCCAGTGTTTTGCTTCATGCTTACATAGATTGCCAGTCTCAAGAGCAAGTGATCCCACACGAGAACAGAGACTGTCGGACACTAACCTTGTTTCAAAATAAGCTTAGACAATTCTTATTAGATAGATGCTAGACATGAATAATTACAAGTGAAAAATGTTCCGGGGCCGGACATATAACCCGGGACCTTAGGCTGAGCATGCCAACGGTCTATAGAGTGGGCTACCCAGGAGCGTATACAGGATTTTTGTTCGGGGGGATGAAGAGATGAACTGTATATTGACATGCAGAATAAGTATTAAAAATATTATGTGTGTCTATATGAATCACAACATATTAAGATTTCTGTGACTCCAGTAATGTTTACTTTCTTGTTTCAACAAGGAATCAGAGTACAAGGCTTATAATGTCTGTTATCTACCTTTAACATCGTCTAGGAATCTTGAATAAACGATCAACCATAACATCTGCATTTACAGGAACAATACGGTACACATAGAGAAGAGCAAGTCCAGTGAGTCTGCTTTGATGAGTGCTGTTTCTTAAATAACGTTTTAGGAGCTTTACGGTGGAAAAAGTTTTTTCTGGCATTGCAATTGAAACTGGCAGTGTAACAGGAATCAATAGCAGATGTCTGATATTGGGGAAAAAATGCGAGGTACATGCAAGAAATGCACTGAAATCATTTTGCGGTCTTGAACTGGGCTCTTCTTTATTCACTTTCTCTTCTACATATTAAATTCGGCAATTATAGTAGCTGGCTCAGGTAGGACGGAACTATTCTTCTGCATTAGAATTCAAACATCTAATGGAAAGAATCTTCTGTAAAGAAACAATCTCTCATGTGACCGAAGTCTGTTGTTCAACTGAACAATGACATGAGTCACAAAAGGTATATATATATATATATATATATATATATATATTTCTTCGATATGTCTTCTACTGTGTTATAAGGAATATTATTGCGATGTTTCAGTTTAAAAATAGTTCTTGGCACTTCTACCTCTTCAGCGAGTTTAACTTTCCCGTAAGTCTTCTTCAGCAGTAATGAAACCAGGAAAAAACAAGCAGAAAAAAAAACTTCTAACCTCCATGAACAACAAAGCCTCTCTAAACAAACAAAGCCTTATGTACTTCAATTGTTTTTGAAGGCTTAGGTTATCTGTACTGTAGTATTGCTTATGCCATCTATTGGATAGGACAGAAAACAAATCTCGCCAAAATTTAAAAGCATGGACCACTTAACCTAACTGGTCCAGTTAACCTAATCCTCCCTTTCTTATTGACCTCTACATCAGTACCACTACTCCAGCTGTCTTATTTTCCTTTACAAACGTACAGTAAAGACACAATTTATATCCAATAATAAGTTTGCTTCCTAACTTACAAGTGCATATTTCACATACATAGCTTGTGAAGGAAATACAGAACATCAATTATAAATAACACAACTTGAAATTTACTTTTTATATGGACAGTATTTTTATTTATGAATGCAGTATTTCGTAGTAACAATAATTTAGGGATACGCAAACGCAAAAAGAAAAAAGAAAATTCATTACATTAATCTATCAGAATAACAAACAAAGAAAAGACTACATTCAGAAAATTGAGCGTTTGAACCTATTATAGCATATAACACACAAATACGTAAACATTGAAGAAAAGCAAATAAATAACTATAACCTGACGAGAATGCAAAATTAAATGCAATAATTGTCCTCACTTTTAAAGTAGCACTAACAGGTAGACCTTGGTCATTTCAAAGAGAATGCAATGAACGAATTATAGTCATACCAGGACAGCAACAATTATAACAAACTCAATAACACAGAATATATTATTATCAGTACTAATCATAATTATTTATTACAATACTATGGGAACAGATATGGAGATATTACATATTATAGCCCTGAATGGTCAAGAACAATACGAAATACAAAAACATACAACAATACACAAAAATATTCAACACAAAATTATACGCTTTATGTGCTTACGAAAACCACATTGGATATTAATAAAAGCTAATAATAATAATAATGATAATAATAATAATAATAATAATAATAATAATAATGATAATAATTCTTTATTTATACTGGCAGAGTTGAGGCATAGGGCCTTCTCTTACACTCTACCAGGTCACAAAGTATACAAGCAGTTAAAATTTAACAAAAAGTTAGAGAATAGAATACTAACATATTACAAAAAAATAATAATAATAGCATAATAAAATCGACACTAAACAACATGAAAATAATACCACAATAGAAAAAAAAAGAAAGTAAAATATATTGGAATATAGTGAAAGCAACTCATTTAGTACAAATGGTTACTGGTACACGAGAAATAAAAAAAAAAAAAACATTAACAAAACAGAAATAAGTTATACTTATTTTAACATTTCCCATCTCTCTGTTTACAAATTGAGCTCGTATTCTACTCATTAAAAATATGTGTAGAATCCTGTCAACGGGCTACAACATTCCAGAATTTGAATGATGGTGTAGGCTACATATTGCCTGTACATTCACAGGAAAGAAACCTTTTCTATTTCGATAAAGTTCGGCATCATTTCAACCAGGTGATTGGATGGGGATGTGAGCAGTCTATACAACCAATTACTCTAGGAAATAGTGACATGGCTGAAAATTCTCTCTGGATTTCAAATCGTTCCCTGTCTGAAGTTGGGGACTTTATGAAATCCTGCGATAACAAAGCAATTTCACATGTAACATTCCTATCTATCGACAAATAGTTGATTTGTGGACCCCAACAAGATCATCCAAGACTGCCTTAAAAATTCCAACAGCATAAAATCTCAGCGTTATTAGAACTTCGTTCGTAGGAGAAAGTGGAAGGTTTCGATTTTTCTGTCTGTATATATTTGTTTCAATTTTTGAAAGTAACAAAACACACGAATCCTTACATAACCTAAATTTTTGCTCAAATTCTCTGTCATTATACATAAAAACAATTTATGTTTATCACGGAAATGCCTTCTTCTTAATTATATTTTTTGAACAGTAATCTCACTAGAAGTTATGATTTATCTAGAGAAAATCAAAACTCGAGTGACTATTACACAATTAAAAGAAAGTATATAAAGATTAGAAGTAACGAAGTACTCCACTACAATAAAATATTGACTTACGAAAATACTGAACTGTCTTCAAATGTATTATTCTACCAGGTCAATTCCACGATAGGTTGGACATTGAAGTTAAAATTAAATTTCGTATTCAGTATATGTTCTTTATATAATTTTCTTCAGGAATGTTCAAATTTTTAGAAATTAGCAGAGAAGTTCGATTTATTTAATTCATTTTTGTTTTACATACATCCGAAGTGAATATTTTTAGTGTGTACTTTTGTTCTGTCAAATTTACTTTTGCAGTTTGTTGCCAAACCATAACTTAAAATTAATAAACAAGGCCGTTCTCTGTTGTAATTCTATTAACAGGAAGAGAAGACTTTAAAATCAGTGTCAATTCACTTTTATGAATTTCAGCGAGTTTAAAAATTTGCTATTTTAAAAATAAATATTTTTATGTAACACCCGTCACAGAATATGCTTAAAGTTACTCTCTTGCTCTCAGTTTTTGTCCTGAAGGCAGCAGTTTTTGATAGCCAAGTCAAAATATGATGCCAAAAGTACAGTATGTTTTTAATTTTTTTTAACTAAAAATAACAAGTGTTTTAATGTGACGGGTGTTACAAAATTAGAGTTCGGAGAACACAGGAATTCTGTATTTTGATTTATTGCAGGTAGTTCCTACAACACATTATTAAATAGGTTTCAAATTTTGGTAAAACTGAATTTTAAGTTATCAACAGTCGTCAATACCTGTTTCCTCCAGAAGCTTACTTGTCTGAAAGATTTCCCACCAAATTTACATTAAGCTGAATGTTTGGTCGAAAGTTCTGATTTACTTAAAAATTATAGGCTACAAAGGTAAATGTACTTATATTCTATTTTAGTTAATCATATTACTTTTCTATTCTGTAACATTATTTCTTGCTTAGTTAACAAGGAATGAATTACTGAAGATATTAACCACTAGCAAAACCTAAAAAATTACAAATGTAGATTGAGCTGCTGCATTTTTAAGGATACACGAAGCTGCAGGCAACTAAATTTTTTAACGTTTTGAGATAGCTGGACACCGTATATATTTAATTGCAGAATAGGGAAATCACCAGCTGAGAAGCAAGCTGAATGCTGTAGGCGAATAAAATTAAATAAAGATAAAATTCTGTGGTGTTCGAGTAATGGGGGATAAGTAATTTTTTGTGCAGATGGAATTTTGTTCCCCAGATGAACACACAAGTTAAATTATACAAGTGAGTGTGTGAAAATGAAAAGAATACTTGCAGCTGATGTGTTTTGTACAGAAAATTATTTTCAGTAAGAGTTCCAAGTTTAATTTTAATTTATTTCCAAGCTCATTTTTATGACTTATCTCCCTTTACCCAGACAACATGGATATCAAGACTATTTGCAGAAGGAGAGAGACAGAGGGACAAGCTTAGGAGAACAAAGAAGCTCTCAAGAAAAGAACTTACTGCTGACAGAAAGAAAACAAAATTGAAAGTTCGAAACTACAGGGCAAGAAAAGCTGCATTAATAAACACTAGTATTTTCAGTGATTCACCTATGTACGAAATTCCAGTCAGTAGGAAAAGCTGTCCAAAAAGTAAAAATTGAGACAGCTCTGAGTGAGATGCTGCTTAAGTTGTTGCTTTTTGTTTTGTAATTACAGTTTTAAAAATTATTAAATTCTATTGTGAGAATTATAAATTTATGTTAGGAACAACAGTTTAATATCAAAAGCGGGTCTGTTTTTCTAGCCACACTCTTTTGATTCTATGGATGTATTTTTTATTGTTTCTATTAGGCTAAATGTTTGTATTAATTTACTTTAAAGCGTCAGAAGTACAATTTTGAACCTATCAACATCATATTTGTAATGTACTAAGTGAAAGTTAACTTAAAAAAATTGCACACTTTTAAAACACATGTCTACCTTTGATATTAGTCTATGTAGTGGACTACAGAAGATGTATGTTCAGAGTAAATGTTCTATGATTTGAACAAAAAAAAAAAAAAAGTGAAATTTCTTCAGACAAGGAACACCCGACACATTATTAAGTAACACCCGTCACATAAAATTAATTAAATTGTAAGTGCAAGGCTTAATATTTTAATTACATCCATTATATCACTCGATTCCTTTAACTTTCCTCTCACTGAAAATAGGTAACACAATTAATTCAAACTGTGAAATTCACAGAGTTATCAGTTACACTATCATTAATTTATGCATGTCTTTTTCATGTTACACCCGTCACATTGTTTATTTCATTTATATCACCTGAGAAATGATGGTTAGAAAAAAATAATTAATTGTGTTTGACAAGCAAGAAGTGGAGATTCATTGGAGAACAAAAGGACTAGTATAAATATTTTATTAATTACTGTATTCCAGTTAAATTTCGAAGAATCTCTTTCTGAACGTAACACCCGTCACAGTGGAATTGACCACCATTGTATTCCGCTAGATGGCAATAGTGTGTTATGATTAGCTGTTTTCTTGTTATCAGTTGTGCCAACTATAGAATTTTTATTGAACTCTGTGGAGGTTACTAGTCAAGAAGGCTTTGTTGATTCAGTTTCATTTTTATTAAAACAGCTGCATTCCACTTCAATTATCCGGATCAAAGTAATCAGCCTCACTTGACAGATGATTTTCAATAAATCTTAGCATTAAACAATCGCTGACAGTCTGGCTCTGAATTGATTACGATCAACATCGAAGTCAAGTGCAGGTCTAGTGGTGTAGTGTGTTTAAACGTTCTATATATTTTTTTAGTCGAAGCAATTTATCGAACTTTTTTTTCTGGTGTTGAGAGTTACGACTAGTTACGTCTTGGATTATTTCCGTTTACGGGTGAAGTGACTCCCCGTGAGTATCTCCGGGATGTATAGTGATCAACTTGACTTTGTTAAATCTAATATGTCGGTGACGTCAGTCACTAACGAGGAGCGTATACGACACTCACAATTTCAGCAAGAACAAGTGATGGACATAGAAGTGAATCACCAAAACAATTCCCTACAGTGAAACCAAACACCATCCAACAGCCACCTCAAAATAACTCCATGACAGACTCAGAAATGCAGCATATGAAAGAGAATGACGAACAACAACACAACAGAAGATAAAACAACTTAGCAAAGGACGAATCGGTTAATAAGGCAAGCACCCTTATGAATAGACAACAATTTAACTATAACTGCTTAGACTCGGGTCCATTCATGGTTAATCTACCGGGGAAGAAGGTAACATGGACAAAATACACCCCTTAAAACTGGGAAAACTCCTATTTGAAAAATACGACAAAGACGCAATAACACAAGTGAAAAAAGATAGGACCAAACAAATTTGAAAAATATATTTAGAAAATTACATAGCAGCCAATAAGTTAGTAAACTCAAAATTCGCGGAACAACATAATTTTAGGGCGGTCATTCCATTCAACCATATCCACGTAAAAGGAATAGTTCGACATGTAGATGTGGAAATTTCCGAAGAGGAAATTCAAACGTTATCAAAAACAAAATAAAGATATGAAATCCAACATGTACATAGCTTTCATAAAAGAGTAGTAGATGCACAAGGACAAGTCAACTTCATACTAACACAAACATGTCTAATTACATTCAGAGCACAGAGATTACCCCAAGCGATTACATTATTCTACAGCTATTTTCCAATTGAAAAATATGAGGAGCGGGTGTTGCAATGCAAAAAATGCGCTAAATTTGAACACTCCGCGAAAATTTGTCGCAACTCGAAAACGTGTTTGAAATGCTCGCAATCTCATTCGACAGATACTTGCACAACACCTGAACTAAAATGCCCAGATTTTCCTATGCAACATGCAGCAAATAACCCCCAATGTATATCGTGTTTAAAAGGGAATTAAGTATCCTAAAGCATGTTAATGACCTTAATATCTCTAAATATGAAGGTATTCAAATTTTGAAAGGGGCTATCTCCTATGCGGAGAAAGTGAAAACATTAGCAAGCCAGAATAATGGTGCGTAACGTTTCTCAGCAGTACCTCTGAAATCCACGAAAGGGAGTGCGAAGCGCAGAAAACCCTGTCTGAACAAACTATACAATATAATCAAGGAACTAAAACAAAACCGCAGATTACAGAAAAAGGAATGATTCCGAACTCTCCACGAAAACCGACGGCAAAGGCACAGACAAACCAACCACTTAGCAAGAAAGCTAATGCGAAAAAAACCAGTAGGGACTATTCACAGCAGAGAACCCAACCAAATTTCGCTACCAGTGTACTTACATAAAGATACATCTCCTAGCCCACCAACACGAGAATCTAATCGAGAAGTTAAAGATAATAGCATACCACAATACTTTCTCATTGAAAGAAATCAATTTCAACAAGTTATATCTAACATCCAGCATTCATTTCCAACTATGTCAGACGAAACGAAAAAGGCTATAGAAGCACAGCTACAGAATCTTAGAAAAGCAATTTCGGACTAACATGTCACCCGACACTCCGACAAAACTATCCATATTGCAATGGAACACACGCAGTATTTTATCCAAGACTTCAGGATGTTAAATACTTTTTAAACAACAAAAGTTTCGATTTATTATAATCGTAGAATCCTGGCTCAAACCACAGCAAACATTTAAACTCCCTCAATATAACAGGATCCAACTGGATCGACCTACGGTAGGAGAAGGGATTTTGATACTGATAAAACATAGGATTAAAGTTACCCAGACTACAACAATTAATCACTTCACGGAAAATTTTCAGGCGATACAAGTGAAATTAATTGGACTAATACTACTAGCGGTATACAATGCAAATACATATTTCCAACGCCTTTTGGAACAATAATTTTACATTTCCACCAGAAGAAAAAAATATTGATTTGCGGAGACTTTAATTTAAATGTAACGCCAGCAGAAATTAGAACTCACACTCACAGTTATATGTTTTTACATACATTAGTCGACAAGAAACTTTTATTGTTGAACACCGACGATTACACTCGTTTGGGACATTGCAATCAACGCCATTCTTCACAGGATTTAACGTTCATAACTGAAAATCTTTTCACGGATGCTACGTGGCAGGTTCTCAGCGATACCATGGGCAGTGATCACAAACCAATACAAATCACTATCAATAAGAATATGGTGACACTAGGTAAACACATAATAATTCCACCCATTAAAATACACAATTGGTCTGCCTTTGAAGATAAATTGCAACAGAAATATCGCACAACCCTAATAAAGAATCGGATCCAGACATCATCCAGAAAATTCAAATAGCTTTCACTCACATTTTAGATACCCACTACAACAAGAGAAATTAAGACCAACAAATATAAATGTCGGCCCATATGATGGACACCAGAATATGCTCAGGCGATTGCGAAACTTCGACTACTTTTACCCCAATACGTTAAAAACCAAACAAGACAGTTGTTTTCACATTGAAAAATCACATAGCCAACACAATGCGGTTAATAAAAAAGAAAAAAAAAAGACAAGGATGGAGAAAATTTTGCACCCAAATTCACCCAGGGCACAGTACATCTGGAATATGACACAAAATTAAATGGTTTACAAACAAGAAAATCTCGGTTTATAGACCAATGGATTATAACGGGGATCTTCAATCTGAATTTTTGGATTTGGTAGCACCCCCCAGTGTACAGGAGCGGGGTAATACGGAAACAGTACAAGGATCTAAATCAAATACACTACAACAACATCCTCTACTTGAACACGTAACAGTAAGAAATTAAACTCATATTACAAAAAACATATTAACCATTCTTCTCCCGGCCAGATAGAATAACTTTCGATATGCTGAAAAGACTATCTCATTATCAATTAATGTTACTGGCAGGAGGATACACACTAGTACTAAAATATCAGCAGATACCCAGGTCATGGATAAATATATAATAGGATGTGAAACTGCGGTCAGCACGATCTAGATGCGGTATTCTGAAATAAGGTGATCAGCGCCCGACGTCGTAGGTGGTAAATCATAGAAGTACGTGAGAACCAGCGTTCTCCACTTTCCGGAGTTCGCATCGAGTGCTGATCAGAGAAGCATCGTATCGAACAGTGCTCCGACTTTTCTTGTGTTTTACGAAATTGCGTAGTGTTTTCAAGTTTATACTTAGTGGAATTATATTATTATTTAACAGTTTAACGACATTGTGTGGTGTTTGTTTAAGATATATCTTTATTTCTTCATTATTTATGTGTTACGTGCGCGATCATAATCGAGTGATTGTGTAGTAATTACCTTAGCTTGGCTCTCGGAGCCAAGCGTAGTGACTGTTAAAATGACCCAAAATACTGAAGACTGGTGTCTAATCGAAAACCAACCTGGCATTTACAACATAGTGACTTCACATACGACCTCAACCACAACATCTGTAACAACTAGTAGTACCCCTACATCTACAATGACTATATGTGATCCTACTCGCGTACCCAATTCAACTAGAAAACAAATTAATCCCGCGGAAAACGCAACTTCAAGTAAAAGTAAAGTAAGAGATCATGTCATTAAGAAATAGAAACTAAATACGGACAAAGCCAAACCAAATTCTACAGTTTCCGATACACAAGCAACTTTATCTCATGAAACATCAATTCATCCGGATATCAAACTACAAAATGTTTTTGATCCTCTTGTCCATTAAATGGATACCGACATATCACCACCAAACCAAAAAAAAAAATCCTCAAGTAGGGAACCAAGAAGATAACACCAACACAGATTTTTCTAGACCCAAATCAGCTCGAATGCTGCCAATAATTGTGAAGAATATCCCAGCCGGAAATTTCTTTGCAAACAATAAAAAATTTCAGTCACTACTTAGCCAGCCACTGAAAATCACATACTCTACTGAAGGAATTAAATATTTAACTAGTTGTCGTGCTGATTATGACAAGTTATATAATATCTTGCAAACTGAAAACCTTCAGTTTTATTCTCACGAACCTCGGGAAACTAAATTACTGCAAGTAGTACTGAAAGGACTTCCAGCGTTTGTAGAATCTGCTACTCTCAAAACAGAACTTGAACTCTTAGATTTTCAAATAGAACACATTCGTCAAATTACTCTTCCTTGCTACGACACTGATGGCATACCGACACGACGTCCCATCCCCATCTGGATACTTACACTTCCAAATAATGAACACTCCCGAACCATATACCAATTGCAAGATATTAACAATCATATCATACAAATTGAGTCATATAGACTTCGTCCACATATAACACAATGTCATAAGTGTCAGGGTTTTGGACACACTTCACGTCGATGTAATTTACCTACTCGATGTGTTAAATGTGGAAATAATCACTTATTCGCCGAATGTCCTCTGAAAGGTCCTGTCTATATTCCAAAATGTGCAAATTGTGACGGCGCACATATTGCCAGCTAGAGTCAGTGCCCCATTCAACTGAAGAAGAAAGCGGAACTTCACGAGAAGATGAGGAACAGGAGAATTCTTTCCGAAGAACGTTCTACACCACCAACATGGAAACAGAGCGACTTCCCTTTACTTGCTAATCCCGGCAACACCAAAGCCTTCCAATCAACATTTAATACTCCAAGTGCAACATCAACATCATCAGAATCAATATCAGACTCCTTCAAAGATATTGTTAACATCCTACGCTCACTGAACATTCAACATACAATTCAGCTTATCCGCACAACTTTTCATAAAATCCAAAATGCAAATGACTCAATATCCAAGGTAATAATATTCATTGAAGGTTTCATTAATCTTTTCAATTACAACAATCCATAAAAGACCTCTAAATGCTTTCCAAACACAGAGGTTTAAACATCTTAAATTTCAATGCAAACGGAATAATTCACCAGACTTACGAACTACAAGCCTTGCTCCTTAATTATGATATTGACCTCGCATGTATTAGTGAAACTCATCTAAAACCCAACATCAAATTTCGTATACGCAACTATACTGTTATCCGTACAGACAGAAACAACCGACCTGGAGGAGGAACTGCGATAATTATTAAAAACTCCATGCCATATCGAACAGCCATATTACCGCCTTTTCAAAATCTTGAAGCCACCGATATCTTCATCCAGCTTGAAGGAACAGAAATATTAATAGCATATGTTTATTATCCGCCATACGCCCAACTCAATGAAAATGATCTGACCCTGCTTATCACACATCACAAACATTGCATTTTCTGTGGTGACCTAAATGCAAAACACAAATCATGGAATTCTAGACTGAATACTTCAAAAGGTGAAACCTTGTTACTACATTCAAATAAATTTCAATACTCAATTACAGGACCAAAAGCACCAACAGGATATCCCTGGATAACTACTCATCATCCAGATGTACTTGATATTTGTTTATGTAACACTAAATACTCTCCAGTTCAACAAATCTACTTAAACGCTCTTGACTCCGACCATATCCCAGTACTTTTGATTTTCAAGGCCCCTTTCCATATGATATCAAATCAACCTTCTACAGAGAAAGTTACAGACTGGAATGTTTTCACGAAACGCTTGCACCAAATCATCCCGGGTAAACTACCGACTTTAAAAACTTCTGAAATAGAAACTGCTATACAAATATTTTCTGACACTGTAATAGACACATTCGATGAAACGTCCTCCACATTAACTTTTGAGACATCAGATAACGTTTACGGTAGCAATTAACTAAAATATCTTCTTAAAGCTAAAAACCAAGCTCGAAAATGGTGGCAGCTTTATGCGGATCCTCAAGCAAAAAGAGCTTTTTATCTGTATCAACGTGCTATCCGAAGAAAATACGAGATTTATAAAATCAATAAGTTTGCCGACACAGTGGAAAACATAAAGCCTACAGGAAAAACCTTCTGGACGTTTACAAAACAAATGCTAGGAAAAACTATCGCAAAAAAGTCAACACCTATTAAAGACTCAAGTGGTACATTCATTTATGAGCCTATTGATAGGCTTGAAGCTCTTGCAAACTCCTTTCAAAACCGATTCTCCTCCCATCATCACTCCTCAATGCAAGACTTTTCAACAACAATATCACAACATGTACAGTCCATATTACATCGTCCAGAACCCAGAACTGCACCTCACGTACGACCACAAGAAATCAAGACCATAATTCGAAATCTAGCACCGAAGAAGACACCTGGTCCGGATAAAATCACACCAGCCATACTGAAGAAATTACCAAAATGAGCCATAACACATTTAACGAAGATATTCAACTCATGTCTACATCATAATTATTTTCCAACAGCGTGGAAAACAGCACATATTATACCAATAGTTAAACCGGGAAAAGATCCAACATTACCCCAAAGTTATAGACCAATCAGTCTAACCAACTTCCTTGGAAAAATTTTTGAACGTATCATTCTGGCACGACTAAAGCCATATTTAACTGCACCTGATGTCATCCACCATGAACAGTTTGGATTTAAACCCCACCATAGTCCCAGAGAAGCACTTCATAGATTAACAACATCCATCCAAGGAGGATTTCAACTTGGACAACATACAGTAGCTACATTTATCGACATTCAGCAAGCTTTTGATACTGTCTGGCACACTGGTTTATTATATAAACTTCACAATCTTAACATTCCTATAAATTATATTCAACTTATCGCCAGTTACCTTACAGATAGAACTTTTCGTGTTCAAAATGGACGCTGTCTCTCCAACGCTCACGTCATATCTGCAGGAGTTCCTCAAGGATCAGTTTTAAGTCCAACCCTGTACTGTGCATATGTCCGTGATATACCAATTCATCCCAAATGTAATCTTCCGCTATACGCTGATGATACTGTTATTTATACGAAACATATAAACATTCATTTTGCTTGTCTACAAATGCAGGAAGCCTTAAATATTATTACACAATGGTCCACAAAATGGCGTCTTAAGATAAATGGCTCCAAGTCGCATGCAGTTGTTTTCACAAGAAGATTTCCGCAGCAAGTACAGCTCTTAACTATTCGAAATGAAAACATACCTTTCACAACTACCGTCAAGTATCTTGGAGTTTTTCTTGATAAGAGACTTACTTTTAAACATCACGTCTCACATATTCGTGAGAAGGCCTTCCAACGATATATGCTCCTTTACTCATTTTTCAAGAGCTATACATCTTTAAACGTCAAAACCATGTTATACAAAGTTTTAATTCGATCCTACATGACATTGTTGCGAAATATGGGCTCAAGCAAATGCGCGACATCTTGAACGACTAGACGGTCTTCAACGATCCATCTGTCGAACCATCACTGGAGCGGACTACCTCATCCGAAATAGCCAACTGTACGACGATCTTGACATACTGTATTTCTCAGCTTACATCAAAACTCTTCGTACAAAATTTCTAGCATCCCTCCACAACCATCCAAATCCACTAATAAGTAGAAATATACCGATTCCTCTTACAAGATATTATCAATTTGCTCCCTCTACTATTGGTAGAGTTACGTTGCCTTGGAATATTTAAGCTGAAACTTGCCATATGATTTCCTACACTTCTTTTAAAAGGAAAGGGTCAAATCCGACCTGGTACTTAAGAAGAAACAATCTGTTCAAAAAAAAAAATCTCCACTTTCCGATACGAAGTAGTCAGAACGTTGGCCGATGACCAGCCAACAGCGTTATGAAGACAAGATGGATGCCAGAAAATGCAAAAGATTCGAGGAAGATGCTCAGCGCCTGGATGCAAGACTGTTAATACTGTGGGAGGGAAGCATTTTTTCTATTTTCCTCAGGAACCTATGAGGTAAGCTTTAGTATTATTATTCTGTCCTGTGTAGCCTAAACCTTACACTTGAAAACAATGTACTTTTTGGTAAGTAGGTTAGACGAGCTGTGCATTGCTTTCTGCTCATTTATTTAGGATTATAGTAGGAGTATAAATTTAGATGGTTCCAAAATTCAGTCAAACTGTAACGAAATGTGAAATATTGACGAAAAAGAGCAAGAAGGCTGAAAATGAAACCTCGTAAACCTGAATTGTAGCATTAGGCCACATGGCTGCAAACTAAAACCACGTGGTTTTTAGTATAAACATCTCACAGTTATGGAAAATAAAATTATGCCTTCTTTGATGTAGTTAGCCATTCTGGAGAAATTCTCAATCATGTGTAATAATAATAATAATAATAATAATAATAATAATAATAATAATAATAATAATAATAATAATAAGCTTAGGCCTAATATTTAATTTAGTTTGTACCCAATATCTGTTGCTGCTACCAGTTTTCCTATGGTCACTCACCACCTAGTGATGCGCATTAGACATCTCTTAAAATAACACAAATGCAGCAGATAAGTTATTATTTTTTTCCCCAATTTTTGTATGATTTCTATTCAATATTTATTCTACTTTATCTCATTAGTAATTGTAATCCATTGCTTTAGGTGTTGGAAGTGGCTCCGATTTTGTGGGCTAGAGGACCGGTATCGAGTTGCCGCAGATGCCACACACAGGTTGAGAATCTGCATGGACCACTTCATTGAGTCTGACTATTATAGCTCTTCACAAAAAGTGATACTTAAGCAAACTGCAGTGCCCACTGTTGATGCTAATGGATTAGTGGTGCCATCAAACCCTAAAATCCGAAGCCCACCATCTAGCCCAGTTATGCCTCGAGCGACCTTATCAACGGGGTCTACCCCAATTTTCAGGCATCACAAGACTTTGCGGACGTATGCTAGGAGGGCGAAGATTGATTCTGCAGCTGCTGAAGGTAATTAGTACACTAGCAATGTTTTTATGTCATTCGTGTTTAAAATTTCCGATTTCATTACTCTTTTCTTTAATTTCAGGTACGCGTAGTCTCATAGGTTTACAAGCTGCAACTGAGCAGGCTGCAGGCTTGGCAGCTAGGCCTCAAACAATTCCTGCTCCTATGAGTACTCCAGCTTCAAAGATTACTGCTTCGACGGCATATGCCGGGATGAATAAAGATGCATGCCAACAAGGTAATTATTCCACTTAGTCAAGTTTATGGATTTCAAGGAATGCCTTAGTTCCTCATCAGATGTTCTTACATTACATGTTTCAAAATACATAATTAATTATGTTTAGTTTTTTTTTTGTGATTATTACAGGGAACAGTATGATTGGTGAACAGCTGAGGGGCTATCAGCAACCATCGCTCCTATTCAATGTGGTTCCCACAGCTGAAGGTAAGCGATACTGTCTTGTGAGCCTGGTAACATGCTAGTAATCATTTAAGTTAATTGCCCCCTGCCATATGTCTGCAGTTTTCATACTTCATTCTTTTACAGTAGCGAATAATAACAAATCCTCTTAACTACAGGGCAGGGTGTTTATCTTGTTATATATCGATCGTCCAGTTCAAAAGTGCGACAACTCAAAAATTGCCATTTTTTAGTTATTTATACTACTGAAAGCCCCTTTCGGAGGTCTTTCCGATTCAATATTGAGATAAGTCATATTTACAACCAAAAAGAATAAAAACGAAATAAACTGCTTTAGAAGTAATTATAACTATGGGCTTTATTAATTCATTATTACTACATTTCGAAATCTATTAATAATGAACTGGAAGATCGTGATATACTCGTCCTGAATACTGACTCATTTCTAATTGTCGTGGTTATGAACCACAAATCTGTCCCTTTTTAGGGGATTTATTTGAAACTTTCAACTGAAGATATCTCAAACCTTGTTTTTTTGAGTTGTCGCACTTTTGAACCAGACGATCGATATTGCAACTGATATCCTGACAAGTCTCCCTGGCACGAAGTACACCATCATTCCCTCTTACTGACTTCTCTTTAATATCCCAACACCTCTGCTGATTATCCCTTTCTGTTAGTGTCAGTTGTCCTCTATGGCCCAGCCTATTAGCAAAAAAATATTTTATATTACATTACAACGAACAATTCAGATTAACACAATCAAATTTGTTGCAGCATTAAACTTTTGGATTGTTACTATTACTTAACATTTATATGAGTTATAATTTGTACAGTTAAGAGCAGTTTGAAATGAATGGAGCACAAAGTCTGTTCAATTCTTGCTTCAATTTAATTTATCATTTATTTCCTTAGATACTGACATGAATACATCCATGATGGAACAGTTTCCTTCAGCTTCAGCTACACCTCCTTCCAAACTTGGTAAATATTGATCACATTTTGATGTATTGTCAATTTTGTAGTATGTTATATAGCCTATCCATAGCTTGCATGCCTTTTGTTAGGCCTACATTAACTTAACAAGGCTAAAGGTGTTGTCACGTTTCATTTTTTATTTAAAATAGTTCCCAGCAATTAGATTAATCTGAAGTTAATTTCGTAATCTTTAGGTCCTGGTGTTGCAAAACGAAAACTTTTCTCCAGTCCTCACTTCTCATCTTCACCCAGGAGCAACAAACTAAAAATGGCAGCTCTGAAAGCAAAGGTGAAGAGACTGTAGAAAAAATTGCAACAAGTCGAAGAAGACAGAATTTCGGATCAAGTTGGAAGGAGAAGGGAGCCAATGGCCACATCATCTCAACTGCCAACAATTGTTCAAAAGATATACGAGGCACAGGTGCAGATGAGAAAAATTCATAAACATGGATATAGATGGAGTGACGTCGTGACGTCATGAAAGATTTTTCTGTCATTATTTTATCACAGTCTTAAAGGGTATAATTTTATGAAAAAACTTTTCCTATTGCTCAGTATCAAGACACTTCAAAGTTATCAGAACAAAAGAGACATTGAGCCAGGTCTGATGCAGCCTGTTTTGACAACTCTTAAGTCACTTGCTGCAGGGCCTCTGTCTGACAGATCAGAGAATGTATGTTCTCTGATCATTGATGAAATTATCATACGTCAGCAGTTGCATTATGACTCTAAATCTGATATGATTAAGGGTTTTGCTGACGATGGAATAGCAAGATATCCCATGAAAATAGGTAACCATTGTTTGATGGCAATGGTTAAAGGGATTAAGAAGGGATGGAAACAGGTAATAGGTTATTGGATATCTGATGGTCCTCTATCTGCTACATCTCTCTTGAACATTGTCAATTTGTGTGTTTGTGAACTTCACAAAATCGGGTTCCACATTAAGGTTTTAATATGTGATCAAGGTACAAATAATCAAAGTCTGGCATCTAAATTGGGGGTTTCAGCAGTAAGACCGTATTTTGAAGTCAATGGGAATAAAATCCATTTCATGTATGATCCACCACACCTTTTGAAGTCCATTAGGAACAACTTATTGCGATATGATTTGCATTACATGGAAAAACCTGTATCTTGGTCACATATTAGAATTATCTATGATATGCATGATGATGTGTTAAAACTTAAGTTAGTTCCTAAACTGACAAAGGACCATGTTTTCCCTAAAATGTTTTCTCGTATGAACGTTAAGCTGGCAACACAGGTGTTTTCCTATTCTGTACATACTGCAATTCATGCATATGTCGGAATGGGAAAGCTACCTATCAGTGCTCTGCATACTGCCGACTTCATTGAGATGATGGACAAGCTGTTTGACACTTTCAACAGCACGAAACTGAAAACAGATAAATTTAAATATAGATTTGCCATAACTCCTGACTCCGTTCACGTAGAATTTTTGAAAAAAACTTTGAATGACATTCAGTCCTTGGAATTCGTGGGTTGCAAGCGTCAGCCAGCTTGTCTTGAAGGTTGGAGAATTAGTATTCAGAGCTTGCTGAATTTGTTCGATGAACTTAGTTCTGAGTACAACATTCCTAAATTAAGGACTCGATTTCTGAGTCAGGATGCATTGGAGAATACATTTGCTACCATAAGACTACAGCACGGGTGCAATGTAAATCCATCTGTCCAACAACTTGAAAGTGGTCTTCGACACATAGTCATTACATCTCTTTCCAAGTTATCACACAGAAATAACTGCGAAAAAGATGTTGAGTATGTGTTGACGAAATTGAATAGTATTTCTGTTAGTGACAAGGCTGTTCAGGAGTCGTCATCTGTTACAGATGTAAACTGTATCAGTGATTGTACTCCTGATACTATAGTCGAAATGGATGTGGAGTGTGATACTGGAAGTATCGAGGACGATAATGCTGTGTACTACATTGCAGGGTACATTTGCTCAAGGTTCCTCAAAAAACATAAATGCAGTCACTGTAAAAATACTCTCACTCTGGGAGAAAGCCAGAGAGAACTGAGTGAAAGCCATCAAATATTTACTTACTTCAAGGCATTTGATGACGATTTTGGAAGTCTTTCATTGCCCAGAAACGAAGTTTTCACTCAGTTCCAAGTATGGGAGAATTCATTCTGCAGACATTTCAAAGCAAACTGTCATTGAAAAAATTTGAGGACTGTGATGAAAAAATATGTGTTGAATGATTGTAATTTTTCTCTTTGTAGTCAGGACCAATTCAATAATTTGTTTAATATGTATATACTATCTAGGGTTAATTGATCGACTCGGTTTTTGAACCAGTCACATTGTTTTGGTCCAGACTTCAAGAGAAAACTAAGGATATTAAATAATTGTTGAGTCTCTTCTGAGAAGAAAGTAGGTACAGTGTTGATAGCATCACATGTACACTGGCGTTCAAAGATATCCGGCCTATGATTATATGACCATGTAGGCAAACTTTCCAATCACGGAATAAGTCAGAACCAAAGACATTAAAAATTGACAAAAATTGGAAGAATTCCACTATTCTCAATAAGTGGTACCATTATTTGAGTCCACACCTGTGGAGTAACGGTCAGCGCGTCTGGCTGCGAAACCAGGTGGCCCGGGTTCGAATCCCGGTCGGGGAAAGTTACCTGGTTGAGGTTTTTTCCGGGGTTTTCCCTCAACCCATTACGAGCAAATGCTGGGTAACTTTCGGTGCTGGACCCCGGACTCATTTCACCAGCATTATCACCTTCATATCATTCAGACGCTAAATAACCTAGATGTTGATACAGCGTCGTAAAATAACCCAATAAAAAAAAACATTATTTGAGCAGTTAAAAACGTGTCAGGAAAAATTACTATGTAGATTGAGCATAAATTATTCTCGTAATTGACATAGTTTCCCGCTAAATTCAGTGTTGCTTCACAATCAGCAGTGTGGGATGAAAAATTGAATTCTATAATGCGGGTATATTTATGTATGATTGGCAACACTGACTATTATCATCACCATGTATTCATACAAGTAATACTAAATGAGCCATACTTACGCCAAAAAAAATATCGATTAGTAGGGCCAGATATTTTGAACGTCAGTGTACAGTAGTGGCAAGAAAACCCGGACCGACAGAATAATCAAAGTCCCCAAAATTAGCCACTGCACATGCCACACCCGCATTCACAAGATAGCGAGTAATCTATTGAAATTGTTGTAGTCTCGACTGCTGACGTAGCCCATATTGAAAGCCATTAGAAAATAAAATGGTAAAATTCATGTTCTGGGAATAATAAGTTAATTAAGTAGTATAATATCGTTGCAATCAGAAAGTATTGGGAATAAATTTGGATAAGGAACAAAAAAAAAAGGTTCCTTTCCAGGCAGGATTCGAACCACGAAAGTCTTAGTTACCAGTCTATTGTGTTCTGGAGTGAACAAGGCTCTGAAATCAGCTACAAGGGTCGGTCCGTTTTTTTTTTTTTGCCACTGCTGTACATCATTGTGCATCTATCTTCTTGGATTGCAGCTACCTAGAGTAGTGACCCACCCATCTCTCATCTGCATACTGTGAACTCGGCAGTGTCTTTAAAGTAGTATAAATAGCTCATATTGTGTGTAACAAAAAGGTATAATATCATATTGGTGGAAAGTTCATAGCTTTTTTTTATTATTATTTTTTTTTAATTTTTATTTATTTATTTTTTTTGCCCCAGAAAAAAATGTTTTTAGCAAATGTTAAATATATTGTGTAAATGTAGGGAGCGAAGTTACAGTATGTGGTACATGTGTGTGTATGTAAGAGAGATATTTGACTTTGGAAGTTGGGGGTTAACATACCTTCAGTTCACCTAGTAAACTTTTTTGCCCAACATAATGCAAGTAAGTGATGCAGCTCATGTATTTTACTCTGACCCTCAGTACATACAACATTTTGGTATACGTTACCGTTATGTGTATGCCAAACAACAATGTCTAAGAACCTTAGATGAGATCCTAGAAAAGTGTTCTAAAATGTGTTGCAAAATAGTAGATAGTAATATGACAGTTTCAATTATCAAACATTTTTTTGTAGTATCTGAAATCTGATTAATGTAATATGTATCTAGTCAGCGATGTATGCAACGGAGGGGAGAAAGGAATTGGCCACTCTTACTCATTACCTCCTGCTCTGATTGCCCCATGAGTGTTACTTGTAGGGTCCAAACCTGTTTTTGGACAGTTGACTAAATAATAGTTGATGGGTCCAGGCAGACAAGGGAACAAACCATAAATTTCGATACGTAGGATATCTCATTGGAATGTGAAGAAATATGTTCTAACTAAACTATATGACAACACATTATTCAAATGGTATCATTTACATCTGTAAACGAGCACAGATGGCAGAGCATTCCAAGATATAAATATATAGATGTGGCTTTTTCTCTTATCCGACTGGGCCCCACAATTTCAATTATTCAATTTGTTGCATAGACTTTACCAATGTACTACACACTAAATATGTAAGTGTATCTGTGTGTATAGGATTACCAGATGTTCTGGATTTCGCTTGACATGTCCTGCGTCCTGCCAGGGTTCGTAAAAATCAGAAATTGTCCTGCTTTTCTTTCTTGCCAATTCCCAATGGACAAAAGAGAGTAACTATTGAGTTGGGGTCCATTAGAGGAATTATGTTTGTAAAATCCTTGCTCAAACAAGTCGAGTCACCAGAGAAGTATTAACAATCCGAAAATTAAATAAGGTAAAAGCTAATTTAGAATCCGTATACTTCAATTCTATTCATGATAATAGTTTTGTATCAGTTTTATTATACAAAGACAAACAAATTACCTTATTATATAACAGAATGTAAAAAGACGTCACGTCAAGTATCAAGTTAGTCCATTATGCCCTGCTTTTATATGGCAAAATTCTTTTTCATTTAAAATGACCTGCTTTTAAATTGTTACAATCTGGTAACCCTAGTGCACATGTAGTGTATGTTAAACAGTGATATGATGGACCTTGTCAAAATTGCGTTGTTAAATGTATTATAAAATAGTATACTGTAATATAATAATTTGATCAGTTCCCTAGATATCACATGAAAATTTTATTGGGGGATTTCAATGCTAAAGTAGGACGGAGGATATTTTTAGACCAACTATTGGAAAAGAGAGCCTACACGCAATTAGTAGTGACAATGGAGTTAGATTAGTCAACTTTGCCACATCGAAAAATTTAATTGTCAAAAGTACAACATTCCCCCATAAGGATATACATAAATATACTCGGACTTCTCCAGATGGATTGACACACAACCAAATAGATCACATCTTGATAGATAAACGGAGACATACTAGTATAGTAGATATTCGAACTTTCAGGGGTGCAGACTGTAATTCTGACCATTATTTGGTGATTGGAGAATTAAGAGAAAGATTATCAGTAGCCAAGCGAGTAGAGCAACAAGTTAATATTACTAAATTCAATATTTTGAAATTAAAGGACGAGGAAGCTAAGCAAAATTATCAGGTCGAAATTTCGAATAGGTTTGCCACTTTAGAAAGTTCCGACGAAGTTGAGAAAGAATTAGATGTTAATAGCGTGTGGGAAAATATCAGAGATAGTATCAAAATTGCAGCTGAGCAGAGCATAGGTTATTATGAAACTAAGAAAAAGAAACCGTGGTTTGATGAAGATTGTTGCATGGTAGTAGAAAGAAGGAAACAGGCAAAATTGAAATTCTTACAGGATCCAGTTGAGGAGAAGAGAGATAATTATTTCAATGAAAGACGGGAAGCATGTCGTACACTTAGGAATAAAAAGAGAGGTTACTTGAAGGAAAAACTGAATGAGGTAGAAACAAATAGTAAGAATAAAAACATTCGAGATTTATATAAGGGTATAAAGGAATTTAAGAACGGAAATCAGCCAACGGTAAACGTGATCAAGGATGAGAATGGCGACTTGCTTGCAGACTCTCCATCAATCCTAAACAGATGGAAAAACTATTTTGCGCAATTACTAAATGTACATAGGCTAAATAGAAATGATCGGGACGAAATTGAAATACAAACTGCTGAGCCATTTATACCCGAACCCACGCTTTCAGAAGTCGAAATTTCGATAGAAAATCTGAAAAAGTACAAGTCTCCAGGTATCGATCAAATTCCAGCAGAATTAATACAAGATGGTGGAAGTGCATTATATAGCGAAATTTATAAACTTGTACTTGCTATTTGGGAAAAAGAAATTGTACCAGAACAATGGAAGGAGTCTATAATTGTACCTATTTTTAAAAAGGGGGACAAAACCAACTGTTGTAACTTTCGAGGAATATCACTTTTGTTGACGTCGTACAAAATTTTGTCCAATATTCTTTTGAGAAGATTAACTCCGTACGTAGATGAAATTATTGGGGATCATCAGTGCGGTTTTAGGCGTAATAGATCGACTATTGATCAGATTTTTTGTATTCGACAGATAATGGAGAAAAAATGGGAGTATAAGGGCACAGTACATCAGTTATTCATAGATTTCAAAAAGGCATATGACTCGGTTAAGAGGGAAGTATTATATGATATTCTTATTGAATTTGGTATTCCCAAGAAACTAGTTCGATTAATTAAAATGTGTCTCAGTGAAACATACAGCAGAGTCCGTGTAGGTCACTTTCTATCTGATGGTTTTCCAATTCACTACGGGCTAAAGCAGGGGGATGCACTATCACCTTTACTTTTTAACTTCGCGCTAGAATATGCCATTAGGAAAGTTCAGGATAACAGGCAGGGTTTGGAATTGAACGGGTTACATCAGCTTCTTGTCTATGCGGATGACGTGAATATGTTAGGAGAAAATACACAAACGATTAGGGAAAACACGGAAATTTTACTTGAAGCAAGTAGAGCGATCGGTTTGGAAGTAAATCCCGAAAAGACAAAGTATATGATTATGTCTCGTGACCAGAATATTGTACAAAATGGAAATATAAAAATTGGAGATTTATCCTTCGAAGAGGTGGAAAAATTCAAATATCTTGGAGCAACAGTAACAAATATAAATGACACTCGGGAGGAAATTAAACGCAGAATAAATATGGGAAATGCGTGTTATTATTCGGTTGAGAAGCTCTTATCATCCAGTCTGCTGTCCAAAAATCTGAAAGTTAGAATTTATAAAACAGTTATATTACCGGTTCTTCTGTATGGTTGTGAAACTTGGACTCTCACTCTGAGAGAGGACATAGGTTCAGGGTGTTTGAGAATAAGGTGCTTAGGAAAATATTTGGGGCTAAGCGGGATGAAGTTACAGGAGAATGGAGAAAGTTACACAACACAGAACTGCACGCATTGTATTCTTCACCTGACATAATTAGGAACATTAAATCCAGACGTTTGAGATGGGCAGGGCATGTAGCACGTATGGGCGAATCCGGAAATGCATATAGAGTGTTAGTTGGGAGACCGGAGGGAAAAAGACCTTTAGGGAGGCCGAGACGTAAATGGGAGTATAATATTAAAATGGATTTGAGGGAGGTGGGGTATGATGATAGAGACTGGATTAATCTTGCACAGGATAGGGACCGCTGGCGGGCTTATGTGAGGGCGGCAATGAACCTTCGGGTTCCTTAAAAGCCATTTGTAAGTAAGTAAGAAAGTAATATAATAATTTCAATTATGTAACTAGTTTTTGCAGACTTAAAGTGCACTATACACTATTACCTAAAGAATAAAATCCCAATTATCTAACCTTGTTTTCATTTATTTTCTGTCCCTGTTTGGCTGTATTTTAATTAGTTACATTATAAGGTAGTGTAAAATAGACCGTCTCTTCCAACTGTTGGCTCCAATAACAATTTTCAGAGAAAGATGATGTGAGGAATAAAAATTTTAAAGTTCTACTTTAAATTGAGGGGTTTGGGGCGGGGGGGAGGAATATTTACTGCATATAGTTCAACTTTTCGCCGCCAGGTGCGGTGCTAGATGCGCGGAGTAATTAGTTATTATTTTTGCAACTTGGGTGCGCTGCTGGATGCACGGAGTAGTTACTCTTTTCGCTACTTGGTGCGCTGCTAGATGTAATAACGCCTCTAACCGCATATAGATGGCAGCACGATCAACTTCTACAACAGCGCCTCCAGTATGTGTTACGGGAAACTCAGTAAGTTTCGCATCCTATTATATATTTAACCATGCCCAGGTCGTGGTCTCATGGCTTTACAATTCCTCTCCTGAAACCAGGAAAGGCTAGCGATAAGAGCGTGAATTATCGGCCTATAATATTATTTAATGTCCTGCGGAAAAGTTTTGAACAAATTCTTGCAATTCGTATATCCCATTATTTAGAAAGGATAGGAATGTGGCCACGTAACCAATACGGTTTTCGCGAAGGATTTAACACCAATTATAATTACTTCAGTTACTTACAGAAATAGATATGGCGTGGCATAAGAAACAAGTTCTTTTTACTGCATTCCTTGACAAAGCTTACGATCCAATTCAATTAGGGATCCTCAAAGAAAAAATGACACAACTATAACTTCCAGAAGAAATCATAGCTATAGTAGATCACCTATTCACAAACAGAATAGTAAATTTACACCCTCGTTTTAACAATCCCACACAGAGAATTACATCTATTGGCCTTGCGCAAGGTTTCCCACTCAGCCCTATTTTATTTATTATTTATATACACAAATTAAGCTTGATCCCCTTTCTCAAAAGCAACTTATTATTATTTGCAGACGACATGACGCTAATTGCAAGAACTCCACTGCAACAATTTATCACTCACCCAGAACACATCCAAGAAGATATATACACTCTGATCTCAACCCTTAATAAGTTAGGATTGACAGTAAACGGTCCTAGGAGTAAGGGTATATTGTTTAAAAAGGGAAAAGTGTACACAAACCCCCACTTTCTCATAGAGGGCGAATATTTTACGATGACAAACAAAACAAAGTTTTTAGGCATCTTTTTTTTATTTCAAATTAAATTAGGCAGAACACGCAAAACTAATTAATGCTAAATTGACAACTGAGAAACAATTATTTACTTATATAAGTGGCAAACGATGGGGAACACACCCGAGGGACCTCATGCATATTTACAATTCATTAATACAAGCCACAATAGATTACGGCGCCATCGTATTCTCTAAATTCACAAAATATTGGAATAATAAAATACAATCTCTCCTATACCAAATCCACAAAACGATCTTGGGAATAAGAGGCAAACCAGATAAACAAAAAGTAGCACAGGTTCTACATATGCAACCTTTTGGAGTACGGAAATATAAAGCAACCATAAATATTATAGGGAATCTTTGGAACTTCTCGGATAACCTATTATATCCGAAATTACAATTAGCCGCTAAACTTACCCCTCATACAACAAATACCAACATTACATATGAATACATCGGCATTTTTCAAAAGTTTCAGGAAACCACAAACGTCCAAAGATTCATGAAACCCCTCAATTTATTGTAAGAAATATGCTATTCGCATTACACCATGGGCGGCACTTGATAATTACTTCAATAAAAACGAATTAAATATACCACAAAAATGGAACGAACTGGTGGATTAACTCTTAGGTAAAAGGATGGACCCCACGATCGTAATTTTCACTGATGGATCGAAAAATAATCAGGGAGTGGGCGCGGGATTTTTTAACGCCACTTGGAATCAAGGTCAACAATTTAAAGTATCGCCTACTTGGTCAATATATTCCGCAGAAGTATTGGCGATTAGGCAGGCCCTGATAGCCTATCTCTTAAACATATCACACATCATACAATACTCATATGTTCTGATTCACAAAGTACTTTACACAATATTGGAACGGTAAAATTATCACCGAAACTAGGATGGCTAGAGATAAACTGCAAATATCATCTACATAAGCTAGACCAACAGCATAGGCCTAATCATATTCAATTCATTTGGACCCCGGGGCATTCGAACATACCCGGTAACGAAAAAGCAGACGCTCTAGCGAAAGATGCAATCAATTTACAAAATGAAAACAACTTCATAATTCCTTTGCAAGATATAATCAAGTTTTGGAAAACAAGAACACCACAACGGGCTTATACAAACACAACTTTTGATTATGCTACAGAAGCTCCCATTACCCAACCATGGTTTACCAAAAATTATAACGCTATACGAATGGAAATTGACATTATTCATAACATTTTATTTCAGCAAGCTCTTACACCGTGGCATCTTTATAGAATAAGAGCAGAAACAAACCTATGTACGTGTGGAGATGTGGGAGACATAGATCATATAATTTTAGGCTGTGCACGTAATAAAACCCAGATTACTAAATTTCTCAAAATAATATATACCGAAATTGGCCTCCAAGTAACTAGAAGCCTACTCACTAGTAACATACATTATGTAAAGTGTCGGCGCTGCGATGCAAGATTTCTCCGCTTGAAGCGCCACAAGCAAACCTCATTTCATGAAGACCTCTTATGGAAGCAGAGAAAATGATGACACGTTTGCGAATTATTCTTCTTTACCACTACGAGTCCATCTGTTTCTTGACGTCGAGAATTATAGTTCATGTCATAATCTTTATTTTACAATGACAAGAAAACTGTTCTGTTCATATTAATATATTATAAATAATGTAATGAAGAGACGAAGTGCGCGGGTTGTCCACTGAGCCTAATTAATAGGAATTGTCTTAACACTTTTCCTGGAGAGCTTCTTCTCTGAATTTTCTTTTCTTTTCGCAACATAGTCCCTGCGAAACTGGTCCGTCAAATTGTTGGTGAAATTAGTTATATATAGTCGCAGGAATTTTTGCAATATTAATTTGCTCAATATCTCTGAATGAACATCTTTACCACACTGCAAAAGCGGATTACGACTCTTATAAGGCAATAACATATCTGACAGTGTACGCAATATTCTTGGTTGACCAATCATTGATTTCAAAGCCTCATCAACTACACGTTCCAGTCTTGTTAGGAGCATTACGAATATGGGTTTCGGATGTCGTAAACCACCCCTATCTTTACCTTTTATTAGGGCCATTATTAGAGAAGGAGATTGTGCAATACTGACTCTGTTCACACAGTCGTCGATATCCTCCGATATAAGCAGCAGCAGTTGTTATTGAAACAGAAGGCAATTCTGTTGGTTCTTCTTCCATATATTTCAATTGTGCAAGCATTTGTGAATTTAACACTGGAACACAGACATCCTGGATTTCCTCGCTTACTGACTTACGTGTGGATGGCATCCAACTACTACAGGCGGAATCAAGTCTTACATTTCCAGGAAATGACGAACTAACAAGGCCAGTTACTAAAATTTTGTGGAGCGTCTGAGTAGCACTTCCTGCGTTTGTTTGGTCGTTACTGCCTGCAAGCTGCCTGATACAACTAAACAGACTTTCTATTTCGTCAGAAGAATATTTGCATGTGAGTACAAAATGGAAACCATTCTGGAGAAGGTACTTAATGCACTCAACAGCAGATTTGGTTGTGAGACAAGCTGCTTCAAATGTTTCACTGCTAATGAACTCGGCCTTTCTAGTTACTGACTTCTCCGACCATTCCAAATACGGTATGAAGTCATTTCTCAACCCGAAGAGTCTTGCGTCATCAACCTAAAAAAATTGCATTGCATCATCGTTCCTTTTGTGTACATAATGGTGAGTGTTTTCCACATTTAAAATGGCAAACCATTTGTTTACCATTTTCAGGAACTCGATCGTTCCTTCTGCATTTTTAAATTCGGAAATTCCGAATTCAGGTCAATGCTCCTTCAAAAATTGAAGAGCAGAAATTATATCTGTAGAGAATATATCTACTGCCCTGTCCACGTGCATTTTCTCGAAATTAATAGGATACACATGCTTGTGTGTAAGGCGCCTAATTAATTTCAAGTTTTTTTTTTCTCTCTGCAGTTCGTAGAGCCTCCTAACAAACCAGCCAGTGACAGGTTTCCCACAATTACTCAGCTCTCTTTTTACGTCCAGTAAAGCATTTCTCAGATTCTTCAGGATATGACATTGGTCATATGACAGAAAAACGTGACGAGAACTGTCCAGTGGGTGTGGCACTACAGGTTGGGGGGCGTTATCAACTGACAGAATCCGGAACAGCTTTACATTTGTGGCATGGTTGTCTGCTACAATCCGTAAAACAACGAGCGATGCATTTTCAACTTTTTCAATTACTTTAATTGTCAGTTGATGCAGCTCCTCTGCTTTCACGTCTTTTGTGAAGAAATAAGCAACCGGTATCTTGAAATGGGAAGCTAAGCCAACAAACACAAAACACAACAATTTTGTTGCAATCACTTTTCCCTAACCAAGGTTATTTTCAAGCCCATTCATTGAAACCAGTCCCAGAACTTCATCTGTCGCTTTACAATAAATCGAGCGTGGTTGTAAAGCCATTTCGTCTAATATAATGGAGCCACATATATTTATTCCTTCCGAACATTTTGCTTCCGCGTGTAGCCTCTTTTCAATTAGACTCGACACAATTACACCAGTAGTACTACCAACATACCTCGTTAAAGTAGATTTTGATGGTAAGCTTAATATATGCGCATTTTTTACAAATTTACATCCTGCCGGTGATTTGCTTTGCCACAAAATACAATATCTTATAGTTGCGTCGCTCCAGCGAGGTTTAATATGGGAGAAGACTCTCAGCTGCTCCAATACAAACATTGCCTTAATATTTTCTTCTTCACTTGAACTTTCCTTTTTATTGATGTTATAGTGAGCAACCTTTTGTTCTAATTCTTTAACTCTGTCTTTGAGCTTCTTCTGCTCTTTTTGTAGTTCAGATATCTTTTGTTTTGCACGCTGACGAAACCTTTGCAGCGTTTGAAGTCTTCTATTTTGCAACGAAATACTGCGTCCATTTATATTTAATTTTTTTTAACTCCAAAGTCATTTTTTAAGCTGATGTGAAGTATGGCTGTATTGGCAGGATTCGTTATTCATATTTCGATGATCTTCATCAAGATTATCATGGTTATTAGATTTTAAACGTTTTATTACAGCTCTTATGATTACTCTTCTCGTTTCATTCAATTTAATTCTTTTACTTGGAGGGTAATCTTGAAAAGCACTAGGAAGTGCATCGGGCTTCAATTTCCTTATCTTCAGACCAATTTTATAGTCCGTGGTAAGAAAATGATTACTGCATACCACAGAATGATCATTAGGCTGCCATAATTTATCCTTCGTATCACCTACATAAGAGATAAAATGAAAACTATTTAGATAGGAATTGAATATAAACATTTAATATATTTCTTTCAGGAACGTACATACATTGTCTGCTTATTGTTTTAATCTATGGTTGTCTAGTGGAATCTTGACTAGGGAATTCATGAAAACTTACGCCAGGAGCTTTATTTCGGGAGCCCTGTTTACAAAATGGCACGCAGCAATATACCATTTTTCACAATACACTACTAAACGCACAAGGAACTACAGCATAGTACCCGCTTTCGTCATGTACACATGCAATATCTATATATAACATAATACTGTAGCAGAAGCCGACACAAACTGCGCGAGGTAGAGTCACTGTATGTGAGGTTGTCTTGCAGCTCCTCTATCGGTGCTTTTAGGACGAGCAAGCCGACAAGGTGTTTACTGCTAGTGAGAGGGCTTTAAATCTCTTTGGAGGCTAAGCTTGGAATACCCGAGCATTATGCCATTCGAAAGAATGGTTTATAGCAAAAGAGTTAAGGAAACACGTAATACGATGTAAAATGAAAATATAAGACATACACGACTTCAAACTTTTAAACGACAATCCTTTTTCCTTGAATTACTGGCTACGCGGGAATGCCAAAATAGCCACCTTGCCAGCCAAGAGGCCCTTGCCCTACAGGGATCCTACGGGCTAATTCTGATTCTAATACACTACGTATATCCTCAATGTTTATATACTGAAAAACAAATGTACACGCAAAGCGCATCCCTCAAAGTACGCGTGCGCTATCTGTTGGTGCTAATTCAGGATATCCCTATTGTAATGTAATGTATATAAAATATAATGTATGCTTTTTTTTCTACAAAATTCATTATGATATTAACAGGTTTTTTCAATCCTTTCGACTCGACATGCCTCTTTTGTGCGATAAACTGTACGTGTTTGAAAGAGAGTGAGATAGAGATACTATACCTCACTCTTTCTTCTAACGGACATATTTCGGACACACCGGGGACTCCTCAACAATATTAATGCACAATTCATTTGTAACGAATCCCATTAAGTCTTCTTTTGTCTCACTGGGTTCCACAACACTTGTAGATGGGCCACTTATTTCTTCGGAGACTGATGCACTTACGGATAAAGGTTCCGCATTTGCATTTCCCGACAACAACAGAAGCCTAACGCGATTCCTTACTTCAAAGGGAGTTGGAGGTGCTATAAAAAACTCCCAACCCACGGACACGAGTTTTCTGAACAGTCTTGACTTAGTCTGGATTTTAACACGTAAGAAATCCCTTGTCCTTTTAACTTTTCAAAAAGTCCAAGTAAAGATTTAATCGAAATTACAAATCCTTTTTCAAAAGGCAATAAACTTGATCTCTTCCCCGCCCTTATGTGGATGATTATGTCCAGAAACCTTGTTAAGGTATTTTCATGACTACGGAGAAGCAGTCCATATCCACTTCTCAGTGGTGTTTTATCATCCCTGGGGAACCTTGAATTCATGACGTCGAAAACGTCGTTAACCAGCTCAATGAAACTGCTTTCCTTTTCTTTATTTAGAAAATATTTTACTGCCTGAGCAGTTCGCCGAGAAAACAACTGAGCGGCTAATCGTACACTTTGACGTGATCGTCCAGTTACACTGAGATGAGCATCAGTGATGTGATGCGTAATTCTCAAGTCACCACTTTGGTGTCCTAACAAGTTCTGTATGATTCCCTTATGAACCTCAGTGCCGTCATGCAAAACAAGACCTTCATCTAAGAAATGGTTGCGCAAAAGTTTTAGAAGATGAGGCACGTCACAAAACACCCACACTTTTCTTGAACTATCCACCGGATTATAGAAAAATGTTTTCTCCATATGCACATCTAATTCTTTCCACACTTTCGTGTTTTTTCCACCCATATCACACATTACGGCAACTACAGAAATATGACAGGCTTCAATGTTTGTAATAATATCCTGTAGTAGCCCTGATGTCATTGTTATATCAAAATCATAAAATATAGGCTGCTTCCATTGGGAAAACAGACCTCGAACCATGACAACTTGGACGTTACTGTGGGGACCCAGTATGATATCATCCGATATAACGTAACAAATGCGTGAATCGATATTCATTTCATCAAAGGTATGGACAGCGAATTTTTCTAATCCTTCAAATTTCACTGCCTTACACTTTAATAGACGGAGCACTTCCTTCAAAATGCCAGGTCTACATTTCAATTACCTTATCCATTTTTGTAAAGTTGAACGAGCAGGCAAAGGGATGTTTCGCTGTCTCAGATATTCATAAGCCCTCTTAGAAAGCGCTCTTAACGCAAGGGCATTTGCGATGTCTTCTGAGGACCATTTCACTCTTTTATTTCCACTTAGAAGACAACGAATCTGCCCCGGCGTGAAACATTTCGCAAGGACTTTATCCACTTCTTTCCTAACGTCATCTCGTTTTACTTTAGGCGGCGATGGTCGTCTTTCTTTAGACACGACAAACCGCGGACCCCTAATTTTTTTCAGAGCTGCATTTTTTTCATTTAGCGCCGCCAAAGTAACTGCATTTTTCTTTTCTAATACTTTAATTTTTTTTTTAGAATTTCTATTTCTTTGTCCTTATTATCTACAATTGGATCCGTTGTAGTTGACTGATCGAGCTTTCTTTTCTTTGGTGATAATGAGTCTTTATTGCTTGTTTTCTCACGTTTCTGGCTTCGTGTCTTACATCTCGAGTGGAAATCTCTAGAACGAGCAAAAACGTTAATATTAGTATAAAATATTCAATTACCCATAGGCCCTATTTGAATTCTAGAAAATATTAAGTAATTAAAGCGTCATTTAATATTATCGTACATTTAATATGAAAGTAAGGGATGAATAGCTGTGGTGTGGTTTCACTTGTGCTTGTGCTAGGATCCTCAGCAAACATCTTTCCGTGGCAATTCGGAATGAACTGCGAAGGCAAGGAGCGCTAATCAAATGCATACAGCCACTCTATAGTACTACAACTCGTTGGTAGCAATTCAAATTGAAACTACTGATAATTCACTTCTTCACTCTACAGTGACGAAGTTCCAAATATCGAAGAGGGACATAAGGAGCATTGGTATGAACAATAGCTCAGAAGAAAAATAGGGTTTCCTTAATCAACATGTGCGAAGAATGTCGCAGTAAATGTGCTTTAGGAGAGGGAACTATAGAGAGATTAACGGAAATTATTTTCCAGCTCCAAGCAAAAATTGATAACCTAGAGAACAACTTGAAGGAGTCAATAGTTCAAGAGATAAACCGGGTCCTATCAAAAACACAAACGATAATGGGCACAGACAGACTATGAGACAAGGCACCAAACATCAAGAAGCCAAGAAAACTAGAAAAGAAGAGTACCCATATATCACAGAGAAGCTGATCAATGAGAAGGCAACGGAGGACGAGGGAACACCTATGTCTACAAATACGGAAAACATGGAAAATATTAGGGCAAGTCAAGATCCACGACGCGAATTCACAAATGGAAACAAAGAAGACACTCTGACGAGAAGAGGGATCATGAGGTCTTCAGATGAGGCAGAGGACAATCACTGGCAATTGGTAGACCGGGGAAGAAATAGAAATTACCAGGCGACACAAAGAGGAGGAACAATAGGTAGAAAAGAGGGAAGTACACCCGTACAAGCAGCTGAAAGCTGCATATGGCTGCATGTGTCAAGGATAAAGTCACATGTAAAAGAGAGAGACATGGTAGACTATCTTCATGCAAACGGGGTGGAAGGCGACGTGAGCTGTCAAGAAATAAGTAGCTGGCCAACGAGCAAAGCATTTAAAGTTGGAATACTACTGCGATATAAGGAATTGGTGGAGGAATTCTGGCCAATTGTAATCGTATTCCGACCATTTCGTGCTCCCTGGAAGTACAGAGGAGGGAGATATGAGAATCGACAAGAATATTATAATGAAGGATTTCAATCCTGGCAGCACTAAGCAAATTATAAGAGTGCTCAACTGGAATGTAGGAGAGCTCAGAGGGGTAATAGAATTAACGCCCGAAGACTTGTTTAAAAATTCAATATTTGTATAGTGACAGAAACGTTTGTAAAAGAAGAATCAGATATCAGTGTAAAGGGATTCTATAATGTGCAAGCGTATGCAATACAAGAAGACAGGGGAAGACTGTCAGGAGGGGTAGCATGCATATTGAAACCAGAAATGGTCCCATTTGCTGTGTTGAAGAAGCAAGAAAATGTTGTAGCTGTAATGTCGACAGTGGGAGTGATAGTGGGCGTATACTTCCAACCGCAATTGAGTGCTGCAGATATAGTGGACGAACTGAATAGTGTAATCAATCTAATCCCAAAATCATCTAGAGTAATACTCGCAGGGGACTTCAAATGTGCCATAGATAAAGATACACTGAAAACAAGGCAAGTTGTGGACTATCTCAAGAGCGAAGTCCTGGAGTTAGTGAATAACCGACAGTGGACGTATATGTGCCACAACGGAGGTAGTGCATTGGATTTGGTATTTGTAAGAGGTTTCTATATCCAACAACAGGAAATGCTAGTAAAAATAGAAGCGTCGCTTATCAGAAAGCATAGCCCAGTCTCAGTGACGTTAGTAAATAATGCTCGGCGGTCCGATGATATTAACAAAGAAGACAAAAAAAAATTAAGGAAAACTCTGGACATGGCAAGAATGAGGGTAATAGCAGACAAAGTTACGAACATCAGGCAGGCAGCTCAGGAGGGGAGACTGGAGGAGGCAGCAGAAGGAATTGAAATGTGGATTAAGGATGCTACACCAATACGTGAAGAAAGGGTAAGGAAAGGGAAGAGATGGTTTGATAAAGAGTGCTACGAAATGAGGAGGACAATCACAGCCCTACACCAAGCCAGGGAATCCCAGAAGAGAACATTATTACTAGAATACAACACTATCGGAAGAAAATACAAAGATCTACTAAAACAGAAAAAGAAGTTTTCTCTAGAAGAACAACACAATAAGCTAATAGAAGATACTGAAAAGGACCCCTATAGAGCCTTAAGACCACGGCAGCCCAGATTCCCTGCATACATACCAATCCAGACCTGGGAAATGCACATGAGCGAAACAATATGCAACAGGGAGACAAGACTGCAGAAGATCAGTGGAAAGGAGATTGAAAAGTGTGACTTATTTACAGAGCAAGAACTAAGACGGGCGACCCTAAAGGCGAAAAACAACAGAGCACCTGGCCCAGATGGAATCCGAAATGAGCACCTGAAGCAGTCTATGCAGTACCTCTTGCCAGTTTGGGTAGCGCTGCTAAATAAATGTCTCACAACAGGAGACATACCTGCAGAATGGAGGAAGTCCACCATAAAACTTTTATACAAAGGAAAAGGAAACACAACTGATCTCAATGCCTACAGATGAATAGCGCTGGAAACGGTAGGACTCAAGTTATTAACAAGAACACTAACGATGCGATTAAGTGAAACCACATAACCATATTTACCTGAGGAGCAATTCGGATTTAGGCTAAAGAGATCTACGATAACAGCAGCAGGAAATCTCATTGCGGACATTCAGCAGACGCTGGAGGGTGCAAAGGGCAGCAAACTATATGTTGTGTTTGTGGATTATTCCAAAGCATTTGACATGATAAACCGCCAAACTGTGCTCCGAAAACTCGAATCGCTAGTGGGGATGAACTGGATGAGAAGGCTCATATCCAACATACTGGCAGAGAACTATGTACAAGTAGACAATAGCGTGGGGAAGACAAATTGGATTGAACAAAAGAATGGTGTACTTCAAGGAGATCCCCTCAGCCCCCTCCTGTTCAACGTATTGACACACGATGTAGGACTGAAGATAAAGCAAAACACACAGACACGAATATATATTTATGCAGATGATATGACTCTGGGGTCACAAAGTATAAACGACCTGCAAAAAGCAATCGACAATCTGTCACAGTGGGCAATAGAAAATGAAGTCAAAATCAATGAGGATAAGAGAGAACTTGTGGTGTTCAGAAGAGGTGGAAAAGTCTCCGAGAGAGATAAAGTGACATGCAATGGGAAAATTCTCAACATTAGAAGTCACTGCAAATACCTGGGGCTGACAATCCAGACGACGGGGAAGTCGTTCTCAATACATCTTAAGGACAGATTAATAGCGGCAGTTAGTGCAATCTATGACATTACATCTCCAACTCTGTTGTCGCTAAATACAGCTAAGAGGCTTTTTGAAGCGAAAGTGTGTCCTACACTCACGTATGGGCTAGAGCTTATATGGGATCATCTAACGTTAAGCCGAATGAGGGCAATGGAGGGTCTCAAGGCCAGGTTCCTGAAGAGGATAATGGGGATTTCAAAATTTGCACCATCGAGATTGACCTACACACTAGCCCGAGAGACATATCTAGTGGAGGATCTGAGGATCAACCTACAGCTGCCATCTACAGATTGCACCAAGAAGCTGCTAGAAGAATTGCGGAGGAAGAAGGATGAAGTATGGGAGGAGTTTTACACTACTGAGGCAATGACGCCACGTGAGTGGACTGAGACAAAGTTTCAGATGAGACACTTAGTAACAGGACTAGCTTTAATGGTTTCCATTTCAAAATGTGTGTGACAACAAGTTTTCATGATCCAAGGGATACATGTGTGTAAACTGTGTGCTTAACCGTGCGACAGATACCATATCACGAGATGTCCAGCAAGAATATGCTGCATCAGTGAACTTGTAATTGTTATATAACTCAAAGCACATTGTGCGGAATTTATTTCTATTATTATTAATCAAGAAACTTTATTTTACAAGTGAATTACCCTGGCTCAAAAACAATAAATTACCAACGGGTTTGATAATAAAGTAGTTTTGTCGATCCGTGGGTTGTTCAGAAGATATAAGATATTTAAAATTTTGTATTGTTAACACAGGAATTTTCTCTGGAAGCTCCGGTTCCCCTGTCACATCCAAACAAATCTCTATAATCAATTCATCTCATAGCGAATGTAGCGTAGAACAGCCTCCTATGGCGCACCCTGGGCAACGACTCTATCGGTAAATTAGTCTACATATGGGTGAATGACATTAGTCAAGTACACGCCATTAAAAAAAATGCTCTCTTTCTTCTCATATGGGTGGGATGATGGTTTCCCCAAATTGGCAGGCAGGCGATCTTGTACCATATTACGAGGATATCCAGTGTGTGTCTGTTGATCGTGAGTCAAGGTTGTTTCTATTCAGTGCAGTTTTATCGCAATGCCAAGATTATCCAACTCAGAACATCTTGATATCATTTAATTTAAGCGAAACGAGTTGTAATGCCCATATGAATAAAGGTAATGACCGCCGTTTATTTAGAAAACAAACTAATGACGATAACACAATATGGCTACAAAATATTGTGCAATCGGCAATTTCTCACAAATAAATGATGAAAATGCAATTAATCGTGTTTCCAATCATCCTGTCGTGTACGATATGAGCTCCAAAAATAGAGATAAAAAGGAAATATTGTGGAAGTTGAATTGCAGGCAAGATTGGTAAAGTATCTGTTATTCAACATAGGCTAATCCTCAATATATTAGACATACAATTAAAATATTGAAGTTTCTTAAAGACAGTGTTTATATAAAAATCTGAATTTAGTGTTGTTAGAACAGGGACGTACGTATATAGTGTGTCAAGGAACATCTTCTCCGAAATTGCAACTTTGAAGATGGCTATGATGTAATCAATGACCTTCCTCAGATTTTACTAAAATCGTAATGAAGTGTATTTTACAACTAGTATCAAGTTGTTTAACTTGGAGAATATAGTAACCTATATTATTTATAACGAAAGTTGTAACTCAGTCTTGTGAAAGAGGTCTGTCGCTCGGAAAATAATTTAAATACATCTCTATTTAAAGTAGCACAAATAGAACAATATATCTAATATAATTTAGCTCTTCATTATGCTCTAGAAAAATAAGCCCTAAATCTATTTCCAATTCAAACTGCTTAAGCATTATTAATGTCTTGAAATTAGTTAGGGTCCTCAAATTTTCTAATGGCATATACTTTCAATAACAAAAGGGGACTATGTTTGCTGTAAGGAAACCACTAAGCTGGTGTTAAACGCAGAGCTATCATCGCCAACACTATTCGTTCGGCAATGATCGCCACACAGGAATCAATGCCTTATACCTGAATGCGATCTACTTGTATGGTTGAGTTCATGAATTTTAAGATTTCTTTGTGTGAGAAACAATTACCACAAGAATCACAGCTCAATAGTATGTCGTCAATATGATTTGAGTGCAGCACTTAATAAACGTAACTTAAAAGAGAGAAACGTTTTAGACACGACTTTTAAAGGTTTCTTGCCTGTGCTAGCAGCCACGAAGATTTAGGTTGTAGATTTCAGAGAAAGACATAACACAGACATCGCATTACAAAATTTTCTCGTCAGTATGTTAGTGTAAATGTCTTCCAAGTCAAACAAGTTTCACAAAATACAGTTTGGAAAGGTTCTCGCCTGCAGGCGTTCATGACCTTTTAGGCAGGCAGACCACGTTTGTTAGCAAAATCTTTGAGTACTCAATTACTTTAGGCCAGAGAGCGAAACACTTTTAACAGACATTATATTTAAAAGGCTTTCCCCTGTATGGAGTTCATGCCTTTTTGTCTACTTTAACTCCGAGAAACACTCATCACGAACATCGCATTTGAAAGGTTCCTGGCCTGTGTCCCGGCGTCCATGTAATTTTAAGTTACAGGACTTGCGAGTGAATATCCAGAAACATCACATTTGAAAGGTTTCTCGCATGTGTGCAAACGTTCATGGTTTTTTAGATTACAAGATTTTGAGAAGCGCTTACCACAAACATCGCATTTGAAAGGCTTCTCGCCTGTGTGCCGTCGTTTATGGATTCTTAGATTACTCGATTGCGAGAAGCATGTGCCACATACATCACATTTGAAAGGTTTCTCGCCTGTGTGCAGGCGTTCATGAGTTTTTAGAACACTCGATTGCGAGAAACACATATCACAAACATTACACTTGAACGGTTTCTCGCCTGTATGCAGGCGTTCATGACGTTTTAAGTTACTTGGATTCGAAAAACACTTACCACAAACAACACATTTGAAAGGTTTCTCACCTGTGTGCCGGCGTTGATGGGATGCTAGATTACTCATCTGCGAGAAACACATACCACAAACACCACATTTGAAAGGTTTATCGCTTGAGTGGACACGCTCATGGCATATCAGTTCATTCGACTCCGAGAAACGTACGCCACAAACATCACATTTGAAAGGTTTGTGGCTTGAGTGGAGACGCTCATGGCATATCAGTTCATTCGACTCCGAGAAACGTACGCCACAAACATCACATTTGAAAGGTTTGTTGTTTGAGTGTAGGCGTTCATGGCATTTCAGTTCATTCGACTCCGAGAAACGTACACCACAATCATCACATTTGAAAGGTTTATCGTTTGTGTGGAGGAGTTCATGACGTTTTAGTTTATTCGACTCCGAGAAACACATAAAACAAAGATCGCATTTGAATGGTTTGTCGCGTGTGGTAAAGCATCCATGGGTTTTTAGACTTATCGATTTCGAGATACACTTACCACAAACATTACATTTGAAAGGTTTATGGCGCCGTTTATGGTTTCTTAGGTTACTCGATCGAGAGAAGCACTTACCACATACAACACATTTGAAAGGTTTCTCCCCTGTATGAATGCGTGAGTGCGTTTTTAAACTATAAGACTTTGAGAAATGCTTACCACATACATCACAATTAAAAGGTTTCTCACCTGTATGTTTGGATTCATGTCTTCTTAAGCTACTTGATTGCGAGAAACACATACCACAAACATTACACTTGAAAGGTTTCTCGCCTGAATGTAGGCGTTCATGAGGTTTTAAGTTACTCGGATTCGAAAAACACTTGCCACAAACATTACATTTGAAAGGTTTCTCGCCTGTGTGCTGGCGATGATGGGTTTTTAAGTTACCCAACTGCGAGAAACACTTACCACAAACGTCACATTTGAAAGGTTTCTCGCCTACGTGCATACGTAAATGCTTGTTTAGTTTTGCCGAATTCAAGATACATATTTTAGACACTCCTAATTTTAATTGCTTCTCATCTTCATGAATCTGCACAGATGTTACCGAGAAAACTGCATTCTTGGGAATTTCACACACAGTCTCCATCCCTTCATGTGCAATACTGCCAAATTCTGATGATATAGTCTTTTCATGTGTAGCTGGAATCCTGACGAAAATATTATCATAAGTCTATGAAATAGCCACAACAAATATAAATTCAATTACTGAAACTACAACAAACTTACTTCACCAGGGGGTACATTACCATTAGAAACACATCACTGTAAATAATTTAGAGAAATGTTGGAAGTATGAAAATTGTCTCAATATTTCGATCATCATCTACACAACAAATTTTATGAGGAAAGCATCATGTCTGTCAACTCTTAGTTGAATTCTATACTAAAGAAACTTCTCTGATCAAAGTCGTCTGGTATTTCGGCTGACATGGAAACAGTTACTATTTTTATATACATTATATTTATAATCAAGGGTAAAAGAAAAGTTTCAAACCACGTTACCGGAAAATGAAGGTGACTTTGGACACAACTATTTTATCAGGAACTGTATATTTAGAATTTTGGGGTAAAAATAATTATTAATGTGTCAAGGTTCTTAAAAGTAACTCAAATTACATTTTGATTTAGAAATTACATTCTCAATCTTAGGAACATTAAAACAAGTGTATCAAACTTCATCAGCACTACCTCAGGCGAAGCACATGCTATACAAAATTTTCGCTTTACGATTTTTGGACCTCATCGTATAATTTCGTGCGAACGTTTCCAAGTATGGATTGAAAATGTGGTATAATTTATTTTGAGCTTTACTGATATTGTATAAAATGTTTTTATACAGTTTGTTTATTTCTTCACTTTAAATTTATTAAAAATTGACAGTGGAACATTCGCTAATGAGCATACTTATTTACTTATGGCTTTAAAGGAGTCCGGAGGTGCACTGCCACCCTCACATAAGCCCGCCATCGGTCTCTATCCTGTGCAAGATTAATCTAGTCTCTATCTATCATCATATCCTTCCATCCTCAAATCCATTTAAATATTAACCTCCCATCTACGTCTCAGCATCCCGAAAGGTCTTTTTCCCTCTGGCCTCCGAACTAACACTCTATATGCGCTTCTGGCTTCTTCCATACGTGCTATATGCTCCGCCCATCTCAAAGTCTGGATTTAATGTTCCTAATTATTTCAGGTAAGCTTTTATCATCCAGTCTGCTGTCAAAAAATCTGAAAGTTAGAATTTATAAAACAGTTATATTACCGGTTGTCCTTTATGGTTGTGAAACTTGGAATCTCACTTTGAGAGAGGACCATAGGTTAAGGGTGTTTGAGAATAAGATGCTTAGGAAAATATTTGGGGCTAAAAGGGATGAAGTTACAGGAGAATGGAGAAAGTTACACAACACAGAACTGCACACGTTGTATTCTTCACCTGACATAATTAGGAACATTAAATCCAGACGTATGAGATGGGCAGGGCATGTAGCACGTATGGGCGAATCCAGAAATGCATATAGAGTGTTAGTTGGGAGGACGGAGGGAAAAAGATCTTTAGGGAGATCGAGACGTAGATGGGAAGATAATATTAAAATGGATTTGAGGGAGGTGGGATATGATGATAGAGAATGGATTAATCTTGCTCAGGATAGGGACCAATGGCGGGCTTATGTGAGGGCGGCAATGAACCTCCGGGTTTCTTAAAAGCCAGTAAGTAAGTAATTATTTCAGATAAAGAATACCGGTACAATGCGTCCAGTTCTGTGTTGTATAACTTTCTCCATTCTCATGTAACTTCATCCCTCTTACCCACAAATCTTTTGCTAAGAAACTTATTCTAAACACCATAAATCTCTTAATAATTTGAAGGGAAAAATTGTTCCGGGCCGGGTATCGATCCCAGGACCTTTGGCTTAGGACAGAAAGTCTCTACCGACTGAGCTACCCAGGAATTACACTCCACGCCGTTTCAACTTCTTCCTTTATATCCACTCACCTCCAGTGGGCTGACAAGACGACAGGAAACCAACCTTGAGTGCACACAAACTCTGTGTGACTTGAATTGTGGTTTTCTGTTAACGTACCTACAGTACCGTATATATTATGCAAATCTTCTTTCAGGAAATTATTCAAATCTGCTTCATTGGGACCTATACCTGAAAGCCAAATTAGCGTAATATATACATTGCTCTAAGTACATTACCAGAAAACCACAATTCAAGTCTCACAGACTGTGTGTGCGCAAGGAGTCGGGATTCTGGCATCTTGTCAACCCACTTGAGGTGTGTAGATATAAAGGGAAAAGTTGAGGCGGTGTCAAGTGTCATTCCTGGATAGCTCTGTCAGTACAGTCTTGGTCCGCTAAGCCAAAGGTACAGGAATCGATACCCAACTCTGGAACAATTTTTCCCTTGAAATTATTTAAATCTGCTTCATGGGAAGCTACACCTGAAAATCAGATTTACACCCTTAATCTCTGTTCCTCTCTCAAAGTGAGAGTCCAAATTTCACAACCATACAGAACGACTGGCAATACAACTGTTTCATAAATTCTAACTTTCAGATTTTTTGACAGCGGAAGAGACGACAAAAGCTTCTCATCTGAATAATAACAGGCAATTCCCATAATTATTCCGCGTTTATTTTCCTTCCGAGTGTCAATTATATTTGTTACTGTTGCTCTAAGATATTTGAATTTTTGCACACCTTCAAAGGACGAATTTTCAGTTTTTATATTTTCATTTCGTATAATATTCTCGTCACGAGACATAATCATATACTTTGCCTTTTCGGGATTTAATTCCAAACTTATCGCTTTACTTGCTTCAAGTAAAATTTCCGTGTCTTGTCTAATCGTTTAACGATTTTCTCCTAACATATTCACGTTATCTACAAAGACAAGCAACTCATGTAACCCATTCAATTCCAAACCCTGTCTGTTATCCTGAACTATCCTAAAGGCATATTCTAGAGCGAAGTTAAAAAGTAAAGTTGATAGTACAGCTCCTTGCTTTAGCCGCAAGTGAATGAAAAAGCATCCAACAGAAATTAGCCTATACGGACTCTGCTGTACATTTCACTGAGACACAGTTTAATTTAATCGAACCAGGTTCTTCAGAATAACAACTTTCTATAAGAATAATATATAAAACTTCCTTCTCAACACAGTCTTTTTGAAATCTATGAATAACTGATGTTCTGTGTCCTTATGTTCCCATTTTTTCTCCAATATCTGTCCAATACAAACAATCTGATCAATAGTCGAGCTATTACGCCTAAAACCGCACTGATGATCCCCAGGAATTTCATCTACATATGGGGTTAATCTTCTCAAAAGAATATTGGACCACGTCAACAAAGGTGATAGTTACTACATTATTTTGCTACCTTCTTAAAAATAGGTACAATTATGGACCCATTCCATTGTTCTGGTACAATTTCCTTTTCCCAAATAACAAGTACAAACATATATTTCACTAGATACCGTCAAATGGGCAAATTGGAACTGTGTTTTAACTTGGAATATTATCATAGAGTATTTTCGTTTTGTCACAGTAACACAAAACTGTAATAGAACCAATGTGCTGCACAACAAAGTAACAAGTGAGATTATGTTGCCACTGTGACAAAATGAAAATACTCTATCATAATGTTCCAAGTTAAAATACTGTTCCAAGTTGGCCCATTTGACGGCAATGAGCTTGCACCCTCTTGTATTAATTCTGCTGGAATTTGATCGATACCAGGGGCCTGTTTCTCAAAAATACTAGTTTAGTAGTTCACCAGTTACTAGTTACCAGAGTATATTTCACCAGCTCTAGTAGATTCTGTTTCTCAAACTATTTTACCAGTCTAGTAACTTGTGACAATTTTTCACTAGTCACATGATCTCTTTCACTAGTCAGCTGATTGAGTTCATTTGTTTATACCCATTGGTAGGTATTGTTATTTGAGGTTAGGAGGCTAAGTTGTTTGTGTTTTGGTTCTTACTTCTCTCTTCTCTTGAAATTCCATCAATTGAAAGCAAATTAACTATACTCAATATGATTAATGACTCAAAGGATATATCATTCGGTGCGTTTTCAAGCATAATAACAAAAATGATAAAGTAAATGACTGGACAAAAAAATTTGTAATAAGTGAGGCTATGGAACTGATACTTCAGAACAAAGATTATGCATACGTTAGGGACACTTACTGGCCCAACATTAAGAAAGCAACTTTGACGAGTACCAATTCAAGTTCATAGTATCATAATATGAACACATTATGCAAGTGAGTCTACTGGCGACATGGATGTCACTTATGACTTGAAAAAAATCGCTATTTTTTTTTTTTCAGTTTTAGGTTTGATCTATTCATAAATTAGTGTCGTTTTGTATTTAATTTGTAGGCTAAAGTTGACAATGTCAGAAGAACTGGCAGTGGAGGAGGAAAGCCAGCAAAAATTACTGCAGTTGATGAATTGGTATTAGATTATTAGGAAAAAAATCTGCATGTGTTGCTGGTCTAGGGCAGAAAAACCAGATGGCATTGGAAAATAATCAACATCCCGATTTGTATTTGTATTTGAAACTTTGCTGATAATGCATGACTTCTATTTGTTTGTCTTGTTATGGCAGGTCCCACTATATTTAACAACTCTCCAAGCTTTTCAGCACATTATTTAAACCGTTCATTATATTTAAACAATGCTCCCGTAAAGGAATAATAATTGTTCTTTCTCGATATAGTTTTAGCTCTTCTCACAACAACTTCTTTACTACTTCATTTGAAATCACTAAACCACATTTATTAAAAAAATAACTACAATATTTTGTTTTGATTATCTGAGAAAGATTGCCACTGGTAACTGATAATATAGAAATCACCGTCTTTAGAGTCTTGTAGGAATATTCCTGTTAAATACTAGTATAATCAACTACATTAGCATTTTGAGAAACAGAATCACTTTTGAACTGGTGAAATCGACCAATATTACTAGTCTGTGAACTGGTAACTACTACTTTACCCTTGTAGTTTCTAGAAACACAGACTTGTAAAATAAACTAATATTACTACTGTACAGACTAGTATTACTAGTCCGTGAGTTTTGAGAAACAGGCCCCAGGAGACTTGTACTTTTGTCAGATTTTGTATTGGAATTTCGACTTCAGAGAGTGTGGGTTCGGGTATAAATGACTCAGTAGTTTGTATTTGAATTTCGTCCTGATCATTTCTATTTGGCCTATGTACATTTAGTAGCTGTCCAAAATAATTTTTCCATTTATTCAGTAGTGAATGAGAGTCAGCAAGCAAGTCACCATTCTCATCCTTGATCACGTTTACCTTGCCTGATATCCATTCTTAAATTCCTTTCTATCTTATTCATCTTTTCCTTCAAGTAATCTCTTATTTTATTCCTAAGTGTACGACTTACTTCACATCCTTCATTGAAATAAATATCCCTACTCGCCTGGTCTGGGTAAGAATTTCAATTTTGCCTGTTTCCTTCTTTCTATTACCATGCAACAATTTTCATCAAACCAAGGTTTCTTTTTCTTAGTTCCATAATAACTTATTCTTTGCTCAACTGCAATTGTGATATTATCTCTGATCTTTTTTCAAATGCTTGAAATTTCGATCTGAGAATGTTGCTTAGTTTCCTCGTTTTCTAACCTTGAAATATTGAATCGCCTAATATTAACTTGTTCCTCTACTCACTTGGCTACTGATAGTCTTTCTCTCAATTCTCCAATTACCAAATAATGGTCTGAATTACAGTCTGCCCTCCCCCCTGAAAGTTCGAATGTCTACTATACTAGTATGTCTTTGTTTATCTATCAAGATGTGATCGATCTGGCTGTGTGTCGATCCATCTGGAAAATTCCAAGTATGTTTATGTATATCCTCATGAGGGAATGTTGTACTTTTGACAATTAAATTTTTTGATGTGGCAAAGTTGATAACCTAACGGCATTGTCATTACTAGTTATGTGTAGGGTCTCTTTTCTAATAGTCGGTTGAAACCGCAGTTATCGCATAAACTGGAAAGTAGGAAAAGTGAAGAAAATCATTGGCATGGATTAATACCGACCAGCCCAACTAAACAGATGTTAAGCAAAGATCGGAATTCGAACTGGGGCAAAATATACGTGACAGATGATGGACAGTCTGCTCAATCAGCAATTGTGGTGGAAAGTGATTATCAAAACAAGATCGTTGACCAGGTATGTGTAGACGACAGAGAATTAGCTGAATTGCAAATCACGCAGGAGGAAGCAAGACAGAACAAAGGAATGCTGAGATCAAGAATTCAGAAGAAGAAAACATATGCGAAGGCAATGAAGGTTAATGACACGAGTAAAAATACAAGTGATTTGGGAAGGGATTCAACCAGATTAGTGGGAAGGAAGGTCAGTGCTGAGAGGGGAAGTGAAAGTGTTTCTGTGAGTGCAAGATCTGAAATGGTGAGAAGTGAAGTGAAGAATAAGAATGACGAGTTTAATTCAGGACCCAGAACCAGCATTTGACAGCCGCCTGCACCTCTCTGTCGATCCCATGATACGACAAATGTTTCAATTCCTGTGGGCGATATGTTGAAAAATAGCTCAATAATTGCTGTATCCATTCCCATCAATTTTTCCAATGAAACTGTGTTTTCTTTCTGTTAATGGCTTCTGGTGAACTTATTTTTTATGGCCCTCGTAATTGTGATCGAGTGGCCAAAATTTGTATAAGCACTTCTTTTGACGCCATTAGGAAAGTTCAGGATAACACAGAGGGTTTGGAATTGAACGGGTTACATCAGCTTCTTGTCTATGCAGATGACGTGAATATGTTAGGAAAAAATCCATAAACGATTAGGGAAAACGCGGAAATTCTACTTGAAGCAAGTAAAGAGATAGGGCTGGAAGTAGATCCCGAAAAGACAAAGTATATGATTATGTCTCGTGATCAGAATATTGTACGAAATGGAACTATAAAAGTTGGAGATTTATCCTTCGAAGAGGTGGAAAAATTCAAATATCTTGGACCAACAGTAACAAATGTAAATGACACTCGGGAGGAAATGAAACGCAGAATAAATATGGGAAATGCCAGTTATTGTTCGGTTGAGAAGCTTCTGTCATCTAGTCTGCTGTCAAAAAATCTGAAAGTTAGAATTTATAAAACAGTTATATTACCGGTTGTTCTGTATGGCTGTGAAACTTGGACTCTCACTTTGAGAGAGGAACAGAGATTGAGGGTTTTTGAGAATAAGGTTCTTAGGAAAATATTTGGGGCTAAGAGGGATGAAGTTACAGGAGAATGGAGAAAGTTACACAACGCAGAGCTGCACGCATTGTATCCTTCACCTGACATAATTAGGAACATTAAATCCAGACGTTTGAGATGGGCAGGGCATGTGGCACGTATGGGCGAATCGAGAAATGCATATAGAGTATTAGTTGGGAGGCCAGAGGGGAAAAGACCTTTGGGGAGGCCGAGACGTAGATGGGAAGATAATATTAAAATGGATTTGAGGGAGGTGGGATATGATGGTAGGGACTGGATTAATCTTGCTCAGGATAGGGACAAATGGCGGGCTTATGTGAGGGCGGCAATGAACCTCCGGGTTCCTTAAAAGCCAGTAAGTAAGTACTTCTTTTGACATTATTAACATGGTGCAAGGAAAAAAATTAACATTTTTATCTGCCCCCATCAGAATGTTTGCTTGTGAGACATTTGTCATATCATGGGACCGACAGAAGGTGCACTCGGTTGTTAAACGTTGGTTCAGATCCCAGGCGGCTGACTTCTATGACACAATGATACAAAAATTGATCCCGAGTTACGACAAATGTCTCAATTCCAGTAGAGGATATGTTGAAAATAGCGCAACAATTGCTGTATCTGTTTCAATAAATCTTTCCATGCAAATGTGCTTTTTTCTGTAAATGGTCCCAGGGAAAATCACTTTCTCGACGGTCTCGTAATTGCGGTCGAATGGCCAAAATTTGTATGAGCACTTCTTATGACATTATTAACATGGTGGAAGAAAAAAAATTAACTCTTTTACCAGACCCCATCAGAATGTTTGCTTGTTAGTGAGAACACTTCTCCATTTAGATTTTAAGCCTCTCTAAGCATGCAACATGGAGGGACTGTGTAACATGTGTGGTATTAGGTAGCAAAAGTCAAAATATAGTATTTTGCTTCCAGGAAGATATCACTTGCAATGGCTGGCCAAGATGTCGCCAATTAAAATTTTTGGAATTTCTCTTGGCAAGGTTCTAAAATATTCTAATCTTATTCTGAAATAATATTCTTCGAACAGTTCAGTTCTAAACCAATCATTTCCAGACTGGATATACCTTGTTTCTTCAGGCCTCAGAGTAGTCCAGCTTCCATATAAGTATTCTACCTTAAAAACAGTGTATGAATGCAACCACTGACCAGAAGTAGTTTCTGAAAACATCACTGAATATGACAGCTTTGATGTGTCGATGATTTTCATTGGATGTTTAGAACATCTTTTACAGATTTTTTTTTTGTCTAGGATAATGTGTTAAGTTTATTTTCTGTGGTAATTTAATGATTGCAGTGAATTTGTAAATGTGATGAATAGTTCAGAGAAAAACAACTGAATGTATTCAAAATGGTAATTCATAATTTCCTAGGGAATTACAAAGATTTCAATAATTATAAAAAAATTTTTGAAAATATGTTGGAGTTTCAAAATCCTGGGCTGCAATATGAGTCTAAAGTTTCACTTCTTGCTTTCCCATGTAGATTATTTTCCTGAAAATCTAGACTTTTTAGTGAAGGATATGGAGCAAGATTTCAATGGGACATCATAGAAAAGGAAACTAGATACCGAGGGAAGAGGAATGTGAATATGATGACTGATTATTGCAGGATGATTTAAACAGACAGTCCTGAAGGTGCTTCTAGACAGTCAAGCAAATGGAAATTTCAAACACAATGAACTCTCTATGTGAAGACTCACACACCACACTTACCTTTCAGTGAAGACTTCGCTGTCGTCTGCCATTACTTCCAGCTTTGGCTCCTCCTTCACTGAGTCCAAGTCACTCTGCCCTTCCTAAAAATACAGAGCAAACAAAACATAAACATAGCACAATTTACATAAACAAAAGCTCATCGATTTTAGATGGCACAGAACTGCATTTAAATTGTACCTGGTCCTAGTAGAATTTTAACTAACAGAAGTCAGTTCTTCGGGCAGCTATTTCATGGGATACTTCTTTTCCTCAAAGAAGAGAGTTTTTCAACATTTTTCAACATATGGCGCACTGAAGGTGTAATTTAAAATCCCATGGAACTCTCATATAATCTAACGTTGTTTTGCCCAATCAGGAGGGAAATTTTTAGGGTTTTAGAAGCAAATGAGGTCTATAAAATACAAAATACTTACTTACTGGCTTTTAAGGAACCTGGGGGTTCATTGCGCCCTCACATAAGCCCGCCATTGGTCCCTATCCTGAGCAAGATTAATACAGTCTCTACCATCATATCCCACTTAACTCAAATCCATTTTAATATTATCTTCCCATCGACGTCTCGGCCTCCCCAAAGGTCTTTTCCCCTCTGGCCTCCCAACTAACACTCTATATGCATTTCTGGATTCGCCCATACGTGCTACATTCCCTGCCCATCTCAAACGTCTGGATTTAATGTTCCTAATTATGTCAGGTGAAGGTTGCAATGCGTGTAGCTCTGCATTGTGTAACTTTCTCCATTCTCCTGTAACTTCATCCCTCTTAGCCCCAAATATTTTCCGAAGAACCTTATTCTCAAAAACCCTCAATCTCTGTTCCTCTCTCAAAGTGAGAGTCCAAGTTTCATAGCCATACAGAACAACTGGTAATATAACTGTTTTATAAATTCTAACTTCCAGATTTTTTGACGGAAGACTAGATGACAAAAGCTTCTCAACTGAATAATAACAAGCATTTCCCATATTTATTCTGCGTTTAATTTCCTCTCGAGTGCCATTTATATTTGTTACTGTTGGTCCAAGATATTTGAATTTTTCCACCTCTTCGAAGGATAAATCTCCAACTTATATAGTTCCATTTCGTACAATATTCTGATCACGCGACATAATCATATACTTAGTCTTTTCGGGATTTACTTCTAACCCTATCTCTTTACTTGCTTCAAGTAGAATTTCCGCGTTTTCCCTAATCGTTGGTGGATTTTCTCCTAACATATTCACGTCATCCGCATAGACAAGAAGCTGATGTGTCCCATGCAATTCCAAACCCTCTGTGTTATCCTGAACTTTCCTAATGGCATATTCTAGAGCGAAGTTAAAAAGTAAAGGTGATAGTGCATCTCCCTGCTTTGCCCGCAGTGAATTGGAAAAGCATCAGATAGAAACTGGCCTATACGAACTCTGCTGTAAGTTTCACTAAGACACATTTTAATTAATCGAACTAGTTTCTTGGGAATACCAAATTCAATAAGAATGTTATATAAAACTTCTCTCTTAACTGAGTCATACGCCTTTTTTAAATCTACGAATAACTGATGTACTGTACCCTTATACTCCCATTTTTTCTCCAATAATCTGTCGAATACAAAAAATCTGATCAATAGTCGATCTATTACGCCTGAAACCACACTGATGATCCCCAATAACTTCATATACATATGGAGTTAATCATCTCAAAAGGATATTCGACAAAAATTTTGTACGACGTCAACAAAAGTGATATTCCCCGAAAGTTACTACAGTTAGTCTTGTCCCCCTTCTTAAAAACAGGTACAAAAATGGATTCCTTCCATTGTTCTGGTACAATTTATTTGTCCAAAATAGCAAGTACAAGCTTATAAATTTCGCTAGATAATACGCTTCCACCCTCTTGTAATAATTCTGCTGGAATTTGATCAATACCTGGAGACTTGTACTTTTTCAGATTTTCTATCGCAATTTCGACTTCAGAAAGTGTGGGTTCTGTTATAAATGGCTCAGCAGTTTGTATTTCAATTTCGTCCCGATCATTTCTACTTGGCCTATGTATATTTAATAGTTGCCCAAAATAGTTTTTCCATCTGTTAAGGATTAAATGAGAGTCTGCAAGCAAGTCACCATTCTCATCCTTGATTACGTTTACCCTTGCCTGATATCCATTTTTAAATTCCTTTATACCCTTATATATCGAATGTTTTTATTCTTACTATTTGTTTCTACGTCATTCAGTTTTTCCTTCAAATAATCTCTCTTTTTATTCCTAAGTGTACGACTTGCTTCCCGTCTTTCATTGAAATAATTATCTCTATTCTCCTCAATTGGATCCTGTAAGAATTTCAATTTTGCCTGTTTCCTTCTATCTACTGCAATGGAACAATCTTCATCAAACCATGGTTTCTTTTTCTTAGTTTCATGATAACCTATGCTCTGCTCACCTGCAATTTTGATATTATCTCGGATATTGTCCCACATGCTATTAACATCTAACTCTTCCTCAGCTTCGTCAGCAGTTGCTAAAGCAGCAAACCTATTTGAAATTTCAACCTGATAACGTTGCTTAATAAAATATAAAATACATTAAATAAATATAAATGCTTTAATATATATAATAAACTGTGGCGGATCTGTGCTTACGAAAACTACATTGGATATTAGATAATCAGTTTTACGATTCGAGTACCCACATTTTAATTTTATTTTATTTTAAACATTTGATTCCAAAGACTGTACAATGCAGCATAGGAAAATGTCATGATTTACAAGTAAGCAATAAGTTCATAAGTTACATACAATGAAATAATCACATTATAAAATATCATATGGACAATTCTCCCTGAAAGTTATACTACTATATAGAGTTAAAATGCTCACCAATATTATATAATGACAAGTCTATTAATTTATTTTTAATTTCTTTCTTAAAAAGCCTCAAGCTTAAATGTCTAATATTGCCGGGTAAAACATTATATAACTTTTTACAAATCTCTACAAAGCTGCTATTAGTAGTACTGCAGTTACATTGTCCTTTTCTTAAATCATTTTTATGCCTTGTAGAATAGCTATGTACTGAGCTATTTGTAGTAAAATTATTAATATTTGTTTGTACATACATTAAACAACTTAAAATATACAAAGACGGTACAGTTAAAATTTCAAGTCTCCGAAATAAAGGTTTACAATGTGTACGGTTATCAACATTACAAATTATTCTTACTGCCCTCTTTTGTAGTTTCAATAACTTTATTATTTTAGGATCATTACCCCAAACTATTATTCCATACGTCAGATGGCTATGGATATAAGCATAGTATATGGATTTTAGCACTTCAACACTAACATGTGTTTTTAATTTCCTTAACATAAAAATACCTTTGTTGAGTTTCTTAGATAGTATGTCAATATGACAGTCCCATTTAAGTGTAGATTGTATATGCACTCCTAAAAATTTGACAGAATCTTTACAATTGATTCTATTGTTTAAGGAAAACTCTAAGTTCTGTATCTTCTCTTTGTTTAAGCAAAGAGAATTAGCTGAACACCAATCTTCTATTTTTCGGTTGATTGTATCAAGATCATAAATAATTTTCAATCCATCATATCCAGTAATTGTTATAGCAAGATCATCCGCATATAAATATGACTTTATGTATTTGCCATCAATTGACTTTATGTATTTGCCATCAGGCGTTTGCTTATCATCTATTCTGTAACTTCGCATACGGAGCTGGTGACACAAATTGGCCTATAATGAAGGATCCTTTCTCAGTTTCTGCACTGGAATTACAATGGCAGAACGCCAAGAACATGAAAATACACACTCAGTCCAGATTCTGTTGTATATTGACAGAACAAAGGATTTTCCAGATGGCGGAAGATGGCGAAAAATGCGGTTATGGATGTTGTCAGGGCCAGGGGAGGTGTCAGGGGATGTGTCTAGTGCCACCTCCAGCTCCTGCGATGTAATGGTGCATTATACTCTTCAGTGTTATCAATTTTAAAATTTAGGTTCCGTTTATCTGCAACATCTTTGATTTTCAGAAATTCCGAATCATAATTCCGTGAGCTGCTTATTTGTTTAAGTTAGTCAGTGGGGTTTAAAAAGGGCGCGTCAGCGACTATGACTATGTCCACCCTTATCTAAAATCCTTCACAGAACAGAGACACAATACAATAATCAGAATTCTTAAAAGAACTAAAAATCGTTGTCACGGTTAAAATGAGGTTCACCAATGCAGTTTCAACAAGGTGATGCATAAATATCATAAAAGTGAGCACTTTTCAGACTCTAACTAGTATTTCAAAAGAAACAATAAAATAATAAAACAAATGCTACCAGAAATAAATTAGCTGGGGTATTTCTAAAATACTCCAATGTAAAAGGTCCGAATGCCAAGTTTGTTTATATATATATGCTAAATAACAACTGTAACCTCCGGATGTAAAGGCTCCGGAGCATAGGTAAAACGGGTCAAAAAAAAAAAAAAAGTAAATCACCCTGTCAAGTCCAGTACTCGATAAAAATCTCAGAACTGCATTTGTACAATTAAAATCATTTCCAAGAGCATCACATAGACTCGGCGAATTCCATATTGTTGACGGACACGGTCATATTTTCTACAATGCAATAAAAACTGTTCCACCCTAAGAGGAACACGGCATATATCACACTCTGGCTGAGGCACTCCACGTAGGAGATGGCCATGTGTCAGATGACAGTGGCCAATCCTCAACCAGGTGAGTAAAATTTCTTCGTGTCGTGACGCTCTTGTGGACGAATCCTAAACTCGAATACTATTCTTTATTCTTCGTAATTTGTTTCCCTTTTGTGCAGAAAGTTCTCCTTCCCATTGCCATCATATTCTACATTTCAAGTGATTTTGTAAGTCTTGCCACCTCTCGCGCCAATATACCAGAGTGCCATTTGTAGCACCATCTTTGGCTGCAACATGTATGGCCTCATTCCCTGGAATTGCGACATGGCCAGAAATTCACACTACTCCAATCTCGGAGTCAGAGATTAGGAGTGTGTGGAACAGCTGCTGAGTTCTTAACACAAGGGGATCATCTGAATAGAGAGACTGCAAAGACTGAATGGCACTTAAAGAGTCGGAGCAGATTAGATATCTGCCCCGAGGTTGTCTAATTAAAAACAATAAAGCTCTGTAAAAAAAAAAAGTATAATTCTGCAGTAAAAATACTGGTATATTCGCTGAGTTTATATTTAAATATCTGTACATTTGCATCAAAGGAGCAACCAACAGAATCATTTACCCAGGATCCGTCAGCAAAAACTAAAGAATAATTTGGAAAGCATGATAAACGTTCGCTAAAACGAAGTCTATAAACAAAAGCTGGTGTAAAATTCTTAAAACTTTGGCTCAGACTTACATCAAACATGGGACGTCGCATAATCCTCGATGCAGTGGTGGTATATTCCAGTGTGCGAACAGATGGTAGATGGATGTCGAGCTCAGAAAGAAGTTCACGAAATCCCACGCCTGCTGGACGAAGTCTCCGCGAGTTTTCACTGTATCGGCCATAAAGAGACGAATGATGGAAAGAGTCGTAAGAATTGTGCTCAGGCTGCGAGCGGAGCTTAACCGCATATGAGCACAACAGGACATTACGTCGCCAATACAGTGATGGTTTCCCTGCTTCACAATACAGGCTCTCTATCAACTTGTTCGGTAGGCTCCTGTAGTGAGTCGTATCCCATGATGATGGATAGTGTCTAAGAGAAATAGCTTAGATTTATTTGCTGAGCCATAACTAAAACAGCCATAATCCAGCTTTGAATGGATAAGGGCACGATAAAGACGTAAAAGCACTATGCGGTCTGTATCACAGCAAATCCCTGAGAAAGGGCGTAAAATATTTAACGATTTTTCACAAGGCCTTCTCAAGTCACGTATATGCGCCTCCCACATCAATTTGTAATCAAAGATAAGGCCCAAAATCCTCGCAGTGTCTGTATATTGCAACTCCACTCCATTAAGATGCAGTTCAGGATGTGGATGGAGTCCATGATGGTTGTAGAAGTGGACACACTGAGACTTTTCAGTGAAGATTTTAAAGCCATTGTGAACAGACCACTCTGACAGCATGTTGATGAACAGTTGCAAATGTCGACCGATGGATGGAGGTATCGGGAGGTTTAATATAAACCGAAGTCATCAATTAACAACCCACACTTTGGGTAATGCCATTGATCGCAATGCAGAAAAGAACGCTTAATACAGATACCTACGGAATGCCGTTTTGTTGGAGATGTTCGTTGGAAAGTGTGGTGCCTACTCGAACTCAGAAATACCGCTCTGCCATGAACTTTGTAATAAACGTTGGTACACTGCCATGAAGGTCCCAATCATGCAGAGTTTACAGAATCCCATACTGCCGTGTGGTATCGTAAGCCTTTTCTAGATCAAAGAAGACCACCACAAGATGCTCCTTCTTGAGGAAAGCATCTCTAATGGCCGTCTCCAGCCGAACAAGATGGTCTGCGGCAGATCTGTGCTTACGAAAACCACATTAGATATTAGATAATCGGTTATCCGATTCGAGTACTCACATCAGGCGTTTGCATATCATTTTTCCATAATCTTGCATACACAGCTGGTGAGACAAATTGGTCTATAATTGTCAGGTAAAAAAGGATCCTTTGCCGGTTTCTGGACTGGGATAACAATGGCGGAACGCCAAGCAGATGGAAATACACCCTCAGTACAGATTCTGTTGTATATAGACAGAAGAAAGGATTTTCCAGCTGGCGGAAGATGGCGAGGCATGCGGTTATGGATATTGTACGAGCCAGGGAAGGTGTCAGGGGATGTGTCTAGTGCCACCTCCAGCTCCTGGGATGTGAATGGTGCATTGTCGTCTTCAGTGTCATCAGATATAAAATATAGGCTCCGTTTGTCTGTAGCATATTCGATTTTCAGAAATTCCGGGTCATAATTCCTTGAGCTGCTTATTTGTTCAAAAGTTGTAGCAAATATATGACAAATTTCTATCGGACTGGTGGTCGTTACTCCATTGTTCAGAAGGTCCGGAGTTACAGAACTATGTTTCCCCATTATTCGAAGGACTTTGTCCCATACAATGTTAGCTGAGACGTTCTTTTTAAATGATGTGACGTAATTTGTCCAGAACGTCTTTGTGGCATCGCACACAGTGCGACGAGCTTTGGCTTGAAGACCTTTAAACTGGACAAAATTTTCTTGGGTCGGATGGTGCTCAAACTGGCGTCTGCTGTCTTTGATTGCATCTCTTCAGGCATCCGTCCACCAGGGGACAGAGAAGTATTTTGGCCTGCAGGACGACTGGGGGATAGATAATTCGGCTGACTTTTTAACCACATTTGAGAAATGTTCTACTATGGAGTCCACACTTTCAACTCCATTATCACTGAATGGTATGGACTGCGAAAATCCGAATCAGTCTGCTTTTTAATATCCCAGTTTGGATAGCGAGATTCTGCAGGGCGTAAAGCAGACATACGCATACGAATGGGGTAGTGGCACTGCCATGTTGGTCGTGAATCACAGACCATTCGAAATGCGTGGACAAAACTGTGCTACAAGTGGAGCTATCATGGAGTAACTACCATAAGCTAAGGAAATGTGTGTTGCTTCCCCTGAATTCAGGGTAATGGGATTTAGACGGGTACATAACTCTGCTATTTTATTTCCTCTGTCATCATAGGAATTTGAGCTCCAAGAGTGGTGGGATGCATTGAAATCCCCCAATAACAAATATGGAGGAGATACCTGCGAGAGAGTATGTTCAATTTCATGCACTGTGAAATGTGTATCTGGGGGCATATAAACGGAGAATATTGAAAACTGTATGGAAGGTAAAGTTACTCTAGTGGCTATGCATTGATGTGGGTGTTAATGTTGATAGCAGAGGAAAAGATACTTTGGCGGAGTAGGAAAGCACAACCTCCATTGGCACGAATACCGGCAAGGTGATCATACTGGTGAACGTAGTATCCCGAGATATTCAGGGAGTGTTCAGGTCGGATGTGTGTCTCCTGAAGACATAAAACATAAAATAGCAGGGTTCTCATGATGGATCAATTGCTTTAGTTCTGTATATCTGCTGCATACACCGCTCACATTCCACTGTACAATATCAGTCATAAAGAGGAGCTAAATAATGGTGGTGACTTCACTGGGGATCTTCTCTTCTTATCTTTTCTATGGTTTGGTGCCTTTCACTGAGACTGCTTAGCCCTCGGCAGAGGGGACTCACTCGCAGATCGTCGCACAACTGATCTTGATCTTAATCGAACACGGGATCGAGTGTGTGATCTCGACCCATCACCCAAACAAGGAGTGCGACGTCACGGCGCTCTACCAGGCCTTGAATCTTTGTCTGTCGCCATGGTAGTGATCTTTTTTGAACGCAAGGCCTGGTATCAAGACCACACGTGTTGTCTGACTCAGCAGTCTGAGTGGCAACGTCCACATACGTCTGGGTTGCGCTCTCAATACGCTTCCCAGGTATATTAGCAAGAGGTGGAGTTTGCGTGGATACATCTATTGCCTCTGCTGCATTCTGCAATACTGCTGCATAGAACTTTTTCGTAGCCTTTTTGTGTTGATCTAAAATACGCTTACGCGCCTCGAAAAATGTAATATTTTCCCGGACTCGGAGCTCTTGAATATCCTTCTTTACCATTTATTTCGGGCAATTTTTAGAATTAGCGGCGTGGTCACCAGAAAAAATTCACACAGTGCTCAGTTCCGGCACATGGGGAATCATCATGGTCAGCACTGTCGCACTTTGCACATATGATGTTGTTAGTGCAACGTTTTTGCGTATGTCCGAACCGTTGGCACCTAAACACCGCATTGGGTTGGGCACATACACAAGAACTGGGACACGCTGGTACCCGATAAGGATCTATTCTGGTAGGACAGGCTTTTCGAAGGTCAACAAAGACAGTGTTCAGGGGAAGTCTGTCCGTCCCGCTTACGTAATAAACGGTAAGCCTTGGACATGGACTGCTCCGCCAGTTCTAGTTGGATCTCTTATCAGACACACCGTCCAGAGAATCCGTATGCACTACTCCCCATGTGGTGTTCAGCGAGGAGTGCTGTTCGACTTTAATAGGGTAAGACCCCAGCATATTCGCTTTCAACAGCGTCTCACCCTGTTTTGAAGATATAGTCTCGACGAGGAGACTACTGTTGCGTAGTCAAGTTGCATTTTTGACATTCCCAACGAGTCCGTCGAGTGCGCATCCCACGTAAAATGGACTGATGTTTTTCATAGTCTTTCTGTTCCGTCAAAGGTGATACTAAAAATCTTTGGAGGCGGCACTTCATCAGTCACTGTCTCAGGGTCCAATTCCATTGCAATGTTTGCCATATGACCACCAGTCGTGTCTATTCCTGTCTTGTTTTTTTTATAATTTTTTTCTGATGGAGGGGGAGAAGAGCACGAGGACATTTAAACCCGCCCCTCCTACGGAACCGTCGGCATCAGCCTGCCACCGGGGGGGGGGGGCGAAAGAAAAAGATACCTAAAAAATTCTTAGCAGTCTGTGCCGGTTATGAGGACCCCCCCCCCCCACAGCCCGATCCCAAGCAACCCACCTCACGCAAGTTAACCTTCAAACTGGACATTACACACTTAATGGCAAGTCTTACACCAGAGGCATGTCGCAGATTTATGCTCTACTACGGGAATAATCGCCCGTGGCTTCCCACTCTACATTGAACACAACCGCCAGACCACTCGTCTAAAGCCGGAGCAATTAGGCACTGCACGCAGCTTCAGCGGACTTGTGGTTGACACCCATATGCCAGCTGTAACACGTTGGAGTGATATATTGATATATCTCCCTGGCAAGCAGAGTCGGTCACCAGGACATTTAAATCGCCCCGGACCCCCATTGGGGCTTTATGTGATTGTACTTGACCTCTGGTCCGGGCTCGGCACCTAAATTTGCATATAGGGGCATTGTGAATGGTCTACTAGTGCTCCGTTGCTGGGCGCCCTGATGGGCTACACAATTCGGAAGTCGCGCTCGAAACAGTAGGACAGGACCAAGGAGATAGGAGATGGCGAGACAGGAGTTATAAGCCTAAGAACCTTAACCTAAGAATGAATATAAATATCTAGAAGAGGAAGAAGTATGTGTCTCACCAGGCATTCGTAACAAGTCCCGTCATGTAGGCAGACATGGCAAAAATTAACAGCAGGGATGGAAAGGTGAAAATGGCTGAGATGACTGTGGGTGGTGTTCGGCATACAATGATGGCCAGCAGTGAGAAATATAGAGATGAAAAAGACGAGAGAGTGAAGGGTGGGTTATAGTAAAGTCGATAAATGGTCGAAAAGAAGAGCACGAGAGCCACCATTGCACCCCCCAGTCACCAACTTGGAGGAACCCACTTCGACTGGGAAAAGGAGTATGTTGCAAAAAAGATATGACAAGAGAACAAAATACATATTATGCACAAATTGAACTAACACAGTTTTTCTACTTTTATTTTATGTTTATGACAGAAATGTAAAATTTAATGACAGAAAATTATTCCTATAAAATATTTGCGTGATAATTATGGTATTATGCATGTTTACTTAATTTATTATTTAGGAAACATGAAAACACACTTTATATTACATGTTTTGCTAAGGTATTTAATGCACGATATATTCTCTCCCATAAAGACAAGTAAAATACGATATTTTTTAAGGGTGGCACAATATTCTAATTATACTGATCTGGCAAACCTAGCTGCGTATCAGTCATTCTCTTCTCTGCTGCTCCCACACCTGCACTGTGTTTACTGAAGGCTGACTTGTGCCATGTTCACTGAAAGTTGACTGCTGTGGACTCGCTTTTTCACTACTCTTTTCATTTTCACTTTTCCGATTTTGGCTACAACAATCTTTCCTGTTTTAATTTTTTCGCGGCACACCTGTGGATCATTTGAGTGTGCTGTGGCATGCTAGTGAAATATAGCTGTTATAGAATAACTACTTGACTGCAGTACTGAACCAAAAATTATTTATGCACGAATAATTCAATTTCTAGTCATGAATTTGGTGAATTTTTAAGTGGTTTATTTTAAGACACACTATCAGCTGCTAAAGTTATCTAGCATCTGAATGACCTGTAGGTCATAATGCTAGCAAAATGAGTCCTGGGTCCAGCGCCGAAAGTTACCCAGCATTTGCACTTATTGAGTTGAGGGACAATCATGAAAAAATCTCAACCAGGTAACGTGTACAAACCAGTGTTTGAAGCCGAGTCTGTTAGCTTCACAGTCAGACTGCTAATTGCAACTCCGTATCAGTGGACAAAGTTCGTGGAATCCACCTTTTTCTGACAATGTCTAATACTATTTCATTGCATGCCTACAAATTTTAACATTACTGGAAATATAATGGTCTCGTTTTTTTGGATTTTGACGGTATTTTTGCGCTCATAATCCAAGCAGTTAGCAAACTAATTCAGTTGATAATATAATTTTGCACACATGTGGATAGCAATGATGATAGTGACTAAATTATTCCAGTTTAGCTTCATAATTTCTGTCAGGCAAAATTATTAACTATATTATGATATGTACTAAAGCTCCAGTACACATTCTTTTCCTATGAATGTAATGATTATCATATCTGAGAGATAAAATTCGTTAGAAATTTCGTTGAACCATTTCGTCAACTTCAAAACTAGTCCTAGAATTTAAATTGAGTTGGAGTCTACCCATAATAAGGTCAAGGAAATTCAAACATTTCATACCATCTGTTTCGTTTTCCTTTCCAATTTCCGTCCTTTTTCCTTAATTTTACTGTACCCCCTAACAGAAGGCGCCCTAGACCATGGCCTAGTTGGCCTATTGGGAAATCCGGCCCTGGGCCCATGGATCCAGACATTTCTCTATCTGCATCGGAAATCTGTAGCACATCCAAGATTTCATCTGAATCTCCTTGTAATTATTTCAAATGATAGATGTAATAATGAGAGGATATATTTGAATGCTTAACATGCATGTTTGAATTCCTTTTATTGTTAATAAACGTACATAAATTAAAGAAATTGCTTCAAATATTTTACTGATTAACTATATAAAAAAATTAAGAATTAAATTTAATTACAAAAATTTAAGAGACACAAAGTTTTGGACATTTTTTTCTTCCATAAGTAGATTTTTGCATTTGTCTTTACAATAAAAAGTGTACAAAACTGTGTTTAGGAAATTCACTCCTCATATAGGTAACACCAATAAATTAAGAGATATTCAAGATGGTAACATGAGGGGCTTAACCCTATATAGCAAGATCTCATTCCTTGTCAAAAATAACTGTATTACTTAGACTTCAACAAACAAAATTTAATAACACAATCTCAAGGGAAAAAATGGAACTCTCTGCATCAAAATCCACAGTTAATTCCCGATTTACCACGAAAATCGTCTGTAGCTGCATTTAGATTGGCAACAGGCCATGATTGTTTGGCCAAACACATGCATTGAATTGGAATATATCAGTCCCCTAACTGTCCATTGTGCAACTCAAACCAAGAAATGGATTCGGAACATCTCAAAATCTGTGCTTCAGTGGCTGGTCATCATAATATCTTTGAAAAATATTGGAGTGCAAGAGATCAAATGACTTCATTGTCAAATGCCTGGCATTAGAAAACAACAACAACAGCGATTGAAAGAATTTTCTTCAAATCTTAAACGTAAGATCCATATCGCAATTCAAATTTAGGCTATTCTGAAATAAACAATCAATAGCATGCAGATAGCTTTACTGTCCCCACTGTCAACCAAAATTCGCTGTCACCATAGCTGTACAGAGAAGATTCTGTGACGAACAGAATACAAGCTAAACATTGGAAAGAAGACACAGCAAACTCAATTAGCTTCACTCACCTCAGCTTCACACTTCAGCACGGGACAGTTAATGGGCAATGTCATTTCTTCACATTTTATCTCTGTGTGATTATAGGTGTCGTCCAAGTATTCTTCCTTTATCTTCGTCACGTGTAGATCCAATAAATTCCCTTCCTGCAGAACACAGACACATTCTGAATGAGTAATATATAACAACATGACATAACCTGATCACAAGTGTTACAGATTGCACTCTGGGTCTGCATGCCAATGCTTCAATACTACTTATAGCACAGGCGAAACATTATGGAAAAATTGAAGGAAAATGGATAACACATTTTAAGAGCAGAATATGTCAGAGAGAAGGTAAGATTTCACGTATGAACGTGAATAAAATGGAGCCAAATCTGTAATGGGGTCCAGTTCACATTATGCCAACACAAGATAAAATATTGTCATTACAGTGACTAATTTTTTCTTATTCAATTTGAACATTTTATTTTGGGGTTAAACGAGCGCAGAGCGGATTCCGCCGATTTTGGAATAGACACCGACGCACTTAGGTTGGGTTAGGTTAGTTTAGGCTTTTATTATCCCGTCAAGATGAAGGTGAAAGCAATTGAGTGTGATTTTTTGTTTTCTATGTTGGCAGTTCAAGTACGTCGGTGTCTATTCCAAAATCGGCAGAATCCGCTCAACGCTCGTTTCATCTATTTTGGCACACAACTTGTCCTAAAAGTAAAGTTATAAAGTACATATCGACTGAAAAAAAATCTCAACACATGCTATTGGCGCTCAAGTGCAATTGGAGAAATATGACTTATTTGTGGCATATCAACGCAACATTTCATCAAGGCGCAGTGCATTTCATGACAATTAAGTTCGTGAAGATGCCACCGCGCGCTTACATTGGCAGCACGGTACAAACAGCTTGGTAAGGTTTCATAACCTTAAGTAGACCTACCTATGTATGTATGTATAAAATTGTATATTTTTAAGTGAATGAAAACCCGGAAGTCAATGCTGTCACTCAACATCATAACGCATTGCAAACAAATAAATAAAAATAAACAGTAATATAGGAATCAGGCAGTAGACAAGGGAGTTGAAAAATGGTCTTACATCTAGTGGAGGATTTTCCTCTTCTTTAATAGCGTCATCACATGGCTGTATTGCCAGAGGATCGACCTCATGTTCCGTCTTGATAGCATCCATTACAACTGAAAGAACAGTGTCAGAAAATTACCCCCTTGCTCTTAATACAGCTACATGTGTGATCTGCTAAACTTCAATAGCAATCAGTCTGAGACAGAAAAGTGATTAAGGTTACACATAAATTAATTTTGGACTGAAATCGTAATTGTCAAATGCGAGAATTGGCTACAAATTTTCTCTATTTCTAGCTCTATCGTTATTTCATAGTGACAAATACATGCACATTGTATATTCTATGTAGAAAAGAGTGAACCATTCGAAACGAGACATAATCTGCTGATATTCTGGTAATTTTTTTTGCATTTGCATTACAGTAACATTATAATACACAGCTACAGAAAGTAACACAATAGTGCATGCACTGGCTTGTTAATAGAAGATAATTAAGCTATGATATGATAACAATGATTTTACTATGAGCCACTAATAAGCCCGAACAATGTGTCCTGTGTTTCACAACACAGATACTGTATATTATTAAAGGCTAATTTTAGGACTATTATGACGATTACATTCAAAATCTGTTTGTTACGATATTAATGTTGTCGTAAATGTTATACTAGGCTACATTTCAAAGTCAATTGCGTAATATATCATAGTTCTGTTTCATACAGTTGAATACTCAAAATATTTAAATTTGTCTGCTTTCAGCACATTGTATTCCTCCTTCAATTCGCTGTGCTAACATGTTATATGTTTGAAGACGTCCATTTTCTTTTGGTGAACTAAAAAACTCGCCACTATACAAGCTAAACACTGCACTTCACTGCTGTAGTCAACTCTTAAACATTATAGCCACAAATTTTACTAGCGAATATCATTACTCTTTTGTTTAACATGGTTCGCTATGGACTGGTAATAAGTGATGAGCATAGTCAGCGCTGTTGTTATATATGATGATGTTCCTTTGTTCCGAGGGCATTACTTCTATATCTAGATTATACAACAAAAACAAAAGGGTATGCGGAATTGAAGTAGATATTTTTAAAAAGAAATATTTCTACTACTTTTTATCTCATCAATTCCGATATATTTTCGTATATCAAAAGCTACAGAAGTATTCATTCTTCAGTAAACGACTGCTGTAAAATTTCGTACTTGTGCCATTCATGCTCTTACTATTCTCAAGAAAAGTCTAAAAACTGAGAAGCGGCACATGCACATGCACGCAAAACTAACCTAACCTAACTTCTCACTAAAATCCTAAACTAACCCAACCTAACCTGCCACATATTTGCCTACACAAGGCATAACAAAAGCCTAAACTATCCTATCCTAACCTAACCTCTCACTAAAATCCTAAACTAACCCAACCTAACCTGTCACAGATTTGCCTACACAAGGCATAACAAAAGCCTAAACAATCCTAACCTAATCTGTTACAGTTTCGAATATGCAAACTACAATAAGTATAAATTAACCTAACCTAACCTAACCTGTCACTGAAACCCTAAACTAAAACCACCAATTCTGCCACAGATTTGCCTACACAAGGCATAACAAAACCCTAAACTATCCTAACCAAATCTGCCACAATTTCGTATATGAAACCATAAAAAACACTAACCTAACCTACCCTACCTAACGTAACCTGGCACTAAAATTCTAAACTAACCTAACCAAGCCTGTCACTAAAACTCTAAACTAACCTAACCTAATCTGTTACAGATAATTACGTAACGCATAATAAAAGTCCAAACTAACTTAACATGAAACTAAAATCCTAACCTAACCTGTCACTAGAACCCTAAACTAACCTCACCTAACCTGTCACAGATAATTACGTAACGCATAATAAAAATCTAAACTAACCTAATCTGTCACTAAAATCCCAAACTAACCTAACCTGTCACCAGAACCCTAAACTAATCTAAATTAACCTGTCACAGATAATTACGTAACGAATAATAAAATTCTACACTAACCTAATGTCACTAAAATCCCAAACTAACCTAAGCTGTCTAAAAAAACCCTAAACTAACCTAACTTGACCAGTCACAGATAATTACATAACGCATAATAATAAAGTATAAACTAACCTAACCTGTCACTAAAATCCTAACCCAACCTGTCACCAAAACCCTAAACTAACCTAACCTGCCACATATAATTACGCAACGCATCATAAAAGTCTAAACTAACCTAACCTGTCACTAAAATCCTAAACTAAACTAACCTAATCTAATCTAACCTAACCTGTCACTAAAATCCTAAACTAACCTAACCTATCAGTCACAGATAATTACCTAAGGCATAATAAAAGCCTAAACTAACCTAATCTGCCATAACACTTCATTTGCTTACCTCTACACACTTCCCTCAAGTATGAATACCAATCTGCGATCGTTGACTCCGCTACATCTGGTACATTCGTCTCATCGCACGAAAAGTTTACAGCAAAACCGTACATTATAAGAACAACTCTCATGGTTGACAATCTCGCACGACTGAAAAATGTGTTATTTGCAGCAGACAACTTAAATGTTCCATAAACCTCATGCCCGGCGTATTTATTTATTTATTTATTTTTTTTTTTTTTCACAAATAAAGAAACCGTATTTGACTCTCCTACGAAATTGAGGATACAGCAATTCCCCACAAAGTGGACACTCCATATTTGCGGGAAGCAGACCTTTCTCCCGGCACCACTGTTGCGCTTCACTTTCACTATTAAGAATGCTCAGCTTTCTAATATTAATACGATCACCTATTGCAGCCATTTCCACAACTACGAATATATATTTAAAATTCTCACTTTAACATTACAAACTAGCGCAAAACATTCGTAATGTCTTGGTATAACATGTAAGACAGCTGAAGGTGCATATCCGCAATAGGAACAGAAGTCTCTCAACGCTCCTCCCGGCACCATAGTTGCGCTTCATCTTCACTTTTAACAATGCTCAGCTTAGTAAGATTAAGACAACCACATACGGCAGTCATTTCGATAGCTATGAATATATACATTTTAAAATACCCGCTCAAACATCTCGCTGGAACATTGCAAACTATCGCGGAACTTTTGCCATGCAAACTAGAGCGAAGCGTTCGCAATGCCTTGTAAGTTATGTTGGTACGACATGTAAGACGGCTGAAAGTGCAGGAAGAGAAGTCTCTCAATCCTAGTTCAACCGAAATTTGTTTTAGAACCACGGCAAATAACCTTTCACCTCAATATAACTGCAACGATTTTTATTAATATTTGCTTGCAAAACCTGAGTTGCTGAATACAATATTTTTAACAAGTATAATTTGAAATTATCATTTGTTTCGTCTTTTAGTGTTAATTACTTTCATTTGGTATGTGTTTGTTTAAATTTAAACCAAATAAATACTGAATTTTATATAAACATTATGTCCCACTTTTTTACTGGACAGTTATTGAAATCGAACTTAAGGGCTATTACATCTCAAATCGATCGAAATATAGAGAAAATTGATCTTGCAATTTTTAAATACAATGAAACTTTTTCTGTCCGTTGACAACTGTGATACAATGCTTTGTGCAAATTTGAGGCATTAGAACTTCATAATGTTTAAATTTAAAATATTTAAATTTATCGTATTTTCATAAAATTAGCAACTTTAAACTGTTTTGGCTCCGAAACCCTTTTACCCAATGATCAAAATCATGGTTTATTTTGATGCTGAGAAATTATAGTTTATATTGACATGTAAACAGTTTTTCTTACCTTTTATGGAAATGGAGAAATTTAGATTTTTCTTCATTAAGACGCCTTTGCCCACGAAAAAATATTTTTACGGTCTTACTAATAAAAACTCTATATACAGACGTTTAACTGTCTTATACTTATACAATGAGTAGCTCGTTTATAAGTTGTGTGTAAATTTCTTACTAATAATCACTACATACGTCGTGTATAGCAGTATAACTGTTACACAGCTACGTCATAGTTTCGTCATTACTTCGTTACGAAAGGTAATAGAATATCAGAGATTCTCTATTGCATCCGATAGAGCGCTCTAGTGTGGCGTGTTAAATATCGATAGTACAACTGGCTCTAATCGATTACCACACTACATTTTGGTCAAAGAATACAAGCTACAGCAATATTATTCTAATAATTCTATGATCTTTGGTTTGTTATTCTGTAGTTACAATGTAACCATCATCATAAAATGACAGTCGATACGAACAGCTGTTAGAGGGGCGGCCATTTTTTTCGCTATATACAACGCTTAAACAAGGAGTTTCGTGTATATAACTACTGCAAAGCAATTCCCATTGTATAGTTACAGCCTGTTTACACGTCCATAGCTTATTCACGGTTTATTAGTAATGTTTTCTGTTTCAACTCTGCATAAATCTCGTATAAAAACTATACACGGTTTATTAGTAAGACCGTTAAAATATATGGTTAGATTCCGCATTGCAAGTACAAATAAACACATACAGTATTTTTTACTGGTGCACCGTTGATAAGAAAGTATTGAAAATATCAAATAAAGAAAATAAATAGTACGCGCGTGAACTAACCAGCTGACTGTAGGTAGTCGAGACAAGCAAGACCAGGAGACAAATACGTGATGTGTCGTCTAGCAGTCATGACTGGGCTAGCTTTATCACAAGTTTTCATAAACACAGGAGTAAAATGACGCCCAATGCTCGCTTATCTTCAGCTCTCGGCCATTGCGTGGGGTACTGCGCCGTTCAAGTCTAGGCGTGTTAAAATAATCTATTTAATACTCTCGAAACTTATTGCCGTGCCTGTAAGCAAACAATGCCGAATCCCTCTTAATAATGCAAGGTTTTTTCTCAATATTTTTTACATTTTTACAAATGGGCAAAAAGCCTAAAAGTAAGTAAAATCAGAGTATCTGTCTCTGTATACAATACAAATAAGTATTACTTCTTATCATAACCTACTAAATGTCAGCTTCAAAATGAGCTCCCGTTCAATGTTCTGCAGTAAATGGTTCCAGAGTTCTGAGCGCTGAAAGAGGCTTGTTTTTATAAAATACGCTAAATTTGTCGCTCAATAGTACGAAAGCCGTTTGACTTTCAATAGTATATTTTTGAAAATTCACTCTCCTTAGCACCTTGTATAAATATGGAAAAAATTAGAGTATTAAAAAAATGCGAGGTTTTTTACTGATCGATTTCATATGGAATAGCCCTTACACTCCAAGAAATTATAGTCATTCTACCCACTAATCTTGTTACAAACCTTGAAAATGACCGGAGTCTTCGGAAATTACCCAATTTAACATATACTTACCTTTGTGGAAAAATGTAATGGATTTATATAGCCTTATGTTTTTCACTGAAGCTTTAACAATTGCCAATACTAACACACAGTATTAGGAAGATTAATATTGCAACTTTAACTGCATAGTCAGAATGTGGCGATCAAGGAAGCCGAGATACCGGTTTACATTAAAGACTGTCACGCAATAATAAAAATAAAAAGGGCGCTTAAGGGATTTCGCAAAAAAAAAATGCATGATGGTTTTGTATAACTAGGCTGTTGTATATTAAATTATAGAGCTTTAAAGTGAGATATTGCAAAGACGTCTCTAGCTCGCTTCAATATTTATTTGCATCTATGGCTAATCAAAAACTGCACAAAGGTCCTTTTTTATACTGTTTTTTTTTATTATTATTATTATTTATAGAAGGGAAACTACTAAAGTCTGTGTGATGTATCTTGTCTCACTGAGAAAAGAGAGAAAAAGGACATATGTCTTACTTCGTCTGTATTGTTATGGCAATAGGGGAGTGAAGCGATGCCGTCCATCCATCCAGTGGCGGAAAGGACCAGTTGATATATTCTGTAGCGCAAAATAAAATTACAAACTATCTCTCTTCGTACTGTGTAGTTCCGTCACTGAGCTTGTCTTCTATGAAATTGATATCCGGTAGCCTGTACAATAACAAGGTTTTGAAAGGAATCCTGAAAATTTACAACCCTTCTATAATCTCCACCCTCATTTGAAGGGACTTGGTTTTATTGCTACTGAGACAAGATAAGCCTTACCAGTTATAGTGAAAGAAATCATAATAAAAAATTCAGGCTGTGCTTTTGTCGTCTATTCAAGAGACACAGAAGTCTTCACATCTACATACAAACTGGCTCCAATATGCACTATCTTTCAAGCTGAACTTTATGCCATTCAACAAGCAGTTATATGGTGCATAGAAAACAGAGCTGATTCACACATACATTCAGATTCTCAAGCAGCATTGCTCTCCATTAAAGATAAATTCAATTTAAATCCAATAGCCTCAGAAATAAGAACCAAAGTCTCAAGATATAATAACCATATTTGTCTCTCTTGGATAAAAGGACATGATGGTCACACTGGAAAGAGCTGATGAACTGGCGAAATTAGCAGCATCCAGCGAAGGTGATTTTTCATACAAAAAGTGTCCTTTATCTCGTGCAAAGGCTGAGTATATAAAACAAATAATAAATATGTGGAATTCACAGTGGAAGAATAGTAATAATGGCTCCACCACAAGAGATCTATTCTTCCCCGATGTACATAGCCGCTTAAAGTGCACATTATTTATACCTGATTTCATACTCACACAATTTGTATCCGGCCATGGTAAATTTCTTTCATATTTCAGGAGATTTCATATTAATGTAGAAAACGGAAATGAATGCATTTGTGGAAGTGAACAAACAGTAGAACATTTGTTATTTGATTGCCCACTTTATGGATATAGAAGATACAGCATTGAAATGCACCTAAATAAATGTAATATGAGCTACAATAAGCCATTTTACAACATTTTCAGTAGAAATTGTTGTCGCAAAATATTCATTAATATTTTTAACCACATCAATAGAAAATTGTAAGTGTCAATATTGTTCTTGTATTGTGTGTATTGCTATTTAAAATTTTTAACCCTAAAGTAATATGAATTGTCCATCTATGCTATGCTATAAAAGGGTGTGTGTAAATTACAAATTTACTTGTGTATGAAATATTTGTTTGTATGATTATGTCTGTATATTCCACATTGCTCTAGGACTCGGGACAACATCCTCTGTCGGCGATGCCACAGAGAGCCAGAAACACTTGCACATGTCCTGGGCTCTTGTCCGCACGGTGAAGTACTCCGTAACTCACGACACCATAGAATTCGTTCGATAATCGCCGAACAGTTTAGATCAATAAATTTTCAAGTGTTCGAAGAAGTTCACGGACTGGCAGACAATGGCAATACAAGAAGAATAGACATGATTGTCATCCTGCCAAATAACAACAATGGCTACATCATCGATCCCACCGTTAGATTTGAAAAACAAAAGAGCCAACCTGAAGATGTAAATAGGGAAAAAAAAACGACATCTATGTACGTACCGTTCCATATTTCATGGACAAATACGGTCTACAACAAATTGAAGTAATAGGCCTTATGGTTGGAGCGCGTGGAACTATTCCCGGTTTCTTCTTCCAGACCTGGCAACGTTTCGGCCTACAGAGGAAGGCAATTGATGACATCGTTCTTGCAGCTCTGAGAGGATCAATATTTATACTCCGCAACCATCAGTATGGTAAACAATGATCTTCAACTAATTAATTAGTAGCTACTTATTTATTCAGTCATTTCTTGTCATTGTTGTAAGACTCCGTTCAACTTAAATACATGTATATTATTTATACTTCCAACTGCCTATTGCTCAATATGCTCTGTCTTTGTGGCAGCCTGTTAATACAGGGAGCTGTTATCTTTTAGATAAATAAATAATTCATGCCAAATTTTATGTTATTGTTATTCAATTATGTTTTGTATTTACAGATATAATTTTTTTAATGTATTTTGTATAATTAAGCGCTTTTTTATGATTGATGTAGACTTCTCATGTTTTTGTGTTGCTAGTTGTAACTGTCGTAAAATTAAGTTTACATTTTTCTTATTCTTACATCGACAGAAAAAAAAAATGTTAAAAATATATTTATATTATATTATCTCAAATTCATTGAAAACTGTAACCCTAATACACTTATGTAAAATAGGGTTTTTATGTGGAAAATAAAAAAGGTCTTTTTTTGTACTTTTTTTTTATTTATAGAAGGGAAACCACTAGTGAAAGAAATCATAATAAAAAGTTCAGGATTTTTAATTATTATTTGTAACAACTTAAAAAGAAAGAAAAACTAAAATCTGAGAAATGAAGGTCCTTTCAAAATATTCTTCACTGAATGATTTGAAATGCAATCGGCCAATAGGTTGGTAGACAGAGAGGGAAACTGGCAACCAACGGACCGAGAGGACAGTACACATAGATATCATTATAAGATTGGATATGAAAAATGTATATACCGGTATATATTACTACTACTGTTTCAGTACCGTACATACCCGGTTTGTTGCTATGTGGTAACTGATGACAACATTGAAAACTATAGCAATCAAGACTTACAATTATAATAATAATACTGAAATAAACAAAATATGCATGAATTAACACATCACTTGTTGCAAAATTGAGTCACAGAAACTTCTTAGCCACCGGCGTAGCTATGTCGGCTAGGGTGCTTGCCTATTGAGCTGAAGTTGCTTTCGGGCGCGGGTTCGATTCCCGCTTGGGCTGATTACATGGTTGGGTTTTTTTTCCGAGGTTTTCCCCAACTGTAAGGTAAATGTCAGGTAATCTATGGCGAATCCTCGGTCTCATCTTGCCAAATACAATCCCGCGATCACCAATCCCATCGACGCTAAATAACTCCGTAGTTGATACAGTGTTGTTAAATAACCAAGTAAAAAGAGGATGTTCTTCTTGTGCACAGCCTAGCATGATATATTTCATATGCCTTCAGACAGAGTTCACAGATGCAGTCTTCTACTGGCTGGTGGTGGAAACCATGCACAGCGAAACGTGTCATCATTGTCTGAGCTCGTACCCTGCAGACATCCATTCTCTTGTCATCATCGCGTCTGTGCTGTAGAAGTCGATCCCGATTTGTCTTCTTTTTCGTTCAGGTCTGTCATAGCCTCTGCGAATGCCAGTGTGGATGGCAGTGGCGGCTGGTGGTTTGAAAATATGGTGGTGTGCAATGGATATCGAAGAGGAGTTAAACATACTTTAAAGTTTAAAACTGTGTATACCTGTGGGTGTATACATATAAAGCTAATTTATATACAATTAATAAGTAAAATGACTAAATGTAAGCATACCTATTTATACAGAAAGTCCAAAAGTGGAAGGGGTCATGGGCGGAGCTCTCTATATTGCGATTTACCCTCGTGAAAAACATTTGAGCACAAAATCGTCATCAGAATGCTACCAAGTACCAAGTGCAACGTTTTCGTTCATAAAATTCAAGTGCAGCTTTCGTAGGCTGTCGGGAGATAGCAGCACTTATTGTCAGAACGACAACTCTTAGAACTTTAAAGCAAAATACAAGCTCCTTTATGTATTGTGCCGTTTGTGAACACGTAGATTGAGAAAGTACCATAATATGCGAAATATGCGACTGTTCGTTGTACAAGCCGAATTAATAAATTTTTCATGCTTATTACTTCGGACAAATGTCTAGTTGAAACAGATACTTTCCCAGTGAATTTAGTTTCTTCTGCACTGACGTTGGTGTCCATGTCAGGGAGTGCGACAAACCGTTCGCAATGAGGAAAGGAGTAGACTACGCCTCTAATCCCCCTGTCCCCGCACTAGCCGAACATCTCTATAAACTACCTTCCCTAGGTTTTCAACATCTTTGCAAACCAAGAGGCTCAGACGCTCCTGCAGACATATAAAACATGACACCAGCTGCAGATAGTCATGAATGAAAATTGTAAAATTAAATTATATTTTTAATAGTAACAATGCCGGAACATTACTGGGGGGTGTACAAACCTGTAACCCCCTTGAGAAGCCGCCACTGGTGGATGGTAACTGTAGCTCGATCCGCAGTTCCTCTATGTAGAAGGGTTCCCTTAGTAGCAAGAAAGCAGTCTTGATGGGATGTATTTTGACACACACAGGACTCTCAGTGAAACATACAGCAGAGTTCGTATAGGTCAGTTTCTATGCGTTTCCAATTCACTGTGGGCTAAAGCAAGGAGATGCACTATCACCTTTACTTTTTAACTTTGCTCCAGAGTATGCCATTTGGAAAGTCCAGGATAACAGAGAGGGTTTGAAATTGAACGGGTTACATCAGCTGCTTGTCTATGCGGATGACGTGAATATGTTAGGAGAAAAATCCACAAACGATTAGGGAAAACACGGGAATTTTACTGGAAGCAAGTAAAGAGATAGGTTTGGAGATAAATCCCGAAAAGACAACGTATAGGATTATGTCTCGTGACGAGAATATTGTACGAAATGGAAATATAAAAATTGGATATTTATCTTTTGAAGAGGTGGAGAAGTTCAAATATCTTGGAGCAACAGTAACAAATATAAATGATACTCAGGAGGAAATTAAACACAGAATAAATATGGGAAATGCCTGTTATTATTCGGTTGAGAAGCTTTTATCATCTAGTTTGCTGTCAAAAAATCTGAAAGTTAGAATTTATAAAACAGTTATATCACCGGTTGTTCTTTATGGTTGTGAAACTTGGACTCTCACTTTGAGAAAGGAACATAGGTTAAGGGTGTTTGAGAATAAGGTGCTTAGGAAAATATTTGGGGGCTAAGAGGGATGAAGTTACAGGAGAATGGAGAAAGTTACACAACACGGAACTGCACGTATTGTATTCTTCACCTGACATAATTAAGAACATTAAATCCAGACGTTTGAGATGGGCGGGCATGTAGCACGTATGGGCGAATCCAGAAATACATATAGAGTGTTAGTTGGGAGGCTGGAGGGAAAAAGACCTTTAGGGAGACCGAGATGTAGATGGGAAGATAATATTAAAATGGATTTGAGGGAGGTGGGTTATGATGATAGAGAATGGATTAATCTTGCTCAGGATAGAGACCAATGGCAGGCTTGTGTGAAGGCGGCAATGAACCTCCGGGTTCCTTAAAAGTCAGTAAGTAAGTAAGTACAGGACTCTTTTTAGGTACGTTGCCTTCACTCTTTCCATGGCATTGAGATTTCTTCTTCTCAGATGCTCACATATGAGTTCTAGTGCGTATGTTATGATTGGGGCGATTTTTGCTTTTAATAACTTAATTGCTGTTTGTACTGAGATATGGTCCAACTGTTTGATATCGATCATAGCCTTCATCACGGCAATTGTTCTGTCCTTCACGTGAAGCATAAACATGTTTCCTGTACTCTGCAGCGTGATACCTAGGTATTTGAAGGGGTTCATTCTCTGCAGCAGTTCTCCTTCTAGCAAGATAACGTCATCTGCTGGTGGTCTACCTCCTTTGTGGAAGATCAATGACATGGTTTTCAGTAGGTTTAAGAGCATCTCGTTCGTACGAGCCTACAGCACAAGCCTGTCTAATGTGTTCTGCAGTTTTAATTTCGATGGTGACGTGACGACCATGTCTGTGTATACATACAAACTTATGTTCTCTGAAGGTAGAGATGTGACAATGTGAGCTGACGCCAAGTTGAATAACAACGGGCTCAAGGGGTCGCCCTGGAGTATGCCATTTGTCTGCTCAATCGGATCTGACTTATTTCTACTTGGTTGCTCTGCAGTACATTTCTGATGATTCGGGCGATGTATTGATTTCTTCCTATCATTGCTTCCATTTTTGTTGCCAAAATTTGCCTCTTGATGAGATCAAAAGCCTCGGTATAGTCGATAAATGCTGTATGCAACCTTCCTTTTGGACAGCTGAGCATGTCGGTGATGTCCTGCAGACATTTTATAGCTTGCATAGTTGATCTGCGATTTCTAAATCCGAATTGAAGTTCCAGAATTTTAGGTTTGACTAGGGCTGTGAGCCTCTCTTTCACTATTTTTCTGAATAGGCTACTTTGTATAGGATTACTTTGGAGATCTATACGTCTATAGCAGTTTGGGTCCCCCATGTCGCCTTTTCCTTTATACAGTATCTTCGTTTTGGACTTCCTCCAATTTTCAGGTATGCCCCCTCACAATTCAGACACTATAATGTCAACTAATCAAGATCGGCCGGCAGACCAACAAACATACAATTAAACAACTACCTGAAAATGTACATTACGGCATTTGTTATAGTTGGGTGAAAAGACATATTACATAGAAATATAAATTGGTATAATCTGTATTTCTTTATTTAACAAAAGTTTAAAATTTATGGAGACATATTAGCATCTGTGGAGAAATTCCCACAGTAATGTAAGTAGGCCCTACTGGTGATGAAAATTACACTTATATGGAATAGAATGTAGCAATATCCCATAAAGCTGTGGCTTTAAAGGTGTCATTAAAAAAAATGTCATATTTTGAGAAACCAAAGTTACTAAATATGGCAGAAAACACAAATTAGGTTTCTAAACCCAAATTTAAAAAGTTACAAAATCCAAATTTCACAAATAGCTAAAATCAGATAATTTGTAAAACAAAAAAATATAAGAGAAAAGAACAAGCAAAATATCTTCCTCTTAACAATGGTAACACAAATACTGGTACATTTTCTTATTTTGGTAATTCTGTATTTTAATATTACAAAATATCCACATGGTACTGACATGGACTATGATACTATGGACCTACAGACAGTGACATGCTACCAACTTAAGAAGATAGGTAGAAAAACAGAAAAACTTATGCTACAGACAATAATGTTCACAACTAAGAGAAAACTTTAATCGTACACAAGAAATTAAACAAGACTAATTCTACACTGAATAATTTTAACTGAGTGTAGTAATGAATTCCACAAAATATTCTGTTCTTGTAATGAGTTCCGGTAAACAAACTCATGCAGGTACAAAGGAAACAAACCTGCTAATGTAGAGGTAGTGGTGCAAATGTGGAAGCCTGCTGGTAAAGTGGAAACGTCGACTATATAGCTCAATAGGTGCTGCAGACTACCGGAAATCGTGGAAAACTATTCTTACAGTTCAAAATAACTACGGTAGAGTGTTAGCAGGCAGTTGTATTGTGTATTGTGAATGGAACATCACGCAACAATTTTCCAGCGTTTTAAAAACTTTTAGAGGTAAGTTTTAGCCCTCAAATTAAATAAGTTTATTTCATGCAATTAAATTAAACACTTGATATTTTTGGTTAACGGTTTAATTTAGCAGTTCTTTACGATTTTAAATCAAAGTTAAACATTTAAGTTTTAACCAATAACGACTCAGATTCCAATATGGCGCTGTGCTGGTAATGTGGAAATGTACAAGTGAGTCAACAGTGGAAGCGTTTCCACATTACCCACATCTAAAGCATTGTTTATAAAAATGCTATTTGCATGTTTTAGATGCCACGGACGCATATTGGACCTAAACCGAAGGCTGTTTTGAAGAAGTGGGATACCAATGACATGATAAAAGTGATAACGTCTGTAAGGGAAAAGAAAATGGGATTGAGGAAGGCTGTAAAGTTGTATAACGTGCCACAGACAACACTTCAAAGATTTGTTAATAATAATATGTCACCTGAGGAGTGTGTCAAGTTAAAAATAGGGCGTAAGACAGTTCTTCCAGCTGAACTAGAGAAACAATTGGTGGAATTTCTAGTCGAAATGGACAATCGTTTCTATGGGCTGACAAGAACAGATGTCAAAAGGATGGCATATCAACTAGCACAGGGGAATAACATTCCACATCCTTTTGGCTCTAACGTAACAGCAGGTAGAGCTTGGTTCGATCTTTCCATTAGGCGACACAAGAATAAACTCACCATCCATAAACCCATAGGAACCTCTTTCTCACGTGCTAATGGATTTAATAGAGAAGCAATAAACAAGTTCTTTGATATGCTGGAAGCAGAATATGATAAACACTCTTATCCTGCTGATCGGGTCTACAATGTGTACGAGACCGGACTCACTGTGGTTCAGAGCAAGATACCACACGTGATTGGACTAAAAGGTAAACGGCAAGTGGGTGCCATCACATCAGCAGAACGAGGATCTCTGGTGACTGTGATATGCTGCATGAGCGCTGGTGGTACGTTTGTACCACCAATGATGATTTTCCCCCGGAAAAACTGGACCGACACGCTGATGAAAGGAGCACCACCTGGAGCAATGGGCAGGTGCCACCCTTCTGGCTGGATTCAAACAGAGCTTTTCACAGAGTGGTTTGATCATTTTCTGAAAAAGACGAATCCAACCCAGGAGTCTCCTGTACTGTTGATACTTGATGGGCATAACAGCTATTCAAGAAACCTACATGTCATACAGCGCGCACGAGAGAAGTGTGTCACAATCGTGAGCATTCCTCCCCACACATCTCACAAAACTCAGCCCCTGGATAAGTCTTTTATGGGCACTCTTAAGACATACTATAGTGAGTATATCCGTCAATGGCTACATCTCCAGAACCGTCCTTTAGGACCATATGATGTTGCAGAAATTTTTGGGAAAGCATATCTTCAATGCCAGACAGCCTCTATTGCTTCCAAAGGATTCTTGGAGATAGCGATTTCATTGCTTCCACCCCTCCCCTGACTTCGCAATCTGCAGAAGACCCTCTGCTATCAAGTGATGAAAGTAGGTCTACTGTGCATAACTCAGTGATAGAAATGAATTCTGCCACGGCTAGTACAAGTCAGGCTACATTAGCTGTTGTGATTAAGCCATCTACGTCAAACGTCAATCAGCCTCGAACCGACCCACATCAACCAAGTGAAGTTGATTTACGAGAAGATGGTTGTTCCAAGTCTGCTAACAGTGACTCTCAAAAGGCATGCGTGTCTCCCAAAGACATAATGCCAGTACCTCAGCAGAAGAAGAAAACATCCAACAGAGGTCGTAAGCCAGGTTCATCAGCTGTCATTACATCTTCACCCTACAAAGCTAAACTCGAACAATCTCTAGTCAAGGCTAAAGGGATAATTGCTGTGAAACCTAAGCTCACAAAAAACAAGCCCAATAAAGGAAACAAGATTAATACATCTAAATCATGCAAAAGACGACTAATACTGGATCAGAAATCGGATGAAGAATCAACTCCATCAAACATTTCTTCAGGAGAATCAGAGTTGGACCTTCCAGTTGGCGAAACTGCTCCAACCGAAGAAGATGCCACTTGCATATTTTGTGGCAATGCTTTTTCGATCGATGTTCGAGGAGAACTTTGGATACAATGTTTAGTCTGTGAAATGTGGAGGCACTCAGAGTGTGCTGGAAGTGAAAATGAACATTACATATGTGATTTTTGTAAATAAACACAAAGAGACAAGTAGTTAAGTTATGTTCTCATAAAAGTACTGTCTTTGAGTTATACAGTGATTATTTGCTGTTATTGTATTTGTTTCATTGAAATGAGTTTTTTTTTCAGTAATGTTTAAGCGTTTCCATATTATCAGCACTTTTTAAAAATTCAAAAAAACCCAGACTTTTGTGTTTCAATTTTTTGTCAGCACCTATATATTATTATTGTGATTTTGAGTGCGGTTTTAGGTTAAGGATATATCAAAGTATGTTTGTGCAAATTTTCATATGCAAAGAGTCATATATAAATTTCCTGTGTAGAAAAAACAAACAGGGTTTCCACATTTGCACCACTATCTCTACCAAATTACCACTTAAGTTTCTGTTCGGCACGCATCCACATGTTTTCGACATTCTGTTTGTGCACATGTGCATTGTCTGAATCGACGAAGTTATTTTCATGTATGCTCACCAACAATCTGAAATTATGTGCCTTCTTCATAGAACATGCTCTTTAATTTTCTCCTCCACGGTGGCAGCATCTTGATTCTGTATTTGCAACTAAAAACACTTTTCACTCCCACTCTCAATGCTTCCGAAGACCCAATGACCCTCCCTCCACTGGTTCCTATGGTACTTCTTGTGAAAGTACTTATTTTCGTCAATTTCCACAACAATCTCTTTGGTGTGCTCGTCGAATCCCCCAGTCTCTTCAGGGTTACGTTCCAAAAAAGTCTCGCACTTTTCCATGCAAAAGTTGAAACAATGGTGTGGTCTTGGTCAACTTCTATCTATAGTAGGCAGAGTTGCCAGATTTTAGATCTACCAAAGAGGGACATTATTTTTTTTCGTCATAATATACAGTACTTACGTTTTGTTTTAAAGAACGAATGGTATGAATATGGGCAGAGTTGACATTTTCATGACTATAAATAAATAAATAAATAAATGAATAAATAAATGAATGAATAAATAAATAAATGAATAAATAAATGAATGAATAAACAAATAAATGAATAAATAAATGAATGAATGAATGAATAAATGAATGAATAAATAAATGAGTAAATAAATGAATAAATAAATGAATGAATAAATAAATGAATGAATAAATAAATGAATAAATAAATGAATAAATAAATGAATGAATAAATAAATGAATAAATAAATGACTAAATAAATAAATATCCCTTTACATACAGATGAAGAAACTAATATGAATCTCAAAATTGAAATTTTAATTTAAAAAAAACATATTGTAGATACATGTTTCCAATACAAAGCAATATTTATCTGGCTGTAAGTTGCATCATGTTTCTCTGACATCTTTCTGAAGGGCTTGTGGCAGTAATATGTTATGGCAAATTATTAACTTAATGGCTTAACAGTAGTTCTCACTCATACACAAACTGTTTTTTATTAATTGTAAAGCACAAATTCCAAAACATGGCACCAGATGTAACAAAATATTTAAATTTTAATGTTTATTAATTGATAACAATAATATAAAATTTACTGAAACCTCAATTCATATTTATTTTATGCCACCATAGGCCTATTACTGCTCGAAACCCATAATTTAACATACAGTGCAGTATACATTTTCACAGCTTCCTACATATATATTACTGGACTTTAGCATTTTCAACAAGCTTTCTTCCATTCTCTTTGCCATGAATTTGGGATGAACGTCTCTTTTTAAAGGTTTACAAATGTTACACTCACCACTGAATTAGCTGTTACAAACCTTACACTTACCAAAATATTCTTTTTTTTTTTTTTCATTTTTAAGAAAATTAATTTAAGTTTGTTGTAATTATTTAGGCCTAGGACAAAATAGTTACTAGGTAACGATACAATTATACAAGAGAAGTTAATTTTCTAAAGGAGGGACTTCTTGTGTCCCGCATCGAGCTGAAGCGGGACTCGGGACTCTTATATGAAAATCGGGACATGTCCCGCCAAATCGGGACATCTGGCAACCCTGATAGTAGGTTATTTTACGACTCTGTATCAACATCTTAGGTTATTTAGCGTCTGAATGAGATGAAGGTGATAATGCTGGTGAAATGACTCCGAGATCCAGCACAGATAGTTACCCAGCATTTGCTCATATTGGGTTGAGGGAAAACCCCGGGAAAACCTCAACCAGGATGCGAACCCGAGCCACCAGGTTTCGCGGCCAGACGCGCTAACCGTTACTCCACAGGTATGGACTGGTCAACTTCGGCTTCGTGTTCTCTTGAGGCATATCATACGACCAGAAGTACACAGTTATAATTTGTATCAGCAACAAATCACTATTGCTGAAAGGTTTTGATATGCCTTGCATATACGAATCTGTGGAGGATTTTCAAAGCCTGGTAATTTTTTTTTAGTGATGTTGTCGGTACTGGCCACCATAATGCAGTTTGCATTGTGTGTTGCTGTGTTTATTTAATTATTTTTTATGCCTCACTACTTTTGAATGGTTATTCAATTAATACAATTTTGCGTTCTTCACATTACATAGTATGTGTATCTCTGCGTTCCTTTCCTTTGCTATAGAGTGCGACAGTGAGACATGACGGTTTTTATAGCCCTGTTGTAGGACACTCAGGACAAATTAAAAGAAAACACATATACTGGAAGTGAGGACAGAATAGATAGGACTTTTGAAAGGTTATTAGCGAAGAAGAAGAGTGCTAAAAAGTGAGTGCAAGAAAGTTAGGAGTGGCAAAAGTGTAAGAAAAGGAACAGAGAAGAAAGTGTTAAGTGTAAGAAGATAGTGTAATAAGATAAGACTATCAGACAGTGAATACAAGAGAATTAAAGTGAAAAAAAAATCTGAACAAATGAGAAGTGGAATGAGAGAGAAATTGCAACTGTAATTAAGTGAATTAGATATTTCAGGTTTTTCAATGTTATGGGTTGGGAGTAGTATCAGGGGTACTATAACTGTAGGAGTAGTATAGAAATAAATATATGGAAAGAGATAATAAAATAGGAAATTTAGGAGTGAAGTGAAGAGAAAGAGATCAGTACATAAATAAACAGAGGATAGAAAAAAAAAGTGATGTAAGTGTTGTAAAATAGAGTAAACGGAAAAGTTAGCAAGTAATATAGGAGAAAATACCTGGAAAATAATGATTAAGAGTAGGTAGGATTTGAGGGTAGAGAAGAAAATAAATAAATAATGCAAATTATTAAGGAAGGAATATGCAATATTTAATAGGTGAGCGAGAAATGGAAGGGAGACAGCCTAGGTAGGAGGGAGAGAATAGAAGAGGATAGAGAGGGAAGGACATAGAGCAATTCAGTTATAACAGAACATTAGAAAGTAATCAAGAAATACTCGGCAAAGAACACATTAATAGAAAAGAGTTGTATGTATTAAAGGGATGGTGGATCGAAAAACAGAAATGTGAAGGTCCACCATAACTGTGAATTGTAAAATTCACTGACAAATAAATATATTAAATATTAAATATACTGGAAGTTATCTAGTACAATGCAAATTATTAATGTCTGATTACTTTTAAAAACTACATTTCGTAAGTAGCCTCCACAACGAATACATTCCTGCAATCTGCTATGAAAGTTCTGTATAACTCGCCTCAACAAAACAGGTTCGATGGCACTAATTTCGTTCCTTATGTTTTGTTTCAGCTGGATTATGGTGCGGGGCTTGTTGCGATACACCCTACTTTTGAGATAACCCCATAGGATGTAATCAGCACACACTGCTCATGGTTCAATGAAATGTGTGCGAAACATGTTTCCAGGACGAATAATTTCATGATTTGGAGAAAATGTCTGGCCGCCAAGATCTCCTGACCTGACTACAGCTGATTACTTCTTATGGGGTTATCTAAAAAATATGGTGTATTGCAACAAGCCTCACTCAATCATCCAGCTGAAATAAACATAAGGAACGAACTTAGTGGCATCGAACCTTTTTTGTTGGGGTGAGTTATGCAGAACTTTCATAGCAAAATTGCAGGAATGTATTCCTTACCATGGAGTTTACCTACGAAAAGTAGTTTTTAAAAAATTATCAGACATTAATAAATTGCATTGTACTAGTTTACTTCCAGTATATGTGTTTTCTTTTAATTCGCCCTGAGTGTCACACAACAGGGCTATAAAAACCGTCATATCCCACTGCCACACCCTATAGAAACCACAACGTTTGGACTTCCATTACCACGCACCTATCATTTCACACGTCTTTTATTATACTTCCGAACAATTTCCTTTTCTTAAAATATTTCCGTATTAAATCGTAAGTTTTCAAATCCAACTCTAGAATTAATTACTTGCCAACTTCAACCATTTTCACTTCCATAACCATCGGAATTATCTGAGCGCTAGTTCTTCCCTTAGGCTACTTGTAATACAGTGCAACATTTTCTGATGTATGTGAGAGAAAAATAATGTATTTACATACAGGTACGGTATCTGTTTTCAACATACAACAAAGATAGAGGGGTCCTGGTCTACTGTGCAGGGTATCAAAATTGGAATGGCAAGTCACGTCACATTGGTGAGCTGCAGACAATTCTGTAGTGTTTCTTAACAGGATGGTTACAAAGTCCCGTTACTCCCTACCAGTATCTATGTTATACAGTTTTTTGTAGTCTTAGGATGTTTATTGGTATGTGTAATATGTGTTTCAGATAATTAATACCCAGTATGGCCGATAGTACGTTCGCATTATTTTACTCGACTTGTGCTTGTATAACTACATAAATTTTTATTCGTGTTCTTCAAATATTAGTCTGTAAAAGTGAATCAGATTCTTTTGTTTCTGGCTAAGTGGAAGAGAAGGCCTGATGGCCTTAACTTCGCCAGAATAAATAAACAGATATATTATTATTATTATTATTATTATTATTATTATTATTATTACTACTATTATTACTATACAAGTGATTACACCATCGAAGATCGCATTATGGCAAGCAGTTGGGTTCGCCCATATCATGGTATGAAGAAGATTCTGCTCCACTCTTCTTACACCAGTACACCACTCTCCGGGACCGAGAGCTTCAATATGGCACACTCGTCACTATATATCACCTTACTCCGCTTTGGGATGGTGTCTAATGTTGTCAGCAGAGCTGCGCATGTATTCACCCTTCGCACTAAGTCAGTGTCCGATAATTCGTTCACACACATTGGTCCGTATGGGTGTAATTAGGTATGTTTTCATGTGCTTGAGCTTGACGTCTGAATTGCTGTTGGAAGTCTCTGCGCACCTCTTCTATCGTCTTTCCAGTTCATAGCATGCCGTGAGCCCAACTGCTTGCTATAATGCGTTCTTCGATGGTGTAGTCACTTGTATCGGCCATGTTGGGTATTAATTATCTGAAACACACATTAGACATACCAATAAACATATAAACGACTATAGACCAATAAGCATCCTGCCAGCCATATCAAAAGCACTGGAAAGAATCGTACACAGATAAATTACAAACTACATGAACGAACACAAACTATTCGGCAAGCATCAGTCAGGTTTCAGAGCTGAACACAACACAAGCCCTGCTCTACTTAAAGTGACCGAAGACAGTCGTGAAGCAATCGACTCTAATAAAGTAACAATACTAACACTTCTTGACCTTAGCAAAGCTTTCAACTGTGTAAATTTTGACCTGCTCATCCATAAATTGAGAAATCTGTATTTGTCAGAGACTGCTGTGAGTTGGTTCGAATCCTACTCATGGGAAAGACAACAATGCGTTGTATACGGGAATCGAAGCTTCTCCTGGCTTGACATAACATCAGGTATTCCACAGGGGTCGGTACTCGGACCATTGTTGTTCACAATATATGTCAATGATATTACATCTCTTATAAGGCATTGTAACTATCACTTGTATGCTGACGACCTTCAATCCTACATCTCTTCACACTTAGACCGAGTAAACGACGCAATAGACAAACTGAACGAAGACATTGACTCGATTGTGACATGGACAAAGAAATTCCATCTTAATATCAATCCTGGAAAGACACAAGCAATTATATTAGGACACAAACGGCAAACCAACGCTGTAAAGCACCTCGACATTTCCCCCGTTAAAGTACAGTAAGTACAGTGCATATCCCTCTCAGTTCTTCGGTTTGGCATTCACATGGATAATAATCTCAACTGGGACATGCAAATCACAGAAACCTGCAGAAAAGTATATTCTATTATCCATGTGCTAAAAAGGATAAATGTTCATCTTCCCTCTTGCTTAAAAAAGTCCCTTGTGCAGACGCTTGTATTTCCCTATTTTGACTATGCTGACATTTTACTGACTGACCTTTCCAGCGACAACAAAACGAAACTTCAACGTGGTCATAATTTGTGTGTACGTTTTGTAAGCAATTTTCGTAAATATGATCATATTACTCCATCCCTGGAAACAATAGGTTGCTTAAACTAGGTAAGAAAAGAAATTTACATTCACTTCTCCTTCTCTTCGAAATCCTGAACTCTTCTATTCTTCATACCTGTCGTTTCGCTTCACTTACCTTTCTTCCCACCACAATCTGAACACACGCTCTCGCCATGAAACAATACTAACAATACCATCCCATCGCACCTCCTCATACTCATCCTCTTTCACAATAGCCCTGCCAAGACTCTGCAATTCTTTACCTGCTAGCACCAGGGAAGGTCGAAATAAAATGGAATTCAAACGCAAACTTACTAGGCACTTGGTTAGTAATTGAGATTCGTTCAGACATGGTTTCTAGTAAATAGTTCTCTTAATCTACCACAAAATATTTCAATATCCGGTAATTTCATCACTATAGAATTTTGTTACTCTAGGTTTAATTTGTAATTCAGTAAATACAAAAATATTCTTTGTTCTTAACTTCTATGATAAAATGTTTAGCTTTCATTAATCAGGTAATCTTGTCGTACTTTAATTTTTATTGTAATTGTAATTGTAAATTTAATATTGATTGTAATTTTATTGTTCATATTAAAGTTGTAATCCCCTGGTAGAGGGGTAGAGAAGGCCTGACAGCCTTATCTCTACCAGGTTAAATAAATAAATACTACTAATACTTCTACTAAACATCATAAGACTACAAAAAACATGTATAACATAGATACTGGTAGGGGGTAATGGGACTTTGTAAACACTCTGTACTTGCGATCTTGCTTGTGATTCATTAATGAAATGTATTCAAAGTAAGATAATAAGTTATTATGTACCGATTATAGCCACAGTGGTGGCAAACTACTTCTGTTGCTATGGATGCAAGGAAAAATACCTGAAAGGAGGAAACATCATTTCATTCTGTAGTATCACACACACTTAACCCCACTTATAAATTTAATATTGAAGATTTAATTTCTAGTTCTCACGTAACTTAAATGATTTGTTACCCTTATATCCTTAATTTTTATAGTTCTCTAGAAATTTATTCCAGGATTTCTTTTTCATTTCCATGATGCTTTTCCATAACATTTATAATTTTTTCTTTTAGTTCCAATTCTTTTATGAGTTTCCTCCTGTTATTCTTCCTTGATCCCTACTTCTCCTTACGTCTTGTAATTTATAAGTTCAAAATGGACATTACTATGCATAGAGCACTTCCATTTTTAAACAAAAAAAAATAAATAAATAAAATATTTAAACCAACACAACTGTAGTTTCATTCCCAACACTGGATGAAGAATTCTACATGCCTATGTATTGTATGAATGCATTTCCTGATTGAATTTTTCTTTTCAAGTGATCCCAAAGGTTCTTTTTTTTATATACTCTTAAAATAATATTGATATACAAGTTACTCAGGAATGTTCCATATTAAGCATTGCTGCCACAATACATATCACTGCACTACATTTTGTGGAGCAAAAGGCTAAATTGTTTACTGAAAATGACTCATTGCATGACCAAGAATATACCGTAAGTTACAATAATCCATGATGCATGGAAGGAGAGGATTCACGCCTTTGAATAGGAACAAAGACAGAAATTGTATCGTTTATCAACAGTGTGTGCCTGATTCTGCTTGTTTTTCTTTAATATATTGCAAAAATTTCACTCGAAAATATATCATAACTAAATTGCTTTTCACTTGCATATACGAGTGCATGTTTTTATGAATTAATAATAATAATAATAATAATAATAATAATAATAATAATAATAGCTGGCAAAGTTAAGGCCATAAGGCCTTCTCTTCCACTCAACCAGCTAAAAGTAAACATACATATGTATGAACTTACACGCTACAAAGAATACAATTTGATTTAGATAAAAGTTAGGTGTATACAAGAGTTACTTATGAATTAAACAGTAAAATACTATGAACTATTAACTAGACAATGAAATACAAACTGTGTAGCAGAATTAAAGCAAAATACTTAGAATGTTAATATATTTCAAATAATGTTAGATAATAGGAAGAGATTAATGAGAGACAATTTTGAAAGTACAGCATTATCAGGATGCATGTCTAAAGAAAGAAGTTACCATATAGTCAGTATAATTAGAGTGAACTGGTAAAAAGGTTATTCTTCAAGCTATTTTTTAAAATGGTTATTGTCTTGCAGCCTCTAATACTTTGTGACAAGTTATCCCAATGTCTCGAGGTGGATACTGTAAAAGAAGATGAATAACAAGATGTTCTAAAGAGGTCATCATCATCATCAACCACAGGGATTAGGCCTATTGGCCTGTTCCGTCTTCAAAGTTTATGTCGTCTATCCATCTTGTTCTTGGTCTACCAACATTTCTGTGTCCTCTTGGTTCATAGTTCAGTATTACTTTAGGTAACCGGTCGTCATTCATTCTTCTTATATGTTGGTACCAATTATGTTTTTGTTGTTGTATTTTCTCAGTCAAATTAAAAATATTTAGTTGTTGTATATTTTTGTTCTTTTGATGATCTAAAAGAGTGAGACCAGCAACACTTCGAAGGAATTTCATTTCGCTGGATTCAGTTTTCTTTTTAGTTGCTCGGTTTATAGATCAATTTTCTGAACCATAGGTTAATAGTGGGACAGTTAATGTTGTATAAAATTTTAGTTGTGTTGAACGTTGTGTTTTATTTTTTAAGGTCCTTCGTATTGTTCCACACATCTGTTGGAATTTACTCATTTTATTTTTGACGTCTTGTTCTTTTAAGTATGATATATTGCAGCCTAAATAGTTAAATGAGGATACCTGTTCTATGATTTCATGATTTAAAACTATTTTACATCTTCTGTGATCAACTCCTTCAAATGCCATTGTTTTTGTTTTACGATTAGAAATGTTAAGATTATATTTTTCCATTATTAATTGTAGTTGATAAGCTGCCACCTGTAAGTCATCCTCCGATTCTGCCAACAAGATCTGATCGTCAGCAAAAAGCATGGACTTCAATAATGTCGTGCCTATATTTATGCCGGTTGTTATTTTATTCTGCCATTCTTCTGTGGCTTTATCTATGTATATATTGAATAATGTTGGAGATAATGGGCAGCCTTGTTTAACACCCTGATTTACAATTATTGTATCATCGTTTTGTTTCCTATTCTTACTGATATTCTTGTCTCGTATAAACTTTTAAACGTTTTCACTAGGTGTGTTGGATATCCTTCTTTGGACAATATATTCCATAACTTATTTCTTAAAACCTTGTCAAAGGCTTTTTCGTAATCCACGAACATTATGTATGTAGGGAGATTAAATTCTCTTCTTTTCCGGATTATTTGTTGCATCACAAACACACAATCGGCACAAGACTGTCCTTTCCTAAATCCACGTTGTATTTCGTCTAATTTTGTTTCACTAATGGTGTTCAAACGGCGAGTAATTATTTTAGCGTAGTTTGTAAGTGGAGTTCAATAGACTAATGCCTCGATAATTGTTGGGATTTCCGCGGTAACCTTTTTTATATATTGGGATTACTATTGCTTTTGACCATTCTTCTGGTATTTTATATGTTATCCAACAGATGTTTAATATATTCAGTAAGCGTTGTTTTATTCCCACTGGGGCATATTTCAAAAGTTCTATGTTCAGATCGTCGCTACCTGGAGATTTATTATTAGAGAAAGACTGTAGAATTTGTTCCATTTCTTCATATTCTATAAGATCAATATCACTTACAGGTACAGAAGTATCTTTGTCGACATGTAAATTTTCTTCATAATGTTGAGTTGTCCATAATTCTTTAAAATACCGAAGCCAGTGTTCTGTCCTTACATTATTCAATGCTACTGTGTCTCTCTCTTCTTTATTTAAATGTTTTAAAGCCTTATATGTCATAGTCTGTGCCCCATGTATATCATACTCTATATTACTTATGTAATTATCCCAACTTTGTCTGCTTAATTTTCGTGTTTCTCTTTTAACTATAGCGCATCTATATTTATATTCTGCTCTATCTGCTTCTGATTTCGTTTGGAGAAACTTTAAGTATGCTTTCCGTTTTTCTTCTACAATATGTTTCGTCTCTTCACTCCATATTTTAATACCTCTTTTACTTCTTCTTTTGTATCTTTTCCCCAAGGACTCATATGCTGCTTTCTCAATTATGCTTTTTAAGTCTTCCCATTCTTGGTTTACATCCATACTTAAGGCTCTATGGTCAATATAATTTTCCAATCTCTTACAGTACAATTTCCTTATATTGTCTTGTCTTAATAGATTTACTTTGTAGCAGATCTGTGTTAATTCGGGTGTAGCGCTCTTTTTACTTTTTTGCCATCTTGGTGGAATTCTAATTTTAGACGTTACTAAATAGTGGTCGGACTGTACGTCTGCACCTCTATATGCGCGAGTATCCAGAACAGTATGTTTCATTTTCTTGTTTACGAGTATATAGTCTATTAGCGACCTATATCCTCTGGCTGCCCAGGTATACTTGTGAACTTCCTTGTGCTTAAAAAAGGTATGGTTCTAAAGAGGTATGTATACTTATTATGCCACAGATAAGTGATCTGCTATTTACGTCGTGGTTACGGTATAGATAAGAGAAACGAGACGAAAGGTAATTTGGTGTTGAAGTGTGCAGAATTCGAAAGAGTACAGACAAAGAGTGTAAAATTCTACGTTCTTTGAGTCGGAGCCATGAAAGACTTGCGAAGGACAGTGATATGTGATCATATCGTCGAATGTTGCATACGTATCTGACACACACATTCTGAACTCATAACTTGACTGACAGTTCAGAACTTAGGTCACTTAACAGAACGTCATAATAATCGAAGCGCGGCATTATTAGGGTTTGTAATAGGGGAGGTTTTAATTGCTGGGGCAAGAAGTTTCTTAAGCAACTCAAACAGTGAATGGAGGAACAGATTTTTTCTTTATTTTGTTTTTTTTTTTTTTTTTATTTGAAAATTCCAATTTAGGTTATTACTGAGAAAGAAATCAAGATTTTTTACGACAGATGAATAAGGGATTGGTGTGTTAAGTGTAACAACTGGAAGATTACTGTTATTAAGAGAGTTAACTAAACGCTTATATCCAATAATTATACCTTGAGTGTTACTTGGATTAAGTGCGAGTCCGAAATTGGCTGCTCAAGTGGAAACAGTGGCTAGATCACAATTCAACTTACCAATTGATTCATTGATCGTATTGGTCTGGAATGTATGTAAAGTTGTACGTCGTCATCAGCATAGAGGTGATATCGGCAATACTTCAAGTTATTTGATACGTCATTAATGTAGATTGAAAAGAGTAGTGGTCCTAATATGAAGCCCTTCAGCACTCCCGCCTTTGTGCATCGCCATGGGGAGAAGTGATTATTAAGTGAAACACAGTTGGCAGTCACGTAGGTAGGAGTCCATCCACCTCAAGGTATTGTCTAACAGGTGCAAAGTCTTCATCTTTATAAGAGGCAGGTCGATGTCAACAAAACTAAAGGCATTGCTGAAATCGAGAAGAGTTAGTGCCGTTACTTCACCCTTACCCATAGCTTCACGGATATCCTCAGTCACTTTAAGTTGAACTGTAGTAGTGCTGTGTCCAGGTCTAAAACCCGATCGATAGTCATCAAGGAGTTTGTGTTCATAGAGATAGTCCGTAGGTTGTCTGTGTACAATATGTTCTAATGCTTTTTAAAGACTGGGAAGAATTGATATCGGTTTGTATTGGTTTACTGTAGAAGGTGTGTTAGATTTGGGTAAAGGTTTTATAATGCCATTTTCCAGAGTGAGGGATAGGACCCAGTCATAATAGATGCATTGAATATATGGGTAACAGTCGACAGGATCACATCTATTATTTTACACAGGAGAGTGATATTTATATTGTCTATACCTTGGACTTTAAATTTCATACGTCGCAGCGTCTTCATTACGTCAGTCGTGTTAATGTGTTTAAAGAAGAATTTATCCCACACAGGTTGGGGATAAGATCAGAGGAATTCCAGAGTCTCTTGTTTATGTAAGGCCAGATACACACAGAATCAGACGCGACGCTACGTTTTGCTTTAGGCCGGGTGCACACAGAATCAGATGCGGCGTGGCGCAATGCGACATTTTGTCTCATGGTACTTGTCTCCCATTGATTTTTTATTATGTGGTGCACATAGAATCAGATGCGGCGCGACGGTCACGAGCAGACACAAAGAGACACAGAGAGGCAACATCGAATGACTAGTCGACCTGGTTGGCGAGTTGGTATAGCGCTGGCCTTCCATGCCCAAGGTTGCAGGTTCGATCCCGGGCCAGGTCAATGGCATTTAAGTGTGCTTAAATGCGACAGCTCATGTCAGTAGATTTACTGGCATGTAAAAGAACTCCTGCGGGACAAAATTCCGGCACATCCGGCGACGCTGATATAACCTCTGCAGTTGCGAGCGTCGTTAAATAAAACATAACTTTTTTTTCGAATGACTGCTAGACGTTCGTCGCGAGGAGACTGTCTGATAGCTGCGTTGTACTGCGCATGCGTTAGTAGTGGCTATGATTGCAAGCTTTCACTATCTACAGACACTATTGTTGTGTAGTGCACATTATTCATAATGGAGCTCGATGAGGATACATTAGTTGTTTTAGTACAGGAAATATGCGTTCTATAAAATCTTTGTAACAATATCACGACAATAATGTGGTTTCTAAAAATATGTGAGACATTGCAAATGAGATGGAAGCACCAGGTGGATAGTAATATTGATTATAATAATTTGTAGTAAGCCTACTTCTCTTACTGTACTCTATACCATCATTCATTATTGATTTAATATACTATTTTTATTTATTTTGAGTTGTGAAGTAGTCATAAACATACAAAATGACGTTTGTTCACTATATTAGTAGTATTTAATTTCAATTCTAAGATTTTTAGGCGTATTAGGCATCCTTAGGAAATAATAACCAAAAACACAATGGAATTTCTCACAGAGACAGTCCTCTTTCATTGACGCCATTTTCTAGCCTAGGTCAGTTTTCTAAACCCACCCAGCCAGCAAATCAGTTGTCGCGAGCAGACCGTGTTAAGGTCCGCTCCCACTTAGCGGAATCGAATCGAACATAATTTATCTTCACAATGTATTTAAATGGAAATTTAGCAGAAAGCGACACGTCGAAGCGAATCGAACAGAACAGAATTCATGAGCTAGAATAATTTTTCCACTGCCGGAATAGAACTTCTTGTTTCGGGTATGATCGTAAGTTCTCGTGAAGCCTTCGTGAAAAAACAAATGAACCACATCCATTCTTGGCGGCTTAATTTGTTTACTTTGGAAGTTATTGCTGAAATAGTACGTATACAAAAATCAGAAATTAATATGAACGAAGAAAAATTAATGAATCTTGTGTAGAATTCTTGTCTTTTGTATGATAAAAGGCAAAACACAAAAGTACTGTTCGGTTCGATTCCACTAGATATGAGTGGCAGCAGACTTTTCGTTTCGATTCGGTTCGATTCTGCTAAGTGGGAGTGGGCCCATAACCTGTCCCGAGGCATTGTAAAGCAAAACGTCGCGTTTCGCCTTGTCGCGTCGCGTCGCGTCTCATTCTGTGTGTACCCGGCCTTACAATGCCTCGCGACAGCTTAAAACTGTCTGCTCGCGTCAACTGATTTGCTGGCTGTGTGGGTTTAGAAAACTGGCCTAGGTTAGAAAATGGTGTCAATGAAAGAGGACTCTCTACATGAAAATTTCTATTGTATTTGGTTACTATTTCCTAAGTACGCTTAATACGACTAAAAATCTATACGATTGAAAGTCTTAAAATTAAAATACTACTAATGTAGTGCACAAACGTCATTTTCTATGTTTATGACTACTTCACGAAAAATAATGTATTAATCAATAATGAGTGATGGTATATAGCAGAGAAGTAGGCCTACTACAAATTATTATTATTATTATTATTATTATTATTATTATTATTATTATTATTATTATTATTATTATTCACCTAATTCATTCATCTCATTTGCAATTTCTCACATATTTTTAGAAATCACGTTATTGTTGTGATATTTTTTAAAAAGATTTTACAGCACGTATATTTCCTGTACTATACCTTGACCAAAACTACTTCCGACTTGACAGTTTACAGAGAAGGGGGAGCAGTGTTGTCATGTTGCCCATCTATCCTGTAAACGAGCGCGCTGCCGATAGAGTGCAGTAATGAACGGCTGACACGAACGTATACATTTCCAACCAATTTCTTGAACACTAGGCATTAAAATTTCTGTACATTATTTTATTAGTCTATAATAATAATAATAATAATAATAATAATAATAATAATAATAATAATAATAATAATAATAATAATAATAATAATAATAAATTATTAATTTATTATTATTATTATTATTATTATTATTAGTAGTAGTAGTAGTAGTAGTAGTAGTACCGGTATTATTCAATGTAATACCGTTAGAAAAGCACCGAAAGGACTGTGAACTGTAAAAACAGGTTTAAATTTAATATGAAGGCTCTACTTTTATGAATGCCGGTATTCTCCAATGTAATATTGTTAGAAAGACGTTGGAAAAATTGTAAACTGTAAAAATATTTATTATTAAAAATCTACACGGCCTTTTTCTTTTCCAATATCGATAACAGTGCTATTATTAATTGTAACACAAGCAGCAGTTCTCATTACGACTTGCGCCAAAGGTAAAAAAGGCCCGCCATTATCTTTTTCCCTTTCAAAATACTCTCTTACATTACACACCATCTCTCACGCTTGACTCTTTAACGGGGCACCTTGTCCAATATTCTTTGTTCTCCGCCTGCCTTTTCTTCCTTCCGACATTGCACAAGTCACCTGTTCAGAAACTTTCGCAGAAACTATAAAACGCACACTAGTCACACACTCCACCAATAACAACGAAGATAATACGTGTCATATAATTTAAACACAATACAGTAATTATCGATACAACTAACCAACCCAAAATCATTCCGGGCACTGTATTCACCACTAGGCCGTGGTATTCACGTGGAACTTGTAAACATAGACATGGCAACACCCAGTGGCGTATACTGGTTAAAGGGTTTGGGCTACTGCTGACCCTATTATTACACAAAATATATCTAACAATTACTTTAATTTTAATTACTATGGTAAAACTAATAATACAAAATTATTACATTATGTTATATTATAAACTTTTTCTTTTGTAATTTCCTTGGGCTACCGCCGGTAGCCCCGGTAGCCCGCAAAATACGCTCCTGGCAACACCGTCCCGTTACCATGGTTACGCGTCTCTCGTGATTGGTTGATTTGAATGGTTGCCATGGTAACATGCTAAAGGCGCAATATGCCAGGTCGGAAGTTGTTTTGGACAGACCATAAAACAATTAATTTATCCGCATCGAGCTCCATTATGAATAATGTGCATTACACAACAATAGTATTCGTAGATAGTGAAAGCATACAATCATAGTCACTACTAACGGATGCGCAGTACACTGCAGCTATCAATCACCTCGCGACGAACTTCTAGCAGTCATTTGATGTTGTCTCTCCGTGTCTCCCCATATCTGCTCGCGACCGTTGTGCCGCGTCTGATTCTGTGTGCACCACATAACAAGAAATCAATGGCAGACAAGTACATGAGACAAAATGTCGCGTCGCGTCTGATTCTGTGTGCACCCAGTCTAGTAGTTCAGGTGGATCAGTGACGAAATGTTCATTTAGACTACTGAGTGACAAGTTGATGTTATCTACTCGAGGCTTTGCTTTTGTTAGACCCAGGTTATTAAGATTACGCCACAGTTCTTTCACACTAACCGAAGGTAGAATAAGAGAATGTGCATGGCATAATTTAGCATTTCTTACTGCTTGATTACATTTATTTCTTAAAATTTTGTAATTATTAACATCTAATTCGTCCTTACTCGTCCTTAGCAGTGTTTCTGTCTGTCATGAGTAATTTTATGCCATCGTACATCCAGGGCACAGGCACTGCCATCGTGATCTAGACCAGGCCGTAATGCAGGTTGTGTGACGTCACTCGATGAGTCGGGCTTTTCTATTTGAGTATATGGAGCTGAGTGAAATATATTACTTTATAGCGTGTCAGCGCTCAATTTTATTTAGTGTAATGTGTGTATAAGACCCCTTCACACTTCTTATTGCATAATATGTTGCAGAAATAATTACAAAACTGTGTTATTTTAATGTGAACAGAGTTTTACATGGTGACATAACCTGGTTGCATCAATATTTAAGTTTGGAATGGAAGCTATTTTGAGATTTAATAAAGAAGAATTATTTACATTGTGATTTTAATTTTGCACATCTACCTTCCTTACTTGTAGGTATAAAATTTACCACAGTCCCTCCTATGAAATAGTGTATGTACAGAAGTGTGTTAATCTGGTAGGTTAGGTAAATACAATTCATTACAACCCAATATAGTAGGGAACAAATAAATAATACAATTAAATTTTTATTCAATGTAATATGTGCATAAGTTCCATTTATGTGTTGCACAATGTGGCAGGAATAATAAATAAAACTGTGTTATTTTTATGTGAAGAGAATTTACCATGTTAACATAAGCTATCTGCGTCAACATTTTAGGCTTAAGTTGAGAACGAAAACGGTTTTGAGATTTAATAAAGAATATATTTTTAGGATAAACTTCAGAACACGGTTACGTCCTTACTTATAGGTAGAAAATTCACCACAGTCCCTCCTATGAAATGTACATACGTTATATTACTTAGTAGCGCTGAGGTATAGTTCCGGTAATTTCTGAACTGAAAACAGTTGAATTTATTTTTTGTGGAGAAGCATTTGATCCTATAAGCAAGGCATATTAAGATCCTGAACGAACCGAACTAATTTGTATATGCAAGATGTATGAATACGAAGAGAACTACCTCAGCGCTAGTTTAGCCCTAGTAACATATTAAACTAATCAGACTTCAGACTGGAGTACCGTCTGAAACGAATAAATACAATTGAAGTGTAGACAAATTGCATTTATAAGTTATACGTAGCGTTATGCTTAATTATAATGCATAATTCCGAACATGGAAATAAGGCAAGTACTGATAGAATAAACATAACCTATAACTTCAACACATTAAAATATGCGTGCGATGCAACTCAAAATTGTTGAAACGTGCATAAATGAATGTGCAAGAATTTCGTAATGAAGCATGAGTGCTTTATTTCAACTAATTACAATTCTAGATACTGTAACAGTAATGAAAACTATAGGGTATAATTTTTCGGAATATATTATATGTATCTCGTTTTTAGTTCAAATTGTGTATATTATCAAACGTCGTATTATTTACCCGTATAATGTAGGTTATTCACAAATAAAAAGGGGCAATAATTTAAATTTAATAAGACAAATACGGTAAACTAACAATAATGGATTAGACAAGAGTAACATCGGTAACGCTGCACTTAGGCCTAATCACAACTTACTTTACATGCCAGTCAATGTTTCACTTTCACGTATATATTATTACACATATTTAGCCTACTGTTTATAAGACCAAAATTTCACTTAACCACATAAGGGCGCAATATTTAATCGAAATAAAGGCAGGTATTACACATACGAACTTTGCCTGCAACAACGTAATTTTCACACCAAAAATAATATTACACCTTAAATTTCAAGTGAATTGTGTCTCAAGTGTATCACAATCACTGTTTAAAATTTTACTGACGCAATTACACTGCATTTCAGATAAATATATGTTATTCTTCATGCACTGCAACTAATTCATATGGTTGAAAGACCGCCTTTCGCGAGCAGCTGTTAAGCGAGTCACGTGGTCTGCCTTACGGCCTGTATTAGATCACGATGGCAGTGGCACAGGGCATCTACTGACTCGTATGGTTTTCAAGGGTGCGTGTTTATCGTACAACTGAACTAGTAGGCCGTTAAATTTTTCGATTTTGTCGTCAATGTCTGATAAACTCCACACTTCAATCCAAGGTAGGCTAAGTGAGTCATTGATTAATTCACCATGCTCAATATGCTTCAAGTCAGTGTATGATGTGACATAAGGTTTATATTTTGGACAGTACAAGGAATATTCTAGAAAGATTACGTAGTGAGCTGAAATACCCGGCACTGATAGTTATTCTTCGTTAATACTAGCTGAGGAACCGCCAAAAATAACAGTATGGTCATTAAGCAAGATTAAGCAAAGGTGTTTCGAGATCACTTAAGAAACCCGACTTAGGAGATTTGTAAATAACTCCAAGGAGGCACTTTTTGTTGCCTGGACCGACTTCGATGAATATATATTCAGGATGTTCTAAGAATTCATTCGAAGACTGGTGGAAAATTTTAAACAGTAAGTCCGAACACACATATATCGCAACACCACCTCCGCGTTCACTGATTCGATAATTTCTACAGAGAGTGTAATTATTTAAACTTACAAGAGAAGATAATAAGAAAACGCTTCAACCACGTTTCAGAGATAAAAATTGCGTGAAGGGACAAAGGGTAGAAAATAGATTGAACTTCGCTGAAATGACAGAGAAGGCTTTGGGCATTTATGTGGGCTACTTTTATAAGTGTTAGGATGCGAGTTGTAGAACAATTTTAACAGAGCACTGGTCGAAGGGGCAGATAGTGGGTTAAGAGTGACTGGGGTGGATGGGTGGTGCGGCTGTGGAAGGGGATGTAGAAAAGTGAAAGTCGTTTGTGTGAAGGGGCTTGTCATTAACCCCGATGCAGTCAATACTGACAACTTACAGAAACTAAATTAATATAAACTAATAGTAATATAATAATGACACAGATTAATAATATTTATATGGAATAACAGTAATGCTGAATACTGCAAGTCTACCACTAAAAATTGAATTATGAACTATGAAAATCTGGTAGTATGTGGTATTATGAACCACTGTTTGCATAATAACTATGGCAGATCAGACGCTTTTCCAATTTTATGTTTCACATTTCCAATTTTAACACAAATAATGCCGTCTGTGATCCAGACATTAGTTAGTCCATATCTCGTGATGTAGTCTTTCAGTAGTGCATGCTGGGATTGCGTTAAATATTCTCTCAACGTTACACCCAATTTTTAAACGGTTTTTTAATTAATGAACACTTCTCTTTTTAAGCGGTAGCTTACAAATTTGACGATCACCGACCGAGGTCGATCTCCTCGCCTCCCAACCTGATGACTCCTACCGACGTCACTCACCACCAGGTTGACTCCGACTTTTGCCGCGACTTCGATGGCGATCTGATTTGTATCCTCGTTGCTTTTTTCCGGAATTCCAAATATCCGAAGACATTGCCTGCGCTGATAATGCTCTAGGGCATCCTGCTTTTCTTCCAACTTCCTTTCTAGGCTAGCAATTTTCTCATTTTTCTCACGAAGGGATGTCTTCAGTTTTTCGATCACCTCCATGTTGCGAGAGAGGGCTGACTTCAGCTCCGACACTATCGAGTCCTAGATGAGGTTGGCAAGACCCGCCAATATGGTGGGAATGCGCCAAGAGTCCTCAAACACACACTTCACACAATCTTCAATACTTTCATCTTGTTGCCTGTTTTTTCCACGACCCATAATACCAGGTATTTTGAAAAAACAGAGGTAGGACAATAAATACTAAAAATAACAGACGAAATGCAAGTAGACCTCCAGAGAAAATATGCTAATGCACGAGTTCAAACGTACGTTACTACTCACTGTCCGCCATAACACATTACTCGATTCCGAAAAATTCCTTCCCCATATGTCACAACAAAATGGCTTGTCGCCTTCGTGTGCGAGTGCATTCCTTCTGGACTACTTCAGTGGGAATATTTCTTTCGATGAATATCATAACTGACTGACTTGTAGCGTGTGTGTACGAGTGCATGCTTTTTAGAACTACTCGATTCCGAAAATTTCTTTCCACGTATGTCACAACAGCATGGGTTTTCACCTATGTACCCGTTCATGGTTTTTCAGATGAGCAGATTGCGAAAATTTCTTTCCACATATGTGACAACTGAACGCCTTCACCCCTGTGTGCAAAATTTCATGCTTTTTCAGATTAGCAGATTGCGAAAATTTTTTTCCACAGATACCACAACTGAATGGCTTCTCTCCTGTATGTATTCGTTCATGCGTTTTCCGACAACTAGATTGAGAAAATTTCTTTCCACATATACCACAACTGAATGGCTTCTCGCCTGTGTGTATTCGTTCATGTATTTTCTTGCACCAAGAGTCCAAAAATTTCTTCCCACATATATCACAACTGAATGGTTTCTGCCCCGTGTGTACGAGTGCATGTTTCTTTAATTTACTCGATACCCAAAATTTCTTTCCACATATATCACAACCTAGTGCCTTCTTGCCTGTATGTGTAACTTCATGGTTTTTCAGATCTTTCGATACCCAAAATTTCTTTCGACATATATCACAACTGAATGCCTTTTCCCCTGTGTGTATTCGCTCATGCCTCTTCTGATGAATAAGTTGCGAAAATTTCTTACCACATATTTCACAACTGAATGACTTTTCGACTGCGTGTATGAGAGAATGCGTTTTTAGATTGCCACATTGCGAAAATTGTTTCCCACATATTTCACATCTGAATGGCTTTTCGCCTGTATGCATGAGTATATGTTTTTTTAAAGTCCATAATTCCAAAAATTTCTTTCCACATACATCACAACTGAATGGCTTCTCACTAGAATGCATAAGTGTATGTCGTTTTAAATTTCTAGAGTTCGAAAATTTCTTTTCACATAATCCGCAACTGAACGTCTTCTCCCTTGTGCATTCATGCTTTTTCTGATTAACACATTTCACATTTTTTTTCCCACATATATCACAACTGAACGCCTTCTCCCTTGCATGCACGCGTTCGTGCTTTTTCTGACTAGCAAACCGCGAAAATTTCTTTCCACATATATTGCAACTGAATGGCTTCTTGCCGGTATGTACAAGTGCATGACTTTTGAGAAGATTTAACTGCAAATAATCCTTTCCACAAACATCGCAAATGTACGGTCTCTTACGCTTGTGTAAAATACGATGCCTTTTGAGACTTGCCGAGTCGAAAAACGACTTTCCACAATCATCACATTTGAATGTCTTCCCACCTGTCTGCTGACACTCATCTTCCGTAATATTGTCGCAGGAAGGTGCCACTGCAATGCTGGAAAGAAAACCTCAATAAATTAACTTGTCCCAACCTGGCAACGCTACTTTTACGGTCAGACGTGGAAACCGTTACTCCACAGCCATGAACTGTAAGTAATGTTAGAATATAAATAATTTTTAAGTACATATCATAACAGTACTCTACTTTATGACATATTTCGTTCATTCGTTCATTTGGGTTATTTTACGACGCTGTATCAACATCTAGGTTATTTAGCGTCTGAATGAAATGAAGGTGATAATGCCGGTGAAATGAGTCCGGGGTCCAGCACCGAAAGTTACCCAGCATTTGCTCGTATTGGGTTGAGGGAAAACCCCGGAAAAACCTCAACCAGGTAACTTGCCCCGACCAGGATTCGAACCCGGGCCACCTAGTTTCGTGGCCAGACGCGCTGACCGTTACTCCACAGGTGTGGACTATGACATATTGGAATTATAAGTGATGGCTAGTACATTTGTGGTTGTTAAGAATATGATCTATGATATGAAAAATAATTATTACAATAATGCAATATATTTTCTCTTCAATGAAATTCCGATATAAATCCCAGCTCACATCAAAATAGTTCAATACGGTTTACCCAAAGCGTATCATTCGTTTCGAACACAAATATCGGGGGGGGGGGGGGGGGGAAGAGATAAAAATTGCGATTTTTAACGTCTCTTTATTTCGGATGAGCTGAGCTAGGTTAGGCTTCAAACATATATGTTTGTTTACGAATGTAAAGCATTCAATTCTTAACAGTCTGACACACTGTTGACATAGCAACATCGTAACATAAACATTATAGTTTACTATCAACGTTATTTTTAATCAGAGTCAAGGCAGGCTGGAAAATTGGAATGGTAAGCAACGTGCGTTTGCCTTAAAAGCATACCACAAAAGTGGTGATAGTTCCGTTGTCGCACAGCGCTTGTTTCGGCAGCATTACAATATCGGTCATAGTGATCCAATCAGTGTTGCCAATTCAGCGGTTTTTCCGCTAGATCTAGCGTTTTTCAGTGTTAGTTTAGCGGGTAAAATTTTTGAAATTTGTATTGCTGATATAGGAATTTAGCGGGTATTTTTAGCACTGACAACAGCAAAATAATTTAATTTTACATTGACAATATAGCAATTTAGTGGTTATTGCACGATTTCATAGCGGGTTTTTAAGAATCGAATTGGCGACACTGGATCCAATACCATTAAAACGTCGCTGAAAAATTTCGAAGAGACGGGTTCTGGTCTAAAGAAGAAGCCTACAGGGAGAATAAGACGCGTGCAAACACCAGAAAACATCTGTTCCACATCACTCTGTATCTCTTTGGACATCGCATTCTAGTCTGTGCCGAATATTGCATAAAGACTTGCATCCATAAGCAATACAAATGAATGAAGCAATGCAGAAAGCTGACACATCACGTCGCATGGACTTTTGCAAGCGATTCTTAAAGCTGATAAATGATAATGAGGAGATTGTCCATAATCTAATGAGCGACGAAGTAAATTTTCATCTATTAGGATATGTTAACAAATAAAATTTGCGACACTGAACCGGAAATTAACCCCATGAATTACACCAGGAACCATTACACAGTGCCAATGTATGGTTCGTCGTGTTGTCATTTGGAATCATTGGGCCTTTCTTTCATGAAGGTGATTAGTTGCAGTAACTGCACAGTGTTATGCAATGATCGATAACATTTTGATAACTCAGATTCCCGAGCACCGGAAGTCAACAGGAACACATGGTTCCAGAAAGATGGAGCAACCAGCCATACCGCTGAAGAATCAATGATATGCCTCAGACACTTGTTCCCAAATCATATCATACGGATATATCCCATGGCCAGCAAGGTCGGCAGACCTAACAAATTGCTATTTCTTCTATGGGGCTATTTGAAAATCAAAGTCTTCAGTCGTCCTCCACTACAATATCGAACTGAAAGAATCAATTCATCTTCAAGTGTCTTGAATCCTTGAGCAAATGTTGTGCCATGTGATGCACTCTCTATGATCGAGAATCAAAGAATGTGTAGCACTGAATGGAGGCCATCTTAGGAACGTGGTATTCAAAACATTGAGAATTTTTTTACAACAAAGCAAATGGTATGCTAAGTACTCAGTATTAATTATAGTAGGTTATTTTACGACGCTTTATCAACAGCTTAGGTTATTTAGCGTCTGAATGAGATGAAGGTGATAATGCCGGTGAAATGAGTCCGAGGTCCAGCACCAAAAGTTACCCAGCATTTGTTCATATTGGGTTGAGGGAAAACCCCGGAAAAAACCTCAACCAAGTAACTTGCCCCGACCGGGAATCGAACCCGGGCCACCTGGTTTCACGGCCAGACGTGCTAACCGTTACTCCACAGGTGTGGACTATTAATTATATGTAACACTGAGACATATATCGTAGGCTGCGGATTTTGCATATTTTCATGTTCTTTTCCTTAAACTTGACGATATGCAGGCAAAACATAAACATTTTTCTCGTTGTTAGGAATTAGTATGTTGAATTTTATTGTGCATATTCGAGCATATCTGTAAAGTTATGGCATGTTTATATTTTTAGAGCATATATTTCCATATTTATACTAATTTAATACAGAAAGAAATATTTTATTCTGTAAAAATATAAACTGCGACAATGTCTACTTCATTAGCACAGAGTACATTGTTATGCAGCACGTCGCGCACTGTTTCTTTTTCTTTTTTTTTTTTTTTTTGCCTCTTTAAAACTAGAGCGGGCTCACAGCATTCCCTTTCAACAATAGAATGAATTGGTTTATATTTTAACAGCAAAGTTCAAACTGACTGCCAACGTTCCATACATTTATTTGGTTCGTGTGTTTCATTGTGGTTTGTTGTAATATTCGTTATGCCTAAAGACAAAAGTTCAAGTAGTACTCTTCTGAAAAACTGGATTGATGGAGAGAAGACATTAACATCAGACGGAAAACGTATATTTTGTCAAGTCCGTTCAAAGAAAGTAACCTTTTGTACTTTGTTTTATATTTATTCACAAACACTTTTAATTATCTTAATTACAAAGCCACATTATATTACATACAGTTGCGCATTTTAAAGTTTAATAATGTTTTAATTAATAGGAGAACTGCACAAAAAAGTTCGAAGTGGATCAACATTTGCTGACTGCGTCTCACATAAAAAATGCAACGAAAAATAATTATCAGCCTTTGCTTAATTCGAATCCAAAACAACATGAAAATGATACATTTAGTGAAGCCCAAGTAGCAGCTAATATACCTTGGAGGAAACTGGACAACCCATTACTTCGCGGAGTTTTGCAGAAATACACTGAAAGGCAAATTTCGTGGCGAGTCCACATTGAGAAAGAATTACTTGGATCCACTGTATGAAAAAGTAAGTTCAGTTATTTAATAATGTTTATTAAAGTTAATTGGTTAAAACATTTGTGTAATTGATGTGTACTTTAAAATAGTTGTTTTCATAACTAGTAAAAATTAATTGTATTTTACGTCCTCCAAGAAATTAGAAACGACATAGGAGATTCACTTATTTGGGTTTCCTTAGATGAAACTACAGACTCCTGTGGAAGGTAAGTAGCTAATGTAGTTGTGGGGAAAATGGACTCCATAGACGCCGGAGCTCCTCATTTGATTATGTGCACTGTCTTAGATAAAAACAATCATGCTACCATTGCAAGGACAGTGAGAGATGTAATGCATAAGTATATTATCCTGAAAATGACTTAAAAAATAGAGATATCACAGAATGACTTGAGTGTAAATTTTAATTTCTTTTTAGGTTCACTCTGGTCAACCAAAAAAATGAAGAGAGATTCTTGCATTCTTAACTGACAGTGTAGCATATATGCTGAAAGAAGCGGGAGCACTTCAAGTTTTCTACCCCAAAATGATCCACATCACTTGCATTGTCCACGGCCTACATCGTGTTGCTGAAGAGATTCGTTTACAGCATCCTAAGGCTAACAATTTGATTTCTTCGGTTAAAAAGGTGTTAGTAAAGATTCCGGCAAGAACTGCACTATTCAAAAAAGAATTACCAGAAATTCCCCTTCTACCACAGCCTGTATTAACTAGATGGGGAACCTGGAACAATGCTGCCCTCTACTACTGTACGCATATTGAAGATAATAAGAAGGTTGGTATTCTGAGTTATATAATTTCATCATCGTCATCATCATCATCATCATCATCATCATCATCATCATCATCATTCACCATCATGTATTATACCCTTGTGGATCTGTTACGGTCTCGTGTCACCTATTTTTGGGTCTTCCACTTATCTAATTTAAGTTTAAATATTTGTGTTTTTCATTGATGCATAGAGCCAAGTTTCACTGTAAATAAATTTCTATAATTTAAATAGATAACTTATATAAATAAACCAAATAGTAAGGGTTTTTATCCACTACACTGTATTTAGTTTACATTTTCCTTGTTTACTAGATAAACAGCAATTTATTTTTATTCAATTTCAACAATAAATTTCTAGAATATATTGAAATACTACACTTTAATACGATGGTTCTTATTTTTTTCATAATTAATTTACTATATGTTTGTCCTTAGGTGCTTCATTTACTGAATCCAGAAGATACGGCCTGTATTAATTCAGCAATATTGGCAGCAGATGATGTAGGAATTCAAAGTGAACTTTCGTACATTGAAGATATCAAGACACTTTCTGAAACAATGACCAAACTTGAGGAATGTGGTCTTCAGCTGACTACTGCAGTGAGTTTGTTGAACACTGTCACATCTTTCAACAAATTACCAGGGTCATTGGGGAGAATTCTAACAGAGAAGATGAAGAAAATTGAGAAACGAAATCCAGGATTGGAAACAGTGAAAAAGATTAGTGGAATTCTACAAGGTGAGCCCCAGCCTGTTCGGAATTACACACCTAAAGAAATAGCAGCTTTCAAGTATTGTCCCCTAAATTCATGTGAAGTTGAAAGAACATTCTCTGTTTATAACAACATAATTCCTGATAAGCGAAAGAGATTTACATCTGAAAATTTGGAGAAATATATTGTAATCCGTTGTAATACTAATAAGCAATGAAGTTTAATATTAATGCAAATTTACATCCTCCAATTTATGGCCGGAACTTATTGAGTCATTACTTTATTGTTGTAAAATAAAATACTTTGCATATTTTCAAGTTTTAATGCATAATTTTTTTAATTTTTGAGCATATTTGCATGCATATTTTCACGATTTTTAGAGCATACAAATCCGCAGTCTAATAAATGCATGGGTTATAAACAAAGTAGTGACAACATTGTCGTGAATGGGTCATGCGCAATTGCAAGCGATGCAAGAGAACTGGTGATCATAATTTAAGTCACACAGAGTTAGTGTGCACTCAATGTTGGTTGCTTGACAGTTGTCAGCCCACTTTGAGGTCTGTGGATGTAGAGGGAAAAGTTGGATCGGTGTCTGGTAGAGTTCCCGGGTAGCTCAGGTGGTAGAGCGTTGGTACGTTTAACCAAAGGTCCCGGGTTCGGTACCCGGCCCCGGAACAATTTTTTCCTTAAAATTATTCAAATCAACTTTACAGGGAGTTATACCCGAAAGCTTGATTTGCATAATACACGTCACTGTTCGTTAACAGAAAACCACAATTTGAGTCACACAGAGTTAGTGTGCACTCAATGTTGGTTGCTTGACAGTTGTCAGCCCACTTTGAGGTCTGTGGATATAGAGGGAAAAGTTGGATCAGTGTCGGGTAGAGTAGAGTTCCCGGGTAGCTCAGTTGGTAGAGCGTTGGTACGTTTAACCAAAAGTCCCGGGTTCGATACCCGGCCCCAGAACAATTTTTTCCTCAAAATTATTCAAATCAACTCTACAGGGAGTTATACCTGAAAGCTTGATTTGCATATTACACGTCACTGTTCGTTAACAGAAAACCACAATTTAAGTCACACAGAGTTAGTGTGCACTCAATGTTGGTTGCTTGACAGTTGTCAGCCCACTTTGAGGTCTGTGGATATAGAGGGAAAAGTTGGATCATTGTCGGGTAGAGTTCCCGGGTAGCTCAGGTGGTAGAGCGTTGGTACGTTTAACCAAAGGTCCCGGGTTCGATACCCGGCCCCGGAACATTTTTTTCCTCAAAATTATTCAAATCAACTTTACACGGAGTTATACCTGAAAACTTGATTTGCATAATACACGTCACTGTTCGTTAACAGAAAACCACAATTTTAGTCACACAGAGTTATGTTGGTTGCTTGACGGTTATCAGCCCACTTTGAGGTCTGTGGATATAGAGGGAAAAGTTGGATCGGTGTAGGGTAGAGTAGAGTTCCCGAGTAGCTCAGTTCGTAGAGCGTTGGTACGTAAACGAAAGGTCCCGGGTTCGATATCCGGTCCCGAAACAATTTTTCCCTCAAAATTATTCAAATCAACTTTACAGGGAGTTATACCTGAAAGCTTGATTTGAATAATACACATCACTGTTCGTTAACAGAAAACCGCAATTTAAGTCACAGAGAGTTAGTGTGCACTCAATGTTGGTTGCTTGATGGTTGTCGGCCCACTTTGAGGTCTGTGGATATAGAGGGAAAAGTTGGATCGGTGTCAGGTAGAGTAGAGTTCATGGGTAGCTCAATTCGTAGAGCGTTGGTACGTTTAACCAAAGGTCCCCAGTTCGATACCCGGCCCCGGAACAATTTTTTTCTCAAAATTATTCAAATCAACTTTACAGGGAGTTATACCTGAAAGCTTGATTTGCATAATACACGTCACTGTTCGTTAACAGAAAATCACAATTTAAGTCACACAGAGTTAGTGTGCACTCAATGTTGGTTGCTTGACAGTTGTCAGCCCACTTTGAGGTCTGTGGATATAGACGGAAAAGTTGGATCGGTGTCGGGTAGAGTTCCCGGGTAGCTCAGGTGGTAGAACGTTGGTACGTTTAACCAAAGGTCCCGGGTTCGATACCCGGCCCCGGAACAATTTTTTCCTCAAAATTATTCAAATCAATTTTACAGGGAGTTATACCTGAAAGCTTGATTTGCATAATACACGTCACTGTTCGTTAACAGAAAACCACAATTTAAGTCACACAGAGTTATGTTGGTTGCTTGACGGTTATCAGCCCACTTTGAGGTCTGTGGATACAGAGGGAAAAGTTGGATCGGTGTAGGGTAGAGTAGAGTTCCCGAGTAGCTCAGTTCGTAGAGCGTTGGTACGTAAACGAAAGGTCCCGGGTTCGATATCCGGTCCCGAAACAATTTTTCCCTCAAAATTATTCAAATCAACTTTACAGGGAGTTATACCTGAAACCTTGATTTGCAAGAATTAATAAATCGCTAATTCTTTATATTTAAGTGATGAGTTTTTAGATTTGAAGAAACATAAATATATCAGTTTTTAATATAGTATAAAATGATTGTAAGATGTCGAAAACTTTAACTCTAAATGTTTTAAAACAAGATTGCATGGGTTAGCTATAAATTCACAGTCTCTTGCTAACGTATTTTTAAATATGAAGATTAAAAATATGTAGTGATATTGTTATTCAGTTTGTATATATGTATTTAAGTTTGACATTGTTTATTGCTTGTATGGGGCTTAATCACAGTAAAGATAATAAATTACATTACATTACGGATATATAGGCGGAATCCACACCTGTGGAGTAACGGTTAGCGCGTCTGGCAGCAAAACCAGGTGGCCTAGTTTCGAATCCCGGTCGGGGCAAGTTACCTGGTTGAGGTTTTTTCCGGGGTTTTCCCTCAATCCAATATGAGCAAATGCTGGGTAATTGTCAGTGCTGGATCCGCCACCGACTCATTTCACGGGCATTATCACCATCATTTCATTCAGACGCCAAATAGCTTAAGATGTTGATACAGTGTCGTAAAATAACCTACTGAAAAAAAAACAAAGGTGGAAGTATGGAGGCAGAAACACAGACAAATATCGGACGTTATGAATAGACTGGGAGGCAGAAAAATAAAGAGAGATAAACAGATTAAAAGCAACTGAGCCTAAGACACAGATGTATAAACAAAAACAAACAGAGGCATAAGTTACACAGAAACTGATAGGTAGACATTCGAATTAACAATATTGAGTCGTTCATATGAACAATAATAAAATTCAAACTAATTGCAAATTTCTATTATTCGACATTACTATTTAAAAAAAGCAGTGAAACCAACAACGAAGTAAAGCCTCACACACTGCACTCACCTCTCAGTTAAGACTTCATCCTCTTCTGCCATTACTTTCAGTTCGGCGTTCTCTACTTCATTTAACTCATGTACCTCCTCCTGCAAAGGTTATGTAAAACACAGATATGGGAAAATAATAGGTGAAGAATCAATGCACTGCAGTTTATATGCTGAAGACATGATTTTATATCCTTCTAAATCCAGTAAACAGATCAAACAAACTCGGTGAATAATAGAAAATAATTTAAAAAATACAAACACAAAATAATATGATAATTTGTAAGAAATATCGCGTTTACATAATAATTGATTAGTTAATTGCAAGAGTAAATAGGAATAAAACTCGAACCATATTCTGAGATGGTCTTAGTGACTAGGATTCAGGAAGAGCAAGTTGATTACTGATGGAACTGTTACGGTAAAATTGATAATGGAAAAAGTTTGAAACTATTTCAGATATTTCTGGATTTATACCAAGCATACGACTAAACTGAACGAAGAATGTTAGTTACACTCTAAAAGGAATTGAAAATCCCGGCAAATAATTCGCATTGTGAACAACAATGGACGTAATTACCTCATGTGTGAAGAGTCAGGGGGACTTTCCGACCTACAGGCTTGGCCAAAAGTTTAGAGCACCCCCTTGAAAAAGGCAATTTTACTCAGTATATCATGTCACAACCTTAAATAATTATATGATTTTAGTATAGCTGAAAAGAATAGTCTTTTTCATGTATGTTATGTCCAAATCAAAAGTTATATGTCATGGAATGAGCAAAATTGTATATTTTTATTTTTTCTATAAAACACAAATCCAATACTATAAAAATTTCTGTAAATTGTAATTTACACTTCTAATAATTAATATTAATTTCCAATATTCCTAAAATGTAAAGAGACAATTAAAAAAGAAATTTGAATTAATTGTCGCCATTTTTTCAAACAACACACAAATTAACACAATTTTCCAATTAAAAAATAAAGAGTTAAAAGTCATATTTTGATTTAATAACACAAATATTTCTCTCCGAAATCCACTTAGAACTTTGTAGCAGCACCTTTTGCATTGTAACAGCATGTACTCTCTTTGGCATTGAGTTTATTAGATTCTATATATAACCCCTTCTCAGGGTTGTCCAACATGCTGCTAACAGCAATTTCAATTCTTGAAGATTTCTTACGTTCGTTTTATTATTTCCTTCCCTAGAACCGCCCAGATATTCTCAATGGGGTTCAAATCTGGACTTCTAGCAGGCCAAGACAGTAGGAGTATACCATTCTCGGTGAACCATGCCTTGGTTTTTCGAGAAGTGTGACAGGGGCATTATCTTGCTGATATAACCAAATCTTTCTTGGATAAGAACTTATTCTGACGAACACAACTAATCAACTGAAGCTCTCAAATATTTTACAAGTATCTTTCATCTATCTATATTTACAATACACACAAGCAGCTTGAAGAAACATATAAACAAAACATCTTCCACCCACACTACTGTCATCTAACCCTAATAAAAGGGACCACTCCTAACAATAACAATTTATGACAGGCAATAAATCACAGTTGTCACTCTGTGGCTTGAAGAAAACATAAGAAATCTCTTATTTTTCTTGATATTACAATTGATCCACCTTTAAACTGTTTCGTAACCACATTTTCGTTACTTTTGAAATTAATTTATATTATTGAGAAATTCGTTTTATCTGAAAAATGTAAAAAAATAAAAAACGCAAAAATATTTTTAAAACAATCATTTTTGAAAATAAAAAATTAACGCTTCATACATTTTCAGCTGGAACCAGTATATTTTCAGTACTAATAAATATTCAGGAAATGATTTCCATATAATTATTATATTTAAAAAAGTATCAATTTTTGAAGGGGTGCTCTAAACTTTTGGCCACGACTGTATCATTATGTTGAGTTACTTCACTTACGGCCTTTATCTTTTTATTTTTCCAGAGTCCAGTTTCATGTTATTGTTTCCATTTCTGTCTCTAAGTTTACTGCAGGAGTCTGAACTCAATGAAATGATTACATGGTTCTCCTCATCTAACAGTGTGAAGTTGCTACTTCAGAGTGGAAGAGGATGGCAAAGGAACTCTGATGCAGACGTGGGCTTTTGCTGTCACAACTCCGAAATGTCAAAGCTTCGGAAAAATCGCTGTGATAGATAATAGCGATTTTGTCAGGGAGCTATTTTTGTGTTCGGATGATTCTTGACGATTGTTGGGCTATGTTTCCAGCCTGTAGATTTCAGAATCATCTAGAAATCAATTTCACTGCCATCTACTTATCTCTGAATAAGCCACGAGGAATACTCATTTTATGTTTATCACTCTTCTGTGAATTGAATTGATATGTCGGTGCCATGTCTTATATCAACAATAGTGATTAGCGCAGACTGTATACTGAAAATGCTCTGAGCTGCCATCGCAATGTGTGGGCATATATATTCTTCGGGTATTTTTGTGAGTGATAAAGCAAAACATTTGTAGACGAATATAGAGTGTGCATAGCTTCAGTATCAAAGAGTAGTCGACGTTAACCATTTGAATGGGACAATAATTAATTAGATTCCAGTTGTGCCATTTTATTTCGGCACGTCTTTCTTTTCCTTTCTATTTCTTTTACATTTTTGTATCTTTATACTTTTCTCTGTTAGTTTTAATTATTCTAACTCTTCATAGATGGCTTGTACGACGACGACCTTCTTCATTTGTGGTATTATGATTGTTCCGGCTTCATGTAAGCCTTGACAATTCTTCTTTTTCCAGAATATTATAGCCAATTCATCATGCACAGCAACTCAGATATAAGTTACTGCTGTACTATTTTACATTAAAATATGTTTTGGAGTCCTTTGTTTGTGGTACATTGCAGCATTATAATTTCAAAGATTCGAGATATATTTGTTTTCATTTTCCTTGGCAGTATGGTAAAAGGTTTTCGAAACTATTTTGATATATTCAGGTATAGTTGATATTTCAAGGTCATCATGCATTTGAATTTGAGTTGTGTAAAAATCATATCCACCGATAATTCGTAATGCCTTATTTTGAACAACTTGCAAGTGATGCATAGTAGTTCGGGGATCAAACCCCCACGCAGGAGCTGCATATGTCATTTGGCTGCGTATGTACACTTTGTATAATGTCATTTTACATTTCAAGGATAAATTTACACTTAATAGAAGTGGTATAAGTTGTTTCAGGCGATTCAGTGCTGTATACTTATTTCTTAATATATGATCTTTCCAATTTAGACGTGGGTGAAGCAGAATGCCCAAATATTTAGTTTTCTGTACATATGCTATTCTAAATTTATGGAGCATTAGCTGTGGTGGTGGCACTGGTCGACATTTAGTAAAGATAATAGCGTTTGATTTCATGTTGTTTATTTTAATCTTCCAGGTTTTTGCCCACTTATCTATTAACTGAAGATGTTTCTGTACAGCTCTATATGTAGATAATATGTTTATTTTTCGGCTGAAGATGACAGTATCATCAGCATACATTGCCAATTGTGTGGCATTATGATGAGGAATATCTGATGTATATAAATTGTAGAGCATGGGAGCCATCACTGAACCTTGAGGAACACCAGCTGAAATATGTTTAATTGGAGAGTATGCCTTACGTACTCAGACTCTGAATTTACGATTAGAAAGAAGAGAGGAAATTATAGATATGAGATTATCCGGAATTTGTAGAAGGATGAGCTTTGCTAAGAGGCCATATGGCTTGTAGTTTTTTCTTTTCTGATCTAGTTCTTCTTACTTCTCGTAGATGGCTTCTTTCCTCTCACCTTTCTGTTTTCCTGTAGTCTATGGTGTTCTTTCTTGTAATCTGTGATGAGTTGAAAACAAGGGCCTAGCCTAAGGCTGGCGAGTGATTGGTTGATTCCCTGGGGAGAATTTAGTATTTATTGCTGATTGGTTGATACCCTGGGGAGAATTTAGTATTTTTCATTACGTTATCCGACTGGTTGAGATAGAGACGCCGTTTGGTATTTCGCCTGTGAAGCGAGTTGTTCAGGCTAGTGGCGTCAGTACACTAGAGGGATGGCTTGGAGGTAGAACGTGTGTTGTGAAGGGCACGAGCTCCTATGTAGGCTGGGGATCGAATTGGGTTCGATAAGTCTACTAGTAGCTGCGTAGTCCAACGTGCTGTGGGAACCTGCGAGTGTATTGCAGAAGACATTCGTGTGGAGTTTAGCGGAGAGTTTTGTGATGTACTAATTATCTTGAACTGCATTCATTTTTCTGTCTGACTAGCGTGCAGTCAACTCTGGTTAAATACCGGGCGGTATTTTTATTTCAGATTATTGTTTCTCTAGCTGTGATACAACTAAAAGTCTACCACAAACTACAAGGAGTTCAGTGAGTTGGTTTTGGTTTACGTTTTACTTAGTTATTGCAGTAGAACGAATTTGATGAGTATGAAATTCACAATGAAGGCACCCATTGTTGTGTGACGTTTGAGGGGTGGCCAATTTGAGTGTAACAGCTATGTGTGTGCTGAGTGTTGGTTATGTCAAGGTTGTATGACAAGATGGATGCCAGCGAGGGGGAGTACCTACCTACGTAAGGTAATTAGCTGGATTTGATTAACATTACTCTGTGAAGAAGATATTTTCTGTGCTACGAATGTATTTTGTTGTTTATTCTAAATAAATGGTTGTGTTTAACATAGGGAGTGTGTGTTGTCACTTAACTACCTCGACACGTAGATTACCATCCTGGTCATAACGTCTCATGGCAGGGTTATTTGGTATTATTAAGATATTTACCTTTTATTTCATTAACAAAGAAGAGGCTTGAAACCAGTGCTCTAACATTAAATACCTTACTCTATGCCGATGATCAAGTCATAATTTCCAATTCAGAGGATAATTTACAAAGAGGATTGTATACATTAAATGAAATATTAAAAGATTTTGGGATGGAAATTTCAGCACAAAAATCAAAAGTAATGGCATTTTTAGGACAAGACCCAGTGAGAAGTAAGATAATACACAATAACCAATGCCTCGAACAAGTGCAAAATTTCAATTATCTGGGTTGTGAAATATCTTATCAAAATGAAAAAGATGTGAACAAGAAAATTACCAAATTTACACAAATTCTAGGAATAATAAACAATACATTAAAAGCTAAATTAGTACAAAAATCTACAAGAATAAAAATATATAATACACTAGCATTACCCACCCTTCTATACGGAAGCGAGATTTGGACATTAAAGAAAAAAGACATGAACAGAATCAAAGCAACGGAAATGAAATTTTTCAGGAGAACAGCAGGATATACTCTTTTAGACCGAAAAAGGAATGAAGAAATTTTAGAACAATTAGAAGTAGAGTCAGTAGAAGAAAAAATCACCAGATACAAATTCAATTGGCTAGATCATGTAAGAAGAATGGAAAATTCAAGAATCCCAAAAATTATGATGCAATATAAACCTAGAGGACATCGTCGATCAGGAAGACCGTTAAGAAGACTGCTAGATGGGGCCGAAACAGGTCTACAGAGGCCTAATTCGTGAAGGATGATGATGATGATGATGAACAAAGAAGAGCAACCAGACCCAGCGACAGCACACAGTTACGTTGCCCTTCGAGATATTTTTCTGACTTACAGCTAGACGAAAATAAATATCAAAGGTCCTTTAATAACTGTCTATTTTTTAAACCCAATGCACAATAAAAAAAATTACATCAGGTTACATACATAAAACACATATGCGACTAGCGCTTTCGCTATTAAGATAGCGTCTTCAGGTCTGAATTGCATATTATTAAGTTTTCCACATAAAGACATAGATGGAAAAGTAACATATGAAATTAAGGTACACGACGTGAGAGAATTACAATATTAAAATAACAGTGCAAAAAAGGCAAAGTAAAAATGACTTGAAAACAGTCGAATATTTGTAGTAATTCAAACCTCTATAAGGTCTAGACATTAAGATCATAAAAAGTATGCCTTGAGATAAAAGACTGCAAAACATATGTGGAGCTATACAATGTAACAGACAGTTAAAAGAGTAAAAAATTAAAATATTATTTGCATCAGTCATCACGATGTATGAAAAGGCAGCGCGTAGTGAAATCTGCAAAAATCAATAAAAAAAATTATAACGAAGGAACCTATGCGGATCAAAAAGATAATGTAACGATAAACCACTTACGAGAAATTTGAAATAGTGGAAAGAGGCGATGTTGTCTGGTCGGTTACGTGGTGGTGACTGGTGTTAACTTGTCGGACCAACATGCCTTTCAAATTCAGACTTACAGCTATCAAGACTCTGAAACTTTCACATGCACTTACATAAGTCGCCATCAATGTGAGTCCCATATTCGGCAGAGATAGCAAGATCTCGGAACTGAGATTTTGGAACTGTACTCCTAGTCGGAACCAGTGACAAATCCATCACAGCGTCAAAATCACAAATCTTCAAATCACACCCATATACTGAAGTAAACATCATGAATTGTGAGGTTCATGCATATTTGCTAACACCTAACGTCACAAGAAATAGTCACCAAACATCAGGCACAAATCACAAGTGGACTCACTTGCCACCTTAAGTAATTGAAATTGACGCCCAACCTAATATGAGCTGTCAATTACATCAGAAGAGGATATTGTAAGAATTATCATTAGTGATTAAAAAACTCAAAGCCGATATTTTGTGAACGTAACAGAAGAATTGGGAGAAATAAATTCACGCTGGACTATAGGATGAAGACTTGGACAGCATAAGAGCAACAATCATTTCCCCTGGTGATGCCACATCAGCCAGTAAGGAAAGAGAGAACTACCGACCAACAAACACACTTCATTAAATGCACTCACCTCAACTTCACTCTTCATGATGGGAAAGTCGATTGGCACAGGAGTTTCCTCAAATGTCATCTCTGATTTGAGATCGTAGCTATGGTCCATACATTCCATCTTTACTTCAGTCATGTGCAGATATAAAGAATTTCTTTCCTGCAAACACAAACCGTAACAATTATGTAATAAGCCATAACTAGTAGTTCTCGAAAAACCAGGGACTATTTTTAATATCTCTCCACTATATTATTACATCCCCGTGTTAACGAACACACATACACTTACTCCAAAGTCAGTAATAACAAAATTTTATGACAAAGCTCGTTTGTTTGTTTTATTGTTCACAATCCTGTCCGTTCTTTAGTGAAGAAGTTGGATGCGAAAACAAGATTCACTCTCCTTCCCATGTAACTAGCAGTCAGTTTGAGGATGCTACTGGAGAATGCACGAGGATGGAAAAAGAACTAATGTAAGTAGTAGTCTTCGTGATTTGTGTTTTTAAATAACAACTGGTCCCAAGAAATAGACATAAAATATATCGAGTTTCACTTAATAAAGTAATTTAAAAAGAATAATCTAAGTAAACGCAATTAAGTATCTTTCCTAAACCAGGTGCAGTCCACATCTGTGGAGTAACGGTCAGCGCGTCTGGCTGCGAAACTGGGTGGCCCGGTTCGAATCCCGGTCAGGGCAAGTTACCTGGTTGAGGTTTTTCCGGGGTTTTCCCTCAACCCAATACGAGCAAATGCTGGGTAACTTTCGGTGCTGGACCCCGGACTCATTTCACCAGCATTATCACCTTCATATCATTCAGACGCTAAATAACCTAGATGTTGATACAGCGTCGTAAAATAACCCAATAAATAAAAAAAAACCAGGTGCAAACCGTAGGTTTAGCCACATTACACAGGGTTATCTAAGAGTGACCTACACTCAATACTAGATTATGAATTAAATTAAAACCAGATATAGCAAATATTATCAGTATGGATGAAATCATGGAAATGTATCAGATTTAGTGGATACTGAGCATTGCTGTTCCTGTGATAAAATCGGGGAGGAAAAGATTGACGAAGGATATAAGATGAAGAAATGGACAGCATGGGAGGACCAACAATCGTATCCCCTGGTCACTGAATGTAGCTGCCATATCAGCAAGTAAACGATGTAGAAAGAACTACCGACCAACAAACTTCATAAACCACACTCACCTCAACATCTCTTTTCACGACGGGAAACTCAATTGGCACAGGAGTTTCATCAAATGTCATCTTTGATTCCAGATCATAGCTGTGGTCCATAGATTCCGTCTTTATTTCAGTCACATTAAGATCTATTATATTTCCTTCCTGCAGAGCAAAGAACAAAATATTTTTAAAATGGTATCATATTACGTAGTTCTTCACGGAAACTCAGTGTTTCTTTTTGAAGTCTGTCCACTCAGTTCTTATTAAAATTTATGTCAAAGAATGCATCAAAGAACGCACGTGTACCCAGTCCAAAATCAATAGCAAAAGTCGGCCTGGGTGGTACAGTTAGTATAGAGGTGGTCTTCTGTTCGCGAGGTTGCGGGTTCGATCCCGGCCCAGGTCGATGGCATTTAAGTGTGCTTAAATGCGACAGATTCATGTCAGTAGATTTATTGGCATGTAAAAGAACTCCTGTGAGACAAAATTCCGGCACACCGGTGACGCTAATATAATCTCGGCAGTTGCGGGAGTTGTTAAATAAAACATAACATTTTTCAATAGCAAGACTATTACTGCGAAAAGCCTCTAAAGCAGAATCTAGAAGAATAACTCTGTGACATGATATTGTTATGTTAAATTACATGGTTACTGCTTTTATATTTCCACATAGAAACACACTTCACTTCCGAATGATTTAGGCCTATGTTATTAAAGAAAATGTACGTCAGGAAGTGTGAAATATGTTTCAAAACAAGTTATTGCATTAGATGTTTCTTCTGAGAGTAATCAGTGCGAGAATATAGTAGAGTTGAATCGAGCAAATAATTATGTACGACATCTGATAACTTTCCTTATATTACTACAATGAGGCAAGTTCGAATGGACGCTATTTCCTACTCTGTAACTCAAAGTTATGACCAAGGTAAGAAATAAATCAGTGCCATATTTTAAGCAGCAACATCTCCTTGCCGATGAAACTAATAGCAAGCCACCGCAAACAAGCTATTCTTCCAGGTTAAGAACTGAATTTGCCAAATGCAATATCCGAGGAGTCTGCATGGGGGAACAAATTTGATCATGAAACTTTAAACATTTATGATACCACAGACCACCCAGCAATCTGATGAATTACAGCAACAAAATAGGTGGCGAAAACTGGTTCAGCGGACCAGATTTAGTGTCCAGTAAATATCAGACTTTGACAATCATCGCATAAAATGCGTTCAATGGGATTAATGTCCTAAGTGCCAGGATCCCTCTGCTTTCTGTCTTCGTGAAATCAATCAATCCGCAGAAAGATTTTTTGTTCATTTTAAAGTACGCAGATTATACGAACTTGACATTGCAATTTTGCGAAGTGGTTGCAAAATAAAATACAGTACCTATGTTCCGAATTAAGTTTTGTAAAGATTAGTGTTAATGTAGACTTACCCAATACACGAGCATCCCTTACAATTATCTATTAAAACACATTTTATTGTGCTAAGACTTGAGTTGGTAACGTTTAGGTCAACTTAAAAAAATAATGTTTGCAGAGGATAAGCGAGAATTATCCGTTAATATCCCATTCAGTGGTCATATATTGATATAAGAACGATGGATATGAAATAACTTGTTCCAATCTACGATACAGATAAACAATTCTTTGTGGCAATATACAATACATGAATACGAGTAAATGAATGAATGAAACAATGAATGAATAAATGTATGAAAGAATGAATGAATAATTAAATGAATAAATCAATAAATGAATAAATAAATAACTAAATAAATGAACGAACTAAAAAAAATAAATATATAAATGGATCAATAAATGAATAAAAAATAAATACATAAATAAATAATTGAATAAGTAAAGAAAGAAATGAATAATTTTTTTTCAATAACTACAGTAAATGAATAAATATATAAAAAATTGAATAAATACGTGGATAAATTAATAAATTAATTTACAAATAATAAATAATTGAATAAATAACCAAAGGAATACATAAATAAATAAATTCATGGGTAAATAAATGAATAATAAATGAATAAATAAAAAATAACTACATAAATAAACAAACAATAAATAACTACATACATAATTTATTAAATAAATGAATAAATAAATGAATGAATAAATAAATAATTGAATAAGTAAAGAAATAAATTAATAACAAAATATATCAATAACTCAATAAATGAATACCTAAAGAAATAGATGAATAAATAAATACAAGAATTTAATAAATAAATAAATTGATTAATTAATATATGAATTTATAAATAAATATACAAATAAATAAATAAGTGAATACATAAATAAATACATGAATAAATGAATGAATAATGAAATGTAAATAAATGAATAAATGCATGAATGAATATATATATGAATGAATTAATCAATGAATAAATGAATTTTTTTTATTTTAATGGGTTATTTTACGACGCTTTATCAACAGCTTAGGTTATTTAGCGTCTGAATGAGATGACGGTGATAATGCTGGTGAAATTAGTCCGGGGTCCACAACCGAAAGTTACTCAGCATTTGCTCATATTGGGTTGAGGGAAAACCCCGGAAAAAACCTCAACCAGGTAACTTGCCCCGACCGGGAATCGAACCCGGGCCACCTGGTTTCGCGGCCAGACGCGCTAACCTTTACTCCACAGCTGTGGATTGAATAAATAAATGATTACGTGATTAAATACACGGTGTAACAAAAAGGATGGGGGGAAACTTACATTGTTGAATGTATACGATAATAGAAGCAAAAAAGTCCCAGTAAACATGAGTCCGCAAACGAGCCATTTGCGAGAAAATTAGGACTATGGTTATAAGCCGCCACCTTTCTGATACATCCTATATATGAATGAATGAATGAATGAATGAATGAATGAATGAATGAATTTTTTAATTTAATTTTATTGGGTTATTTTACGACGCTGTATCAACATCTAGGTTATTTAGCGTCTGAATGATATGAAGGTGATATTGCCGGTGAAATGAGTCCGGGGTCCAGCACCGAAAGTTACCCAGCATTTGCTCGTATTGGGTTGAGGGAAAACCCCGGAAAAACCTCAACCAGATAACTTGCCCCAACCGGGATTCGAACCCGGGCCACCTGGTTTCGCGGCCAGGCGCGCTGACCGTTACTCCACAGGTGTGGAATGAATGAATGATAAGTAAATAAATAAACAGCTGACACCACTGTTTACAAGAAATATCACGGTTTAGTATGTTTTGCTCCAGAGACTCCTATTTTCAAACAATGAACTGATATTTTTCAACATCCATTGCAGTAGTTCTGACGAATTGGGATCAAAATCAAACACGTTTGGACGACAATCTCGTTCTGACGTATTTGTGCGGCAACTAAAGAAGAGAGGGCACTATAACTGCTTCCATAAGATAGCACGCAGTTGTTTGTTCTGAATGAGAGTTCTTCAGAATAAGCATCCACTGTAACCATAGCCTAACTTCACTTATGGCCTTTTAGCTTACTTCCCAGAATCTGCTCTGATAGTATTGCTCCAAGCCAGTCTGTAGGTTTATTGTAGGAGTTTGGACTTGGCAAGTTCTCGAGTCATGGAAGCTGGGATTCCTCAAGGATCAGTTCTGGGACCTACTTTGTACTCCATTTACGTACAAAATCTTCCAAAGAAACCTGAATACTTACATATGCTCTATGCCAGTGATCACCAAAAGCTGTGTCGCGACACATGCTCCTGTCTCCACTCAAGTGTAACCATGGCATCATACCCCCACCCTCTGTTTACAGCCTTCACTTCGATATAAAACAAGACATTTATCAGCAGCGGACGTACACATGTAATGTTGCAAGTGTGTAGGATAATATGTTTCGATATTTTTTCCAAAACGGATGATATTTAAAAACTTAATTTTAAGGAGCATGGGAGCAAAATTATTTCTTTTGTGCAGATGACAAAAATATGAGATACTTAAGTTGTTGTAAAATTTTAAATGAATTATAAAAGAACAATGTGCGTTGTCATCTTGATATAAAGACTACCACGCCCTTACCTGTAAATTGAATATTTAATTAATAAACGAACAATAAAAAGTATCGGCTTCTATGTTTTAATCGGAGTAAAATACTTCGATGTTTCTTTTTAAGTAGGCCTATGTAGTGTAATTTGCTATTTCGTGACCAGCCTGGTACGTTTTTTCTAATTTAAAATATCTGCTGATGTAAAGTATACGTTCTTTTTATGGTAAAATAAGAAAGTATATTATATTTTATTAATAATACAAAAATAATGAATAGGAGGATAAAAGTTAACATGGAAAAAAAAGTATGTGTAGTTAATAAATGGAAGAATGTTATATTGTTTTTGGTTTTTGGTCACAGTCCGTCTCTGCACTGTTATTCGCTGCATTACCTGAGGAGATACCCACTCCACCCCTCTTCCTGCGATAGTGGTGTGCGGGTTGCATTTCTATTACGTCACAATTTCGTGGTATTTGGCAACAACTGCTCTATGCAGATGACACAGTTCTCTATACAAGACATTATAATATTATTTTCGCCTGTCAACAAATGCAAGAAGCTCTTGATTTACTTACACAATGGTCTACAAAATGGCGAGTAAAGATTAATGGAACTAAGTCACAGGCAGTGGTTTTCACTAAAAGATTCCCACACTTACCAGAAGAACTCACAGTTCAACAACAAAACATATCTTTCAATTCGGCTGCAAAATATCTCGGTGTTTATCTTGATAGAAGACTGACTTAGAGACAACATATAAATTTAATCAGAGACAGAGCTTTTCATCGTTTCATGCTGCTGTGTCCTCTTTTCAAAGGTCGCATCTCTCTTAAAGTCAAAATTTTATTATACACTTGTCTGATCCGTTCATATATGTTATATGCTTGTGAAATTTGGTCAAATACTCATATACGTCATATTAAAAGACTGGATGGAATAAAAAGATCAGTATATAAAACAATCACGGGAGCAGACTATATCAGTAACTCTCAACTATATGAGTCACTAAATATAATGTTATTTAGTGATTATATTGAAAATGCCAGAACAAAATTTATAAAATCTGTAAGAACACATCCAAATCCATTGCTCAATAGTTTAGTAATTTCTCGTATTTAATGAATGAGTGATTTCTTGTAAAACACTTCACTCTTGGTGAAAGTGTTTGAATGTAAATTGTATTTTTTATACTGAATCATGTACTATGTTACGTACATCTTGTAAAAAGTATGAGTCCATTTTGCGACCTGGTACTTAAATAAATATACATTTCTGAAGAAAAAAAAAAAAAACATCATTGAAAGTTCCTCCCCATGCAAACAGACAGTCAATATGAGGTTGTTATTACAGAGTCGAAGAGGATGGCAACAGAACTCTGAAGATACCTTTGCGTATTTACCACCAAATATGTCCCAAGAAGTAGACACCAATCATGAGCATTTTAGCTATCAAAGGAATTTAAAAAGAACATTAAATAAGATGTTGACCTCCTAAACATTACCTGCGATAAATAAAAAATTCAAAATAAAATTATTTAGTGAACATTCAACATCTCAGACTCTATCAGAAAAATTGGGTGAGGAAAACTCAAGGACTACAGAATGAAGAAATTTATAGCGTGAGTACAAACAATCGTACCCATTGATCACCTGAATGTAGCAGCCACCCCAGCCAGTAAATAACAAAGAGAGAAATAGCGAGCTGCACTCACTTCAACTTCACTCTTCACAACGGGGAAGTGGATTGGCAGAGGAGTTTCCTCAAATGTCATCTCTGATTTCAGATCGTAGCTGTGATCCTTACATTCTGTCTTTACATCAGTCACATGCAGATCTAATATATTTCTTTCCTGCAATACACAAATCATAATAATAATTTAATAAATCATATGTACTTGTTCCCGAAAAACCAGGGACTATTTTTAATATCTCCCCCACTCTATTATTACATCATCATGTCAAACAATACACATATACAGACAGAAATTACATAATTTTATGAAAGGCGTGTCTAGTTTGATTTTATTGTTCATAATCCTGTCCATTAGTGCAAATCACAAGTTTAGACACCTCACACGAGAATACTGTACGAAATGGAAATATAAAAATTGGAAATTTATCTTTCGGAGAGGTGGAGAAGCTCAAATATCTTGGAGCAACAGTAACAAATATAAATGATACTCAGGAGGAAAATTAAACACAGAATAAATATGGGAAATGCCTCTTATTATTATTATTCGGTTGAGAAGCTTTTATCATCCAGTCTGCTGTCAAAAAATCTGAAAGTTAGAATTTATAAAACAGTTATATTACCGGTTGTTCTGTATGGTTGTGAAACTTGGACTCTCACTTTGAGAGAGGAACTAGGTTAAGGGTGTTTGAGAATAAGGTTCTCAGGAAAATATTTGGGGCTAAGAGGGATGAAGTTACAGGAGAATGGAGAAAGTTACACAACATAGAACTGCACGCATTGTATTCTTCACCTGACATAATTAGGAACATTAAATCCAGACGTTGAGATGGGCAGGGCATGTAGCACATATGGGCTAATCCAGAAATGCATATAGAGTGTTAGTTGGAAAACCAGAGGGAAAAAGACCTCTAGGGAGGCCGAGACGTAGATGGGGAGATAATATTAAAATGGATTTAAGGGAGGTGGGATATGATGATAGAGAATGGATTAATCTTCCTCAGGATAGGGACCGATGGCGGGCTTATGTGAGGGCAGCAATGAACCTCCGGGTTCCTTAAAAGCCAGTAAGTAAGTACGTACCACAGGATTAAGTGAGAGTGGCTCCATTCCACACTGGACTGCCAATTAAATTAAAGCAGACATGCTAAAAATTATCAGTGGGAATGATCTCATTAAAATGTATATGATGTAAAATGCGGTTGAAAAGATTCACGAAAGATATAGGATGAAGAAATGCACAACATCAGTGCGAATTTTATATTCCTGGTCATCTAAATGTAACAGTTACAGCAGAAAGTAGATAACATAAAAAAACTAGCAACCAATTCAGTTCATAAACTGCACTCATCTCAGCTTCATTCTTCAAAATGGGAAAACCAATTTGCATAGGAATTTCATCAACTGTAATCTCTGATTTTAGATCATAGCTGTGGTCCATACATTCCTTGCTGATTTTAAGTCACGTGTACATCCAATATATTTCCTTCCTGCAAAGCACAAAACAAAACGATTTTTATAAATTACAACATGTGGTTGTACACGAAAAGGCAGTCATCCTTTTTGTAATCTGTCCACTCTATTATTATTATTAATCTTGATGTCAAAGAATGCACATGTACCCAATCTAAAATCAACAGCGAACTATTTCTGTGAACAGCCTGGTAACGGATAATGTAAAAGAACAGCTCTATAACATGAGATTGTTATGTTCAAGTACATGCCTATTCTTTTATATATACTAATGGAAATACAATTCACTAAGAATGACTTAAGTGATCACAAAAAATGTATGCCAGGAAATGTGAAACATGCTTTCAAATGAGTTACTGTAGGTATTACATGTTTCTTCTGAAAGTAATCAGTACTAGAAAACAATAGACTTGTTCTCTTAAATGCTGTTTCAAACAGACATTATCTACATGTGACATCACTCCTTCCATTAATATAGTGAGACAAGTTCGGATGGACGCTATTTAATCTATAACTCAAAGCTATGGCCAAGATAAGAAATTAATGAGTGCCGTGTTTTAAGCAGCAACATCTTCAAAATGAAACTAGTAACAAGCCATAGCAAACAAATCATTCTTCCAGTCTATGAACTGAACTGATCACGCATAATAGGCTATCAGTCTTCATTGGGCAGACATTTCGTCATGAAACTTGAACCATTGTATGATACCGCAGAACACCAAGCATTGTGATTAATTTGAAGAGCTACAATAGGTAGCAAAGTCGGCTAGGGAGATCATCTCGATAATAATGTGATACCCCTGTACTGTAATGGTTAGACGAAAATGCGCCAGTGTTGAGGCCAGCAGTTGGCAGGTTGGCATTCTCCCTGTGTAAGCTGTTGCAACCAGGGATATTATACGATGTTTTTCCGCCACAGGATAACTTACATTGCTATGAACTGCGCATTCACAAATTAAATTAAAATAAGTAATTACTATCAATATAGGCTACCTCAGACAAAGGTTTCTGCTCTTCTATATCTGTATTATTACTTCTTTCTTTCGTAAGAGGGGCCATGTCACGTTCCATCTTGATCACGTCCATCACAACTGAAAAAGAAGGTAACAAGGTGCTTAAATTGGCATGCAATATGCAATAGTTAGTTAGTGGGTTTAAAAAGAGCGCATCAGCTACTATGCCTATTTGCGCCCTTTCCTAAAATTCTTCAATAAACAGAAACACATCACAATAACCAGAATATTTAAAAGAACTAAAAGCGTTGTCACGGTTAAAACGAGGTTCACAAATGCAGTTTAGCAAGGTGATGCATAAAAAACATACAAAGGAGCAGTTCTCAGACCCTAGGTAGTATTTAAAAACAAACAAAAAAAATAATAAAACAAATGCCACCAGAAATAAATTATCTGGCGCATTTATAAAATATTCGGATGTAAAATGTCCGAAAGTCAAGTTTGTTAAAAACATATACTAAACAAAAGTAACCTCCGGATGTAAAGGATCCGGAGGATAAGTAAAACGGGTCATTAAAAAACTAAATCACCCTGTCAAGCCCTGTATTCGATAAAAATCTCAGAACTGCATTTGTACAATTAAAATCATTTCCAAAAGTGCAAAGTAGAGTTGGTTGAATTCCATACTGCCGACAGACCTGCTCATATTTTCTACAGTGCAATAAAAAATGTCCCACCGTAAGTGGAACAGGCCCTATATCACACTCCGGCTGAGGCTCGCCATGTAGGAGATGGCCATGTGTCAGATGACAGTGGCCTAACCTCAACCGGGTGAGTAATACCTCCTCGTGTCGTGACGCTCTTGTGGACGAATCCCAAATTCTAACAGTATTCTTTATTCTTCGTAATTTATTTCCCACTTGTGCAGACCATTCTCCTTCCCATTGCCACCATAACGTATGTTTCAGGTAATTTTGAATATCTTGCCAGCTCTTACGCCAATACACCTCGGAACCATTCATAGCACCATCCCTTGCTGCAGCATCCGCTGCCTCATTACCAGGAATGCCAACATGATCCGGAGTCCATACTACTCCAATCTCATTATCAGAGGTTAGGAGAGTGTGGAAAATTTCCTGGGTTCTCATCACAAGCGGATCATCAGAATTCAAACGCTGCAGGGACTGAATGGCGCTTAAAAAGCCAGAGCAAATCAGGAATCTGCCTCGGGATTGTCTAATTTAAAATAATAAACCTCTATAAAAAGCATATAGTTATGCGGTAAGAACACTAGTGTACTGGCTCAATTTATATTTAAATATCAATCCATTTGCAACAAAGGAACAACCAACACAATCACTTATTCGGGAACCGTCACTAAAAATTAATTAATAATTTCGAAACTGTGAATAAAGTTCACTAAAACGAAGTCTATATACAAAAGATGGTGTTAAATTCTTAAAACTTCGGCTCTGACTTACATCAAACATGGGACGTCGCATAATCCACAGTCTAACCACCACCTGCGACTACAGAGACGCCATCACAGTACATACGATATTGAATCACCTTCATTCTAGTCGGCATTGGACACTACCACAGATGGTCCAACATAGAGTAATTGTAACAATATTGCACATGTTTTAATATTTTTGTATTTTAATAACCTTTGACCATGACTCATATAGCCCTTGTTTTAATATTTTAATCAATTTATGTTCAATATTTATCACCATAGAGACATATAATTTCAACTGATTCATCTATTTTGTACTATATACACATGTACCAATTTCATTAATGTAATTAGGCATATAACTTTTTTGAAAATGGCTTATTCAAGCCGAAAACGTTAAAAACTGAATAAACTAATGTGACAAGTATTATAACAACCAATATTTGTTAAACAGATAAGCACACACGGATCCTGATTACTCCTAATGTTATTGTATTAGCTTATCGGTCCTCACTATGCCTTTTAAATTTAACCTAATCTAACCTGTCACTAAAATCCTAAACTAAAGTCATCTGTGAATAAAATCCTAAACTCACTAACATAACCTAACCTATTCTGTCACAAAATTCTAAAGTAACCTAACTTAACCTGTCACTAAAATCCTAAACCGAAACTAACCTAAGATAACCTGTCAATAAATTCCTAAACAAACATAACTAACGCTAACCTGTCACTAAAATCATAAATAATCTAACATAATCTGTAACTAAGATTCTAAACTAACCTATCTTGTCACTAAAATCCCAAGCCTAACCTAACCTCTCACTAAACCCATAAACTAATCTAATCTCTCACTAAAATCCTAAACTATCCTACGATAACCTGTCACTAAAATCCTAAACAAACCTAACCTAACATGTTACCAAATCCTAAACCAACCCAACCTGTCACTAACATATGAAACTAACCTAACCTGCCACTAAAATCCTAAACTACCCTAACTCAACTACCTAACTACCCTAACCTAATGTCACTAAAATCCTAAACAAAGAACCTAGCCTGTCACTAAAATTATAACCTAACCTAACATGTCACTAAATTCCTACATTAACCTAACCTAATCTGTCATTAAAACCCTAAAGTAATCTAACTTGTCACCAAATCTTAAATTGACATAACCTGTCACTAAAATCATAAACTAACATAAACTGTCACTAAAATCCTAACCCAAACTAAACTGTCACTAAAATCATAAACTAACCTAACCAGCCACTAAAATTCTAAACTAACATGTCACTAAAATCTTAAAATAAGCCAAATTAATAACCACTAAAATCCTAAACTAATCTAACCTGTCACTATAATCCTAAGCTAACCTAACTCAATCTGTCTACTTAAATCCTAAAATAACCTCACTTGTTCCTAAATTCCTGATCTGTAACTAAAATCCAAAATTAACATAATCTGTCACTAAAATTCTAAACAAACGTCACCTAACTTGTCACTAAAATTCTGAACTAACCTAAATTAACCTCTCACTAAAATTCTAAACTAACCTAAATTAATATATCTCTCAATACATAAATTAACCTAACATAAACTATAACTACTACTCAAAACTAAATTAACTTCTCACTAAAATCCTAACCTATGCTGTCACTAAAATCAAAAACTAACCTAATCAGTCAATAAATCTTAAACTGACATAAATGAACTTAACCTGTCACTAAAATACTAAACAAACCTAACATAACATGTCACTAAAATCCTAAACTAACCGAACCTAACATGCTACTAACATCCTAAACTAACATAACCTGTCACTAAAATCCTAAACTAACCTAACCTATTACTAAAATCCTAAACTAACCTAATATATCACTAAAATCCTAAACTAAGCTAACCTGTCACTAAAATCCTAAACTACCCTAACCTAACCTAATGTGCACCTAAAGTCCTAAGATAACTTAACGTAACCTAATATGTCACTAAAATCATTAACTAACAAACTAACCTCTCACTAAAATTCTAAACTAACCTTACATGTCACTAAAACCCCTAACTAACCTAAACCAATGCCACTAAAATCCTAAAGTAACTTAATTTGTCACCAAAACTCTAAACTAACCTAAGCTCCTAACCTGTCACTAAAATCCTAAACTAAACTAATCTAATCTAAACTTTCACTAAAATCCTAAACTAACCTAACATGTCACAAAAATCCTAAACTACTCAAACCAAAACTCTCACTAAAATCCTATACTAACCTAACACAATCTGTCACAAAATCCTAAACTGACCTAACATGTCACTACAATCCTAAACCTATCCATACCTGTCACTAAAACACTAAACTAATCTAACCTAATCTGTCACAAATCCTAAACTAACATAACCTAATCTGATCTATCACAAATCATAAACTACCCTAACCTGTCACTAAAATCCTAAACTAACCTAACCTAACCTAACCCGTCACAAAAATCATAAACTAAACTAACCTAACTTAAAATGTCACTAAAATTCTAAACTAACCTAACCTATCACTAAAATCCTAAACTAATCTAATATAACCTATCACTAAAATCTTAAACTAATCTAACCTGTCACTAAAACCCCAAAGCAACCTAATCTAACCTAACCTTTCACTAAAATCCTAAACCAACCTAACCTGTCACTAAAATCCTAAACTAACTCAATGTCACTAAAATTCTAAACTAACCTAACCTAATGTGGCATTAAAATCCTAAACCAACCTAACCTAACCTGTCACTAAAATCCTAAACCAACCTAAACTTAATTTGTCACCAAAATCCTACACTAACCCAATCTAACCTGTCAGTAGAATCCTAAACTAAACTCATCTGTGAATAAACTAAACTAACATGTTACCAATATTATTATGGTGCTCTTGGGCAAAGTTCTGTACAGCAAAACACATCAACTTTTCATTTTTAAAGATTCATTCTTTTCTTATGTAAGGAACACTTTTCTTCCACCAATTTACAAGACTCTTTGCTTAAGGAATAAGTACGTCCTGTCACTGTAGTAACATCCACTTCACACAGAACATCACAAATGTCATTATCAGGCCACACCTGTGGAGTAACGGTCAGCGCGTCTGGCCGCGAAACCAGGTGGCCCGGGTTCGAATCCCGGTCGGGGCAAGTTACCTGGTTGAGGTTTTTTCCGGGGTTTTTCCTCAACCCAATACGAGCAAATGCTGGGTAACTTTCGGTGCTGGACCCCGGACTCATTTTCACCGGTATTATCACCTTCATTTCATTCAGACGCTAAATAACCTAGATGTTGATACAGCGTCGTAAAATAACCCAATAAAATAAAAAAATAAATAAAATGAATGGCATTTAGGACCAATTTCACATTTTGATAAATAGTGCATGCATGTTTAGAATGTGATGTTCCTGCAAATGCACATTGTTTCGGCCAGAGAGTAGCAAATTTAGAAAAGCCTATTTTGTTTTGAGAAAATTTAATGTTATAAAGAGAGTGAAGTTCTGCTAAGTTACTTACAGCCAGACGTTTCTATTCATATACAATTTTGCTGATGCTAATTTTGTCTTTGTGCTCAGGCATTATTCATCATCTAAATAAAAACTGTGTGTTTGTCAAATGTTTCCTGTGGTAGAGGCTTTCCCCTTTTTGTTCAGACATTGATAAAGTGCCTTTTTTCATTGTGCTTGTCCGACCATGTATTCTCAAACTTGGAGCGTTGCACTAACTTTCTGTCGAGACCAACTTTGTGGCACAAGAGTAAGCAACTGGATTTTTTCATGATTATTTGTATGTTATATTTTTTTCCTTAATTTTATTCATCAAGATATCTAGATGTTCCGCCTTTTCTTTCAGTGTATCATTGTCAGCCTCATCACTTATTTCGGCAGCCACAGCAACATCACAGACTTGAGCACTTTTGGTTTTCAATGCTCCAGTTGCTGATTCGTGTTTACATTTGACTACTGCAGATCTACTATGTCGAGCACTAGAATGCAACATTGCAGGGGAAACTCCTAAGTGGGTGAGACTAATACCAAGATTAGCTTTCTCGGTGTCTTCACTGTAATATTGTCCCTCAGATCATCGTCTGAAGATGTGCTTTTACTTGTGTTTGTTGGAGTTTCAGTCACAAACTTCCTACATGTTGAGCATAATTTTTCACCAGGAACAATGCTAAGTCCTTTGGTTTTTAGTTCCTTAACTTGTTCTGATGTAACTTCACGCAATCCAGGGGAAACTTTACGTTTATGACGCTTCAGAGGTTCACTGCACACTTGCTTGTGGAGGAAGAATCTGCGGAGGTATTTGTCTTTGTGTTTCAAACACAAATAAGCATCATGAACACTGCTGCGCCATAACAGAACTTCTTGTTCGTCATCACTACATACAGCAATGACTGTCACAGCACAATCATAAGTATCTTCAAGTGTTGTCCAATGCAACACTACCTATATGTACACTTAGCGGCAAAAAGAATGGGCCGACTCTTGGTCGATAGAAATGCTAAGTTCTATCGCGCGTTTCACTCGTGTAAACATAACCCACTGCAAGGCATTGCTGTGGTGTCTCTTCATTGAAAGTCGTCCGTCTATAATGTAGTAAACCTTACGAGCAGTGTGTGGCCCAGTGGTAAGAAGTCTGACATCTGTACCAGAGGTTGTGAGTTCGCCTCCCGGTAAGGTAAAATCATTATTTTTTTATTTTAACTTTTACTTAATTTATTAGTTTAAATGTGAATTGGCATTTGTTAACAAACTTCGTTATGCCTGTCTTGTAAAAATATTATTGCCCATCACTTGTGGGCTATTAATAGGTGAGACTGGCCTGTATAAACAAAAATACTTGTTTCACATCCTAAAAAACCGGACGCATATCAAACACAAATAAATAATTAAATTAACAAAAACAAACAATTTTTTAATATATTAACAAAACAAGGCCTGTGGTGGGGACTAGTATCTCGTCCACAAACCACCTGCATCAACAACTGCCCTGTTTCTGCGGGGCATGGAGTCCACAAAATGATTATTATTATTATTATTATTATTATTATTATTATTATTATTATTATTATTATTATTATTATTTAACGACGCTCGCAACTGCAGAAGTTATACCAGCGTCGCCGGATGTGCCGGAATTTTGTCCTGTAGGAATTCTTTTACATGCCAGTAAATCTACTGACATGAGCCTGTCGCATTTAAGCACACTTAAATGCCATCGACCTGGAGCGGGATCGAACCCGCAGCCTTGGGCATAGAAGGCCAGTGCTATACCAACTCGTCAACCAGGTCGACTCCACAAGATTATGGAACAGGTCTAAATTCTTGGCTATCTCCCCCCACGCATCTAGAACCCTGTCCCACAATTCCTCAAGTGTCCGAACTGGTGGTTGTTCTGCCCAATTAGAGCATAGGGTCCTTTTGACTGCAGCCCACAAATTTTGAATCGGATTCATATCTAGTGAATTTGGAGGCCGGTCGATTGGGTCGACATCACGCCTCCTCGTAACCATCTTTGATTCCGGTTGGTGGTGTGTATTGGATGATTAACCTGCTGTAAGAAAAGTGTTCCTTCTGGATATCGTTTTCGGGCGGAAGGGACCATTACATTTGCCAAGATGTATTCGTAGACTTCTGCCGTAAACCGCCCGTGGATGAGTTCCAGAAGTCCTGCCCCATCGTATGACAGCCACCCCCAACACGCGACCCTCACGCAACCCGACTAGTTAATAATTCGTCTCACGAAGCCTTCATCGTATCGGTGGCCATTCATACAATAAACTAGGGCAGTACTATCGTTCCTATTGGAGACAATTACCTCGTCGGAGAAAATGACATTTCTCCTATCGAAGTCCTGTCGGAGAGTAGCATACGTAGAATAACCTATGCGAACCAGGGCAATGAGTTATTGTTTCTGTGCCATCTTCAAGCGTAATGACGAGACAGAACGTTGTATTAACAGATAGCATTATTGAACAATTTCAAGGGAAAAATTGTTCAAGTCTGCTTTACAGGGAGCTTCATCTGAAAGACTAGATCTGCAGATAGCATTATTGCTTGAAAGAGAGAGGGAGGTTTATTATTTATTAGTGTTTGCGCATATTCTAAGAGATATCGTCACATAATTATAGCTTTGCGAGACACATATGATGGCAAATTTGTAATAAAAAAAGAAGATTGGGGGAGATTCGAGCCTTGAGCTACTACTACCAACTTGTTCAATAGATCAATGCCGTAACACCTTACGCTACTGTGACTGTTAATATCGGTTCGGCATAATACGTGGTTTTCCTGTTCATATTCGCTCCGGTGTATTTTGCATTTAACAATTTTATTATTATTTCACTCTTCAAGGGCACTGATGTATCTAGAATCAACCCGCCATTCGATCTTATTACATATTTAGACTCTTAAACAAAATACGGCAAATTTAAATGATTTAATCATGTGTTATCTGGTGAACTATGACTTTGACAAAACGAGCATGTGCAATGTTATGTCTCTGGAACTTAGAAATTGTCGGCCAGCCCATTCTCTTTGGCGCTAGATGTACCTTTCACCACAGTCTACTATATACAGTCGCGAAGCTTGAGGTGTTTTTTTGCAAATCTCGTGATAAAGCGCTCCAAGCGGTTAGCAACTAGAAACAATAGACTGTCCATGGTCGATTTTGGACTGTGTCGTATTTCTATCAAGTGCTAGCTCGTTGCGTATTTCACATTGATGCTTGTGAAATGTTCGTTATTGGTTGTAATGAAAATGTTAATGGCTAAAATATAATAATTGGAATAATAATATGGGACAAGGAGGAGACGTTTGTAGTGCTATAAATTGTAGCAACACTAAGAGAAAGAGGCCAGAGTTATCCTTTTTCCGATTTCCGAAAGATTCAGAAAGGTTCCTGGGTTTCCACAAGAATGCTGTGCAAAAACAAAACTGTTAATCTGAAGTTCTTTGTGACTGTTAGAATAAATTATATCCTTAAATTTCACAATGAAATGTTTCAGTCTAACCGAAAAGACATTAGATACCGGTTAAAGTTCTGTCACTTAGGCTGCTAAATTTCCAGAGAAATAAAGGTTAGGTTTCCTTTTTTTTTTCAGAGGATATATTTTTAATTGTAGCTATTAATTTTGTTATTATTTTTATGTGTTATTTTACTAAAGACGTAGAAAAATTAAGTTTGTTTTGATGAAATTTATTGATCACGTTTTATTTTCAATTCTGGTGGAATTATTGCTTAGGCCTGCTTTTTTCTTCAAAGGATATGTTTTTAATTATAGCTGTTAATTTTGTTGTTATTTTTATTTGTTGATTTACTAGAGACGTAGAAAAAGTCTGTTACAATAAAATTTATTGATCACGTTTTATTTCCAATTCTGGTGTGATTATTATTGCTTAACCTCATCCCACTTTGTTCACTACGTAAGCCTACACTACAAGTACCGGTACACGTAAGTTACTCCATTAATTCATATTTCCATTATTATTGTTGTAAAGAGAAATGCAAATTAATATTTATTGGTTTCATAGTTAATTATCGCTATAATCTTGAATGAGTGAAGCTATTATAGTACATTTCAGTTCGTTTTGCACAAACAAAAATTATATTAACTTATTTCTTGCAGGTATCTTCGAGTTTATGGTGGAATTTAATATACTTCATTAAAATAATAAATTAACTTTATGCATTTAATATTTCAATAATGGAAGGAAAGTGTTAATTTTTCCAAAAGAACACGACAACGAAAGTGTAACATATTTTGTCGGCTACTACGAAAGAGATCTACGATGATGAGGCGATAGTAGCGATCCTAGTGGTGGACAACTACCCATGTTTGCATATTTACTACATATTGAGCTTCGCGACTGTATATAGTAGACTGTGCTTCCACGTTATATAGTCTTAAAAGGTCCAAGGGACATAACTTCTAAAAAGAATGAACGAAAATAATTTACCTTTTCATTTAATCTAAATATTGAGACAGATGATAATATAGACGTATCAAACATTGTTCATTTACAAGTACATGAAGTACATAATCATTTCACTTATTTTCAGTAAATATAATTTCACAGTTTAAACTCCCAACAAAAATCAAGTATTTCACTTACCAGTATCTCTTACTCTCTGTTACTTAATTAAAATGTAATTTAATATTACTTCGCAAAGAAAATATTAACCAGGTAGCTAAAAATAGCTAACAGAACTGCAAGAACAAAACATGATTAACAAGTGACTTATGAAACATTATAAAACTAAAATTACCTAAATGGTGGGAAAAATATAGTGTCTGAAATAAAATATACCTTATACAGTCATTAAGCTTGGTATACTGGTAAGTGACTATGATTAAGTTTTCTTTAAAACTGAGATTTTTCGCACTCTCTATGATTTCTCCAACCCATTTTTTCCCGTGTGACATAAACACAGGTTTGTAATGATACTGTTAAAATTTCAAGATAATGAATGCAGAGGCAATATGTAAAAAAAAAAATCATATATAATTTATTTGCAGGTAATATAGTTATCGATTTCCTGGGGAAAATTTCAGTATACGGATTCCTGACAATTATGTCTGAAAATACTGAAAAGAGCAGATTTGTCTCAAATGAATTTGGTTGAATAATTCCAGAGCTGGAATTCAAAGTCATGGATACACATGCTCAGTTTTACAGTATTAAGTGACCTTTTACCAGACATAAAATGCCATATCTCCCATACTTTTTGCAATAAAACTTTGAACTTTTTTTGCGGATAAATTTCAGAGCACGGTCCTTCCTTTCCCTCTTACTTCAAAATTCCAACCTTATGCACACAAAATAAATTATTGGCACTGAAAAGTGCCTTTTCAAAAGCATTGTGATGCGCTTTAGACAAACGCAGACAAATCTGCTCTTTTCAGTATTTTCAGATATATTGTCTGTAACGAATCCGTATACTGAAATTTTCCCGATCATGGAACCATTCATATAGAATACAATGTAACAATATATTTACCGTTGTTGAAGAATATAATGGACTTATATACCTGTTTCATCTGCCCGTCTTCTGCATTAGCTATGACCAATATTAACACAAAGGAAGACAAATAACATTTCAACTTTATTAGCCAGACCAGAATTCCCACAATGAAGTGATCAAGGTTGCCGTGACAGAAGTTCCGCAAGCAGCGATCAACGAGTTAGAAAGAGAATATCTTTAGCCTTGGTTTTTCTGCACCGACCAGGATTGCCATATGTACGACTATAGTCGTACACATAAAACTATTTTGACTAATTGTACGAGGTACAACTGAACTCTATGTCGTACGCAATTTTGTACGACTATTTCACTGAAGGGAAAAAATATTTTGGAACGTATAATGTTGGTTTATAATTATTGAAATAAAATTGATGGTTAATTAGTCCCTTTTATACAAGTTTTCTTCATTCAGTAAGTCCTTGTCTAATGTGAAAGAAACATGCTTTTGGGGGGAGGAAACGGTTTGAAACTCTATCTGATAACTATGCTTGCCATGCAAGTCATAATTTGTCATCTTGAGCTCTAGGTTTCACGTATACTGCGCGGTTGTATCAAAGCAATAGGCCTACATGTTTAATTTTATTAACTTCCTTGTTTGTTCGACAAAGGAAGTCTTTTATCAATGAAATAGTATCGCAGTAGCATTAATAAGTCTAAACGCGCCGACATTATATAGGTGTCGGGTCTGAGTCGACTGTAGATGAGTTAATTTGATTTAATTTTCAGCCGCCGCATTTATTGATATTAAAATATCTGCCGCCGCGCCGGCCAAAGATCAAATTTCTGCTGTCTTTAAATATAACAATGTTGTTTCTAACCAAGCGTCATCGTGCACGCTTTACGGAGATAGTGTTGATGAAGAAATGGGTACTGATTTATTTTGAATGTCATTGTGGATGTGAACAATAATATTACACAGTAGTAAATTCTTTAAGGTGATAATTCCAACGAAATACTCCAGCGCCGAAAGTTACCCAACATTTGCTCTTAATGGGTTGAGGGAAAACCCCGAAAACAACCTCAACCAGGTAACTTGTCTCAACCAGGATTTGAATCCTGCCCCGCTCGTTTCACAGTCAGACATACTAATCATTACTACACAGCGGTGGAATAGAATTTTATATATATATATATAGAAGCCATAGAAACCACTCACTATCTCTCATGTAGTCCGGATTTGTGCGAGGCGGGCATCGCATGTCGCATGCGTCGGCTCAGAAAAACCAAGGCTTTTCTAACTCGTTGACACCTACTAAAGACAGGAACGTGTTCCACTAAGTACGCATGCACGGAAGTGACATATATATATATATATATATATATATATATATATATATATATATATATATATATATATATATATAGTATACTAACTAGAGCCGGGCAAACAGCCTCTTCGGGCAGACTATCTCATAATGGGGATAATATTGCAATAGGAATGGGCGAAAAATAACGTAGCTGTTACTTTGTAACAGTTGCTTAATTGTAACGGTTAAAAATAACTTGGGCACGAAATAACTAGTTACTCGCTGTTACACTGTTACTTTTGGTTATTTTACGACGTTGTATCAACATCTAGGTTATTTAGCGTCTGAATGAAATGAAGGTGATAATGCTGGTGACATGAGTCCGGAGTCCAGCACCGAAAGTTACCCAGCATTTGCTCGTATTGGGTTGAGGGAAAACCCCGGAAAAAAACCTCAACCACGTAACTTGCCCCGACCGGGATTCGAACCCGGGCCACCTGGTTTCGCGGCTAGACTCGCTGACCGTTACCCCATAGGTGTGGACGCCTGGATGTATCATCTGCAAAAGAAACTATAGGTATCCCACAAACAAAACTTAGGTCATACTCCTCTTACCCCCCTTCAGGAGGCGGGCTCTTTAATAAGCGGCTACTGGTATAGCTATAATGACTACGGTTGCGGACATGTGTACTCAAAGAGCAGCTGTAACAATAACCAATTAAGTGAATATAACATTACAAGATGTCAACATCGTCTATTTCTAAGTCACAATCGGTATCTATCTTCACTGGAACTGTCCTCATATTTAAATTTTAAATATTTAAATTAAATTAATATTTAATATAAAACACTATGCGACTCCATGACTCTGTAGCAATAACACGTGTTCAGTTGAGCACAAGATAATACGTGCGCATGCGCATAGTGTCGGTGGTGTGATTGGAGACGGGGAGCATGCTGGGTAAGGGAGCATACGTCATTTGCGCGAGACAGTCACGCACTACGCACTGAGTTTTGTTTGTTGGAAACTGTAATGTCATTACGCAGTGTTCAACCGGTCATTACTAATGTGTTTCACCATCTAGTTACAAAAATATCAATTAAGTCCGTTCCCTAGAACAGAGCAGTGAGAGCACGGTTTCGATCAGAGGCGAGAATATGATATTTCACAATATTATTGTTAATATATCTGTAAGAAAATTTATTAAAAGGGGCTACAATCTTAATAAAATATTTCCACCCGAAGTGGAATGTGTATATGCAATCTAAACCATCACAAAACAATTAGTCATGATGAATAAATCAATTTTGTTTATTATATATCATAAGCTATTGATGTCCTTCGTAATAATATAAAGTTTTCAAATTTTTAAATTAAACGATTATTGCATGATTTGTCGTATTAGGGGCCTACTAATTTAATAGGTGGATCAGCGAAACTAGAAATACATATCCAATGCGAACCGGTGGAATTAAAAATAAATAAATAAATAAATAAATAAATAAATAAATAAATAAATAAATAAATAAAGTAACCCATATGGTAGCAGCAAAATTAGCAGTAATTCCATGATTTTTTATAATTGCAGTGTTTGCGTGTAACATTACACGTAGCTAGTTATAAAATTGACAAAATGTATTGTGACAGCGACGTGAGATTCGAACTCACGACCAGCGTCCCGCAAGAGAGAAGATCGCGCGGAGCACTTTGGGATGGCGCGCGGCGGAGAGGGGGAAGGGCCAACGCGGCGAGAGAGTGCGCGCGCATCTGGTGCTGGTAGAGAGGAGAGGGCTCTGGATTTTTCTGGAGTGCCATCTCTAGAGACGCGTGGAACTTTCGAGGCTACGTCGCTGTGGTTATAAATTAAGGACGCGAAGGAACGACAGCAGTTTTTCAGTTGATTAGTCAGCCAGTCAGTGAGAAAGCCAGAGCAAGCAAGCCAGTCTTGTGTACCGGAGTTCGACTCGAGTGTGCGTCCGCATCTGCGTCAGCATCCGAAGGCCTGAGTTCGAGTGCAGTGGACCGCAGTTGGAGGGACCTGAGTTCGAGTGCAGTGGACCGCAGTTGGAGGGACCTGAGTTCGAGTACAGTGAACTGTCTCTGGAGGTCTGTGGTTCGAGATACTGTGAACTCGAGTGACTGAGCTAGAAGAACTGTGAACTGAGAACTGATAGTTCTGATTTGTAAATAGTGCTTTGTAAATATTAGTTAAGATTAACAGTTCATTGTTGTTCGTACTAGTCCAAGTAAATTGTCATTGTCGTCGGTGGAGTGCTATAACGAATACTGTGTTAAGTGAGAATCCAATTGTTGACGAGAGCGTTCAAGGCGAATTGTAGAAAGGAATTATTGTTGTGGCGAATAAATTACATTGTTGTTACTAATAAAATTCACAGTATTATAGTATTGTGTACCACAGTGAGTGGAATGTGGATGTCTAACACAGAATTTCAATTTGTTTGTTATGAGTGTTGAAATCTGCATTATTGTCCTTTCTGTTAATATTTTTACATATGAAGTTCAATCAATCCAATATTTTATGATACAGTATTTCTGCTACAAATGTACTTGTCAACGTTTTCAATCATTTTTACAATGTAAGTTATTTAATATTCAAATGTAACTTGTTTGTGGATAACTAACTGCTTGTGTGTCCCTGCTAGTTATTTAACCGTTAAATATAACTTCTTATGTGACTACTCAGGTAGTGTCAGACGAATTATTAGTACTCTAGTGTTAAATAAAATAATAGAGCCTTTCTGCTCTGGTCACAGGACCCAAACGACGTAATGAGTCATCAATGTTATCATGGTCTTAGTTGAAGAGCGTGTGAAAGGTAACCATTGCACCATTCCAGACTTGTATTACACACGTGTGCATAATTCAGTGAACTGCTGTTTTATGTTCTGACAATCCTACAGTACGAACGGAAGAGGAAGGATCTGAAGTAGTAGGTCTATGCTTCATAATAAAATCAAAATTTAACTGGTTTAATTTTGTGTATTTAATTTAAAAATTAGACAATGAAAACTGAAAAAAGTTAGAAATGGCTAAACCAGATAAGAAAAATGGCTTGGAATGCCACTAGTAAGCCCAGTTCTGGACTGTTAGGTACATGAGTGTTAGAGGTAAATGGTCTCCCGCAACAATGCAGATTGCAAGAAAATTCAAAACTTAACTTATCCCAGAGAAGGCTATTACTATGGTTGCAGTTGACAAAGAAAAATTCAGAAAATATTTTATATACAGCATTTGTTTTACTTTTATAAAAATGTTAGAAAATGGTTATTAGAGGAAAAATTTTGTCCCGCAGGAGTTCTTTTACATGCCAGTAAATCTACTAACATAAGCCTGTCGCATTTAAACACACTTAAATGCCATCGACCTGGTTGGCGAGTTGGTATAGCGCTGGCCTTCCATGCCCAAGGTTGCGAGTTCGATCCCGGGCCAGGTCGATGGCATTTAAGTGTGCTTAAATGCGACAGGCTCATATCAGTAGATTTACTGGCATGTAAAAGAACTCCTGCGGGACAAAATTCCGGCATATCCGGCGACGCTGATATAACCTCTGCAGTTGCGAGCGTCGTTAAATAAACCATAACATTTAACATTTAAATGCCATCGACCTGGCCTGGGATCGAACCCGCAACCTTGGGCATAGAAGGCCAGCGCTATACCAACTCGCCAACCAGGTCAACGTCTGGGTGAATCGTTTTAAAAGTACTGAAGGAGAACTCTCAAATTTGAAGAGGGTAATAGAGTTCATTATGTATATCCCTGGTACACATATGTGTGTCGAAAGATTATTTTCTCGCAAGAACGCTCTATGGCATGATGAGAAAAAACCGTAAAATCAATGCTTGTTGTAAAATAATTCTTCATTGAGGGCAATGTTGCTTTTCATAACATGATTATTCAAAATAAACAATTAAGTGAAATTCATTCTTTAGAGAAATATTGCAAGGTCAAGGCGAATTGATTTATAACAATATTGTCACGTAAGTATCTTAGTGTATTTTGTAGCTATATCTATAACTTAATAAAAACAATTTGCAGGCAACTTACATAGAGAAGCTTATACTTAATGCAAATATGCTCCGTAACAATTTAGTTTACTTATCCTTAGTTAGTAAAGTGTTTGTGTAGTGAACTTTACTACACACACTTTGAAAGATTGGCATATTTGATGGGTGCGCATACTAAACTTAGTGATAACTGATGTGTCCCGTATTTTTTTCCAATATGTCTGGGGACCCTAACTTACAATCAATTTTGTTAATAGGCTAAGTAATATTGTTGTAGCTTCATTTGCCTTGAATAGTAATTATAGATTATAAGTTTTCCTTTCATGAAGTTTAACTACAGTAACTATGAAATTTCTGTATAAAAGAAGAGCAGTAATGGAATTGTCTGTATGGCATTACAATACCGGCATAAAATTTTAAAACTGATTTTTGAACACAATCAATTACGCTCACCAATTGTGTCATACTTTGTACCTCCTCTCAGACATTCCTGCTGTAGTACGTGATGTCTTATACAGTACGTTAATAAGTTCGTGTACAAGAGCAATGTGTTATTTTAAAAATTCCCAAAAATACTTCGTATCTCAAGCCAAGTCTAGACATATCAGCAATAATTTATTTCCAATTTGAACACTGAAGAATAGAGAGGCTAGGATCATTATAGATAATATAACAATGTACCAGAAATATTGACTCAAACGTTATCTGATAACGTTATTATTAATATTGCCAAACGAAACTTCCATATTTAAATTAAATAAATAATTAAAAAATCCTTACAGGGCTATTTTCGGCTAGTGTGTTTCATTTGAACAGAACATACTTTTTGCAAACACGTCCTACAGCAACCTGAAATTGAGAACTACGTCAGAGTTGCAGTTAGTACTACCACTGACGATATGTTACCAAGAGTAATGGAGAACTTGCAACGTCGCATGGAGGAATGTACAGTGTGGCATGGCAACCGACTGCCAGGTGTCGTCTTCAAACATTGATAGGTAAATGACATTCCCTTCACTTGTAGAAAAAATAATAAATTACACTTTTTACTTACGCTGTGAGTTTAAAAATCAACAATAAACGCTGCTGCAACCTGTATATGCATAACTGTAACTTAATAATTTGAAAGTTGAGTGGTAAGTGTTCAGTATTTAAATTCTCCAATTAGCGTAATAGGCCTACTACAAGATTTACTCAATGGGAGACAAACGAATGTAGAAAAACCCACAATTATAATATAGTATAGTAAAGAATACTCGGAACTACAGATATTACGAATTAGGTTGACATTACAAATTTTACATTAAATACTAGATAGAATTATAACTAAGTGACTTGAGTACAGACATGAATATATGCGAATCAAGATATTGATTTACAATACCGAAAGGATTCTGAATTAACCATCCTCACATTTCAGATTTCAACTTCAAATAATTTAGTTTGTGTGCATCTAATAGTAACTTGTTAAACAATGTTGTCCCAATAGAAATAAATATTTCTTTTTGTGTTACCGTACTCTATCATTTGGTTCTGTCAGTGAATAGTTATCTGTGTTTAACTATGAACTTCAGACTTACGATAGTAATAATTTATATTTTTCTTTACATTTTAGAGGCATTTGTACATGTACGAGTTTAATATTGTTCAAATTTTTACTTTGAAAAATGAAAGTCTATGCGCGTTATATGCTGAGCCTGCTATTGCGTGGAAATTTTTTTTCTGTGAGAGGGATTTTTGATATGCCACTGCAGTCACCACAAATGTAAATCCGTATGATAAAATACTATTATTAGTGCTTATAGACTTTTCAACTAATGTAATACTCTTAAGTGTTTTACAGTCATGTAATTAATGTGTTGATCCAAAGTTAATTTTGAGTCTAATAAAATTCCGAACAATTTCACGAGTCTCTCTGTGTATTTTCGTATTATTTTTAAATCACCATAATTATATTTTTGTTTTACTTGACTGAAACCATAAAACTGTGTCCTTATATGCTTCTTGCATAAATAATTTAAATATATTTACATTTCAATTCCTGTTTGACAAGTGTAAAGTTATGTAATCCGCAAATAAAACTTTTCTCCTAGATACATTTAATAATAAATCATTTACCATGGCCAAAAGAAGGAAACCCAGAATGGAACCCTAACGAACTTCACAATTAGTTTAACTTAGTCATATTTAGGATAATAAATTTTCATTTAAGTAGGATACTTGCGACTTTCATGCTTAGTCAATGTCTCATACTCGTAGAATTCGTCTAGGCGAAATGATTCATTTCGTAACTTCGTAAGCAATCATTGATAAACCATTATGTAAACAAAGTTCACCAGCAGGTACGTCGCTAGTATTGCAGCTTCAATTTTCTACTGGCGCTGCAGAGAATAACGAATCTTTAAACAGGTGAAGCAGTACTTTTGCGTCCGAAGAATGGGCAGTTCCTTAGCATCGTCTACTGACATCTGCAGTGCACTAGCATTTTCAGCTAATGGCAAATCCATCCAATTTTTGTTGTGACAATCGGTATGTGAATTCCACAAATACAAACAGGATATATATATATACAGTACCGGTCAAAAGTTTTCGATCAGCTATGAAAACAAAAATATACTTTATTTCAGTGTATAAACACGTCGCAAAAACTAAATAGACCAACAAAATAAATATTTTCTCTCTAGCATTATGATTTGATAGAATATTCAAAACGACATCCCAGTTTTAACCACAAATCCATAGTTGTGATCGAAAACTTTTGACTGGTAGTTTATATCTGTGTGTTAATTATTTTCTGCTCAAACTAGTATTATATGTTGACAGTTATTATAAATCTGTAAGAAAAATACCAATATCTTGATAATATCATACAAATGTAACTATTTTTCAGAAGAATGACAACATTCCTACTTGGAATTATGCTAACTTTTATCAGTGTCACATATTACGCATACAGTTCTGTCCACGGAGGTTATATGGCAACTGCCATTAATCGTTTATAATAAAGCACACCCGCAAACAAACGACATGCGGAGAATAGTTGTCGTGAAACGATACATAGTAGTAGGAGTAATAGTAATAATAATAATAATAATAATAATAATAATAATAATAATAATAATAATAATAATAATAAATTTAATTTAAATATAAATTCTACGGAAACATGGTTAAATTATTCTCCTCATTTATGGCATCAAAACACAACCCCTCTGATATTACCATGTTCTGATTTCAGTACGGAAGCCATTACCATGAATGAACTTCATACAATGCTACGAAAAACGTAAAGTGACAAAGCACTAGGTGAAGACTGTATCAATAGAAAATGTTTAATTGTGCAGGACAAGATTTCTTGATCCTGATATGGAATCGTCAAGAACCCAAAGAATGGATTAAATATGCTGTAATTTCAATAAATAGAAAGGAAATCGAAATAAATGTGACAGAAAAAGATGAGCTAGTAAACGCGGGATATAAAAGCTTTGAGAACATAATAAAAAGGGACTACACGAATATTATGAAAATAATTAGGAGAAAGAACTTCACATAGACGAATATATATTAACACTGGTCTACGTAAAACATGTATATTTGTAGCTAATCCTTATATGTGAAATATATCCCCCACAGATACGCATTTGAAAGTCAGTGTGTGTGAATGAAATTGTTTTTTCACATTTCCAGATCCCGCATAATTCTTACCACATACATCGCATTAAAATGCTTTCTCGCATGAATATAGGAAGATAAGAATATTGAGCTGACGAGAATCTGAAAAACAGTTTCCAAAGATATCGCATTTGAATGCCTTTAGCCTCTGTCAATGCGTTCATGTCTGCTTAAAAGTGCCGATTCTGTGAAACACTTTTCAAACAATTCATATTTGAGTGGCGTTTCCCATGTTTATACGTAAATGCCAAATTAAAGCTGTCGAAATTGTCGAACACTTTCCATAGCCTCGAATTACACTGGTCTTTCGCTAGTGTGTATGTGTGCATGTGTTTTTAAGTGTCTCAGTCGTGAGAAACACCTTCCACACGCATCACATTTAAATGGCTTTTCGCCTGTGTGTATGCGAACATGCATATTTAAAACTGTTGAATTTGAGAAGCCCTTTCCACACATCTCGCATTTAAATGGCCTTTCGGTTGTGTGAATGCGTGCGTGACGCTTTAAATGTCCCATCTGCGAGAAAAACTTTCCACAATCTTTGCATTTGTATGGCCTTTCGCCTGTATGTATGCGTGCATGACTGTTCAAATTCGCAGAAACTGAGAAACACGATCCACACACCTCACATTTGAATGGCCTTTCGCCTGTGTGTATGCGCACATGTTTGATCAAATCTTCCGATGCAGAGAAACACTTTCCACATTCCTCGCATTTGAATGGCCTCTCGCCTGTATGAGTGCGTGCATGTGTGTTTAAATTTCCCGAACCTGTGAAACACTTTCCACACACCTCGCATTTGAATGGCCTTTCGCCAGTGTGAATCAGTGCATGTTTTTTTAAATTCCCCGATGCTGAGAAACACTTTCCACATATCCCGCATTTGAATGGCCTTTCGCCAGTGTGAGTGCGTACATGTTGGCTTATATTTGATGCAGCTGAGAAACACTTTCCACAGATATCGCACTTGAACGGCTTTTCGCCTGAGTGTATGCGTCTATGTGTAATTAAATCAAATGATCTTCTGAAGGTCTTCCCACACACATCGCAATGAAAAGCCCTCTCGCCTGTGTGGATCAGTGCATGACTCTTTAATTGACTCAATTTCAAGAAACTCTTTCCACAGACATCGCACTTGAAGGACTTTTTAGTCTGTGTATGAGAATGAAGTTTCACAGACTGCGGAGTTAGAAAAACCTCGTTGAAGGAATTACGGCTTACGTCGCTGATGTTTGCAAAGTCTGATCTGTTGCTACCACACTGTGTCAATTTGTCTTCTTCACGATCAATGTCGGTGCATGCTTGCGACACACTCTTCCCTGCATTATCCACAATGCTGAAATGAATATAAAAATTTAACGGTCACCACGTAATGAACTGCATTATTTATTTATTTATTTATTTATTTAACCTGGTAGAGATACGGCCATCAGGCCTTCTCTTCCCCTCTACCAGGGGATTACAACTACAATATCTATACTAATAATAAATCTGAAGCCGAAATTTTTCTGGTAATTTTCGATTTTCCAAAAATAATTGGTCCTAACATATATAATTAACCACCCTGAAACCGAAAATCGCTTTTTTGAAATTTTTGTTTGTATGTCTGTCTGTCTGTATGTTTGTTACCTTTTCACGCGATAATGGCTGAACGGATTTCGATGAAAATTGGAATATAAATTAAGTTAGTTGTAACTTAGATTTTAGACTATGCGGCATTCAAAATACATTATTTAAAAGGGGGGTTATAAGGGGACCTGAATTAAATAAATCGAAATATCTCGCTTATTATTGATTTTTGTGAAAAATGTTACATAACAAAAGTTTCTTTAAAAATAATTTTCGATAAGTTTTATTCCTTGAAACATTTTGATAGGACTGATATTTAATGAGATAAATGAGTTTTAAAATTAAAATAACTGCCATCTAAGGCCGTGTAATGAATTAAAAAAAATGAATTCATCTATAAGGGGCCTTGGACAGCAACAATCGAAAGCTATGAAAGATAGCCTACAGAGAATGTTTCTGTGTTTGTATGAAGTAATATCGGAAGCTAAATTAACCGATTTGTATAATTAATTATTATTTCACCATTGGAAAGTGTAGTTTCTCTAGATGCTATAATGTTATTACAGTAACTTCTGATATAATATAATAACTTCTGATATAATATAATATAATATAATATAATATAATATAATATAATATAATATAATATAATATAATATAATATAATATAATATAATATAATATAATATAATATAATATGTAATATAATATGTAATATTATATAATATAATTTAAGTTATATGAAGGGTTCAGAACCATAGTGGGCCAAGCGCCATTTACTGAATACGTAGAAAACAAGGGTTAAAATTAAGTTATTACCATAATTCAATGGAAATCTATAACAAGTAAAATAAAATATACACATTAAATCTAAATGATGTCAATCTTCATTAAACTATGGTTGCATGTAATAAAAATTAAGAAACGTGTTAAAGGAATTGTCATTGCACCAAATGAGTGTCTCTGGACCAAAATGATCGCATTTTAATTATTTGGATGCAATTTAAATTAAGTAACATATTAAATGATTTATCCTTCTATCAAACACGAATGTTCCCTGGATCAAATGTGCTATTTTAATTATGTAATTACTTTATATTTATATCTAACAGGTGCAGCGGAGCGCATGGGTACGGCTAGTTAAGAATATAATTACAATTATAATTACAATTAATATTAAATATACAAATACAATAAAAATCAAAGTACTAAAAGATTAACTGATTAATAAAAGCTAGACAGTTTATTGTAAAAGTTAAGAAGAGAGAAGCATTTCTTTTATTGATTAAGTAAAAATTAAACCTACTCTACGCGGTAAGAAAATGCTTAATAAGTTTGCTTTTGAACACTACTAAATTCTGACAGTTTCTGATGTCACTGGATAGGGTATTACACAAGCGCGAGAGCGAGATTGTGTATGATGATGGTGAATACGATGAAGTTTTATGTGTTGGTATGGCTAGTATGCGGCTATTTTGCGTGCGTGTGTAGATATTATGATATGATGACAGGTAACTGAAACGGAAGGCAAGGTAGGTAGGTGTAGAGGTGTGAAGGACTTGGAAAAGGAGAACAAGAGAAAGAAAATTTCTACGTTCCTTAAGCCATGTACATTTTATCAGGATGTGAAACTTTCATTTCTGACAAAATTGATAAGAAAATGTCTGATTGATTGGTAGTTTTTAAAGGTTTCAACAAGGATGTCCTCTCTCTCCCCTCATATTCAATATTTATATGAACGCAATAGTACGGGAATTTAGAAACTCAAGACATGGTCATATAACTGTAAATCGAAATCTGTATCTGGACGTACTGACTTTTGCAGATGATTTGGTTTTGCTAGCCACTTTAGAAGATGATTTACAACGATCAGTCTATAGTTTAAAATTAATAGCTGATAAACATCGCATGGAAATATCCACGGAAAAAAATATATAATGGCATTCTGCGGCAAAGAACCTGTACGAAGCAAAATTTGTATAAATGGTAACATTTTGGAAAGGATTAATAAATTCAAATTATCTTGGTTTAAACTTTCCTTTCTACCTCATCTAGATATCTCACAAACAAATTTTTAATTCGATAAATCTGCTGGCATTATCAACAGCATAATGAAACCTTCTTTAGTCCAGAAACATACCCGCAATCCTCTGTACAAGACTTAGCAAGATCTGTCCTTTGTTATAAGACAGCGAAGCTTGGACTTTACGAAAAAGCGATGAAAATATAATTACTGCCAATGAAATGAAGTTTATGCACCGAGCAGCAGGATACACTAAATGGGATCATTAAAGAAATGCAGACATCCTACAAGATCTGGGAATGAAACCTGTACTGCAGTATATTCATCAATATCAAGACAACTGGCATCACCATGTCAAGCATATGCCTAGAAGGAGGATTCCTCGAGCGATCTGGAACTACAGACCAAGAGGGAAAAGATCACTGGGTCGCTCTGTGAAGATATGGCGGGAATACTTTTGTAGACTGGAACAGTCCTTCTAGGACTATCATCTGTAAGGAAGATGATGATGATGATGATGTAGCTTTGAAAAAAAAAGTTCCTATAAACATGTTTCAGTAAACAAATATCTGTTGAAATACTGGCCATGCTGTATTGTGGTCTACGATCGTCATTCATTTAAAAACATAAAACAATGGTGCATATTTTGGGAGTGGATAGCATCCCTCAACAGAAATAAACAGAGAACGTAGTAGTAAACAAAGGTCTAGAATAGTATGGAATCTTATCATTTTACTTGTGTTAGTAAGTAGGTATAGTCTGTACAATTTTCTTTCTATTTACGTATGGCAGAGCAACAACCCATTTTCTACACCTCCTGTGACTATTCTGGCTATGGGGACATTTAAAGACATTGGTGTATGCCACACACATCAACAACATACAAACGTTACAGGAGCGTGTAAACAATGCATGTGACCAAACCCGACAACAGCCAGATGTGGTCGCAAGAGTTCGTGATTCACTGAGAACGGCTGAAGCATGTGTAACAATGTGTGGTAACCAGACAGAGCACCTCCTGTAGTGTCTATGTAACAGACAGGTGGGTATCGTACACCACAATACAGCATGGCCCATATCTCAACAGATATTTGTTTCGCGACAGACGTTTATAGAAATTTTTTTGTAGTTGCGACCAATGTTACTTCCTGTAAAAATATGCGATACTTTTTTAAGCAGATAATAATACAGGAGAATACCCTTTTTGTTGGTGTCTTGAACTTTTAAAAAACATAACTCTTCAGGTAAGCATAAAAAAACCCCCAGAGCTAGAAAATGAAGAGCAATCGTTCTCCAATTAAACCAAGTTCACAGCACACAACTTTTTTTCCACTCTCGACTTCTTTGACACTATTAACGTCGTGACTATCCACTATTGAAACTTTCCTTTCCTGTACCTTGATCCCAGGTATTCCAGACGTCCTGGATTTCTCAGAATTGTTCTGGATTTTAATAGAGTGTCCAGGATTGAGTTATGTGTGTCCCGGAAAATACATTTTTTGTTCGTTTCCATAAAATTATTTTTAAAATGCCTTATTCATTTTTTCAAGATCCTGTCCAACTTATATTCAAAGTCGTCATCGCTGCCTGATGCCACCTATTGATATAAAAAAAAAGTACTATAATACGTATTAGGTATTACAGTCATATAGTATCAGAGGCCTAGCAGGTACATGGTTTAAATCGTATCTCGACAGTCGAAAACTTTTTAGAAATAAACACAACACGTTCGACTTCCACCTCTATGAAACACCAGTACTTTTTTTTGTTATATATCAATGATCTCCAAGATCATATATTATACCATTTGGTAAGACAGTTTTGTTTGCTGAAGATATAAATACATTATTTAATTCTAACAATGAAAATGAGTTATTAAGTAAAATCAATCAAAACAATGTCTACCTCCAACTGAATGTTAGTAGGACTGTTTACATTGTTTAAAAACAGAAGTGACCAAAATTCTACTCCGATCAAAATCAATGATAAAGACATAATGGAAGTTAAGAATACAAAATTCCTTGACATCTGGATTGACTCTGTTCTAAACTGGAACTTTAATGTGGAGAAAATGATAGAAAAATTGAACCATTATATATATATATGCTTTCAGAATTTTAAGCAAAAGAACCTATAATAAATTCCTCAGAACTATGTACGTATTTTGGCTGCATACGTTCCCAGATTCAGTATGGCATACTAAAATGGGGTGAAGGAAGCAAAATTGGGGAAATGTTTAAGCTACAGAAGAAAATTGTAAAAATTATAAAACAAATACCTATAAGATCGTAGAGTAAAGCAATTTTTAGAGAAATCAAAATTTTTCCCGCACCTTGTATACACATTCTAGAAACAGTGTCTTTCATTCATAAAAACAAAAGTAACTTCAAATTCAATTCACATGTATCAAAGAAGAACATGAAATCTTAAAGACATTTGTCCACCCACAGAATTACCACAAGTTTTAAAAGTATTTTGCATAGAGGCATAAACATGTATAACATTCCAAGCTCCATAATAAGCAGTAAAGAAAATAAATTTAAAAGCACAGTCAACAGGTGGCTGCTACAACATATGTAGGGTTGCTAAGTGTACGGTTTTTCCCGGAACAGTACGGTTTTTTCTCATTTTGTTTCGCATACAGTGCATCTTTTAAACCGTATGCTGAATGTCCCGTTTATCCAAAATCTAATTCTCTATTTTAAAATCTGTCGCTTTAGACAACAATGTTGTTTGGTAAGTGTGCGATTTTGATCAGAGAGAACAAAATATTCTGTAATCATTGGTTCTGACCACCATTGATTCCAATCATGAAGGCTGAGTTCTTTACGTCACATCCATTCAGAGTAGCGTCTCTGGAAAGCGTGCATGTAGCATGCATGTTGTCGTTAATTTTGTTCTCGGATTGCTTTGTGATAGACATGAAATTGCTAGTGTGTGCTGTGGCATAAGCGGGTATAAGTGCAAACCATGGACAATCTGCGTAATAATGGACAAGTTTTTGAATAAACCATAGGAGAACGATGAAAAAGTTCTTCAAAAAGATACAAAGAAAAAACGAAGGTTGCAACCATATCGGTCCAACTGGGAAAAGGAGTTTCCAGAATTGTGTCCTGCTATTGGTAATAACTGCAAAGCAAGATGTACTGGGAGAGCTGAAGAAGGTTTCTTAATTTTTCATGGAGGAATAACAGATATAAGGCAACATTTTAACATTGCTTCACATAACGAGAGGCAGAATAAAGCACAGCAAGTAACTATATTGAAAAACTAAATCCAGACAATTTCTTCTGAGTCAGAAAAGGAAATCATAATTTCCAGGGTTCGAAGTAGGCTAGCATATTTTAAGTAAGCAAATATTAATGTAGGCCTATTTCCTATATTCAGATAAGTGCATCGGCCCTTGCTTTTGCACATAATGCTGCAAAACATCACTATAGTTAGAGCAGCACAGAATGCTGCATCAAACTTGTATCACAATTCCTTCTGGATTCTGCTTTAGCAAGTAAAATCTCTTGTAAAAAGACAAAATCCGAGGCTCTTGTGAAAGATGTATTAGGTCCATGTAGTGTAAAATGCGTTATGGAGCAGTTGAAAGAAAATGCTTTCCTTGGCGTGGATTTCGATGCTCCAAACAAAGGAAACCAAAAATGTTTCCCAATAAATGTACGGTATTTTGAAGGAAAACAAGGTGTTCGTAAACAGAATTATAGACTTCTTTGAAGACCCTGATGAAAGTGCTTTAAAAATGTCTGAACAGATTTCTAAAAGAAATTTGAAACATGGCTTAACATTATCCTAGCTTTCAAGTTACACTGCTGATAATACGAATTGCAATTATGAGAAGAAAAACTCTGTATATGTATATTTAAAAATGGAACATCCAACCTTAATTAAAGCAAACTGTTGTGCACATGTTGTGCACAATTCATGTAAATCTGGCATGAATTCTATTTCAATTATTGATATTGAGATGCTAATAATTAAAATATTCAATTACTTTTCAAATTCCGAGAAGAGGGTTTTACACTTAAAAGAATTCTTTGAATTTGTTCACATTGAATATAATACTTTGTTAAGACATCTGTCAACAAGATGGCTTTCTATAAAGTCTGCTATTCAAAGATTGTTGAGAAATCTTCCGACTATATCTTATTTTGCAAGTGTAGATGACTGTCCAGGATTCATTAAGAACAATTTGTTAGGCTCCTCATAATCAGATAAACAAACCCTTCTGACAGAGTTACATCTAAATTTTTCATTACATTTAGCAGATATTTTCCATAAGATAACTGTCAATCTAGAAAACAATGATCTGACTATATGTGAGCTATATATACCCTGTAATCAATAACCTAAAATTCAACCCGAACAAAGAATGCAGAAATCTTTCTTTTGTTACAATGTTCTTGAAATATTAAATAAATTGAAAGAGTTGTTTCCTGGAGAAGTTAAGGCTTGCAATGGTGAATTTAAACATGTATACGAAGTTTGTATTAACTATTTATGTAAATGGTTTGATTTTAGTAATTCTAATGTTTTTGCACTGATGAATTGTATAACTCTAGAAAACTTACCTAAGTTCAGTAAGATTTTAAGGTCAGTGGAGTCACTAGATTAAAAGCATAAAATAAATATTGATGAAATGTACTCTAAAGTTGTTGAAATTGTCAATTTCGTTTTTGGAGAGGGTGGTGAAAAACTAAAAGTCTCTCCAAAGTAAAGGAATACCAGAGAGGTGGGTATATATGATAAGTTTCATTGGCCGAGAAAAACTGAAGAACATTTTAATAGTATTTAAGTTTTTGTTGAGTATATTTCCATCTAATGCATACACGGAAAGAATATTTTCAATGAAGTCAATCAAATGGAGGAATGAAAAAAACAGAAGCTGTATAGATTTAATAAAACATGAATTATTTGAGTACATTAACTATGATGAGAGTTGTAGGAAGTTTCACAAAAACGTTTTGTTCAACAATAAATTGTAAAACACGGCAACTTCCAATGTCAAATAACTGTGAAATGTACATATGTATTTAAAGATTACACAATTATTAAATAGCTAGTAAATCTCTACTCTTTAATTCATCATGGCTGTGTTTTTACCTAGAAACCGAAGTGTTCCTTAATTGTCATTTGGAAATCTGGCAAACCTAATCATATGCCATATATTGTAGAGGAATTTATGTCTTTAGATCTTGCATGAAAGTAATAATATGTAATTGTGAAGGCATATAGGTCGTTATCACTATTAAGAACATTTCTATTATTGTTATTATTATTCCTGTTGTTATAGTTATTATTATCATTATTATTATTATTATTATTATTATTATTATTATTATTATTATTATTATTATTATTATTATTGTACTATCTTAATTGTAATCCTTCTTACCTCGTGTCAGCAGATGCCATGCAGTAACAATGTTATACAGGATGTTTCAAAAATACGGGGCATAATTTCAGGTATGTATTTCCCACATGTAGACAATCAAAATAGTTGATTACAACATGTGTCCGGAAATGCTTCATTTCCGAGTTATGGCCTTCACAACATTGAAATTCACCGGAACGTTTTTCTTTCCGCAGGTCGTTGTCATTACAGAAGATGTTCAAAATGTCCACCTCTTGCTTGAATACAGACCTCACATCGATGTCTCATTGACCTGCGAACACGATCCCAAACTCCAGGAGTATTGCGTATGTCCTCAGAACATGCCACAATTCGATTCCGAAGGGATTACAAATCAGGCACCGGAGACGAATAAACCAATGATTTTAAATGGCTCCACAAGTAGAAATCGAGAGGGTTCAGATCAGGTGAGCGTGGAGGCCAAGCAATTGGGCCACCTCTACCTATCCATCGATCAGGAAACCTTCGACCGAAGTACTGAATGTAACCTTCGCCTCGGAATGAACTGTCAGAGTGCCCTCTTAATGTCTCCTTTGATGGCAACGACCTGCGGAAAGAAAAACGTTCCGGTGAATTTCAATGTTGTGAAGGCCATAACTCGGAAATAAAGCATTTCCGGACACATGTTGTAATGAACTATTTTGATTGTCTACATGTGGGAAATACATACCTGAAATTATGCCCCGTATTTTTTAAACACCCTGTATATTCATAAATATGTCTATAGTATAATGAGAAACTAGATTATGACCAAGAAATAAGATTCACGAAGCCACGATTTGTAAAAATCTATATGGTAAATGAACGAGTACGACTGTGAGAAGTTTACGAGAAAGTCTCTGCGAGGTGTATTTTAATTAAGTGCAGTGGGGGGAGGTATTGATGAATGAAGCACCGCTCTTCCTAGCGCTGACCAGAGATAAGAGTAGTTTATATGAGTTAGGGTGGAATTCATAGTCGTCACATAAAATGAGTGAACCCTTAAGTAATAAGTGTTTGCTTATAATAAGGGAACCCTTAAGTCAATGCCGAATTCATAGACAACACTTATTTTCACGTAATGAGTACTCACTTACAGCTGCCGGACATGACGTCATAGCAAAAGCTGACTCTCATTGAACTAATCGAAAGCGGCTCTACATGTGGAGTTGCTATAACAACGAGTTATCAATATTATTGTACTGAATAAGTTATATACAGCAATAGTTTCATGATATGTTAAATTCTAGTTGCATGGTAGTTATAGTTATAATCAGATATCCTACTAATTGGAACACATGTTCTGTAGTAGTGAATTTCTTAAATAAATAAATTAAGCCTATTATATAATACTGTATATTGAATTTATTAACGTAGTGTTATATTAACTCTGTAATTTGCCAATTATAGCTACATTTTACATTTTTGGCTATGATATCTATACTTAACTCTTTTTAATTTATTTTCATTTGATATTTTTCATTTATATCTAGATCTGTGTTTTTTATTTAGGTAGTACCTATTTGTTTTTTTTTTTTTAATTTCTAATTTGTAATTACACTTGTATCTGTTTTATCTCTTTTTTCATGTTCTATGCAATTCTATGTTTTTTAAACAAATATCTGTACTGTCTATTGTAATTGGGGCTTTGCCCTGTTATAGTCATATATATATATATATATATATATATATATATATATAAGTACCGGTAAGTAAGTAAATAAATAAATAAGTAAATAAATAACGATCAATTTGGCTAGAGCAACAACTTCGAATTGATCTGAAAACGATATCGCTTCTTAAATTCCAGTTCACTCTACAGTTCTAGAGGATTCTCCATGTCTCCATGTACCTTTTTGGGACACGTATATTTTCCTCATTTCGTTCAACAAACTACACAAAATTCTCAAAATCATTCTCAGTATCCATTTTGAAAATGAGTGGTCACTTAAGGGTACAGATCAGCTCACTTAAGTAATCACTCATTATGTGAATGAGGGACAACTATGAATTAGAAATGAGTATAAGTAACCACTTAAGGGTTCACTCATTTATAAGTGACGACTATGAATTCCGCCCTTAGGAGCCTGATGAGACTGAACAGATGACATCACTGTCACTACATGGCGTTTAATTAGGTGCGGTGCGTTAAGGTATTGGTGATGGAGCACAGTTCTTCCTAGAACTCACCAGAGATAAGATTAGTTGTTATGAGTTATGAGCCTGATCGCAGAGAACAGACGACATCACTGTCACCACATGGTGTTTAATTAGGTGTGGTGAGTTGAGGTATTGATGAATGGAACATTGCTCTTCCTACAACTGACCACAGATAAGATAAAATAAACCTAAAAAATGATTAAATATCTTCTTCTTCCCTTCAAGTATTAGGTCATATGGCCTGTTACGATCTCACAGTTGAATTATCAATCCAGCGCTTCTTTGGACGACCGAGAGATCTCTTCCCGTTTGGACGATAGTGGAGCATGACTTTTGGGATTCTATCTCCATGCATGCGATGCAGATGATTTATCCAGTTGTTTTGATAATGTTTTACGTGATTAATTACAGGTTCTAGTTGTAATTCTTCCATTACTTCTTCATTGCGTTTGTGATCCCATTTCATATATCCCGCTGTATATCTCATAAATTTCATTTCATTAGCCGTTATTCTGCTTTCGTCTTTCTTCCTCAATGTCCATGCCTCACTGCCGTAACAAATTACAGGTCTCGCCAAGGTCTTGTATAGGCAAATTCTAGTATGCCTTTGTACTAGGGAAGGTTTCATAATGTTGTTAATTATTCCCATTGTTTTGGTGTATTTAGAAATTTTCTGTGAAATGTCTACTTCATCGAAAAAAGATAATGTGTATCCGAGATTTGTAAAATAATTTACATTTTCTAATATTTTTTAATCTAAACATATTTTGCTAGGCACAGGGTATTTTCCGCAGAAGGCCATAATTTTAGTTTTTTCTTTATTAATTTTCATATCATATTTAATTCCAATTTTATTAAAATTAAAAATTGAACGTTGTAATTCATCTTCTGAGGATGCCACCAGAGCTAAATCGTCTGCAAAAAGTAATGAATCTAGTTGTAAATGTCGATTGAGTTGTATATATCCATGAAGCAATTGTTTCCATTCTCTAATTATGTGATTCATATATACGAGTATAATAAATAGCAACGGTGAAAGGCCGCAGCCTTGTCTTACTCCTGTTTGAATTTCTGTCCACACCTTACTGCAATTAGATTTGTTTTATAGATATTATATGTGTTTGCTATAAGTTGTTGAACATGGTCTGTGGCTAATACATTATTTCTGTTCACCCTATCAAATGCTTTTTCTAAATCAATGAAAGCAATACGAGGCCTGTCTAAAAAGTATCCGACCTTAAATTTTCCCGCGCAAAGTAGTGATTCTAAGGCGGCGCCACTGTGCACGGTGGAAGGAGGAACCGTAATGTGCATGCTTGAATTTTTTCACCGCATTCGCTTGTGCCAGTCACTGGCTGGTGGTCGCCAAGTAAGGTGCTGTTCTAAGTGTTTGTCGGATTTAGTTTTCTCGCAAGATGACTGAACGAATTGAGCAAAAATACTGCATCAAATTTTGTCAAAAGCTTGCTGATTCTCAAAGTCAAACAATTCGTAAGATTCAGCAGGTGTTTGGGGAAGATGCGATGGGTGTAACACAAATTAAGGAGTGGTTCAACCGATTCAAAGATGGCCGCACATCAGCGGAGAGTGAGCAGCGTTGTGGCAGGCCCCAAACTGCTCGGAGTGCAGCTGTTGTTGAGAAGGTGCGAAATTTGGTGATGGCAGATCGTCGTTTGACCGTGCGGGAGATTGCCGAAGAGGTTGGAGTGAGTAAAGATTCTGCACATGCAATTTTGAGTGACGATTTGAACATGAACCGAGTGGCTGCGAAATTCGTGCCCAAGTTGTTGTCCCCGGAACAAAAAGACCTCCGTCGTGACGTTGCACAGGACCTTCTGGACACCGCCAACACTGATCCTGGGTTTCTGAACACCGTGATAACTGCAGATGAGTCATGGGTGTACGGGTACGACCCAGAAACAAAAAGACAGTCGTCGCAATGGAAGCATCCCGAGTCTCCAAGGCCGAAGAAAGCGCGGCAGGTGCGAAGCAAATCAAGGTCATGCCGACTGTTTTCTTTGATGTCCGTGGAATTGTGCTTCACGAATACGCACCGGAAGGACAAACGGTGACAAAGGAGTACTATCACAATGTTCTCCGGCGACTCCGTGATGCAGTTCGGCGCAAAAGACCAGACATGTGGACGGCGAACAACTGGCACTTGCATCACGACAACGCCCCCGCACATTCATCCCAATTGATCCACACTTTCTTGGCCAAACATGGAATTACAACCGTTCGCCAACCTCCCTACTCTCCAGACCTGGCTCCTTGCGACTTCTGGTTGTTTCCAGAATTGAAGACACCACTGAAAGGATCCCGTTTTGAGAGTAGAGAAGAGGTAATGCAGAACGCGACGACGGAGCTGAACACCATTCCAAAAGAAGACTTCCAGAGGTGTCTCCAGCAGTGGAAGGATCGGTGGGCTAAGTGTGTGCAAGCACAAGGGGCCTACTTTGAAGGGGATTAGGGTCCCAACCCCGTCAGGTATTTGAAATATTTTTTCTGGCTAAAGGTCGGATACTTTTTAGACAGGCCTCGTATGTGTTTCTAAGTTGAATTCCCGGTGTTTTTCCATCAATAATTTTAATGTAAAATATCCATCGCAACATGATCTTCCCTTTCGGAAGCCATTTTGTTGTTCTCCGAAAAGTGTTTCATAATGTTTATACAATTTGTTCTTGATTAATTATTAAATATAATTATTGAAAATAAAGAGATGAAAATAAATGGGGCTCCTTTGTTAATATTTTTTATCCCAAGTAGTGTTTTGAATTCTGTTGTAAATTTGTTCTCCCAACTTTAACAATACAACAGCCAAAATTATTGACCCTGAAACTGGAGCCTTCTGAGTTATGAGCTTGATGACACTAAGCAGATGACATCACGGTTACCACATGGTGTTTAATTATCCTGTGGCAGTTTCAAACTAGCTCTGTGTGAAATTGTTAGTTTATATTTTAAAAGTTGATCGAACATGCCGAAGTATGTAGAAAGGAAAAAATTGTTCATAGTGAAGCGCGGGAAATAATATTAAATGTAGTAAAAGTCTGATGAAGAAGCAACAGGATAAAAGTTAATTCTTCTGGCATGCGCTACAGAGAGAGAGCAGCCAATGACATTAGAGTCTCAAAATGTTTAATTAAAACAATTAAAAAGGAGTCAACACTTAGAAACGAAAGGGCTCATCATCTGCATTACACACAACAGGGAAAAAGCGGCCTAGGCCTGATGGCAGAAATGTTATCTTGGACGATTCTGTTATTGATGAATTGTTGAAAGACCATGGTCACACTGCCACCATATATATGTGACCTTGAACTGGCATGGTGTAAAGTAAAGCGCTAGTGCGTGAAAAGAATGTGGCACGGGATCTTTCTTTAAAGCAACTGATGGAGTTAACTACAGAAAGAATAGCATTTGTTACTGCAGAAGATTGGCAAGGTTACAGCAAACATTTAGAGGCATTCAAACAACAAAACAAAGAGCGAGACGAAATTACAGACGATGTGATTGACAACCCTAATGAGAGCAGTGACAGGAAAAGGATGTTGAGGATGGCGATGGAGATGACACTTCTGAATGTGCTGCAATAGCGAATTTTCTGATTCCGAGTTGGCCCGTCCACTGTAAGGGAGACCAAAATATTTTTAAACAATCCACTACCACTAAATTGAATAAAATCAAAATACGTATATGTAGGCTAAGTATTCTTCAATTTTACTCAGTTATTCATGGGCGAATGTTTTCACGTTGGTCAGTTACTATAATGTAGTAGTATGTGTGTCATTACGTCGTCTTCTGTGAGAAAGAGTGGCATTATGCTGGCTGTTGCCTGCATGTATGATTGCATTACGCCATATTCCTACCAGGACCGATCTCGTGAGCTTCCCACAGTACTGCTACTACATACTATTATACAGTAGGCCTACCTTAATTTTTTACTCTCTTTGGAGGTTGATTTATTACTGATAGGATTTAAACACTGTATTATCGTGAATTTTTTCTATATAGATCGTGCTGTAATATAACAATATTTTGCCGGACTTTATCAATAACTCAAACGCAATTTCGTAATGTAAAAAATGTAACAAAATTAAAAGCTTATGCCATGTATAAGTGGTTGATATACATAAAATCAGTTTTATTGCAAATTTAATTAATTCAAACGTTTAGTCACGTTAAGGTTTGCAATATCACCATCTCTCTTGGATTTCTGATGAGAAAATCTAGCAATCCTGCTAGCTCCATTGTAGTTTGCCAATGCTCAAGACTTAAATTTACTCAATTTTCTTGCCAGTGTCCCAGCAGTATATTGTAAGTTGTTTTCATATATCAGCTTCTATCTTCTTAATTGCTATGCACCTCATTAGATGATTATCATTCATTGCAGAGTTTGGATCCTCACAAAGAGTACACTGGGATGATGAATGTGTTGATTCTATGTAAATGAACACCCAGCCAGTCATGGCCAGTTGTTTTTTTTTTTTTTTTAATTTGCGTTATTTTACGACGCTAGGTTATTTAGCGTCTGAACGAAATGAAGTTGATAATGCCGGTGAAATGAGTCCAGGGTCCAGCACCGAAAGTTACCCAGCATTTGCTCGTATTGGTTTGAGGGAAAACCCCGGAAAAAACCTCAACCAGGTAACTTGCCCCTACCGGGATTCGAACCCGAGCCACCTGGTTTCACGGCCAGACGTGCTGACCATTACTCCACAGATGTGGACGGCCAGTTGTTAGACTCAAGATTTATTTCTTGGTAAATCTAAGATGATGCTTGAGTCTTTCAATAGAGACTGTTATCATGTGGTTCTTCTTTCAATAAATTTTACCTAGAACATATAGTCAATCCATAATCTTACATTACGAAAGGGAACATTTGTGGGGTGGCTTTCTATATTTTTTGTTCATTTCTTTGCCAAGGAGTTTGCTATCTCATTTCCTTGAATTTTACAATGGGAAGATATCCATTGAAATATTTTGTAGAATTTCAATAGTATTCTGAATTTCATTAATTTTTTTATTTGTAGGTTCAATTGATGTAATTGCTTGTGGAGTTGATTTCCATCTCTCAAAACCAGCATCTTGTTAACATATTTTATGTGACTTGGGAGTTGTCTCAGAGCTAGAAACTGAAGAATTTATTGTACGTCCCAACACCTACATATTAATTGTTATCTGTAAGTGATCCATCTGAGTAAATATGAATCAATTCTGTTTCAGGGCATCTTGTTTGAATAGTCTCCGAAGCTATTGCTTTTAATACAGTTGGGTTTGCATCTCGATTACGTCGCAAAATTCGTGTACATTCAAATTCAACTCTAACTGTAAAATGTGACAGTGGATTATTTGGAAGTGGGAGTTCTTCTAATTTATTTGGATGTTCTAAATCATATATTACCTTTTTGAATTTATTTCAAATTTTTGAAAAGTCTTGTCAGTATTCCAGATAACGTTTTCAACGTTTTTTATTCTCATAAGATCTCCAGTAGTCATTGTTTGGAAGTGTCCTTAGTTACTCAGAGAGTGAGGTACTTTGCTTTTCCTTTTTTATAATGGCGATGTTTTGGGTGACTGCATTGCTGTCATTCGAGTAGATTTAACACCACCCATTATTAATCTTACAGATTGATATTGCACTATTTCTCTTGTCAATGTTGCTGTAAAAAAATTCCACTTCCTCTCTCTCTTTTTTTTTTTTTTTTTTTTTTTTTTAGAATTCCAGTTTCTGCTCGAAAAATGCTTTATTCACAATAAATGAAAACAATGATATTACTGGTTTCTGGCGAGTTTTCCCCAATAACTGTCGCTGATTCATGCATCTACATTAAAAGAGACCATGATTCCCAAAGGACATCAGCAATAATAACTCAGAAGATATAATAGGAGTTGTAGTGTGTTACTTATCATAGTAATTATAATTTTAGTGAATCTTATGTCATTTAAGTACAAAAATATACTGAGGCGATGACACAATTCATCACATAATTATGGAAGTTACAACAGAGTAACATACATTATAAAGTTTATGTCCTTCGTCATCATTAAATGAAGCTGAGAAAGACTGCAAGAAAAGCAAAACCAGCACAGTACACTCACCTCTCAGAGAACACTTCATCTTCCTCTTCCACTTTCTGTTTTTGTTGTACTCCTTCCAAATCGAACACATGTTCCTGAAAAAAGCACAAAATATTGAAGAGCCCTTTAATTGAATATAAATAATAGATTTATAAATAAATTTCAACGTTGAAAATATGTACATGTGAGCCATACAGGGTCTCCAAAATATAACCACAAATTGCTACAATATTTGAAGTAGTAAACAGTAAATGATTACATATTGAATCATTAATACTATCGCTGTAAACGTCACTGCTGAAAGTTTTATTTCCTCAAAATGAGGACTCCACAATATTACTTCTTAAATTCCAGGTGCAAATTTTTTTTCTACCATCTTCCCTCTCATGGCTTGCAATTTTTAAAGAAATCTATATTGTCAATTCTAAAGCAAAATTTAATTAACTATTTCACACTTAGTGAAACAGAAAAAAATATTAAACATTGATAAAAATGCTTGCATTTCTTTCAATCCATATATACATTTTTTTCATGTTATATGAGCGATATTCGTAAACTAGTAGGTTTACTTTAGAGCACAGGTTGCAGAAAATACTGTAAATATTTCATGTAAATAGATTGAGTAGTTTCACATAAAAAGTCCACTGAATTTTCAAAAACGTCAATGTATGGAAAACTGAATTTGAAGAAAAAATAAATTAAAAAAAAAAAGATGTATGAACTATATGCGCTGTCAAATTTATAGAGTCTATCTAAAGGTCATATCAGCAGAGATACGTCCACAATATATATACTGTTTTAAAAAGCACCCACTCCCGTTAATTTGCAAGGGGCAGCAGATGAGCTACTCAGCAGTGTTGCGTATTTTTACAGATTTGTTTGTGACAGACTAAATCTAATTCATCTATAAACGAAGTGTATTATTATTTTCCTATAAACTTAATTCTTAACAAATTAGGACTTTAAAATCCTTCGTGATATTTGAATAAAGCTGCGAATTATTTTTTATAAATCAAGCCTAAACATAAAGGCTGTTTTAAGTTTGGGATATATTGGAAAAAGAGAATATCGTTTCCACTATTTGAGATTGTTAATGGCTCTGATATATTATGTAAAATGCACTGTTCGTATATCTGTATACTGACATTGAACCACTTACATAAACTTCAGTTTTCACCACAGGAAAGCTAATGTTAACTTGAGTATCTTCAACCTTCATCTCTGTTTTTATGTCATAGCTGTAGTCCACGTATTCTGTCTTCATGCCCATCACTTCCAGATGCGAGAAATTCCCTTCCTACAGAACAAAAAAACATAGTGAATTATTTTATTACCTATCTTAAACATGAACTAATGAGTAACAGCCTGAAACTGGTTCTACATGGCAGTCTTTGGCTGTCTCAACTCAGACAAGAAATTAGAGAAGAAAACGTAACGCAGAATAGAAATTAGACCTCAAGGCACAATGGAAATGACTGATAAGACGTACTCGTAAATACCTATCTTTTTTTAAAAAAAAGTTCATACATTTAACTAATATAAGTATTAATTATTAAGTATGGCATAATCTTAAGACTTAAAGATTATTAGTACATTATGATAGGCGGCCGGGTAGCTCAGTTGGTAGAGCAGCTGGCTACGGACTGGAAGGTCCGGGGTTCGATCCCAGGTGGTGACAGGATTTTTTCTAGTTGCCAAACTTTCAGAACGGCCCCAAGGTTCACTCAGCCTCCTATAAAATTGAGTACCGGGGGTAAAACGTGGTCAGAGCGTAGTGCCGACCACACCACCTCATTCTAGTGCCGAGGTCATGGAAAGCATGGGGTTCTACCTTCATGCCCCCCAAGTGCCTTCATGGCATGTTACGGGATACCTTTACCTTTTAGTACATTATGATAACAATGTGATATATTGACAAATAATTTACATTAACTACTTGATTAATGAAATTTTGTAACAGGTTGCGGTTTCATCATTAAATAATTTGTTATTTTTTATTGACATATTATCCCTTTCCGACCACTAGAAATTATAAAATTTATAATATTCATTCTTATATTATTAAATTAATTTTAATAACGTACTGCTGGTTTGAAAAAAGAAATGGTACTATAATGAAAAGAATGATCATGATTGGAATGACCTACCTACAGCTGTCTTTGAGGGCTGTCCTTCCTTAAGGAGATTCAAGAATAACTTAAAAAGTTGTGTATAAAGTGCAAATTAATATTAAGGTGACATTTAACATTCAATTTTTTAAGGTGACATGTATTTATTTAGCCTGACGAGTTACCCCCTTGTTTTGAATTGTAAATTATTTAAAAATAGCGTGTAAGAGGGTCTTAGACTAGAAATGTTTAGCTTAAATGTAGTTCTGTTTTATAAGTATGCATAAGGGTGTAATTATTTGTCTTATTTGAACTGTTGTATCAGTGAAGCGAGGTGAGTCAGTGAAGTTATGGTTTTACAGTGCAGTGAATAGTTCCGATGAGTGATAATTTATAGGGTCAATGAAATGTGTTCTATATTGTCAGTGAAATGTGTCCTAAAGTGACAGTGAAATGCGTCACAGTGCCACTACAGTGAGTGAAATGAGAGTAAAGTGAAAGACTATTGAAACTTATGTATTGCCTATACATATGTAGGTTGTATTGTAAAATTAGGTTATTTTATGTTTTATTATTAACTGTAATTATTGTGTTAAATTGTATTGTGTATTGTATAATTGTATTGTGTATTGTAATTTTATTGTGTATTGTTTACATTGTGTATACCACTGCCACCGGGTGCTTGCCCACTTGCAGTGTAAATAAATAAATACATACAGTACTGTAACACATCACAGATGTCAGCTGAATAGGAGAAGCAGCAGAAGAGTGTCAACATGTCGGCGAAACACTTATCACATCACACATCAAATGATTTTATATACAATGTATGCAATTTTATGTATGAAAAATATTAATCTCTCAATTTCTTTTTACTAATGGCGGGTGCTTAACTTACGTCATTCACTCATGTGAACCCAACTACGTAGACCAATTTAGCAACAGAGTCGTTGTTGCCCAGGCTGCGTCATAGGAGGCTGGTCCTCACTACACCCGCGATGAGATGAGATAATTATGGAGATTATGGAGTTCCCGGAGAAAACCTTGTGTTACCTGAACCACGGGTTTGCCCAACACAAATTATGAATCGCTATAGCCACTGGACCACCGTGGCGGCCACACTAATTAATGTTATGAATTTAAAAACGCAGCACATAATTATAAGTTCCTGAAAAACTCAACCTTCATGCTTTATTTTATTTTGTACTGCACATGAATTTTTAAGGTTTTAGCGAGGTTAGTGAGAATTTTGTTGCTATTTCTGTCCATTAGCGTGTTAATTCTAGGAGGAATTGGAGTGATAGCTAAACAGAGATAGTCAGAGATTTGCAGGTGGTCCCTTTGTTTCGTTTCGAGCAGAGTCATGGCAGAAAATGCAGTTTCACATGTTGGAAAAATTAAGAAGAAATGTTATTGCTTTTTCATATAAATTTGGATATTCATTTTTCATTCTAATTTAGAATTTCGAATTACTCATGGATTTAATTGTATTTTCCAGTCCTTTATCTGATAATTCGCGAAGCTGAAGGGTTTCTTCATGGGAAAGAATTGTCTCTTTGTGTTCAACAAAAGGGTTCACAATCCACATGTTTTGCCTCTGGGGTTCCTCATGTTCGGGATAGCACTTTTCAGATGATAATAACATTTTGAAGTGAGCTCCAATAATGTCTGAAACTCAATCCTCTGAATTGAAATCGCCTGCTTTGATAATGTGGTCTGAGTTCGACTCAAGTAATTTTATTTTATATTTTAAGTGCAACTCTTTTACGCATGAAGAAATCAATGGGTTGTTGACTAAATCCGAATGTTTTGTCTTGAGATGTCGAAAAAGTGGCGATGATTTCACACATTCATTTTCCAGAACAGTAGCAGAAATAACACATGGAGGTCGTGGCATTTGGTCTGTGTCAGGGTATTTTATGAAACCAAATTGTAAGTAGTTGTTCTTGTATGAGTTAACGAAGACATTTTTCTTCTGTGCACTAGTAGTTTTCCCCTTCTGCTTATCCTGGAGATCGCTCTGTGGACATTAAGTGGATGCATAACTACACTCAGGAACAAAAAAAACCGGACACTTTAATATTTGCTGGTATTTTGCAAAACATTATCTTCTCATACAATATTATGGTAGCCATCTGTTGTTATGGAGACGTGTATACATTGTTGATTGTTTTTTGTTTTATAAATAAGCCATTTCAACCAAATATTTCAATTTTGCTTTCGGAGTCTCAGCTATAACAATTTTGTCTCAACCATTTTGTGCTTCATTATCGTTATCATTCGTTATTTCTTTATTTTTACATTTTCTGAGTTTAAGTGGGGTTGTAACATTTGTCTGAAAACAAGATGCGACCTGAAGATGTGGCTCGAGCTGTAGCCCCTTACGATGATGGACGCAGTGTACGTTACATTGCAAATGTTATGAATATGGCTAGAAGCACAACCCATGATGCCATAAAACGGTATAGAGAGACCCTAGAATATACCAGAAGATCAGGTTCGGGTCGTCCAAGAGCTACAAATCCAAATGAAGACAGGTATATGGTGTTGAGAGTTCTTAGGGAGCGCAACCTGCCAGCTACTAGTGTAGCCCAGCAATTTGTTAACATGCATGGACGCCCAATTTCGGCCAAAACAGTTAGAAGGAGGTTGAAAGCAAGTGGACTGATATCAAGTAGACCTGCAGCTTGTCCCAGACTTCTCAGGATGCATCGAGTTGAACGACTGCATTTTGCAAATGATCACAGGGATTGGAGAAATGGACAGTGGAGCTGTGTTCTGTTCACCGATAAGTCCCGTTTCAATCTGTGCTCACCTGATGGACGTGAAAGAGTTTGGAGAAGGAGGGGAGAACGATTTTCACAGTGTTGCATTTCCGAAAATGTGCCGTATGGAGGTGGTGGAGTGATGGTTTGGGCAGGAGTGTGTACGGATGCTCGTACAGAGTTGGTTTTTGTTGAAAATGGAAGACTAACAGCTGATAGGTATATAAGTGAATATTTGGCTGATCATGTTGTGCCATTTGGCCAATTTGTAGGCGATAATTTTGTTTTAATGCATGATAATGCACGGCCGCATATTGCCCATGCGGTCGGAGATTATCTCCAAGAAGTGTGAATCCATGTTCTTCCATGGCCAGCAAGGAGTCCAGACATGAACCCAATTGAACACATGTGGGACATGCTGGAACGGCGTGTTAAGAATAGACGACCGAGACCAGAATCGTTACAAGAGTTGAGGCGAGCACTTGGCGAAGAATGGGAACTCATTTCTCAAGAAGACATTGCTAACCAAATTGAGAGCATGCCAAGACGTATGGATGCAGTTATTCAAGCCAGAGGGGGTAATACCCGTTACTAAAAAGAGTTTTTAATGTTTAAGGCACCATAAAATGAAAAAACAGTTAGACCAAACGATGCCATAGTTATACGCCCTTTGTAATTTTTTGTAAATTTTCTCATCAGAAATTTTTTTTTTCTAATGTTGTCGTATAAGATGCTAAATGAAACATTATTTTGTTTAAATGGGTTTTGTTTCATTTTGAAATAATTTGCAACAAAATACAAGCAAATATAGAAGTGTCCGGTTTTTTTGTCCCTGAGTGTAGTTGTTGCGTCACAAACATCTTTAGTACGAAATTTCTTAATACCAAACTTAAGTAATGTCCCTTGTCTTTTATTTATATTAATATTTAAATCTGTATGCCTATTACCTAAAAAAATCATGGCACTCGGGTTTTGAAACAAGCATGTAGACCAACACACAGAAAAGTGAACTTGCGAGGAGACAGTATCCACTGTGAATATTCAGCATCGAGAACTGGATACAGACTGTCTTCATCTTCAATTTAAGTGAAAAAATTCTTTATACTTACCAGATGTCAATGACATCTGCAACATATGTTATTTTGTTAAGGTTTGAGAACATAGGATTGGCCGCGCACTGTTGTAATCGACTTGCAGGTAATTTTTATGAGAGGTCTTATAAACGGTGCTATTTCCTCCCCCCGAATGTTGAAAGGTATCTAAGTCTGAAAAATTCTCCATCGTTCAAGAGTAAGTGGTTTGCTCACTGACATTTGTTACATATGTTATTTAGTTAGATTTTGGAATTTAGAGTTTAGAAATGATCTGGATCTGCACTTTTCCAAACAATCACGATAATTATTCTGCTAAGAAAATTTCCACTACATAATATTTATTCGTGAAAAAAGAAAAATAAATGACAAATTCCAGGAGAATATGTCGCGACACGGTGTAATTCATGTCAGGGCACAGTGGTTGAGAAACAATGCTGTAATATCTGTAATAGAAGGACTTTTATTCTACGTCATGTGTGCAAATATATTTTTGAATACGATATTTTATTATTAAAGAAAAACCAAAGTGGAATTATGCAGCATATTAAAAGAACCAAGCACTAACAATATCCGACCACATGATTGTTTAACATACAATGAATAATCGTCTTCACTTTAATAAACTACGTGAGAATATTGTGATGTAGCTCAAATTTAACACTCTAAGCTACTTCCCCCTCAAAACAGTCACCATTAGAAAGTCAGTACTGGTTCAGGGGATCAATGGAATAACACTTCTTGTTATAGAAATATTTACAATACAATAACAGCAGAGTACAATAAATAAAGGCGCTATTGTGAAGGACATTCTTTAGCAAACCCGAATGCACTTTACATCCAGAGGTTTACATTTGTTATTTTATATATATTTTTATATATTTGTTGCCATTTATTACATATATATGAATCAAATAGAAGTACATTCTCCCATAAGGATATACATAAATATACCTGGACTTCTCCAGATGGATTGACACATAACCAAATAGATCACATCTTGATAGATAAACGGAGACATACTTAGTAGACATTCGAACTTTCAGGGGTGCAGACTGTAATTCTGACCATTATTTGGTAATTGGAGAATTAAGAGAAAGACTATCAGTAGCCAAGCGAGTAGAGCAACAAGTTAATATTACTAAATTCATTATTTTGAAATTAAAGGACGAGGAAACTAAGCAAAATTATCAGGTCGAAATTTCGAATAGATTTGCCACTTTAGAAAATTCCGACGAAGCTGAGAAAGAATTAGATGTTAACAGCATGTGGGAAAATATCAGAGATAGTATCAAAATTGCAGCTGAGCAGAGCATAGGTTATTATGAAACTAAGAAAAAGAAACCGTGGTTTGATGAAGATTGTTGCATTGTAGTAGAAAGAAGGAAACAGGCAAAATTGAAATTGTTACAGGATCCAGTTGAGGAGAAGAGAGATAATTATTTCAATGAAAGACGGGAAGCAAGTCGTACACTTAGGAATAAAAACAGAGGTTACTTGAAGGAAAAACTGATTGAGGTAGAAACAAATAGTAAGAATAAAAACATTAGAGACTTATATAAGGGTATAAAGGAATTTAAGAACGGATATCAGCCAAGGGTAAACGTGATCATGGATGAGAATGGTGACTTGCTTGCAGACTCTCCATCAGTCCTAAACAGATGGAAAAACTATTTTGCGCAACTACTAAATGTACATAGGCCAAATAGAAATGATCGGGACGAAATTGAAATACAAACTGCTGAGCCATTTATACCCGAACCCACGCTTTCAGAAGTCGAAATTGCGATAGAAAATCTGAAAAAATACAAGTCTCCAGGTATTGATCAAATTCCAGCAGAATAATACAAGAGGGTGGAAGTGCATTATATAGCGAAATTTATAAACTTGTAGTTGCTATTTGGGAAAAGGAAATTGTACCAGAACAATGGAAGGAGTCCATAATAGTACCTATTTTTAAGAAGGGGGACAAAACCAACTGTGGTAACTTTCGAGGAATATCACTTTTGTTGCCGTCGTACAAAATTTTGTCCAATATTCTTTTGAGAAGATTAACTCCATACGTAGACAAAATTATTGGGGATCATCAGTGCGGTTTTCGGCGTAATAGATCGACTATTGATCAGATTTTTTGTATTCGACAGATAATGGAGAAAAAATGGGAGTATAAGGGTACAGTACATCAGTTATTCATAGATTTCAAAAAGGCATATGACTCTGTTAAGAGGGAAGTATTATATGATATTCTTATTGAATTTGGTATTCCCAAGAAACTAGTTCGATTAATTAAAATGTGTCTCAGTGAAACATACAGCAGAGTCCATATAGGTCAGTTTGTATCTGATGCTTTTCCAATTCACTGCGGGCTAAAGCAGGGAGATGCACTATCACCTTTACTTTTTAACTTCGCTTTAGAATATGCCATTAGGAAAGTTCAGGATAACAGGCAGGGTTTGGAATTGAACGGGTTACATCAGCTTCTTGTCTATGCGGATGACGTGAATATGTTAGCAGAAAATACACAAACGATTAGGGAAAACACGGAAATTTTACTTGAAGCAAGTAAAGTGATCAGTTTGGAAGTAAATCCTGAAGAGACTAAGTATATGATTATGTCTCGTGACCAGAATATTGTACGAAATGGAAATATAAAAATTGGAGATTTATCCTTCGAAGGGGTGGAAAAATTCAAATATCTTGGAGCAACAGTAACAAATATAAATGACACTCGGGAGGAAATTAAATGCAGAATAAATATGGGAAATGCGTGTTATTATTCGGTTGAGAAGCTTTTATCATCTAGTCTGCTGTCAAAAAATCTGAAAGTTAGAATTTATAAAACAGTTATATTACCGGTTGTTATGTATGGTTGTCAAACTTGGACTCTCACTCTGAGAGAGGAACATAGGTTAAGGGTGTTTGAGAATAAGGTGCTTAGGAAAATATTTGGGGCTAAGCGGGAAGAAGTTACAGGAGAATGGAGAAAGTTACACAACGCAGAATTGCACGCATTGTATTCTTCACCTGACATAATTAGGAACATTAAATCCAGACGTTTGAGATGGGCAGGAAATGTAGCACGTATGGGCGAATCCAGAAATGCATATAGAGTGTTAGTTGGGAGACCAGAGGGAAAAAGACCTTTGGGGAGGCCGAGACGTAGATGGGAGGATAATATTAAAATGGATTTGAGGGAGGTGGGATATGATGATAGAGACTGGATTAATCTTGCACAGGATAGGGACCGATGGCGAGCTTATGTGAGGGCGGCAATGAACCTTCGGGTTCGTTAAAAGCCATTTGTAAGTAAGTAAGTATATTAATCAAATAGAGAATGGAAACAATTACCTCATGGATATATATGCAACTCAATAGACATTGACAACTAGATTCATTACTTCTTGCAGACGATTTAGCTCTGGTGGTATCTTCAGAAGATGAATTACAATGTTGTTCTACAAGAGCATCACGACATTAGGAGGTTATATAAAAACTACGTCACTAGTCAGCTGAATAGCATATTGTCGACGTACCTGGTCACACTTCCAACAACGCAATAAAATATGTTGGACTGTAATTGCTACATGGCATACCTCACACTCTGGTTCAGGCTCGCCACATAGGAAATGCCCATGTGTCAGACGACAGTGGCCAATCCTCGACTGGGTAAGTAAAACCTCAACTACTAGGTTACTTAGCGCCGATAAGATTAGTGATAGCGAGATGGTATTTGGTGAGATGAGGCCGAGGATTCGCCATAGATTACTTGGCATTCATCTTACGGTTTGGGAAAACCTCGAAAAAAAAAACGAACCAGGTAATCAGCCCAAGTGGGGATCAAACCTGCGCCCGAGCACAACTTCAGACCGGCAGGCAAGCGCCTTAACCGGCTGAGCCACGCCGGTGGCTATATTCTATATATCAAGTGATTTTGTATATCTTGCTACCTCTCGCGCCAATATACCAGAGACCCATTCATAGCACCATCTTTGGCTGCAGTATCTGCGGCCTCATTTCCTGGAACTCCAACATGGCCAGGAATCCACACTACTCCAATCTCAAAGTCAGAACTTGGGAGTATGTGGAACAGCTGCTGGGTTCTTACCACTGCCGGATTATCGGAATGTAAAGCCTGCAGAGACTGAATGGGACTTAAAAGAGATACTCACTATCCAACTCGTTTGGAAGGCCCCTGTAGCAAGTCGTATTCCATGATGATGGATGGTGTATAAAAACGTAATTTCGATTTATTTGCTGAGCCAGAAATAAAACAGCCATATTCCAGGTTTTATCAGATAAGAGCACGATAAAAACGCAAAAGCACTATGCGGTCTGCATCCCAGCGAACCCCTGACAAAAAGCGTAAAATACTGAATGATTTTTCACACCTTCTCAAATCACGTATATGCGCCTCCCACGTCAATTTATAATCAAAGACAAGGCCCAAAAATCTCGCAGTGTCTATATATTGCAACTCCACTCCATTAAGACGCAGTTCAGGGTGTGGATGAAGTCCACGATGTTATAGAAGTGGACACACTGCGTTTTCAGAGTGGAGAATTTAAAGTCATTGCGAACAGCCCATACTGATAGCACGTTGATGACCAGTTGCAACTTCGACCAATAGATAGAAAATATCGCGAGCTGTAATATAAAGCAAAGTCAGCAACATACAATAGAACAGATACTCGTCCACTTACCCAGTGGGCAATTCCACTGATTGCAATGCAGAAAAGAAGAATGCTTAATACAGACCCTTGCGGAACAATGTTGTCTTGAAGATGTTCGTTAGAAAGTGTGATTCCTACTCGAACTCGGAAATACCGCTCTGCCATGAACTTCGCAATAAACGTTGGTAGACTGCCACGAAGTCCCCAATCATGCAGAGTTTGCAGAATGCCATATCCCCATGTGGTATTGTAAACCTTTTCTAGATCGAAGAAGACTTCAACAAGATGCTCCTTCTTGAGGAAAGCATCTCTAATGGCGGTCTCAAGCCGAACAAGAATATCTCCAGTGGATCTGTGCTTACGAAAACCACATTGAATATTAGATGATCGGTTTTCCGATTCAAGTACCCACATCAGGTGTTCACTTACCTTTTCCATAACCTTGCATACGCAACTGGTGAGACAAATTGGCCTATAGCTCCCAGATAAAGGAGGATTCTTTCCCAGTATCTAGAATGGAATTACAAAGGCAGAACGCCAAGAAGATGGAAATACACCCTCAGTCCACATCCTGTTATACATTCTCAATAGAAAAAGATTTGCCAGCTGGTGGGAAATGGCGAAGCATATGGTTATGAATATCATCAGGGCCAAGGCAGGTGTCAGGGGATGTATCTATTGCCGCCTCAAGTTCCTCGGATGTGAATGGTGCATTACAGTGTTCAGTATTATCAGATTTAAAATTTAGGTTTCGTTTTTCTGCAGCATCTTTGATTTTTTAGAAATTCTGGGACATAATTCCTTGAGCTGCTTATTTGTGCAAAGTGGTAGCAAATATTTGAGCAATTTCTATGGCACTGGTGGTCGCTAAACCATTGTTTAGAAGGCTCGGAATTACAGAACTACGTTTTGCCATTATTCGACGGACTTTCTCCCATACGATCTTAGCTGGGACGTTCTTTTTCAATGAAGTGACGCAGTTTCCCCAGGACGTCTTCTTAGCATCGCACACAGTGCGACGAGCTTTGGCTCGAAGACGTTTAAACTGGACAAAGTTTTCTTGGGTTGGATGGTACTCAAATTGGCGTAAGCTACGTTTGCGGTCTCGGATTGGATCTCTGCAGACATCCGTCCATCAAGGGACAGGGAGGCATTTTGTCCTGCAGGACGACCACATTCGAGAAGTGTTCTACTATGGAGTCCACACTTTCATGTCCATTATCATCGAATGATATGGGCTCCGAAAATCCGACTCAGTCCACATTTTTAATAACCCAGTTTGTAGAGCGAGATTTTGCAGGATGTAAAGCGGACATACGCATTCGGATGAGGTAGTGGTCATTACCAAGGAAAATAGAATAGAAGGTAGGGGCCATCAGACCCTTCAGCTCTGCTCGTGACGTCATCTGCCGTCAAGGCTGGGCTTTTAGCATGCCTCGTACTATAGAAAGCAATGCACCGAAGATATTTATGGCACTTATAAAAAGACAATTGTGGTCCCAAACAATTTTTTAATTATTGTGGGCTCTTTTGACACTATTAAAACACTTATTTCTTTACAACGAGGATATGAAAATAATACAGAATGGCTCTCTAAGAAGAATATTTCGTTATTGTGCTCCCATTATACAGTAGCGATTTTCTTAATTTTCTTCGCTGTTTTACGGCTACTTGTAGACGATTTACTTTTCTGCCCTTGTCGGCGTTTCTTAAGAGCTTTCATGATGATCGAGTTCTGGAATATCATTAAATAACGAATGGATCTACAGACCTACTAGAGATCTTTTCGTTCAGTATATTAGCAAATGTTTGTGGTAGGTTTTTGAACTTGTGTAATGTAGTCCCATGCTACTCCTCAAAACACTTTTCAAATTTGTAAACCACACGAAGCCAGTCAACAAGACGAATATTTATCCGTGAAACACACTGTAATCAGTCGGATTTCTTACTTACACAGTTTTTTCTTCAATATAGAAGAGTTTGTTTGCATTCTTGTTCAATCGGTACGAAAGATAACCAGCTAACATTTCAATGAATTCACTTTCTTCATAATTATTTACTTTAAGACTTCGATTTAACTGCCATTGTTAGCCCCGCCCGTAAGTTTTAAATCTTCTGATACTGTTGGCTTAACTCTTTTTCTAGTTTCCGAAATAGATCCAGTGTATAATAAATTAATCCTCATTAGTTTCAGCATATACGATATATCCCATAAACCGCAGATTCTGTGGCCAGATGCCACATTATTTGAAATATGTGTCTGAGTTACATTCATTTTTAAGTCTTTCCGTAGTTTCTGATTTTGAGGACCCATGTCACTGACGAAAGCACGCACCGTCATTTCCCATAATTATGATCCTGGAACACAACTATGTTCCATTCAAATTTTGTACTCCATAATGTGGTACTTCGTTTATCTCTACTGTAGTTTGAAATCAAATCACTGCAGCTGTCTACGAACGGTCTAAGTTACTTCTGCAATGTTCTTTGAATGGTTGTATCGTAGACTATAATTGTGTTCCAGGACCATAGTTATGGAAAATGACGGTACTTTGGAATCAGAGGCTTATACAGAGATTATTATTTTTTTTTATAATAATGACGTGATAGTACAATCAAACATATAATTCATTGACTGCTTCCATTTCCTCGTCAAACTACGAACAAGTAAGACCTGGCCATAATTTTATTGTAAGGCCATAGAAACAGATCTTTGTTGGGTCCCCTGCCTATTTTCATTCTGTCGTAACACAAGACCATATTTTTTTCCATTTTAATTAAAACCTGGCGGACACTCAGTTATCGAAAGACGTTTACGTAAAGTACGTGCACTGGGTAAGGGGTAATATTCTTTACATATTCTGAATGTCTTTTCGAAATTGCATGAAGTGTCACAACTACTGAAATACCGTTATTGTCCCAAAATTTAACATGAGCCACGAGTTGTGGTTTTACGTTGGCATTTTGAAAATACCTGTTCATATTTAACAAGAAATTATTTAGATTGAAAGTTATTTCTCAAGTTCTGAAATGTTTTGTTCCAATTGGAGTACTTTGTCATTTGCTAATTGTAGTTCTTTTTTGTAGTTTATCGTTAATTGCTCGAATTTTAATAACTTTTCTATTTATCTTATATTCTCTTCGATATTTTCACTTTCACTATATGTTTGATGTACCTGGCTTCGGAAGTTCGCACAAGAGTTTTTCCTATTACTTAAAAATAAAACCTTGCATCGCGTTCGTCCTTTTGGATATCACACTGAGTATTATTAGGTAAGAATAAATGAGGTTCGGCAGAATTATTTAGTTCCAGTTTTTGTGGTAACCTTAATAATTCTGCTTTAAAATGGCGAAGATAATCAAAATTATCGAAATGATCGAACAAATATGCTATATTTCAGGTCTAAACCTATCTGCTGTAATACGCAGCTTGTGCCTTTGGATATCGATTGTAAATTATGTTTTATCACCACAATTTTTCCCTTCTGTTTTCACATGTTCCTCTTGTACAAGTGCAAGGAATATTTATAAATTAATTCTTTTTACACTCACTAAGAAATGTTACACTACAAACTTGGCAAAGTAAAATTGTAAAGAAGTTAAAGTATCTATAGGAAGTAAATCGATTATAAATCACGTTTTTATCACCACAATTTTGCCCTATGTTTTACATGTTGCTGATGCACAAATGCAAGGCATTTTTATAAATTAATCCCTTTTGCACTCACTAAGAAATACTGATTATCAAACATTAACAAAGAAACGTACGATTAACAACGGATTTAACAAAGACAGTTGACTCGAATTCTTAAAGTAAATAATTATAAAAAAGTGAATTGGGTGAAATGTTAGCCGATTATATTTCGTACCGATGACAGAGAGACGGAGAGGGGGGAGGGGAGAGGGGAGGGGGAGATGGAGGGGAGAGGTAGGAGGGAGGGGGAGAGGGAGGGGGAGTGCGTGCGTGCGTGCGTGCGCGCGCGTGTGTGTACTGCAAACCACAGTCTAATATATACAGTCGCGCAACTTCAACACTTTTTTTGCCAACGTTCACGACACTAGCGCCCAAGCGGCAGGCAAGGCACTGGTCATAGGGTTGATACAGCCAGCACGTGCTTTAAAGGTATGCGAGATGTTATAATAACGTTTTAATCATGCGTCGGAATAAAGGCAATGTGTGCAATGACGAAAATTGCAGTAACAACAAGTTTAAATCTCCGAATTTGTCGTTCTTCAGATTCCCTAAAGACCAAGAGAAAATCATAACTCAGTCATAACCTATAATCCACGTTGTAGGTAGCCTACGTAATGTATTCTATAAAACATTTATTAGTTATCACTGTTATCAGTTACCTATTTGTATGTCAGGAATGAGAGTTTAAATAAAAACAAAGTAAATACCTATTACAGTATATTATTGTTTTACAGAGATCATGTGTAAATGTGTAACCATTCCGATTTTGGATTGCAAGTAATTCCATAATTTTTGTATTCGTGTTTTTTTCTTTATAGTTTTCAAAAGTTAAATGTTATATTGCATTCAAGTAGGGATTATGGTGTTAATTTTTTCAAGAATTCATGGCGTATTACAATCCTTTTGCAAAATATTCACTTCTTGAATAAATCCAGACTGTGTCGATAAATTTCTGATGTGTTGGTGTAGATTCATGTGGCAGACCGTATTAAGTTCTCAAGAAATAAAAGAGCCTTTTTAAATTTAATATAAAAAGCAATCTTTTCTGTAATAATTTGCATGACTGTTATTGGTGTTGATTTTACATTACCAGTGATTATTTGAGCCGTTCAGAGCAGAAGTGGCATAAGTCAAATTTAGGTAGTCTAATGAGGTTTAAAATAAAAATTCTGTAAAATACAGCGCAAAGTAGCAATTAATATATCCTTCGTGCTATTCACCTGACTACTAATAGTTTAAATACATTCAATATTAACTGCTAATTTGCGCTGTATTTTACAGAATGTTTACTTTAACCCTCATTACCCATTTTTGACTTACACCACTTCTGCTCTGAAAACAAAATTAGGCCTACATTTTCTGAGTTAATTGAAGTTACAATTTTTTCAACAAAGTTGTGTATTCATTTGTTCTCACCTACGTCATAATAACAGTAAGTGCATGTAAATTACGTATTATATAGGTAGGGTAAGTTAAAATTAAGCTTATGTGTGAAAACTGGAAATGTAATGTAAAATGCGGTAAACTTTCCATAAAAATTTAAACCATAATATCAGCACTATTAGCGACTCAAAATAATAAAATAAAAAATTGAAAAATAATGAACTTCATAAATCAATGTCTGTAAAATTAAGGTTTAAATCGTCCCCTTTTTTATTTTTAAGTTTAACTCAGCGGCCGAGTTTACCCCAATTTGCGGTATGGAAAATAGTTAATTTCTCACAGGAAATAAAGAGTTCCAATGGTTTATAAATATATTTAGGAATGAATTGAATTAACCGTCCACGTACAAACAATTATATTATTTCAAACCATGATACGTGATCAGGGCCATGATTCAGTTGTAAGGAGCAGAAAGAATTACGTTTATTCCCAGCTTCTGAAACTTGTAGATTAACTGTGTGTGAAATTCTTCCAGGATTCTAAAGTAGAATTAGTAAGAACCATATACACTTATTGTATAGCATAAAAATATAAAATAAATTACGCAAAACCCGTTTTCTGATGTTTTATCATATGTCGTGGGCACACTTTTAACTTGCCTGCCGCTAGAGGGCTACTGTCGCGCCAGCTGTCAAATGTTGGCATATTTTATACGTATGAATTGCGTGACTGTATCTATTAGACTGTGCTGCAAACAAACTCTTCTATAGTGAAGAAAAAAAACTGTTAAAGTAAGAAATCCGATTGGTTACAGTGTGTTTCAAGGAGAAATATTCGTCCTTCTGTTGACTGGTTTCGTGTGGTTTACAAATTTGAAAAGTGTTTGGAGGAGTAGCATGGGACTACATTACACAAGTTCATAAACCTAGCACAAACATTTGCTAATGTACTGAACGAAAAAATCTCTAGTAGGCCTATAGATTCATTCGTTATTGAATGATACTTTACAACTCATTCATCATGAAAGATCTCAACAAACGCCAACAAGAGCAGAAAAGTAAATCGTCTACAAGTAGCCGTAAAACAGCGAAGAAAACTAAGAAAATCGTCAATTATGTAATGTGAGCACAATTACATAATATTCTTCTCAGAGAGCCATTCTGTATTATTTTCATATCCTCGTTGTAAAGAAATAAGTGTTATAACAATGTCTAAAGAGTCCACAATAATTTAAAAATTGTTTGGTATCACAATGGTCTTTTTATGTGTGCCATAAATATTTTCGGTGCATTGCTTTCCATAGTACGAGGCATGCTAAAAGCCCAGCCTTGAAGGCAGATGTCGTCACGAGCAGAGCTGAGGGGTCAAATGGACCCCACAATCTACTCTATTTTCTTGGTAATTCGAAATGCGTGGACAAAACTGGGCTATAAAATGGAGATATCTATCATGGAGTAAGTAACGTAAGCAAAGGAAAGGTGTGTTGCTTTGTCTGAATTCAGGGTAATCGGATTTAGATTGGTACATACTTCTGCTATTTTATTTCCTCTGTTATCATCGGAATTTGAGCCCCAAGAGCGGTGGGATGGATTGAAATCCCCCACTAACAGATGTGGAGCAGGTATCTGTAGCAGGATATCTTCAATGTCATTCACAGTGAAAAGTGTATCTGGGGGCATATACATACAGACTATTGTAAACTGAATGCTACGAAAAGTTATTGTTGTGGCTATGCATTGATGACGAGTGGTAATATTGATGACAGAGGAAAAGAATACTGGCTATGTGATCGTACCTGTGAACTTAGTATCCCAAGATATTCAGAGAGTTTTTAGGCAGCAGGTGTGTCTCCTGAAGACATAAAATAGCAGAGTTCTCATGATAGCTCAATTGCTGTAGTTCTGTATATCATCTGCGTACACCGTTCACATTCCATTGTATAATATCAGTCACCATGAGAAGCTAAATCATGATGGTGGTTTTATGGGGGATTTTCTCTTCTGTTCTTTCCTATGAATCTTTCCTTTCGACTGCGACAGCTTAGTTTTCGATGGTGGCGATTCACTTGCAGTATGTCGCGCTCATGATCGGGTACGGGATCGATTTCTCCCCTGTACAAGGAGTGCGACGTGAAATTTTCTCAGGTTCAGAATTTGTCTGTGACGTCACAGCACCTGTCTTTATTGGTATATAGGGCCTGATATCGAGGCCACAGCTGAGGTCTGACTCGCCAGTCTGAGTACCAGCGTCCATATACGTTTGGGTTCCGATCTCAGCTTGCTTCCCAGGTATACACTCAAGAGCTGGCGTTTGAATTGACGCATTACTTTTTGTAAAACAGCAGCATAGGACTTTTCTTTCTGTTTCTTTTCTGAATCAAAATAACGCTTACGTGCCTCAAAGAATGTAACATTGTCCCTGACTCGGAGCTCTTGTATTGCCTTCTCTACCTGGTACTTCGGACAGTCCTTGGAATTTGCGGCATGGTCCCTTTCACAATTCACACAGTGAGCGGTGTTGGAACATGAGGAATTCCTATGGTCTCCACCGCCGCACTTTGCACATGTGAGTTCATTTGTGCAACGTTTCTGCGTATGTCCGAACCATTGTCACCTAAAGCAGCGCATTGGGTTCGGCACATACGCACGTACAGGGACACGCTCATAGCCGACAAATATGTACTCAGTAGGAGGGATTTCTTGAAAGTCAAGAAAACGGTGCTTATTGATACGCAACAAACGGTACGCCTTGGGTACGAACTGGTCTGCCAGTTCTAAGCTATATTTCCTCGTCATTTATTCCATCCAGAGCATCCGTATGAACTACTCCCCACGTGGTGTTCAGCGAAGAGTGCCTTTCAACCTTTATAGATACGACTCCAGCAACTTAGCCATCAACAGCGTCTCAATTTGATTGGGAGACCATGTTTCAACGAGGAGGCTGCCACTGAGGAGTCTAACGGCTTTCTTGACTTTTCCCACGAGTCCATCAAGTGCACGTCTGATGTAAAATGGGCTGATATCTTTTATCGTTTTTTTCCGTGCCAGTTAACGTAATGGTTATGAACTTTGGAGACGGCATTTAAACATTCACATTCCTGGTAACCAGGTCCATAGCTGTGTTTGACATAAGACCACCAGTAACTGTAACTTTTTTTGGTTCTTCTTTTTTCGATTTTTTATGAGAGGTGGGGGAAGAGGAGCGCGAAGATATTTTGAACTGGTTCCCCCTATGGAACCGTCGGCGTCAGCCTGCCACCGGGGGAGGCGTAAGAAAGAGACACCTAAAAAATTCTTCGCGGTCTGTGCCAGCTGTGAGGACCGCACCACAGCCTGATCCCAAGCAACGCACCTCACGTCAGTTACCCTTCAAACTGGGCATTACACACGTAACGGCAAGTTCTACGCAAGACGTGAGCTGTAACTTTATGTCCCTACCAAGATAATAACCACCTGTGGCCCTCCACTATACACTGAACTCAACCATCAGACTACCCTGTTAACTCCAAACTCTCCCACCAAAACCGAATAATCAGACCGCACGCAGCTGCGGGAGACTTGCAGTTGGTTACATTGCGACACTCATTAGTCAGCAGGAACACGTTGGAGTGATATACAAGGGGGATCCAGGAAATAACGACCGTTTTGTTGTAATAATTAAAAAAATATATTTATTTGAAAAAACAAAGTCTGTTACATAACTGAAGCTTCCTTTACTTCTCTACATAATCACCACCTACATTCAAACATTTGTCGTATCTGTTCACTAGCTTTATAATTCCCGTGTTATACTCCTCTGCCGCTAGTTCATTAAGCCAGGTGTTCACTGTCTTCTTCAACTCTTCATCACTTCCAAAACGCGTACCACCCAGAAAGTCTTTCAGCTTAGTGAAAAGGTGAAAATCGCTAGAAGCAAGGTCTGGACTATAGGGCGGATGATCAAAGATTTCCCAACCGAATTGATCCAGCAATTCTCAAGTTGAAGCAGCAGTGTGCGGGCGGGCGTTGTCGTGAAGAAGCACAACTCCTCTCGAAAGCATTCCTCGCCTCTTGTTTTGGATGGCTCGCCGTAGTTATCGTAAAGTCTCACAATAACAATTTGCATTGATCGTAGTGCCTTTTGGCATGAAATCCAGCAAAAGAACACCTTTGCGATCCCAAAAGACAGTAGCCATGACTTTTTGTGTTGAGAGAGTCTGTTTGAATTTTCTCGGTTTCTTGGGTGATGAGGGATGATGCCACTGACGTGATTGGCGCTTGGTCTCTGGGGTGTTGTGAGACACCCAGGTCTCATCACCAGTCACAATTTGATCAAGAAAGGCGTCTCCATCTGTGTGATATCGCATCAAGAATGTCAATGCTGAGGCCATTCTCTGAGTTTTGTGTTGGTCACTCAGTTGCCGTGGAACCCATCGTGCACAGATTTTGTGGTAGCCAAGATGTTGCGAGACAATTTCACCAAGCAAAGAACGAGAAATGTCAGGAAAGGCAATATGCAATTCGTCGAGTGATGTGCGCCTGTCTTGCAAGATTCTGTCGTTCACTTTAGTCTTCAGGTCTTCTGTGATGAGTGATGGGCGTCCGGGTCGAGTTTCATCGTGGACATTTGTTCGCCCATTGTTAAACATTTCGCACCATTTTCTCACATTTCTTTCATTCATTACAGTATCACCATACACTTCTTTCAATTGCCGGTAAATTTCTGCAGATTTCAAATGTCGGGCATTCAAAAATCGAATCACACTCCTCACCTCACAGTCGGCGGGATTATCAATCACGTCGTTCATTTTGAAGTAACACAAAATGTACAATGGCGACTTGTTGCAACCAGTACTCACAACATTATGAGAACACATGTTAAGGAAGCCAGTTGACCTTCAAACAAGGAAGGGGAGTCAGCTGCGCGGCGGGTATGCGCGAACGGTCGTTATTTCCTGGATCCCCCTCGTATCTGTCCCGGCGAGCAGAGTCGGTCACCGAGCATCTAAATCGCCCCAGGTCCCCACTGGGGTTCTACGTGAATGTACTTGACTTCTGGTCCGGGTTCGGCATCTAAACTTGCATATAGGGGCAGTATTAAGGGTCCACTATTGCTTCGTTGCTGTGCGCCCTGTCAGGCCGCACAAATTGGAAGTCGCGCTCGAAACCGTGGGACAGAACTACGGAGAGAGGAAAGATCCTCGCTTGTGAGACGGGAGTTATAAGCCTAGAATACTTAAGCTAATAATGTATAGAAAGAACTAGAAGAGGAAGAAGAATTAAGCCAGACAAGGCATTCTTAACAAAACCCGTCATGTTGGCGGACGAAGCAAAGAATTAACAGCAGGGATGGAAAAATGAAAATAGGTGTGATGATGTGGTGGGCATTCCGCATACAATGGTGGTCAGCAGTGAGAAAGATAGAGATGAAAAAGAAGAGAGAACGAAAAGAGCTGGATGGTGCTAAGTCGATATATGTGTGGACAAAAATAACAGCACGAAAGCCACTATTGCACCCTCCAGTCACCAACTTGGAGGAACCCACCTCGACAGGGTTGTGGGACATCAGATAATTACAATTATATGTTATAATTATAATTAACAACAAAATATTATGGACTAATTGTGTAAACAAGGTACAGAGCAAAATCTCACTGACATGATATCAAAGGTTGATTTATTTTTCATACAAAGCTGACAAAGTGAACTACAGCTGTCTAGTGATATTTCACTCAATACCTATTAAGGTATTCACTCAAGATAATGTCTAGTTCTGAACTTATAACTCGTATTACTTAAAAAGCATGAACAATTTTATTATGGTCCATAGAACATAAGAATGACATGATGGTAAATAAGACGAGCGACTCTGGACTTCTGTAGTCTAATTAGTCCAATAATATTAATAGTAATATTAATAATAATAATGATGATATGTAATGCCAAGTTTATAATAGTTTATAGGTTCCATCTAGGCCACTTATCTGCAGCAGAGGTGCAAGATGCTCCTTACTGATGTGGGAAGCACATTGACCCCTGACCTGTTCAAGCCAGATTATATTAATAAGTGTGGCTCTGTATTACTCCATCGTCATGCAGGGTTAGCACCCAAACACAGACTAGCTGAGCCTCGTCTGAAAATGTCTTCCCTTGTCGAGAGAACCAACAGACATTTCATAATGCCAGACCAAATCACGACGCCTTATACCACACAGCTATGGCATGGGACTCTAGTTTAGCTTACTGAATACAGAGTGTGAAATGTATGCTTTTCTGACATTGTTCGACAAACACATAATGAAAAAACATAGAAAGACTTCCGTTTACCTCTGATAAAGCTTTATTCTCTTCCCTTTTGTATGTGTTATCATGTGGTAGTAAGCCCAAAGGATCATCCTCAGGCTCCATCTTGATCATATCCATCATAACTGAAAGAAGAGTTTATGTAACTGACAATGATTACGGCAACTGGACCGTCGAGAAACACTTACTACAAGTTACAACGATCAAATTTATTGGAATCGCATTCCCTTGTACATATTTCCACACAAGAGTTGTTCTATAAAATTAATAATTTAACTCGTACACTTCATCTGTAGTCCTACAACGAAACAGAAATCATTTAATCTCATATCGACATTACAACAATGTCCGACTTTTCTCGAAAGAAGACACGACGATATATAACTCAAGTTATAGGTAAACCAATCGCGTAACCAATGGTTTGAATTTCTCAAAACTCATGGACTAGTAATACTAGTCTGTACAGTAGTAATACTAGTTTATTTTACAAGTCTGTGTTTCTAGAAACTACAAGGGTAAAGTAATAGTTACCAGTTCACAGACTAGTAATATTAGTCGATTTCACCAGTTCATAAGTGATTCTGTTTCTCAAAATGCTAATCTAGTTGATTATACTAGTGTTCAACAGGAATATTCGTACACGACTCTAAAGACTGATGATTTCTATATTATCAGTTACCAGATAATCAAAACAAAATATTGTATTTATTTTTTTAATACATGTGGTTTAGTGATTCCGACTGAAGTGATGAAAAGAGCTAAAACTATATCGAGAAAGAACAATTATTATTCCTTATGGGAGCATTTATTTAAATATAATGAACAGTTTAGGTAAAGTGCTGAAAAGCTTGGAGTCAACCTCGGTAGCGTACTTGCTATAGCGCTGGTCTTCTATGCTCGAGGTTGCGGGTTCGATCCCCACCTAGGTCGATGGCATTTAAGTGTGTTTAAATGCATCAGGCTCATGTCAGTAGATTTACTGGCATGTAAAAAACTCCTGCGGGACAAAATTCCGGCAGACCGGCGACTCTGATATAACCTCTGCAGTTGCGAGCATTGTTAAATAAACCATAATTTGAATTTTGAAAAGCTTGGAGAGTTGTTAAATATAGTGGAACCTGCCATAACAAGTCATAAAATAGAAGTTATGCATTAACAGCAAAGCTTCAAATACAAATTGCTCTACAAACTGGGATGTTGATTATTTTCCAATGCCATCAGGTCTTTCTGTCCTAGACCAGCAACACTTGCAGAATATTTCCTAATAATCTAATACCAATTCATCAACTGCAGTGAATTTTGCTGGCTTTCCTCTTCCACTGCAAGTTGTTCTGGCATTGTCAACTTTAGACTACAAATTAAATATAAAACGACACTAATTTATGAACAGATCAAATGTAAAACTGAAAAAAATTAGCGAATTTTTCATTAAGTTATAAGTGGCATTCATGTCGGCAGTAGACATACTAGCTACATAATATGTTTATATTATGATACCACAGTCTAGTATATACAGTCACGAAGCTGAATACGTAGTAAATATGCATCCATAGATAGTTGCTAACCACTAGGATCGCTAATATCGCCTCATTACATACAAGCGAAATAGTACCGGCACAGTCTATTGTTTCCAGCACCCTCACAACTCAAGCTTCATGACTATATATACTAGACTGTAATGATACTGTGAACTTGAATTGGTAGCCTACTCATCAAAGTTGCTTTCTTAATGTTGGGCCAGTAAGTGTCCCTAACGTATGCATAATCTTTGTTCTGAGGTATCAGTTCCAGAGCCTCACACATTACAACATTTTTTGTCCATTCGTTTACTTTATAATTTTTTCTTATTATGCTTGAAAAAGCACCGAATCCTTTGATTCATTAATCATATTCAGTATAGTTAATTTGCTTTCAATTGATAGAATTTTAACCGAAAAGAGAAATCAAAACCAAAACACAAATAAAACTTAGCCTTCTAACCTCAAATAACAATATCAACCAATGACTATAAACAAATGAATTCAATAAGCTGACTAGTGAAAGAGATCATGTGACTAGTGAAAAATTGTCACAAGTTGCTAGACTGGTGAAATAGTTTGAGAAACAGAATCTATTAGACCTGGTGAAATATACTCTGGTAACTAGTAACTGGTGAACTATTAAACTAGTATTTTTGAGAAACAGGCCCAGGTGGTAAGGATTCGGTAGTTATATTCCGGTATTACGTAATATAAATAGATAACTAGTTGTAATCAATGATAGGGAAACGGAGGTAGGCCTATTAAAAACTATAACTGCTAGGGTCAGATGGGGTAAATGTGGGACAGAAATGAAAACTTTCGAAATTTAAGACACTAAATTCTTATGTAATGTATGCAGTTTGCATGGTGTTATATTAGTGTAATTTGATGTTCAGTGTTCATTTCCAGAATGAAGTCATCTTGAAATGTAATAATTATTTCACAATACTGAAAAATATGTCCCACAATTGCCCCAGGTTTGGGGCAATGTCAGGGCAAAAGAGGGACACCATTGTAAGTCAATGATAATATACTCGTATATTTGATGGATTCTGAGGCAATAGTGGACAGAGTATGTTCGCATTATAGTACTGAATTGTCTTACATTTTTCTTGGCATTTATTGTATACAATACTAATCCATTAAATAATGTCGTTTTTATCAATGAATAATTACACAATATTTAAATCAAGAATAAACAAATTTATTTAGTATTAAAATACCGAAAACTTGAAAGAAAAATTATTCACTGTTCATACATATTGCTATGCTACTTTATCAAATTATATATTCGTAAGACATATGCCCAAATTAACAAAAAAAACATTACTACATATAAGTTACTTTAAAATGCCCAGACCAAACAAATTAAAAGAAAACCACGGCGACACTCAGTATAAAAAACAGAACATATAAAAATCACTAAAAGATCACTAACATTTAACTCTGAAATAAAAAGTTGGTGATACTACATTCAACCAAGTGCCCGTCTTCTATGAAATTACCGATGTTCACATGGTTGATTAATGTAACATCATCTTCGTTGGAACTGAATACCATACATGTTTGGTCACACAATTTAAGCTTATCATTTCTGCATCATCTTCATGAATTATATCTTAAATTACACACACATAGGCCTATCTATATTGAATTACTTTCTGTGTTCTTGCGACTTAAAATTTCACCAACACAAAATCTGACTGATGTAAATCTAACACACCTGATGTTTTATTTGATGTCTCCTTCACACCGTTGATTGCAGAGTCAACTTCTGAGTCACTTGATATTACAAACTCATCCTCACTTCCGCTGCTTTTCCATTCTTTTCCTTTCTTTGACATTTTAGGTTTGCCATTCCCTTTTTAAGACTTCTCTTTGTTATGTGACCTAGGCCTACATGGTGTCCTAATTATCTCTTGCAATTACTTTGGCATTACAGTCAACTTTTCTTCTTTTTGCTGGAGGTGCAGAAGTTTTTCCAATCCTCTCAAGCAACAGATTTTTAAAGCAGAGTCGGTCTTGTTCTCCATCAGGTGGAAAGCATACTTCAACACAAGTTTCTTCTGAAATTTCACTGGACCAACTTCAGATTCTTGTGGGCTTCAGAGAGAGTGAATTCTGACTGACGAAGTTCCTCTGTTTTTGTATCTCTCCAGCCTGATTGCATCCAATCTATTTATCGGATAGCCTATTTGTTTCGATTTGGTGGAAAAATCCCCGTACTCTCAAAATTATTATGATTATGTTGGCTGTGAGTGCAGAGTGCCAAACATCACAATGGAGGTCAACAAATTGCAACCTCTGCATCTTTCTCTGGTTAGTTTTCTGGCAGTTAGTAACAGCAACATCCCAGTCCCGTTTCAGTGGACGAAATGCACATTTTTTCAGAGGCTCCAGAAGGTCCGTGGTGTGAGATGGAAGTTAAATAATACACATATTTTCATCCATTGCTTTTTTTATGGTTTGTGGATCTAAAGCTATGGATCCGCTACAGCGATCATCGCCAAGCCCACAACGCTGCTCGATTACCTCTACTTGTAAATATACGGAGCTGGTTTCTTTACGACGTTCATCGCTGGCTGCAGCGATGTGCGTCAGCGTTCATCGCTCTGGATTGATTTGACTTCAAATTGAGAGCGATGATCGTCGTACATTCAGAAAACAAAAGAATGACGGTAAAGCAATATGGCTTCAAAACGTGTATTTAGAACTTCTCAACAATAAATGATATTTTAATTAATTTTGTTTCCAGTCATCCTGCCTGTATGATATGGGTTCGAAAGTATATAAAGATGCCCATAAAAAATACATGTTGTGGAAGGAAGTTGGTGAAATTATAGGGAAGGGTGGTAAAGTAACTTGTTTTCGAGATAGGATAATATGCGAATAGGTACATTAGAAAAACAATATTACAAATGAATTTTTTAATGACAGTGGTTATAAAAATCCCGAATTGAGTGTTTTTAAGCAGAGATGTATAAACAGGGTGTCAAGAGAATCTCTTTCATGAAATTTCAACCTTTAATAACGACGATTACAGTAATGTAGGTCTAATTAATTAGCCTACTCGAGACTATTTTAAAATTCAAATGAAATGTGTCTTATTATTAGATTTCAGTTGAATAGCTTGGCCATACCTTGAATATTGAAACCACTACAATTTATAACGAACAATGTAATTTATTTTGTTGACATGATTTGCTCGCTCGGAAAATATAGGTATTTTTCCAGAAAAGCTAAAACAAAGAGGGCACAATATTCTTTCTCTTCACTGACTTCTGTGAGCTTTAGCTATATACTGTATATTGATAAACACGGACCTAGTATTAGTCTGTAGCCACATGTATTTTCAATACGGAATAAAAATCCTTTAATGCCTACCTATATATTCTAATGCACTGTTGTAGCCCCACTCAAATGTTAATTTACCAACATAACATGCGAGAGATCCAGGATGAATTACTGTAGCCTACCTATGTAGTCTGTCTCCTTAGTATTGCTCCTGCACCTGTCGAGTATTACGTTTGTAACAAGCAGACGGAGGAAAGCTACATATTTCTGAAAATTATGGAATTTAATAAACGTGAATAATTGTATTAAGATAATTGCAATATCATTTTACGGTACTGGTAGGCTATCTTAAAGTAATAGATCATTTGTCGCTGGGTGGTTTTTCAACAAATGAAGTAGAATTTCTCTTCACATCACCTTCAATTAAAGACAAAATAGAATTGAACTGCTCTATGGTAAGTGTAAAATAGTCTTTGAATTTAATTTGATCAGTAGGCCTATGTATATGTCTACAAATTAGCGCATTGAAACATCCTTCTGTACGTCTGGTTTTAAACATATCATTGGTTTGGAAACTTCTGTCTATTGGTGTACATTATATTTAATTCGATCATATTCTTCTTTCTGAAGAAGTAATAGTCATTATTTTTTCCCTATTTAAAGCCACTTTAACAACTTGTAAATTCTCAAGTTCATTGTTAAACAGCTGGAGACAATCGATATTAATCTGCGATGTCCTCGATCGACTGATTGTCGATCCTTAGAAATCGATTATTCTCTACAGTAAAGACGGCGATGTTCGCTGCATAAGGAAACCGCATAGCCGACGTTGAGCGATCATCGTCAGCGTTGTTCGCTCGGCGATGATCGCCGTAGCGGAACCATAGCTTAACAGCGAACATCGCCCTCTTTGCTATAGAGAAAAATCGATTTCTAAGAAACGACAATCAGTCGATCGAGGACATCGTAGATTAATATCGATTGTGTCCAGCTGTTTAAGAATGAACTTGAGAATTTACAAGTTCTAAAATGGCTTTAAGTAAAGAAAAATTAATGACTGTGTTACATCTTGAGGAAGAAGAAGATGATGATGGAATTAAATATATGTACACCAATAGACAGAGACTCCAAACCAATGATATGTTTAAAACCAGACATACAGAAGGATGTTTCAATGCGCTAATTTGTAGACATCTACTTACTGATCAAATTAAATTGAAAGAATATTTTAGACTTACCATAGAGCAGTTTAATTTTATTTTGTCTTTAATTGAAAGTGATGTGAAGAGAAATCCTACCTCATTTGTTGAAAAACCAGTAAGTCCAGCAGAGAAATTGTCTATTACTTTAAGGTACAGTAAATAATAATGCAATTATAATGTTCGAACAACTATTCATGTTCATTAAATTATATCATTTTTAGAAATATGAAATTCTGCAATAATTTTAGTCCATACATAATTTAATACATAAGTAACAATTTCAATGTTGAGAAGCTTGCTTCATTCTTATACTTCGAATTTCTAAATCTGTTACAATTTTACATATTTGAGCCTTCGCTTCTGCAATAAGTTCAGGGGGAAAACTTGTAACTGTTTGTGACATAGATTCAAAGAAACTTCGTACTCCATTATCATCTTTTTCTGGGACCATAAGTTTTTCTAACAAGAGAGTCCGTTGGCGATCTCGTTTCTCCATTGACTCCCAAAATCTTTCATCGCTGTTTCGTTTTCTCTTCTTAGTCCTTTCAGGAAACGATGTTTGTTGACGAACTTCACATTGATCGTTTTGTTCGGTCGAGAAACCATAATCTTCGTCTACTAGCAGTACGCCTACATCAGTTTCTTGAGGTTGACTTAAATCAGTACCCTCTTCGCCTATAGCCAATGGCACAGAAACACTGGTCATAGTCCATCTTTCATTTTCAACTGTATCCAAAATGCCATACTTTCGTAGTGTTCCCATCGGCTACTAGGACCAGCTGACGAACCTGTGCCCTGCTTCAGATTTTTCTTTTTCCTATTATAAGTATCCCTGAGACTTTTCCACCTGGATTTTCATTCATTTACTGAAATAAAAAAATACAATTAGGCCTACTTTGTTTCAGGCATATAGCTACTGGGGAATCATTTCACTCTTTGGCCTTCACTTTCAGAATTTCACATTCCTATATCAGCAGAATAATTCGAGAGATTTTGAAGATACTTTGCGAGAAATTAGCACCAAATTATCTGCCAAACCCAACTAAAGATAAAATGAAAACTATTGCCAGTGACTTTTATTAAACGTGGGACTTTCCTAACTGTTGCGTAGCATTGGACGGTAAACATGTCGTATTGTGTGTCCCGATAATAGTGGATCTTTGTACTTCAATTATAAAAATTTTCACTCACTAGTATTGCTTGCAGTGGTTGATGCTAAATATAGGTTTATTGCTATTGATGTAGGATTGTATGGGAAAGAAAGCGACAGCGGCATCTACCAGAAATCCAATATTAAACAAATGATCCCATCATTGATGCCACATGATTCGCGATTACCTGGGACAGATACAATTTTGCCTCACGTAATTATAGGTGACCATGTATGGTGGGTCCCTATCACACGGCATGGTGCGTCCTCAGGTTGCGGATAGAGGAGACGGAGGGTAGCTGCGAATATATTGAATAAGCAGCCGTGGACAGCCGATAAGGGGTGGTCCTCCAGCTTGGGGGTTGGGCGAAGGGCTAACAACCCATCACCGTAAAAAAACAGCTTGTTACGAATCCCTACAATAAGCCTCGGAATAGGACTGATTCTCTGGCACGACCACAGCAAAGGAATAAGAAATCTGAAAGTTAGAATTTATAAAACAGTTATATTACCGGTTCTTCTGTATGGCTGTGAAACTTGGACTCTCACTCTGAGAGAGGAACATAGGTTAAGGGTGTTTGAGAATAAGGTGCTTAGGAAAATATTTGGGGCTAAGCGGGATGAAGTTACAGGAGAATGGAGAAAGTTACACAACACAGAACTGCATGCATTGTATTATTCACCTAACATAATTAGAAATATTAAATCCAGACGTTTGAGATGGGCAGGGCATGTAGCACGTATGGGCGAATCCAGAAATGCATACAGAGTGTTAGTTGGGAGACCGGAGGGAAAAAGACCTTTAGGGAGGCCGAGACGTAGATGGGAGGATAATATTAGAATGGATTTGAGGGAGGTGGGGTATGATGATAGAGACTGGATTAATCTTGCACAGGATAGGGACCGATGGCGGGCTTATGTGAGGGCGGCAATGAACCTTCGGGTTCCTTAAAATCCATTTGTAAGTAAGTAATTATAGGTGATGAAGCATTTCATTCATCACGAAATCTAATGAGGCCTTACCCAAAATCGCAGTGTATAGAAGATGAAACGAAACGCGAATTCAACTATCGCCTATGCAGAGCACGAAGAACTATGGAAAATGCATTTGGAATCATGAGCCAGACTTTCCGAGTTTTATTCACTCCAATAAACATAGAAACTGCAGACCTGTTAATTATTGCGTGCTGCTGTATGCATAATATGATAAGGTGTTCAAGTTCAAATATTGACATTAAGGAAGAGGATATTATTATGCCATCAGAAAATTTGATAGCACTAACCAAGTTTGGAGGCAATAATTCTGCAGAATCATTTAGCGTTAGGGATAAATTTAGGACTTACTTTTCTAGTAGAGAAGGAAGAGTTAAATGGTATCAGTAAGATACAGTGTATAGCCTACTTATGCCACTTCTGACACAGGGACGTATATTTAAATTATTAATAATTTCCCAAGAATGCTACATAAAAGAAGGCATACTTTTCTCTTTCTTAGCTGGCTTCTTTGAGAGTATATATTTATAAACAAGTGGTTTTAGTTTGCAGCCACATACATTCAACATAAAAATCGTTTGATACCTCCCTATAAATTAGAATAATGCACTGCAGTAGCCTCCCTCCGTCTATTTGTTACAAATATAATACTCGAGAGGTCCAGGAGCAATGCTAAGGAATCTGACCACTTCCCTAGTACAGTTTCGTCCTGTGTCTCTCGTAGGTTGTGTTGGTAATTATTAACACGTGGGGTGGAGCTATAACAGTGTATTAGAATCTATAGGTAGGTATTAAATGACTTGTATACGGTTCCATATTGAAAATATTTGTAGCTACAAACTAAAACAACATAGGCCTATGTATCAATATATGTAGCCAAATCTCACAGAAGTTAATGAAAGGAAAGAATATTGTGTCCTCTTTGTTGCAGCTTTTCTGGAAAAAATACCTTTATTTTCCGAGCGAGCAAACCATATCAACAAAATAAATTACATCGTTCGTTATGCATTTTAGTGGTTAAAATATTCAAGCTATGGCCAAGTTATTCCACTTAAATTTAGTGTAAGGACACACTTCATTTGAATTTTAAAGTAGTCTCAAGTAAGCTAATTAGCCATACTGTAATCGTCACTAAAGATTGAAATTTCATGGAAAATATTCTCTTGACACCCTATTTATATGTCCCTGCTTTAAAAACACTCAGTTCAGCATTTTTATAAACACTGTTATTAAAAAGTTCGGTAATTTGATAGAAGACGGGCACTTGGTTGAACATAGTAAGTATTACCAACTTTTTTTTATTTCAGAGTTAAATGTTAGTGATGTTTTAGTGACTTTTACATGTTAGTTCTAGGTTTTTTATACTAGGTGTCGCCGTGATTTTCTTTTAATTTGATTGGTTATAGTTGTCATTTGTTCTAGAATTTTCATTAATTTTAAATGGATAATGACGTTATCAGTTGTTCTTGGTTGTTTGACGTGAGTGGTGTTATGTTGTATATGATGGCTAAAGCTATTGAAAGTTTGTAATTTTATGACTTTTGTGATTTTCTTTCGATTTGATTGGTTATAGTTGTAATTTATTCTAAAATTTTTATTAATTTTGAATGGATAATGACGTTGTCAGTTCTTGGTTGTTTGACGTGAGTGATGTTACATTGTAGATTTGTCTGCATTTGTCGAATGCGCATCATCATGCTTACGAAAAGTCACTTTTCAGTGTCATTAATTTATTTTGTGAGCACAAGGTTGGAATTTTGAAGTAAGAGGGAAAGGATGGAATCCGTGTTCTGAAATCATTTATTAAATTTTGTGACGATTTTGGTTTAGTTCTTTCGCTGGTGAATAAGGATTGTGTTGAATGTTGAGGAGAAAACTGTTTTTCTGTGGTTGAAAGGAATTATTTACTGATTTTTCTTTACATGTTAAGGTGTAATAAGTGTTCGAAGAGAATTTCATTCAGTGTAAAGACGTGCTTTATTTATGCAAAGTTGACTGTACGACAAAGTGTTGGTTTAGTTCTGTGTTTCTTACATGGTTTAAGTTTAGATTGCCTTAAAGCCTGTGTCATTTATACTGGAAGTGAAGTGGTTGTCGATGAAGACGTCAATGAGAATTGAATTTTATTTCATAAGGTGATAAATTATTATGTTTTGTTTTGTGTTTTAGTGATTTTTGGGGGTAAAGTGCGGACGAAAACTGCCAGAAAAGTACTACCAACTATGAAGTTCGAATGCCACGAAACGCCAAAAAAATCAAAGGAAAAAAAATTAAATATATTTTCACTTTTTGGAGGGCTTGTTCTTCTTTAAAAATATGAATATATATTTGATTTTGCGATGTTTGGTGACATTTGGACTTCATAGTTGGCAGAACGTTTTTGGTAGTTTTCGTCAGCCATGTTGGATTTTGCCCGTTTTCTATCAAATTACCAAAAGTTCATCTGTAATATTGTTTTTCGTATGTATTCGCATATTAGCCTATCTTGAAAACAAGATACTTTACCACTCTTCCCTATAATTTCACCAACTTCCTTCCACATTTCTTTTTTATGGGCATCTCTATATTCTTTCGAACCCATATCATACAGGACAGAATGATTGGAATCAAAATTAATTAAAATATTATCATTTATTGTTGAGAAGTTGCTAAATATACGTTTTGAAGCCACATTACTTTGTCGTCATTCTTTTGTTTTCTAAATGAACGAAGATCATCGCTCTCAATTTGAAGTCAAATCAATCCAGAGTGATGAATGCCGATGCAATCACTGCAGCCAGCGATGAACGTCGTAAAGAAACCAGCTGCGTATATTTACACGTAGAGCTAATCGATCGACGTTGTTCACTCGGCGATGATCGCCGTAGCGGAACCATAGCTTAAATGTGTCACTTGTCCACCTAACAACAAAAGGGGTCTTTCTTTCATTGTCTTACAAAGCGACAAATAATCCTGAAAATGTCTGTTGTTATGCATCCATTTTGCAATACAGCATAATAGTTACCGGAATATCTTTCTCTTCTCTCCATGTAGACCACATTTTTTGGCTTTGTAATAACAAGCGGTGGTAAACGGTCAACTGCAGCTGAACAGCAAGCCATAACTGTTGTGTTGTCCTTGCTGGAGTACATAATTGTCGTATGAACTTTTTGTCCTTTTGATGTAACCCCTTTAACATTTCTAGGATCACTTGAGAAACCAAACTCATCTAAATTCCAGACAAGTTTGGGCTTATTTTGTAAGTTCAATTCCTCGATTTTCTTTTCCACTACATCATAAAAACCACACACAAAAAAGGGGTCAGAGGTGTCCTGTCTCCGTGATTTTTCTAATGCTTAAAACCTCTTCAAACATAGGTAATTCCTTTAGCAGAAATTTGGGGACCAATCATTTCCAGGTTTGTAGTTTCTGAATGGCGTACTCAATTCCTGCTACTCAACAAACTCTCTCACTACATTTTTAACATCACCTTTGGACAAAGAAAACCCCCATTATGCCAAAATATTTAAGTGTTTGGATAGCTCCTGTTCATATTTAAGTAAAAGAGCAACTTTCCATCCTTTCTTTTTCGCAACTGGACCTATTATCTTCCTAGCCAACGCTGATTTAGATATTTTATATTTCTCAGCCACAGTTCTAATTGACTTCTTTTCATTTACAACTTCACTTATTGCTTTAGTTAAAACATTTGGAGAATATACATCACCTTTTTTCTTCTAATTCCTAACCATTGTGTCACTTTATTAACCTCAGTAAACTACACATGTTGCAAGCTACACACAAATTCAAAGAAATGAAACAAAAGAAAATCGTCAAAAAGCATGTCTAACAACTGCCTCACAATGAAAAATCAACAGAAACACAGGTGCAACAATTGTTTCACAGTCAAAAATAAAGGAACAGAAGGTCCAATAACTGTCCTAAATTTACCTAAGCGTGTCCCTAAAATGCCCCAAAACATGTCCCACACTTGCACCGACATTTTAGACAAAAATTTCTTGCTTAATAAAGATTATACACTTACACAACGATGAAGAAAATTTCTTCCCTTCATGTCTTAAGTTGGGTTGACAAAATATATATTTTTTTCTACAGTAGTTGTTTCACCAATTACAAAGTTTTCGGACTAGATATCAAAGTTTTTCACGCTAAATTTTGTAAAAGTTCCTTAATGATTTTTGCTGCTCATAAATTCGCCATCGTTGGTGATTTAGTTGTTACCTATGATTTAAGACATTCAAAATAATTTATTCCTGTTTAAGAAGCATACAAACAATTTGTTTATAAGATGATATCATGATATTCCTCTTTTACCCCAAGATTTTGCTGTCCCATTTTTACCCCAGTTGACCCTGCAGTTATAGAACCTATAATGGGGAGAGTAGCGCACGCGGACTCTTAAATAAATATGCGCATTTCACCTTGTTAGTATAAATATGAGGATCAGGCTAACCGACAATAGACAACAGTAAGATTCACACTTCGCTCTCACACCTTCAGCTGTCTGCTCTGTAATATCAACACGACTTTGGACACTTTACGGAAGTTTCAGGATAGTGTATAGGTTAGGTTAGTTTAGGCTTTTGTTATGTATTATATACACGATTCTGTGACAGATTAGTTTAGACTTTTATTATGCCTTGCTGGATTTTCAAAGCCTGGTGATTCTTGTTTAGTGATGTTGTCAGCGTAATGGGCGACGTGTAAACGAAGTTACAATAAAGGAATTTAGTATTTATGTAATTATTAATTGTTGTAGGCCTACTTCATTATATTCCAGGGTTAGTCAATTAATAAAGGCTTTGCGTTCTTCACATTACATCGTAACGTCTCTGCGTTCCTTTCCTTCACAACGTTTGCACTTCCATTACCACGCACCTCTCATTTCACACATCTTGAAATATTTTCCTATTAAATCCTTAAATTTTGAAATTTATCTCCGCAATAAATCCCTTTCAAATTCGACCATTTTCACTTCCAAAATCACCGGAACTACCTCAATGCTCGTTTTTTTCTTTCTTACTCATCAGGGATGCTGAATATTTATCCATTTGTGTTGTATTTAGCTTCAAAGGAAAACTGTTTTCAAAATACATGTTCATTGTTCAGTTCTAGCCACAGGCGTAGCTCGGTCGGTCAAGGCGCTTGCCTGCCGATCCGGAGTTGCGGTCGGGCGCGGGTTCGATTCCCGCTTGGACTGATTACCTGGTTGGGTTCTTCGGAGGTTTCCCCCAACCATAACGCAAATGTCAGGTTATGTATGGCGAATCCTCGGCATCATCTCGCCAAATATCATCTCGCTATCACCAAATCCATCGACGCTAAATATCCTCGTAGTTGATACAGCGTCGTTATATAACCACAGTCTACTATATACAGTCGCGAAGCTCAATATGTAGTAAATATGCAAACATTAGATAGTTGCTCACCACTAGGATTGCTAATATCGCCTCATTACAGGCAATGCAAAATAGTACCGTCACAGTCTATTGTTTCTAGCACTCTCAAAACTCAAGCTTCGTGACTGTATATAGTAGACTGTGATATAACCAAGTAAAAAAAAAATGTTCACTTCTCGAAACATGTTACTTGAATGTGGAGGAAACAGTGTGCTATAATTAAATATTACCAGTTTATGACGAATAAACTGAGATCCAAAGCAGTGAATGAATCTGTGCCCGCTATGTTTCCCATTTTCGTACATATACTTATAACATATACACTTACATCTGTATTATACCTTAAATGTAAAAAATTACAACCTACCTCTGGAACAATGTAACAAATCAGCAAACGAAACTCCTAACAGACTATATGAACCAAAAGTTTATTGCACAAGGCCAAGCGCGAGGATCAAAAGGGCCGTGAATGAGACAGCTATGCCGCAAGAATAATCAAATGAACTTCACAGGTGATACCAAGAGCCACCACTTACGAGGCAACTAGGCCAGGAAATAATGGAGTAGGCTGCCCAGTTCCTTTCGTCTTACATTGCATACGTCGCCGATTAGTTATATGTTATGCTAATCAGGCTTCAGTTGTATACAAACAATTCTTCTTCCTTTGACACTTAGGTCGTAAGCAATGCATAGGTACCGTAAAGAGAGGTGTACTGCCTGATAATAGAAGTACATATGAGTCAGAACCTCAATCAGACAATTATGGTCTCCTGGTTGAGATAAACGTCAGAATTATTAAGTTGTACATCAGCTACTAAATTTTTCGTTTGGTTACTTGGTGCTGTCACGTCTAGTCAGTCTTTCGTGCTCGTATAATTCGGAATAAGGAAGAATGGTTCATCTCGTAAGAGTTCAGTTAGAGTCCATTTTTAGCAGCGCTGCCGCGAGGTCCTCTACTTAGAATGTATAGTACATACTTACATATACGTTATATGTTAACAGTTCTTTAAAACTGTGGTTGAAATGGTCATAAAGGAATCAAAATATGTGCTCCTGCATACATAACATATATAAGGCTCCACAAGTAAAGAACCCTGGCCTCACACCACTTCTGCACAGATGACAGTGATTGACAGGCCAGTTAGGGGAAGCTGTTGCCACGTTTGCTCTTGGCTGGACTCTTTAAATGTATTTTCTTTTGCAACTGGTTGGATTCTTTCAAAAATGGAAAATTCACAACACAGCATTCTAGGCGGTCTCCTGGCGGTATATTTGTCCACAGTTTCACTAATTGGGGGAGCGTGTCAGTCAGATTTATGGCTTCCTGAACCCAACCCTGCAACAAAGGTTCTTTACGTGTGAAACCAAGAGTATAATTAAACTGACAGTGTTCAACGTGGTACAGCATGATCTCCAATGATGGTAGAAGTGTGAAATTTCGTAGATATGCTAATTAACCAATGCACTCGCGAATTATACAAAAAAATAATTAGTTCTAAGTCTCGCCACCAGGTGTAAATATGCGCTGTAAGCCAGGGAGGTTTAACTCAAATGATAGATGTTGGATGCTCATAGATGTTCCTTAGTTTGCCGCATGTGGTCAGGACAGCGCTGGCTGATTTCGATCACAGAGTTTGTAAAATTAGCAGTACAAAATTCTTTGGTTTCGAAAGTTCTTTGGTTATAAGTTTTGCCAATATGACGGTTTTAAACAGATATTATTCATATCCATTATTTACAGAATGTGTCAGTTTTATAACATTCCGATTATTATTACTATTACTATATAGCCAATTTGCATTTTCATTCGAGGACAAAGTAGCCATATTAGTCTACTGTGTATGACCTATTAACCTCATTTGTTCAGTTGATCGATTGTTGGATGTTGGCATTCCTATACTGTTTAAATCTTGTATAAATTATGGAATGGACGAACATGGCTGCTAAAGGAAGAAATGTGAACAGATCAAGTTAATTTAGAAGTTACTGGTGCTTTCCTGCAACAAGAAATAATTCGCAACGTTAAAGGTAAGAAAGAAATACGTTTGAGATTACAAGACTTCACGTCATCTACACGGTTCAATTTTTCTTTCAACTTCACACATTCAAGCAATATGGCGTACCTTGTAGATAGAAAATCTTAATGTATCTTAATTCAACAAGCGCTTTGAACTTGATTCCTTCAATATTCTTCCCTGACTGCGTGCGTACGAGCATGAAAAATTGAACCGTGTAGATGCAGCTTAATTGCATCATCATGTTTTTTTTTAATTTAAACTGAATTCTTCCATCATATCTTAAACGTTTATTAAACTGATGTCTGTAATTGTTTTAAGGGATAAACTTCAGAACGCGATTACCTTTCTTCTACCACTACCACATGATGAACTGACTTCTGTGTTGAATTACAAGAGTGTATTAGGCCTAACTGCAATTACGCCAAGAGCTTTAAAGGTAAGCTAACAGAGTTAAAATACGCTTTGGGTATGAACGAACATCTTATTTTTGTATATAACTAAGTTAAGTTGGTCAGACATCTTAAAATTCGTGGGACACAATCTGATATGACTAAATATGTTGTTCCCGGTTTATTTCTTTACAGTTGCGTTACCGAAGGATGGCGTACCCTAGCTTGGTAACGCAATAGTAAAGAAGTGTCGTTCCCGAAAAGACATATTTTAGAAAATTTGACTTTACAGTTACCAGCAGTACCTTTACTGGAATAATTTTGATAAAATAAAAAGAGTTAAATTGTCGGAGATATTTATTATTTTATAGACTCGTGGATAGAATTCTTCCCGGAATATTTCCCAAACGTCGATTATATTGCAATCCTTCAATTGTTCTATGAAATGCAGTGTTATTAATGCATTATATGATACTAGCCTACTGCTGGTTTGTTTCAGTTGATAGAAAGACAAATGGCGGAGTTTTACATTGTGAATGTGCTGCAGTGTACTGACAGAAATCGGATAGTAATGAGAAGACCTGGTTATTCCTGTTTCCTGTGCCAAGTAATGCAGCACAGCTTAAAAGGTAAGCAATGCCGTTGGCATAAGCTCAATGCAAAGATATCCTTATATATTTTCAATAAATAGTCAGGGTTGGTAAACTGTAGTGATTTTTAAATTTAAGTGAGAATTTTTTGTCGAAATCAGATTTGTTTATTAAAATGAGTTTTTGCCTTCTTTTGTAATTCATTTAAACATAATTTGTGCATTAGTTCCTACATAATTGTGTATTTTTTAATGTGTTATTTTAAGTAATTAACAACATCGCTTCAAAAATAATTTACTATGTTTACACACAGGCCTCATTATTAATACATGAAGAGTTACAGCACTAATAACCTGCACTTAATGATAATGATAATAATAATAATAATAATAATAATAATAATAATAATAATAATAATAATAATAATAATAATAATAATTAGCTTGGATTTAGGCAAGATATTATGCTCAGTTTGTTATTCATTAGAAAAGAATTCAACTATTTAGAGAGATTAATATTTACAAATAAATTTATCAGAAGAGCTTAGCATTGTGTGTTTTCAAAATAAATACGTAGTCCATTTGGCATTGTGCAACTTTTACTTTGAATATTGTTATGAGCTACAGCTATTCATTTCAATCCTCAGCATCATACTTTGCTTTAATTAGGTGGTGATTCCGAAAGTAGGCTCTACTTGACTACCTGTACCATGTGTTCTGTTGCTCCTTAATTAGGATTTAGGAAAAGACATATGAGAAGCAAAGTTTCAAAACCTATCCATTTTTTCAGAAAATGCTAGAATTATATGTCTGTAATAAACAAAGATTTTTCTGTGGTGAAATTTTATATGAATTTATAGGAAAAAAAATATATTTCACGATAGAAAATATTTTATTCATTGCAGACATGCAAGTTTTTGGCATCTGAAATGTATTTTCTAAAAATGGACATGTCAAGTTTTGTAAGTTTGCTACTCATATATATTGCTAATAGTTTTAAGAAGCAGCAGAACAGTCATATGTAAAAACGCTTATATTTTGTTCTTCAGGAAGTTAATTTCTCATCTTAACCATGTTAGGTGCATATAATTTTAATCTGTGATTTAAGTAGTAACAATTATCTGATGTAAATAAAATGAAAATTATTTTATTTACATCATGATTAAATCATTAATTTAAATTATTACCAACCCTGGTTTGTGGTTTTTTCGAAGATAATAATAGAATTTTGATTGTAACAGGTACCAAATGTGGGCAGCTATGGCAGAAAATCCTCATCCTTACAGAAGGGCCTATATATGTGCAAGCCATTTTCGCAGTAATCAGTATAACGGTGACTTCAGGTACAACTTACTAAGAGGGGCCATTCCATCAAGAGATGCTTGGTATCCCACTCAGGAACTACGATCCACTTCATCACCAGCCTACTTACATTAACCTTTTTCACCAGCTAACATATTTGCTTCATTCATTGCACTTCACTGTGGCATCAATTTGAACCTGCAGCTTTCTCAACTGGAGAGTTTTGGGTGCACTATTTACATAATTTTAGAGAATAAATGTGGCACAATACTCCAGCAATGGGGGCATAACCAGTCCAAGCACTGCCAGTATCGAAGCTCAAAATAAGGAAATGTGAAATATCGACTTATCTCTAATAAATTACATTGTACTTTTTCAATTAGGTATGCATGAGAACCTTAAAAGTACCACTTTTTTCTTTGTATGTATTTCTTAATGGTGCTTCGTTGAACGCCTAAGATTAATTATTACAGTATGTCTGTTGTAGATAAATTGTTTTCTTTGTATTCTCTTTCAGTGAGTGATTCATTCATTGTCTTTATCTTTTAACAAAAATGTGTTTAATTTTGTTGACAAGTGTCTGGTAATGGACTTCATTCATTATTATTATTATTATTAGCTCATTTCGTTTAATGTGTTGATTTCTTCAGTTAATTGAAGGAAAATAAGGGGAATTCATTCATCTGAAAAAAAAAAAAAGTAGAGTACTTGACTTCTACATTATGAGCTATGTAATTTTTGTAATATATAGGGCAATGATAAATCTAACGATCTTTAAGACCCTAAGTTAACATTACATAGTAATATAAATACAAATAATAATTACTAGTACAATGAGCATTTCAGTTGTGTCAGCTATAGGGTATAGGATGGAGTCTAGTGGCAGCGATACGAATCTGCAGCTTCTGCAACTCGTGAGATTTGGGTGCATTATTTAGAATTTTTAGAGAGTAAATATGTTGATGTTTTCTAATGCCAGGCATTTGACAATAAAGTCATTTGACCTCTTGCACTCCAGTATTTTTCAAAATTATTGTCATGGTCAGCCACTGAAGCACAGATTTTGAGGTGTTCCAAATCCATTTCTTGGTTTGAGTTAGCACAATGGACAGTTAGCAGACTGATATATTCCAATTCTATGCAGCAAAATAGTCCCCCAGTCGGATTTCCGGGCGGGACTACTTTAATGGTACAGAAGCAACTAAATTTCTTATAATGGAATGCTTGTCGTATAACATCAGCTAAGAAAAGAGTAAATATTGTACAATATTTTGTCTCTTCTCACTTTATAGATATCTTAGATATGGAACAACAAGTTTTGATGGAGAAATCATTGCAATAAGTGAAAGTCTCAGCAATCTTCTATGCCACATCAATAAATTTAAGAATGCAGTTATATTGTCAGACTCCAAAGCAGCTATTCTATCAATAGTCTCTAAACACAAACCTTCATCTCAAACAGCAGAAATAACTAAAATGCTCTCTCAATTAATATCACTCAATAAAAGAATTGTATTTCAATGGATACCATCCCATTATGGAATCCTCGGAAACGAGAATGCGGATGCTTTAGCAAAGAAGGGCAGCACTGCTACTTACAGACCTGTTACTAAATCTACGTATTATTCTGTGAAAAGATTTATTAAATCTACATACTTAGACTTCAACAAACAAAATTTGATAACACAATCTCAAGAGAAAAATGGAACTCTCTGCATCATAATCCACAGTTAATTCCCGATTTACCACGAAAATCGTCTGTAGCTGCATTTAGATTGGCAACAGGCCATGACTGTCTGGCCAAACACCTGCATAGAATTGGAATATATCAGTCCCCTAACTACCCACTGTGCAACTCAAACCAAGAAATGGCTTCGGAACACCTCAAAATCTGTGCTTCAGTGGCTGGCTGGCCATGATAATATCTTCGAAAAATATTGGAGTACAAGAGGTCAAATGACCTTATTTTCAAACCCCTGGCATTAGAATATAACAACATATTTTGAGCAATGGGGCCACAACCAAATCAAACACTCTCAGTATCAAAGCTCAAAATTAGGAAATTTTGCGAAGTATAGACTTATCTCTAATAAATTGTATTGCACTTTTTCTAAAATGTTCATTGTTTTGAATCAACTATACATCAGAGAATGAAAAATAATTTTTTATTTGTATTTCTTAATGGTGTTTTTATTGAAAGTCTAAGTTAATCTTAAGTCTGTTGCAGATAAATAGTTTTCTTTGTATTCTTTATCAGTGGTGATTATTGATTACTTAGATTTTTAATATCCATATATTAAACTAATGGCAATTACTTTTAAAAATAGATGTTCAACTCTGACGGTGTAAAACAAATAAAGTGGTGTTTTATAAATGTTTATGAACATACGTTGTACTATGTCACAGCAAAACATCTTATAACTATTTTCAGGCTAATGTTTGACATAAAAAATTAAGAGCGAATTATAATTATTTAACTGACCAATAATAACTTTGAAGTCAATATTCCAAAGTCAATCTTTGTTTTTATCTTCCAATACATGATACATAACATTATTTCAAAATAGTACTTAAGGTGTTTTGGAGAGAAGTATCCTATGCTATTCGCATCCTGTATCTCAGTTACATATTTTATCTATAAGATGCAAAAACTTTTATTAGTCAAATTTGATAAATTAATTTAATAAAAGGGTTAAATGACGGTGTTAATAGAGGGAGTGTGTTAATGGTTTTCAGTTTCATGTTCAACCATTATATTATATTCACATGTTAAAACAAAAATTCTGATATAACTATTGTGGTTAAACATGTTACATAAACTGATAAACCATTACACACTCCTTTGGCGATATGAAAAATACTAGTATGTGTAGGTATAATAGGTATCTGCAGTACCGATCGGGCTCTAATGTTAGCATAACGGATACCTGTAACACCGATCGGGCAGTGTAACATGGGATGTAGTCCCGCATTCTGCCGCTATTTGTAACGAGACGTAGTTCCGATGTTTTGCCGCCAAATGTCTTGATGTCGCGTCAATAGCGTGTCGAAGGTAATGCATTGAGTTGGGGGTCTTTCTATTTATTTGTCTATGCTGTAAGGAGTCCAAAACTTATCCAAAGCGTGCAATCGTCTGTAGCTCTGACGTCAGTATCATGGATAAATATATTCACGGCCGACGTAATGTGCTCGCTTCTCTTCTCCATTACCGGCATTACGATTTAAATGCTTTTATGTCATTTTTCTTTTCACAAATTCTCATCAAATTGCTCCTCACAACTGATAACAAATGTTAAATCCCTTTTAGTATTTCAAATGACATTCAATCTATCCTTCACCATTTCCAGTTTAATCCTGTGCACACCACTCTTCTTCTCCTCTTCGTCACCGTCTTCTTCTTTTATTTATCAATTTACTGTAACTATAACGCCACGGTAACGAGCTTGGAGTACCCTGACCAACCACAGAACACATGACATGATTCTTTCTTGTTCGCAGGGACAAGCAGTCTGTATTTTTTCTCAACGCAGCTATTCTGTTTTCAACAGTGATGTCTATGGCTTCGGAAACTGCGTGTCATTAAAAATTCTTACATTAAGAAGTTTATGGCCGATCACTTGGAACGGCAGGGTTACCGAACTTCAGTCGATGCATTTATAATTGTCGGCTATCCGGGAGAGTAAAATCACGCAGGCGATTATTATTGCTCTCAAAACTCACGCAATTGCGCCAGCTTATGTACGTACGTCGAACCCCTAACTGCCCACCGATACTAAACTCCAAAGTCTAGGCAACACACGACTCGCATACGTTGTGTCGTATTTCTATTTTTAACGTCAAATGCACGACATACTGTCAAGAAAGAAAGAAAAACAATTAAAGAATTGCCCTCAATTTCTTTATATTGTTGTTGCGAATTCCATCTCAACCTAAATCCAAGAAGCAACCGCATATAGGAGGCCTACATGTTCATCTCAGTCAAGAGGCCAGGCCACTAAGTTAGATCGGATATGATGAACACTTTCTACCTCAGCTCAGGCAAAATCCCAAGAAAGTCGCAAATACTACATCACATTCGGATATAAGCGGAAAACCCAACAAGAAAGTTAAGGCATATGATAAATACTTCCATCACACCATATCAGCTAAACGCCCAAAAAGCAAACCCAGAGATCAACAGAATTTCATCTTGGACAATAGGCTGAGGAGCAGTCCCATATACTGCACTTCGATCTTAGCCAAAAGACCGAGATGACAGCTGTCCCTCCGATCTCAGTCAAAAGCCAGAGAAGAAAAACCGATCACGTGCCGTCGGGATCTATTTAATTCTACAACAGCACCTGCCATATACTGGTTATTAACACACTCCGCTCAATTTAGATATACATATCGATAAACCATCTTCTAAAGGGACGCTCGCTAAAGCTGTACTGCCATATCTTTCGTATAGAGTGGGCATATCACTTGTGTTTCAATTAATCACAAAACAGATTATAAATTGTAATGGCGTGTGTCTACATTATGTATGCCTGCGCTCTGATGAATGCTGTCGGAGTTATTCTCACGCAAGTACACTGAACTTGCTACTGCTGCCTACGATAGGCCGCATTAATTCTTAATATAGCGATCGAAAATCTAATCGCGGTTGCCGCACCTATAGAAACGACAATCATATCCTTAAGAACTGAACATTTTGTGATAAAGGAAAAAGAAAAGAAAGAGACAGAGATCAGCTTAATTTCATTCAAGCTGAGCGACAGCACGGAAACTAGCGTCCAGCTCTTGAAACAACTAGTGAAACAACAGATGGTAACTACACAGAATTCACTGCATTGCAACATTCATTGTGTTATTATAGCAGTAGTGTAAGCTCCAATACCGTTTGTGGAGCTAGATCGGAGCATGAACTTGCTTGTGTCTGTGGAAACACCGGAGCACGAAACCCGTCTAGTGGAGCGCTCCGCTCCGTTTAGTCCCTGTCTGACATCGCTGTATTATAGTTTCTATGAACCATATTTCCGAAGTGTTGAGCTATGAGCACTTAAACGCTCGCAATACGTTGCCACTACGCAGCGAATATTCACCGACATTTAAAGCACTCGTTCACACTCTTTTTCGCATAGATTTCCCAATTATGCCTGTGACAATCATAGCTTCAGAATTACTGAGCGATTCATTCATCCCAACAACCAACGTTAACCCGTGCCCACAAATATAAATTCATTGTCCAACTTCAACTCCTTTCACAACATCCCCGCCTACACAAGTCACTCACTATAGGAATAATATTAGGCTTCTCTATTCATTGTGCAAATTGTTATAAACTACAATATAATATTACTTCGCATCTCTTTTTATCGTCTCACATAAACCGTTTCAGCTTGCAAAGTTTCTTTAGATTCTTGATTTAACTAATTAATTTTCAATTGTCTGGAACGGCTGTTAACTTCGTCTGCAGCTTTCCCCACAGCGGAGACGTGACGCTTCATTCCGAAAAAAACTACTATATTACCTACAATAATTGAAATTATGTTGAATATGACCCGCTCTGCTCCAGTCGAACACAATATCACTACATCACAAATCCAAACGGTGGCGAGGTAAGGTACAACGTTTTTAGAATAATGGAATTATTCGTTACTAGATGTTCATTTTAACGAGTCTGTATGGCAATGTGATGTATCTCCGTAGGGAAAAGGCTGCGGATATGAGCACATGTAATCAAATTGTTCTTTCCGCTGTAGTGAATGAGAATATTTGAGATTTATTTGTGACGAGGTGTAGAAGATTATGTTACAGTGTCTATAATATTAAAATACTTTTCTCTTGAGCCTACCTGTTCAGAGGATCGGTCATTGCTGCTGTACTTCGAATTTTGTACGGTTCATTTAATCTCCTTAATGCTGCTTCATAATCCTTCGCACAAACACACTTTCAATACTTGTATCGTGCAATAAATACATCTGATATCGCAGAGAATTAATAGGAAACATGAAGTTCTGCCAAGCATCCGCAGACATCTTACATAATTTTATTGCGGTACATATATACATACACAAATACAATCAACCACACACTACATCACAGCGATTAAATGGGCCGATCCCGGAAGCACTGCAATACCGGGCCAAGCCGTGACAGAGGTGGAGCAAGCTCCTAGCACTCCGTCATCTTCCAAAAATCAGTTTAATATTCTGGTCCTGCAATGCAGGACGTACCAGATATTAAGCTGATAAGAACAGATTAAATATATTTAGATAAAACTTGTAAATACAAGAATATGCACAATAATAATAATATAATGTGCAGCAGGACAATAATTAATTTGTTCTTTGTCTTTTTTTACGTTTTCAATGTTTTTAGAATAAAACATTATATATCAATAGAACAAATTTTATGCCCTTGACGCACTTCACGATCACTTCACTAACATAGCACATGTCACTTATACTGCCGGTGGCCTGTCACGTGTTCGACATATATGTCCCGACTCCATTGAATTGTGTCCGACACCATGAGCCTCTCCGTAAGTACGGCGTACGTATGAGAGATGCCCAGGTGATGGAGGACCTGACAGTAAGGCGATTTGCTGGCAGTGATCTCGCGGAATGCCCGTCCCCGGTTGCGTCGATACAACAGCTGGATCCTCGATGCCGATGCGGGGTCGTATGCGTCTCCTGATTGTCTCCGACGTCGTCGTCTCCTCGGGTCCGTGCGTTGGCGGTGTGGTGCCGGTTCCTCGGTGTCGCGGTGTTGCTGGGGTGCCACGTTCTGCTCCTGCACCTCGGCGATGAGAGCGGCTAGAAGAGTATCTAACGCCTCTGCCGCGTCCACAGAGTCGAGGCGCGAGACCCATTGCCAATTCGAGATATCCTCTTCCGCCCCCTTCTTGTGAAGTAGAATGGTGGTCGACACTTTGATCTTAGCCAAAAGGCCGAGAAGCGATGCCAAACGACGCCCAGCGCGACACAATTAATCTTACAACGACGCCTGTCACAGACGGGACGCGAACTTATCCCGCTGGCCTCAGAAATTAAATTCATTACAAAATATCATAGCAAGACTCTCTGCACAGAACTACTATCGTCTCATGCGCATTCAGAGTGCGCACTTCACCTGCATTCGGATATCAAGTAAAATTAATTACGAAATACAATGAATTATTATGCCACGCGTGCACATTACGTGTGTCTGCCATCTAGCGCCTGCTGTTGGCGTTACCCTCGCTCATAATACGCCAGCATCCCTATTAAACTAGGTCCCGCGCCGTGGTCTAAGACATGCTCCCTAGGATTCCCGTCATGGAATCCGGGCTATTCCGAGTACTCATGGCTTCGGCCAGTGTATGGGACCGGTGCCCACCCAGCATCGTGGTGCACTTGGGGAGCTACGATAGGTGGCGAAATAAAGCCAGCTCTATAACGGCTGGGGGATTCATCGTGCTAACCTCACGATACTTCCATTTTGGTTTCATGATCGTCCACCTCTGCTTCGGCATGTTGACGTGAGTTCAGCAGCCGGTTGCTCGGTCATGGTCCTTCATGGTCTGTCGTGCCACGGATTAGTATATAACGACTAGACTATGATCAACACGAACATTTATACCGCTATGATGCATGCTGTAGGCTACTAAATCAACAATAATATTTACAACGCATCCAAGTGCTGATGTAAGAGGCTAGGTCTCCTCGGCTCTTTCTTCCTCATTTCAAATGGGTAACATGACGTCCTCAAACATTCATTTCAAAATGATTCCCAATCTGAACAAAAGCATATTATTAAGTTTCTACCTAACGTTATTAGTACTCTAAACTCAGCGTGTCTGGAAAATACGTATGTACACGTGATCTCCCATGTTCCATATCAACTATTTCTTACATAACGGCAGTACAGGTTCAGATCGTTACCACCAAATTAACAAACGTTCCCACATTACAAGCACACACATTCATTCACTTCTTCTCAGACATCATATTCATTTCCTGTATAATTACGTACATTAAGTACATGTATACTAAGAATTCTGATTACAGTTACAAATTTTACGATTTAAATGCATTTATGTCATTTTTCTTTTCACAAATTCTCATCAAATTGCTCCTCACAACTGGTAACAAATATTAAATCATTTTTAGTATTTCCAATGACAGTCAATCTATCCTTCCCCATTTCCAGTTTAATACTGTGCACACCACTCTTCTTCTCCTCTTCGTCACCGTCTTCTTCTTCTATTTATCAATTCCGCTATAATGCCACAGTAACGAGCTTGGCGTACCCTGACCAACCACGGCACACCTGACATGATTCTTTCTTGTTCGCAGGGACGAGAAGTCTGTATTTTTTCTCAACGCAGCTATTCTGTTTTCAACAGGGATGTCTATGGTTTCCGAAACTGCATGTCATTAAAAATTCTCACATTAAGAAATTTGTAGCCGATCACTTGGAACGGCAGGGTAACCGAACTTCAGTCGATGCATTTATAATTATCGGCTATCCGGGAGAGTAAAATCACGCAGGCGATTATTATTGCTCTCAAAACTCACGCAATTTCGCCATCTTACGTACGTACGTACGTACGTACGTCGAACCCCTAACTGCCCACCGATACTAAATTCCAACACACGACTCGCATACGTTGTGTTATACTGTATTTCTAATTTTTAAGGCCAAATGCACGACATAATGTCAAGAATGAAAAAAAAAACAATAATAGAATTGCCCTGAAATTCCTTATATTGTTGCGAATTCGATCTCAACCTAATTCCAAGATGCTACCGCATATATGAGTCCTACATGTTCATCTCAGTCAAAGGGCCAGGCCAGGCCACTAAGTTAGATCGGATATGATGAACATTTTTTCTACCTCAGCTCAGGCAAAAACCCAAGAAAGTCGCAAATACGACATCACATTCGGATATAATCCGAAAACCCAACAACAAAGTTAAGACATATGATGAATACCTCCATCACACCATATCAGCTAAACGCCCATCAAGGAAATTCAGAGATCAACAGAATTTCATCTTGGACAATAGGCTGAGGAACAGTCCCATATACTACACTTCGATCTTAGCCAAAAGACCGAGAAGAAAAACCGATCACGTGCCGTCGGGATCTATTTAATTCTACAACAGCACCTGCCATATGCGGGTTATTAACAAACTCCGCTCCATTTAGATATACAGTTCGATACACCATCTTCTAAAGGGACTCTCGCTAAAGCTGTACTGCCATATCTTTCGAATAGAGTGCGCATACCATTTGTATTTCAATTAATCACAATACAGATTATAAATTGTAATGACGTGTGTCTAAATTACGTACACCTGCCCTCTAGCGAATGCTGTCGGAGTTATTCTCGCGCAAGTACACTGAACTTGCTACTGCTGCCTACGATAGGCCGATGTTACATTCCTCGCATTAATTCTTAATATAGCGATCGAAAACTATCTAACCGCGGTTGCCGCACCTATAGAAACGGCAATCATATCCTTAAATAATGAACTTTTTGTGATAAAGGAAAAAGAAAAGAAAGAGACAGAGATCAGCTTAATTTCATTCAAGCGGAGCGACAGCACGGAAACTAGCGTCCAGCTCTTGAGACAACTAGTCAAACAACAGATGGTAACTACACAGAATTTACTGCATTGCAACATTCATTGTGTTATTATAGCAGTAGTGTCAGATTTGTAAGCTCCAATACCGTTTGTGGAGCTAGATCGGAGCATGAACTTGCTTGTGTCTGTGGAAACACCGGAGCACGAAACCCGTCTAGTGGAGCGCTCAGCTCCGTTTAGTCCCTGTCTGACATCGCTGTATTATAGTTTCTATGAACCATATTTCCGAAGTGTTGAGCTATGAGCACTTAAGCGCTCGCAATACTTTGCCACTACGCAGCGAATATTCACCGACATTTAAAGCACTCGTTCACACTATTTTTCGCATAGATTTCCCAATTATGCCTGTGACAATCATAGCTTCAGAATTACTGAGCGATTCATTCATCCCAACAACCAACGTTAACCCGTGCCCACAAATATAAATTCATTGTCCAACTTCAACTCCTTTCACAACATCCCCGCCTACACAAGTCACTCACTAGAGGAATAATATTAGGCTTCTCTATTCATTTCGCAAATTGCCATAAACTACAATATAATATTACTTCGCATCTCTTTTTATCGTCTCACATAAACCGTTTCAGCTTGCAAAGTTTCTTCAGATTTTAGATTTAACTAATTTAATTTTCAATTGTCTGGAACGGCTGTTAACTTCGTCTGTAGCTTTCCCCACAGCGGAGACGTGACGCTTCATTCCGAGAAAAACTACTATATTACCTACAATAATTGAAATTATGTTGAATATGACCCGCTCTGCTCCAGTCGAACACAATATCACTACATCACAAATCCAAACGGTGGCGAGGTAAGGTACAACGTTTTTAGAATAATGGAATTATTCGTTACTAGATGTTCATTTTAATGAGTCTGTATGGCAATGTGATGTATCTCCGTAGGGAAAAGGCTGCGGATATGAGCACATGTAATCAAATTGTTCCTTCCACTGTAGTTAATGAGAATACTTGAGATTTATTTGTGGCGAGGTGTAGAAGATTATGTTACAGTGTCCATAATATTAAAATACTTTTCTCTTGAGCCTACCTATTCAGAGGATCGGTCATTGCTGCTGTACTTCGAATTTTGTACGGTTCATTTAATCTCCTTAATGCTGCTACATATTCCTTCGCACAAACACACTTTCAATACTTGTATCGTACAATAAATACATCTGATATCGCAGAGAATTAATACGAAACAAAGTTCCGCCAAACATCCGCAGCCATCTTACATAATTTTATTGCCGTACATATATTCATACACAAATACAACACTACATGATATCGATTAAATGGGCCGATCCCGGAAGCACTGCAATACCGGGCCAACCCGTGACAGAGGTGGAGCAAGCTCCTAGCACTCCGTCATTTTCCAAAAATCAGTTTAATATTCTGGTCCTGCAATGCAGGACGTATCAGATATTAAGCTGATAAGAACAGATTAAATTTATTTAGATAATACTTGTAAATACAAGTGTATGCACAATAATAATATAATATGTAACAGGACAATAATTAAATTGTTCTTTGTGTGTGTTTTTTTTTTTTTTATATGAGAAAAAAAAAAAGCATATAGTAATAGAACAATTATATGTCCTTCACGCACTTCACGATCACTTCACTATCCAGCACATATCATTCATACTGTCGGTGGCCTGTCACGTGTTCGACATATATGTCCCGACTCCATCGAATTGTGTCCGACACAATGAGCCTCTTCATAAGTACTGCGTACGCATGGGAGATGCCCAGGTGACGGAGAGCATTTTCGTTAGCCGGATCGTACCCGCCCAGGGAGCCGATTAAATATGCATCGACCGAAGTGCGGAAACCCTGCCGTTCGAAGTGGGCCGCCAAGTTCTGGTATTTTTGAATTTTAGTGTTTCTGGCAATTTCGAAAGCCGTATAACGGTTTTCGAAAGGAATGGTGACGTCTAGAATGAATACCGTCCTCTCGTCCCTGTCGACAACAACAAGATCCCGTCTCTCCGAACCCTCGTAGTTGGGCAGGGGCTGGTTGGAGTAAATCTCCTTCGAGCCTGACTTGTTCATGGCCCGGGTGAGGCGGTCTAGGACGGCGTTGTGCCTGCGGGTCATGGTGACAAGGTGAGGGGGACAGTGATTCAGGACGTGAGGAAGGGTTTCATTGGCGGCTCCACATCGACGACAGCGTTTGTCGCCACCACCAAATCTTCGGCAACCATTCAATGGAACCACACCCAGGCGAGCTCGATGGATGAATCTCCATTCCGCAAACCTGGTGTAGTTTCCACCCCTCATGAAGTGGTTGGATGCAGAGGCTAAGGTGGTGACGTCACTTACCTTTCCCTGGTCGGGTTTGGCTAGGAGTCGGGACAGATAGAAGTGTCGAACACCGTCCTTCAGAACGCCTTCTGCCTGCTGCCGATGGAGGTTGACGCCGTGGAGTTGGAGGACGAGGTCTTGGTCCTGCGACGTCCAGCACACGTCGAGTTTCCAGCGGAGGCGCCTCGTCGCTGAGCGAAGTCTCGTCCAGGCGGACGAGATGTCCCCGCTGTCTCGCTGGAAGTACCCCTCCGTGGCGCCCGTCAGGAATGCTGCTATCTCCTCTGTTGTTGGGTTGCGCAGCAGCTTCTTCCTGACGACCTCCTCCAGGGACGCCCTCGCCAGGCGCGCTGTGGTGACGTCGGGACTCGTCAGGAGACGCAGCCCGTGTACTGCCTGGGACACATCCGCTATGACGTTCGTGGGGAGCAGATTCATTCCTCCCCACTGATGACGGAGATACAGCACCTCGGCGCTGGCCCTCTGGGGCAGGTGCAGCCACTTCTTGCCAAGTTGTTTTAGCTTGTTGTCTAGCTGCGTAAGTGGCTTCTTCGGCACTGCCCCGGCTTTCAGGTGGAAGGCCAGCCTCGACAGCACGTAGGTGTTCACGGCGTCGAGTTTCTGCCAAGGTGCGAGCAGCGACTTGTCGATCTTGTCGAGGTCGCTGAGAAGTGAGCGGATGGTGTCCCCGGCAGATGGCTGCTTCTGGAATCCCGTTGGGACCCCCAGGTGTTCATAGACCCCGCTCTCGTCTAGGTCTTCCATTGGCTCTCCCCGAATTGTGAAGACAGTGCGTCGCGCAGCGTGCTTCTTACCGTCGACGTGGAGTGAAGAGCACTTCCGGACGTTGAAGTCCAAACCCGCCCACTGAGCCATCGTGGCGGTCACGTCCAGCATGTTCTGCAGTCCAGCTGCCGACGATGATAGGATGGCAATGTCGTCGGCGTAGGCGAGGACTGAGAGTTCCTCGCCGTGGAGAACGTAGCCCATGTTGAGCTGGGTGACCGCCCGGATGATCGACTCCATCACTATGTTGAATATTATTGAGCTCAGTGGGCAGCCCTGCTTCACTCCTGAAGCAACCTCCACGTCGTCGGTCAGGCCCTCGGAGCTTCTGATGTTGGTGGTGCTGCCGTCGTAAAGTTTCTGCACGACTCGGATCGAATCTTCCCCCAGGCCGATCCAGTGGAGGCAGTCCCAGATGGTGGAGTGTGGGACTGAGCAGAACGCGTTTTGCAGGTCGAGCCAGGCGACTGCAATTTCTGCTCGATTGCGCCTCGCGTTCTGGATGGCTGTTTGAAGCACAAAGTTGTGTTCAATACAGCCCTCGTAGGGCATAAAGCCCTTCTGCGCTGGGGAGATCCGGTCGTGCCGACGGCACCACTCCGTGAGCCTTGCTGCGATGCACGACGCATGGAGCTTGCCCACCGTGTTTGAGAGTGCGATGGGGCGCCAATTCGAGATATCCTCCTCCGCCCCCCTCTTGTGAAGTAGAATGGTGGTCGACCGCTTCCAGTCCGCCGGGATGTGGTCGAGGCGGCGGACTGCGTTGAATAGGGCGGAGATGATATGGCACCCGGGGTCGAATCGGCGCCAGGCTCCGTACCGCAGGTTGTCAGATCCGGGTGCGGTGTCTTGACATCTACGGAGCCGGTTCCAGGCTTCCTCCGGGGTGAACGGTGGGCTCAGCGGGTCCTTGTCTTCGGGGGAGTCGAGGATCGGCAGCTCTTCGGGGGCGGGCAGCTCCTCGCGATCACGACGCCTAAATACTGCCGTGAAATGTTCATGTAGCTCCGCTTTCTGGAGCTGACAGTAAGGCGATTTGCTGGCAGTGATCTCGCGGAATGCCCGTCCACGGTTGCGTCGATACAACCGCTGGATCCTCGATGCCGATGCGGGGTCGTATGCGTCTCCTGATTGTCTCCGACGTCGTCGTCTCCTCGGGTCCGTGCGTTGGCGGTGTGGTGCCGGTTCCTCGGTGTCGCGGTGTTGCTGGGGTCCCACGTTCTGCTCCTGTACCTCGGCGATGAGAGCGGCTAGAAGAGTTTCTAACCCCTCTGCCGCGTCCACAGAGTCGAGGCGCGTGACCCATTGCTGCTGCGCGGGTGTCATCTGTGCCCGAGCGGTGGACTCGGTAGACTCTCCGGTCTCGGGGGCTGCGGCGGTGGCTTCCGAGTCCTGGGCGCTGGGCTCGGCGGTAGTCGCAGAGGATTCCGATGCTTGCACTGGCTCATCACAGGGTTGTGCATCGGAACATGCGACACCGCCGAGCTGGTGACCGGAGGTGCTCGGGGCAGAGTCGCAGCAGTCGTTGGCAACATTCGCGGAATCACCGGCACCACCCCTGTTGGATTCCGCGGCCGCAGCATCGCTTCCCTCGGCGGGGCTTGCAGCAATGCTGTCCTCTTGGTTAGACGTCCTCGCTGGTGTTCTGCGGTGTCCAAGAGGTATCCGCCGGATGGGCAGCGATGCCACGTCAACAGGATCGGGCTGAGCAGCAGACGCCTCGGCGCAGGCAGGCGACTTGTTGATGTGCGCCTTGGCGCATTTCAGCTGCTCGAACTCCCTGTTGCATCCAACGCAGCGGAAGGAGAGGCGCATCTGGTGTTCCTTCTTCAAGTGCCTGGCGAGACCGTTGTGGTCCCTGTAGTTCCTCGGCACAGGCAGGCAGGCGGTGCAGGCAAAAGGTGGTCGCAGCGGCACATCCAACAGTACGTTTCTGTGATCCACTTCCCGGTCGGCCATGATGAGGTTGGTGGCGGTAGCAAAAATTAAGCTGATAAGAACAGATACTACACTTTGATCTTAGCCAAAAGGCCGAGAAGCGATGCCAAACGACGCCCGTCGCGACACAATTAATCTTACAACGACGCCTGTCACAGACGGGACGCGAACTTATCCCGCTGGCCTCAGAAATTAAATTCATTACAAAATATCATAGCAAGACTCTCTGAACAGAACTACTATCGTCTCATGCGCATTCAGAGTGCGCACTTCACCTGCATTCGGATATCAAGTAAAATTAATTACGAAATACAATGAATTATTATGCCACGCGTGCACATTACGTGTGTCTGCCATCTAGCGCCTGCTGTTGGCGTTACCCTCGCTCATAATACGCCAGCATCCCTATTAAACTAGGTCCCGCGCCGTGGTCTAAGACATCCTCCCTAGGATTCCCGTCATGGAATCCGGGCTATTCCGAGTACTCATGGCTTCGGCCAGTGTATGGGACCGGTGCCCACCCAGCATCGTGGTGCACTTGGGGAGCTACGATAGGTGGCGAAATAAAGCCAGCTCTATAACGGCTGGGGGATTCATCGTGCTAACCACACGATACTTCCATTTTGGTTTCATGATCGTCCACCTCTGCTTCGGCATGTTGACGTGAGTTCAGCAGCCGGTTGCTCGGTCATGGTCCTTCATGGTCTGTCGTGCCACGGATTAGTATATAACGACTAGACTATGATCAACACGAACATTTATACCGCTATGATGCATGCTGTAGGCTACTAAATCAACAATAATATTTACAACGCATCCAAGTGCTGATGTAAGAGGCTAGGTCTCCTCGGCTCTTTCTTCTTCATTTCAAATGGGTAACATGACGTCCTCAAACATTCATTTCAAAATGATTCCCAATCTGAACAAAAGCATATTATTAAGTTTCTACCTAACGTTATTAGTACTCTAAACTCAGCGTGTCTGGAAAATACGTATGTACACGTGATCTCCCATGTTCCATTTCAACTATTTCTTACATAACGGCAGTACAGGTTCAGATCGTTACCACCAAATTAACAAACGTTCCCACATTACAAGCGCACACATTCATTCACTTCTTCTCAGACATCATATTCATTTCCTGTATAATTACGTACATTAAGTACATGTACACTAAGAATTCTGATTACAGTTACAAATTTTACGATTTAAATGCATTTATGTCATTTTTCTTTTCACAAATTCTCATCAAATTGCTCCTCACAACTGGTAACAAATATTAAATCATTTTTAGTATTTCCAATGACAGTCAATCTATCCTTCCTCATTTCCAGTTTAATACTGTGCACACCACTCTTCTTCTCCTCTTCGTCACCGTCTTCTTCTTCTATTTATCAATTCCGCTATAATGCCACAGTAACGAGCTTGGCGTACCCTGACCAACCACGGAACACCTGACATGATTCTTTCTTGTTCGCAGGGACGAGAAGTCTGTATTTTTTCTCAACGCAGCTATTCTGTTTTCAACAGGGATGTCTATGGTTTCCGAAACTGCATGTCATTAAAAATTCTCACATTAAGAAATTTATAGCCGATCACTTGGAACGGCAGGGTAACCGAACTTCAGTCGATGCATTTATAATTATCGGCTATCCGGGAGAGTAAAATCACGCAGGCGATTATTATTGCTCTCAAAACTCACGCAATTTCGCCAGCATACGTACGTACGTACGTACGTCGAACCCCTAACTGCCCACCGATACTAAATTCCAACACACGACTCGCATACGTTCTGTTATACTGTATTTCTAATTTTTAAGGCCAAATGCACGACATACTGTCAAGAATGAAAAAAAAAACAATAATAGAATTGCCCTGAAATTCCTTATATTGTTGCGAATTCGATCTCAACCTAATTCCAAGAAGCTACCGCATATATGAGTCCTACATGTTCATCTCAGTCAAAGGGCCAGGCCAGGCCACTAAGTTAGATCGGATTAGAGATGGAAGAAGTAATCACTAGCAGCGATTTTTCACCGGTGATTAAAAAATCACTTTCACTCCAGTGAGTGAACTCTTCGTTAAGCAGTGAAACAGTGATCAAGGGGTGATTTACTAATTGCACCAGAAACAACTGTAACGAATCACTATTTCCTCAGTGATTTCAACATACAATGTCTTACATTGCAGTCGTCTGCCACCTGTTGAGCAATTTTTGAACTGCTTGACATTACTTGGATTTTTGTTCTTTGTAAGCTTGTATGATTTGTGATGAAAGAAAATATACTGTACTACTGCAATTTCAGTGCCGAGTTGAACAACTTAGTGATGTGGCATAACTTTCTTTAGTAGATTTTTAAGAACTAGGTTACTTGCAACATAAAAATAGTTGTCGATCTGGTTGGCGAGTTGGTATAGCGCTGGACTTCTATGCCCAAGGTTGCGGGTTCCATCCCGGGCCAGGTCGATGGCATTTAAGTGTGCTTAAATGCCATCGGGCTCATGTCAGTAGATTTACTGGCATGTAAAAAAACACCTGCGGGACAAAATTCCGGCACATCCGGCGACGCTGATATAACCTCTGCAGTTGCGAGCGTCGTTAAATAAAAACATAACATAACATAAAAATAGTTCTGTAGTTAGCTATGTATTCTACTGCACTGTTATAGCCCTTCGGCCCCCTACTTGTTTCAAATATAACACTCTAGACGCAATTCTAGAGAAATGACCATTTCTCTATTAATTCGTCCTGGACCTCTCTCATGTTTTCTTGGTAATTAGCGGGGCTTTAAAAATGTTATAGTGTCAGTGAGTCAAAAATTTCACTAGTCAGCTTGGTGAAATTACAGAAGCACAATTAAAAAATCGGATTTTTTTTTCATTCAAGAAAAAGTTAATCAGCCCTTGTAACAAGAAAATGGTCACCGGCGTAGCTCAGGCAGTAGCGCGTTTGCTTGCTGGTCCGGAGTTTCGCTCGGGTGTGAGTCCGATTCCCGCTTGGATTGATTCCCAGATTTTTCAACCATAAGGTGAATGTCAGGTAACTTATGGCAAATCCTCGAACTCATCTCGCCAAATACCATCCCATCACCAATTCCATCGACACTAAATAACCAAGCAGTTGATACGGCGTCGTTAAATAACCAAAAGAAGGAGGGCTACAACACAAAAGTGTAGTATAATATACTGACAAGCATACAACGATTTATATTTTGAAAGTATTTGGTATTTGTACCTGCAAACTGAAGTCACTTGTTTATCATTATATATAGACCTATATCATGGAAGCCAGTTAAGCTATAAAACATTTTGCCTTCGTAGATTCCTGGAGAATTACCGCTAATATTTACCGTATATTGTAGTAGTTTAACCACACTATAACTGTGGAATGTGTGAATAAAAAGAAGGGAGAGGCTAGAATTATGCAGGCCTACAAATAACATTTTGTTCAACCACACTTATCAGTTTATCACCTTTATTATGCATGCAGCCAAATGAAAATTACATAATGCCGGTATTTAAGTTAAATATTCTTATTTTTAAAATCCGCAAATAATCTCAACTATGTGTCCGATTTCATCATAATATATAGTTCTGTTTTTTCTCTGCACTGTCAATGCACCCATAATATCGTATTCCTTTCATTATTTTAACACTAATGCAGCTACAATCATAATCACATTCACCAATAATTCAAAACAGTTGATTGCTCGCACTTAGTAGTGAGAAATCACTTCCAATCGCCCCCACTCACTAGATCACTTCTCTACTAGTGATCAGCTGATCCGGTCTCTCGTCGTCGTCATCACTGGCAACTGGAAATCACCTCTAATCACTGGATCACTGGTTAAAATCACCGTGATCGAAAATGAGCTGTCACTGCTTCACCGGTGAGTGATAAATCACGTTTTACCCCATCTCTAATAGAGATGGAAGAAAAATTCACTAGCAGCGATTTTTCACCGGTGATTAAAAAATCACTTTCACTCCAGTGAGTGAACTGTTCGTTAAGCAGTGAAACAGTGATCAAGCGGTGATTTACTCATTGCACCAGAAACAACTGTAACGAATCACTATTTCCTCAGTGATTTCAACATACAGCTCAATGTCTTACATTGCAGTCCTCTGCCACCTGTTGAGCAATTTTTGAACTGCTTGACATTACATGGATTTTTGTTCTTTGCTAGGTTGAAATGATTTGTGATGAAAGAAAATACTGCAATTTCAGTGCTGAGTTGAACAACTGAGTGATGTGGCATAACTTTCTTTGGTAGATTTTTAAGAACTAGGTTACTTTCAACATAAAAATGTTCTACAGTTAGCTATATATTCTAATGCACTGTTATAGCCCTTGTGCCCCCTACTTGTTTCAAATATAACACTCTAGAGGTCCATGTCACAATTCTAGAGGAATGACCATTTCTCTGTTAATTCGTCCTGGACCTCTCTCATATTTTCTTGGTAATTAGCGGGACTTTAAAAATGTTATGGTGGCTCACCAGTGAGGCAAAAATTTCACTAGTCAACTTGGTGAAATTACAGAAGCACGATTAAAAAATCGGATTTTTTTTCATTCAAGAAAAAATTAATCAGCCCTAGTAACAAGAAAATGGTTACCGGCATAGCTCAGACAGTAGCGCGTTTGCTTGCAGGTCCGGAGTTGCTCTCGGGTGTGGGTTCGATTCCCGCTTGGACTGATTCCCAGATTTTTCAACCGTAAGGCGAATATCAGGTAACCTATGGCAAATCCTCGATCTCATCTCGCCAAATACCATCTCATCACCAAATCCGTCGACACTAAATAACCAAGTAGTTGATACGGCGTCGTTAAATAACCAAAAGAAGGTGGGATACAACAGTGTATTAGAATATACTGACAAGCATAAAACGATTTATATTTTGAAAGTATTTGTACCTGCAAACTGAAGTCACTTGTTTATTATTATATATATGCCTATATCACGGAAGCCACTTAAGCTAAAAAACATTTTGCCTTCGTAGATAACTGGAGAATTATTTACTGTATATTGTAGTAGTTTAACCATACTATAGCTGTGGAATGGGGAATAAACAAAAGGGAGAGGTTAGAATTATTAAGGTTGATGTAACAATGCAGGCCTACAAATATCACTGTGTTCAACCACACTTATCAGTTTATCACCTTTATTATACATGCAGCTAAATGAACATTACATAATACCGGTACTTAAGTTAAATATTCTTATTTTTAAAATCCGCAAATAATCTCAACTATGTGTCCGATTTCATCATAATATATTTCTTCTGCGTTAGTTCTGTTTTTTCTCTGCACTGTCTATGCACCCGTAATACCGTATTCCTTTCATTATTTTAACACTAATGCATCTACGATCATAATCACATTCACCAATAATTCAAAACAGTTGATTGCTCGCACTTGGTAGTGAGAAAACACTTGCAATCGCCCCCACTCACTAGATCACTGCTCTACTAGTGATCAGCTGATCCGTTCTCTCGTCGTCGTCATCACTGGCAACTGGAAATCACCTCTAATCACTGGATCACTGGTTAAAATCACCCGGATCGAAAATGAGCTGTCACTGCTTCACCGGTGAGTGAAAAATCACGTTTTACCCCATCTCTAGACTCGCAAATACGACATCACATTCGGATATAATCCGAAAACCCAACAACAAAGTTAAGACATGATGACTACCTCCATCACACCATATCAGCTAAACGCCCAACAAACAAAGTCAGAGATCAACAGAATTTCATCTTGGACAATAGGCTGAGGAGCAGTCCCATATACTACACTACGATCTTAGCCAAAAGACCGAGAAGAAAAACCGATCACGTGCCGTCGGGATCTATTTAATTCTACAACAGCAGCTGCCATATGCGGGTTAATAACAAACCCCGCTCCATTTACATATACAGTTCGATACACCATCTTCTAAAGGGACTCTCGCTAAAGCTGTACTGCCATATCTTTCGAATAGAGTGCGCATACCATTTGTATTTCAATTAATCACAAAACAAATTATAAATTGTAATGGCGTGTGTCTAAATTACGTACACCTGCCCTCTAGCGAATGCTGTCGGAGTTATTCTCGCGCAAGTACACTGAACTTGCTACTGCTGCCTACGATAGGTCCGATGTTACATTCCTCGCATTAATTTTTAATATAGCGATCGAAAACTATCTAACCGCGGTTGCCGCACCTATAGAAACGGCAATCATATCCTTAAATAATGAACATTTTGTGATAAAGAAATAAGAAAAGAAAGAGACAGAGATCAGCTTAATTTCATTCAAGCGGAGCGACAGCACGGAAACTAGCGTCCAGCTCTTGAGACAACTAGTCAAACAACAGATGGTAACTACACAGAATTCACTGCATTGCAACATTCATTGTGTTATTATAGCAGTAGTGTAAGATCCAATACCGTTTGTGGAGCTAGATCGGAGCTTGAACTTGCTTGTGTCTGTGGAAACACCGGACCACGAAACCCGTCTAGTGGAGCGCTCCGCTCCGTTTAGTCCCTGTCTGACATCGCTGTATTATAGTTTCTATGAACCATATTTCCGAAGTGTTGAGCTATGAGCACTTAAACGCTCGCAATACGTTGCCACTACGCAGCGAATATTCACCGACATTTAAAGCACTCGTTCACACTATTTTTCGCATAGATTTCCCAATTATGCCTGTGACAATCATAGCTTCAGAATTACTGAGCGATTCATTCATCCCAACAACCAACGTTAACCCGTGCCCACAAATATAAATTCATTGTCCAACTTCAACTCCTTTCACAACATCCCCGCCTACACAAGTCACTCACTATAGGAATAATATTAGGCTTCTCTATTCATTGTGCAAATTGCCATAAACTACAATATAATATTACTTCGCATCTCTTTTTATCGTCTCACATAAACCGTTTCAGCTTGCAAAGTTTCTTCAGATTTTAGATTTAACTAATTTAATTTTCAATTGTCTGGAACGGCTGTTAACTTCGTCTGTAGCTTTCCCCACAGCGGAGACGTGACGCTTCATTCCGAGAAAAACTACTATATTACCTACAATAATTGAAATTATGTTGAATATGACCCGCTCTGCTCCAGTCGAACACAATATCACTACATCACAAATCCAAACGGTGGCGTGGTAAGGTACAACGTTTTTAGAATAATGGAATTATTCGTTACTAGATGTTCATTTTAATCAGTCTGTATGGCAATGTGATGTATCTCCGTAGGGAAAAGGCTGCGGATATGAGCACATGTAATCAAATTGTTCTTTCCGCTGTAGTGAATGAGAATATTTGAGATTTATTTGTGGCGAGGTGTAGAAGATTATGTTACAGTGTCCATAATATTAAAATACTTTTCTCTTGAGCCTACCTGTTCAGAGGATCGGTCATTGCTGCTGTACTTCGAATTCTGTACGGTTCATTTAATCTCCTTAATGCTGCTACATATTCCTTCGCACAAACACACTTTCAATACTTGTATCGTACAATAAATACATCTGATATCGCAGAGAATTAATGCGAAACAAGCATCCGCAGCCATCTTACATAATTTTATTGCCGTACATATATACATACACAAATACGATCAACCACACACTACATGATAGCGATTAAATGGGCCGATCCCGGAAGCACTGCAATACCGGTCCAACCCGTGACAGAGGTGGAGCAAGCTCCTAGCACTCCGTCATTTTCCAAAAATCAGTTTAATATTCTGGTCCTGCAATGCAGGACGTATCAGATATTAAGCTGATAAGAACAGATTAAATTTATTTAGATAATACTTGTAAATACAAGAGTATGCACAATAATAATATAATATGTAACAGGACAATAATTAAATTGTTCTTTGTGTTTTTTTTTTTTTAGAAGAAAAAAAGCATATAGTAATTGAACAATTATATGTCCTTGACGCACTTCACGATCACTTCACTATCCAGCACATATCATTCATACTGTCGGTGGCCTGTCACGTGTTCGACATATATGTCCCGACTCCATCGAATTGTGTCCGACACCATGAGCCTCTTCATAAGTACTGCGTACGCATGGGAGATGCCCAGGTGACGGAGAGCATTTTCGTTAGCCGGATCGTACCCGCCCAGAGAGCCGATTACAAATGCATCGACCGAAGTGCGGAAACCCTGCCGTTCGAAGTGGGCCGCCAAGTTCTGGTATTTTTGAATTTTAGTGTTTCTGGCAATTTCGAAAGCCGTATAACGGTTTTCGAAAGGAATGGTGACGTCTAGAATGAATACCGTCCTCTCGTCCCTGTCGACAACAACAAGATCCGGTCTCTCCGAACCCTCGTAGTTGGGCAGGGGCTGGTTGGAGTAAATCTCCTTCGAGCCTGACTTGTTCATGGCCCGGGTGAGGCGGTCTAGGACGGCGTTGTGCCTGCGGGTCATGGTGACAAGGTGAGGGGGACAGTGATTCAGGACGTGAGGAAGGGTTTCATTGGCGGCTCCACATCGACGACAGCGTTTGTCGCCACCACCAAATCTTCGGCAACCATTCAATGGAACCACACCCAGGCGAGCTCGATGGATGAATCTCCATTCCGCAAACCTGGTGTAGTTTCCACCCCTCATGAAGTGGTTGGATGCAGAGGCTAAGGTGGTGACGTCACTTACCTTTCCCTGGTCGGGTTTGGCTAGGAGTCGGGACAGATAGAAGTGTCGAACACCGTCCTTCAGAACGCCTTCTGCCTGCTGCCGATGGAGGTTGACGCCGTGGAGTTGGAGGACGAGGTCTTGGTCCTGCGACGTCCAGCACACGTCGAGTTTCGAGCGGTGGCGCCTCGTCGCTGAGCGAAGTCTCGTCCAGACGGACGAGATGTCCCCGCTGTCTCGCTGGAAGTCCCCCTCCGTGGCGCCCGTCAGGAATGCTGCTATCTCCTCTGTTGTTGGGTTGCGCAGCAGCTTCTTCCTGACGACCTCCTCCAGGGACGCCCTCGCCAGGCGCGCTGTGGTGACGTCGGGACTCGTCAGGAGACGCAGCCCGTGTACTGCCTGGGACACATCCGCTATGACGTTCGTGGGGAGCAGATTCATTCCTCCCCACTGATGACGGAGATACAGCACCTCGGCGCTGGCCCTCTGGGGCAGGTGCAGCCACTTCTTGCCAAGTTGTTTTAGCTTGTTGTCTAGCTGCGTAAGTGGCTTCTTCGGCACTGCCCCGGCTTTGAGGTGGAAGGCCAGCCTCGACAGCACGTAGGTGTTCACGGCGTCGAGTTTCTGCCAAGGTGCGAGCAGCGACTTGTCGATCTTGTCGAGGTCGCTGAGAAGTGAGCGGATGGTGTCCCCGGCAGATGGCTGCTTCTGGAATCCCGTTGGGACCCCCAGGTGTTCATAGACCCCGCTCTCGTCTAGGTCTTCCATTGGCTCTCCCCGAATTGTGAAGACAGTGCGTCGCGCAGCGTGCTTCTTACCGTCGACGTGGAGTGAAGAGCACTTCCGGACGTTGAAGTCCAAACCCGCCCACTGAGCCATCGTGGCGGTCACGTCCAGCATGTTCTGGAGTCCAGCTGCCGACGATGATAGGATGGCAATGTCGTCGGCGTAGGCGAGGACTGAGAATTCCTCGCCGTGGAGAACGTAGCCCATGTTGAGCTGGGTGACCGCCCGGATGATCGACTCCATCAATATGTTGAATATTATTGGGCTCAGTGGGCAGCCCTGCTTCACTCCTGAAGCAACTTCCACGTCGTCGGTCAGGCCCTCGGAGCTTCTGATGTTGGTGGTGCTGCCGTCGTAAAGTTTCTGCACGACTCGGATCGAATCTTCCCCCAGGCCGATCCAGCGGAGGCAGTCCCAGATGGTGGAGTGTGGGACTGAGCAGAACGCGTTTTGCAGGTCGAGCCAGGCGACTGCAATTTCTGCTCGATTGCGCCTCGCGTTCTGGATGGCTGTTTGAAGCACAAAGTTGTGTTCAATACAGCCCTCGTAGGGCATAAAGCCCTTCTGCGCTGGGGAGATCCGGTCGTGCCGACGGCACCACTCCGTGAGCCTTGCTGCGATGCACGACGCATGGAGCTTGCCCACCGTGTTTGAGAGTGCGATGGGGCGCCAATTCGAGATATCCTCCTCCGCCCCCTTCTTGTGAAGTAGAATGGTGGTCGACCGCTTCCAGTCCGCCGGGATGTGGTCGAGGCGGCGGACTGCGTTGAATAGGGCGGAGATGATATGGCACCCGGGGTCGAATCGGCGCCAGGCTCCGTACCGCAGGTTGTCAGATCCGGGTGCGGTGTCTTGACATCTACGGAGCCGGTTCCAGGCTTCCTCCGGGGTGAACGGTGGGCTCAGCGGGTCCTTGTCTTCGGGGGAGTCGAGGATCGGCAGCTCTTCGGGGGCGGGCAGCTCCTCGCGATCACGACGCCTAAATACTGCCGAGAAATGTTCATGTAGCTCCGCTTTCTGGAGCTGACAGTAAGGCGATTTGCTGGCAGTGATCTCGCGGAATGCCCGTCCCCGGTTGCGTCGATACAACCGCTGGATCCTCGATGCCGATGCGGGGTCGTATGCGTCTCCTGATTGTCTCCGACGTCGTCGTCTCCTCGGGTCCGTGCGTTGGCGGTGTAGTGCCGGTTCCTCGGTGTCGCGGTGTTGCTGGGGTCCCACGTTCTGCTCCTGTACCTCGGCGATGAGAGCGGCTAGAAGAGTTTCTAACCCCTCTGCCGCGTCCACAGAGTCGAGGCGCGCGACCCATTGCTGCTGCGCGGGTGTCATCTGTGCCCGAGCGGTGGACTCGGTAGACTCTCCGGTCTCGGGGGCTGCGGCGGTGGCTTCCGAGTCCTGGGCGCTGGGCTCGGCGGTATTCGCAGAGAATTCCGATGCTTGCACTGGCTCATCACAGGGTTGTGCATCGGAACATGCGACACCGCCGAGCTGGTGACCGGAGGTGCTCGGGGCAGAGTCGCAGCAGTCGTTGGCAACATTCGCGGAATCACCGGCACCACCCCTGTTGGATTCCGCGGCCGCAGCATCGCTTCCCTCGGCGGGGCTTGCAGCAATGCTGTCCTCTTGGTTAGTCGTCCTCGCTGGTGTTCTGCGGTGTCCAAGAGGTATCCGCCGGATGGGCAGCGATGCCACGTCAACAGGATCGGGCTGAGCAGCAGACGCCTCGGCGCAGGCAGGCGACTTGTTGATGTGCGCCTTGGCGCATTTCAGCTGCTCGAACTCCCTGTTGCATCCAACGCAGCGGAAGGAGAAGCGCATCTGGTGTTCCTTCTTCAAGTGCCTGGCGAGGCCGTTGTGGTCCCTGTAGTTCCTCGGCACAGGCAGGCAGGCGGTGCAGGCAAAAGGTGGTCGCAGCGGCACATCCAGCAGTACGTTTCTGTGATCCACTTCCCGGTCGGCCATGATGAGGTTGGTGGCGGTAGCAAAAATTAAGCTGATAAAACAGATACTACACTTTGATCTTAGCCAAAAGGCCGAGAAGCGATGCCAAACGACGCCCGTCGCGACACAATTAATCTTACAACGACGCCTGTCACAGACGGGACGCGAACTTATCCCGCTGGCCTCAGAAATTAAATTCATTACAAAATATCATAGCAAGACTCTCTGCACAGAACTACTATCGTCTCATGCGCATTCAGAGTGCGCACTTCACCTGCATTCGGATATCAAGTAAAATTAATTACGAAATACAATGAATTATTATGCCACGCGTGCACATTACGTGTGTCTGCCATCTAGCGCCTGCTGTTGGCGTTACCCTCGCTCATAATACGCCAGCATCCCTATTAAACTAGGTCCCGCGCCGTGGTCTAAGACATCCTCCCTAGGATTCCCGTCATGGAATCCGGGCTATTCCGAGTACTCATGGCTTCGGCCAGTGTATGGGACCGGTGCCCACCCAGCATCGTGGTGCACTTGGGGAGCTACGATAGGTGGCGAAATAAAGCCAGCTCTATAACGGCTGGGGGATTCATCGTGCTAACCACACGATACTTCCATTTTGGTTTCATGATCGTCCACCTCTGCTTCGGCATGTTGACGTGAGTTCAGCAGCCGGTTGCTCGGTCATGGTCCTTCATGGTCTGTCGTGCCACGGATTAGTATATAACGACTAGACTATGATCAACACGAACATTTATACCGCTATGATGCATGCTGTAGGCTACTAAATCAACAATAATATTTACAACGCATCCAAGTGCAGATGTAAGAGGCTAGGTCTCCTCGGCTCTTTCTTCTTCATTTCAAATGGGTAACATGACGTCCTCAAACATTCATTTCAAAATGATTCCCAATCTGAACAAAAGCATATTATTAAGTTTCTACCTAACGTTATTAGTACTCTAAACTCAGCGTGTCTGGAAAATACGTATGTACACGTGATCTCCCATGTTCCATATCAACTATTTCTTACATAACGGCAGTACAGGTTCAGATCGTTACCACCAAATTAACAAGCGTTCCCACATTACAAGCGCACACATTCATTCACTTCTTCTCAGACATCATATTCATTTCCTGTATAATTACGTACATTAAGTACATGTATACTAAGAATTCTGATTACAGTTACAAATTTTACGATTTAAATGCATTTATGTCATTTTTCTTTTCACAAATTCTCATCAAATTGCTCCTCACAACTGGTAACAAATATTAAATCATTTTTAGTATTTCCAATGACAGTCAATCTATCCTTCCCCATTTCCAGTTTAATACTGTGCACACCACTCTTCTTCTCCTCTTCGTCACCGTCTTCTTCTTCTATTTATCAATTCCGCTATAATGCCACAGTAACGAGCTTGGCGTACCCTGACCAACCACGGAACACCTGACATGATTCTTTCTTGTTCGCAGGGACGAGAAGTCTGTATTTTTTCTCAACGCAGCTATTCTGTTTTAAACAGGGATGTCTATGGCTTCCGAAACTGCATGTCATTAAAAATTCTCACATTAAGAAATTTGTAGCCGATCACTTGGAACGGCAGGGTAACCGAACTTCAGTCGATGCATTTATAATTATCGGCTATCCGGGAGAGTAAAATCACGCAGGCGATTATTATTGCTCTCAAAACTCACGCAATTTCGCCAGCATACGTACGTCGAACCCCTAACTGCCCACCGATACTAAATTCCAACACACGACTCGCATACGTTGTGTTATACTGTATTTCTAATTTTTAAGGCCAAATGCACGACATACTGTCAAGAATGAAAGAAAAACCATAATAGAATTGCCCTGAAATTCCTTATATTGTTGCGAATTCGATCTCAAACTAATTCCAAGAAGCTACCGCATATATGAGTCCTACATGTTCATCTCAGTCAAAGGGCCAGGCCAGGCCAGGCCACTAAGTTAGATCGGATATGATGAACATTTTTTCTACCTCAGCTCAGGCAAAAACCCAAGAAAGTCGCAAATACGACATCACATTCGGATATAATCCGAAAACCCAACAAAAAAGTTAAGACATATGATGAATACCTCCATCACACCATATCAGCTAAACGCCCAACAAGCAAAGTCAGAGATCAACAGAATTTCATCTTGGACAATAGGCTGAGGAACAGTCCCATATACTACACTTCGATCTTAGCCAAAAGACCGAGAAGAAAAACCGATCACGTGCCGTCGGGATCTATTTAATTCTACAACAGCACCTGCCATATGCGGGTTATTAACAAACTCCGCTCCATTTAGATATACAGTTCGATACACCATCTTCTAAAGGGACTCTCGCTAAAGCTGTACTGCCATATCTTTCGAATAGAGTGCGCATACCATTTGTATTTCAATTAATCACAAAACAGATTATAAATTGTAATGGCGTGTGTCTAAATTACGTACACCTGCCCTCTAGCGAATGCTGTCGGAATTATTCTCGCGCAAGTACACTGAACTTGCTACTGCTGCCTACGATAGGCCGATGTTACATTCCTCGCATTAATTCTTAATATAGCGATCGAAAACTATCTAACCGCGGTTGCCGCACCTATAGAAACGGCAATCATATCCTTAAAGAATGAACTTTTCGTGATAAAGGAAAAAGAAAAGAAAGAGACAGAGATCAGCTTAATTTCATTCAAGCGGAGCGACAGCACGGAAACTAGCGTCCAGCTCTTGAGACAGCTAGTCAAACAACAGATGGTACTACACAGAATTCAATGCATTGCAACATTCATTGTGTTATTATAGCAGTAGTGTAAGCTCCAATACCGTTTGTGGAGCTAGATCGGAGCTTGAACTTGCTTGTGTCTGTGGAAACACCGGAGCACGAAACCCGTCTAGTGGAGCGCTCCGCTCCGTTTAGTCCCTGTCTGACATCGCTGTATTATAGTTTCTATGAACCATATTTCCGAAGTGTTGAGCTATGAGCACTTAAGCGCTCGCAATACTTTGCCACTACGCAGCGAATATTCACCGACATTTAAAGCACTCGTTCACACTATTTTTCGCATAGATTTCCCAATTATGCCCGTGACAATCATAGCTTCAGAATTACTGAGCGATTCATTCATCCCAACAACCAACGTTAATCCGTGCCCACAAATATAAATTCATTGTCCAACTTCAACTCCTTTCACAACATCCCCGCCTACACAAGTCACTCACTATAGGAATAATATTAGGCTTCTCTATTCATTTCGCAAATTGCCATAAACTACAATATAATATTACTTCGCATCTCTTTTTATCGTCTCACATAAACCGTTTCAGCTTGCAAAGTTTCTTCAGATTTTAGATTTAACTAATTTAATTTTCAATTGTCTGGAACGGCTGTTAACTTCGTCTGTAGCTTTCCCCACAGCGGAGACGTGACGCTTCATTCCGAGAAAAACTACTATATTACCTACAATAATTGAAATTATGTTGAATATGACCCGCTCTGCTCCAGTCGAACACAATATCACTACATCACAAATCCAAACGGTGGCGAGGTAAGGTACAACGTTTTTAGAATATTACTTCGCATCTCTTTTTATCGTCTCACATAAACCGTTTCAGCTTGCAAAGTTTCTTCAGATTTTAGATTTAACTAATTTAATTTTCAATTGTCTGGAACGGCTGTTAACTTCGTCTGTAGCTTTCCCCACAGCGGAGACGTGACGCTTCATTCCGAGAAAAACTACTATATTACCTACAATAATTGAAATTATGTTGAATATGACCCGCTCTGCTCCAGTCGAACACAATATCACTACATCACAAATCCAAACGGTGGCGAGGTAAGGTACAACGTTTTTAGAATAATGGAATTATTCGTTACTAGATGTTCATTTTAATCAGTCTGTATGGTGGCAATGTGATGTATCTCCGTAGGGAAAAGGCTGCGGATATGAGCACATGTAATCAAATTGTTCCTTCCGCTGTAGTGAATGAGAATATTTGAGATTTATTTGTGGCGAGGTGTAGAAGATTATGTTACAGTGTCCATAATATTAAAATACTTTTCTCTTGAGCCTACCTGTTCAGAGGATCGGTCATTGCTGCTGTACTTCGAATTTTGTACCGTTCATTTAATCTCCTTAATGCTGCTACATATTCCTTCGCACAAACACACTTTCAATACTTGTATCGTACAATAAATACATCTGATATCGCAGAGAATTAATACGAAACATAAAGTTCCGCCAAGCATCCGCAGCCATCTTACATAATTTTATTGCCGCACATATATACATACACAAATACAACACTACATGATAGCGATTAAATGGGCCGATCCCGGAAGCACTGCAATACCGGGCCAACCCGTGACAGAGGTGGAGCAAGCTCCTAGCACTCCGTCATTTTCCAAAAATCAGTTTAATATTCTGGTCCTGCAATGCAGGACGTATCAGATATTAAGCTGGTAAGAACAGATTAAATTTATTTAGATAATACTTGTAAATACAAGAGTATGCACAATAATAATATAATATGTAACAGGACAATACTTAAATTGTTCTTTGTGTGTGTGTTTTTTTTTTATATGAAAAAAAAGCATATAGTAATAGAACAATTATATGTCCTTCACGCACTTCACGATCACTTCACTATCCAGCACATATCATTCATACTGTCGGTGGCGTGTCACGTGTTCGACATATATGTCCCGACTCCATCGAATTGTGTCCGACACCATGAGCCTCTTCATAAGTACTGCGTACGCATGAGTGATGCCCAGGTGACGGAGAGCATTTTCGTTAGCCGGATCGTACCCGCCCAGGGAGCCGATTACAAATGCATCGACCGAAGTGCGGAAACCCTGCCGTTCGAATTGGGCCGCCAACTTCTGGTATTTTTGAATTTTAGTGTTTCTGGCAATTTCGAAAGCCGTATAACGGTTTTCGAAAGGAATGGTGACGTCTAGAATGAATACCGTCCTCTCGTCCCCGTCGACAACAACAAGATCCTGTCTCTCCGAACCCTCGTAGTTGGGCAGGGGCTGGTTGGAGTAAATCTCCTTCGAGCCTGACTTGTTCATGGCCCGGGTGAGGCGGTCTAGGACGGCGTTGTGCCTGCGGGTCATGGTGACAAGGTGAGGGGGACAGTGATTCAGGACGTGAGGAAGGGTTTCATTGGCGGCTCCACATCGACGACAGCGTTTGTCGCCACCACCAAATCTTCGGCAACCATTCAATGGAACCACACCCAGGCGAGCTCGATGGATGAATCTCCATTCCCCAAACCTGGTGTAGTTTCCACCCCTCATGAAGTGGTTGGATGCAGAGGCTAAGGTGGTGACGTCACTTACCTTTCCCTGGTCGGGTTTGGCTAGGAGTCGGGACAGATAGAAGTGTCGAACACCGTCCTTCAGAACGCCTTCTGCCTGCTGCCGATGGAGGTTGACGCCGTGGAGTTGGAGGACGAGGTCTTGGTCCTGCGACGTCCAGCACACGTCGAGTTTCGAGCGGAGGCGCCTCGTCGCTGAGCGAAGTCTCGTCCAGGCGGACGAGATGTCCCCGCTGTCTCGCTGGAAGTCTCCCTCCGTGGCGCCCGTCAGGAATGCTGCTATCTCCTCTGTTGTTGGGTTGCGCAGCAGCTTCTTCCTGACGACCTCCTCCAGGGACGCACTCGCCAGGCGCGCTGTGGTGACGTCGGGACTCGTCAGGAGACGCAGCCCGTGTACTGCCTGGGACACATCCGCTATGACGTTCGTGGGGAGCAGATTCATTCCTCCCCACTGATGACGGAGATACAGCACCTCGGCGCTGGCCCTCTGGGGCAGGTGCAGCCACTTCTTGCCAAGTTGTTTTAGCTTGTTGTCTAGCTGCGTAAGTGGCTTCTTCGGCACTGCCCCGGCTTTCAGGTGGAAGGCCAGCCTCGACAGCACGTATGGTGTTCACGGCGTCGAGTTTCTGCCAAGGTGCGAGCAGCGACTTGTCGATCTTGTCGAGGTCGCTGAGAAGTGAGCGGATGGTGTCCCCGGCAGATGGCTGCTTCTGGAATCCCGTTGGGACCCCCAGGTGTTCATAGACCCCGCTCTCGTCTAGGTCTTCCATTGGCTCTCCCCGAATTGTGAAGACAGTGCGTCGCGCAGCGTGCTTCTTACCGTCGACGTGGAGTGAAGAGCACTTCCGGACGTTGAAGTCCAAACCCGCCCACTGAGCCATCGTGGCGGTCACGTCCAGCATGTTCTGGAGTCCAGCTGCCGACGATGATAGGATGGCAATGTCGTCGGCGTAGGCGAGGACTGAGAGTTCCTCGCCGTGGAGAACGTAGCCCATGTTGAGCTGGGTGACCGCCCGGATGATCGACTCCATCACTATGTTGAATATTATTGGGCTCAGTGGGCAGCCCTGCTTCACTCCTGAAGCAACCTCCACGTCGTCGGTCAGGCCCTCGGAGCTTCTGATGTTGGTGGTGCTGCCGTCGTAAAGTTTCTGCACGACTCGGATCGAATCTTCCCCCAGGCCGATCCAGTGGAGGCAGTCCCAGATGGTGGAGTGTGGGACTGAGCAGAACGCGTTTTGCAGGTCGAGCCAGGCGACTGCAATTTCTGCTCGATTGCGCCTCGCGTTCTGGATGGCTGTTTGAAGCACAAAGTTGTGTTCAATACAGCCCTCGTAGGGCATAAAGCCCTTCTGCGCTGGGGAGATCCGGTCGTGCCGACGGCACCACTCCGTGAGCCTTGCTGCGATGCACGACGCATGGAGCTTGCCCACCGTGTTTGAGAGTGCGATGGGGCGCCAATTCGAGATATCCTCCTCCGCCCCCCAATTGTGAAGTAGAATGGTGGTCGACCGCTTCCAGTCCGCCGGGATGTGGTCGAGGCGGCGGACTGCGTTGAATAGGGCGGAGATGATATGGCACCCGGGGTCGAATCGGCGCCAGGCTCCGTACCGCAGGTTGTCAGATCCGGGTGCGGTGTCTTGACATCTACGGAGCCGGTTCCAGGCTTCCTCCGGGGTGAACGGTGGGCTCAGCGGGTCCTTGTCTTCGGGGGAGTCGAGGATCGGCAGCTCTTCGGGGGCGGGCAGCTCCTCGCTATCACGACGCCTAAATACTGAAGAGAAATGTTCATGTAGCTCCGCTTTCTGGAGCTGACAGTAAGGCGATTTGCTGGCAGTAATCTCGCGGAATGCCCGTCCCCGGTTGCGTCGATACAACCGCTGGATCCTCGATGCCGATGCGGGGTCGTATGCGTCTCCTGATTGTCTCCGACGTCGTCGTCTCCTCGGGTCCGTGCGTTGGCGGTGTGGTGCCGGTTCCTCGGTGTCGCGGTGTTGCTGGGGTCCCACTTTCTGCTCCTGTACCTCGGCGATGAGAGCGGCTAGAAGAGTTTCTAACACCTCTGCCGCGTCCACAGAGTCGAGGCGCGTGACCCTTTGCTGCTGCGCGGGTGTCATCTGTGCCCGAGCGGTGGACTCGGTAGACTCTCCGGTCTCGGGGGCTGCGGCGGTGGCTTCCGAGTCCTGGGCGCTGAGCTCGGCGGTAGTCGCAGAGGATTCCGATGCTTGCACTGGCTCATCACAGTGTTGTGCATCGGAACATGCGACACCGCCGAGCTGGTGACCGGAGGTGCTCGGGGCAGAGTCGCAGCAGTCGTTGGCAACATTCGCGGAATCACCGGCACCACCCCTGTTGGATTCCGCGGCCGCAGCATCGCTTCCCTCGGCGGGGCTTGCAGCAATGCTGTCCTCTTGGTTAGTCGTCCTCGCTGGTGTTCTGCGGTGTCCAAGAGGTATCCGCCGGATGGGCAGCGATGCCACGTCAACAGGATCGGGCTGAGCAGCAGACGCCTCGGCGCAGGCAGGCGACTTGTTGATGTGCGCCTTGGCGCATTTCAGCTACTACACTTTGATCTTAGCCAAAAGGCCGAGAAGCGATGCCAAACGACGCCCGTCGCGACACAATTAATCTTACAACGACGCCTGTCACAGACGGGACGCGAACTTATCCCGCTGGCCTCAGAAATTAAATTCATTACAAAATATCATAGCAAGACTCTCTGAACAGAACTACTATCGTCTCATGCGCATTCAGAGTGCGCACTTCACCTGCATTCGGATATCAAGTAAAATTAATTACGAAATACAATGAATTATTATGCCACGCGTGCACATTACGTGTGTCTGCCATCTAGCGCCTGCTGTTGGCGTTACCCTCGCTCATAATACGCCAGCATCCCTATTAAACTAGGTCCCGCGCCGTGGTCTAAGACATCCTCCCTAGGATTCCCGTCATGGAATCCGGGCTATTCCGAGTACTCATGGCTTCGGCCAGTGTATGGGACCGGTGCCCACCCAGCATCGTGGTGCACTTGGGGAGCTACGATAGGTGGCGAAATAAAGCCAGCTCTATAACGGCTGGGGGATTCATCGTGCTAACCACACGATACTTCCATTTTGGTTTCATGATCGTCCACCTCTGCTTCGGCATGTTGACGTGAGTTCAGCAGCCGGTTGCCCGGTCATGGTCCTTCATGGTCTGTCGTGCCACGGATTAGTATATAACGACTAGACTATGATCAACACGAACATTTATACCGCTATGATGCATGCTGTAGGCTACTAAATCAACAATAATATTTACAACGCAACCAAGTGCTGATGTAAGAGGCTAGGTCTCCTCGGCTCTTTCTTCTTCATTTCAAATGGGTAACATGACGTCCTCAAACATTCATTTCAAAATGATTCCCAATCTGAACAAAAGCATATTATTAAGTTTCTACCTAACGTTATTAGTACTCTAAACTCAGCGTGTCTGGAAAATACGTATGTACACGTGATCTCCCATGTTCCATATCTTACATAACGGCAGTACAGGTTCAGATCGTTACCACCAAATTAACAAACGTTCCCACATTACAAGCGCACACATTCATTCACTTCTTCTCAGACATCATATTCATTTCCTGTATAATTACGTACATTAAGTACATGTATACTAAGAATTCTGATTACAGTTACAAATTTTACGATTTAAATGCATTTATGTCATTTTTCTTTTCACAAATTCTCATCAAATTGCTCCTCACAACTGGTAACAAATATTAAATCATTTTTAGTATTTCCAATGACAGTCAATCTATCCTTCCCCATTTCCAGTTTAATACTGTGCACACCACTCTTCTTCTCCTCTTCGTCACCGTCTTCTTCTTCTATTTATCAATTCCGCTATAATGCCACAGTAACGAGCTTGGCGTACCCTGACCAACCACGGAACACCTGACATGATTCTTTCTTGTTCGCAGGGACGAGAAGTCTGTATTTTTTCTCAACGCAGCTATTCTGTTTTAAACAGGGATGTCTATGGCTTCCGAAACTGCATGTCATTAAAAATTCTCACATTAAGAAATTTGTAGCCGATCACTTGGAACGGCAGGGTAACCGAACTTCAGTCGATGCATTTATAATTATCGGCTATCCGGGAGAGTAAAATCACGCAGGCGATTATTATTGCTCTCAAAACTCACGCAATTTCGCCAGCATACGTACGTCGAACCCCTAACTGCCCACCGATACTAAATTCCAACACACGACTCGCATACGTTGTGTTATACTGTATTTCTAATTTTTAAGGCCAAATGCACGACATACTGTCAAGAATGAAAGAAAAACAATAATAGAATTGCCCTGAAATTCCTTATATTGTTGCGAATTCGATCTCAACCTAATTCCAAGAAGCTACCGCATATATGAGTCCTACATGTTCATCTCAGTCAAAGGGCCAGGCCAGGCCAGGCCACTAAGTTAGATCGGATATGATGAACATTTTTTCTACCTCAGCTCAGGCAAAAACCCAAGAAAGTCGCAAATACGACATCACATTCGGATATAATCCGAAAACCCAACAACAATGAATACCTCCATCACACCATATCAGCTAAACGCCCATCAAGGAAATTCAGAGATCAACAGAATTTCATCTTGGACAATAGGCTGAGGAACAGTCCCATATACTACACTTCGATCTTAGCCAAAAGACCGAGAAGAAAAACCGATCACGTGCCGTCGGGATCTATTTAATTCTACAACAGCACCTGCCATATGCGGGTTATTAACAAACTCCGCTCCATTTAGATATACAGTTCGATACACCATCTTCTAAAGGGACTCTCGCTAAAGCTGTACTGCCATATCTTTCGAATAGAGTGCGCATACCATTTGTATTTCAATTAATCACAATACAGATTATAAATTGTAATGACGTGTGTCTAAATTACGTACACCTGCCCTCTAGCGAATGCTGTCGGAGTTATTCTCGCGCAAGTACAGTGAACTTGCTACTGCTGCCTACGATAGGCCGATGTTACATTCCTCGCATTAATTCTTAATATAGCGATCGAAAACTATCTAACCGCGGTTGCCGCACCTATAGAAACGGCAATCATATCCTTAAATAATGAACTTTTTGTGATAAAGGAAAAAGAAAAGAAAGAGACAGAGATCAGCTTAATTTCATTCAAGCGGAGCGACAGCACGGAAACTAGCGTCCAGCTCTTGAGACAACTAGTCAAACAACAGATGGTAACTACACAGAATTTACTGCATTGCAACATTCATTGTGTTATTATAGCAGTAGTGTCAGATTTGTAAGCTCCAATACCGTTTGTGGAGCTAGATCGGAGCATGAACTTGCTTGTGTCTGTGGAAACACCGGAGCACGAAACCCGTCTAGTGGAGCGCTCAGCTCCGTTTAGTCCCTGTCTGACATCGCTGTATTATAGTTTCTATGAACCATATTTCCGAAGTGTTGAGCTATGAGCACTTAAGCGCTCGCAATACTTTGCCACTACGCAGCGAATATTCACCGACATTTAAAGCACTCGTTCACACTATTTTTCGCATAGATTTCCCAATTATGCCTGTGACAATCATAGCTTCAGAATTACTGAGCGATTCATTCATCCCAACAACCAACGTTAACCCGTGCCCACAAATATAAATTCATTGTCCAACTTCAACTCCTTTCACAACATCCCCGCCTACACAAGTCACTCACTATAGGAATAATATTAGGCTTCTCTATTCATTTCGCAAATTGCCATAAACTACAATATAATATTACTTCGCATCTCTTTTTATCGTCTCACATAAACCGTTTCAGCTTGCAAAGTTTCTTCAGATTTTAGATTTAACTAATTTAATTTTCAATTGTCTGGAACGGCTGTTAACTTCGTCTGTAGCTTTCCCCACAGCGGAGACGTGACGCTTCATTCCGAGAAAAACTACTATATTACCTACAATAATTGAAATTATGTTGAATATGACCCGCTCTGCTCCAGTCGAACACAATATCACTACATCACAAATCCAAACGGTGGCGAGGTAAGGTACAACGTTTTTAGAATAATGGAATTATTCGTTACTAGATGTTCATTTTAATCAGTCTGTATGGTGGCAATGTGATGTATCTCCGTAGGGAAAAGGCTGCGGATATGAGCACATGTAATCAAATTGTTCCTTCCGCTGTAGTGAATGAGAATATTTGAGATTTATTTGTGGCGAGGTGTAGAAGATTATGTTACAGTGTCCATAATATTAAAATACTTTTCTCTTGAGCCTACCTGTTCAGAGGATCGGTCATTGCTGCTGTACTTCGAATTTTGTACCGTTCATTTAATCTCCTTAATGCTGCTACATATTCCTTCGCACAAACACACTTTCAATACTTGTATCGTACAATAAATACATCTGATATCGCAGAGAATTAATACGAAACATAAAGTTCCGCCAAGCATCCGCAGCCATCTTACATAATTTTATTGCCGTACATATATACATACACAAATACAACACTACATGATAGCGATTAAATGGGCCGATCCCGGAAGCACTGCAATACCGGGCCAACCCGTGACAGAGGTGGAGCAAGCTCCTAGCACTCCGTCATTTTCCAAAAATCAGTTTAATATTCTGGTCCTGCAATGCAGGACGTATCAGATATTAAGCTGATAAGAACAGATTAAATTTATTTAGATAATACTTGTAAATACAAGAGTATGCACAATAATAATAATATAATATGTAACAGGACAATAATTAAATTGTTCTTTGTGTTCTTTTTTTTTTTTTTTTTTTTTTAGAAGAAAAAAGCATATAATAATAGAACAATTATATGTCCTTGACGCACTTCACGATCACTTCACTATCCAGCACATATCATTCATACTGTCGGTGGCCTGTCACGTGTTCGACATATATGTCCCGACTCCATCGAATTGTGTCCGACACCATGAGCCTCTTCATAAGTACTGCGTACGCATGGGAGATGCCCAGGTGACGGAGAGCATTTTCGTTAGCCGGATCGTACCCGCCCAGAGAGCCGATTACAAATGCATCGACCGAAGTGCGGAAACCCTGCCGTTCGAAGTGGGCCGCCAAGTTCTGGTATTTTTGAATTTTAGTGTTTCTGGCAATTTCGAAAGCCGTATAACGGTTTTCGAAAGGAATGGTGACGTCTAGAATGAATACCGTCCTCTCGTCCCTGTCGACAACAACAAGATCCGGTCTCTCCGAACCCTCGTAGTTGGGCAGGGGCTGGTTGGAGTAAATCTCCTTCGAGCCTGACTTGTTCATGGCCCGGGTGAGGCGGTCTAGGACGGCGTTGTGCCTGCGGGTCATGGTGACAAGGTGAGGGGGACAGTGATTCAGGACGTGAGGAAGGGTTTCATTGGCGGCTCCACATCGACGACAGCGTTTGTCGCCACCACCAAACCTTCGGCAACCATTCAATGGAACCACACCCAGGCGAGCTCGATGGATGAATCTCCATTCCGCAAACCTGGTGTAGTTTCCACCCCTCATGAAGTGGTTGGATGCAGAGGCTAAGGTGGTGACGTCACTTACCTTTCCCTGGTCGGGTTTGGCTAGGAGTCGGGACAGATAGAAGTGTCGAACACCGTCCTTCAGAACGCCTTCTGCCTGCTGCCGATGGAGGTTGGCGCCGTGGAGTTGGAGGACGAGGTCTTGGTCCTGCGACGTCCAGTACACGTCGAGTTTCGAGCGGAGGCGCCTCGTCGCTGAGCGAAGTCTCGTCCAGGCGGACGAGATGTCCCCGCTGTCTCGCTGGAAGTCCCCCTCCGTGGCGCCCGTCAGGAATGCTGCTATCTCCTCTGTTGTTGGGTTGCGCAGCAGCTTCTTCCTGACGACCTCCTCCAGGGACGCCCTCGCCAGGCGCGCTGTGGTGACGTCGGGACTCGTCAGGAGACGCAGCCCGTGTACTGCCTGGGACACATCCGCTATGACGTTCGTGGGGAGCAGATTCATTCCTCCCCACTGATGACGGAGATACAGCACCTCGGCGCTGGCCCTCTGGGGCAGGTGCAGCCACTTCTTGCCAAGTTGTTTTAGCTTGTTGTCTAGCTGCGTAAGTGGCTTCTTCGGCACTGCCCCGGCTTTGAGGTGGAAGGCCAGCCTCGACAGCACGTAGGTGTTCACGGCGTCGAGTTTCTGCCAAGGTGCGAGCAGCGACTTGTCGATCTTGTCGAGGTCGCTGAGAAGTGAGCGGATGGTGTCCCCGGCAGATGGCTGCTTCTGGAATCCCGTTGGGACCCCCAGGTGTTCATAGACCCCGCTCTCGTCTAGGTCTTCCATTGGCTCTCCCCGAATTGTGAAGACAGTGCGTCGCGCAGCGTGCTTCTTACCGTCGACGTGGAGTGAAGAGCACTTCCGGACGTTGAAGTCCAAACCCGCCCACTGAGCCATCGTGGCGGTCACGTCCAGCATGTTCTGGAGTCCAGCTGCCGACGATGATAGGATGGCAATGTCGTCGGCGTAGGCGAGGACTGAGAATACCTCGCCGTGGAGAACGTAGCCCATGTTGAGCTGGGTGACCGCCCGGATGATCGACTCCATCACTATGTTGAATATTATTGGGCTCAGTGGGCAGCCCTGCTTCACCCCTGAAGCAACTTCCACGTCGTCGGTCAGGCCCTCGGAGCTTCTGATGTTGGTGGTGCTGCCGTCGTAAAGTTTCTGCACGACTCGGATCGAATCTTCCCCCAGGCCGATCCAGTGGAGGCAGTCCCAGATGGTGGAGTGTGGGACTGAGCAGAACGCGTTTTGCAGGTCGAGCCAGGCGACTGCAATTTCTGCTCGATTGCGCCTCGCGTTCTGGATGGCTGTTTGAAGCACAAAGTTGTGTTCAATACAGCCCTCGTAGGGCATAAAGCCCTTCTGCGCTGGGGAGATCCGGTCGTGCCGACGGCACCACTCCGTGAGCCTTGCTGCGATGCACGACGCATGGAGCTTGCCCACCGTGTTTGAGAGTGCGATGGGGCGCCAATTCGAGATATCCTCCTCCGCCCCCCAATTGTGAAGTAGAATGGTGGTCGACCGCTTCCAGTCCGCCGGGATGTGGTCGAGGCGGCGGACTGCGTTGAATAGGGCGGAGATGATATGGCACCCGGTGTCGAATCGGCGCCAGGCTCCGTACCGCAGGTTGTCAGATCCGGGTGCGGTGTCTTGACATCTACGGAGCCGGTTCCAGGCTTCCTCCGGTGTGAACGATGGGCTCAAAGGGTCCTTGTCTTCGGGGGAGTCGAGGATCGGCAGCTCTTCGGGGGCGGGCAGCTCCTCGCGATCACGACGCCTAAATACTGCCGAAAAATGTTCATGTAGCTCCGCTTTCTGGAGCTGACAGTAAGGCGATTTGCTGGCAGTGATCTCGCGGAATGCCCGTCCCCGGTTGCGTCGATACAACCGCTGGATCCTCGATGCCGATGCGGGGTCGTATGCGTCTCCTGATTGTCTCCGACGTCGTCGTCTCCTCGGGTCCGTGCGTTGGCGGTGTGGTGCCGGTTCCTCGGTGTCGCGGTGTTGCTGGGGTCCCACGTTCTGCTCCTGTACCTCGGCGATGAGAGCGGCTAGAAGAGTTTCTAACCCCTCTGCCGCGTCCACAGAGCCGAGGCGCGCGACCCATTGCTGCTGCGCGGGTGTCATCTGTGCCCGAGCAGTGGACTCGGTAGACTCTCCGGTCTCGGGGGCTGCGGCGGTGGCTTCCGAGTCCTGGGCGCTGGGCTCGGCGGTAGTCGCAGAGGATTCCGATGCTTGCACTGGCTCATCACAGGGTTGTGCATCGGAACATGCGACACCGCCGAGCTGGTGACCGGAGGTGCTCGGGGCAGAGTCGCAGCAGTCGTTGGCAACATTCGCGGAATCACCGGCACCACCCCTGTTGGATTCCGCGGCCGCAGCATCGCTTCCCTCGGCGGGGCTTGCAGCAATGCTGTCCTCTTGGTTAGTCGTCCTCGCTGGTGTTCTGCGGTGTCCAAGAGGTATCCGCCGGATGGGCAGCGATGCCACGTCAACAGGATCGGGCTGAGCAGCAGACGCCTCGGCGCAGGCAGGCGACTTGTTGATGTGCGCCTTGGCGCATTTCAGCTGCTCGAACTCCCTATTGCATCCAACGCAGCGGAAGGAGAGGCGCATCTGGTGTTCCTTCTTCAAGTGCCTGGCGAGGCCGTTGTGGTCCCTGTAGTTCCTCGGCACAGGCAGGCAGGCGGTGCAAGCAAAAGGTGGTCGCAGCGGCACATCCAACAGTACGTTTGTGTGATCCACTTCCCGGTCGGCCATGATGAGGTTGGTGGCGGTAGCAAAAATTAAGCTGATAAGAACAGATACTACACTTTGATCTTAGCCAAAAGGCCGAGAAGCGATGCCAAACGACGCCCGTCGCGACATAATTAATCTTACAACGACGCCTGTCACAGACGGGACGCGAACTTATCCCGCTGGCCTCAGAAATTAAATTCATTACAAAATATCATAGCAAGACTCTCTGAACAGAACTACTATCGTCTCATGCGCATTCAGAGTGCGCACTTCACCTGCATTCGGATATCAAGTAAAATTAATTACGAAATACAATGAATTATTATGCCACGCGTGCACATTACGTGTGTCTGCCATCTAGCGCCTGCTGTTGGCGTTACCCTCGCTCATAATACGCCAGCATCCCTATTAAACTAGGTCCCGCGCCGTGGTCTAAGACATCCTCCCTAGGATTCCCGTCATGGAATCCGGGCTATTCCGAGTACTCATGGCTTCGGCCAGTGTATGGGACCGGTGCCCACCCAGCATCGTGGTGCACTTGGGGAGCTACGATAGGTGGCGAAATAAAGCCAGCTCTATAACGGCTGGGGGATTCATCGTGCTAACCACACGATACTTCCATTTTGGTTTCATGATCGTCCACCTCTGCTTCGGCATGTTGACGTGAGTTCAGCAGCCGGTTGCTCGGTCATGGTCCTTCATGGTCTGTCGTGCCACGGATTAGTATATAACGACTAGACTATGATCAACACGAACATTTATACCGCTATGATGCATGCTGTAGGCTACTAAATCAACAATAATATTTACAACGCATCCAAGTGCTGATGTAAGAGGCTAGGTCTCCTCGGCTCTTTCTTCTTCATTTCAAATGGGTAACATGACGTCCTCAAACATTCATTTCAAAACGATTCCCAATCTGAACAAAAGCATATTATTAAGTTTCTACCTAACGTTATTAGTACTCTAAACTCAGCGTGTCTGGAAAATACGTATGTACACGTGATCTCCCATGTTCCATATCAACTATTTCTTACATAACGGCAGTACAGGTTCAGATCGTTACCACCAAATTAACAAACGTTCCCACATTACAAGCGCACACATTCATTCACTTCTTCTCAGACATCATATTCATTTCCTGTATAATTACGTACATTAAGTACATGTATACTAAGAATTCTGATTACAGTTACAAATTTTACGATTTAAATGCATTTATGTCATTTTTCTTTTCACAAATTCTCATCAAATTGCTCCTCACAACTGGTAACAAATATTAAATCATTTTTAGTATTTCCAATGACAGTCAATCTATCCTTCCCCATTTCCAGTTTAATACTGTGCACACCACTCTTCTTCTCCTCTTCGTCACCGTCTTCTTCTTCTATTTATCAATTCCGCTATAATGCCACAGTAACGAGCTTGGCGTACCCTGACCAACCACGGAACACCTGACATGATTCTTTCTTGTTCGCAGGGACGAGAAGTCTGTATTTTTTCTCAACGCAGCTATTCTGTTTTAAACAGGGATGTCTATGGCTTCCGAAACTGCATGTCATTAAAAATTCTCACATTAAGAAATTTGTAGCCGATCACTTGGAACGGCAGGGTAACCGAACTTCAGTCGATGCATTTATAATTATCGGCTATCCGGGAGAGTAAAATCACGCAGGCGATTATTATTGCTCTCAAAACTCACGCAATTTCGCCAGCATACGTACGTCGAACCCCTAACTGCCCACCGATACTAAATTCCAACACACGACTCGCATACGTTGTGTTATACTGTATTTCTAATTTTTAAGGCCAAATGCACGACATACTGTCAAGAATGAAAGAAAAACAATAATAGAATTGCCCTGAAATTCCTTATATTGTTGCGAATTCGATCTCAACCTAATTCCAAGAAGCTACCGCATATATGAGTCCTACATGTTCATCTCAGTCAAAGGGCCAGGCCAGGCCAGGCCACTAAGTTAGATCGGATATGATGAACATTTTTTCTACCTCAGCTCAGGCAAAAACCCAAGAAAGTCGCAAATACGACATCACATTCGGATATAATCCGAAAACCCAACAACAATGAATACCTCCATCACACCATATCAGCTAAACGCCCATCAAGGAAATTCAGAGATCAACAGAATTTCATCTTGGACAATAGGCTGAGGAACAGTCCCATATACTACACTTCGATCTTAGCCAAAAGACCGAGAAGAAAAACCGATCACGTGCCGTCGGGATCTATTTAATTCTACAACAGCACCTGCCATATGCGGGTTATTAACAAACTCCGCTCCATTTAGATATACAGTTCGATACACCATCTTCTAAAGGGACTCTCGCTAAAGCTGTACTGCCATATCTTTCGAATAGAGTGCGCATACCATTTGTATTTCAATTAATCACAATACAGATTATAAATTGTAATGACGTGTGTCTAAATTACGTACACCTGCCCTCTAGCGAATGCTGTCGGAGTTATTCTCGCGCAAGTACAGTGAACTTGCTACTGCTGCCTACGATAGGCCGATGTTACATTCCTCGCATTAATTCTTATTATAGCGATCGAAAACTATCTAACCGCGGTTGCCGCACCTATAGAAACGGCAATCATATCCTTAAATAATGAACTTTTTGTGATAAAGGAAAAAGAAAAGAAAGAGACAGAGATCAGCTTAATTTCATTCAAGCGGAGCGACAGCACGGAAACTAGCGTCCAGCTCTTGAGACAACTAGTCAAACAACAGATGGTAACTACACAGAATTTACTGCATTGCAACATTCATTGTGTTATTATAGCAGTAGTGTCAGATTTGTAAGCTCCAATACCGTTTGTGGAGCTAGATCGGAGCATGAACTTGCTTGTGTCTGTGGAAACACCGGAGCACGAAACCCGTCTAGTGGAGCGCTCAGCTCCGTTTAGTCCCTGTCTGACATCGCTGTATTATAGTTTCTATGAACCATATTTCCGAAGTGTTGAGCTATGAGCACTTAAGCGCTCGCAATACTTTGCCACTACGCAGCGAATATTCACCGACATTTAAAGCACTCGTTCACACTATTTTTCGCATAGATTTCCCAATTATGCCTGTGACAATCATAGCTTCAGAATTACTGAGCGATTCATTCATCCCAACAACCAACGTTAACCCGTGCCCACAAATATAAATTCATTGTCCAACTTCAACTCCTTTCACAACATCCCCGCCTACACAAGTCACTCACTATAGGAATAATATTAGGCTTCTCTATTCATTTCGCAAATTGCCATAAACTACAATATAATATTACTTCGCATCTCTTTTTATCGTCTCACATAAACCGTTTCAGCTTGCAAAGTTTCTTCAGATTTTAGATTTAACTAATTTAATTTTCAATTGTCTGGAACGGCTGTTAACTTCGTCTGTAGCTTTCCCCACAGCGGAGACGTGACGCTTCATTCCGAGAAAAACTACTATATTACCTACAATAATTGAAATTATGTTGAATATGACCCGCTCTGCTCCAGTCGAACACAATATCACTACATCACAAATCCAAACGGTGGCGAGGTAAGGTACAACGTTTTTAGAATAATGGAATTATTCGTTACTAGATGTTCATTTTAATCAGTCTGTATGGTGGCAATGTGATGTATCTCCGTAGGGAAAAGGCTGCGGATATGAGCACATGTAATCAAATTGTTCCTTCCGCTGTAGTGAATGAGAATATTTGAGATTTATTTGTGGCGAGGTGTAGAAGATTATGTTACAGTGTCCATAATATTAAAATACTTTTCTCTTGAGCCTACCTGTTCAGAGGATCGGTCATTGCTGCTGTACTTCGAATTTTGTACCGTTCATTTAATCTCCTTAATGCTGCTACATATTCCTTCGCACAAACACACTTTCAATACTTGTATCGTACAATAAATACATCTGATATCGCAGAGAATTAATACGAAACATAAAGTTCCGCCAAGCATCCGCAGCCATCTTACATAATTTTATTGCCGTACATATATACATACACAAATACAACACTACATGATAGCGATTAAATGGGCCGATCCCGGAAGCACTGCAATACCGGGCCAACCCGTGACAGAGGTGGAGCAAGCTCCTAGCACTCCGTCATTTTCCAAAAATCAGTTTAATATTCTGGTCCTGCAATGCAGGACGTATCAGATATTAAGCTGATAAGAACAGATACTACACTTTGATCTTAGCCAAAAGGCCGAGAAGCGATGCCAAACGACGCCCGTCGCGACACAATTAATCTTACAACGACGCCTGTCACAGACGGGACGCGAACTTATCCCGCTGGCCTCAGAAATTAAATTCATTACAAAATATCATAGCAAGACTCTCTGAACAGAACTACTATCGTCTCATGCGCATTCAGAGTGCGCACTTCACCTGCATTCGGATATCAAGTAAAATTAATTACGAAATACAATGAATTATTATGCCACGCGTGCACATTACGTGTGTCTGCCATCTAGCGCCTGCTGTTGGCGTTACCCTCGCTCATAATACGCCAGCATCCCTATTAAACTAGGTCCCGCGCCGTGGTCTAAGACATCCTCCCTAGGATTCCCGTCATGGAATCCGGGCTATTCCGAGTACTCATGGCTTCGGCCAGTGTATGGGACCGGTGCCCACCCAGCATCGTGGTGCACTTGGGGAGCTACGATAGGTGGCGAAATAAAGCCAGCTCTATAACGGCTGGGGGATTCATCGTGCTAACCACACGATACTTCCATTTTGGTTTCATGATCGTCCACCTCTGCTTCGGCATGTTGACGTGAGTTCAGCAGCCGGTTGCTCGGTCATGGTCCTTCATGGTCTGTCGTGCCACGGATTAGTATATAACGACTAGACTATGATCAACACGAACATTTATACCGCTATGATGCATGCTGTAGGCTACTAAATCAACAATAATATTTACAACGCATCCAAGTGCTGATGTAAGAGGCTAGGTCTCCTCGGCTCTTTCTTCTTCATTTCAAATGGGTAACATGACGTCCTCAAACATTCATTTCAAAACGATTCCCAATCTGAACAAAAGCATATTATTAAGTTTCTACCTAACGTTATTAGTACTCTAAACTCAGCGTGTCTGGAAAATACGTATGTACACGTGATCTCCCATGTTCCATATCAAGTATTTCTTACATAACGGCAGTACAGGTTCAGATCGTTACCACCAAATTAACAAACGTTCCCACATTACAAGCGCACACATTCATTCACTTCTTCTCAGACATCATATTCATTTCCTGTATAATTACGTACATTAAGTACATGTATACTAAGAATTCTGATTACAGTTACAAATTTTACGATTTAAATGCATTTATGTCATTTTTCTTTTCACAAATTCTCATCAAATTGCTCCTCACAACTGGTAACAAATATTAAATCATTTTTAGTATTTCCAATGACAGTCAATCTATCCTTCCCCATTTCCAGTTTAATACTGTGCACACCACTCTTCTTCTCCTCTTCGTCACCGTCTTCTTCTTCTATTTATCAATTCCGCTATAATGCCACAGTAACGAGCTTGGCGTACCCTGACCAACCACGGAACACCTGACATGATTCTTTCTTGTTCGCAGGGACGAGAAGTCTGTATTTTTTCTCAACGCAGCTATTCTGTTTTAAACAGGGATGTCTATGGCTTCCGAAACTGCATGTCATTAAAAATTCTCACATTAAGAAATTTGTAGCCGATCACTTGGAACGGCAGGGTAACCGAACTTCAGTCGATGCATTTATAATTATCGGCTATCCGGGAGAGTAAAATCACGCAGGCGATTATTATTGCTCTCAAAACTCACGCAATTTCGCCAGCATACGTACGTCGAACCCCTAACTGCCCACCGATACTAAATTCCAACACACGACTCGCATACGTTGTGTTATACTGTATTTCTAATTTTTAAGGCCAAATGCACGACATACTGTCAAGAATGAAAGAAAAACAATAATAGAATTGCCCTGAAATTCCTTATATTGTTGCGAATTCGATCTCAACCTAATTCCAAGAAGCTACCGCATATATGAGTCCTACATGTTCATCTCAGTCAAAGGGCCAGGCCAGGCCAGGCCACTAAGTTAGATCGGATATGATGAACATTTTTTCTACCTCAGCTCAGGCAAAAACCCAAGAAAGTCGCAAATACGACATCACATTCGGATATAATCCGAAAACCCAACAACAATGAATACCTCCATCACACCATATCAGCTAAACGCCCATCAAGGAAATTCAGAGATCAACAGAATTTCATCTTGGACAATAGGCTGAGGAACAGTCCCATATACTACACTTCGATCTTAGCCAAAAGACCGAGAAGAAAAACCGATCACGTGCCGTCGGGATCTATTTAATTCTACAACAGCACCTGCCATATGCGGGTTATTAACAAACTCCGCTCCATTTAGATATACAGTTCGATACACCATCTTCTAAAGGGACTCTCGCTAAAGCTGTACTGCCATATCTTTCGAATAGAGTGCGCATACCATTTGTATTTCAATTAATCACAATACAGATTATAAATTGTAATGACGTGTGTCTAAATTACGTACACCTGCCCTCTAGCGAATGCTGTCGGAGTTATTCTCGCGCAAGTACAGTGAACTTGCTACTGCTGCCTACGATAGGCCGATGTTACATTCCTCGCATTAATTCTTAATATAGCGATCGAAAACTATCTAACCGCGGTTGCCGCACCTATAGAAACGGCAATCATATCCTTAAATAATGAACTTTTTGTGATAAAGGAAAAAGAAAAGAAAGAGACAGAGATCAGCTTAATTTCATTCAAGCGGAGCGACAGCACGGAAACTAGCGTCCAGCTCTTGAGACAACTAGTCAAACAACAGATGGTAACTACACAGAATTTACTGCATTGCAACATTCATTGTGTTATTATAGCAGTAGTGTCAGATTTGTAAGCTCCAATACCGTTTGTGGAGCTAGATCGGAGCATGAACTTGCTTGTGTCTGTGGAAACACCGGAGCACGAAACCCGTCTAGTGGAGCGCTCAGCTCCGTTTAGTCCCTGTCTGACATCGCTGTATTATAGTTTCTATGAACCATATTTCCGAAGTGTTGAGCTATGAGCACTTAAGCGCTCGCAATACTTTGCCACTACGCAGCGAATATTCACCGACATTTAAAGCACTCGTTCACACTATTTTTCGCATAGATTTCCCAATTATGCCTGTGACAATCATAGCTTCAGAATTACTGAGCGATTCATTCATCCCAACAACCAACGTTAACCCGTGCCCACAAATATAAATTCATTGTCCAACTTCAACTCCTTTCACAACATCCCCGCCTACACAAGTCACTCACTATAGGAATAATATTAGGCTTCTCTATTCATTTCGCAAATTGCCATAAACTACAATATAATATTACTTCGCATCTCTTTTTATCGTCTCACATAAACCGTTTCAGCTTGCAAAGTTTCTTCAGATTTTAGATTTAACTAATTTAATTTTCAATTGTCTGGAACGGCTGTTAACTTCGTCTGTAGCTTTCCCCACAGCGGAGACGTGACGCTTCATTCCGAGAAAAACTACTATATTACCTACAATAATTGAAATTATGTTGAATATGACCCGCTCTGCTCCAGTCGAACACAATATCACTACATCACAAATCCAAACGGTGGCGAGGTAAGGTACAACGTTTTTAGAATAATGGAATTATTCGTTACTAGATGTTCATTTTAATCAGTCTGTATGGTGGCAATGTGATGTATCTCCGTAGGGAAAAGGCTGCGGATATGAGCACATGTAATCAAATTGTTCCTTCCGCTGTAGTGAATGAGAATATTTGAGATTTATTTGTGGCGAGGTGTAGAAGATTATGTTACAGTGTCCATAATATTAAAATACTTTTCTCTTGAGCCTACCTGTTCAGAGGATCGGTCATTGCTGCTGTACTTCGAATTTTGTACCGTTCATTTAATCTCCTTAATGCTGCTACATATTCCTTCGCACAAACACACTTTCAATACTTGTATCGTACAATAAATACATCTGATATCGCAGAGAATTAATACGAAACATAAAGTTCCGCCAAGCATCCGCAGCCATCTTACATAATTTTATTGCCGTACATATATACATACACAAATACAACACTACATGATAGCGATTAAATGGGCCGATCCCGGAAGCACTGCAATACCGGGCCAACCCGTGACAGAGGTGGAGCAAGCTCCTAGCACTCCGTCATTTTCCAAAAATCAGTTTAATATTCTGGTCCTGCAATGCAGGACGTATCAGATATTAAGCTGATAAGAACAGATACTACACTTTGATCTTAGCCAAAAGGCCGAGAAGCGATGCCAAACGACGCCCGTCGCGACACAATTAATCTTACAACGACGCCTGTCACAGACGGGACGCGAACTTATCCCGCTGGCCTCAGAAATTAAATTCATTACAAAATATCATAGCAAGACTCTCTGAACAGAACTACTATCGTCTCATGCGCATTCAGAGTGCGCACTTCACCTGCATTCGGATATCAAGTAAAATTAATTACGAAATACAATGAATTATTATGCCACGCGTGCACATTACGTGTGTCTGCCATCTAGCGCCTGCTGTTGGCGTTACCCTCGCTCATAATACGCCAGCATCCCTATTAAACTAGGTCCCGCGCCGTGGTCTAAGACATCCTCCCTAGGATTCCCGTCATGGAATCCGGGCTATTCCGAGTACTCATGGCTTCGGCCAGTGTATGGGACCGGTGCCCACCCAGCATCGTGGTGCACTTGGGGAGCTACGATAGGTGGCGAAATAAAGCCAGCTCTATAACGGCTGGGGGATTCATCGTGCTAACCACACGATACTTCCATTTTGGTTTCATGATCGTCCACCTCTGCTTCGGCATGTTGACGTGAGTTCAGCAGCCGGTTGCTCGGTCATGGTCCTTCATGGTCTGTCGTGCCACGGATTAGTATATAACGACTAGACTATGATCAACACGAACATTTATACCGCTATGATGCATGCTGTAGGCTACTAAATCAACAATAATATTTACAACGCATCCAAGTGCTGATGTAAGAGGCTAGGTCTCCTCGGCTCTTTCTTCTTCATTTCAAATGGGTAACATGACGTCCTCAAACATTCATTTCAAAACGATTCCCAATCTGAACAAAAGCATATTATTAAGTTTCTACCTAACGTTATTAGTACTCTAAACTCAGCGTGTCTGGAAAATACGTATGTACACGTGATCTCCCATGTTCCATATCAAGTATTTCTTACATAACGGCAGTACAGGTTCAGATCGTTACCACCAAATTAACAAACGTTCCCACATTACAAGCGCACACATTCATTCACTTCTTCTCAGACATCATATTCATTTCCTGTATAATTACGTACATTAAGTACATGTATACTAAGAATTCTGATTACAGTTACAAATTTTACGATTTAAATGCATTTATGTCATTTTTCTTTTCACAAATTCTCATCAAATTGCTCCTCACAACTGGTAACAAATATTAAATCATTTTTAGTATTTCCAATGACAGTCAATCTATCCTTCCCCATTTCCAGTTTAATACTGTGCACACCACTCTTCTTCTCCTCTTCGTCACCGTCTTCTTCTTCTATTTATCAATTCCGCTATAATGCCACAGTAACGAGCTTGGCGTACCCTGACCAACCACGGAACACCTGACATGATTCTTTCTTGTTCGCAGGGACGAGAAGTCTGTATTTTTTCTCAACGCAGCTATTCTGTTTTAAACAGGGATGTCTATGGCTTCCGAAACTGCATGTCATTAAAAATTCTCACATTAAGAAATTTGTAGCCGATCACTTGGAACGGCAGGGTAACCGAACTTCAGTCGATGCATTTATAATTATCGGCTATCCGGGAGAGTAAAATCACGCAGGCGATTATTATTGCTCTCAAAACTCACGCAATTTCGCCAGCATACGTACGTCGAACCCCTAACTGCCCACCGATACTAAATTCCAACACACGACTCGCATACGTTGTGTTATACTGTATTTCTAATTTTTAAGGCCAAATGCACGACATACTGTCAAGAATGAAAGAAAAACAATAATAGAATTGCCCTGAAATTCCTTATATTGTTGCGAATTCGATCTCAACCTAATTCCAAGAAGCTACCGCATATATGAGTCCTACATGTTCATCTCAGTCAAAGGGCCAGGCCAGGCCAGGCCACTAAGTTAGATCGGATATGATGAACATTTTTTCTACCTCAGCTCAGGCAAAAACCCAAGAAAGTCGCAAATACGACATCACATTCGGATATAATCCGAAAACCCAACAACAATGAATACCTCCATCACACCATATCAGCTAAACGCCCATCAAGGAAATTCAGAGATCAACAGAATTTCATCTTGGACAATAGGCTGAGGAACAGTCCCATATACTACACTTCGATCTTAGCCAAAAGACCGAGAAGAAAAACCGATCACGTGCCGTCGGGATCTATTTAATTCTACAACAGCACCTGCCATATGCGGGTTATTAACAAACTCCGCTCCATTTAGATATACAGTTCGATACACCATCTTCTAAAGGGACTCTCGCTAAAGCTGTACTGCCATATCTTTCGAATAGAGTGCGCATACCATTTGTATTTCAATTAATCACAATACAGATTATAAATTGTAATGACGTGTGTCTAAATTACGTACACCTGCCCTCTAGCGAATGCTGTCGGAGTTATTCTCGCGCAAGTACAGTGAACTTGCTACTGCTGCCTACGATAGGCCGATGTTACATTCCTCGCATTAATTCTTAATATAGCGATCGAAAACTATCTAACCGCGGTTGCCGCACCTATAGAAACGGCAATCATATCCTTAAATAATGAACTTTTTGTGATAAAGGAAAAAGAAAAGAAAGAGACAGAGATCAGCTTAATTTCATTCAAGCGGAGCGACAGCACGGAAACTAGCGTCCAGCTCTTGAGACAACTAGTCAAACAACAGATGGTAACTACACAGAATTTACTGCATTGCAACATTCATTGTGTTATTATAGCAGTAGTGTCAGATTTGTAAGCTCCAATACCGTTTGTGGAGCTAGATCGGAGCATGAACTTGCTTGTGTCTGTGGAAACACCGGAGCACGAAACCCGTCTAGTGGAGCGCTCAGCTCCGTTTAGTCCCTGTCTGACATCGCTGTATTATAGTTTCTATGAACCATATTTCCGAAGTGTTGAGCTATGAGCACTTAAGCGCTCGCAATACTTTGCCACTACGCAGCGAATATTCACCGACATTTAAAGCACTCGTTCACACTATTTTTCGCATAGATTTCCCAATTATGCCTGTGACAATCATAGCTTCAGAATTACTGAGCGATTCATTCATCCCAACAACCAACGTTAACCCGTGCCCACAAATATAAATTCATTGTCCAACTTCAACTCCTTTCACAACATCCCCGCCTACACAAGTCACTCACTATAGGAATAATATTAGGCTTCTCTATTCATTTCGCAAATTGCCATAAACTACAATATAATATTACTTCGCATCTCTTTTTATCGTCTCACATAAACCGTTTCAGCTTGCAAAGTTTCTTCAGATTTTAGATTTAACTAATTTAATTTTCAATTGTCTGGAACGGCTGTTAACTTCGTCTGTAGCTTTCCCCACAGCGGAGACGTGACGCTTCATTCCGAGAAAAACTACTATATTACCTACAATAATTGAAATTATGTTGAATATGACCCGCTCTGCTCCAGTCGAACACAATATCACTACATCACAAATCCAAACGGTGGCGAGGTAAGGTACAACGTTTTTAGAATAATGGAATTATTCGTTACTAGATGTTCATTTTAATCAGTCTGTATGGTGGCAATGTGATGTATCTCCGTAGGGAAAAGGCTGCGGATATGAGCACATGTAATCAAATTGTTCCTTCCGCTGTAGTGAATGAGAATATTTGAGATTTATTTGTGGCGAGGTGTAGAAGATTATGTTACAGTGTCCATAATATTAAAATACTTTTCTCTTGAGCCTACCTGTTCAGAGGATCGGTCATTGCTGCTGTACTTCGAATTTTGTACCGTTCATTTAATCTCCTTAATGCTGCTACATATTCCTTCGCACAAACACACTTTCAATACTTGTATCGTACAATAAATACATCTGATATCGCAGAGAATTAATACGAAACATAAAGTTCCGCCAAGCATCCGCAGCCATCTTACATAATTTTATTGCCGTACATATATACATACACAAATACAACACTACATGATAGCGATTAAATGGGCCGATCCCGGAAGCACTGCAATACCGGGCCAACCCGTGACAGAGGTGGAGCAAGCTCCTAGCACTCCGTCATTTTCCAAAAATCAGTTTAATATTCTGGTCCTGCAATGCAGGACGTATCAGATATTAAGCTGATAAGAACAGATACTACACTTTGATCTTAGCCAAAAGGCCGAGAAGCGATGCCAAACGACGCCCGTCGCGACACAATTAATCTTACAACGACGCCTGTCACAGACGGGACGCGAACTTATCCCGCTGGCCTCAGAAATTAAATTCATTACAAAATATCATAGCAAGACTCTCTGAACAGAACTACTATCGTCTCATGCGCATTCAGAGTGCGCACTTCACCTGCATTCGGATATCAAGTAAAATTAATTACGAAATACAATGAATTATTATGCCACGCGTGCACATTACGTGTGTCTGCCATCTAGCGCCTGCTGTTGGCGTTACCCTCGCTCATAATACGCCAGCATCCCTATTAAACTAGGTCCCGCGCCGTGGTCTAAGACATCCTCCCTAGGATTCCCGTCATGGAATCCGGGCTATTCCGAGTACTCATGGCTTCGGCCAGTGTATGGGACCGGTGCCCACCCAGCATCGTGGTGCACTTGGGGAGCTACGATAGGTGGCGAAATAAAGCCAGCTCTATAACGGCTGGGGGATTCATCGTGCTAACCACACGATACTTCCATTTTGGTTTCATGATCGTCCACCTCTGCTTCGGCATGTTGACGTGAGTTCAGCAGCCGGTTGCTCGGTCATGGTCCTTCATGGTCTGTCGTGCCACGGATTAGTATATAACGACTAGACTATGATCAACACGAACATTTATACCGCTATGATGCATGCTGTAGGCTACTAAATCAACAATAATATTTACAACGCATCCAAGTGCTGATGTAAGAGGCTAGGTCTCCTCGGCTCTTTCTTCTTCATTTCAAATGGGTAACATGACGTCCTCAAACATTCATTTCAAAACGATTCCCAATCTGAACAAAAGCATATTATTAAGTTTCTACCTAACGTTATTAGTACTCTAAACTCAGCGTGTCTGGAAAATACGTATGTACACGTGATCTCCCATGTTCCATATCAACTATTTCTTACATAACGGCAGTACAGGTTCAGATCGTTACCACCAAATTAACAAACGTTCCCACATTACAAGCGCACACATTCATTCACTTCTTCTCAGACATCATATTCATTTCCTGTATAATTACGTACATTAAGTACATGTATACTAAGAATTCTGATTACAGTTACAAATTTTACGATTTAAATGCATTTATGTCATTTTTCTTTTCACAAATTCTCATCAAATTGCTCCTCACAACTGGTAACAAATATTAAATCATTTTTAGTATTTCCAATGACAGTCAATCTATCCTTCCCCATTTCCAGTTTAATACTGTGCACACCACTCTTCTTCTCCTCTTCGTCACCGTCTTCTTCTTCTATTTATCAATTCCGCTATAATGCCACAGTAACGAGCTTGGCGTACCCTGACCAACCACGGAACACCTGACATGATTCTTTCTTGTTCGCAGGGACGAGAAGTCTGTATTTTTTCTCAACGCAGCTATTCTGTTTTAAACAGGGATGTCTATGGCTTCCGAAACTGCATGTCATTAAAAATTCTCACATTAAGAAATTTGTAGCCGATCACTTGGAACGGCAGGGTAACCGAACTTCAGTCGATGCATTTATAATTATCGGCTATCCGGGAGAGTAAAATCACGCAGGCGATTATTATTGCTCTCAAAACTCACGCAATTTCGCCAGCATACGTACGTCGAACCCCTAACTGCCCACCGATACTAAATTCCAACACACGACTCGCATACGTTGTGTTATACTGTATTTCTAATTTTTAAGGCCAAATGCACGACATACTGTCAAGAATGAAAGAAAAACAATAATAGAATTGCCCTGAAATTCCTTATATTGTTGCGAATTCGATCTCAACCTAATTCCAAGAAGCTACCGCATATATGAGTCCTACATGTTCATCTCAGTCAAAGGGCCAGGCCAGGCCAGGCCACTAAGTTAGATCGGATATGATGAACATTTTTTCTACCTCAGCTCAGGCAAAAACCCAAGAAAGTCGCAAATACGACATCACATTCGGATATAATCCGAAAACCCAACAACAATGAATACCTCCATCACACCATATCAGCTAAACGCCCATCAAGGAAATTCAGAGATCAACAGAATTTCATCTTGGACAATAGGCTGAGGAACAGTCCCATATACTACACTTCGATCTTAGCCAAAAGACCGAGAAGAAAAACCGATCACGTGCCGTCGGGATCTATTTAATTCTACAACAGCACCTGCCATATGCGGGTTATTAACAAACTCCGCTCCATTTAGATATACAGTTCGATACACCATCTTCTAAAGGGACTCTCGCTAAAGCTGTACTGCCATATCTTTCGAATAGAGTGCGCATACCATTTGTATTTCAATTAATCACAATACAGATTATAAATTGTAATGACGTGTGTCTAAATTACGTACACCTGCCCTCTAGCGAATGCTGTCGGAGTTATTCTCGCGCAAGTACACTGAACTTGCTACTGCTGCCTACGATAGGCCGATGTTACATTCCTCGCATTAATTCTTAATATAGCGATCGAAAACTATCTAACCGCGGTTGCCGCACCTATAGAAACGGCAATCATATCCTTAAATAATGAACTTTTTGTGATAAAGGAAAAAGAAAAGAAAGAGACAGAGATCAGCTTAATTTCATTCAAGCGGAGCGACAGCACGGAAACTAGCGTCCAGCTCTTGAGACAACTAGTCAAACAACAGATGGTAACTACACAGAATTTACTGCATTGCAACATTCATTGTGTTATTATAGCAGTAGTGTCAGATTTGTAAGCTCCAATACCGTTTGTGGAGCTAGATCGGAGCATGAACTTGCTTGTGTCTGTGGAAACACCGGAGCACGAAACCCGTCTAGTGGAGCGCTCAGCTCCGTTTAGTCCCTGTCTGACATCGCTGTATTATAGTTTCTATGAACCATATTTCCGAAGTGTTGAGCTATGAGCACTTAAGCGCTCGCAATACTTTGCCACTACGCAGCGAATATTCACCGACATTTAAAGCACTCGTTCACACTATTTTTCGCATAGATTTCCCAATTATGCCTGTGACAATCATAGCTTCAGAATTACTGAGCGATTCATTCATCCCAACAACCAACGTTAACCCGTGCCCACAAATATAAATTCATTGTCCAACTTCAACTCCTTTCACAACATCCCCGCCTACACAAGTCACTCACTATAGGAATAATATTAGGCTTCTCTATTCATTTCGCAAATTGCCATAAACTACAATATAATATTACTTCGCATCTCTTTTTATCGTCTCACATAAACCGTTTCAGCTTGCAAAGTTTCTTCAGATTTTAGATTTAACTAATTTAATTTTCAATTGTCTGGAACGGCTGTTAACTTCGTCTGTAGCTTTCCCCACAGCGGAGACGTGACGCTTCATTCCGAGAAAAACTACTATATTACCTACAATAATTGAAATTATGTTGAATATGACCCGCTCTGCTCCAGTCGAACACAATATCACTACATCACAAATCCAAACGGTGGCGAGGTAAGGTACAACGTTTTTAGAATAATGGAATTATTCGTTACTAGATGTTCATTTTAATCAGTCTGTATGGTGGCAATGTGATGTATCTCCGTAGGGAAAAGGCTGCGGATATGAGCACATGTAATCAAATTGTTCCTTCCGCTGTAGTGAATGAGAATATTTGAGATTTATTTGTGGCGAGGTGTAGAAGATTATGTTACAGTGTCCATAATATTAAAATACTTTTCTCTTGAGCCTACCTGTTCAGAGGATCGGTCATTGCTGCTGTACTTCGAATTTTGTACCGTTCATTTAATCTCCTTAATGCTGCTACATATTCCTTCGCACAAACACACTTTCAATACTTGTATCGTACAATAAATACATCTGATATCGCAGAGAATTAATACGAAACATAAAGTTCCGCCAAGCATCCGCAGCCATCTTACATAATTTTATTGCCGTACATATATACATACACAAATACAACACTACATGATAGCGATTAAATGGGCCGATCCCGGAAGCACTGCAATACCGGGCCAACCCGTGACAGAGGTGGAGCAAGCTCCTAGCACTCCGTCATTTTCCAAAAATCAGTTTAATATTCTGGTCCTGCAATGCAGGACGTATCAGATATTAAGCTGATAAGAACAGATACTACACTTTGATCTTAGCCAAAAGGCCGAGAAGCGATGCCAAACGACGCCCGTCGCGACACAATTAATCTTACAACGACGCCTGTCACAGACGGGACGCGAACTTATCCCGCTGGCCTCAGAAATTAAATTCATTACAAAATATCATAGCAAGACTCTCTGAACAGAACTACTATCGTCTCATGCGCATTCAGAGTGCGCACTTCACCTGCATTCGGATATCAAGTAAAATTAATTACGAAATACAATGAATTATTATGCCACGCGTGCACATTACGTGTGTCTGCCATCTAGCGCCTGCTGTTGGCGTTACCCTCGCTCATAATACGCCAGCATCCCTATTAAACTAGGTCCCGCGCCGTGGTCTAAGACATCCTCCCTAGGATTCCCGTCATGGAATCCGGGCTATTCCGAGTACTCATGGCTTCGGCCAGTGTATGGGACCGGTGCCCACCCAGCATCGTGGTGCACTTGGGGAGCTACGATAGGTGGCGAAATAAAGCCAGCTCTATAACGGCTGGGGGATTCATCGTGCTAACCACACGATACTTCCATTTTGGTTTCATGATCGTCCACCTCTGCTTCGGCATGTTGACGTGAGTTCAGCAGCCGGTTGCTCGGTCATGGTCCTTCATGGTCTGTCGTGCCACGGATTAGTATATAACGACTAGACTATGATCAACACGAACATTTATACCGCTATGATGCATGCTGTAGGCTACTAAATCAACAATAATATTTACAACGCATCCAAGTGCTGATGTAAGAGGCTAGGTCTCCTCGGCTCTTTCTTCTTCATTTCAAATGGGTAACATGACGTCCTCAAACATTCATTTCAAAACGATTCCCAATCTGAACAAAAGCATATTATTAAGTTTCTACCTAACGTTATTAGTACTCTAAACTCAGCGTGTCTGGAAAATACGTATGTACACGTGATCTCCCATGTTCCATATCAACTATTTCTTACATAACGGCAGTACAGGTTCAGATCGTTACCACCAAATTAACAAACGTTCCCACATTACAAGCGCACACATTCATTCACTTCTTCTCAGACATCATATTCATTTCCTGTATAATTACGTACATTAAGTACATGTATACTAAGAATTCTGATTACAGTTACAAATTTTACGATTTAAATGCATTTATGTCATTTTTCTTTTCACAAATTCTCATCAAATTGCTCCTCACAACTGGTAACAAATATTAAATCATTTTTAGTATTTCCAATGACAGTCAATCTATCCTTCCCCATTTCCAGTTTAATACTGTGCACACCACTCTTCTTCTCCTCTTCGTCACCGTCTTCTTCTTCTATTTATCAATTCCGCTATAATGCCACAGTAACGAGCTTGGCGTACCCTGACCAACCACGGAACACCTGACATGATTCTTTCTTGTTCGCAGGGACGAGAAGTCTGTATTTTTTCTCAACGCAGCTATTCTGTTTTAAACAGGGATGTCTATGGCTTCCGAAACTGCATGTCATTAAAAATTCTCACATTAAGAAATTTGTAGCCGATCACTTGGAACGGCAGGGTAACCGAACTTCAGTCGATGCATTTATAATTATCGGCTATCCGGGAGAGTAAAATCACGCAGGCGATTATTATTGCTCTCAAAACTCACGCAATTTCGCCAGCATACGTACGTCGAACCCCTAACTGCCCACCGATACTAAATTCCAACACACGACTCGCATACGTTGTGTTATACTGTATTTCTAATTTTTAAGGCCAAATGCACGACATACTGTCAAGAATGAAAGAAAAACAATAATAGAATTGCCCTGAAATTCCTTATATTGTTGCGAATTCGATCTCAACCTAATTCCAAGAAGCTACCGCATATATGAGTCCTACATGTTCATCTCAGTCAAAGGGCCAGGCCAGGCCAGGCCACTAAGTTAGATCGGATATGATGAACATTTTTTCTACCTCAGCTCAGGCAAAAACCCAAGAAAGTCGCAAATACGACATCACATTCGGATATAATCCGAAAACCCAACAACAATGAATACCTCCATCACACCATATCAGCTAAACGCCCATCAAGGAAATTCAGAGATCAACAGAATTTCATCTTGGACAATAGGCTGAGGAACAGTCCCATATACTACACTTCGATCTTAGCCAAAAGACCGAGAAGAAAAACCGATCACGTGCCGTCGGGATCTATTTAATTCTACAACAGCACCTGCCATATGCGGATTATTAACAAACTCCGCTCCATTTAGATATACAGTTCGATACACCATCTTCTAAAGGGACTCTCGCTAAAGCTGTACTGCCATATCTTTCGAATAGAGTGCGCATACCATTTGTATTTCAATTAATCACAATACAGATTATAAATTGTAATGACGTGTGTCTAAATTACGTACACCTGCCCTCTAGCGAATGCTGTCGGAGTTATTCTCGCGCAAGTACAGTGAACTTGCTACTGCTGCCTACGATAGGCCGATGTTACATTCCTCGCATTAATTCTTAATATAGCGATCGAAAACTATCTAACCGCGGTTGCCGCACCTATAGAAACGGCAATCATATCCTTAAATAATGAACTTTTTGTGATAAAGGAAAAAGAAAAGAAAGAGACAGAGATCAGCTTAATTTCATTCAAGCGGAGCGACAGCACGGAAACTAGCGTCCAGCTCTTGAGACAACTAGTCAAACAACAGATGGTAACTACACAGAATTTACTGCATTGCAACATTCATTGTGTTATTATAGCAGTAGTGTCAGATTTGTAAGCTCCAATACCGTTTGTGGAGCTAGATCGGAGCATGAACTTGCTTGTGTCTGTGGAAACACCGGAGCACGAAACCCGTCTAGTGGAGCGCTCAGCTCCGTTTAGTCCCTGTCTGACATCGCTGTATTATAGTTTCTATGAACCATATTTCCGAAGTGTTGAGCTATGAGCACTTAAGCGCTCGCAATACTTTGCCACTACGCAGCGAATATTCACCGACATTTAAAGCACTCGTTCACACTATTTTTCGCATAGATTTCCCAATTATGCCTGTGACAATCATAGCTTCAGAATTACTGAGCGATTCATTCATCCCAACAACCAACGTTAACCCGTGCCCACAAATATAAATTCATTGTCCAACTTCAACTCCTTTCACAACATCCCCGCCTACACAAGTCACTCACTATAGGAATAATATTAGGCTTCTCTATTCATTTCGCAAATTGCCATAAACTACAATATAATATTACTTCGCATCTCTTTTTATCGTCTCACATAAACCGTTTCAGCTTGCAAAGTTTCTTCAGATTTTAGATTTAACTAATTTAATTTTCAATTGTCTGGAACGGCTGTTAACTTCGTCTGTAGCTTTCCCCACAGCGGAGACGTGACGCTTCATTCCGAGAAAAACTACTATATTACCTACAATAATTGAAATTATGTTGAATATGACCCGCTCTGCTCCAGTCGAACACAATATCACTACATCACAAATCCAAACGGTGGCGAGGTAAGGTACAACGTTTTTAGAATAATGGAATTATTCGTTACTAGATGTTCATTTTAATCAGTCTGTATGGTGGCAATGTGATGTATCTCCGTAGGGAAAAGGCTGCGGATATGAGCACATGTAATCAAATTGTTCCTTCCGCTGTAGTGAATGAGAATATTTGAGATTTATTTGTGGCGAGGTGTAGAAGATTATGTTACAGTGTCCATAATATTAAAATACTTTTCTCTTGAGCCTACCTGTTCAGAGGATCGGTCATTGCTGCTGTACTTCGAATTTTGTACCGTTCATTTAATCTCCTTAATGCTGCTACATATTCCTTCGCACAAACACACTTTCAATACTTGTATCGTACAATAAATACATCTGATATCGCAGAGAATTAATACGAAACATAAAGTTCCGCCAAGCATCCGCAGCCATCTTACATAATTTTATTGCCGTACATATATACATACACAAATACAACACTACATGATAGCGATTAAATGGGCCGATCCCGGAAGCACTGCAATACCGGGCCAACCCGTGACAGAGGTGGAGCAAGCTCCTAGCACTCCGTCATTTTCCAAAAATCAGTTTAATATTCTGGTCCTGCAATGCAGGACGTATCAGATATTAAGCTGATAAGAACAGATACTACACTTTGATCTTAGCCAAAAGGCCGAGAAGCGATGCCAAACGACGCCCGTCGCGACACAATTAATCTTACAACGACGCCTGTCACAGACGGGACGCGAACTTATCCCGCTGGCCTCAGAAATTAAATTCATTACAAAATATCATAGCAAGACTCTCTGAACAGAACTACTATCGTCTCATGCGCATTCAGAGTGCGCACTTCACCTGCATTCGGATATCAAGTAAAATTAATTACGAAATACAATGAATTATTATGCCACGCGTGCACATTACGTGTGTCTGCCATCTAGCGCCTGCTGTTGGCGTTACCCTCGCTCATAATACGCCAGCATCCCTATTAAACTAGGTCCCGCGCCGTGGTCTAAGACATCCTCCCTAGGATTCCCGTCATGGAATCCGGGCTATTCCGAGTACTCATGGCTTCGGCCAGTGTATGGGACCGGTGCCCACCCAGCATCGTGGTGCACTTGGGGAGCTACGATAGGTGGCGAAATAAAGCCAGCTCTATAACGGCTGGGGGATTCATCGTGCTAACCACACGATACTTCCATTTTGGTTTCATGATCGTCCACCTCTGCTTCGGCATGTTGACGTGAGTTCAGCAGCCGGTTGCTCGGTCATGGTCCTTCATGGTCTGTCGTGCCACGGATTAGTATATAACGACTAGACTATGATCAACACGAACATTTATACCGCTATGATGCATGCTGTAGGCTACTAAATCAACAATAATATTTACAACGCATCCAAGTGCTGATGTAAGAGGCTAGGTCTCCTCGGCTCTTTCTTCTTCATTTCAAATGGGTAACATGACGTCCTCAAACATTCATTTCAAAACGATTCCCAATCTGAACAAAAGCATATTATTAAGTTTCTACCTAACGTTATTAGTACTCTAAACTCAGCGTGTCTGGAAAATACGTATGTACACGTGATCTCCCATGTTCCATATCAACTATTTCTTACATAACGGCAGTACAGGTTCAGATCGTTACCACCAAATTAACAAACGTTCCCACATTACAAGCGCACACATTCATTCACTTCTTCTCAGACATCATATTCATTTCCTGTATAATTACGTACATTAAGTACATGTATACTAAGAATTCTGATTACAGTTACAAATTTTACGATTTAAATGCATTTATGTCATTTTTCTTTTCACAAATTCTCATCAAATTGCTCCTCACAACTGGTAACAAATATTAAATCATTTTTAGTATTTCCAATGACAGTCAATCTATCCTTCCCCATTTCCAGTTTAATACTGTGCACACCACTCTTCTTCTCCTCTTCGTCACCGTCTTCTTCTTCTATTTATCAATTCCGCTATAATGCCACAGTAACGAGCTTGGCGTACCCTGACCAACCACGGAACACCTGACATGATTCTTTCTTGTTCGCAGGGACGAGAAGTCTGTATTTTTTCTCAACGCAGCTATTCTGTTTTAAACAGGGATGTCTATGGCTTCCGAAACTGCATGTCATTAAAAATTCTCACATTAAGAAATTTGTAGCCGATCACTTGGAACGGCAGGGTAACCGAACTTCAGTCGATGCATTTATAATTATCGGCTATCCGGGAGAGTAAAATCACGCAGGCGATTATTATTGCTCTCAAAACTCACGCAATTTCGCCAGCATACGTACGTCGAACCCCTAACTGCCCACCGATACTAAATTCCAACACACGACTCGCATACGTTGTGTTATACTGTATTTCTAATTTTTAAGGCCAAATGCACGACATACTGTCAAGAATGAAAGAAAAACAATAATAGAATTGCCCTGAAATTCCTTATATTGTTGCGAATTCGATCTCAACCTAATTCCAAGAAGCTACCGCATATATGAGTCCTACATGTTCATCTCAGTCAAAGGGCCAGGCCAGGCCAGGCCACTAAGTTAGATCGGATATGATGAACATTTTTTCTACCTCAGCTCAGGCAAAAACCCAAGAAAGTCGCAAATACGACATCACATTCGGATATAATCCGAAAACCCAACAACAATGAATACCTCCATCACACCATATCAGCTAAACGCCCATCAAGGAAATTCAGAGATCAACAGAATTTCATCTTGGACAATAGGCTGAGGAACAGTCCCATATACTACACTTCGATCTTAGCCAAAAGACCGAGAAGAAAAACCGATCACGTGCCGTCGGGATCTATTTAATTCTACAACAGCACCTGCCATATGCGGGTTATTAACAAACTCCGCTCCATTTAGATATACAGTTCGATACACCATCTTCTAAAGGGACTCTCGCTAAAGCTGTACTGCCATATCTTTCGAATAGAGTGCGCATACCATTTGTATTTCAATTAATCACAATACAGATTATAAATTGTAATGACGTGTGTCTAAATTACGTACACCTGCCCTCTAGCGAATGCTGTCGGAGTTATTCTCGCGCAAGTACACTGAACTTGCTACTGCTGCCTACGATAGGCCGATGTTACATTCCTCGCATTAATTCTTAATATAGCGATCGAAAACTATCTAACCGCGGTTGCCGCACCTATAGAAACGGCAATCATATCCTTAAATAATGAACTTTTTGTGATAAAGGAAAAAGAAAAGAAAGAGACAGAGATCAGCTTAATTTCATTCAAGCGGAGCGACAGCACGGAAACTAGCGTCCAGCTCTTGAGACAACTAGTCAAACAACAGATGGTAACTACACAGAATTTACTGCATTGCAACATTCATTGTGTTATTATAGCAGTAGTGTCAGATTTGTAAGCTCCAATACCGTTTGTGGAGCTAGATCGGAGCATGAACTTGCTTGTGTCTGTGGAAACACCGGAGCACGAAACCCGTCTAGTGGAGCGCTCAGCTCCGTTTAGTCCCTGTCTGACATCGCTGTATTATAGTTTCTATGAACCATATTTCCGAAGTGTTGAGCTATGAGCACTTAAGCGCTCGCAATACTTTGCCACTACGCAGCGAATATTCACCGACATTTAAAGCACTCGTTCACACTATTTTTCGCATAGATTTCCCAATTATGCCTGTGACAATCATAGCTTCAGAATTACTGAGCGATTCATTCATCCCAACAACCAACGTTAACCCGTGCCCACAAATATAAATTCATTGTCCAACTTCAACTCCTTTCACAACATCCCCGCCTACACAAGTCACTCACTATAGGAATAATATTAGGCTTCTCTATTCATTTCGCAAATTGCCATAAACTACAATATAATATTACTTCGCATCTCTTTTTATCGTCTCACATAAACCGTTTCAGCTTGCAAAGTTTCTTCAGATTTTAGATTTAACTAATTTAATTTTCAATTGTCTGGAACGGCTGTTAACTTCGTCTGTAGCTTTCCCCACAGCGGAGACGTGACGCTTCATTCCGAGAAAAACTACTATATTACCTACAATAATTGAAATTATGTTGAATATGACCCGCTCTGCTCCAGTCGAACACAATATCACTACATCACAAATCCAAACGGTGGCGAGGTAAGGTACAACGTTTTTAGAATAATGGAATTATTCGTTACTAGATGTTCATTTTAATCAGTCTGTATGGTGGCAATGTGATGTATCTCCGTAGGGAAAAGGCTGCGGATATGAGCACATGTAATCAAATTGTTCCTTCCGCTGTAGTGAATGAGAATATTTGAGATTTATTTGTGGCGAGGTGTAGAAGATTATGTTACAGTGTCCATAATATTAAAATACTTTTCTCTTGAGCCTACCTGTTCAGAGGATCGGTCATTGCTGCTGTACTTCGAATTTTGTACCGTTCATTTAATCTCCTTAATGCTGCTACATATTCCTTCGCACAAACACACTTTCAATACTTGTATCGTACAATAAATACATCTGATATCGCAGAGAATTAACACGAAACATAAAGTTCCGCCAAGCATCCGCAGCCATCTTACATAATTTTATTGCCGTACATATATACATACACAAATACAACACTACATGATAGCGATTAAATGGGCCGATCCCGGAAGCACTGCAATACCGGGCCAACCCGTGACAGAGGTGGAGCAAGCTCCTAGCACTCCGTCATTTTCCAAAAATCAGTTTAATATTCTGGTCCTGCAATGCAGGACGTATCAGATATTAAGCTGATAAGAACAGATACTACACTTTGATCTTAGCCAAAAGGCCGAGAAGCGATGCCAAACGACGCCCGTCGCGACACAATTAATCTTACAACGACGCCTGTCACAGACGGGACGCGAACTTATCCCGCTGGCCTCAGAAATTAAATTCATTACAAAATATCATAGCAAGACTCTCTGAACAGAACTACTATCGTCTCATGCGCATTCAGAGTGCGCACTTCACCTGCATTCGGATATCAAGTAAAATTAATTACGAAATACAATGAATTATTATGCCACGCGTGCACATTACGTGTGTCTGCCATCTAGCGCCTGCTGTTGGCGTTACCCTCGCTCATAATACGCCAGCATCCCTATTAAACTAGGTCCCGCGCCGTGGTCTAAGACATCCTCCCTAGGATTCCCGTCATGGAATCCGGGCTATTCCGAGTACTCATGGCTTCGGCCAGTGTATGGGACCGGTGCCCACCCAGCATCGTGGTGCACTTGGGGAGCTACGATAGGTGGCGAAATAAAGCCAGCTCTATAACGGCTGGGGGATTCATCGTGCTAACCACACGATACTTCCATTTTGGTTTCATGATCGTCCACCTCTGCTTCGGCATGTTGACGTGAGTTCAGCAGCCGGTTGCTCGGTCATGGTCCTTCATGGTCTGTCGTGCCACGGATTAGTATATAACGACTAGACTATGATCAACACGAACATTTATACCGCTATGATGCATGCTGTAGGCTACTAAATCAACAATAATATTTACAACGCATCCAAGTGCTGATGTAAGAGGCTAGGTCTCCTCGGCTCTTTCTTCTTCATTTCAAATGGGTAACATGACGTCCTCAAACATTCATTTCAAAACGATTCCCAATCTGAACAAAAGCATATTATTAAGTTTCTACCTAACGTTATTAGTACTCTAAACTCAGCGTGTCTGGAAAATACGTATGTACACGTGATCTCCCATGTTCCATATCAACTATTTCTTACATAACGGCAGTACAGGTTCAGATCGTTACCACCAAATTAACAAACGTTCCCACATTACAAGCGCACACATTCATTCACTTCTTCTCAGACATCATATTCATTTCCTGTATAATTACGTACATTAAGTACATGTATACTAAGAATTCTGATTACAGTTACAAATTTTACGATTTAAATGCATTTATGTCATTTTTCTTTTCACAAATTCTCATCAAATTGCTCCTCACAACTGGTAACAAATATTAAATCATTTTTAGTATTTCCAATGACAGTCAATCTATCCTTCCCCATTTCCAGTTTAATACTGTGCACACCACTCTTCTTCTCCTCTTCGTCACCGTCTTCTTCTTCTATTTATCAATTCCGCTATAATGCCACAGTAACGAGCTTGGCGTACCCTGACCAACCACGGAACACCTGACATGATTCTTTCTTGTTCGCAGGGACGAGAAGTCTGTATTTTTTCTCAACGCAGCTATTCTGTTTTAAACAGGGATGTCTATGGCTTCCGAAACTGCATGTCATTAAAAATTCTCACATTAAGAAATTTGTAGCCGATCACTTGGAACGGCAGGGTAACCGAACTTCAGTCGATGCATTTATAATTATCGGCTATCCGGGAGAGTAAAATCACGCAGGCGATTATTATTGCTCTCAAAACTCACGCAATTTCGCCAGCATACGTACGTCGAACCCCTAACTGCCCACCGATACTAAATTCCAACACACGACTCGCATACGTTGTGTTATACTGTATTTCTAATTTTTAAGGCCAAATGCACGACATACTGTCAAGAATGAAAGAAAAACAATAATAGAATTGCCCTGAAATTCCTTATATTGTTGCGAATTCGATCTCAACCTAATTCCAAGAAGCTACCGCATATATGAGTCCTACATGTTCATCTCAGTCAAAGGGCCAGGCCAGGCCAGGCCACTAAGTTAGATCGGATATGATGAACATTTTTTCTACCTCAGCTCAGGCAAAAACCCAAGAAAGTCGCAAATACGACATCACATTCGGATATAATCCGAAAACCCAACAACAATGAATACCTCCATCACACCATATCAGCTAAACGCCCATCAAGGAAATTCAGAGATCAACAGAATTTCATCTTGGACAATAGGCTGAGGAACAGTCCCATATACTACACTTCGATCTTAGCCAAAAGACCGAGAAGAAAAACCGATCACGTGCCGTCGGGATCTATTTAATTCTACAACAGCACCTGCCATATGCGGGTTATTAACAAACTCCGCTCCATTTAGATATACAGTTCGATACACCATCTTCTAAAGGGACTCTCGCTAAAGCTGTACTGCCATATCTTTCGAATAGAGTGCGCAAACCATTTGTATTTCAATTAATCACAATACAGATTATAAATTGTAATGACGTGTGTCTAAATTACGTACACCTGCCCTCTAGCGAATGCTGTCGGAGTTATTCTCGCGCAAGTACACTGAACTTGCTACTGCTGCCTACGATAGGCCGATGTTACATTCCTCGCATTAATTCTTAATATAGCGATCGAAAACTATCTAACCGCGGTTGCCGCACCTATAGAAACGGCAATCATATCCTTAAATAATGAACTTTTTGTGATAAAGGAAAAAGAAAAGAAAGAGACAGAGATCAGCTTAATTTCATTCAAGCGGAGCGACAGCACGGAAACTAGCGTCCAGCTCTTGAGACAACTAGTCAAACAACAGATGGTAACTACACAGAATTTACTGCATTGCAACATTCATTGTGTTATTATAGCAGTAGTGTCAGATTTGTAAGCTCCAATACCGTTTGTGGAGCTAGATCGGAGCATGAACTTGCTTGTGTCTGTGGAAACACCGGAGCACGAAACCCGTCTAGTGGAGCGCTCAGCTCCGTTTAGTCCCTGTCTGACATCGCTGTATTATAGTTTCTATGAACCATATTTCCGAAGTGTTGAGCTATGAGCACTTAAGCGCTCGCAATACTTTGCCACTACGCAGCGAATATTCACCGACATTTAAAGCACTCGTTCACACTATTTTTCGCATAGATTTCCCAATTATGCCTGTGACAATCATAGCTTCAGAATTACTGAGCGATTCATTCATCCCAACAACCAACGTTAACCCGTGCCCACAAATATAAATTCATTGTCCAACTTCAACTCCTTTCACAACATCCCCGCCTACACAAGTCACTCACTATAGGAATAATATTAGGCTTCTCTATTCATTTCGCAAATTGCCATAAACTACAATATAATATTACTTCGCATCTCTTTTTATCGTCTCACATAAACCGTTTCAGCTTGCAAAGTTTCTTCAGATTTTAGATTTAACTAATTTAATTTTCAATTGTCTGGAACGGCTGTTAACTTCGTCTGTAGCTTTCCCCACAGCGGAGACGTGACGCTTCATTCCGAGAAAAACTACTATATTACCTACAATAATTGAAATTATGTTGAATATGACCCGCTCTGCTCCAGTCGAACACAATATCACTACATCACAAATCCAAACGGTGGCGAGGTAAGGTACAACGTTTTTAGAATAATGGAATTATTCGTTACTAGATGTTCATTTTAATCAGTCTGTATGGTGGCAATGTGATGTATCTCCGTAGGGAAAAGGCTGCGGATATGAGCACATGTAATCAAATTGTTCCTTCCGCTGTAGTGAATGAGAATATTTGAGATTTATTTGTGGCGAGGTGTAGAAGATTATGTTACAGTGTCCATAATATTAAAATACTTTTCTCTTGAGCCTACCTGTTCAGAGGATCGGTCATTGCTGCTGTACTTCGAATTTTGTACCGTTCATTTAATCTCCTTAATGCTGCTACATATTCCTTCGCACAAACACACTTTCAATACTTGTATCGTACAATAAATACATCTGATATCGCAGAGAATTAATACGAAACATAAAGTTCCGCCAAGCATCCGCAGCCATCTTACATAATTTTATTGCCGTACATATATACATACACAAATACAACACTACATGATAGCGATTAAATGGGCCGATCCCGGAAGCACTGCAATACCGGGCCAACCCGTGACAGAGGTGGAGCAAGCTCCTAGCACTCCGTCATTTTCCAAAAATCAGTTTAATATTCTGGTCCTGCAATGCAGGACGTATCAGATATTAAGCTGATAAGAACAGATACTACACTTTGATCTTAGCCAAAAGGCCGAGAAGCGATGCCAAACGACGCCCGTCGCGACACAATTAATCTTACAACGACGCCTGTCACAGACGGGACGCGAACTTATCCCGCTGGCCTCAGAAATTAAATTCATTACAAAATATCATAGCAAGACTCTCTGAACAGAACTACTATCGTCTCATGCGCATTCAGAGTGCGCACTTCACCTGCATTCGGATATCAAGTAAAATTAATTACGAAATACAATGAATTATTATGCCACGCGTGCACATTACGTGTGTCTGCCATCTAGTGCCTGCTGTTGGCGTTACCCTCGCTCATAATACGCCAGCATCCCTATTAAACTAGGTCCCGCGCCGTGGTCTAAGACATCCTCCCTAGGATTCCCGTCATGGAATCCGGGCTATTCCGAGTACTCATGGCTTCGGCCAGTGTATGGGACCGGTGCCCACCCAGCATCGTGGTGCACTTGGGGAGCTACGATAGGTGGCGAAATAAAGCCAGCTCTATAACGGCTGGGGGATTCATCGTGCTAACCACACGATACTTCCATTTTGGTTTCATGATCGTCCACCTCTGCTTCGGCATGTTGACGTGAGTTCAGCAGCCGGTTGCTCGGTCATGGTCCTTCATGGTCTGTCGTGCCACGGATTAGTATATAACGACTAGACTATGATCAACACGAACATTTATACCGCTATGATGCATGCTGTAGGCTACTAAATCAACAATAATATTTACAACGCATCCAAGTGCTGATGTAAGAGGCTAGGTCTCCTCGGCTCTTTCTTCTTCATTTCAAATGGGTAACATGACGTCCTCAAACATTCATTTCAAAACGATTCCCAATCTGAACAAAAGCATATTATTAAGTTTCTACCTAACGTTATTAGTACTCTAAACTCAGCGTGTCTGGAAAATACGTATGTACACGTGATCTCCCATGTTCCATATCAACTATTTCTTACATAACGGCAGTACAGGTTCAGATCGTTACCACCAAATTAACAAACGTTCCCACATTACAAGCGCACACATTCATTCACTTCTTCTCAGACATCATATTCATTTCCTGTATAATTACGTACATTAAGTACATGTATACTAAGAATTCTGATTACAGTTACAAATTTTACGATTTAAATGCATTTATGTCATTTTTCTTTTCACAAATTCTCATCAAATTGCTCCTCACAACTGGTAACAAATATTAAATCATTTTTAGTATTTCCAATGACAGTCAATCTATCCTTCCCCATTTCCAGTTTAATACTGTGCACACCACTCTTCTTCTCCTCTTCGTCACCGTCTTCTTCTTCTATTTATCAATTCCGCTATAATGCCACAGTAACGAGCTTGGCGTACCCTGACCAACCACGGAACACCTGACATGATTCTTTCTTGTTCGCAGGGACGAGAAGTCTGTATTTTTTCTCAACGCAGCTATTCTGTTTTAAACAGGGATGTCTATGGCTTCCGAAACTGCATGTCATTAAAAATTCTCACATTAAGAAATTTGTAGCCGATCACTTGGAACGGCAGGGTAACCGAACTTCAGTCGATGCATTTATAATTATCGGCTATCCGGGAGAGTAAAATCACGCAGGCGATTATTATTGCTCTCAAAACTCACGCAATTTCGCCAGCATACGTACGTCGAACCCCTAACTGCCCACCGATACTAAATTCCAACACACGACTCGCATACGTTGTGTTATACTGTATTTCTAATTTTTAAGGCCAAATGCACGACATACTGTCAAGAATGAAAGAAAAACAATAATAGAATTGCCCTGAAATTCCTTATATTGTTGCGAATTCGATCTCAACCTAATTCCAAGAAGCTACCGCATATATGAGTCCTACATGTTCATCTCAGTCAAAGGGCCAGGCCAGGCCAGGCCAGGCCACTAAGTTAGATCGGATATGATGAACATTTTTTCTACCTCAGCTCAGGCAAAAACCCAAGAAAGTCGCAAATACGACATCACATTCGGATATAATCCGAAAACCCAACAACAAAGTTAAGACATATGATGAATACCTCCATCACACCATATCAGCTAAACGCCCATCAAGGAAATTCAGAGATCAACAGAATTTCATCTTGGACAATAGGCTGAGGAACAGTCCCATATACTACACTTCGATCTTAGCCAAAAGACCGAGAAGAAAAACCGATCACGTGCCGTCGGGATCTATTTAATTCTACAACAGCACCTGCCATATGCGGGTTATTAACAAACTCCGCTCCATTTAGATATACAGTTCGATACACCATCTTCTAAAGGGACTCTCGCTAAAGCTGTACTGCCATATCTTTCGAATAGAGTGCGCATACCATTTGTATTTCAATTAATCACAATACAGATTATAAATTGTAATGACGTGTGTCTAAATTACGTACACCTGCCCTCTAGCGAATGCTGTCGGAGTTATTCTCGCGCAAGTACAGTGAACTTGCTACTGCTGCCTACGATAGGCCGATGTTACATTCCTCGCATTAATTCTTAATATAGCGATCGAAAACTATCTAACCGCGGTTGCCGCACCTATAGAAACGGCAATCATATCCTTAAATAATGAACTTTTTGTGATAAAGGAAAAAGAAAAGAAAGAGACAGAGATCAGCTTAATTTCATTCAAGCGGAGCGACAGCACGGAAACTAGCGTCCAGCTCTTGAGACAACTAGTCAAACAACAGATGGTAACTACACAGAATTTACTGCATTGCAACATTCATTGTGTTATTATAGCAGTAGTGTCAGATTTGTAAGCTCCAATACCGTTTGTGGAGCTAGATCGGAGCATGAACTTGCTTGTGTCTGTGGAAACACCGGAGCACGAAACCCGTCTAGTGGAGCGCTCAGCTCCGTTTAGTCCCTGTCTGACATCGCTGTATTATAGTTTCTATGAACCATATTTCCGAAGTGTTGAGCTATGAGCACTTAAGCGCTCGCAATACTTTGCCACTACGCAGCGAATATTCACCGACATTTAAAGCACTCGTTCACACTATTTTTCGCATAGATTTCCCAATTATGCCTGTGACAATCATAGCTTCAGAATTACTGAGCGATTCATTCATCCCAACAACCAACGTTAACCCGTGCCCACAAATATAAATTCATTGTCCAACTTCAACTCCTTTCACAACATCCCCGCCTACACAAGTCACTCACTATAGGAATAATATTAGGCTTCTCTATTCATTTCGCAAATTGCCATAAACTACAATATAATATTACTTCGCATCTCTTTTTATCGTCTCACATAAACCGTTTCAGCTTGCAAAGTTTCTTCAGATTTTAGATTTAACTAATTTAATTTTCAATTGTCTGGAACGGCTGTTAACTTCGTCTGTAGCTTTCCCCACAGCGGAGACGTGACGCTTCATTCCGAGAAAAACTACTATATTACCTACAATAATTGAAATTATGTTGAATATGACCCGCTCTGCTCCAGTCGAACACAATATCACTACATCACAAATCCAAACGGTGGCGAGGTAAGGTACAACGTTTTTAGAATAATGGAATTATTCGTTACTAGATGTTCATTTTAATCAGTCTGTATGGTGGCAATGTGATGTATCTCCGTAGGGAAAAGGCTGCGGATATGAGCACATGTAATCAAATTGTTCCTTCCGCTGTAGTGAATGAGAATATTTGAGATTTATTTGTGGCGAGGTGTAGAAGATTATGTTACAGTGTCCATAATATTAAAATACTTTTCTCTTGAGCCTACCTGTTCAGAGGATCGGTCATTGCTGCTGTACTTCGAATTTTGTACCGTTCATTTAATCTCCTTAATGCTGCTACATATTCCTTCGCACAAACACACTTTCAATACTTGTATCGTACAATAAATACATCTGATATCGCAGAGAATTAATACGAAACATAAAGTTCCGCCAAGCATCCGCAGCCATCTTACATAATTTTATTGCCGTACATATATACATACACAAATACAACACTACATGATAGCGATTAAATGGGCCGATCCCGGAAGCACTGCAATACCGGGCCAACCCGTGACAGAGGTGGAGCAAGCTCCTAGCACTCCGTCATTTTCCAAAAATCAGTTTAATATTCTGGTCCTGCAATGCAGGACGTATCAGATATTAAGCTGATAAGAACAGATACTACACTTTGATCTTAGCCAAAAGGCCGAGAAGCGATGCCAAACGACGCCCGTCGCGACACAATTAATCTTACAACGACGCCTGTCACAGACGGGACGCGAACTTATCCCGCTGGCCTCAGAAATTAAATTCATTACAAAATATCATAGCAAGACTCTCTGAACAGAACTACTATCGTCTCATGCGCATTCAGAGTGCGCACTTCACCTGCATTCGGATATCAAGTAAAATTAATTACGAAATACAATGAATTATTATGCCACGCGTGCACATTACGTGTGTCTGCCATCTAGCGCCTGCTGTTGGCGTTACCCTCGCTCATAATACGCCAGCATCCCTATTAAACTAGGTCCCGCGCCGTGGTCTAAGACATCCTCCCTAGGATTCCCGTCATGGAATCCGGGCTATTCCGAGTACTCATGGCTTCGGCCAGTGTATGGGACCGGTGCCCACCCAGCATCGTGGTGCACTTGGGGAGCTACGATAGGTGGCGAAATAAAGCCAGCTCTATAACGGCTGGGGGATTCATCGTGCTAACCACACGATACTTCCATTTTGGTTTCATGATCGTCCACCTCTGCTTCGGCATGTTGACGTGAGTTCAGCAGCCGGTTGCTCGGTCATGGTCCTTCATGGTCTGTCGTGCCACGGATTAGTATATAACGACTAGACTATGATCAACACGAACATTTATACCGCTATGATGCATGCTGTAGGCTACTAAATCAACAATAATATTTACAACGCATCCAAGTGCTGATGTAAGAGGCTAGGTCTCCTCGGCTCTTTCTTCTTCATTTCAAATGGGTAACATGACGTCCTCAAACATTCATTTCAAAATGATTCCCAATCTGAACAAAAGCATATTATTAAGTTTCTACCTAACGTTATTAGTACTCTAAACTCAGCGTGTCTGGAAAATACGTATGTACACGTGATCTCCCATGTTCCATATCTTACATAACGGCAGTACAGGTTCAGATCGTTACCACCAAATTAACAAACGTTCCCACATTACAAGCGCACACATTCATTCACTTCTTCTCAGACATCATATTCATTTCCTGTATAATTACGTACATTAAGTACATGTATACTAAGAATTCTGATTACAGTTACAAATTTTACGATTTAAATGCATTTATGTCATTTTTCTTTTCACAAATTCTCATCAAATTGCTCCTCACAACTGGTAACAAATATTAAATCATTTTTAGTATTTCCAATGACAGTCAATCTATCCTTCCCCATTTCCAGTTTAATACTGTGCACACCACTCTTCTTCTCCTCTTCGTCACCGTCTTCTTCTTCTATTTATCAATTCCGCTATAATGCCACAGTAACGAGCTTGGCGTACCCTGACCAACCACGGAACACCTGACATGATTCTTTCTTGTTCGCAGGGACGAGAAGTCTGTATTTTTTCTCAACGCAGCTATTCTGTTTTAAACAGGGATGTCTATGGCTTCCGAAACTGCATGTCATTAAAAATTCTCACATTAAGAAATTTGTAGCCGATCACTTGGAACGGCAGGGTAACCGAACTTCAGTCGATGCATTTATAATTATCGGCTATCCGGGAGAGTAAAATCACGCAGGCGATTATTATTGCTCTCAAAACTCACGCAATTTCGCCAGCATACGTACGTCGAACCCCTAACTGCCCACCGATACTAAATTCCAACACACGACTCGCATACGTTGTGTTATACTGTATTTCTAATTTTTAAGGCCAAATGCACGACATACTGTCAAGAATGAAAGAAAAACAATAATAGAATTGCCCTGAAATTCCTTATATTGTTGCGAATTCGATCTCAACCTAATTCCAAGAAGCTACCGCATATATGAGTCCTACATGTTCATCTCAGTCAAAGGGCCAGGCCAGGCCAGGCCACTAAGTTAGATCGGATATGATGAACATTTTTTCTACCTCAGCTCAGGCAAAAACCCAAGAAAGTCGCAAATACGACATCACATTCGGATATAATCCGAAAACCCAACAACAATGAATACCTCCATCACACCATATCAGCTAAACGCCCATCAAGGAAATTCAGAGATCAACAGAATTTCATCTTGGACAATAGGCTGAGGAACAGTCCCATATACTACACTTCGATCTTAGCCAAAAGACCGAGAAGAAAAACCGATCACGTGCCGTCGGGATCTATTTAATTCTACAACAGCACCTGCCATATGCGGGTTATTAACAAACTCCGCTCCATTTAGATATACAGTTCGATACACCATCTTCTAAAGGGACTCTCGCTAAAGCTGTACTGCCATATCTTTCGAATAGAGTGCGCATACCATTTGTATTTCAATTAATCACAATACAGATTATAAATTGTAATAACGTGTGTCTAAATTACGTACACCTGCCCTCTAGCGAATGCTGTCGGAGTTATTCTCGCGCAAGTACAGTGAACTTGCTACTGCTGCCTACGATAGGCCGATGTTACATTCCTCGCATTAATTCTTAATATAGCGATCGAAAACTATCTAACCGCGGTTGCCGCACCTATAGAAACGGCAATCATATCCTTAAATAATGAACTTTTTGTGATAAAGGAAAAAGAAAAGAAAGAGACAGAGATCAGCTTAATTTCATTCAAGCGGAGCGACAGCACGGAAACTAGCGTCCAGCTCTTGAGACAACTAGTCAAACAACAGATGGTAACTACACAGAATTTACTGCATTGCAACATTCATTGTGTTATTATAGCAGTAGTGTCAGATTTGTAAGCTCCAATACCGTTTGTGGAGCTAGATCGGAGCATGAACTTGCTTGTGTCTGTGGAAACACCGGAGCACGAAACCCGTCTAGTGGAGCGCTCAGCTCCGTTTAGTCCCTGTCTGACATCGCTGTATTATAGTTTCTATGAACCATATTTCCGAAGTGTTGAGCTATGAGCACTTAAGCGCTCGCAATACTTTGCCACTACGCAGCGAATATTCACCGACATTTAAAGCACTCGTTCACACTATTTTTCGCATAGATTTCCCAATTATGCCTGTGACAATCATAGCTTCAGAATTACTGAGCGATTCATTCATCCCAACAACCAACGTTAACCCGTGCCCACAAATATAAATTCATTGTCCAACTTCAACTCCTTTCACAACATCCCCGCCTACACAAGTCACTCACTATAGGAATAATATTAGGCTTCTCTATTCATTTCGCAAATTGCCATAAACTACAATATAATATTACTTCGCATCTCTTTTTATCGTCTCACATAAACCGTTTCAGCTTGCAAAGTTTCTTCAGATTTTAGATTTAACTAATTTAATTTTCAATTGTCTGGAACGGCTGTTAACTTCGTCTGTAGCTTTCCCCACAGCGGAGACGTGACGCTTCATTCCGAGAAAAACTACTATATTACCTACAATAATTGAAATTATGTTGAATATGACCCGCTCTGCTCCAGTCGAACACAATATCACTACATCACAAATCCAAACGGTGGCGAGGTAAGGTACAACGTTTTTAGAATAATGGAATTATTCGTTACTAGATGTTCATTTTAATCAGTCTGTATGGTGGCAATGTGATGTATCTCCGTAGGGAAAAGGCTGCGGATATGAGCACATGTAATCAAATTGTTCCTTCCGCTGTAGTGAATGAGAATATTTGAGATTTATTTGTGGCGAGGTGTAGAAGATTATGTTACAGTGTCCATAATATTAAAATACTTTTCTCTTGAGCCTACCTGTTCAGAGGATCGGTCATTGCTGCTGTACTTCGAATTTTGTACCGTTCATTTAATCTCCTTAATGCTGCTACATATTCCTTCGCACAAACACACTTTCAATACTTGTATCGTACAATAAATACATCTGATATCGCAGAGAATTAATACGAAACATAAAGTTCCGCCAAGCATCCGCAGCCATCTTACATAATTTTATTGCCGTACATATATACATACACAAATACAACACTACATGATAGCGATTAAATGGGCCGATCCCGGAAGCACTGCAATACCGGGCCAACCCGTGACAGAGGTGGAGCAAGCTCCTAGCACTCCGTCATTTTCCAAAAATCAGTTTAATATTCTGGTCCTGCAATGCAGGACGTATCAGATATTAAGCTGATAAGAACAGATACTACACTTTGATCTTAGCCAAAAGGCCGAGAAGCGATGCCAAACGACGCCCGTCGCGACACAATTAATCTTACAACGACGCCTGTCACAGACGGGACGCGAACTTATCCCGCTGGCCTCAGAAATTAAATTCATTACAAAATATCATAGCAAGACTCTCTGAACAGAACTACTATCGTCTCATGCGCATTCAGAGTGCGCACTTCACCTGCATTCGGATATCAAGTAAAATTAATTACGAAATACAATGAATTATTATGCCACGCGTGCACATTACGTGTGTCTGCCATCTAGCGCCTGCTGTTGGCGTTACCCTCGCTCATAATACGCCAGCATCCCTATTAAACTAGGTCCCGCGCCGTGGTCTAAGACATCCTCCCTAGGATTCCCGTCATGGAATCCGGGCTATTCCGAGTACTCATGGCTTCGGCCAGTGTATGGGACCGGTGCCCACCCAGCATCGTGGTGCACTTGAGGAGCTACGATAGGTGGCGAAATAAAGCCAGCTCTATAACGGCTGGGGGATTCATCGTGCTAACCACACGATACTTCCATTTTGGTTTCATGATCGTCCACCTCTGCTTCGGCATGTTGACGTGAGTTCAGCAGCCGGTTGCTCGGTCATGGTCCTTCATGGTCTGTCGTGCCACGGATTAGTATATAACGACTAGACTATGATCAACACGAACATTTATACCGCTATGATGCATGCTGTAGGCTACTAAATCAACAATAATATTTACAACGCATCCAAGTGCTGATGTAAGAGGCTAGGTCTCCTCGGCTCTTTCTTCTTCATTTCAAATGGGTAACATGACGTCCTCAAACATTCATTTCAAAATGATTCCCAATCTGAACAAAAGCATATTATTAAGTTTCTACCTAACGTTATTAGTACTCTAAACTCAGCGTGTCTGGAAAATACGTATGTACACGTGATCTCCCATGTTCCATATCTTACATAACGGCAGTACAGGTTCAGATCGTTACCACCAAATTAACAAACGTTCCCACATTACAAGCGCACACATTCATTCACTTCTTCTCAGACATCATATTCATTTCCTGTATAATTACGTACATTAAGTACATGTATACTAAGAATTCTGATTACAGTTACAAATTTTACGATTTAAATGCATTTATGTCATTTTTCTTTTCACAAATTCTCATCAAATTGCTCCTCACAACTGGTAACAAATATTAAATCATTTTTAGTATTTCCAATGACAGTCAATCTATCCTTCCCCATTTCCAGTTTAATACTGTGCACACCACTCTTCTTCTCCTCTTCGTCACCGTCTTCTTCTTCTATTTATCAATTCCGCTATAATGCCACAGTAACGAGCTTGGCGTACCCTGACCAACCACGGAACACCTGACATGATTCTTTCTTGTTCGCAGGGACGAGAAGTCTGTATTTTTTCTCAACGCAGCTATTCTGTTTTAAACAGGGATGTCTATGGCTTCCGAAACTGCATGTCATTAAAAATTCTCACATTAAGAAATTTGTAGCCGATCACTTGGAACGGCAGGGTAACCGAACTTCAGTCGATGCATTTATAATTATCGGCTATCCGGGAGAGTAAAATCACGCAGGCGATTATTATTGCTCTCAAAACTCACGCAATTTCGCCAGCATACGTACGTCGAACCCCTAACTGCCCACCGATACTAAATTCCAACACACGACTCGCATACGTTGTGTTATACTGTATTTCTAATTTTTAAGGCCAAATGCACGACATACTGTCAAGAATGAAAGAAAAACAATAATAGAATTGCCCTGAAATTCCTTATATTGTTGCGAATTCGATCTCAACCTAATTCCAAGAAGCTACCGCATATATGAGTCCTACATGTTCATCTCAGTCAAAGGGCCAGGCCAGGCCAGGCCACTAAGTTAGATCGGATATGATGAACATTTTTTCTACCTCAGCTCAGGCAAAAACCCAAGAAAGTCGCAAATACGACATCACATTCGGATATAATCCGAAAACCCAACAACAATGAATACCTCCATCACACCATATCAGCTAAACGCCCATCAAGGAAATTCAGAGATCAACAGAATTTCATCTTGGACAATAGGCTGAGGAACAGTCCCATATACTACACTTCGATCTTAGCCAAAAGACCGAGAAGAAAAACCGATCACGTGCCGTCGGGATCTATTTAATTCTACAACAGCACCTGCCATATGCGGATTATTAACAAACTCCGCTCCATTTAGATATACAGTTCGATACACCATCTTCTAAAGGGACTCTCGCTAAAGCTGTACTGCCATATCTTTCGAATAGAGTGCGCATACCATTTGTATTTCAATTAATCACAATACAGATTATAAATTGTAATAACGTGTGTCTAAATTACGTACACCTGCCCTCTAGCGAATGCTGTCGGAGTTATTCTCGCGCAAGTACAGTGAACTTGCTACTGCTGCCTACGATAGGCCGATGTTACATTCCTCGCATTAATTCTTAATATAGCGATCGAAAACTATCTAACCGCGGTTGCCGCACCTATAGAAACGGCAATCATATCCTTAAATAATGAACTTTTTGTGATAAAGGAAAAAGAAAAGAAAGAGACAGAGATCAGCTTAATTTCATTCAAGCGGAGCGACAGCACGGAAACTAGCGTCCAGCTCTTGAGACAACTAGTCAAACAACAGATGGTAACTACACAGAATTTACTGCATTGCAACATTCATTGTGTTATTATAGCAGTAGTGTCAGATTTGTAAGCTCCAATACCGTTTGTGGAGCTAGATCGGAGCATGAACTTGCTTGTGTCTGTGGAAACACCGGAGCACGAAACCCGTCTAGTGGAGCGCTCAGCTCCGTTTAGTCCCTGTCTGACATCGCTGTATTATAGTTTCTATGAACCATATTTCCGAAGTGTTGAGCTATGAGCACTTAAGCGCTCGCAATACTTTGCCACTACGCAGCGAATATTCACCGACATTTAAAGCACTCGTTCACACTATTTTTCGCATAGATTTCCCAATTATGCCTGTGACAATCATAGCTTCAGAATTACTGAGCGATTCATTCATCCCAACAACCAACGTTAACCCGTGCCCACAAATATAAATTCATTGTCCAACTTCAACTCCTTTCACAACATCCCCGCCTACACAAGTCACTCACTATAGGAATAATATTAGGCTTCTCTATTCATTTCGCAAATTGCCATAAACTACAATATAATATTACTTCGCATCTCTTTTTATCGTCTCACATAAACCGTTTCAGCTTGCAAAGTTTCTTCAGATTTTAGATTTAACTAATTTAATTTTCAATTGTCTGGAACGGCTGTTAACTTCGTCTGTAGCTTTCCCCACAGCGGAGACGTGACGCTTCATTCCGAGAAAAACTACTATATTACCTACAATAATTGAAATTATGTTGAATATGACCCGCTCTGCTCCAGTCGAACACAATATCACTACATCACAAATCCAAACGGTGGCGAGGTAAGGTACAACGTTTTTAGAATAATGGAATTATTCGTTACTAGATGTTCATTTTAATCAGTCTGTATGGTGGCAATGTGATGTATCTCCGTAGGGAAAAGGCTGCGGATATGAGCACATGTAATCAAATTGTTCCTTCCGCTGTAGTGAATGAGAATATTTGAGATTTATTTGTGGCGAGGTGTAGAAGATTATGTTACAGTGTCCATAATATTAAAATACTTTTCTCTTGAGCCTACCTGTTCAGAGGATCGGTCATTGCTGCTGTACTTCGAATTTTGTACCGTTCATTTAATCTCCTTAATGCTGCTACATATTCCTTCGCACAAACACACTTTCAATACTTGTATCGTACAATAAATACATCTGATATCGCAGAGAATTAATACGAAACATAAAGTTCCGCCAAGCATCCGCAGCCATCTTACATAATTTTATTGCCGTACATATATACATACACAAATACAACACTACATGATAGCGATTAAATGGGCCGATCCCGGAAGCACTGCAATACCGGGCCAACCCGTGACAGAGGTGGAGCAAGCTCCTAGCACTCCGTCATTTTCCAAAAATCAGTTTAATATTCTGGTCCTGCAATGAAGGACGTATCAGATATTAAGCTGATAAGAACAGATACTACACTTTGATCTTAGCCAAAAGGCCGAGAAGCGATGCCAAACGACGCCCGTCGCGACACAATTAATCTTACAACGACGCCTGTCACAGACGAGACGCGAACTTATCCCGCTGGCCTCAGAAATTAAATTCATTACAAAATATCATAGCAAGACTCTCTGAACAGAACTACTATCGTCTCATGCGCATTCAGAGTGCGCACTTCACCTGCATTCGGATATCAAGTAAAATTAATTACGAAATACAATGAATTATTATGCCACGCGTGCACATTACGTGTGTCTGCCATCTAGCGCCTGCTGTTGGCGTTACCCTCGCTCATAATACGCCAGCATCCCTATTAAACTAGGACCCGCGCCGTGGTCTAAGACATCCTCCCTAGGATTCCCGTCATGGAATCCGGGCTATTCCGAGTACTCATGGCTTCGGCCAGTGTATGGGACCGGTGCCCACCCAGCATCGTGGTGCACTTGGGGAGCTACGATAGGTGGCGAAATAAAGCCAGCTCTATAACGGCTGGGGGATTCATCGTGCTAACCACACGATACTTCCATTTTGGTTTCATGATCGTCCACCTCTGCTTCGGCATGTTGACGTGAGTTCAGCAGCCGGTTGCTCGGTCATGGTCCTTCATGGTCTGTCGTGCCACGGATTAGTATATAACGACTAGACTATGATCAACACGAACATTTATACCGCTATGATGCATGCTGTAGGCTACTAAATCAACAATAATATTTACAACGCATCCAAGTGCTGATGTAAGAGGCTAGGTCTCCTCGGCTCTTTCTTCTTCATTTCAAATGGGTAACATGACGTCCTCAAACATTCATTTCAAAATGATTCCCAATCTGAACAAAAGCATATTATTAAGTTTCTACCTAACGTTATTAGTACTCTAAACTCAGCGTGTCTGGAAAATACGTATGTACACGTGATCTCCCATGTTCCATATCTTACATAACGGCAGTACAGGTTCAGATCGTTACCACCAAATTAACAAACGTTCCCACATTACAAGCGCACACATTCATTCACTTCTTCTCAGACATCATATTCATTTCCTGTATAATTACGTACATTAAGTACATGTATACTAAGAATTCTGATTACAGTTACAAATTTTACGATTTAAATGCATTTATGTCATTTTTCTTTTCACAAATTCTCATCAAATTGCTCCTCACAACTGGTAACAAATATTAAATCATTTTTAGTATTTCCAATGACAGTCAATCTATCCTTCCCCATTTCCAGTTTAATACTGTGCACACCACTCTTCTTCTCCTCTTCGTCACCGTCTTCTTCTTCTATTTATCAATTCCGCTATAATGCCACAGTAACGAGCTTGGCGTACCCTGACCAACCACGGAACACCTGACATGATTCTTTCTTGTTCGCAGGGACGAGAAGTCTGTATTTTTTCTCAACGCAGCTATTCTGTTTTAAACAGGGATGTCTATGGCTTCCGAAACTGCATGTCATTAAAAATTCTCACATTAAGAAATTTGTAGCCGATCACTTGGAACGGCAGGGTAACCGAACTTCAGTCGATGCATTTATAATTATCGGCTATCCGGGAGAGTAAAATCACGCAGGCGATTATTATTGCTCTCAAAACTCACGCAATTTCGCCAGCATACGTACGTCGAACCCCTAACTGCCCACCGATACTAAATTCCAACACACGACTCGCATACGTTGTGTTATACTGTATTTCTAATTTTTAAGGCCAAATGCACGACATACTGTCAAGAATGAAAGAAAAACAATAATAGAATTGCCCTGAAATTCCTTATATTGTTGCGAATTCGATCTCAACCTAATTCCAAGAAGCTACCGCATATATGAGTCCTACATGTTCATCTCAGTCAAAGGGCCAGGCCAGGCCAGGCCACTAAGTTAGATCGGATATGATGAACATTTTTTCTACCTCAGCTCAGGCAAAAACCCAAGAAAGTCGCAAATACGACATCACATTCGGATATAATCCGAAAACCCAACAACAATGAATACCTCCATCACACCATATCAGCTAAACGCCCATCAAGGAAATTCAGAGATCAACAGAATTTCATCTTGGACAATAGGCTGAGGAACAGTCCCATATACTACACTTCGATCTTAGCCAAAAGACCGAGAAGAAAAACCGATCACGTGCCGTCGGGATCTATTTAATTCTACAACAGCACCTGCCATATGCGGGTTATTAACAAACTCCGCTCCATTTAGATATACAGTTCGATACACCATCTTCTAAAGGGACTCTCGCTAAAGCTGTACTGCCATATCTTTCGAATAGAGTGCGCATACCATTTGTATTTCAATTAATCACAATACAGATTATAAATTGTAATGACGTGTGTCTAAATTACGTACACCTGCCCTCTAGCGAATGCTGTCGGAGTTATTCTCGCGCAAGTACAGTGAACTTGCTACTGCTGCCTACGATAGGCCGATGTTACATTCCTCGCATTAATTCTTAATATAGCGATCGAAAACTATCTAACCGCGGTTGCCGCACCTATAGAAACGGCAATCATATCCTTAAATAATGAACTTTTTGTGATAAAGGAAAAAGAAAAGAAAGAGACAGAGATCAGCTTAATTTCATTCAAGCGGAGCGACAGCACGGAAACTAGCGTCCAGCTCTTGAGACAACTAGTCAAACAACAGATGGTAACTACACAGAATTTACTGCATTGCAACATTCATTGTGTTATTATAGCAGTAGTGTCAGATTTGTAAGCTCCAATACCGTTTGTGGAGCTAGATCGGAGCATGAACTTGCTTGTGTCTGTGGAAACACCGGAGCACGAAACCCGTCTAGTGGAGCGCTCAGCTCCGTTTAGTCCCTGTCTGACATCGCTGTATTATAGTTTCTATGAACCATATTTCCGAAGTGTTGAGCTATGAGCACTTAAGCGCTCGCAATACTTTGCCACTACGCAGCGAATATTCACCGACATTTAAAGCACTCGTTCACACTATTTTTCGCATAGATTTCCCAATTATGCCTGTGACAATCATAGCTTCAGAATTACTGAGCGATTCATTCATCCCAACAACCAACGTTAACCCGTGCCCACAAATATAAATTCATTGTCCAACTTCAACTCCTTTCACAACATCCCCGCCTACACAAGTCACTCACTATAGGAATAATATTAGGCTTCTCTATTCATTTCGCAAATTGCCATAAACTACAATATAATATTACTTCGCATCTCTTTTTATCGTCTCACATAAACCGTTTCAGCTTGCAAAGTTTCTTCAGATTTTAGATTTAACTAATTTAATTTTCAATTGTCTGGAACGGCTGTTAACTTCGTCTGTAGCTTTCCCCACAGCGGAGACGTGACGCTTCATTCCGAGAAAAACTACTATATTACCTACAATAATTGAAATTATGTTGAATATGACCCGCTCTGCTCCAGTCGAACACAATATCACTACATCACAAATCCAAACGGTGGCGAGGTAAGGTACAACGTTTTTAGAATAATGGAATTATTCGTTACTAGATGTTCATTTTAATCAGTCTGTATGGTGGCAATGTGATGTATCTCCGTAGGGAAAAGGCTGCGGATATGAGCACATGTAATCAAATTGTTCCTTCCGCTGTAGTGAATGAGAATATTTGAGTTTTATTTGTGGCGAGGTGTAGAAGATTATGTTACAGTGTCCATAATATTAAAATACTTTTCTCTTGAGCCTACCTGTTCAGAGGATCGGTCATTGCTGCTGTACTTCGAATTTTGTACCGTTCATTTAATCTCCTTAATGCTGCTACATATTCCTTCGCACAAACACACTTTCAATACTTGTATCGTACAATAAATACATCTGATATCGCAGAGAATTAATACGAAACATAAAGTTCCGCCAAGCATCCGCAGCCATCTTACATAATTTTATTGCCGTACATATATACATACACAAATACAACACTACATGATAGCGATTAAATGGGCCGATCCCGGAAGCACTGCAATACCGGGCCAACCCGTGACAGAGGTGGAGCAAGCTCCTAGCACTCCGTCATTTTCCAAAAATCAGTTTAATATTCTGGTCCTGCAATGCAGGACGTATCAGATATTAAGCTGATAAGAACAGATTAAATTTATTTAGATAATACTTGTAAATACAAGAGTATGCACAATAATAATATAATATGTAACAGGACAATAATTATATTGTTCTTTGTGTGTTTTTTTTTTTTTTTTTTTAGAAGAAAAGAAAAAAAAAGCATATAGTAATAGAACAATTATATGTCCTTCACGCACTTCACGATCACTTCACTATCCAGCACATATCATTCATACTGTCGGTGGCCTGTCACGTGTTCGACATATATGTCCCGACTCCATCGAATTGTGTCCGACACCATGAGCCTCTTCATAAGTACTGCGTACGCATGGGAGATGCCCAGGTGACGGAGAGCATTTTCGTTAGCCGGATCGTACCCGCCCAGAGAGCCGATTACAAATGCATCGACCGAAGTGCGGAAACCCTGCCGTTCGAAGTGGGCCGCCAAGTTCTGATATTTTTGAATTTTAGTGTTTCTGGCAATTTCGAAAGCCGTATAACGGTTTTCGAAAGGAATGGTGACGTCTAGAATGAATACCGTCCTCTCGTCCCTGTCGACAACAACAAGATCCGGTCTCTCCGAACCCTCGTAGTTGGGCAGGGGCTGGTTGGAGTAAATCTCCTTCGAGCCTGACTTGTTCATGGCCCGGGTGAGGCGGTCTAGGACGGCGTTGTGCCTGCGGGTCATGGTGACAAGGTGAGGGGGACAGTGATTCAGGACGTGAGGAAGGGTTTCATTGGCGGCTCCACATCGACGACAGCGTTTGTCGCCACCACCAAATCTTCGGCAACCATTCAATGGAACCACACCCAGGCGAGCTCGATGGATGAATCTCCATTCCGCAAACCTGGTGTAGTTTCCACCCCTCATGAAGTGGTTGGATGCAGAGGCTAAGGTGGTGACGTCACTTACCTTTCCCTGGTCGGGTTTGGCTAGGAGTCGGGACAGATAGAAGTGTCGAACACCGTCCTTCAGAACGCCTTCCGCCTGCTGCCGATGGAGGTTGACGCCGTGGAGTTGGAGGACGAGGTCTTGGTCCTGCGACGTCCAGCACACGTCGAGTTTCGAGCGGAGGCGCCTCGTCGCTGAGCGAAGTCTCGTCCAGGCGGACGAGATGTCCCCGCTGTCTCGCTGCAAGTCCCCCTCCGTGGCGCCCGTCAGGAATGCTGCTATCTCCTCTGTTGTTGGGTTGCGCAGCAGCTTCTTCCTGACGACCTCCTCCAGGGACGCCCTCGCCAGGCGCGCTGTGGTGACGTCGGGACTCGTCAGGAGACGCAGCCCGTGTACTGCCTGGGACACATCCGCTATGACGTTCGTGGGGAGCAGATTCATTCCTCCCCACTGATGACGGAGATACAGCACCTCGGCGCTGGCCCTCTGGGGCAGGTGCAGCCACTTCTTGCCAAGTTGTTTTAGCTTGTTGTCTAGCTGCGTAAGTGGCTTCTTCGGCACTGCCCCGGCTTTCAGGTGGAAGGCCAGCCTCGACAGCACGTAGGTGTTCACGGCGTCGAGTTTCTGCCAAGGTGCGAGCAGCGACTTGTCGATCTTGTCGAGGTCGCTGAGAAGTGAGCGGATGGTGTCCCCGGCAGATGGCTGCTTCTGGAATCCCGTTGGGACCCCCAGGTGTTCATAGACCCCGCTCTCGTCTAGGTCTTCCATTGGCTCTCCCCGAATTGTGAAGACAGTGCGTCGCGCAGCGTGCTTCTTACCGTCGACGTGGAGTGAAGAGCACTTCCGGACGTTGAATTCCAAACCCGCCCACTGAGCCATCGTGGCGGTCACGTCCAGCATGTTCTGGAGTCCAGCTGCCGACGATGATAGGATGGCAATGTCGTCGGCGTAGGCGAGGACTGAGAGTTCCTCGCCGTGGAGAACGTAGCCCATGTTGAGCTGGGTGACCGCCCGGATGATCGACTCCATCACTATGTTGAATATTATTGGGCTCAGTGGGCAGCCCTGCTTCACTCCTGAAGCAACCTCCACGTCGTCGGTCAGGCCCTCGGAGCTTCTGATGTTGGTGGTGCTGCCGTCGTAAAGTTTCTGCACGACTCGGATCGAATCTTCCCCCAGGCCGATCCAGCGGAGGCAGTCCCAGATGGTGGAGTGTGGGACTGAGCAGAACGCGTTTTGCAGGTCGAGCCAGGCGACTGCAATTTCTGCTCGATTGCGCCTCGCGTTCTGGATGGCTGTTTGAAGCACAAAGTTGTGTTCAATACAGCCTTCGTAGGGCATAAAGCCCTTCTGCGCTGGGGAGATCCGGCCGTGCCGACGGCACCACTCCGTGAGCCTTGCTGCGATGCACGACGCATGGAGCTTGCCCACCGTGTTTGAGAGTGCGATGGGGCGCCAATTCGAGATATCCTCCTCCGCCCCCCTCTTGTGAAGTAGAATGGTGGTCGACCGCTTCCAGTCCGCCGGGATGTGGTCGAGGCGGCGGACTGCGTTGAATAGGGCGGAGATGATATGGCACCCGGGATCGAATCGGCGCCAGGCTCCGTACCGCAGGTTGTCAGATCCGGGTGCGGTGTCTTGACATCTACGGAGCCGGTTCCAGGCTTCCTCCGGGGTGAACGGTGGGCTCAGCGGGTCCTTGTCTTCGGGGGAGTCGAGGATCGGCAGCTCTTCGGGGGCGGGCAGCTCCTCGCGATCACGACGCCTAAATACTGCCGAGAAATGTTCATGTAGCTCCGCTTTCTGGAGCTGACAGTAAGGCGATTTGCTGGCAGTGATCTCGCGGAATGCCCGTCCCCGGTTGCGTCGATACAACCGCTGGATCCTCGATGCCGATGCGGGGTCGTATGCGTCTCCTGATTGTCTCCGACGTCGTCGTCTCCTCGGGTCCGTGCGTTGGCGGTGTGGTGCCGGTTCCTCGGTGTCGCGGTGTTGCTGGGGTCCCACTTTCTGCTCCTGTACCTCGGCGATGAGAGCGGCTAGAAGAGTTTCTAACCCCTCTGCCGCGTCCACAGAGTCGAGGCGCGTGACCCATTGCTGCTGCGCGGGTGTCATCTGTGCCCGAGCGGTGGACTCGGTAGACTCTCCGGTCTCGGGGGCTGCGGCGGTGGCTTCCGAGTCCTGGGCGCTGGGCTCGGCGGTAGTCGCAGAGGATTCCGATGCTTGCACTGGCTCATCACAGGGTTGTGCATCGGAACATGCGACACCGCCGAGCTGGTGACCGGAGGTGCTCGGGGCAGAGTCGCAGCAGTCGTTGGCAACATTCGCGGAATCACCGGCACCACCCCTGTTGGATTCCGCGGCCGCAGCATCGCTTCCCTCGGCGGGGCTTGCAGCAATGCTGTCCTCTTGGTTAGTCGTCCTCGCTGGTGTTCTGCGGTGTCCAAGAGGTATCCGCCGGATGGGCAGCGATGCCACGTCAACAGGATCGGGCTGAGCAGCAGACGCCTCGGCGCAGGCAGGCGACTTGTTGATGTGCGCCTTGGCGCATTTCAGCTGCTCGAACTCCCTGCTGCATCCAACGCAGCGGAAGGAGAGGCGCATCTGGTGTTCCTTCTTCAAGTGCCTGGCGAGGCCGTTGTGGTCCCTGTAGTTCCTCGGCACAGGCAGGCAGGCGGTGCAGGCAAAAGGTGGTCGCAGCGGCACATCCAACAGTACGTTTGTGTGATCCACTTCCCGGTCGGCCATGATGAGGTTGGTGGCGGTAGCAAAAATTAAGCTGATAAGAACAGATACTACACTTTGATCTTAGCCAAAAGGCCGAGAAGCGATGCCGAACGACGCCCGTCGCGACACAATTAATCTTACAACGACGCCTGTCACAGACGGGACGCGAACTTATCCCGCTGGCCTCAGAAATTAAATTCATTACAAAATATCATAGCAAGACTCTCTGAACAGAACTACTATCGTCTCATGCGCATTCAGAGTGCGCACTTCACCTGCATTCGGATATCAAGTAAAATTAATTACGAAATACAATGAATTATTATGCCACGCGTGCACATTACGTGTGTCTGCCATCTAGCGCCTGCTGTTGGCGTTACCCTCGCTCATAATACGCCAGCATCCCTATTAAACTAGGTCCCGCGCCGTGGTCTAAGACATCCTCCCTAGGATTCCCGTCATGGAATCCGGGCTATTCCGAGTACTCATGGCTTCGGCCAGTGTATGGGACCGGTGCCCACCCAGCATCGTGGTGCACTTGGGGAGCTACGATAGGTGGCGAAATAAAGCCAGCTCTATAACGGCTGGGGGATTCATCGTGCTAACCACACGATACTTCCATTTTGGTTTCATGATCGTCCACCTCTGCTTCGGCATGTTGACGTGAGTTCAGCAGCCGGTTGCTCGGTCATGGTCCTTCATGGTCTGTCGTGCCACGGATTAGTATATAACGACTAGACTATGATCAACACGAACATTTATACCGCTATGATGCATGCTGTAGGCTACTAAATCAACAATAATATTTACAACGCATCCAAGTGCTGATGTAAGAGGCTAGGTCTCCTCGGCTCTTTCTTCTTCATTTCAAATGGGTAACATGACGTCCTCAAACATTCATTTCAAAACGATTCCCAATCTGAACAAAAGCATATTATTAAGTTTCTACCTAACGTTATTAGTACTCTAAACTCAGCGTGTCTGGAAAATACGTATGTACACGTGATCTCCCATGTTCCATATCAAGTATTTCTTACATAACGGCAGTACAGGTTCAGATCGTTACCACCAAATTAACAAACGTTCCCACATTACAAGCGCACACATTCATTCACTTCTTCTCAGACATCATATTCATTTCCTGTATAATTACGTACATTAAGTACATGTATACTAAGAATTCTGATTACAGTTACAAATTTTACGATTTAAATGCATTTATGTCATTTTTCTTTTCACAAATTCTCATCAAATTGCTCCTCACAACTGGTAACAAATATTAAATCATTTTTAGTATTTCCAATGACAGTCAATCTATCCTTCCCCATTTCCAGTTTAATACTGTGCACACCACTCTTCTTCTCCTCTTCGTCACCGTCTTCTTCTTCTATTTATCAATTCCGCTATAATGCCACAGTAACGAGCTTGGCGTACCCTGACCAACCACGGAACACCTGACATGATTCTTTCTTGTTCGCAGGGACGAGAAGTCTGTATTTTTTCTCAACGCAGCTATTCTGTTTTAAACAGGGATGTCTATGGCTTCCGAAACTGCATGTCATTAAAAATTCTCACATTAAGAAATTTGTAGCCGATCACTTGGAACGGCAGGGTAACCGAACTTCAGTCGATGCATTTATAATTATCGGCTATCCGGGAGAGTAAAATCACGCAGGCGATTATTATTGCTCTCAAAACTCACGCAATTTCGCCAGCATACGTACGTCGAACCCCTAACTGCCCACCGATACTAAATTCCAACACACGACTCGCATACGTTGTGTTATACTGTATTTCTAATTTTTAAGGCCAAATGCACGACATACTGTCAAGAATGAAAGAAAAACAATAATAGAATTGCCCTGAAATTCCTTATATTGTTGCGAATTCGATCTCAACCTAATTCCAAGAAGCTACCGCATATATGAGTCCTACATGTTCATCTCAGTCAAAGGGCCAGGCCAGGCCAGGCGACTAAGTTAGATCGGATATGATGAACATTTTTTCTACCTCAGCTCAGGCAAAAACCCAAGAAAGTCGCAAATACGACATCACATTCGGATATAATCCGAAAACCCAACAACAAAGTTAAGACATATGATGAATACCTCCATCACACCATATCAGCTAAACGCCCATCAAGGAAATTCAGAGATCAACAGAATTTCATCTTGGACAATAGGCTGAGGAACAGTCCCATATACTACACTTCGATCTTAGCCAAAAGACCGAGAAGAAAAACCGATCACGTGCCGTCGGGATCTATTTAATTCTACAACAGCACCTGCCATATGCGGATTATTAACAAACTCCGCTCCATTTAGATATACAGTTCGATACACCATCTTCTAAAGGGACTCTCGCTAAAGCTGTACTGCCATATCTTTCGAATAGAGTGCGCATACCATTTGTATTTCAATTAATCACAATACAGATTATAAATTGTAATGACGTGTGTCTAAATTACGTACACCTGCCCTCTAGCGAATGCTGTCGGAGTTATTCTCGCGCAAGTACAGTGAACTTGCTACTGCTGCCTACGATAGGCCGATGTTACATTCCTCGCATTAATTCTTAATATAGCGATCGAAAACTATCTAACCGCGGTTGCCGCACCTATAGAAACGGCAATCATATCCTTAAATAATGAACTTTTTGTGATAAAGGAAAAAGAAAAGAAAGAGACAGAGATCAGCTTAATTTCATTCAAGCGGAGCGACAGCACGGAAACTAGCGTCCAGCTCTTGAGACAACTAGTCAAACAACAGATGGTAACTACACAGAATTTACTGCATTGCAACATTCATTGTGTTATTATAGCAGTAGTGTCAGATTTGTAAGCTCCAATACCGTTTGTGGAGCTAGATCGGAGCATGAACTTGCTTGTGTCTGTGGAAACACCGGAGCACGAAACCCGTCTAGTGGAGCGCTCAGCTCCGTTTAGTCCCTGTCTGACATCGCTGTATTATAGTTTCTATGAACCATATTTCCGAAGTGTTGAGCTATGAGCACTTAAGAGCTCGCAATACTTTGCCACTACGCAGCGAATATTCACCGACATTTAAAGCACTCGTTCACACTATTTTTCGCATAGATTTCCCAATTATGCCTGTGACAATCATAGCTTCAGAATTACTGAGCGATTCATTCATCCCAACAACCAACGTTAACCCGTGCCCACAAATATAAATTCATTGTCCAACTTCAACTCCTTTCACAACATCCCCGCCTACACAAGTCACTCACTATAGGAATAATATTAGGCTTCTCTATTCATTTCGCAAATTGCCATAAACTACAATATAATATTACTTCGCATCTCTTTTTATCGTCTCACATAAACCGTTTCAGCTTGCAAAGTTTCTTCAGATTTTAGATTTAACTAATTTAATTTTCAATTGTCTGGAACGGCTGTTAACTTCGTCTGTAGCTTTCCCCACAGCGGAGACGTGACGCTTCATTCCGAGAAAAACTACTATATTACCTACAATAATTGAAATTATGTTGAATATGACCCGCTCTGCTCCAGTCGAACACAATATCACTACATCACAAATCCAAACGGTGGCGAGGTAAGGTACAACGTTTTTAGAATAATGGAATTATTCGTTACTAGATGTTCATTTTAATCAGTCTGTATGGTGGCAATGTGATGTATCTCCGTAGGGAAAAGGCTGCGGATATGAGCACATGTAATCAAATTGTTCCTTCCGCTGTAGTGAATGAGAATATTTGAGATTTATTTGTGGCGAGGTGTAGAAGATTATGTTACAGTGTCCATAATATTAAAATACTTTTCTCTTGAGCCTACCTGTTCAGAGGATCGGTCATTGCTGCTGTACTTCGAATTTTGTACCGTTCATTTAATCTCCTTAATGCTGCTACATATTCCTTCGCACAAACACACTTTCAATACTTGTATCGTACAATAAATACATCTGATATCGCAGAGAATTAATACGAAACATAAAGTTCCGCCAAGCATCCGCAGCCATCTTACATAATTTTATTGCCGTACATATATACATACACAAATACAACACTACATGATAGCGATTAAATGGGCCGATCCCGGAAGCACTGCAATACCGGGCCAACCCGTGACAGAGGTGGAGCAAGCTCCTAGCACTCCGTCATTTTCCAAAAATCAGTTTAATATTCTGGTCCTGCAATGCAGGACGTATCAGATATTAAGCTGATAAGAACAGATACTACACTTTGATCTTAGCCAAAAGGCCGAGAAGCGATGCCAAACGACGCCCGTCGCGACACAATTAATCTTACAACGACGCCTGTCACAGACGGGACGCGAACTTATCCCGCTGGCCTCAGAAATTAAATTCATTACAAAATATCATAGCAAGACTCTCTGAACAGAACTACTATCGTCTCATGCGCATTCAGAGTGCGCACTTCACCTGCATTCGGATATCAAGTAAAATTAATTACGAAATACAATGAATTATTATGCCACGCGTGCACATTACGTGTGTCTGCCATCTAGCGCCTGCTGTTGGCGTTACCCTCGCTCATAATACGCCAGCATCCCTATTAAACTAGGTCCCGCGCCGTGGTCTAAGACATCCTCCCTAGGATTCCCGTCATGGAATCCGGGCTATTCCGAGTACTCATGGCTTCGGCCAGTGTATGGGACCGGTGCCCACCCAGCATCGTGGTGCACTTGGGGAGCTACGATAGGTGGCGAAATAAAGCCAGCTCTATAACGGCTGGGGGATTCATCGTGCTAACCACACGATACTTCCATTTTGGTTTCATGATCGTCCACCTCTGCTTCGGCATGTTGACGTGAGTTCAGCAGCCGGTTGCTCGGTCATGGTCCTTCATGGTCTGTCGTGCCACGGATTAGTATATAACGACTAGACTATGATCAACACGAACATTTATACCGCTATGATGCATGCTGTAGGCTACTAAATCAACAATAATATTTACAACGCATCCAAGTGCTGATGTAAGAGGCTAGGTCTCCTCGGCTCTTTCTTCTTCATTTCAAATGGGTAACATGACGTCCTCAAACATTCATTTCAAAATGATTCCCAATCTGAACAAAAGCATATTATTAAGTTTCTACCTAACGTTATTAGTACTCTAAACTCAGCGTGTCTGGAAAATACGTATGTACACGTGATCTCCCATGTTCCATATCTTACATAACGGCAGTACAGGTTCAGATCGTTACCACCAAATTAACAAACGTTCCCACATTACAAGCGCACACATTCATTCACTTCTTCTCAGACATCATATTCATTTCCTGTATAATTACGTACATTAAGTACATGTATACTAAGAATTCTGATTACAGTTACAAATTTTACGATTTAAATGCATTTATGTCATTTTTCTTTTCACAAATTCTCATCAAATTGCTCCTCACAACTGGTAACAAATATTAAATCATTTTTAGTATTTCCAATGACAGTCAATCTATCCTTCCCCATTTCCAGTTTAATACTGTGCACACCACTCTTCTTCTCCTCTTCGTCACCGTCTTCTTCTTCTATTTATCAATTCCGCTATAATGCCACAGTAACGAGCTTGGCGTACCCTGACCAACCACGGAACACCTGACATGATTCTTTCTTGTTCGCAGGGACGAGAAGTCTGTATTTTTTCTCAACGCAGCTATTCTGTTTTAAACAGGGATGTCTATGGCTTCCGAAACTGCATGTCATTAAAAATTCTCACATTAAGAAATTTGTAGCCGATCACTTGGAACGGCAGGGTAACCGAACTTCAGTCGATGCATTTATAATTATCGGCTATCCGGGAGAGTAAAATCACGCAGGCGATTATTATTGCTCTCAAAACTCACGCAATTTCGCCAGCATACGTACGTCGAACCCCTAACTGCCCACCGATACTAAATTCCAACACACGACTCGCATACGTTGTGTTATACTGTATTTCTAATTTTTAAGGCCAAATGCACGACATACTGTCAAGAATGAAAGAAAAACAATAATAGAATTGCCCTGAAATTCCTTATATTGTTGCGAATTCGATCTCAACCTAATTCCAAGAAGCTACCGCATATATGAGTCCTACATGTTCATCTCAGTCAAAGGGCCAGGCCAGGCCACTAAGTTAGATCGGATATGATGAACATTTTTTCTACCTCAGCTCAGGCAAAAACCCAAGAAAGTCGCAAATACGACATCACATTCGGATATAATCCGAAAACCCAACAACAATTAATACCTCCATCACACCATATCAGCTAAACGCCCATCAAGGAAATTCAGAGATCAACAGAATTTCATCTTGGACAATAGGCTGAGGAACAGTCCCATATACTACACTTCGATCTTAGCCAAAAGACCGAGAAGAAAAACCGATCACGTGCCGTCGGGATCTATTTAATTCTACAACAGCACCTGCCATATGCGGGTTATTAACAAACTCCGCTCCATTTAGATATACAGTTCGATACACCATCTTCTAAAGGGACTCTCGCTAAAGCTGTACTGCCATATCTTTCGAATAGAGTGCGCATACCATTTGTATTTCAATTAATCACAATACAGATTATAAATTGTAATGACGTGTGTCTAAATTACGTACACCTGCCCTCTAGCGAATGCTGTCGGAGTTATTCTCGCGCAAGTACAGTGAACTTGCTACTGCTGCCTACGATAGGCCGATGTTACATTCCTCGCATTAATTCTTAATATAGCGATCGAAAACTATCTAACCGCGGTTGCCGCACCTATAGAAACGGCAATCATATCCTTAAATAATGAACTTTTTGTGATAAAGGAAAAAGAAAAGAAAGAGACAGAGATCAGCTTAATTTCATTCAAGCGGAGCGACAGCACGGAAACTAGCGTCCAGCTCTTGAGACAACTAGTCAAACAACAGATGGTAACTACACAGAATTTACTGCATTGCAACATTCATTGTGTTATTATAGCAGTAGTGTCAGATTTGTAAGCTCCAATACCGTTTGTGGAGCTAGATCGGAGCATGAACTTGCTTGTGTCTGTGGAAACACCGGAGCACGAAACCCGTCTAGTGGAGCGCTCAGCTCCGTTTAGTCCCTGTCTGACATCGCTGTATTATAGTTTCTATGAACCATATTTCCGAAGTGTTGAGCTATGAGCACTTAAGCGCTCGCAATACTTTGCCACTACGCAGCGAATATTCACCGACATTTAAAGCACTCGTTCACACTATTTTTCGCATAGATTTCCCAATTATGCCTGTGACAATCATAGCTTCAGAATTACTGAGCGATTCATTCATCCCAACAACCAACGTTAACCCGTGCCCACAAATATAAATTCATTGTCCAACTTCAACTCCTTTCACAACATCCCCGCCTACACAAGTCACTCACTATAGGAATAATATTAGGCTTCTCTATTCATTTCGCAAATTGCCATAAACTACAATATAATATTACTTCGCATCTCTTTTTATCGTCTCACATAAACCGTTTCAGCTTGCAAAGTTTCTTCAGATTTTAGATTTAACTAATTTAATTTTCAATTGTCTGGAACGGCTGTTAACTTCGTCTGTAGCTTTCCCCACAGCGGAGACGTGACGCTTCATTCCGAGAAAAACTACTATATTACCTACAATAATTGAAATTATGTTGAATATGACCCGCTCTGCTCCAGTCGAACACAATATCACTACATCACAAATCCAAACGGTGGCGAGGTAAGGTACAACGTTTTTAGAATAATGGAATTATTCGTTACTAGATGTTCATTTTAATCAGTCTGTATGGTGGCAATGTGATGTATCTCCGTAGGGAAAAGGCTGCGGATATGAGCACATGTAATCAAATTGTTCCTTCCGCTGTAGTGAATGAGAATATTTGAGTTTTATTTGTGGCGAGGTGTAGAAGATTATGTTACAGTGTCCATAATATTAAAATACTTTTCTCTTGAGCCTACCTGTTCAGAGGATCGGTCATTGCTGCTGTACTTCGAATTTTGTACCGTTCATTTAATCTCCTTAATGCTGCTACATATTCCTTCGCACAAACACACTTTCAATACTTGTATCGTACAATAAATACATCTGATATCGCAGAGAATTAATACGAAACATAAAGTTCCGCCAAGCATCCGCAGCCATCTTACATAATTTTATTGCCGTACATATATACATACACAAATACAACACTACATGATAGCGATTAAATGGGCCGATCCCGGAAGCACTGCAATACCGGGCCAACCCGTGACAGAGGTGGAGCAAGCTCCTAGCACTCCGTCATTTTCCAAAAATCAGTTTAATATTCTGGTCCTGCAATGCAGGACGTATCAGATATTAAGCTGATAAGAACAGATACTACACTTTGATCTTAGCCAAAAGGCCGAGAAGCGATGCCGAACGACGCCCGTCGCGACACAATTAATCTTACAACGACGCCTGTCACAGACGGGACGCGAACTTATCCCGCTGGCCTCAGAAATTAAATTCATTACAAAATATCATAGCAAGACTCTCTGAACAGAACTACTATCGTCTCATGCGCATTCAGAGTGCGCACTTCACCTGCATTCGGATATCAAGTAAAATTAATTACGAAATACAATGAATTATTATGCCACGCGTGCACATTACGTGTGTCTGCCATCTAGCGCCTGCTGTTGGCGTTACCCTCGCTCATAATACGCCAGCATCCCTATTAAACTAGGTCCCGCGCCGTGGTCTAAGACATCCTCCCTAGGATTCCCGTCATGGAATCCGGGCTATTCCGAGTACTCATGGCTTCGGCCAGTGTATGGGACCGGTGCCCACCCAGCATCGTGGTGCACTTGGGGAGCTACGATAGGTGGCGAAATAAAGCCAGCTCTATAACGGCTGGGGGATTCATCGTGCTAACCACACGATACTTCCATTTTGGTTTCATGATCGTCCACCTCTGCTTCGGCATGTTGACGTGAGTTCAGCAGCCGGTTGCTCGGTCATGGTCCTTCATGGTCTGTCGTGCCACGGATTAGTATATAACGACTAGACTATGATCAACACGAACATTTATACCGCTATGATGCATGCTGTAGGCTACTAAATCAACAATAATATTTACAACGCATCCAAGTGCTGATGTAAGAGGCTAGGTCTCCTCGGCTCTTTCTTCTTCATTTCAAATGGGTAACATGACGTCCTCAAACATTCATTTCAAAATGATTCCCAATCTGAACAAAAGCATATTATTAAGTTTCTACCTAACGTTATTAGTACTCTAAACTCAGCGTGTCTGGAAAATACGTATGTACACGTGATCTCCCATGTTCCATATCTTACATAACGGCAGTACAGGTTCAGATCGTTACCACCAAATTAACAAACGTTCCCACATTACAAGCGCACACATTCATTCACTTCTTCTCAGACATCATATTCATTTCCTGTATAATTACGTACATTAAGTACATGTATACTAAGAATTCTGATTACAGTTACAAATTTTACGATTTAAATGCATTTATGTCATTTTTCTTTTCACAAATTCTCATCAAATTGCTCCTCACAACTGGTAACAAATATTAAATCATTTTTAGTATTTCCAATGACAGTCAATCTATCCTTCCCCATTTCCAGTTTAATACTGTGCACACCACTCTTCTTCTCCTCTTCGTCACCGTCTTCTTCTTCTATTTATCAATTCCGCTATAATGCCACAGTAACGAGCTTGGCGTACCCTGACCAACCACGGAACACCTGACATGATTCTTTCTTGTTCGCAGGGACGAGAAGTCTGTATTTTTTCTCAACGCAGCTATTCTGTTTTAAACAGGGATGTCTATGGCTTCCGAAACTGCATGTCATTAAAAATTCTCACATTAAGAAATTTGTAGCCGATCACTTGGAACGGCAGGGTAACCGAACTTCAGTCGATGCATTTATAATTATCGGCTATCCGGGAGAGTAAAATCACGCAGGCGATTATTATTGCTCTCAAAACTCACGCAATTTCGCCAGCATACGTACGTCGAACCCCTAACTGCCCACCGATACTAAATTCCAACACACGACTCGCATACGTTGTGTTATACTGTATTTCTAATTTTTAAGGCCAAATGCACGACATACTGTCAAGAATGAAAGAAAAACAATAATAGAATTGCCCTGAAATTCCTTATATTGTTGCGAATTCGATCTCAACCTAATTCCAAGAAGCTACCGCATATATGAGTCCTACATGTTCATCTCAGTCAAAGGGCCAGGCCAGGCCAGGCCACTAAGTTAGATCGGATATGATGAACATTTTTTCTACCTCAGCTCAGGCAAAAACCCAAGAAAGTCGCAAATACGACATCACATTCGGATATAATCCGAAAACCCAACAACAAAGTTAAGACATATGATGAATACCTCCATCACACCATATCAGCTAAACGCCCATCAAGGAAATTCAGAGATCAACAGAATTTCATCTTGGACAATAGGCTGAGGAACAGTCCCATATACTACACTTCGATCTTAGCCAAAAGACCGAGAAGAAAAACCGATCACGTGCCGTCGGGATCTATTTAATTCTACAACAGCACCTGCCATATGCGGGTTATTAACAAACTCCGCTCCATTTAGATATACAGTTCGATACACCATCTTCTAAAGGGACTCTCGCTAAAGCTGTACTGCCATATCTTTCGAATAGAGTGCGCATACCATTTGTATTTCAATTAATCACAATACAGATTATAAATTGTAATGACGTGTGTCTAAATTACGTACACCTGCCCTCTAGCGAATGCTGTCGGAGTTATTCTCGCGCAAGTACAGTGAACTTGCTACTGCTGCCTACGATAGGCCGATGTTACATTCCTCGCATTAATTCTTATTATAGCGATCGAAAACTATCTAACCGCGGTTGCCGCACCTATAGAAACGGCAATCATATCCTTAAATAATGAACTTTTTGTGATAAAGGAAAAAGAAAAGAAAGAGACAGAGATCAGCTTAATTTCATTCAAGCGGAGCGACAGCACGGAAACTAGCGTCCAGCTCTTGAGACAACTAGTCAAACAACAGATGGTAACTACACAGAATTTACTGCATTGCAACATTCATTGTGTTATTATAGCAGTAGTGTCAGATTTGTAAGCTCCAATACCGTTTGTGGAGCTAGATCGGAGCATGAACTTGCTTGTGTCTGTGGAAACACCGGAGCACGAAACCCGTCTAGTGGAGCGCTCAGCTCCGTTTAGTCCCTGTCTGACATCGCTGTATTATAGTTTCTATGAACCATATTTCCGAAGTGTTGAGCTATGAGCACTTAAGCGCTCGCAATACTTTGCCACTACGCAGCGAATATTCACCGACATTTAAAGCACTCGTTCACACTATTTTTCGCATAGATTTCCCAATTATGCCTGTGACAATCATAGCTTCAGAATTACTGAGCGATTCATTCATCCCAACAACCAACGTTAACCCGTGCCCACAAATATAAATTCATTGTCCAACTTCAACTCCTTTCACAACATCCCCGCCTACACAAGTCACTCACTATAGGAATAATATTAGGCTTCTCTATTCATTTCGCAAATTGCCATAAACTACAATATAATATTACTTCGCATCTCTTTTTATCGTCTCACATAAACCGTTTCAGCTTGCAAAGTTTCTTCAGATTTTAGATTTAACTAATTTAATTTTCAATTGTCTGGAACGGCTGTTAACTTCGTCTGTAGCTTTCCCCACAGCGGAGACGTGACGCTTCATTCCGAGAAAAACTACTATATTACCTACAATAATTGAAATTATGTTGAATATGACCCGCTCTGCTCCAGTCGAACACAATATCACTACATCACAAATCCAAACGGTGGCGAGGTAAGGTACAACGTTTTTAGAATAATGGAATTATTCGTTACTAGATGTTCATTTTAATCAGTCTGTATGGTGGCAATGTAATGTATCTCCGTAGGGAAAAGGCTGCGGATATGAGCACATGTAATCAAATTGTTCCTTCCGCTGTAGTGAATGAGAATATTTGAGATTTATTTGTGGCGAGGTGTAGAAGATTATGTTACAGTGTCCATAATATTAAAATACTTTTCTCTTGAGCCTACCTGTTCAGAGGATCGGTCATTGCTGCTGTACTTCGAATTTTGTACCGTTCATTTAATCTCCTTAATGCTGCTACATATTCCTTCGCACAAACACACTTTCAATACTTGTATCGTACAATAAATACATCTGATATCGCAGAGAATTAATACGAAACATAAAGTTCCGCCAAGCATCCGCAGCCATCTTACATAATTTTATTGCCGTACATATATACATACACAAATACAACACTACATGATAGCGATTAAATGGGCCGATCCAGGAAGCACTGCAATACCGGGCCAACCCGTGACAGAGGTGGAGCAAGCTCCTAGCACTCCGTCATTTTCCAAAAATCAGTTTAATATTCTGGTCCTGCAATGCAGGACGTATCAGATATTAAGCTGATAAGAACAGATACTACACTTTGATCTTAGCCAAAAGGCCGAGAAGCGATGCCAAACGACGCCCGTCGCGACACAATTAATCTTACAACGACGCCTGTCACAGACGGGACGCGAACTTATCCCGCTGGCCTCAGAAATTAAATTCATTACAAAATATCATAGCAAGACTCTCTGAACAGAACTACTATCGTCTCATGCGCATTCAGAGTGCGCACTTCACCTGCATTCGGATATCAAGTAAAATTAATTACGAAATACAATGAATTATTATGCCACGCGTGCACATTACGTGTGTCTGCCATCTAGCGCCTGCTGTTGGCGTTACCCTCGCTCATAATACGCCAGCATCCCTATTAAACTAGGTCCCGCGCCGTGGTCTAAGACATCCTCCCTAGGATTCCCGTCATGGAATCCGGGCTATTCCGAGTACTCATGGCTTCGGCCAGTGTATGGGACCGGTGCCCACCCAGCATCGTGGTGCACTTGGGGAGCTACGATAGGTGGCGAAATAAAGCCAGCTCTATAACGGCTGGGGGATTCATCGTGCTAACCACACGATACTTCCATTTTGGTTTCATGATCGTCCACCTCTGCTTCGGCATGTTGACGTGAGTTCAGCAGCCGGTTGCTCGGTCATGGTCCTTCATGGTCTGTCGTGCCACGGATTAGTATATAACGACTAGACTATGATCAACACGAACATTTATACCGCTATGATGCATGCTGTAGGCTACTAAATCAACAATAATATTTACAACGCATCCAAGTGCTGATGTAAGAGGCTAGGTCTCCTCGGCTCTTTCTTCTTCATTTCAAATGGGTAACATGACGTCCTCAAACATTCATTTCAAAATGATTCCCAATCTGAACAAAAGCATATTATTAAGTTTCTACCTAACGTTATTAGTACTCTAAACTCAGCGTGTCTGGAAAATACGTATGTACACGTGATCTCCCATGTTCCATATCTTACATAACGGCAGTACAGGTTCAGATCGTTACCACCAAATTAACAAACGTTCCCACATTACAAGCGCACACATTCATTCACTTCTTCTCAGACATCATATTCATTTCCTGTATAATTACGTACATTAAGTACATGTATACTAAGAATTCTGATTACAGTTACAAATTTTACGATTTAAATGCATTTATGTCATTTTTCTTTTCACAAATTCTCATCAAATTGCTCCTCACAACTGGTAACAAATATTAAATCATTTTTAGTATTTCCAATGACAGTCAATCTATCCTTCCCCATTTCCAGTTTAATACTGTGCACACCACTCTTCTTCTCCTCTTCGTCACCGTCTTCTTCTTCTATTTATCAATTCCGCTATAATGCCACAGTAACGAGCTTGGCGTACCCTGACCAACCACGGAACACCTGACATGATTCTTTCTTGTTCGCAGGGACGAGAAGTCTGTATTTTTTCTCAACGCAGCTATTCTGTTTTAAACAGGGATGTCTATGGCTTCCGAAACTGCATGTCATTAAAAATTCTCACATTAAGAAATTTGTAGCCGATCACTTGGAACGGCAGGGTAACCGAACTTCAGTCGATGCATTTATAATTATCGGCTATCCGGGAGAGTAAAATCACGCAGGCGATTATTATTGCTCTCAAAACTCACGCAATTTCGCCAGCATACGTACGTCGAACCCCTAACTGCCCACCGATACTAAATTCCAACACACGACTCGCATACGTTGTGTTATACTGTATTTCTAATTTTTAAGGCCAAATGCACGACATACTGTCAAGAATGAAAGAAAAACAATAATAGAATTGCCCTGAAATTCCTTATATTGTTGCGAATTCGATCTCAACCTAATTCCAAGAAGCTACCGCATATATGAGTCCTACATGTTCATCTCAGTCAAAGGGCCAGGCCAGGCCAGGCCACTAAGTTAGATCGGATATGATGAACATTTTTTCTACCTCAGCTCAGGCAAAAACCCAAGAAAGTCGCAAATACGACATCACATTCGGATATAATCCGAAAACCCAACAACAATGAATACCTCCATCACACCATATCAGCTAAACGCCCATCAAGGAAATTCAGAGATCAACAGAATTTCATCTTGGACAATAGGCTGAGGAACAGTCCCATATACTACACTTCGATCTTAGCCAAAAGACCGAGAAGAAAAACCGATCACGTGCCGTCGGGATCTATTTAATTCTACAACAGCACCTGCCATATGCGGGTTATTAACAAACTCCGCTCCATTTAGATATACAGTTCGATACACCATCTTCTAAAGGGACTCTCGCTAAAGCTGTACTGCCATATCTTTCGAATAGAGTGCGCATACCATTTGTATTTCAATTAATCACAATACAGATTATAAATTGTAATGACGTGTGTCTAAATTACGTACACCTGCCCTCTAGCGAATGCTGTCGGAGTTATTCTCGCGCAAGTACAGTGAACTTGCTACTGCTGCCTACGATAGGCCGATGTTACATTCCTCGCATTAATTCTTAATATAGCGATCGAAAACTATCTAACCGCGGTTGCCGCACCTATAGAAACGGCAATCATATCCTTAAATAATGAACTTTTTGTGATAAAGGAAAAAGAAAAGAAAGAGACAGAGATCAGCTTAATTTCATTCAAGCGGAGCGACAGCACGGAAACTAGCGTCCAGCTCTTGAGACAACTAGTCAAACAACAGATGGTAACTACACAGAATTTACTGCATTGCAACATTCATTGTGTTATTATAGCAGTAGTGTCAGATTTGTAAGCTCCAATACCGTTTGTGGAGCTAGATCGGAGCATGAACTTGCTTGTGTCTGTGGAAACACCGGAGCACGAAACCCGTCTAGTGGAGCGCTCAGCTCCGTTTAGTCCCTGTCTGACATCGCTGTATTATAGTTTCTATGAACCATATTTCCGAAGTGTTGAGCTATGAGCACTTAAGCGCTCGCAATACTTTGCCACTACGCAGCGAATATTCACCGACATTTAAAGCACTCGTTCACACTATTTTTCGCATAGATTTCCCAATTATGCCTGTGACAATCATAGCTTCAGAATTACTGAGCGATTCATTCATCCCAACAACCAACGTTAACCCGTGCCCACAAATATAAATTCATTGTCCAACTTCAACTCCTTTCACAACATCCCCGCCTACACAAGTCACTCACTATAGGAATAATATTAGGCTTCTCTATTCATTTCGCAAATTGCCATAAACTACAATATAATATTACTTCGCATCTCTTTTTATCGTCTCACATAAACCGTTTCAGCTTGCAAAGTTTCTTCAGATTTTAGATTTAACTAATTTAATTTTCAATTGTCTGGAACGGCTGTTAACTTCGTCTGTAGCTTTCCCCACAGCGGAGACGTGACGCTTCATTCCGAGAAAAACTACTATATTACCTACAATAATTGAAATTATGTTGAATATGACCCGCTCTGCTCCAGTCGAACACAATATCACTACATCACAAATCCAAACGGTGGCGAGGTAAGGTACAACGTTTTTAGAATAATGGAATTATTCGTTACTAGATGTTCATTTTAATCAGTCTGTATGGTGGCAATGTGATGTATCTCCGTAGGGAAAAGGCTGCGGATATGAGCACATGTAATCAAATTGTTCCTTCCGCTGTAGTGAATGAGAATATTTGAGATTTATTTGTGGCGAGGTGTAGAAGATTATGTTACAGTGTCCATAATATTAAAATACTTTTCTCTTGAGCCTACCTGTTCAGAGGATCGGTCATTGCTGCTGTACTTCGAATTTTGTACCGTTCATTTAATCTCCTTAATGCTGCTACATATTCCTTCGCACAAACACACTTTCAATACTTGTATCGTACAATAAATACATCTGATATCGCAGAGAATTAATACGAAACATAAAGTTCCGCCAAGCATCCGCAGCCATCTTACATAATTTTATTGCCGTACATATATACATACACAAATACAACACTACATGATAGCGATTAAATGGGCCGATCCAGGAAGCACTGCAATACCGGGCCAACCCGTGACAGAGGTGGAGCAAGCTCCTAGCACTCCGTCATTTTCCAAAAATCAGTTTAATATTCTGGTCCTGCAATGCAGGACGTATCAGATATTAAGCTGATAAGAACAGATACTACACTTTGATCTTAGCCAAAAGGCCGAGAAGCGATGCCAAACGACGCCCGTCGCGACACAATTAATCTTACAACGACGCCTGTCACAGACGGGACGCGAACTTATCCCGCTGGCCTCAGAAATTAAATTCATTACAAAATATCATAGCAAGACTCTCTGAACAGAACTACTATCGTCTCATGCGCATTCAGAGTGCGCACTTCACCTGCATTCGGATATCAAGTAAAATTAATTACGAAATACAATGAATTATTATGCCACGCGTGCACATTACGTGTGTCTGCCATCTAGTGCCTGCTGTTGGCGTTACCCTCGCTCATAATACGCCAGCATCCCTATTAAACTAGGTCCCGCGCCGTGGTCTAAGACATCCTCCCTAGGATTCCCGTCATGGAATCCGGGCTATTCCGAGTACTCATGGCTTCGGCCAGTGTATGGGACCGGTGCCCACCCAGCATCGTGGTGCACTTGGGGAGCTACGATAGGTGGCGAAATAAAGCCAGCTCTATAACGGCTGGGGGATTCATCGTGCTAACCACACGATACTTCCATTTTGGTTTCATGATCGTCCACCTCTGCTTCGGCATGTTGACGTGAGTTCAGCAGCCGGTTGCTCGGTCATGGTCCTTCATGGTCTGTCGTGCCACGGATTAGTATATAACGACTAGACTATGATCAACACGAACATTTATACCGCTATGATGCATGCTGTAGGCTACTAAATCAACAATAATATTTACAACGCATCCAAGTGCTGATGTAAGAGGCTAGGTCTCCTCGGCTCTTTCTTCTTCATTTCAAATGGGTAACATGACGTCCTCAAACATTCATTTCAAAACGATTCCCAATCTGAACAAAAGCATATTATTAAGTTTCTACCTAACGTTATTAGTACTCTAAACTCAGCGTGTCTGGAAAATACGTATGTACACGTGATCTCCCATGTTCCATATCAACTATTTCTTACATAACGGCAGTACAGGTTCAGATCGTTACCACCAAATTAACAAACGTTCCCACATTACAAGCGCACACATTCATTCACTTCTTCTCAGACATCATATTCATTTCCTGTATAATTACGTACATTAAGTACATGTATACTAAGAATTCTGATTACAGTTACAAATTTTACGATTTAAATGCATTTATGTCATTTTTCTTTTCACAAATTCTCATCAAATTGCTCCTCACAACTGGTAACAAATATTAAATCATTTTTAGTATTTCCAATGACAGTCAATCTATCCTTCCCCATTTCCAGTTTAATACTGTGCACACCACTCTTCTTCTCCTCTTCGTCACCGTCTTCTTCTTCTATTTATCAATTCCGCTATAATGCCACAGTAACGAGCTTGGCGTACCCTGACCAACCACGGAACACCTGACATGATTCTTTCTTGTTCGCAGGGACGAGAAGTCTGTATTTTTTCTCAACGCAGCTATTCTGTTTTAAACAGGGATGTCTATGGCTTCCGAAACTGCATGTCATTAAAAATTCTCACATTAAGAAATTTGTAGCCGATCACTTGGAACGGCAGGGTAACCGAACTTCAGTCGATGCATTTATAATTATCGGCTATCTGGGAGAGTAAAATCACGCAGGCGATTATTATTGCTCTCAAAACTCACGCAATTTCGCCAGCATACGTACGTCGAACCCCTAACTGCCCACCGATACTAAATTCCAACACACGACTCGCATACGTTGTGTTATACTGTATTTCTAATTTTTAAGGCCAAATGCACGACATACTGTCAAGAATGAAAGAAAAACAATAATAGAATTGCCCTGAAATTCCTTATATTGTTGCGAATTCGATCTCAACCTAATTCCAAGAAGCTACCGCATATATGAGTCCTACATGTTCATCTCAGTCAAAGGGCCAGGCCAGGCCAGGCCACTAAGTTAGATCGGATATGATGAACATTTTTTCTACCTCAGCTCAGGCAAAAACCCAAGAAAGTCGCAAATACGACATCACATTCGGATATAGCGATGGGTCGTTCATGAACGAACTAGTTCATTTGAACGACTCGTTCAAACGAACTGCTCATAGTTCGTTCATTATTTTTGAACTAATAGTTCATATACAGTTCACGTGTGCCGCACAATTGAACGAACGAACGAACACTGAATGGACTGAATTACCAACTGTATTTGAATACATACGTGTAAAGTGACTTTGAGTTGTTTTGCGCTTGCATACTGAGTGATTAACAGAATTTTTTTATAATAAATTGGAGAAATGTGCACATTCGTGTTTTATAACTTTAATAGCGCTCAATGATACCGTTCACATTTATCTTCACCAAGTTCACACACGATTCACAATTCGTTCATTCTGGCTGTGCTATGTCAGCTGTGTGGCGTGCTGTAGATGCAGTGCAGCCAACTCTACCAGATAGGTTCTAACTAACTACTATAATCTCTCTACTATAGAATCTCCTAAACCGATGCGAAAATCTGCTATGAAATAATATTGTGTATCTAATTTTATAACTATGTTTACTATGAAGAATTAATTCACTTGATATGTATTGTAAAAAAAACTTAGAACTTTGAGATAATTCACATAGCACTCAGCCAGCAGATGAATCCCTCTTTTATTTTAACAAATATGGGACAAATACCTGTTTTGTGCATGAATTAGCGTATAAAATTACAATTCACTGCATACAAGCATATTTTCCAGCTTTTATGAAATTCAAATCTGTCAGAATCAGCAGAGAATTGGCAACACTGTGTAGATGTTCTGTAAATATTAATTTGTGGTCAATGGCAAAGGTTTGAATGGGTACTTCTACGTCACTTTTAAAATGTACCTCAACAAATTCCATCGCGCCGCATGTTGCAATCCCCTCCAACTCCAGAACAACCGAGGTTTAAAAAAAAAAAATCACTACAGTTCAAATCGTTAAATAGTTATTGATAATTTAAAATATCACTTCTTTGTCTTTCCTTTCACAGCCTCTCACAATTGTTCATGTTTTTGTTGAAAACTGAGTAGTGAGTACAATATGTAGGCCCAAACTAAAATAACGCTTTATAAATTTTCACTCAAAAATAAGAGTTGCTCTACTCTTTGCCACTCAGACGATTTCTTGCATCCGTAATTGTGTGTCCTGCCTTGGAAAACACTCTCTCACACAAGGCACAGATGTAGCAACACTAGAGAGCCGAGATTTTGCCAGTTTGTATAAATCTGGATATACCTCTTTTCTTTCATTCCACCAAGAAAGTGGGTTACCCTTTCTCGATAGCAGTGATTCCTGTACAAATTTGTCGACCTCAATAATTGCCGATGCTTTGGTGTTTGGGGTTTTTTTATTAAAAGAGAGCATAATTAACAGCTATAAAGATATGTATAGCATTTCATAAAATAATCGATTAAAATATTATCTTGCAAGAAAAGGTCGGTTGGTTTGTTATTTATCTGCAATAAGGAAGGGAGAAGTTGTGTTTCAAGGAAACTTTTTTTGTCCTAGTCCGTTTTATATAAAGGGACAGGGAGGAAATGAGAGAGAGAGAAGGTTATGTTCGCTACTCTCTCACTATAGCTTTAGGTCAGAACAGAGTCCGGGTCAGAACATCACATTGCTATGCCATCTGTTGACGATTTCATTCACCACTTAGTGATACTGGCAACAAAGTGCGCACGAATGTGCGTTTTGTGCGATATTGAACTACTTAGTTCCTATTAGTTCATTTGTAAAATGAACGAACTAGTTCATTTGAACGACTCAAGTTCATGTGCGGGAACGAACGAACTAGCTCTTGACAATGAACTATTTCGCCCAACGCTATTCGGATATAATCCGAAAACCCAACAACAAAGTTAAGACATATGATGAATACCTCCATCACACCATATCAGCTAAACGCCCATCAAGGAAATTCAGAGATCAACAGAATTTCATCTTGGACAATAGGCTGAGGAACAGTCCCATATACTACACTTCGATCTTAGCCAAAAGACCGAGAAGAAAAACCGATCACGTGCCGTCGGGATCTATTTAATTCTACAACAGCACCTGCCATATGCGGGTTATTAACAAACTCCGCTCCATTTAGATATACAGTTCGATACACCATCTTCTAAAGGGACTCTCGCTAAAGCTGTACTGCCATATCTTTCGAATAGAGTGCGCATACCATTTGTATTTCAATTAATCACAATACAGATTATAAATTGTAATGACGTGTGTCTAAATTACGTACACCTGCCCTCTAGCGAATGCTGTCGGAGTTATTCTCGCGCAAGTACAGTGAACTTGCTACTGCTGCCTACGATAGGCCGATGTTACATTCCTCGCATTAATTCTTATTATAGCGATCGAAAACTATCTAACCGCGGTTGCCGCACCTATAGAAACGGCAATCATATCCTTAAATAATGAACTTTTTGTGATAAAGGAAAAAGAAAAGAAAGAGACAGAGATCAGCTTAATTTCATTCAAGCGGAGCGACAGCACGGAAACTAGCGTCCAGCTCTTGAGACAACTAGTCAAACAACAGATGGTAACTACACAGAATTTACTGCATTGCAACATTCATTGTGTTATTATAGCAGTAGTGTCAGATTTGTAAGCTCCAATACCGTTTGTGGAGCTAGATCGGAGCATGAACTTGCTTGTGTCTGTGGAAACACCGGAGCACGAAACCCGTCTAGTGGAGCGCTCAGCTCCGTTTAGTCCCTGTCTGACATCGCTGTATTATAGTTTCTATGAACCATATTTCCGAAGTGTTGAGCTATGAGCACTTAAGCGCTCGCAATACTTTGCCACTACGCAGCGAATATTCACCGACATTTAAAGCACTCGTTCACACTATTTTTCGCATAGATTTCCCAATTATGCCTGTGACAATCATAGCTTCAGAATTACTGAGCGATTCATTCATCCCAACAACCAACGTTAACCCGTGCCCACAAATATAAATTCATTGTCCAACTTCAACTCCTTTCACAACATCCCCGCCTACACAAGTCACTCACTATAGGAATAATATTAGGCTTCTCTATTCATTTCGCAAATTGCCATAAACTACAATATAATATTACTTCGCATCTCTTTTTATCGTCTCACATAAACCGTTTCAGCTTGCAAAGTTTCTTCAGATTTTAGATTTAACTAATTTAATTTTCAATTGTCTGGAACGGCTGTTAACTTCGTCTGTAGCTTTCCCCACAGCGGAGACGTGACGCTTCATTCCGAGAAAAACTACTATATTACCTACAATAATTGAAATTATGTTGAATATGACCCGCTCTGCTCCAGTCGAACACAATATCACTACATCACAAATCCAAACGGTGGCGAGGTAAGGTACAACGTTTTTAGAATAATGGAATTATTCGTTACTAGATGTTCATTTTAATCAGTCTGTATGGTGGCAATGTAATGTATCTCCGTAGGGAAAAGGCTGCGGATATGAGCACATGTAATCAAATTGTTCCTTCCGCTGTAGTGAATGAGAATATTTGAGATTTATTTGTGGCGAGGTGTAGAAGATTATGTTACAGTGTCCATAATATTAAAATACTTTTCTCTTGAGCCTACCTGTTCAGAGGATCGGTCATTGCTGCTGTACTTCGAATTTTGTACCGTTCATTTAATCTCCTTAATGCTGCTACATATTCCTTCGCACAAACACACTTTCAATACTTGTATCGTACAATAAATACATCTGATATCGCAGAGAATTAATACGAAACATAAAGTTCCGCCAAGCATCCGCAGCCATCTTACATAATTTTATTGCCGTACATATATACATACACAAATACAACACTACATGATAGCGATTAAATGGGCCGATCCAGGAAGCACTGCAATACCGGGCCAACCCGTGACAGAGGTGGAGCAAGCTCCTAGCACTCCGTCATTTTCCAAAAATCAGTTTAATATTCTGGTCCTGCAATGCAGGACGTATCAGATATTAAGCTGATAAGAACAGATACTACACTTTGATCTTAGCCAAAAGGCCGAGAAGCGATGCCAAACGACGCCCGTCGCGACACAATTAATCTTACAACGACGCCTGTCACAGACGGGACGCGAACTTATCCCGCTGGCCTCAGAAATTAAATTCATTACAAAATATCATAGCAAGACTCTCTGAACAGAACTACTATCGTCTCATGCGCATTCAGAGTGCGCACTTCACCTGCATTCGGATATCAAGTAAAATTAATTACGAAATACAATGAATTATTATGCCACGCGTGCACATTACGTGTGTCTGCCATCTAGCGCCTGCTGTTGGCGTTACCCTCGCTCATAATACGCCAGCATCCCTATTAAACTAGGTCCCGCGCCGTGGTCTAAGACATCCTCCCTAGGATTCCCGTCATGGAATCCGGGCTATTCCGAGTACTCATGGCTTCGGCCAGTGTATGGGACCGGTGCCCACCCAGCATCGTGGTGCACTTGGGGAGCTACGATAGGTGGCGAAATAAAGCCAGCTCTATAACGGCTGGGGGATTCATCGTGCTAACCACACGATACTTCCATTTTGGTTTCATGATCGTCCACCTCTGCTTCGGCATGTTGACGTGAGTTCAGCAGCCGGTTGCTCGGTCATGGTCCTTCATGGTCTGTCGTGCCACGGATTAGTATATAACGACTAGACTATGATCAACACGAACATTTATACCGCTATGATGCATGCTGTAGGCTACTAAATCAACAATAATATTTACAACGCATCCAAGTGCTGATGTAAGAGGCTAGGTCTCCTCGGCTCTTTCTTCTTCATTTCAAATGGGTAACATGACGTCCTCAAACATTCATTTCAAAATGATTCCCAATCTGAACAAAAGCATATTATTAAGTTTCTACCTAACGTTATTAGTACTCTAAACTCAGCGTGTCTGGAAAATACGTATGTACACGTGATCTCCCATGTTCCATATCTTACATAACGGCAGTACAGGTTCAGATCGTTACCACCAAATTAACAAACGTTCCCACATTACAAGCGCACACATTCATTCACTTCTTCTCAGACATCATATTCATTTCCTGTATAATTACGTACATTAAGTACATGTATACTAAGAATTCTGATTACAGTTACAAATTTTACGATTTAAATGCATTTATGTCATTTTTCTTTTCACAAATTCTCATCAAATTGCTCCTCACAACTGGTAACAAATATTAAATCATTTTTAGTATTTCCAATGACAGTCAATCTATCCTTCCCCATTTCCAGTTTAATACTGTGCACACCACTCTTCTTCTCCTCTTCGTCACCGTCTTCTTCTTCTATTTATCAATTCCGCTATAATGCCACAGTAACGAGCTTGGCGTACCCTGACCAACCACGGAACACCTGACATGATTCTTTCTTGTTCGCAGGGACGAGAAGTCTGTATTTTTTCTCAACGCAGCTATTCTGTTTTAAACAGGGATGTCTATGGCTTCCGAAACTGCATGTCATTAAAAATTCTCACATTAAGAAATTTGTAGCCGATCACTTGGAACGGCAGGGTAACCGAACTTCAGTCGATGCATTTATAATTATCGGCTATCCGGGAGAGTAAAATCACGCAGGCGATTATTATTGCTCTCAAAACTCACGCAATTTCGCCAGCATACGTACGTCGAACCCCTAACTGCCCACCGATACTAAATTCCAACACACGACTCGCATACGTTGTGTTATACTGTATTTCTAATTTTTAAGGCCAAATGCACGACATACTGTCAAGAATGAAAGAAAAACAATAATAGAATTGCCCTGAAATTCCTTATATTGTTGCGAATTCGATCTCAACCTAATTCCAAGAAGCTACCGCATATATGAGTCCTACATGTTCATCTCAGTCAAAGGGCCAGGCCAGGCCAGGCCACTAAGTTAGATCGGATATGATGAACATTTTTTCTACCTCAGCTCAGGCAAAAACCCAAGAAAGTCGCAAATACGACATCACATTCGGATATAATCCGAAAACCCAACAACAATGAATACCTCCATCACACCATATCAGCTAAACGCCCATCAAGGAAATTCAGAGATCAACAGAATTTCATCTTGGACAATAGGCTGAGGAACAGTCCCATATACTACACTTCGATCTTAGCCAAAAGACCGAGAAGAAAAACCGATCACGTGCCGTCGGGATCTATTTAATTCTACAACAGCACCTGCCATATGCGGGTTATTAACAAACTCCGCTCCATTTAGATATACAGTTCGATACACCATCTTCTAAAGGGACTCTCGCTAAAGCTGTACTGCCATATCTTTCGAATAGAGTGCGCATACCATTTGTATTTCAATTAATCACAATACAGATTATAAATTGTAATGACGTGTGTCTAAATTACGTACACCTGCCCTCTAGCGAATGCTGTCGGAGTTATTCTCGCGCAAGTACAGTGAACTTGCTACTGCTGCCTACGATAGGCCGATGTTACATTCCTCGCATTAATTCTTAATATAGCGATCGAAAACTATCTAACCGCGGTTGCCGCACCTATAGAAACGGCAATCATATCCTTAAATAATGAACTTTTTGTGATAAAGGAAAAAGAAAAGAAAGAGACAGAGATCAGCTTAATTTCATTCAAGCGGAGCGACAGCACGGAAACTAGCGTCCAGCTCTTGAGACAACTAGTCAAACAACAGATGGTAACTACACAGAATTTACTGCATTGCAACATTCATTGTGTTATTATAGCAGTAGTGTCAGATTTGTAAGCTCCAATACCGTTTGTGGAGCTAGATCGGAGCATGAACTTGCTTGTGTCTGTGGAAACACCGGAGCACGAAACCCGTCTAGTGGAGCGCTCAGCTCCGTTTAGTCCCTGTCTGACATCGCTGTATTATAGTTTCTATGAACCATATTTCCGAAGTGTTGAGCTATGAGCACTTAAGCGCTCGCAATACTTTGCCACTACGCAGCGAATATTCACCGACATTTAAAGCACTCGTTCACACTATTTTTCGCATAGATTTCCCAATTATGCCTGTGACAATCATAGCTTCAGAATTACTGAGCGATTCATTCATCCCAACAACCAACGTTAACCCGTGCCCACAAATATAAATTCATTGTCCAACTTCAACTCCTTTCACAACATCCCCGCCTACACAAGTCACTCACTATAGGAATAATATTAGGCTTCTCTATTCATTTCGCAAATTGCCATAAACTACAATATAATATTACTTCGCATCTCTTTTTATCGTCTCACATAAACCGTTTCAGCTTGCAAAGTTTCTTCAGATTTTAGATTTAACTAATTTAATTTTCAATTGTCTGGAACGGCTGTTAACTTCGTCTGTAGCTTTCCCCACAGCGGAGACGTGACGCTTCATTCCGAGAAAAACTACTATATTACCTACAATAATTGAAATTATGTTGAATATGACCCGCTCTGCTCCAGTCGAACACAATATCACTACATCACAAATCCAAACGGTGGCGAGGTAAGGTACAACGTTTTTAGAATAATGGAATTATTCGTTACTAGATGTTCATTTTAATCAGTCTGTATGGTGGCAATGTGATGTATCTCCGTAGGGAAAAGGCTGCGGATATGAGCACATGTAATCAAATTGTTCCTTCCGCTGTAGTGAATGAGAATATTTGAGATTTATTTGTGGCGAGGTGTAGAAGATTATGTTACAGTGTCCATAATATTAAAATACTTTTCTCTTGAGCCTACCTGTTCAGAGGATCGGTCATTGCTGCTGTACTTCGAATTTTGTACCGTTCATTTAATCTCCTTAATGCTGCTACATATTCCTTCGCACAAACACACTTTCAATACTTGTATCGTACAATAAATACATCTGATATCGCAGAGAATTAATACGAAACATAAAGTTCCGCCAAGCATCCGCAGCCATCTTACATAATTTTATTGCCGTACATATATACATACACAAATACAACACTACATGATAGCGATTAAATGGGCCGATCCCGGAAGCACTGCAATACCGGGCCAACCCGTGACAGAGGTGGAGCAAGCTCCTAGCACTCCGTCATTTTCCAAAAATCAGTTTAATATTCTGGTCCTGCAATGCAGGACGTATCAGATATTAAGCTGATAAGAACAGATACTACACTTTGATCTTAGCCAAAAGGCCGAGAAGCGATGCCAAACGACGCCCGTCGCGACACAATTAATCTTACAACGACGCCTGTCACAGACGGGACGCGAACTTATCCCGCTGGCCTCAGAAATTAAATTCATTACAAAATATCATAGCAAGACTCTCTGAACAGAACTACTATCGTCTCATGCGCATTCAGAGTGCGCACTTCACCTGCATTCGGATATCAAGTAAAATTAATTACGAAATACAATGAATTATTATGCCACGCGTGCACATTACGTGTGTCTGCCATCTAGTGCCTGCTGTTGGCGTTACCCTCGCTCATAATACGCCAGCATCCCTATTAAACTAGGTCCCGCGCCGTGGTCTAAGACATCCTCCCTAGGATTCCCGTCATGGAATCCGGGCTATTCCGAGTACTCATGGCTTCGGCCAGTGTATGGGACCGGTGCCCACCCAGCATCGTGGTGCACTTGGGGAGCTACGATAGGTGGCGAAATAAAGCCAGCTCTATAACGGCTGGGGGATTCATCGTGCTAACCACACGATACTTCCATTTTGGTTTCATGATCGTCCACCTCTGCTTCGGCATGTTGACGTGAGTTCAGCAGCCGGTTGCTCGGTCATGGTCCTTCATGGTCTGTCGTGCCACGGATTAGTATATAACGACTAGACTATGATCAACACGAACATTTATACCGCTATGATGCATGCTGTAGGCTACTAAATCAACAATAATATTTACAACGCATCCAAGTGCTGATGTAAGAGGCTAGGTCTCCTCGGCTCTTTCTTCTTCATTTCAAATGGGTAACATGACGTCCTCAAACATTCATTTCAAAACGATTCCCAATCTGAACAAAAGCATATTATTAAGTTTCTACCTAACGTTATTAGTACTCTAAACTCAGCGTGTCTGGAAAATACGTATGTACACGTGATCTCCCATGTTCCATATCAACTATTTCTTACATAACGGCAGTACAGGTTCAGATCGTTACCACCAAATTAACAAACGTTCCCACATTACAAGCGCACACATTCATTCACTTCTTCTCAGACATCATATTCATTTCCTGTATAATTACGTACATTAAGTACATGTATACTAAGAATTCTGATTACAGTTACAAATTTTACGATTTAAATGCATTTATGTCATTTTTCTTTTCACAAATTCTCATCAAATTGCTCCTCACAACTGGTAACAAATATTAAATCATTTTTAGTATTTCCAATGACAGTCAATCTATCCTTCCCCATTTCCAGTTTAATACTGTGCACACCACTCTTCTTCTCCTCTTCGTCACCGTCTTCTTCTTCTATTTATCAATTCCGCTATAATGCCACAGTAACGAGCTTGGCGTACCCTGACCAACCACGGAACACCTGACATGATTCTTTCTTGTTCGCAGGGACGAGAAGTCTGTATTTTTTCTCAACGCAGCTATTCTGTTTTAAACAGGGATGTCTATGGCTTCCGAAACTGCATGTCATTAAAAATTCTCACATTAAGAAATTTGTAGCCGATCACTTGGAACGGCAGGGTAACCGAACTTCAGTCGATGCATTTATAATTATCGGCTATCTGGGAGAGTAAAATCACGCAGGCGATTATTATTGCTCTCAAAACTCACGCAATTTCGCCAGCATACGTACGTCGAACCCCTAACTGCCCACCGATACTAAATTCCAACACACGACTCGCATACGTTGTGTTATACTGTATTTCTAATTTTTAAGGCCAAATGCACGACATACTGTCAAGAATGAAAGAAAAACAATAATAGAATTGCCCTGAAATTCCTTATATTGTTGCGAATTCGATCTCAACCTAATTCCAAGAAGCTACCGCATATATGAGTCCTACATGTTCATCTCAGTCAAAGGGCCAGGCCAGGCCAGGCCACTAAGTTAGATCGGATATGATGAACATTTTTTCTACCTCAGCTCAGGCAAAAACCCAAGAAAGTCGCAAATACGACATCACATTCGGATATAGCGATGGGTCGTTCATGAACGAACTAGTTCATTTGAACGACTCGTTCAAACGAACTGCTCATAGTTCGTTCATTATTTTTGAACTAATAGTTCATATACAGTTCACGTGTGCCGCACAATTGAACGAACGAACGAACACTGAATGGACTGAATTACCAACTGTATTTGAATACATACGTGTAAAGTGACTTTGAGTTGTTTTGCGCTTGCATACTGAGTGATTAACAGAATTTTTTTATAATAAATTGGAGAAATGTGCACATTCGTGTTTTATAACTTTAATAGCGCTCAATGATACCGTTCACATTTATCTTCACCAAGTTCACACACGATTCACAATTCGTTCATTCTGGCTGTGCTATGTCAGCTGTGTGGCGTGCTGTAGATGCAGTGCAGCCAACTCTACCAGATAGGTTCTAACTAACTACTATAATCTCTCTACTATAGAATCTCCTAAACCGATGCGAAAATCTGCTATGAAATAATATTGTGTATCTAATTTTATAACTATGTTTACTATGAAGAATTAATTCACTTGATATGTATTGTAAAAAAAACTTAGAACTTTGAGATAATTCACATAGCACTCAGCCAGCAGATGAATCCCTCTTTTATTTTAACAAATATGGGACAAATACCTGTTTTGTGCATGAATTAGCGTATAAAATTACAATTCACTGCATACAAGCATATTTTCCAGCTTTTATGAAATTCAAATCTGTCAGAATCAGCAGAGAATTGGCAACACTGTGTAGATGTTCTGTAAATATTAATTTGTGGTCAATGGCAAAGGTTTGAATGGGTACTTCTACGTCACTTTTAAAATGTACCTCAACAAATTCCATCGCGCCGCATGTTGCAATCCCCTCCAACTCCAGAACAACCGAGGTTTAAAAAAAAAAAATCACTACAGTTCAAATCGTTAAATAGTTATTGATAATTTAAAATATCACTTCTTTGTCTTTCCTTTCACAGCCTCTCACAATTGTTCATGTTTTTGTTGAAAACTGAGTAGTGAGTACAATATGTAGGCCCAAACTAAAATAACGCTTTATAAATTTTCACTCAAAAATAAGAGTTGCTCTACTCTTTGCCACTCAGACGATTTCTTGCATCCGTAATTGTGTGTCCTGCCTTGGAAAACACTCTCTCACACAAGGCACAGATGTAGCAACACTAGAGAGCCGAGATTTTGCCAGTTTGTATAAATCTGGATATACCTCTTTTCTTTCATTCCACCAAGAAAGTGGGTTACCCTTTCTCGATAGCAGTGATTCCTGTACAAATTTGTCGACCTCAATAATTGCCGATGCTTTGGTGTTTGGGGTTTTTTTATTAAAAGAGAGCATAATTAACAGCTATAAAGATATGTATAGCATTTCATAAAATAATCGATTAAAATATTATCTTGCAAGAAAAGGTCGGTTGGTTTGTTATTTATCTGCAATAAGGAAGGGAGAAGTTGTGTTTCAAGGAAACTTTTTTTGTCCTAGTCCGTTTTATATAAAGGGACAGGGAGGAAATGAGAGAGAGAGAAGGTTATGTTCGCTACTCTCTCACTATAGCTTTAGGTCAGAACAGAGTCCGGGTCAGAACATCACATTGCTATGCCATCTGTTGACGATTTCATTCACCACTTAGTGATACTGGCAACAAAGTGCGCACGAATGTGCGTTTTGTGCGATATTGAACTACTTAGTTCCTATTAGTTCATTTGTAAAATGAACGAACTAGTTCATTTGAACGACTCAAGTTCATGTGCGGGAACGAACGAACTAGCTCTTGACAATGAACTATTTCGCCCAACGCTATTCGGATATAATCCGAAAACCCAACAACAAAGTTAAGACATATGATGAATACCTCCATCACACCATATCAGCTAAACGCCCATCAAGGAAATTCAGAGATCAACAGAATTTCATCTTGGACAATAGGCTGAGGAACAGTCCCATATACTACACTTCGATCTTAGCCAAAAGACCGAGAAGAAAAACCGATCACGTGCCGTCGGGATCTATTTAATTCTACAACAGCACCTGCCATATGCGGGTTATTAACAAACTCCGCTCCATTTAGATATACAGTTCGATACACCATCTTCTAAAGGGACTCTCGCTAAAGCTGTACTGCCATATCTTTCGAATAGAGTGCGCATACCATTTGTATTTCAATTAATCACAATACAGATTATAAATTGTAATGACGTGTGTCTAAATTACGTACACCTGCCCTCTAGCGAATGCTGTCGGAGTTATTCTCGCGCAAGTACAGTGAACTTGCTACTGCTGCCTACGATAGGCCGATGTTACATTCCTCGCATTAATTCTTAATATAGCGATCGAAAACTATCTAACCGCGGTTGCCGCACCTATAGAAACGGCAATCATATCCTTAAATAATGAACTTTTTGTGATAAAGGAAAAAGAAAAGAAAGAGACAGAGATCAGCTTAATTTCATTCAAGCGGAGCGACAGCACGGAAACTAGCGTCCAGCTCTTGAGACAACTAGTCAAACAACAGATGGTAACTACACAGAATTTACTGCATTGCAACATTCATTGTGTTATTATAGCAGTAGTGTCAGATTTGTAAGCTCCAATACCGTTTGTGGAGCTAGATCGGAGCATGAACTTGCTTGTGTCTGTGGAAACACCGGAGCACGAAACCCGTCTAGTGGAGCGCTCAGCTCCGTTTAGTCCCTGTCTGACATCGCTGTATTATAGTTTCTATGAACCATATTTCCGAAGTGTTGAGCTATGAGCACTTAAGCGCTCGCAATACTTTGCCACTACGCAGCGAATATTCACCGACATTTAAAGCACTCGTTCACACTATTTTTCGCATAGATTTCCCAATTATGCCTGTGACAATCATAGCTTCAGAATTACTGAGCGATTCATTCATCCCAACAACCAACGTTAACCCGTGCCCACAAATATAAATTCATTGTCCAACTTCAACTCCTTTCACAACATCCCCGCCTACACAAGTCACTCACTATAGGAATAATATTAGGCTTCTCTATTCATTTCGCAAATTGCCATAAACTACAATATAATATTACTTCGCATCTCTTTTTATCGTCTCACATAAACCGTTTCAGCTTGCAAAGTTTCTTCAGATTTTAGATTTAACTAATTTAATTTTCAATTGTCTGGAACGGCTGTTAACTTCGTCTGTAGCTTTCCCCACAGCGGAGACGTGACGCTTCATTCCGAGAAAAACTACTATATTACCTACAATAATTGAAATTATGTTGAATATGACCCGCTCTGCTCCAGTCGAACACAATATCACTACATCACAAATCCAAACGGTGGCGAGGTAAGGTACAACGTTTTTAGAATAATGGAATTATTCGTTACTAGATGTTCATTTTAATCAGTCTGTATGGTGGCAATGTGATGTATCTCCGTAGGGAAAAGGCTGCGGATATGAGCACATGTAATCAAATTGTTCCTTCCGCTGTAGTGAATGAGAATATTTGAGATTTATTTGTGGCGAGGTGTAGAAGATTATGTTACAGTGTCCATAATATTAAAATACTTTTCTCTTGAGCCTACCTGTTCAGAGGATCGGTCATTGCTGCTGTACTTCGAATTTTGTACCGTTCATTTAATCTCCTTAATGCTGCTACATATTCCTTCGCACAAACACCCTTTCAATACTTGTATCGTACAATAAATACATCTGATATCGCAGAGAATTAATACGAAACATAAAGTTCCGCCAAGCATCCGCAGCCATCTTACATAATTTTATTGCCGTACATATATACATACACAAATACAACACTACATGATAGCGATTAAATGGGCCGATCCAGGAAGCACTGCAATACCGGGCCAACCCGTGACAGAGGTGGAGCAAGCTCCTAGCACTCCGTCATTTTCCAAAAATCAGTTTAATATTCTGGTCCTGCAATGCAGGACGTATCAGATATTAAGCTGATAAGAACAGATACTACACTTTGATCTTAGCCAAAAGGCCGAGAAGCGATGCCAAACGACGCCCGTCGCGACACAATTAATCTTACAACGACGCCTGTCACAGACGGGACGCGAACTTATCCCGCTGGCCTCAGAAATTAAATTCATTACAAAATATCATAGCAAGACTCTCTGAACAGAACTACTATCGTCTCATGCGCATTCAGAGTGCGCACTTCACCTGCATTCGGATATCAAGTAAAATTAATTACGAAATACAATGAATTATTATGCCACGCGTGCACATTACGTGTGTCTGCCATCTAGCGACTGCTGTTGGCGTTACCCTCGCTCATAATACGCCAGCATCCCTATTAAACTAGGTCCCGCGCCGTGGTCTAAGACATCCTCCCTAGGATTCCCGTCATGGAATCCGGGCTATTCCGAGTACTCATGGCTTCGGCCAGTGTATGGGACCGGTGCCCACCCAGCATCGTGGTGCACTTGGGGAGCTACGATAGGTGGCGAAATAAAGCCAGCTCTATAACGGCTGGGGGATTCATCGTGCTAACCACACGATACTTCCATTTTGGTTTCATGATCGTCCACCTCTGCTTCGGCATGTTGACGTGAGTTCAGCAGCCGGTTGCTCGGTCATGGTCCTTCATGGTCTGTCGTGCCACGGATTAGTATATAACGACTAGACTATGATCAACACGAACATTTATACCGCTATGATGCATGCTGTAGGCTACTAAATCAACAATAATATTTACAACGCATCCAAGTGCTGATGTAAGAGGCTAGGTCTCCTCGGCTCTTTCTTCTTCATTTCAAATGGGTAACATGACGTCCTCAAACATTCATTTCAAAACGATTCCCAATCTGAACAAAAGCATATTATTAAGTTTCTACCTAACGTTATTAGTACTCTAAACTCAGCGTGTCTGGAAAATACGTATGTACACGTGATCTCCCATGTTCCATATCAACTATTTCTTACATAACGGCAGTACAGGTTCAGATCGTTACCACCAAATTAACAAACGTTCCCACATTACAAGCGCACACATTCATTCACTTCTTCTCAGACATCATATTCATTTCCTGTATAATTACGTACATTAAGTACATGTATACTAAGAATTCTGATTACAGTTACAAATTTTACGATTTAAATGCATTTATGTCATTTTTCTTTTCACAAATTCTCATCAAATTGCTCCTCACAACTGGTAACAAATATTAAATCATTTTTAGTATTTCCAATGACAGTCAATCTATCCTTCCCCATTTCCAGTTTAATACTGTGCACACCACTCTTCTTCTCCTCTTCGTCACCGTCTTCTTCTTCTATTTATCAATTCCGCTATAATGCCACAGTAACGAGCTTGGCGTACCCTGACCAACCACGGAACACCTGACATGATTCTTTCTTGTTCGCAGGGACGAGAAGTCTGTATTTTTTCTCAACGCAGCTATTCTGTTTTAAACAGGGATGTCTATGGCTTCCGAAACTGCATGTCATTAAAAATTCTCACATTAAGAAATTTGTAGCCGATCACTTGGAACGGCAGGGTAACCGAACTTCAGTCGATGCATTTATAATTATCGGCTATCCGGGAGAGTAAAATCACGCAGGCGATTATTATTGCTCTCAAAACTCACGCAATTTCGCCAGCATACGTACGTCGAACCCCTAACTGCCCACCGATACTAAATTCCAACACACGACTCGCATACGTTGTGTTATACTGTATTTCTAATTTTTAAGGCCAAATGCACGACATACTGTCAAGAATGAAAGAAAAACAATAATAGAATTGCCCTGAAATTCCTTATATTGTTGCGAATTCGATCTCAACCTAATTCCAAGAAGCTACCGCATATATGAGTCCTACATGTTCATCTCAGTCAAAGGGCCAGGCCAGGCCAGGCCACTAAGTTAGATCGGATATGATGAACATTTTTTCTACCTCAGCTCAGGCAAAAACCCAAGAAAGTCGCAAATACGACATCACATTCGGATATAATCCGAAAACCCAACAACAAAGTTAAGACATATGATGAATACCTCCATCACACCATATCAGCTAAACGCCCATCAAGGAAATTCAGAGATCAACAGAATTTCATCTTGGACAATAGGCTGAGGAACAGTCCCATATACTACACTTCGATCTTAGCCAAAAGACCGAGAAGAAAAACCGATCACGTGCCGTCGGGATCTATTTAATTCTACAACAGCACCTGCCATATGCGGGTTATTAACAAACTCCGCTCCATTTAGATATACAGTTCGATACACCATCTTCTAAAGGGACTCTCGCTAAAGCTGTACTGCCATATCTTTCGAATAGAGTGCGCATACCATTTGTATTTCAATTAATCACAATACAGATTATAAATTGTAATGACGTGTGTCTAAATTACGTACACCTGCCCTCTAGCGAATGCTGTCGGAGTTATTCTCGCGCAAGTACAGTGAACTTGCTACTGCTGCCTACGATAGGCCGATGTTACATTCCTCGCATTAATTCTTAATATAGCGATCGAAAACTATCTAACCGCGGTTGCCGCACCTATAGAAACGGCAATCATATCCTTAAATAATGAACTTTTTGTGATAAATGAAAAAGAAAAGAAAGAGAGAGAGATCAGCTTAATTTCATTCAAGCGGAGCGACAGCACGGAAACTAGCGTCCAGCTCTTGAGACAACTAGTCAAACAACAGATGGTAACTACACAGAATTTACTGCATTGCAACATTCATTGTGTTATTATAGCAGTAGTGTCAGATTTGTAAGCTCCAATACCGTTTGTGGAGCTAGATCGGAGCATGAACTTGCTTGTGTCTGTGGAAACACCGGAGCACGAAACCCGTCTAGTGGAGCGCTCAGCTCCGTTTAGTCCCTGTCTGACATCGCTGTATTATAGTTTCTATGAACCATATTTCCGAAGTGTTGAGCTATGAGCACTTAAGCGCTCGCAATACTTTGCCACTACGCAGCGAATATTCACCGACATTTAAAGCACTCGTTCACACTATTTTTCGCATAGATTTCCCAATTATGCCTGTGACAATCATAGCTTCAGAATTACTGAGCGATTCATTCATCCCAACAACCAACGTTAACCCGTGCCCACAAATATAAATTCATTGTCCAACTTCAACTCCTTTCACAACATCCCCGCCTACACAAGTCACTCACTATAGGAATAATATTAGGCTTCTCTATTCATTTCGCAAATTGCCATAAACTACAATATAATATTACTTCGCATCTCTTTTTATCGTCTCACATAAACCGTTTCAGCTTGCAAAGTTTCTTCAGATTTTAGATTTAACTAATTTAATTTTCAATTGTCTGGAACGGCTGTTAACTTCGTCTGTAGCTTTCCCCACAGCGGAGACGTGACGCTTCATTCCGAGAAAAACTACTATATTACCTACAATAATTGAAATTATGTTGAATATGACCCGCTCTGCTCCAGTCGAACACAATATCACTACATCACAAATCCAAACGGTGGCGAGGTAAGGTACAACGTTTTTAGAATAATGGAATTATTCGTTACTAGATGTTCATTTTAATCAGTCTGTATGGTGGCAATGTGATGTATCTCCGTAGGGAAAAGGCTGCGGATATGAGCACATGTAATCAAATTGTTCCTTCCGCTGTAGTGAATGAGAATATTTGAGATTTATTTGTGGCGAGGTGTAGAAGATTATGTTACAGTGTCCATAATATTAAAATACTTTTCTCTTGAGCCTACCTGTTCAGAGGATCGGTCATTGCTGCTGTACTTCGAATTTTGTACCGTTCATTTAATCTCCTTAATGCTGCTACATATTCCTTCGCACAAACACACTTTCAATACTTGTATCGTACAATAAATACATCTGATATCGCAGAGAATTAATACGAAACATAAAGTTCCGCCAAGCATCCGCAGCCATCTTACATAATTTTATTGCCGTACATATATACATACACAAATACAACACTACATGATAGCGATTAAATGGGCCGATCCCGGAAGCACTGCAATACCGGGCCAACCCGTGACAGAGGTGGAGCAAGCTCCTAGCACTCCGTCATTTTCCAAAAATCAGTTTAATATTCTGGTCCTGCAATGCAGGACGTATCAGATATTAAGCTGATAAGAACAGATTAAATTTATTTAGATAATACTTGTAAATACAAGAGTATGCACAATAATAATATAATATGTAACAGGACAATAATTAAATTGTTCTTTGTGTGTGTTTTTTTTTTTATATGAGAAAAAAAAAGCATATAGTAATAGAACAATTATATGTCCTTCACGCACTTCACGATCACTTCACTATCCAGCACATATCATTCATACTGTCGGTGGCCTGTCACGTGTTCGACATATATGTCCCGACTCCATCGAATTGTGTCCGACACCATGAGCCTCTTCATAAGTACTGCGTACGCATGGGAGATGCCCAGGTGACGGAGAGCATTTTCGTTAGCCGGATCGTACCCGCCCAGGGAGCCGATTACAAATGCATCGACCGAAGTGCGGAAACCCTGCCGTTCGAAGTGGGCCGCCAAGTTCTGGTATTTTTGAATTTTAGTGTTTCTGGCAATTTCGAAACCGTATAACGGTTTTCGAAAGGAATGGTGACGTCTAGAATGAATACCGTCCTCTCGTCCCTGTCGACAACAACAAGATCCGGTCTCTCCGAACCCTCGTAGTTGGGCAGGGGCTGGTTGGAGTAAATCTCCTTCGAGCCTGACTTGTTCATGGCCCGGGTGAGGCGGTCTAGGACGGCGTTGTGCCTGCGGGTCATGGTGACAAGGTGAGGGGGACAGTGATTCAGGACGTGAGGAAGGGTTTCATTGGCGGCTCCACATCGACGACAGCGTTTGTCGCCACCACCAAATCTTCGGCAACCATTCAATGGAACCACACCCAGGCGAGCTCGATGGATGAATCTCCATTCCGAAAAACCTGGTGTAGTTTCCACCCCTCATGAAGTGGTTGGATGCAGAGGCTAAGGTGGTGACGTCACTTACCTTTCCGTGGTCGGGTTTGGCTAGAAGTCGGGACAGATAGAAGTGTCGAACACCGTCCTTCAGAACGCCTTCCGCCTGCTGCCGATGGAGGTTGACGCCGTGGAGTTGGAGGACGAGGTCTTGGTCCTGCGACGTCCAGCACACGTCGAGTTTCGAGCGGAGGCGCCTCGTCGCTGAGCGAAGTCTCGTCCAGGCGGACGAGATGTCCCCGCTGTCTCGCTGGAAGTCCCCCTCCGTGGCGCCCGTCAGGAATGCTGCTATCTCCTCTGTTGTTGGGTTGCGCAGCAGCTTCTTCCTGACGACCTCCTCCAGGGACGCCCTCGCCAGGCGCGCTGTGGTGACGTCGGGACTCGTCAGGAGACGCAGCCCGTGTACTGCCTGGGACACATCCGCTATGACGTTCGTGGGGAGCAGATTCATTCCTCCCCACTGATGACGGAGATACAGCACCTCGGCGCTGGCCCTCTGGGGCAGGTGCAGCCACTTCTTGCCAAGTTGTTTTAGCTTGTTGTCTAGCTGCGTAAGTGGCTTCTTCGGCACTGCCCCGGCTTTCAGGTGGAAGGCCAGCCTCGACAGCACGTAGGTGTTCACGGCGTCGAGTTTCTGCCAAGGTGCGAGCAGCGACTTGTCGATCTTGTCGAGGTCGCTGAGAAGTGAGCGGATGGTGTCCCCGGCAGATGGCTGCTTCTGGAATCCCGTTGGGACCCCCAGGTGTTCATAGACCCCGCTCTCGTCTAGGTCTTCCATTGGCTCTCCCCGAATTGTGAAGACAGTGCGTCGCGCAGCGTGCTTCTTACCGTCGACGTGGAGTGAAGAGCACTTCCGGACGTTGAAGTCCAAACCCGCCCACTGAGCCATCGTGGCGGTCACGTCCAGCATGTTCTGGAGTCCAGCTGCCGACGATGATAGGATGGCAATGTCGTCGGCGTAGGCGAGGACTGAGAGTTCCTCGCCGTGGAGAACGTAGCCCATGTTGAGCTGGGTGACCGCCCGGATGATCGACTCCATCACTATGTTGAATATTATTGGGCTCAGTGGGCAGCCCTGCTTCACTCCTGAAGCAACCTCCACGTCGTCGGTCAGGCCCTCGGAGCTTCTGATGTTGGTGGTGCTGCCGTCGTAAAGTTTCTGCACGACTCGGATCGAATCTTCCCCCAGGCCGATCCAGTGGAGGCAGTCCCAGATGGTGGAGTGTGGGACTGAGCAGAACGCGTTTTGCAGGTCGAGCCAGGCGACTGCAATTTCTGCTCGACTGCGCCTCGCGTTCTGGATGGCTGTTTGAAGCACAAAGTTGTGTTCAATACAGCCTTCGTAGGGCATAAAGCCCTTCTGCGCTGGGGAGATCCGGTCGTGCCGACGGCACCACTCCGTGAGCCTTGCTGCGATGCACGACGCATGGAGCTTGCCCACCGTGTTTGAGAGTGCGATGGGGCGCCAATTCGAGATATCCTCCTCCGCCCCCTTCTTGTGAAGTAGAATGGTGGTCGACCGCTTCCAGTCCGCCGGGATGTGGTCGAGGCGGCGGACTGCGTTGAATAGGGCGGAGATGATATGGAACCCGGGGTCGAATCGGCGCCAGGCTCCGTACCGCAGGTTGTCAGATCCGGGTGCGGTGTCTTGACATCTACGGAGCCGGTTCCAGGCTTCCTCCGGGGTGAACGGTGGGCTCAGCGGGTCCTTGTCTTCGGGGGAGTCGAGGATCGGCAGCTCTTCGGGGGCGGGCAGCTCCTCGCGATCACGACGCCTAAATACTGCCGAGAAATGTTCATGTAGCTCCGCTTTCTGGAGCTGACAGTAAGGCGATTTGCTGGCAGTGATCTCGCGGAATGCCCGTCCCCGGTTGCGTCGATACAACCGCTGGATCCTCGATGCCGATGCGGGGTCGTATGCGTCTCCTGATTGTCTCCGACGTCGTCGTCTCCTCGGGTCCGTGCGTTGGCGGTGTGGTGCCGGTTCCTCGGTGTCGCGGTGTTGCTGGGGTCCCACGTTCTGCTCCTGTACCTCGGCGATGAGAGCGGCTAGAAGAGTTTCTAACCCCTCTGCCGCGTCCACAGAGTCGAGGCGCGTGACCCATTGCTGCTGCGCGGGTGTCATCTGTGCCCGAGCGGTGGACTCGGTAGACTCTCCGGTCTCGGGGGCTGCGGCGGTGGCTTCCGAGTCCTGGGCGCTGGGCTCGGCGGTAGTCGCAGAGGATTCCGATGCTTGCACTGGCTCATCACATGGTTGTGCATCGGAACATGCGACACCGCCGAGCTGGTGACCGGAGGTGCTCGGGGCAGAGTCGCAGCAGTCGTTGGCAACATTCGCGGAATCACCGGCTCCACCCCTGTTGGATTCCTCGGCCGCAGCATCGCTTCCCTCGGCGGGGCTTGCAGCAATGCTGTCCTCTTGGTTAGTCGTCCTCGCTGGTGTTCTGCGGTGTCCAAGAGGTATCCGCCGGATGGGCAGCGATGCCACGTCAACAGGATCGGGCTGAGCAGCAGACGCCTCGGCGCAGGCAGGCGACTTGTTGATGTGCGCCTTGGCGCATTTCAGCTGCTCGAACTCCCTGTTGCATCCAACGCAGCGGAAGGAGAGGCGCATCTGGTGTTCCTTCTTCAAGTGCCTGGCGAGGCCGTTGTGGTCCCTGTAGTTCCTCGGCACAGGCAGGCAGGCGGTGCAGGCAAAAGGTGGTCGCAGCGGCACATCCAACAGTACGTTTGTGTGATCCACTTCCCGGTCGGCCATGATGAGGTTGGTGGCGGTAGCAAAAATTAAGCTGATAAGAACAGATACTACACTGTGATCTTAGCCAAAAGGCCGAGAAGCGATGCCAAACGACGAAAATCGAAAAATCGAAAAATCGAAGGAGAATTGGGAGGAAAATTTAAAAGGTACGCAAAACGCGTCCTTGCAAGGGGTTGGGGGCTGTACAAAACTAAATATGTGAGTTCCAAGCCTGTTGGCCACTAGTCTCACTCCGGGTTACGCTGCTCCCCTGAAGGAGCTCTAGAAAATTTTGAAGGGGAAGCCGAAATTGGACGTAACCTCTTAGGTACCACATACGCGAGGGGGGCTGAGATTGATCAATTGATCACGGAACGGGGCGAGGAGGAGTTGGCTGGTGTTTGCCGTCAGGATGGCAAGACGCCGTCATCTGTTGTTCGATGACAAAGCAGGTGAAGGCCGTCGGAAGAAGCGCCGTGAAATCTAAGCTGCAATTTGAGATATCCCTGTCCTTTCAATTTGCGACTTATTGAGTGACCTCATATGTTTAATAGACTATTAATATTATCTGAACTAGGGCATACATAATTTATAATAAAGGTGGAATATATATGGGGAAGGGCATATAGGTCCGTGGCCCATTTCTTATAGGGCTCATCCCGACATTTGTCTTACGCCTGAGGAAAACCACGGAATACCTTAGGCAGGATGAGTTGTCTCATATAAGAGACTAGCCAATTTGGCTATTATGTAGGAGGTCATGAGCCTTGTTGATTTGTCTCAATTTCGAGACCAGCCATTTGGCTATATGATGGCTCAATTGCGAAGAGGGGGGAGAGATGTAATTGTTAATTAAGGAGATTCATGGGGATATGAGTGCAGGTCCGTGGCCCATTTCTTTTAGGGCTCATCCCGACATTTGTCTTAGCGCCTTAGGAAAACCACGGAAAAACCTTAGGCAGGATGAGTTGTCTCAATATCAGAGACTAGCCAGTTGGCTCTTAGGTTGAATGACTCTATGAATCGATGGATATATACTAGCCAATTGGCTCTATTAGATTTCCATCGATCAACAAAAGTAGATAATGTTATGGAGGGATTTTGTTTAGCCCAGTTAAGACAAGGTCATTTTACAGCGGTTGCACTATCCAAGGAGTCTCATGGAGTTGAGCCGTGGCTACCAAAACCTGGGAGTAACGCCAGCCTCCCTGTCCTCCTGTCTCAATAGTATAGCTAATGGACCTGTCTGGTGTCTACGCCGTAACCTAGGATCATACTGGCCGAGGCCAGATATGAGCGGGTTGGGGTTAGCACGAGCTTCCGCATACAGGTTCCTAGCCAGTCGAGCAATGAACTCGTCTATGGTTGGCAACTCTAGTTCATCATGGAACTTTCTTCTCGAGGCGACTCGGGGGAGATGGGTAATGAGTCGAATCACCTGGTTTTGGACAACTTGGAGTTTACGGAGATGGGACACTGCCGCAAACCCCCATGCGGGTGCGGCATAGGTAATGACAGAGCGAATGAGGGCCTTATACATGGTAAGTCCTACCCTCAGGTTGTCAGGAGTTAAGGCCGCCAGAATGGGATAGTGTCTAACTATCAGGCCGTTGGCCTTACGAAGAAGGGATTGGATGTGATCTCGGAAGTTGAGATGAGAGTCCATGATGATCCCTAAATATTTAATTTGGTTCATCCACGGCATTTCTCGTCCGAAAAGTGTGGGTGGTGGTGGTATGTCTTCGAGCCTCGCTCTTAGTGAAAAGAGTATGGCCTGACATTTCTCTACATTGACCTTGATTCTCCAGTCGTGGAACCACGGCTGGAGGTGATCTAAGATCGACTGTAATCTACGGGACGCTAATCTATAGGTTTTGCCCATCGCCAAGAGGGCAGTGTCGTCTGCATAGATATACAGATGACTACTTCTGCCGTGGATATAGCGGAACGGGAGGTCATTAATGAATATATTGAAAAGTATGGGCCCGATAATGGAACCCTGTGGGACTCCTGCGTGAACTTCACGGGGGGTGGAGATACTAGTGCCTACACGGGTTTTGAATGTACGGCCTCGGAGGTAGTTAGAAATGAGGCGTATCATTCCATCTGGGACTCCCATGCCCAGTAACTTAACGAGGAGTCCCTCATGCCAAACCTTGTCGAATGCTCGCTCGATGTCCAGGTAAGCTGCAGCTACTACACGCTTCGTGCTCATAGCCCAGGTAATGTCCTCCGTCATGCGGAGTGCCTGGAGTGTAGTGGAACGGCCAGGGTGAAAACCGAATTGCTCGTTCCTGATTTGGGGCAATACTACTTCAGTGAGGCGTCTATGTATGACCCGCTCCGCCAGTTTGCTGAGACAACTGAGGAGACTAATAGGCCTATAGTTGCTTGGATTCGTCTTATCCTTTCCGGGCTTTGGAAAGAGAACTACGTGAGCTTCTTTCCAGGGAATGGGATAGTGACCGGAAGCCAAGATGTTATTAATTATCTCTGCTATGCGCTTCATAGCTGACCTTGGGAGATGCTGCAATATAATTCCTTGGATACCGTCGGCTCCTGCGGCCTTATGAGGGCCGAGGCGACGAATGAAATGGGCGACCTCGTGGGTGTTCGTAGGTCGTATCCCATTTTCCGGCTCCCTGCTAAGGAGGTCTCGAACCGATTCCTCAACAGCTCTGATATGGGGCAAGTTTAAATTTTGTTCCACGGGTTGAAAAGTGGTCTCTAGAACGTCTGCCAGTGCGGTAGCCTTCTCCTCAGGAGTAAAGGCCGTGACATCTGGACCGACTACTAATGGGTGAATAGATTGAGACGGATTGGACAGAGCTCGAGATACACGCCAGACATCTGACATGTTTCTGCTGTCCATCGTCTCAACCTTGGATTTCCAAGCATCCACGACCGTTTCGTGGACCGCCTCACTGATCCGCCTGCGCAAGCGGTTCATTTCTATTCTATGTTGATCTAACCTAGTACGCTTCCACAATGTTCTTGCTCTATTGCGGGCGATCTTTAGGTCTCTAATATAGGCTGGGAGCTGCATCCGTCCCGGTTGTGAAGACCGTTTCGGTATTGCAGCAACCATTGCCTTCTTTATGCACTCCGTCAGGTCGCTAACTGACCTATCTATCCCTGCCGGAGTGACTTCAGGGGGGAGTGGTGGAAGCGTAGCGGCTACCTGGTCTTGAAAGAACACCCAGTCTGCCGCCTTGTAGTTGAATTTCTCAGCGGTTGGGGAGAGTTCGACTGGGTGCATGATCTCCATTATCACCGGTAGGTGGTCGGACGGAAGATCATCCAGGGTTGTTAGTCTCGCTCTAGTTGTGAGACCTTTCACCAGAGCGATGTCTAATATGTCAGGCAGTTGATTTGCATCATCCGGTACGTGTGTGGGTTCCCTAGGGGCCATCACGACGTATCCGTTTCCTGTAGAATTAAGAAAAAGCCTATCGCCCTGCCGATTGGGGCGTTGACAGTTCCAGCTAGCGTGCTTCGCATTGAGGTCGCCGGCGACTACGAATCTATCGGATAGACTTGTCACTATATCTAAATCGCGTTCATTTAGTATGCCCGGAGGACAGTAGGCAGCCATGAGCAGAAAGGGGAGTCTGCCTATGTAGGCTCTAATAGCCACTGCCTCTAATGCCGCTAGCTGGGGAAGGAGATACTCACAGTGCGCGATCGTAGAACGAACGAACACCGCTACACCTCCGCCTCTTCTACCTGCTCTATCTTGTCTATAGACTTTAAACCCCGCGCATCTTAAATTTACTTGGGGTGTCAGGAACGTTTCTGTTATAAATGCTACGTCTATATTATTAGCGTCTAGGAAAGCCCTGAACTCATGTCTATCATGTCTAAGGCCCCTGGCGTTCCATATACACATCCTAGCAACTCCGTCACTTCGTCTGGCCATTGAGAGAAACGAGGGAGGTTAGGAGCTTAAATATCTCCGGGAGGGCAGACATAGGATTCTCCATAAGGAGAACTATCACTCTGGTTAATCCTTCTAATATTGGGGCGAGCGGGAGGTTAGGGTTTGCTAATTGCAACGCCTCGGCAAAGTGCTGAACTTGGTCCAAGGTCGCGCCTTGACCGGTCGGGCCTTTCGAGGTGCTTGCAATAGCTTCCTGCTGGGCCTGTGGGACAGGGGCGGAGATGGACTCAACCGTGGTAGCCTTGGTAGCTTTTCTGCTGCCCCTGTTGCGCTTAGGGCGCTGAGAAAGGGGTCCTACATTATTGGCAGCAGTTTGGGGGGCTGTCGCTGCCACGGTGGACCACAGAGGCGCGGCAACGGGCACCTCCAAAAGTGAAGGGATGTCCGCCTGCTGCTGCTGCGTTTGCTGCTGCTGTTGGCGGACCGGCCCGAGTTCCGTGCGTCGCTCCGCACGGGGCCCCTGCACAGGGGCGCGAGCCTGTGGCTGCGGCTGCTGTTCTCGGAACAGCTGCTGCTGCCTCGCAGCCCGCTCCACCCGCTGCTGCCGGAGCCACTCGTATTGGAGCGTCCGCTGTTCCTCGAGCTCTGCCCTCCTCCGTCGGGCAGCCCTGCTCGTTCCTTCCGTGGCATCTCTAACCTGTAATGCTACGGGACACCCTCCGTAATTGGCGGTGTGAGCGCCAGTACAGAGTGCGCATGTAGCGGGGACATCGTGCGGCTTGCGACAATCTTTAGTCTTATGGGGGCGTGCACAAGCTCGACACATAGGCTGCGCTTGCGCTTTGCAGCTAGCCTGCGTGTGGTAGTACCACTGGCAGTTGCTGCACTGAGGCGGGCGCTTGCTGGGGACGTAGTCCTCAACTGTTACCCTCATCAGGCAGCACTGACGCAAGGCTCTCATTCTATCCCGGGTTTCGGAGGAATTCTCCACATCGACAATGACCATTGGGAGTTTGGCCTTTGTCCTTGATGAGTGCATCCTCGTCACTCGCCGGACGATTATGCTTTGGAATTCCAGGTCGCCCTGGATGTCCTCCTCATCTGTGTGGATATCTATTCCTCTTAGAACGAATCGCAGAGGCTTGTCGTTCTTGGGGCGCAGCAAGTTGTACGCTACTCCCCGTTCGGTCAGGAACCTGCAAAGATTTGCGTAGTCCCTTTCGCAAACAGTTTTCACGGCCGTCCCGCCGCGCGCCCTGTACGAGCATAAGCCCAACGGTTCGTATTCGGCCTTGAACTCTAAGTTCAGTCGGCCCAGCGAGCCAGTGAAGGCTGGCGTAATAATAACGGGTGGGATATCACCACGTCGCCTAGTGAGGGCAGTCTCAACATCATCTCCATCGTCCTCACTCTCCGACACGTGAGTACGAGCTGGGGAAGGGGGGCGGGGAACTGCCTCATCTACCTCAGAGGCAGCAGCCGTCTCCTGTGGGGCCTCAGGTTCGGCGGGGGGTGCTGCCTCCTTGGTCACGACTTGAAGAGTCGCCGCCTCTAATTGCTCCAAGGTAGAGAGAGCCGATCTCTCTTCCTTGGTGAGCTCACTAGCGGAAGGAATGCCGCCCTGCTCAGTCTTAGCTGAGCCCTTCTTCTTCTTCTTTTTGGCCTTAATGACCTGAAGTGCGCCGGACCCAGATGGAATCGGCGGCACCTCATCAGCCAAGACCGTAACACCACGGCTATTCAGTCCGCCAGGACCGGGCGAGTCAACACGTGTCACCTCTGTGACCTTGGGAGCTAACTTGGGAGGGGTGGGCTTTCGTGGGAGTCCTGAAGGGACTGGGATCGTGGTAGGGGGACGAAGCTCAAGGATCTCCGCAACGGGAACCGGGACAGGCGGTGTCCGTATAGGTCCAGCCGATCGCAAGTTCCGACGCCTGGGCGGAGGAGTAATCTGCGCGGGACGCGACACGCGCAAGTAGGAGGTGGTGGGCCCTGTCTGGCTAGTGCAAACTAGCAACCGCTTTACGCCACCTGCAGTAGGTTGGCTCGTGGCCTTGTTGCTCTTAACTGGAGCCATTCGAATTAGAAATTCGATCCTGTCAGGGGGGGGCAACCTAAGCGGCACTCTGTCCGCAGTGCAAGAACCTGCTAGGCCCCTTTCCCACTAAGGGTGGAAGCCCAGCAGTTACGCCCGACCGGTCGCCGAAGCCTAGCCCGGTTAGCCGATCGCAACAAGCGTTGCGGAGCCCGCCGGGGACCGTCGGTTTGGTTCGCTAATTTCGTTGGCCCTTATAAGGGCCGGACGAAAATTTGCGTAGCCCTCAGAAGGGCCGGGCAATAGTAGAAGAGTGGAGGGCGGAAAGCAAATTAGCCCGAAGGCCCTGCCTTTGGGCAGTCACTCCGGCACGAAGGCACAGAGTCTCTCCCTAGCAGGAAGCCTGCCTAGGGGCCGAGGACGGCTAGGGGTCTCCTCGAGAGAGGACCCAATCCCCGACCGGGATCCGCCTGGCCTAGGGAAGTTAGTGCGCACAGCCCTCCGTAGGCTGCGCGGCTTTCTTCGCGCTGAGCGCCGGTGCGGCAATGGAACCAATAGGCTGCTCTTTAAGAAGTGCCGATTACGTAAGTGTCCGCCGCCTGGCCGACAGAAGTACGATGCTCGGCGCCTCGAGCCTCCCTGGCCGAGAGCTGCTTGGCTGCTGCGCTCGCTTGCTGCTGTAGCACTGAGGGATCTGGTTGGTTGTCCGCTGTAGCTGCTTTCGCTGGTGCGCCAATCAGAAGGTCTCAGGACACGTCTTGCTCCTTTCACGTCCAAGAAAGAAGTCCTCTCCCGCCAAACGACGCCCGTCGCAACACAATTAATCTTGCAACGACGCCTGTCACAGACGGGACGCGAACTTATCCCGCTGGCCTCAGAAATTAAATTCATTACAAAATATCATAGCAAGACTCTCTGAACAGAACTACTATCGTCTCATGCGCATTCAGAGTGCGCACTTCACCTGCATTCGGATATCAAGTAAAATTAATTACGAAATACAATGAATTATTATGCCACGCTTGCACATTACGTGTGTCTGCCATCTAGCGCCTGCTGTCGGCGTTACCCTCGCTCATAATACGCCAGCATCCCTATTAAACTAGGTCCCGCGCCGTGGTCTAAGACATCCTCCCTAGGATTCCCGTCATGGAATCCGGGTTATTCCGAGTACTCATGGCTTCGGCCAGTGTATGGGACCGGTGCCCACCCAGCATCGTGGTGCACTTGGGGAGCTACGATAGGTTGCGAAATAAAGCCAGCTCTATAACGGCTGGGGGATTCATCGTGCTAAGCACACGATACTTCCATTTTGGTTTCATGATCGTCCACCTCTGCTTCGGCATGTTGACGTGAGTTCAGCAGCCGGTTGCTCGGTCATGGTCCTTCATGGTCTGTCGTGCCACGGATTAGTATATAACGACTAGACTATGATCAACACGAACATTTATACCGCTATGATGCATGCTGTAGGCTACTAAATCAACAATAATATTTACAACGCATCCAAGTGCTGATGTAAGAGGCTAGGTCTCCTCGGCTCTTTCTTCTTCATTTCAAATGGGTAACATGACGTCCTCAAACATTCATTTCAAAATGATTCCCAATCTGAACAAAAGCATATTATTAAGTTTCTACCTAACGTTATTAGTACTCTAAACTCAGCGTGTCTGGAAAATACGTATGTACACGTGATCTCCCATGTTCCATATCTTACATAACGGCAGTACAGGTTCAGATCGTTACCACCAAATTAACAAACGTTCCCACATTACAAGCGCACACATTCATTCACTTCTTCTCAGACATCATATTCATTTCCTGTATAATTACGTACATTAAGTACATGTATACTAAGAATTCTGATTACAGTTACAAATTTTACGATTTAAATGCATTTATGTCATTTTTCTTTTCACAAATTCTCATCAAATTGCTCCTCACAACTGGTAACAAATATTAAATCATTTTTAGTATTTCCAATGACAGTCAATCTATCCTTCCCCATTTCCAGTTTAATACTGTGCACACCACTCTTCTTCTCCTCTTCGTCACCGTCTTCTTCTTCTATTTATCAATTCCGCTATAATGCCACAGTAACGAGCTTGGCGTACCCTGACCAACCACGGAACACCTGACATGATTCTTTCTTGTTCGCAGGGACGAGAAGTCTGTATTTTTTCTCAACGCAGCTATTCTTTTTTCAACAGGGATGTCTATGGCTTCCGAAACTGCATGTCATTAAAAATTCTCACATTAAGAAATTTGTAGCCGATCACTTGGAACGGCAGGGTAACCGAACTTCAGTCGATGCATTTATAATTATCGGCTATCCGGGAGAGTAAAATCACGCAGGCGATTATTATTGCTCTCAAAACTCACGCAATTTCGCCAGCATACGTACGTACGTCGAACCCCTAACTGCCCACCGATACTAAATTCCAACACACGACTCGCATACGTTGTGTTATACTGTATTTCTAATTTTTAAGGCCAAATGCACGACATACTGTCAAGAATGAAAGAAAAACAATAATAGAATTGCCCTGAAATTCCTTATATTGTTGCGAATTCGATCTCAACCTAATTCCAAGAAGCTACCGCATATATGAGTCCTACATGTTCATCTCAGTCAAAGGGCCAGGCCAGGCCAGGCCACTAAGTTAGATCGGATATGATGAACATTTTTTCTACCTCAGCTCAGGCAAAAACCCAAGAAAGTCGCAAATACGACATCACATTCGGATATAATCCGAAAACCCAACAACAAAGTTAAGACATATGATGAATACCTCCATCACACCATATCAGCTAAACGCCCATCAAGGAAATTCAGAGATCAACAGAATTTCATCTTGGACAATAGGCTGAGGAACAGTCCCATATACTACACTTCGATCTTAGCCAAAAGACCGAGAAGAAAAACCGATCACGTGCCGTCGGGATCTATTTAATTCTACAACAGCACCTGCCATATGCGGGTTATTAACAAACTCCGCTCCATTTAGATATACAGTTCGATACACCATCTTCTAAAGGGACTCTCGCTAAAGCTGTACTGCCATATCTTTCGAATAGAGTGCGCATACCATTTGTATTTCAATTAATCACAATACAGATTATAAATTGTAATGACGTGTGTCTAAATTACGTACACCTGCCCTCTAGCGAATGCTGTCGGAGTTATTCTCGCGCAAGTACAGTGAACTTGCTACTGCTGCCTACGATAGGCCGATGTTACATTCCTCGCATTAATTCTTAATATAGCGATCGAAAACTATCTAACCGCGGTTGCCGCACCTATAGAAACGGCAATCATATCCTTAAATAATGAACTTTTTGTGATAAATGAAAAAGAAAAGAAAGAGAGAGAGATCAGCTTAATTTCATTCAAGCGGAGCGACAGCACGGAAACTAGCGTCCAGCTCTTGAGACAACTAGTCAAACAACAGATGGTAACTACACAGAATTTACTGCATTGCAACATTCATTGTGTTATTATAGCAGTAGTGTCAGATTTGTAAGCTCCAATACCGTTTGTGGAGCTAGATCGGAGCATGAACTTGCTTGTGTCTGTGGAAACACCGGAGCACGAAACCCGTCTAGTGGAGCGCTCAGCTCCGTTTAGTCCCTGTCTGACATCGCTGTATTATAGTTTCTATGAACCATATTTCCGAAGTGTTGAGCTATGAGCACTTAAGCGCTCGCAATACTTTGCCACTACGCAGCGAATATTCACCGACATTTAAAGCACTCGTTCACACTATTTTTCGCATAGATTTCCCAATTATGCCTGTGACAATCATAGCTTCAGAATTACTGAGCGATTCATTCATCCCAACAACCAACGTTAACCCGTGCCCACAAATATAAATTCATTGTCCAACTTCAACTCCTTTCACAACATCCCCGCCTACACAAGTCACTCACTATAGGAATAATATTAGGCTTCTCTATTCATTTCGCAAATTGCCATAAACTACAATATAATATTACTTCGCATCTCTTTTTATCGTCTCACATAAACCGTTTCAGCTTGCAAAGTTTCTTCAGATTTTAGATTTAACTAATTTAATTTTCAATTGTCTGGAACGGCTGTTAACTTCGTCTGTAGCTTTCCCCACAGCGGAGACGTGACGCTTCATTCCGAGAAAAACTACTATATTACCTACAATAATTGAAATTATGTTGAATATGACCCGCTCTGCTCCAGTCGAACACAATATCACTACATCACAAATCCAAACGGTGGCGAGGTAAGGTACAACGTTTTTAGAATAATGGAATTATTCGTTACTAGATGTTCATTTTAATCAGTCTGTATGGTGGCAATGTGATGTATCTCCGTAGGGAAAAGGCTGCGGATATGAGCACATGTAATCAAATTGTTCCTTCCGCTGTAGTGAATGAGAATATTTGAGATTTATTTGTGGCGAGGTGTAGAAGATTATGTTACAGTGTCCATAATATTAAAATACTTTTCTCTTGAGCCTACCTGTTCAGAGGATCGGTCATTGCTGCTGTACTTCGAATTTTGTACCGTTCATTTAATCTCCTTAATGCTGCTACATATTCCTTCGCACAAACACACTTTCAATACTTGTATCGTACAATAAATACATCTGATATCGCAGAGAATTAATACGAAACATAAAGTTCCGCCAAGCATCCGCAGCCATCTTACATAATTTTATTGCCGTACATATATACATACACAAATACAACACTACATGATAGCGATTAAATGGGCCGATCCCGGAAGCACTGCAATACCGGGCCAACCCGTGACAGAGGTGGAGCAAGCTCCTAGCACTCCGTCATTTTCCAAAAATCAGTTTAATATTCTGGTCCTGCAATGCAGGACGTATCAGATATTAAGCTGATAAGAACAGATTAAATTTATTTAGATAATACTTGTAAATACAAGAGTATGCACAATAATAATATAATATGTAACAGGACAATAATTAAATTGTTCTTTGTGTGTGTTTTTTTTTTATATGAGAAAAAAAAAGCATATAGTAATAGAACAATTATATGTCCTTCACGCACTTCACGATCACTTCACTATCCAGCACATATCATTCATACTGTCGGTGGCCTGTCACGTGTTCGACATATATGTCCCGACTCCATCGAATTGTGTCCGACACCATGAGCCTCTTCATAAGTACTGCGTACGCATGGGAGATGCCCAGGTGACGGAGAGCATTTTCGTTAGCCGGATCGTACCCGCCCAGGGAGCCGATTACAAATGCATCGACCGAAGTGCGGAAACCCTGCCGTTCGAAGTGGGCCGCCAAGTTCTGGTATTTTTGAATTTTAGTGTTTCTGGCAATTTCGAAACCGTATAACGGTTTTCGAAAGGAATGGTGACGTCTAGAATGAATACCGTCCTCTCGTCCCTGTCGACAACAACAAGATCCGGTCTCTCCGAACCCTCGTAGTTGGGCAGGGGCTGGTTGGAGTAAATCTCCTTCGAGCCTGACTTGTTCATGGCCCGGGTGAGGCGGTCTAGGACGGCGTTGTGCCTGCGGGTCATGGTGACAAGGTGAGGGGGACAGTGATTCAGGACGTGAGGAAGGGTTTCATTGGCGGCTCCACATCGACGACAGCGTTTGTCGCCACCACCAAATCTTCGGCAACCATTCAATGGAACCACACCCAGGCGAGCTCGATGGATGAATCTCCATTCCGAAAAACCTGGTGTAGTTTCCACCCCTCATGAAGTGGTTGGATGCAGAGGCTAAGGTGGTGACGTCACTTACCTTTCCGTGGTCGGGTTTGGCTAGAAGTCGGGACAGATAGAAGTGTCGAACACCGTCCTTCAGAACGCCTTCCGCCTGCTGCCGATGGAGGTTGACGCCGTGGAGTTGGAGGACGAGGTCTTGGTCCTGCGACGTCCAGCACACGTCGAGTTTCGAGCGGAGGCGCCTCGTCGCTGAGCGAAGTCTCGTCCAGGCGGACGAGATGTCCCCGCTGTCTCGCTGGAAGTCCCCCTCCGTGGCGCCCGTCAGGAATGCTGCTATCTCCTCTGTTGTTGGGTTGCGCAGCAGCTTCTTCCTGACGACCTCCTCCAGGGACGCCCTCGCCAGGCGCGCTGTGGTGACGTCGGGACTCGTCAGGAGACGCAGCCCGTGTACTGCCTGGGACACATCCGCTATGACGTTCGTGGGGAGCAGATTCATTCCTCCCCACTGATGACGGAGATACAGCACCTCGGCGCTGGCCCTCTGGGGCAGGTGCAGCCACTTCTTGCCAAGTTGTTTTAGCTTGTTGTCTAGCTGCGTAAGTGGCTTCTTCGGCACTGCCCCGGCTTTCAGGTGGAAGGCCAGCCTCGACAGCACGTAGGTGTTCACGGCGTCGAGTTTCTGCCAAGGTGCGAGCAGCGACTTGTCGATCTTGTCGAGGTCGCTGAGAAGTGAGCGGATGGTGTCCCCGGCAGATGGCTGCTTCTGGAATCCCGTTGGGACCCCCAGGTGTTCATAGACCCCGCTCTCGTCTAGGTCTTCCATTGGCTCTCCCCGAATTGTGAAGACAGTGCGTCGCGCAGCGTGCTTCTTACCGTCGACGTGGAGTGAAGAGCACTTCCGGACGTTGAAGTCCAAACCCGCCCACTGAGCCATCGTGGCGGTCACGTCCAGCATGTTCTGGAGTCCAGCTGCCGACGATGATAGGATGGCAATGTCGTCGGCGTAGGCGAGGACTGAGAGTTCCTCGCCGTGGAGAACGTAGCCCATGTTGAGCTGGGTGACCGCCCGGATGATCGACTCCATCACTATGTTGAATATTATTGGGCTCAGTGGGCAGCCCTGCTTCACTCCTGAAGCAACCTCCACGTCGTCGGTCAGGCCCTCGGAGCTTCTGATGTTGGTGGTGCTGCCGTCGTAAAGTTTCTGCACGACTCGGATCGAATCTTCCCCCAGGCCGATCCAGTGGAGGCAGTCCCAGATGGTGGAGTGTGGGACTGAGCAGAACGCGTTTTGCAGGTCGAGCCAGGCGACTGCAATTTCTGCTCGACTGCGCCTCGCGTTCTGGATGGCTGTTTGAAGCACAAAGTTGTGTTCAATACAGCCTTCGTAGGGCATAAAGCCCTTCTGCGCTGGGGAGATCCGGTCGTGCCGACGGCACCACTCCGTGAGCCTTGCTGCGATGCACGACGCATGGAGCTTGCCCACCGTGTTTGAGAGTGCGATGGGGCGCCAATTCGAGATATCCTCCTCCGCCCCCTTCTTGTGAAGTAGAATGGTGGTCGACCGCTTCCAGTCCGCCGGGATGTGGTCGAGGCGGCGGACTGCGTTGAATAGGGCGGAGATGATATGGAACCCGGGGTCGAATCGGCGCCAGGCTCCGTACCGCAGGTTGTCAGATCCGGGTGCGGTGTCTTGACATCTACGGAGCCGGTTCCAGGCTTCCTCCGGGGTGAACGGTGGGCTCAGCGGGTCCTTGTCTTCGGGGGAGTCGAGGATCGGCAGCTCTTCGGGGGCGGGCAGCTCCTCGCGATCACGACGCCTAAATACTGCCGAGAAATGTTCATGTAGCTCCGCTTTCTGGAGCTGACAGTAAGGCGATTTGCTGGCAGTGATCTCGCGGAATGCCCGTCCCCGGTTGCGTCGATACAACCGCTGGATCCTCGATGCCGATGCGGGGTCGTATGCGTCTCCTGATTGTCTCCGACGTCGTCGTCTCCTCGGGTCCGTGCGTTGGCGGTGTGGTGCCGGTTCCTCGGTGTCGCGGTGTTGCTGGGGTCCCACGTTCTGCTCCTGTACCTCGGCGATGAGAGCGGCTAGAAGAGTTTCTAACCCCTCTGCCGCGTCCACAGAGTCGAGGCGCGTGACCCATTGCTGCTGCGCGGGTGTCATCTGTGCCCGAGCGGTGGACTCGGTAGACTCTCCGGTCTCGGGGGCTGCGGCGGTGGCTTCCGAGTCCTGGGCGCTGGGCTCGGCGGTAGTCGCAGAGGATTCCGATGCTTGCACTGGCTCATCACATGGTTGTGCATCGGAACATGCGACACCGCCGAGCTGGTGACCGGAGGTGCTCGGGGCAGAGTCGCAGCAGTCGTTGGCAACATTCGCGGAATCACCGGCTCCACCCCTGTTGGATTCCTCGGCCGCAGCATCGCTTCCCTCGGCGGGGCTTGCAGCAATGCTGTCCTCTTGGTTAGTCGTCCTCGCTGGTGTTCTGCGGTGTCCAAGAGGTATCCGCCGGATGGGCAGCGATGCCACGTCAACAGGATCGGGCTGAGCAGCAGACGCCTCGGCGCAGGCAGGCGACTTGTTGATGTGCGCCTTGGCGCATTTCAGCTGCTCGAACTCCCTGTTGCATCCAACGCAGCGGAAGGAGAGGCGCATCTGGTGTTCCTTCTTCAAGTGCCTGGCGAGGCCGTTGTGGTCCCTGTAGTTCCTCGGCACAGGCAGGCAGGCGGTGCAGGCAAAAGGTGGTCGCAGCGGCACATCCAACAGTACGTTTGTGTGATCCACTTCCCGGTCGGCCATGATGAGGTTGGTGGCGGTAGCAAAAATTAAGCTGATAAGAACAGATACTACACTGTGATCTTAGCCAAAAGGCCGAGAAGCGATGCCAAACGACGAAAATCGAAAAATCGAAAAATCGAAGGAGAATTGGGAGGAAAATTTAAAAGGTACGCAAAACGCGTCCTTGCAAGGGGTTGGGGGCTGTACAAAACTAAATATGTGAGTTCCAAGCCTGTTGGCCACTAGTCTCACTCCGGGTTACGCTGCTCCCCTGAAGGAGCTCTAGAAAATTTTGAAGGGGAAGCCGAAATTGGACGTAACCTCTTAGGTACCACATACGCGAGGGGGGCTGAGATTGATCAATTGATCACGGAACGGGGCGAGGAGGAGTTGGCTGGTGTTTGCCGTCAGGATGGCAAGACGCCGTCATCTGTTGTTCGATGACAAAGCAGGTGAAGGCCGTCGGAAGAAGCGCCGTGAAATCTAAGCTGCAATTTGAGATATCCCTGTCCTTTCAATTTGCGACTTATTGAGTGACCTCATATGTTTAATAGACTATTAATATTATCTGAACTAGGGCATACATAATTTATAATAAAGGTGGAATATATATGGGGAAGGGCATATAGGTCCGTGGCCCATTTCTTATAGGGCTCATCCCGACATTTGTCTTACGCCTGAGGAAAACCACGGAATACCTTAGGCAGGATGAGTTGTCTCATATAAGAGACTAGCCAATTTGGCTATTATGTAGGAGGTCATGAGCCTTGTTGATTTGTCTCAATTTCGAGACCAGCCATTTGGCTATATGATGGCTCAATTGCGAAGAGGGGGGAGAGATGTAATTGTTAATTAAGGAGATTCATGGGGATATGAGTGCAGGTCCGTGGCCCATTTCTTTTAGGGCTCATCCCGACATTTGTCTTAGCGCCTTAGGAAAACCACGGAAAAACCTTAGGCAGGATGAGTTGTCTCAATATCAGAGACTAGCCAGTTGGCTCTTAGGTTGAATGACTCTATGAATCGATGGATATATACTAGCCAATTGGCTCTATTAGATTTCCATCGATCAACAAAAGTAGATAATGTTATGGAGGGATTTTGTTTAGCCCAGTTAAGACAAGGTCATTTTACAGCGGTTGCACTATCCAAGGAGTCTCATGGAGTTGAGCCGTGGCTACCAAAACCTGGGAGTAACGCCAGCCTCCCTGTCCTCCTGTCTCAATAGTATAGCTAATGGACCTGTCTGGTGTCTACGCCGTAACCTAGGATCATACTGGCCGAGGCCAGATATGAGCGGGTTGGGGTTAGCACGAGCTTCCGCATACAGGTTCCTAGCCAGTCGAGCAATGAACTCGTCTATGGTTGGCAACTCTAGTTCATCATGGAACTTTCTTCTCGAGGCGACTCGGGGGAGATGGGTAATGAGTCGAATCACCTGGTTTTGGACAACTTGGAGTTTACGGAGATGGGACACTGCCGCAAACCCCCATGCGGGTGCGGCATAGGTAATGACAGAGCGAATGAGGGCCTTATACATGGTAAGTCCTACCCTCAGGTTGTCAGGAGTTAAGGCCGCCAGAATGGGATAGTGTCTAACTATCAGGCCGTTGGCCTTACGAAGAAGGGATTGGATGTGATCTCGGAAGTTGAGATGAGAGTCCATGATGATCCCTAAATATTTAATTTGGTTCATCCACGGCATTTCTCGTCCGAAAAGTGTGGGTGGTGGTGGTATGTCTTCGAGCCTCGCTCTTAGTGAAAAGAGTATGGCCTGACATTTCTCTACATTGACCTTGATTCTCCAGTCGTGGAACCACGGCTGGAGGTGATCTAAGATCGACTGTAATCTACGGGACGCTAATCTATAGGTTTTGCCCATCGCCAAGAGGGCAGTGTCGTCTGCATAGATATACAGATGACTACTTCTGCCGTGGATATAGCGGAACGGGAGGTCATTAATGAATATATTGAAAAGTATGGGCCCGATAATGGAACCCTGTGGGACTCCTGCGTGAACTTCACGGGGGGTGGAGATACTAGTGCCTACACGGGTTTTGAATGTACGGCCTCGGAGGTAGTTAGAAATGAGGCGTATCATTCCATCTGGGACTCCCATGCCCAGTAACTTAACGAGGAGTCCCTCATGCCAAACCTTGTCGAATGCTCGCTCGATGTCCAGGTAAGCTGCAGCTACTACACGCTTCGTGCTCATAGCCCAGGTAATGTCCTCCGTCATGCGGAGTGCCTGGAGTGTAGTGGAACGGCCAGGGTGAAAACCGAATTGCTCGTTCCTGATTTGGGGCAATACTACTTCAGTGAGGCGTCTATGTATGACCCGCTCCGCCAGTTTGCTGAGACAACTGAGGAGACTAATAGGCCTATAGTTGCTTGGATTCGTCTTATCCTTTCCGGGCTTTGGAAAGAGAACTACGTGAGCTTCTTTCCAGGGAATGGGATAGTGACCGGAAGCCAAGATGTTATTAATTATCTCTGCTATGCGCTTCATAGCTGACCTTGGGAGATGCTGCAATATAATTCCTTGGATACCGTCGGCTCCTGCGGCCTTATGAGGGCCGAGGCGACGAATGAAATGGGCGACCTCGTGGGTGTTCGTAGGTCGTATCCCATTTTCCGGCTCCCTGCTAAGGAGGTCTCGAACCGATTCCTCAACAGCTCTGATATGGGGCAAGTTTAAATTTTGTTCCACGGGTTGAAAAGTGGTCTCTAGAACGTCTGCCAGTGCGGTAGCCTTCTCCTCAGGAGTAAAGGCCGTGACATCTGGACCGACTACTAATGGGTGAATAGATTGAGACGGATTGGACAGAGCTCGAGATACACGCCAGACATCTGACATGTTTCTGCTGTCCATCGTCTCAACCTTGGATTTCCAAGCATCCACGACCGTTTCGTGGACCGCCTCACTGATCCGCCTGCGCAAGCGGTTCATTTCTATTCTATGTTGATCTAACCTAGTACGCTTCCACAATGTTCTTGCTCTATTGCGGGCGATCTTTAGGTCTCTAATATAGGCTGGGAGCTGCATCCGTCCCGGTTGTGAAGACCGTTTCGGTATTGCAGCAACCATTGCCTTCTTTATGCACTCCGTCAGGTCGCTAACTGACCTATCTATCCCTGCCGGAGTGACTTCAGGGGGGAGTGGTGGAAGCGTAGCGGCTACCTGGTCTTGAAAGAACACCCAGTCTGCCGCCTTGTAGTTGAATTTCTCAGCGGTTGGGGAGAGTTCGACTGGGTGCATGATCTCCATTATCACCGGTAGGTGGTCGGACGGAAGATCATCCAGGGTTGTTAGTCTCGCTCTAGTTGTGAGACCTTTCACCAGAGCGATGTCTAATATGTCAGGCAGTTGATTTGCATCATCCGGTACGTGTGTGGGTTCCCTAGGGGCCATCACGACGTATCCGTTTCCTGTAGAATTAAGAAAAAGCCTATCGCCCTGCCGATTGGGGCGTTGACAGTTCCAGCTAGCGTGCTTCGCATTGAGGTCGCCGGCGACTACGAATCTATCGGATAGACTTGTCACTATATCTAAATCGCGTTCATTTAGTATGCCCGGAGGACAGTAGGCAGCCATGAGCAGAAAGGGGAGTCTGCCTATGTAGGCTCTAATAGCCACTGCCTCTAATGCCGCTAGCTGGGGAAGGAGATACTCACAGTGCGCGATCGTAGAACGAACGAACACCGCTACACCTCCGCCTCTTCTACCTGCTCTATCTTGTCTATAGACTTTAAACCCCGCGCATCTTAAATTTACTTGGGGTGTCAGGAACGTTTCTGTTATAAATGCTACGTCTATATTATTAGCGTCTAGGAAAGCCCTGAACTCATGTCTATCATGTCTAAGGCCCCTGGCGTTCCATATACACATCCTAGCAACTCCGTCACTTCGTCTGGCCATTGAGAGAAACGAGGGAGGTTAGGAGCTTAAATATCTCCGGGAGGGCAGACATAGGATTCTCCATAAGGAGAACTATCACTCTGGTTAATCCTTCTAATATTGGGGCGAGCGGGAGGTTAGGGTTTGCTAATTGCAACGCCTCGGCAAAGTGCTGAACTTGGTCCAAGGTCGCGCCTTGACCGGTCGGGCCTTTCGAGGTGCTTGCAATAGCTTCCTGCTGGGCCTGTGGGACAGGGGCGGAGATGGACTCAACCGTGGTAGCCTTGGTAGCTTTTCTGCTGCCCCTGTTGCGCTTAGGGCGCTGAGAAAGGGGTCCTACATTATTGGCAGCAGTTTGGGGGGCTGTCGCTGCCACGGTGGACCACAGAGGCGCGGCAACGGGCACCTCCAAAAGTGAAGGGATGTCCGCCTGCTGCTGCTGCGTTTGCTGCTGCTGTTGGCGGACCGGCCCGAGTTCCGTGCGTCGCTCCGCACGGGGCCCCTGCACAGGGGCGCGAGCCTGTGGCTGCGGCTGCTGTTCTCGGAACAGCTGCTGCTGCCTCGCAGCCCGCTCCACCCGCTGCTGCCGGAGCCACTCGTATTGGAGCGTCCGCTGTTCCTCGAGCTCTGCCCTCCTCCGTCGGGCAGCCCTGCTCGTTCCTTCCGTGGCATCTCTAACCTGTAATGCTACGGGACACCCTCCGTAATTGGCGGTGTGAGCGCCAGTACAGAGTGCGCATGTAGCGGGGACATCGTGCGGCTTGCGACAATCTTTAGTCTTATGGGGGCGTGCACAAGCTCGACACATAGGCTGCGCTTGCGCTTTGCAGCTAGCCTGCGTGTGGTAGTACCACTGGCAGTTGCTGCACTGAGGCGGGCGCTTGCTGGGGACGTAGTCCTCAACTGTTACCCTCATCAGGCAGCACTGACGCAAGGCTCTCATTCTATCCCGGGTTTCGGAGGAATTCTCCACATCGACAATGACCATTGGGAGTTTGGCCTTTGTCCTTGATGAGTGCATCCTCGTCACTCGCCGGACGATTATGCTTTGGAATTCCAGGTCGCCCTGGATGTCCTCCTCATCTGTGTGGATATCTATTCCTCTTAGAACGAATCGCAGAGGCTTGTCGTTCTTGGGGCGCAGCAAGTTGTACGCTACTCCCCGTTCGGTCAGGAACCTGCAAAGATTTGCGTAGTCCCTTTCGCAAACAGTTTTCACGGCCGTCCCGCCGCGCGCCCTGTACGAGCATAAGCCCAACGGTTCGTATTCGGCCTTGAACTCTAAGTTCAGTCGGCCCAGCGAGCCAGTGAAGGCTGGCGTAATAATAACGGGTGGGATATCACCACGTCGCCTAGTGAGGGCAGTCTCAACATCATCTCCATCGTCCTCACTCTCCGACACGTGAGTACGAGCTGGGGAAGGGGGGCGGGGAACTGCCTCATCTACCTCAGAGGCAGCAGCCGTCTCCTGTGGGGCCTCAGGTTCGGCGGGGGGTGCTGCCTCCTTGGTCACGACTTGAAGAGTCGCCGCCTCTAATTGCTCCAAGGTAGAGAGAGCCGATCTCTCTTCCTTGGTGAGCTCACTAGCGGAAGGAATGCCGCCCTGCTCAGTCTTAGCTGAGCCCTTCTTCTTCTTCTTTTTGGCCTTAATGACCTGAAGTGCGCCGGACCCAGATGGAATCGGCGGCACCTCATCAGCCAAGACCGTAACACCACGGCTATTCAGTCCGCCAGGACCGGGCGAGTCAACACGTGTCACCTCTGTGACCTTGGGAGCTAACTTGGGAGGGGTGGGCTTTCGTGGGAGTCCTGAAGGGACTGGGATCGTGGTAGGGGGACGAAGCTCAAGGATCTCCGCAACGGGAACCGGGACAGGCGGTGTCCGTATAGGTCCAGCCGATCGCAAGTTCCGACGCCTGGGCGGAGGAGTAATCTGCGCGGGACGCGACACGCGCAAGTAGGAGGTGGTGGGCCCTGTCTGGCTAGTGCAAACTAGCAACCGCTTTACGCCACCTGCAGTAGGTTGGCTCGTGGCCTTGTTGCTCTTAACTGGAGCCATTCGAATTAGAAATTCGATCCTGTCAGGGGGGGGCAACCTAAGCGGCACTCTGTCCGCAGTGCAAGAACCTGCTAGGCCCCTTTCCCACTAAGGGTGGAAGCCCAGCAGTTACGCCCGACCGGTCGCCGAAGCCTAGCCCGGTTAGCCGATCGCAACAAGCGTTGCGGAGCCCGCCGGGGACCGTCGGTTTGGTTCGCTAATTTCGTTGGCCCTTATAAGGGCCGGACGAAAATTTGCGTAGCCCTCAGAAGGGCCGGGCAATAGTAGAAGAGTGGAGGGCGGAAAGCAAATTAGCCCGAAGGCCCTGCCTTTGGGCAGTCACTCCGGCACGAAGGCACAGAGTCTCTCCCTAGCAGGAAGCCTGCCTAGGGGCCGAGGACGGCTAGGGGTCTCCTCGAGAGAGGACCCAATCCCCGACCGGGATCCGCCTGGCCTAGGGAAGTTAGTGCGCACAGCCCTCCGTAGGCTGCGCGGCTTTCTTCGCGCTGAGCGCCGGTGCGGCAATGGAACCAATAGGCTGCTCTTTAAGAAGTGCCGATTACGTAAGTGTCCGCCGCCTGGCCGACAGAAGTACGATGCTCGGCGCCTCGAGCCTCCCTGGCCGAGAGCTGCTTGGCTGCTGCGCTCGCTTGCTGCTGTAGCACTGAGGGATCTGGTTGGTTGTCCGCTGTAGCTGCTTTCGCTGGTGCGCCAATCAGAAGGTCTCAGGACACGTCTTGCTCGTTTCACGTCCAAGAAAGAAGTCCTCTCCCGCCAAACGACGCCCGTCGCAACACAATTAATCTTGCAACGACGCCTGTCACAGACGGGACGCGAACTTATCCCGCTGGCCTCAGAAATTAAATTCATTACAAAATATCATAGCAAGACTCTCTGAACAGAACTACTATCGTCTCATGCGCATTCAGAGTGCGCACTTCACCTGCATTCGGATATCAAGTAAAATTAATTACGAAATACAATGAATTATTATGCCACGCTTGCACATTACGTGTGTCTGCCATCTAGCGCCTGCTGTCGGCGTTACCCTCGCTCATAATACGCCAGCATCCCTATTAAACTAGGTCCCGCGCCGTGGTCTAAGACATCCTCCCTAGGATTCCCGTCATGGAATCCGGGTTATTCCGAGTACTCATGGCTTCGGCCAGTGTATGGGACCGGTGCCCACCCAGCATCGTGGTGCACTTGGGGAGCTACGATAGGTTGCGAAATAAAGCCAGCTCTATAACGGCTGGGGGATTCATCGTGCTAAGCACACGATACTTCCATTTTGGTTTCATGATCGTCCACCTCTGCTTCGGCATGTTGACGTGAGTTCAGCAGCCGGTTGCTCGGTCATGGTCCTTCATGGTCTGTCGTGCCACGGATTAGTATATAACGACTAGACTATGATCAACACGAACATTTATACCGCTATGATGCATGCTGTAGGCTACTAAATCAACAATAATATTTACAACGCATCCAAGTGCTGATGTAAGAGGCTAGGTCTCCTCGGCTCTTTCTTCTTCATTTCAAATGGGTAACATGACGTCCTCAAACATTCATTTCAAAATGATTCCCAATCTGAACAAAAGCATATTATTAAGTTTCTACCTAACGTTATTAGTACTCTAAACTCAGCGTGTCTGGAAAATACGTATGTACACGTGATCTCCCATGTTCCATATCTTACATAACGGCAGTACAGGTTCAGATCGTTACCACCAAATTAACAAACGTTCCCACATTACAAGCGCACACATTCATTCACTTCTTCTCAGACATCATATTCATTTCCTGTATAATTACGTACATTAAGTACATGTATACTAAGAATTCTGATTACAGTTACAAATTTTACGATTTAAATGCATTTATGTCATTTTTCTTTTCACAAATTCTCATCAAATTGCTCCTCACAACTGGTAACAAATATTAAATCATTTTTAGTATTTCCAATGACAGTCAATCTATCCTTCCCCATTTCCAGTTTAATACTGTGCACACCACTCTTCTTCTCCTCTTCGTCACCGTCTTCTTCTTCTATTTATCAATTCCGCTATAATGCCACAGTAACGAGCTTGGCGTACCCTGACCAACCACGGAACACCTGACATGATTCTTTCTTGTTCGCAGGGACGAGAAGTCTGTATTTTTTCTCAACGCAGCTATTCTTTTTTCAACAGGGATGTCTATGGCTTCCGAAACTGCATGTCATTAAAAATTCTCACATTAAGAAATTTGTAGCCGATCACTTGGAACGGCAGGGTAACCGAACTTCAGTCGATGCATTTATAATTATCGGCTATCCGGGAGAGTAAAATCACGCAGGCGATTATTATTGCTCTCAAAACTCACGCAATTTCGCCAGCATACGTACGTACGTCGAACCCCTAACTGCCCACCGATACTAAATTCCAACACACGACTCGCATACGTTGTGTTATACTGTATTTCTAATTTTTAAGGCCAAATGCACGACATACTGTCAAGAATGAAAGAAAAACAATAATAGAATTGCCCTGAAATTCCTTATATTGTTGCGAATTCGATCTCAACCTAATTCCAAGAAGCTACCGCATATATGAGTCCTACATGTTCATCTCAGTCAAAGGGCCAGGCCAGGCCAGGCCACTAAGTTAGATCGGATATGATGAACATTTTTTCTACCTCAGCTCAGGCAAAAACCCAAGAAAGTCGCAAATACGACATCACATTCGGATATAATCCGAAAACCCAACAACAAAGTTAAGACATATGATGAATACCTCCATCACACCATATCAGCTAAACGCCCATCAAGGAAATTCAGAGATCAACAGAATTTCATCTTGGACAATAGGCTGAGGAACAGTCCCATATACTACACTTCGATCTTAGCCAAAAGACCGAGAAGAAAAACCGATCACGTGCCGTCGGGATCTATTTAATTCTACAACAGCACCTGCCATATGCGGGTTATTAACAAACTCCGCTCCATTTAGATATACAGTTCGATACACCATCTTCTAAAGGGACTCTCGCTAAAGCTGTACTGCCATATCTTTCGAATAGAGTGCGCATACCATTTGTATTTCAATTAATCACAATACAGATTATAAATTGTAATGACGTGTGTCTAAATTACGTACACCTGCCCTCTAGCGAATGCTGTCGGAGTTATTCTCGCGCAAGTACAGTGAACTTGCTACTGCTGCCTACGATAGGCCGATGTTACATTCCTCGCATTAATTCTTAATATAGCGATCGAAAACTATCTAACCGCGGTTGCCGCACCTATAGAAACGGCAATCATATCCTTAAATAATGAACTTTTTGTGATAAAGGAAAAAGAAAAGAAAGAGACAGAGATCAGCTTAATTTCATTCAAGCGGAGCGACAGCACGGAAACTAGCGTCCAGCTCTTGAGACAACTAGTCAAACAACAGATGGTAACTACACAGAATTTACTGCATTGCAACATTCATTGTGTTATTATAGCAGTAGTGTCAGATTTGTAAGCTCCAATACCGTTTGTGGAGCTAGATCGGAGCATGAACTTGCTTGTGTCTGTGGAAACACCGGAGCACGAAACCCGTCTAGTGGAGCGCTCAGCTCCGTTTAGTCCCTGTCTGACATCGCTGTATTATAGTTTCTATGAACCATATTTCCGAAGTGTTGAGCTATGAGCACTTAAGCGCTCGCAATACTTTGCCACTACGCAGCGAATATTCACCGACATTTAAAGCACTCGTTCACACTATTTTTCGCATAGATTTCCCAATTATGCCTGTGACAATCATAGCTTCAGAATTACTGAGCGATTCATTCATCCCAACAACCAACGTTAACCCGTGCCCACAAATATAAATTCATTGTCCAACTTCAACTCCTTTCACAACATCCCCGCCTACACAAGTCACTCACTATAGGAATAATATTAGGCTTCTCTATTCATTTCGCAAATTGCCATAAACTACAATATAATATTACTTCGCATCTCTTTTTATCGTCTCACATAAACCGTTTCAGCTTGCAAAGTTTCTTCAGATTTTAGATTTAACTAATTTAATTTTCAATTGTCTGGAACGGCTGTTAACTTCGTCTGTAGCTTTCCCCACAGCGGAGACGTGACGCTTCATTCCGAGAAAAACTACTATATTACCTACAATAATTGAAATTATGTTGAATATGACCCGCTCTGCTCCAGTCGAACACAATATCACTACATCACAAATCCAAACGGTGGCGAGGTAAGGTACAACGTTTTTAGAATAATGGAATTATTCGTTACTAGATGTTCATTTTAATCAGTCTGTATGGTGGCAATGTGATGTATCTCCGTAGGGAAAAGGCTGCGGATATGAGCACATGTAATCAAATTGTTCCTTCCGCTGTAGTGAATGAGAATATTTGAGATTTATTTGTGGCGAGGTGTAGAAGATTATGTTACAGTGTCCATAATATTAAAATACTTTTCTCTTGAGCCTACCTGTTCAGAGGATCGGTCATTGCTGCTGTACTTCGAATTTTGTACCGTTCATTTAATCTCCTTAATGCTGCTACATATTCCTTCGCACAAACACCCTTTCAATACTTGTATCGTACAATAAATACATCTGATATCGCAGAGAATTAATACGAAACATAAAGTTCCGCCAAGCATCCGCAGCCATCTTACATAATTTTATTGCCGTACATATATACATACACAAATACAACACTACATGATAGCGATTAAATGGGCCGATCCAGGAAGCACTGCAATACCGGGCCAACCCGTGACAGAGGTGGAGCAAGCTCCTAGCACTCCGTCATTTTCCAAAAATCAGTTTAATATTCTGGTCCTGCAATGCAGGACGTATCAGATATTAAGCTGATAAGAACAGATACTACACTTTGATCTTAGCCAAAAGGCCGAGAAGCGATGCCAAACGACGCCCGTCGCGACACAATTAATCTTACAACGACGCCTGTCACAGACGGGACGCGAACTTATCCCGCTGGCCTCAGAAATTAAATTCATTACAAAATATCATAGCAAGACTCTCTGAACAGAACTACTATCGTCTCATGCGCATTCAGAGTGCGCACTTCACCTGCATTCGGATATCAAGTAAAATTAATTACGAAATACAATGAATTATTATGCCACGCGTGCACATTACGTGTGTCTGCCATCTAGCGCCTGCTGTTGGCGTTACCCTCGCTCATAATACGCCAGCATCCCTATTAAACTAGGTCCCGCGCCGTGGTCTAAGACATCCTCCCTAGGATTCCCGTCATGGAATCCGGGCTATTCCGAGTACTCATGGCTTCGGCCAGTGTATGGGACCGGTGCCCACCCAGCATCGTGGTGCACTTGGGGAGCTACGATAGGTGGCGAAATAAAGCCAGCTCTATAACGGCTGGGGGATTCATCGTGCTAACCACACGATACTTCCATTTTGGTTTCATGATCGTCCACCTCTGCTTCGGCATGTTGACGTGAGTTCAGCAGCCGGTTGCTCGGTCATGGTCCTTCATGGTCTGTCGTGCCACGGATTAGTATATAACGACTAGACTATGATCAACACGAACATTTATACCGCTATGATGCATGCTGTAGGCTACTAAATCAACAATAATATTTACAACGCATCCAAGTGCTGATGTAAGAGGCTAGGTCTCCTCGGCTCTTTCTTCTTCATTTCAAATGGGTAACATGACGTCCTCAAACATTCATTTCAAAACGATTCCCAATCTGAACAAAAGCATATTATTAAGTTTCTACCTAACGTTATTAGTACTCTAAACTCAGCGTGTCTGGAAAATACGTATGTACACGTGATCTCCCATGTTCCATATCAACTATTTCTTACATAACGGCAGTACAGGTTCAGATCGTTACCACCAAATTAACAAACGTTCCCACATTACAAGCGCACACATTCATTCACTTCTTCTCAGACATCATATTCATTTCCTGTATAATTACGTACATTAAGTACATGTATACTAAGAATTCTGATTACAGTTACAAATTTTACGATTTAAATGCATTTATGTCATTTTTCTTTTCACAAATTCTCATCAAATTGCTCCTCACAACTGGTAACAAATATTAAATCATTTTTAGTATTTCCAATGACAGTCAATCTATCCTTCCCCATTTCCAGTTTAATACTGTGCACACCACTCTTCTTCTCCTCTTCGTCACCGTCTTCTTCTTCTATTTATCAATTCCGCTATAATGCCACAGTAACGAGCTTGGCGTACCCTGACCAACCACGGAACACCTGACATGATTCTTTCTTGTTCGCAGGGACGAGAAGTCTGTATTTTTTCTCAACGCAGCTATTCTGTTTTAAACAGGGATGTCTATGGCTTCCGAAACTGCATGTCATTAAAAATTCTCACATTAAGAAATTTGTAGCCGATCACTTGGAACGGCAGGGTAACCGAACTTCAGTCGATGCATTTATAATTATCGGCTATCCGGGAGAGTAAAATCACGCAGGCGATTATTATTGCTCTCAAAACTCACGCAATTTCGCCAGCATACGTACGTCGAACCCCTAACTGCCCACCGATACTAAATTCCAACACACGACTCGCATACGTTGTGTTATACTGTATTTCTAATTTTTAAGGCCAAATGCACGACATACTGTCAAGAATGAAAGAAAAACAATAATAGAATTGCCCTGAAATTCCTTATATTGTTGCGAATTCGATCTCAACCTAATTCCAAGAAGCTACCGCATATATGAGTCCTACATGTTCATCTCAGTCAAAGGGCCAGGCCAGGCCAGGCCACTAAGTTAGATCGGATATGATGAACATTTTTTCTACCTCAGCTCAGGCAAAAACCCAAGAAAGTCGCAAATACGACATCACATTCGGATATAATCCGAAAACCCAACAACAATGAATACCTCCATCACACCATATCAGCTAAACGCCCATCAAGGAAATTCAGAGATCAACAGAATTTCATCTTGGACAATAGGCTGAGGAACAGTCCCATATACTACACTTCGATCTTAGCCAAAAGACCGAGAAGAAAAACCGATCACGTGCCGTCGGGATCTATTTAATTCTACAACAGCACCTGCCATATGCGGGTTATTAACAAACTCCGCTCCATTTAGATATACAGTTCGATACACCATCTTCTAAAGGGACTCTCGCTAAAGCTGTACTGCCATATCTTTCGAATAGAGTGCGCATACCATTTGTATTTCAATTAATCACAATACAGATTATAAATTGTAATGACGTGTGTCTAAATTACGTACACCTGCCCTCTAGCGAATGCTGTCGGAGTTATTCTCGCGCAAGTACAGTGAACTTGCTACTGCTGCCTACGATAGGCCGATGTTACATTCCTCGCATTAATTCTTAATATAGCGATCGAAAACTATCTAACCGCGGTTGCCGCACCTATAGAAACGGCAATCATATCCTTAAATAATGAACTTTTTGTGATAAAGGAAAAAGAAAAGAAAGAGACAGAGATCAGCTTAATTTCATTCAAGCGGAGCGACAGCACGGAAACTAGCGTCCAGCTCTTGAGACAACTAGTCAAACAACAGATGGTAACTACACAGAATTTACTGCATTGCAACATTCATTGTGTTATTATAGCAGTAGTGTCAGATTTGTAAGCTCCAATACCGTTTGTGGAGCTAGATCGGAGCATGAACTTGCTTGTGTCTGTGGAAACACCGGAGCACGAAACCCGTCTAGTGGAGCGCTCAGCTCCGTTTAGTCCCTGTCTGACATCGCTGTATTATAGTTTCTATGAACCATATTTCCGAAGTGTTGAGCTATGAGCACTTAAGCGCTCGCAATACTTTGCCACTACGCAGCGAATATTCACCGACATTTAAAGCACTCGTTCACACTATTTTTCGCATAGATTTCCCAATTATGCCTGTGACAATCATAGCTTCAGAATTACTGAGCGATTCATTCATCCCAACAACCAACGTTAACCCGTGCCCACAAATATAAATTCATTGTCCAACTTCAACTCCTTTCACAACATCCCCGCCTACACAAGTCACTCACTATAGGAATAATATTAGGCTTCTCTATTCATTTCGCAAATTGCCATAAACTACAATATAATATTACTTCGCATCTCTTTTTATCGTCTCACATAAACCGTTTCAGCTTGCAAAGTTTCTTCAGATTTTAGATTTAACTAATTTAATTTTCAATTGTCTGGAACGGCTGTTAACTTCGTCTGTAGCTTTCCCCACAGCGGAGACGTGACGCTTCATTCCGAGAAAAACTACTATATTACCTACAATAATTGAAATTATGTTGAATATGACCCGCTCTGCTCCAGTCGAACACAATATCACTACATCACAAATCCAAACGGTGGCGAGGTAAGGTACAACGTTTTTAGAATAATGGAATTATTCGTTACTAGATGTTCATTTTAATCAGTCTGTATGGTGGCAATGTGATGTATCTCCGTAGGGAAAAGGCTGCGGATATGAGCACATGTAATCAAATTGTTCCTTCCGCTGTAGTGAATGAGAATATTTGAGATTTATTTGTGGCGAGGTGTAGAAGATTATGTTACAGTGTCCATAATATTAAAATACTTTTCTCTTGAGCCTACCTGTTCAGAGGATCGGTCATTGCTGCTGTACTTCGAATTTTGTACCGTTCATTTAATCTCCTTAATGCTGCTACATATTCCTTCGCACAAACACACTTTCAATACTTGTATCGTACAATAAATACATCTGATATCGCAGAGAATTAATACGAAACATAAAGTTCCGCCAAGCATCCGCAGCCATCTTACATAATTTTATTGCCGTACATATATACATACACAAATACAACACTACATGATAGCGATTAAATGGGCCGATCCCGGAAGCACTGCAATACCGGGCCAACCCGTGACAGAGGTGGAGCAAGCTCCTAGCACTCCGTCATTTTCCAAAAATCAGTTTAATATTCTGGTCCTGCAATGCAGGACGTATCAGATATTAAGCTGATAAGAACAGATTAAATTTATTTAGATAATACTTGTAAATACAAGAGTATGCACAATAATAATATAATATGTAACAGGACAATAATTATATTGTTCTTTGTGTGTTTTTTTTTTTTTTTTTTTTAGAAGAAAAGAAAAAAAAAGCATATAGTAATAGAACAATTATATGTCCTTCACGCACTTCACGATCACTTCACTATCCAGCACATATCATTCATACTGTCGGTGGCCTGTCACGTGTTCGACATATATGTCCCGACTCCATCGAATTGTGTCCGACACCATGAGCCTCTTCATAAGTACTGCGTACGCATGGGAGATGCCCAGGTGACGGAGAGCATTTTCGTTAGCCGGATCGTACCCGCCCAGAGAGCCGATTACAAATGCATCGACCGAAGTGCGGAAACCCTGCCGTTCGAAGTGGGCCGCCAAGTTCTGATATTTTTGAATTTTAGTGTTTCTGGCAATTTCGAAAGCCGTATAACGGTTTTCGAAAGGAATGGTGACGTCTAGAATGAATACCGTCCTCTCGTCCCTGTCGACAACAACAAGATCCGGTCTCTCCGAACCCTCGTAGTTGGGCAGGGGCTGGTTGGAGTAAATCTCCTTCGAGCCTGACTTGTTCATGGCCCGGGTGAGGCGGTCTAGGACGGCGTTGTGCCTGCGGGTCATGGTGACAAGGTGAGGGGGACAGTGATTCAGGACGTGAGGAAGGGTTTCATTGGCGGCTCCACATCGACGACAGCGTTTGTCGCCACCACCAAATCTTCGGCAACCATTCAATGGAACCACACCCAGGCGAGCTCGATGGATGAATCTCCATTCCGCAAACCTGGTGTAGTTTCCACCCCTCATGAAGTGGTTGGATGCAGAGGCTAAGGTGGTGACGTCACTTACCTTTCCCTGGTCGGGTTTGGCTAGGAGTCGGGACAGATAGAAGTGTCGAACACCGTCCTTCAGAACGCCTTCCGCCTGCTGCCGATGGAGGTTGACGCCGTGGAGTTGGAGGACGAGGTCTTGGTCCTGCGACGTCCAGCACACGTCGAGTTTCGAGCGGAGGCGCCTCGTCGCTGAGCGAAGTCTCGTCCAGGCGGACGAGATGTCCCCGCTGTCTCGCTGCAAGTCCCCCTCCGTGGCGCCCGTCAGGAATGCTGCTATCTCCTCTGTTGTTGGGTTGCGCAGCAGCTTCTTCCTGACGACCTCCTCCAGGGACGCCCTCGCCAGGCGCGCTGTGGTGACGTCGGGACTCGTCAGGAGACGCAGCCCGTGTACTGCCTGGGACACATCCGCTATGACGTTCGTGGGGAGCAGATTCATTCCTCCCCACTGATGACGGAGATACAGCACCTCGGCGCTGGCCCTCTGGGGCAGGTGCAGCCACTTCTTGCCAAGTTGTTTTAGCTTGTTGTCTAGCTGCGTAAGTGGCTTCTTCGGCACTGCCCCGGCTTTCAGGTGGAAGGCCAGCCTCGACAGCACGTAGGTGTTCACGGCGTCGAGTTTCTGCCAAGGTGCGAGCAGCGACTTGTCGATCTTGTCGAGGTCGCTGAGAAGTGAGCGGATGGTGTCCCCGGCAGATGGCTGCTTCTGGAATCCCGTTGGGACCCCCAGGTGTTCATAGACCCCGCTCTCGTCTAGGTCTTCCATTGGCTCTCCCCGAATTGTGAAGACAGTGCGTCGCGCAGCGTGCTTCTTACCGTCGACGTGGAGTGAAGAGCACTTCCGGACGTTGAATTCCAAACCCGCCCACTGAGCCATCGTGGCGGTCACGTCCAGCATGTTCTGGAGTCCAGCTGCCGACGATGATAGGATGGCAATGTCGTCGGCGTAGGCGAGGACTGAGAGTTCCTCGCCGTGGAGAACGTAGCCCATGTTGAGCTGGGTGACCGCCCGGATGATCGACTCCATCACTATGTTGAATATTATTGGGCTCAGTGGGCAGCCCTGCTTCACTCCTGAAGCAACCTCCACGTCGTCGGTCAGGCCCTCGGAGCTTCTGATGTTGGTGGTGCTGCCGTCGTAAAGTTTCTGCACGACTCGGATCGAATCTTCCCCCAGGCCGATCCAGCGGAGGCAGTCCCAGATGGTGGAGTGTGGGACTGAGCAGAACGCGTTTTGCAGGTCGAGCCAGGCGACTGCAATTTCTGCTCGATTGCGCCTCGCGTTCTGGATGGCTGTTTGAAGCACAAAGTTGTGTTCAATACAGCCTTCGTAGGGCATAAAGCCCTTCTGCGCTGGGGAGATCCGGCCGTGCCGACGGCACCACTCCGTGAGCCTTGCTGCGATGCACGACGCATGGAGCTTGCCCACCGTGTTTGAGAGTGCGATGGGGCGCCAATTCGAGATATCCTCCTCCGCCCCCCTCTTGTGAAGTAGAATGGTGGTCGACCGCTTCCAGTCCGCCGGGATGTGGTCGAGGCGGCGGACTGCGTTGAATAGGGCGGAGATGATATGGCACCCGGGATCGAATCGGCGCCAGGCTCCGTACCGCAGGTTGTCAGATCCGGGTGCGGTGTCTTGACATCTACGGAGCCGGTTCCAGGCTTCCTCCGGGGTGAACGGTGGGCTCAGCGGGTCCTTGTCTTCGGGGGAGTCGAGGATCGGCAGCTCTTCGGGGGCGGGCAGCTCCTCGCGATCACGACGCCTAAATACTGCCGAGAAATGTTCATGTAGCTCCGCTTTCTGGAGCTGACAGTAAGGCGATTTGCTGGCAGTGATCTCGCGGAATGCCCGTCCCCGGTTGCGTCGATACAACCGCTGGATCCTCGATGCCGATGCGGGGTCGTATGCGTCTCCTGATTGTCTCCGACGTCGTCGTCTCCTCGGGTCCGTGCGTTGGCGGTGTGGTGCCGGTTCCTCGGTGTCGCGGTGTTGCTGGGGTCCCACTTTCTGCTCCTGTACCTCGGCGATGAGAGCGGCTAGAAGAGTTTCTAACCCCTCTGCCGCGTCCACAGAGTCGAGGCGCGTGACCCATTGCTGCTGCGCGGGTGTCATCTGTGCCCGAGCGGTGGACTCGGTAGACTCTCCGGTCTCGGGGGCTGCGGCGGTGGCTTCCGAGTCCTGGGCGCTGGGCTCGGCGGTAGTCGCAGAGGATTCCGATGCTTGCACTGGCTCATCACAGGGTTGTGCATCGGAACATGCGACACCGCCGAGCTGGTGACCGGAGGTGCTCGGGGCAGAGTCGCAGCAGTCGTTGGCAACATTCGCGGAATCACCGGCACCACCCCTGTTGGATTCCGCGGCCGCAGCATCGCTTCCCTCGGCGGGGCTTGCAGCAATGCTGTCCTCTTGGTTAGTCGTCCTCGCTGGTGTTCTGCGGTGTCCAAGAGGTATCCGCCGGATGGGCAGCGATGCCACGTCAACAGGATCGGGCTGAGCAGCAGACGCCTCGGCGCAGGCAGGCGACTTGTTGATGTGCGCCTTGGCGCATTTCAGCTGCTCGAACTCCCTGCTGCATCCAACGCAGCGGAAGGAGAGGCGCATCTGGTGTTCCTTCTTCAAGTGCCTGGCGAGGCCGTTGTGGTCCCTGTAGTTCCTCGGCACAGGCAGGCAGGCGGTGCAGGCAAAAGGTGGTCGCAGCGGCACATCCAACAGTACGTTTGTGTGATCCACTTCCCGGTCGGCCATGATGAGGTTGGTGGCGGTAGCAAAAATTAAGCTGATAAGAACAGATACTACACTTTGATCTTAGCCAAAAGGCCGAGAAGCGATGCCAAACGACGCCCGTCGCGACACAATTAATCTTACAACGACGCCTGTCACAGACGGGACGCGAACTTATCCCGCTGGCCTCAGAAATTAAATTCATTACAAAATATCATAGCAAGACTCTCTGAACAGAACTACTATCGTCTCATGCGCATTCAGAGTGCACACTTCACCTGCATTCGGATATCAAGTAAAATTAATTACGAAATACAATGAATTATTATGCCACGCGTGCACATTACGTGTGTCTGCCATCTAGCGCCTGCTGTTGGCGTTACCCTCGCTCATAATACGCCAGCATCCCTATTAAACTAGGTCCCGCGCCGTGGTCTAAGACATCCTCCCTAGGATTCCCGTCATGGAATCCGGGCTATTCCGAGTACTCATGGCTTCGGCCAGTGTATGGGACCGGTGCCCACCCAGCATCGTGGTGCACTTGGGGAGCTACGATAGGTGGCGAAATAAAGCCAGCTCTATAACGGCTGGGGGATTCATCGTGCTAACCACACGATACTTCCATTTTGGTTTCATGATCGTCCACCTCTGCTTCGGCATGTTGACGTGAGTTCAGCAGCCGGTTGCTCGGTCATGGTCCTTCATGGTCTGTCGTGCCACGGATTAGTATATAACGACTAGACTATGATCAACACGAACATTTATACCGCTATGATGCATGCTGTAGGCTACTAAATCAACAATAATATTTACAACGCATCCAAGTGCTGATGTAAGAGGCTAGGTCTCCTCGGCTCTTTCTTCTTCATTTCAAATGGGTAACATGACGTCCTCAAACATTCATTTCAAAACGATTCCCAATCTGAACAAAAGCATATTATTAAGTTTCTACCTAACGTTATTAGTACTCTAAACTCAGCGTGTCTGGAAAATACGTATGTACACGTGATCTCCCATGTTCCATATCAACTATTTCTTACATAACGGCAGTACAGGTTCAGATCGTTACCACCAAATTAACAAACGTTCCCACATTACAAGCGCACACATTCATTCACTTCTTCTCAGACATCATATTCATTTCCTGTATAATTACGTACATTAAGTACATGTATACTAAGAATTCTGATTACAGTTACAAATTTTACGATTTAAATGCATTTATGTCATTTTTCTTTTCACAAATTCTCATCAAATTGCTCCTCACAACTGGTAACAAATATTAAATCATTTTTAGTATTTCCAATGACAGTCAATCTATCCTTCCCCATTTCCAGTTTAATACTGTGCACACCACTCTTCTTCTCCTCTTCGTCACCGTCTTCTTCTTCTATTTATCAATTCCGCTATAATGCCACAGTAACGAGCTTGGCGTACCCTGACCAACCACGGAACACCTGACATGATTCTTTCTTGTTCGCAGGGACGAGAAGTCTGTATTTTTTCTCAACGCAGCTATTCTGTTTTAAACAGGGATGTCTATGGCTTCCGAAACTGCATGTCATTAAAAATTCTCACATTAAGAAATTTGTAGCCGATCACTTGGAACGGCAGGGTAACCGAACTTCAGTCGATGCATTTATAATTATCGGCTATCCGGGAGAGTAAAATCACGCAGGCGATTATTATTGCTCTCAAAACTCACGCAATTTCGCCAGCATACGTACGTCGAACCCCTAACTGCCCACCGATACTAAATTCCAACACACGACTCGCATACGTTGTGTTATACTGTATTTCTAATTTTTAAGGCCAAATGCACGACATACTGTCAAGAATGAAAGAAAAACAATAATAGAATTGCCCTGAAATTCCTTATATTGTTGCGAATTCGATCTCAACCTAATTCCAAGAAGCTACCGCATATATGAGTCCTACATGTTCATCTCAGTCAAAGGGCCAGGCCAGGCCAGGCCACTAAGTTAGATCGGATATGATGAACATTTTTTCTACCTCAGCTCAGGCAAAAACCCAAGAAAGTCGCAAATACGACATCACATTCGGATATAATCCGAAAACCCAACAACAAAGTTAAGACATATGATGAATACCTCCATCACACCATATCAGCTAAACGCCCATCAAGGAAATTCAGAGATCAACAGAATTTCATCTTGGACAATAGGCTGAGGAACAGTCCCATATACTACACTTCGATCTTAGCCAAAAGACCGAGAAGAAAAACCGATCACGTGCCGTCGGGATCTATTTAATTCTACAACAGCACCTGCCATATGCGGGTTATTAACAAACTCCGCTCCATTTAGATATACAGTTCGATACACCATCTTCTAAAGGGACTCTCGCTAAAGCTGTACTGCCATATCTTTCGAATAGAGTGCGCATACCATTTGTATTTCAATTAATCACAATACAGATTATAAATTGTAATGACGTGTGTCTAAATTACGTACACCTGCCCTCTAGCGAATGCTGTCGGAGTTATTCTCGCGCAAGTACAGTGAACTTGCTACTGCTGCCTACGATAGGCCGATGTTACATTCCTCGCATTAATTCTTAATATAGCGATCGAAAACTATCTAACCGCGGTTGCCGCACCTATAGAAACGGCAATCATATCCTTAAATAATGAACTTTTTGTGATAAATGAAAAAGAAAAGAAAGAGAGAGAGATCAGCTTAATTTCATTCAAGCGGAGCGACAGCACGGAAACTAGCGTCCAGCTCTTGAGACAACTAGTCAAACAACAGATGGTAACTACACAGAATTTACTGCATTGCAACATTCATTGTGTTATTATAGCAGTAGTGTCAGATTTGTAAGCTCCAATACCGTTTGTGGAGCTAGATCGGAGCATGAACTTGCTTGTGTCTGTGGAAACACCGGAGCACGAAACCCGTCTAGTGGAGCGCTCAGCTCCGTTTAGTCCCTGTCTGACATCGCTGTATTATAGTTTCTATGAACCATATTTCCGAAGTGTTGAGCTATGAGCACTTAAGCGCTCGCAATACTTTGCCACTACGCAGCGAATATTCACCGACATTTAAAGCACTCGTTCACACTATTTTTCGCATAGATTTCCCAATTATGCCTGTGACAATCATAGCTTCAGAATTACTGAGCGATTCATTCATCCCAACAACCAACGTTAACCCGTGCCCACAAATATAAATTCATTGTCCAACTTCAACTCCTTTCACAACATCCCCGCCTACACAAGTCACTCACTATAGGAATAATATTAGGCTTCTCTATTCATTTCGCAAATTGCCATAAACTACAATATAATATTACTTCGCATCTCTTTTTATCGTCTCACATAAACCGTTTCAGCTTGCAAAGTTTCTTCAGATTTTAGATTTAACTAATTTAATTTTCAATTGTCTGGAACGGCTGTTAACTTCGTCTGTAGCTTTCCCCACAGCGGAGACGTGACGCTTCATTCCGAGAAAAACTACTATATTACCTACAATAATTGAAATTATGTTGAATATGACCCGCTCTGCTCCAGTCGAACACAATATCACTACATCACAAATCCAAACGGTGGCGAGGTAAGGTACAACGTTTTTAGAATAATGGAATTATTCGTTACTAGATGTTCATTTTAATCAGTCTGTATGGTGGCAATGTGATGTATCTCCGTAGGGAAAAGGCTGCGGATATGAGCACATGTAATCAAATTGTTCCTTCCGCTGTAGTGAATGAGAATATTTGAGATTTATTTGTGGCGAGGTGTAGAAGATTATGTTACAGTGTCCATAATATTAAAATACTTTTCTCTTGAGCCTACCTGTTCAGAGGATCGGTCATTGCTGCTGTACTTCGAATTTTGTACCGTTCATTTAATCTCCTTAATGCTGCTACATATTCCTTCGCACAAACACACTTTCAATACTTGTATCGTACAATAAATACATCTGATATCGCAGAGAATTAATACGAAACATAAAGTTCCGCCAAGCATCCGCAGCCATCTTACATAATTTTATTGCCGTACATATATACATACACAAATACAACACTACATGATAGCGATTAAATGGGCCGATCCCGGAAGCACTGCAATACCGGGCCAACCCGTGACAGAGGTGGAGCAAGCTCCTAGCACTCCGTCATTTTCCAAAATCAGTTTAATATTCTGGTCCTGCAATGCAGGACGTATCAGATATTAAGCTGATAAGAACAGATTAAATTTATTTAGATAATACTTGTAAATACAAGAGTATGCACAATAATAATATAATATGTAACAGGACAATAATTAAATTGTTCTTTGTGTGTGTTTTTTTTTTATATGAGAAAAAAAAGCATATAGTAATAGAACAATTATATGTCCTTCACGCACTTCACGATCACTTCACTATCCAGCACATATCATTCATACTGTCGGTGGCCTGTCACGTGTTCGACATATATGTCCCGACTCCATCGAATTGTGTCCGACACCATGAGCCTCTTCATAAGTACTGCGTACGCATGGGAGATGCCCAGGTGACGGAGAGCATTTTCGTTAGCCGGATCGTACCCGCCCAGGGAGCCGATTACAAATGCATCGACCGAAGTGCGGAAACCCTGCCGTTCGAAGTGGGCCGCCAAGTTCTGGTATTTTTGAATTTTAGTGTTTCTGGCAATTTCGAAACCGTATAACGGTTTTCGAAAGGAATGGTGACGTCTAGAATGAATACCGTCCTCTCGTCCCTGTCGACAACAACAAGATCCGGTCTCTCCGAACCCTCGTAGTTGGGCAGGGGCTGGTTGGAGTAAATCTCCTTCGAGCCTGACTTGTTCATGGCCCGGGTGAGGCGGTCTAGGACGGCGTTGTGCCTGCGGGTCATGGTGACAAGGTGAGGGGGACAGTGATTCAGGACGTGAGGAAGGGTTTCATTGGCGGCTCCACATCGACGACAGCGTTTGTCGCCACCACCAAATCTTCGGCAACCATTCAATGGAACCACACCCAGGCGAGCTCGATGGATGAATCTCCATTCCGAAAAACCTGGTGTAGTTTCCACCCCTCATGAAGTGGTTGGATGCAGAGGCTAAGGTGGTGACGTCACTTACCTTTCCGTGGTCGGGTTTGGCTAGAAGTCGGGACAGATAGAAGTGTCGAACACCGTCCTTCAGAACGCCTTCCGCCTGCTGCCGATGGAGGTTGACGCCGTGGAGTTGGAGGACGAGGTCTTGGTCCTGCGACGTCCAGCACACGTCGAGTTTCGAGCGGAGGCGCCTCGTCGCTGAGCGAAGTCTCGTCCAGGCGGACGAGATGTCCCCGCTGTCTCGCTGGAAGTCCCCCTCCGTGGCGCCCGTCAGGAATGCTGCTATCTCCTCTGTTGTTGGGTTGCGCAGCAGCTTCTTCCTGACGACCTCCTCCAGGGACGCCCTCGCCAGGCGCGCTGTGGTGACGTCGGGACTCGTCAGGAGACGCAGCCCGTGTACTGCCTGGGACACATCCGCTATGACGTTCGTGGGGAGCAGATTCATTCCTCCCCACTGATGACGGAGATACAGCACCTCGGCGCTGGCCCTCTGGGGCAGGTGCAGCCACTTCTTGCCAAGTTGTTTTAGCTTGTTGTCTAGCTGCGTAAGTGGCTTCTTCGGCACTGCCCCGGCTTTCAGGTGGAAGGCCAGCCTCGACAGCACGTAGGTGTTCACGGCGTCGAGTTTCTGCCAAGGTGCGAGCAGCGACTTGTCGATCTTGTCGAGGTCGCTGAGAAGTGAGCGGATGGTGTCCCCGGCAGATGGCTGCTTCTGGAATCCCGTTGGGACCCCCAGGTGTTCATAGACCCCGCTCTCGTCTAGGTCTTCCATTGGCTCTCCCCGAATTGTGAAGACAGTGCGTCGCGCAGCGTGCTTCTTACCGTCGACGTGGAGTGAAGAGCACTTCCGGACGTTGAAGTCCAAACCCGCCCACTGAGCCATCGTGGCGGTCACGTCCAGCATGTTCTGGAGTCCAGCTGCCGACGATGATAGGATGGCAATGTCGTCGGCGTAGGCGAGGACTGAGAGTTCCTCGCCGTGGAGAACGTAGCCCATGTTGAGCTGGGTGACCGCCCGGATGATCGACTCCATCACTATGTTGAATATTATTGGGCTCAGTGGGCAGCCCTGCTTCACTCCTGAAGCAACCTCCACGTCGTCGGTCAGGCCCTCGGAGCTTCTGATGTTGGTGGTGCTGCCGTCGTAAAGTTTCTGCACGACTCGGATCGAATCTTCCCCCAGGCCGATCCAGTGGAGGCAGTCCCAGATGGTGGAGTGTGGGACTGAGCAGAACGCGTTTTGCAGGTCGAGCCAGGCGACTGCAATTTCTGCTCGACTGCGCCTCGCGTTCTGGATGGCTGTTTGAAGCACAAAGTTGTGTTCAATACAGCCTTCGTAGGGCATAAAGCCCTTCTGCGCTGGGGAGATCCGGTCGTGCCGACGGCACCACTCCGTGAGCCTTGCTGCGATGCACGACGCATGGAGCTTGCCCACCGTGTTTGAGAGTGCGATGGGGCGCCAATTCGAGATATCCTCCTCCGCCCCCTTCTTGTGAAGTAGAATGGTGGTCGACCGCTTCCAGTCCGCCGGGATGTGGTCGAGGCGGCGGACTGCGTTGAATAGGGCGGAGATGATATGGAACCCGGGGTCGAATCGGCGCCAGGCTCCGTACCGCAGGTTGTCAGATCCGGGTGCGGTGTCTTGACATCTACGGAGCCGGTTCCAGGCTTCCTCCGGGGTGAACGGTGGGCTCAGCGGGTCCTTGTCTTCGGGGGAGTCGAGGATCGGCAGCTCTTCGGGGGCGGGCAGCTCCTCGCGATCACGACGCCTAAATACTGCCGAGAAATGTTCATGTAGCTCCGCTTTCTGGAGCTGACAGTAAGGCGATTTGCTGGCAGTGATCTCGCGGAATGCCCGTCCCCGGTTGCGTCGATACAACCGCTGGATCCTCGATGCCGATGCGGGGTCGTATGCGTCTCCTGATTGTCTCCGACGTCGTCGTCTCCTCGGGTCCGTGCGTTGGCGGTGTGGTGCCGGTTCCTCGGTGTCGCGGTGTTGCTGGGGTCCCACGTTCTGCTCCTGTACCTCGGCGATGAGAGCGGCTAGAAGAGTTTCTAACCCCTCTGCCGCGTCCACAGAGTCGAGGCGCGTGACCCATTGCTGCTGCGCGGGTGTCATCTGTGCCCGAGCGGTGGACTCGGTAGACTCTCCGGTCTCGGGGGCTGCGGCGGTGGCTTCCGAGTCCTGGGCGCTGGGCTCGGCGGTAGTCGCAGAGGATTCCGATGCTTGCACTGGCTCATCACATGGTTGTGCATCGGAACATGCGACACCGCCGAGCTGGTGACCGGAGGTGCTCGGGGCAGAGTCGCAGCAGTCGTTGGCAACATTCGCGGAATCACCGGCTCCACCCCTGTTGGATTCCTCGGCCGCAGCATCGCTTCCCTCGGCGGGGCTTGCAGCAATGCTGTCCTCTTGGTTAGTCGTCCTCGCTGGTGTTCTGCGGTGTCCAAGAGGTATCCGCCGGATGGGCAGCGATGCCACGTCAACAGGATCGGGCTGAGCAGCAGACGCCTCGGCGCAGGCAGGCGACTTGTTGATGTGCGCCTTGGCGCATTTCAGCTGCTCGAACTCCCTGTTGCATCCAACGCAGCGGAAGGAGAGGCGCATCTGGTGTTCCTTCTTCAAGTGCCTGGCGAGGCCGTTGTGGTCCCTGTAGTTCCTCGGCACAGGCAGGCAGGCGGTGCAGGCAAAAGTTGGTCGCAGCGGCACATCCAACAGTACGTTTGTGTGATCCACTTCCCGGTCGGCCATGATGAGGTTGGTGGCGGTAGCAAAAATTAAGCTGATAAGAACAGATACTACACTGTGATCTTAGCCAAAAGGCCGAGAAGCGATGCCAAACGACGAAAATCGAAAAATCGAAAAATCGAAGGAGAATTGGGAGGAAAATTTAAAAGGTACGCAAAACGCGTCCTTGCAAGGGGTTGGGGGCTGTACAAAACTAAATATGTGAGTTCCAAGCCTGTTGGCCACTAGTCTCACTCCGGGTTACGCTGCTCCCCTGAAGGAGCTCTAGAAAATTTTGAAGGGGAAGCCGAAATTGGACGTAACCTCTTAGGTACCACATACGCGAGGGGGGCTGAGATTGATCAATTGATCACGGAACGGGGCGAGGAGGAGTTGGCTGGTGTTTGCCGTCAGGATGGCAAGACGCCGTCATCTGTTGTTCGATGACAAAGCAGGTGAAGGCCGTCGGAAGAAGCGCCGTGAAATCTAAGCTGCAATTTGAGATATCCCTGTCCTTTCAATTTGCGACTTATTGAGTGACCTCATATGTTTAATAGACTATTAATATTATCTGAACTAGGGCATACATAATTTATAATAAAGGTGGAATATATATGGGGAAGGGCATATAGGTCCGTGGCCCATTTCTTATAGGGCTCATCCCGACATTTGTCTTACGCCTGAGGAAAACCACGGAATACCTTAGGCAGGATGAGTTGTCTCATATAAGAGACTAGCCAATTTGGCTATTATGTAGGAGGTCATGAGCCTTGTTGATTTGTCTCAATTTCGAGACCAGCCATTTGGCTATATGATGGCTCAATTGCGAAGAGGGGGGAGAGATGTAATTGTTAATTAAGGAGATTCATGGGGATATGAGTGCAGGTCCGTGGCCCATTTCTTTTAGGGCTCATCCCGACATTTGTCTTAGCGCCTTAGGAAAACCACGGAAAAACCTTAGGCAGGATGAGTTGTCTCAATATCAGAGACTAGCCAGTTGGCTCTTAGGTTGAATGACTCTATGAATCGATGGATATATACTAGCCAATTGGCTCTATTAGATTTCCATCGATCAACAAAAGTAGATAATGTTATGGAGGGATTTTGTTTAGCCCAGTTAAGACAAGGTCATTTTACAGCGGTTGCACTATCCAAGGAGTCTCATGGAGTTGAGCCGTGGCTACCAAAACCTGGGAGTAACGCCAGCCTCCCTGTCCTCCTGTCTCAATAGTATAGCTAATGGACCTTTCTGGTGTCTACGCCGTAACCTAGGATCATACTGGCCGAGGCCAGATATGAGCGGGTTGGGGTTAGCACGAGCTTCCGCATACAGGTTCCTAGCCAGTCGAGCAATGAACTCGTCTATGGTTGGCAACTCTAGTTCATCATGGAACTTTCTTCTCGAGGCGACTCGGGGGAGATGGGTAATGAGTCGAATCACCTGGTTTTGGACAACTTGGAGTTTACGGAGATGGGACACTGCCGCAAACCCCCATGCGGGTGCGGCATAGGTAATGACAGAGCGAATGAGGGCCTTATACATGGTAAGTCCTACCCTCAGGTTGTCAGGAGTTAAGGCCGCCAGAATGGGATAGTGTCTAACTATCAGGCCGTTGGCCTTACGAAGAAGGGATTGGATGTGATCTCGGAAGTTGAGATGAGAGTCCATGATGATCCCTAAATATTTAATTTGGTTCATCCACGGCATTTCTCGTCCGAAAAGTGTGGGTGGTGGTGGTATGTCTTCGAGCCTCGCTCTTAGTGAAAAGAGTATGGCCTGACATTTCTCTACATTGACCTTGATTCTCCAGTCGTGGAACCACGGCTGGAGGTGATCTAAGATCGACTGTAATCTACGGGACGCTAATCTATAGGTTTTGCCCATCGCCAAGAGGGCAGTGTCGTCTGCATAGATATACAGATGACTACTTCTGCCGTGGATATAGCGGAACGGGAGGTCATTAATGAATATATTGAAAAGTATGGGCCCGATAATGGAACCCTGTGGGACTCCTGCGTGAACTTCACGGGGGGTGGAGATACTAGTGCCTACACGGGTTTTGAATGTACGGCCTCGGAGGTAGTTAGAAATGAGGCGTATCATTCCATCTGGGACTCCCATGCCCAGTAACTTAACGAGGAGTCCCTCATGCCAAACCTTGTCGAATGCTCGCTCGATGTCCAGGTAAGCTGCAGCTACTACACGCTTCGTGCTCATAGCCCAGGTAATGTCCTCCGTCATGCGGAGTGCCTGGAGTGTAGTGGAACGGCCAGGGTGAAAACCGAATTGCTCGTTCCTGATTTGGGGCAATACTACTTCAGTGAGGCGTCTATGTATGACCCGCTCCGCCAGTTTGCTGAGACAACTGAGGAGACTAATAGGCCTATAGTTGCTTGGATTCGTCTTATCCTTTCCGGGCTTTGGAAAGAGAACTACGTGAGCTTCTTTCCAGGGAATGGGATAGTGACCGGAAGCCAAGATGTTATTAATTATCTCTGCTATGCGCTTCATAGCTGACCTTGGGAGATGCTGCAATATAATTCCTTGGATACCGTCGGCTCCTGCGGCCTTATGAGGGCCGAGGCGACGAATGAAATGGGCGACCTCGTGGGTGTTCGTAGGTCGTATCCCATTTTCCGGCTCCCTGCTAAGGAGGTCTCGAACCGATTCCTCAACAGCTCTGATATGGGGCAAGTTTAAATTTTGTTCCACGGGTTGAAAAGTGGTCTCTAGAACGTCTGCCAGTGCGGTAGCCTTCTCCTCAGGAGTAAAGGCCGTGACATCTGGACCGACTACTAATGGGTGAATAGATTGAGACGGATTGGACAGAGCTCGAGATACACGCCAGACATCTGACATGTTTCTGCTGTCCATCGTCTCAACCTTGGATTTCCAAGCATCCACGACCGTTTCGTGGACCGCCTCACTGATCCGCCTGCGCAAGCGGTTCATTTCTATTCTATGTTGATCTAACCTAGTACGCTTCCACAATGTTCTTGCTCTATTGCGGGCGATCTTTAGGTCTCTAATATAGGCTGGGAGCTGCATCCGTCCCGGTTGTGAAGACCGTTTCGGTATTGCAGCAACCATTGCCTTCTTTATGCACTCCGTCAGGTCGCTAACTGACCTATCTATCCCTGCCGGAGTGACTTCAGGGGGGAGTGGTGGAAGCGTAGCGGCTACCTGGTCTTGAAAGAACACCCAGTCTGCCGCCTTGTAGTTGAATTTCTCAGCGGTTGGGGAGAGTTCGACTGGGTGCATGATCTCCATTATCACCGGTAGGTGGTCGGACGGAAGATCATCCAGGGTTGTTAGTCTCGCTCTAGTTGTGAGACCTTTCACCAGAGCGATGTCTAATATGTCAGGCAGTTGATTTGCATCATCCGGTACGTGTGTGGGTTCCCTAGGGGCCATCACGACGTATCCGTTTCCTGTAGAATTAAGAAAAAGCCTATCGCCCTGCCGATTGGGGCGTTGACAGTTCCAGCTAGCGTGCTTCGCATTGAGGTCGCCGGCGACTACGAATCTATCGGATAGACTTGTCACTATATCTAAATCGCGTTCATTTAGTATGCCCGGAGGACAGTAGGCAGCCATGAGCAGAAAGGGGAGTCTGCCTATGTAGGCTCTAATAGCCACTGCCTCTAATGCCGCTAGCTGGGGAAGGAGATACTCACAGTGCGCGATCGTAGAACGAACGAACACCGCTACACCTCCGCCTCTTCTACCTGCTCTATCTTGTCTATAGACTTTAAACCCCGCGCATCTTAAATTTACTTGGGGTGTCAGGAACGTTTCTGTTATAAATGCTACGTCTATATTATTAGCGTCTAGGAAAGCCCTGAACTCATGTCTATCATGTCTAAGGCCCCTGGCGTTCCATATACACATCCTAGCAACTCCGTCACTTCGTCTGGCCATTGAGAGAAACGAGGGAGGTTAGGAGCTTAAATATCTCCGGGAGGGCAGACATAGGATTCTCCATAAGGAGAACTATCACTCTGGTTAATCCTTCTAATATTGGGGCGAGCGGGAGGTTAGGGTTTGCTAATTGCAACGCCTCGGCAAAGTGCTGAACTTGGTCCAAGGTCGCGCCTTGACCGGTCGGGCCTTTCGAGGTGCTTGCAATAGCTTCCTGCTGGGCCTGTGGGACAGGGGCGGAGATGGACTCAACCGTGGTAGCCTTGGTAGCTTTTCTGCTGCCCCTGTTGCGCTTAGGGCGCTGAGAAAGGGGTCCTACATTATTGGCAGCAGTTTGGGGGGCTGTCGCTGCCACGGTGGACCACAGAGGCGCGGCAACGGGCACCTCCAAAAGTGAAGGGATGTCCGCCTGCTGCTGCTGCGTTTGCTGCTGCTGTTGGCGGACCGGCCCGAGTTCCGTGCGTCGCTCCGCACGGGGCCCCTGCACAGGGGCGCGAGCCTGTGGCTGCGGCTGCTGTTCTCGGAACAGCTGCTGCTGCCTCGCAGCCCGCTCCACCCGCTGCTGCCGGAGCCACTCGTATTGGAGCGTCCGCTGTTCCTCGAGCTCTGCCCTCCTCCGTCGGGCAGCCCTGCTCGTTCCTTCCGTGGCATCTCTAACCTGTAATGCTACGGGACACCCTCCGTAATTGGCGGTGTGAGCGCCAGTACAGAGTGCGCATGTAGCGGGGACATCGTGCGGCTTGCGACAATCTTTAGTCTTATGGGGGCGTGCACAAGCTCGACACATAGGCTGCGCTTGCGCTTTGCAGCTAGCCTGCGTGTGGTAGTACCACTGGCAGTTGCTGCACTGAGGCGGGCGCTTGCTGGGGACGTAGTCCTCAACTGTTACCCTCATCAGGCAGCACTGACGCAAGGCTCTCATTCTATCCCGGGTTTCGGGGGAATTCTCCACATCGACAATGACCATTGGGAGTTTGGCCTTTGTCCTTGATGAGTGCATCCTCGTCACTCGCCGGACGATTATGCTTTGGAATTCCAGGTCGCCCTGGATGTCCTCCTCATCTGTGTGGATATCTATTCCTCTTAGAACGAATCGCAGAGGCTTGTCGTTCTTGGGGCGCAGCAAGTTGTACGCTACTCCCCGTTCGGTCAGGAACCTGCAAAGATTTGCGTAGTCCCTTTCGCAAACAGTTTTCACGGCCGTCCCGCCGCGCGCCCTGTACGAGCATAAGCCCAACGGTTCGTATTCGGCCTTGAACTCTAAGTTCAGTCGGCCCAGCGAGCCAGTGAAGGCTGGCGTAATAATAACGGGTGGGATATCACCACGTCGCCTAGTGAGGGCAGTCTCAACATCATCTCCATCGTCCTCACTCTCCGACACGTGAGTACGAGCTGGGGAAGGGGGGCGGGGAACTGCCTCATCTACCTCAGAGGCAGCAGCCGTCTCCTGTGGGGCCTCAGGTTCGGCGGGGGGTGCTGCCTCCTTGGTCACGACTTGAAGAGTCGCCGCCTCTAATTGCTCCAAGGTAGAGAGAGCCGATCTCTCTTCCTTGGTGAGCTCACTAGCGGAAGGAATGCCGCCCTGCTCAGTCTTAGCTGAGCCCTTCTTCTTCTTCTTTTTGGCCTTAATGACCTGAAGTGCGCCGGACCCAGATGGAATCGGCGGCACCTCATCAGCCAAGACCGTAACACCACGGCTATTCAGTCCGCCAGGACCGGGCGAGTCAACACGTGTCACCTCTGTGACCTTGGGAGCTAACTTGGGAGGGGTGGGCTTTCGTGGGAGTCCTGAAGGGACTGGGATCGTGGTAGGGGGACGAAGCTCAAGGATCTCCGCAACGGGAACCGGGACAGGCGGTGTCCGTATAGGTCCAGCCGATCGCAAGTTCCGACGCCTGGGCGGAGGAGTAATCTGCGCGGGACGCGACACGCGCAAGTAGGAGGTGGTGGGCCCTGTCTGGCTAGTGCAAACTAGCAACCGCTTTACGCCACCTGCAGTAGGTTGGCTCGTGGCCTTGTTGCTCTTAACTGGAGCCATTCGAATTAGAAATTCGATCCTGTCAGGGGGGGGCAACCTAAGCGGCACTCTGTCCGCAGTGCAAGAACCTGCTAGGCCCCTTTCCCACTAAGGGTGGAAGCCCAGCAGTTACGCCCGACCGGTCGCCGAAGCCTAGCCCGGTTAGCCGATCGCAACAAGCGTTGCGGAGCCCGCCGGGGACCGTCGGTTTGGTTCGCTAATTTCGTTGGCCCTTATAAGGGCCGGACGAAAATTTGCGTAGCCCTCAGAAGGGCCGGGCAATAGTAGAAGAGTGGAGGGCGGAAAGCAAATTAGCCCGAAGGCCCTGCCTTTGGGCAGTCACTCCGGCACGAAGGCACAGAGTCTCTCCCTAGCAGGAAGCCTGCCTAGGGGCCGAGGACGGCTAGGGGTCTCCTCGAGAGAGGACCCAATCCCCGACCGGGATCCGCCTGGCCTAGGGAAGTTAGTGCGCACAGCCCTCCGTAGGCTGCGCGGCTTTCTTCGCGCTGAGCGCCGGTGCGGCAATGGAACCAATAGGCTGCTCTTTAAGAAGTGCCGATTACGTAAGTGTCCGCCGCCTGGCCGACAGAAGTACGATGCTCGGCGCCTCGAGCCTCCCTGGCCGAGAGCTGCTTGGCTGCTGCGCTCGCTTGCTGCTGTAGCACTGAGGGATCTGGTTGGTTGTCCGCTGTAGCTGCTTTCGCTGGTGCGCCAATCAGAAGGTCTCAGGACACGTCTTGCTCCTTTCACGTCCAAGAAAGAAGTCCTCTCCCGCCAAACGACGCCCGTCGCAACACAATTAATCTTGCAACGACGCCTGTCACAGACGGGACGCGAACTTATCCCGCTGGCCTCAGAAATTAAATTCATTACAAAATATCATAGCAAGACTCTCTGAACAGAACTACTATCGTCTCATGCGCATTCAGAGTGCGCACTTCACCTGCATTCGGATATCAAGTAAAATTAATTACGAAATACAATGAATTATTATGCCACGCTTGCACATTACGTGTGTCTGCCATCTAGCGCCTGCTGTCGGCGTTACCCTCGCTCATAATACGCCAGCATCCCTATTAAACTAGGTCCCGCGCCGTGGTCTAAGACATCCTCCCTAGGATTCCCGTCATGGAATCCGGGTTATTCCGAGTACTCATGGCTTCGGCCAGTGTATGGGACCGGTGCCCACCCAGCATCGTGGTGCACTTGGGGAGCTACGATAGGTTGCGAAATAAAGCCAGCTCTATAACGGCTGGGGGATTCATCGTGCTAAGCACACGATACTTCCATTTTGGTTTCATGATCGTCCACCTCTGCTTCGGCATGTTGACGTGAGTTCAGCAGCCGGTTGCTCGGTCATGGTCCTTCATGGTCTGTCGTGCCACGGATTAGTATATAACGACTAGACTATGATCAACACGAACATTTATACCGCTATGATGCATGCTGTAGGCTACTAAATCAACAATAATATTTACAACGCATCCAAGTGCTGATGTAAGAGGCTAGGTCTCCTCGGCTCTTTCTTCTTCATTTCAAATGGGTAACATGACGTCCTCAAACATTCATTTCAAAATGATTCCCAATCTGAACAAAAGCATATTATTAAGTTTCTACCTAACGTTATTAGTACTCTAAACTCAGCGTGTCTGGAAAATACGTATGTACACGTGATCTCCCATGTTCCATATCTTACATAACGGCAGTACAGGTTCAGATCGTTACCACCAAATTAACAAACGTTCCCACATTACAAGCGCACACATTCATTCACTTCTTCTCAGACATCATATTCATTTCCTGTATAATTACGTACATTAAGTACATGTATACTAAGAATTCTGATTACAGTTACAAATTTTACGATTTAAATGCATTTATGTCATTTTTCTTTTCACAAATTCTCATCAAATTGCTCCTCACAACTGGTAACAAATATTAAATCATTTTTAGTATTTCCAATGACAGTCAATCTATCCTTCCCCATTTCCAGTTTAATACTGTGCACACCACTCTTCTTCTCCTCTTCGTCACCGTCTTCTTCTTCTATTTATCAATTCCGCTATAATGCCACAGTAACGAGCTTGGCGTACCCTGACCAACCACGGAACACCTGACATGATTCTTTCTTGTTCGCAGGGACGAGAAGTCTGTATTTTTTCTCAACGCAGCTATTCTTTTTTCAACAGGGATGTCTATGGCTTCCGAAACTGCATGTCATTAAAAATTCTCACATTAAGAAATTTGTAGCCGATCACTTGGAACGGCAGGGTAACCGAACTTCAGTCGATGCATTTATAATTATCGGCTATCCGGGAGAGTAAAATCACGCAGGCGATTATTATTGCTCTCAAAACTCACGCAATTTCGCCAGCATACGTACGTACGTCGAACCCCTAACTGCCCACCGATACTAAATTCCAACACACGACTCGCATACGTTGTGTTATACTGTATTTCTAATTTTTAAGGCCAAATGCACGACATACTGTCAAGAATGAAAGAAAAACAATAATAGAATTGCCCTGAAATTCCTTATATTGTTGCGAATTCGATCTCAACCTAATTCCAAGAAGCTACCGCATATATGAGTCCTACATGTTCATCTCAGTCAAAGGGCCAGGCCAGGCCAGGCCACTAAGTTAGATCGGATATGATGAACATTTTTTCTACCTCAGCTCAGGCAAAAACCCAAGAAAGTCGCAAATACGACATCACATTCGGATATAATCCGAAAACCCAACAACAAAGTTAAGACATATGATGAATACCTCCATCACACTATATCAGCTAAACGCCCATCAAGGAAATTCAGAGATCAACAGAATTTCATCTTGGACAATAGGCTGAGGAACAGTCCCATATACTACACTTCGATCTTAGCCAAAAGACCGAGAAGAAAAACCGATCACGTGCCGTCGGGATCTATTTAATTCTACAACAGCACCTGCCATATGCGGGTTATTAACAAACTCCGCTCCATTTAGATATACAGTTCGATACACCATCTTCTAAAGGGACTCTCGCGAAAGCTGTAATGCCATATCTTTCGAATAGAGTGCGCATACCATTTGTATTTCAATTAATCACAAAACAGATTATAAATTGTAATGGCGTGTGTGTAAATTACGTACACCTGCCCTCTAGCGAATGCTGTCGGAGTTATTCTCGCGCAAGTACACTGAACTTGCTACTGCTGCCTACGATAGGCCGATGTTACATTCCTCGCATTAATTCTTAATATAGCGATCGAAAACTATCTAACCGCGGTTGCCGCACCTATAGAAACGGCAATCATATCCTTAAATAATGAACTTTTTGTGATAAAGGAAAAAGAAAAGAAAGAGACAGAGATCAGCTTAATTTCATTCAAGCGGAGCGACAGCACGGAAACTAGCGTCCAGCTCTTGAGACAACTAGTCAAACAACAGATGGTAACTACACAGAATTCACTGCATTGCAACATTCATTGTGTTATTATAGCAGTAGTGTAAGCTCCAATACCGTTTGTGGAGCTAGATCGGAGCATGAACTTGCTTGTGTCAGTGGAAACACCGGAACACGAAACCTGTCTAGTGGAGCGCTCCGCTCCGTTTAGTCCCTGTCTGACATCGCTGTATTATAGTTTCTATGAACCATATTTCCGAAGTTTTGAGCTATGAGCACCTAAACACTCGCAATACGTTGCCACTACGCAGCGAATATTCACCGACATTTAAAGCACTCGTTCACACTATTTTTCGCATAGATTTCCCAATTATGCCTGTGACAATCATAGCTTCAGAATTACTGAGCGATTCATTCATCCCAACAACCAACGTTAACCCGTGCCCACAAATATAAATTCATTGTCCAACTTCAACTCCTTTCACAACATCCCCGCCTACACAAGTCACTCACTATAGGAATAATATTAGGCTTCTCTATTCATTTCGCAAATTGCCATAAACTACAATATAATATTACTTCGCATCTCTTTTTATCGTCTCACATAAACCGTTTCAGCTTGCAAAGTTTCTTCAGATTTTAGATTTAACTAATTTAATTTTCAATTGACTGGAACGGCTGTTAACTTCGTCTGCAGCTTTCCCCACAGCGGAGACGTGACGCTTCATTCCCAGAAAAACTACTATATTACCTACAATAATTGAAATTATGTTGAATATGACCCGCTCTGCTCCAGTCGAACACAATATCACTACATAATAAATCCAAACGGTGGCGTGGTAAGGTACAACGCTTTTAGAATAATGGAATTATTCATTACTAGATGTTCACTTTAATGAGTCTGTATGGCAATGTGATGTATCTCCGTAGGGATAAAGCTACGGATATGAGCACAAGTAATCAAGTTGTTGTTTCCGGTGTAGTGAATGAGAATGCTTGGAATTTATTTGTGACGAGGTGTAGGAGATTAGGTTACAGTGACAATAATATTAAAATATTTTTCTGTTGAGCCTAGCTGTTCAGAGGATCGGCCATTGCTGCTGTACTTGTAACTTTGTACGGATCATTTAATCTCCCTAAAGTTGCTACATATTCCTTCGCACAGACACACTTCCAAAACTTGTGTCGTACAATAAATACATATGATATCGCAGAGAATTAATACGAATCGTGAAATTCCGCGAAGCATCCGGAGACATCTTACATAATTTTATTGCCGTAATACATACAATCAACCACACACTACATGATAACGATTAAATGGGCCGATTCCGGAAGCACTGCAATACCGGGCCAACCCGTGACAGAGGTGGAGCAAGCTCCTAGCACTCCGTCATTTTCCAAAAATCAGTTTAATATTCTGGTCCTGCGATGCAGGACGTATCAGATATTAAGCTGATAAGAACAGATAGAATTTATTGGGAAAATATTTGAAAATACAAGAATAAACATAACATAAAAATAGAATTTTAATAGGACAATGTTATTAATTGTTCCATGTTCTCTTTTTTTTTTTTTCAGTTTGTAGAGTTCGTAGGAAAACAAATATAAATGGAACAACTGTTATGTCCTTCAGCACTCAACTATCACTTAGCACCAACGAGTTAGATACTATAGAGAGGACAAATACCTCAGAAAGTTGAAGACAATTGAACATTGGTCCGCCATGTTTCTGTTAGTCAAAACAAGGGGGCGTGGCTAGGATGTTCTAGGAAATGACTGTGATGGAGTTAGTATTATTGTGAATTAAGTTACATATTAAGACTATGTAAATAAGTAAAAAGTAAAATACACACAAATCTTTACGTTTTATAACAGCTGTAGGCCTATGTTTTATTAGTTTCACTAAATATAGCCCAGATATTAAATGACAAGCTATACTCGATGCAACCAAAGCAAAGCACGTAAAGACGGATGAATTTAATCGGCAGAAGAAAAATAAATAATTTTTAGACTTCGTCACAAATTTAATTACCTTACAGCTAATCTAACCTAATATGAAATTATGTAATTCAGTGCTCACCATGTGATTTCGAGAGAGACGACTTATGTAACTAATAGGAGTAAAATATAGGAAAGGTAGTGGCGAAAATTAAAAAAAAAATATATCCAGTAATTAAGTTATTGAGAAAAATTCATTTGAAATTGGAATTAACACAGAGAACTTTTGAAAACTGCAATTATTAAAACTACAAATAACCTCTTAACATGCAACGTAATCATTAAAGAATGACACTAATAGAAAGTTACTCTTGATCATAACTCACCACATTTATTGAAACGATAAGCTACTTACGATTAACATTGTTATCAGAAACAACAGGAGCCACAGCTAGGTACACTTTTTTTCGCGTGATGGAGACATCATGTAGTCTAATATAATTTGAAACAATTAATATTGTCGCGTGATGGAGACATCGTGTAGTCTAATATAATTTGAAACAAACATTGATCTCACACGTGTCTCGCAACTAGGCAGAGGCTTTTGCAGAATAAAACTGTTCTTACATTATTTTGAACAATAATGACAAATTGTGTGTGATGCAAGTGCTAACTTTCCTCTTTGTTAACAAAAAGAGCCCGACGCATTAATAAAAAGAAAATTGGAGTAGGCCCTATAAACACAATAAATACTAAACTCTTGATGGTACAAACTTATTAATACAGATATTTCGCTTATGCTCAGTCCGTCTTATCTTATAATTCTCTGCGGCAATGGTACCTGTATTGAGAGGGTTTAATTATCCAGCAAAGAATATTATGATTTACGGTACATTTCATTTACATCCGAGGGAATGAGACATTTTTAGAAATTTTAAAATCTTAATTATTACTTTTTCATTTATAAATCAGCTTTTTACAAAACCTATAGCGAAATGTTTAAATTAAGTATTGATGTATCTGAAAAATATAATATATGTACCAACTCGTTGCAGTGTACCTTTGATAAGCACTCCTTGCGGAGGCTGGCGGTACTATAGACCGCCATGTTTTTTTAGGGAACGATCCATAGTACTGTTGGTCTCCGCAGGGAGCGCTTAACAGAGGTCTTCAGCCTCTCTATAGTATCTAACTCGTTGCTTAGCACATATCAGTGGTACTGCCGGTGGCCTGTCAGGTGTTCGACAAATATGTCCCTAATGTGGTTGATCACGGCCATCTGGAAGTAACTTCGTTAAGGATTTAGGCAGCCCTGACCTGACCGTTTAGCAATGAAGGAAGTAGTGTATGAAACAATTTAACGACTCTTAGTGGTTTGATACATAGTCTACAAAATGATGTTTTATTACTCCGAGGAATATGTTGGTCAGGTACATGCTGACACATGTGAGGTGAAGTCTGAGGTATATCCGGTGCCACTTTCATCCTCTGTATTGAAACGTGAACCTGAGGTGATTGGAGTAGTATTTATTTTTTATTTTATTTTGTTGGGTTATTTTTCGACGCTGTATCAACATCTAGGTTATTTAGCGTCTGAATGAAATGAAGGTGATAATGCCAGCACCGAAAGTTACCCAGCATTTGCTCGTATTGGGTTGAGGGAAAACCCCGGAAAAAACCTCAACCAGGTAACTTGCCCCGACCCGGGCCACCTGGTTTCGCGGCCAGACGCGCTGACCGTTACTCCACAGGGTGGACAGTAGTATTTATCTTATAGTTTTATTGAAATGGACATTACCTCTTTATAGCAGTACTTTTAGTACTGTATGTTGGGTTAACCTTTCGTATTTATGATCACAGATGTTCATAACATGACTAGAAATGTTTTGTATGAAAAATTTGCATTTGCGTATTAATCCCGCGCCTAGTCATCATAATGTTGTTGGGTCAGTCAAGCTGTGGCATGAGACACACAGAACGTTGTAACGCTTGTAACGTTAGAAGTCGTCTTCTAACACCGTGAATTACATTTCTGATTTAAGACATCTCTATATACTGCAGGAACGGAATTTTTTGGATCAGCAAGTGACTGGCATAAAGGAGGAATATAAGGAGCAGAGCCATGATCTCACATCAGACATAAAACTTGAGGAAGATCCGTTGCCAATTTCGTTCCCTATGGTGAAACGTGAACCTGAGGTGAGTGGAACACAAGGAATTCACTGTGGGCCGTATGTTCTGTATGTTATTCTTCCAGTGTTCAACTTGTGTTTTGATTGTCACAGACACTACCTCTTTACAAAAATACCTGGAGCGCCTTTTACTTTATGGCAGAGACAAGAAAATCTCATCACTATATATTATTTCAAGTTACGTCATGCTACAGAGAATTCTAATGTTCTGGTGTTATCCCTTTTTGTGCATTAAATATCAAAACGAAATGTCTTGCTACATTTGCTCAAGCTACACATTCCCGCAGTGTATTTGATAATAGTCTAGTTTATACAGTCACGAAGCTCAATACTTATTAAATATGTATCCATAGATATTTGCTAACCACCAGGATCGCTACTATCGCCTCATCACAGACCCTTTCCCTAGCAGACGATGAAATGTATTGTACTTCCGATATCGTGTTCTTTTGCAAAAATTAACACCTTCCTTCCACTGTTGAAATATGAAATACATACAGTTTATATATTATTTTCATAAAGTATATATTATATTTTGTCCCGCACCGTGGCGTCGTGGTCTAAGGCATCCCGCCTAAGACTCGCGTTACGGAATGCGCGCTGGTTCGGGTCCTCATGGGGAAAGAAATTTTCTCATGAAATTTCGGCCAGTGTATGGGATCGGTGCCCACCCAGCATCGTGATTCACTTGGGGAGCTACGATAGGTAGCGAAATCCGGTTACTCAAACCAGCTATAACGGCTGGGGGGCTAATCGTGCTCACCACACGATACCTCCATTCTGGTTGGATGATCGTTCACCTCTGCTTCGGCATGTGACCGTGAGGCCACAGCCGGCTGGTCAGTCTTGGCCCTTCGTGGGCTGTAGCGCCACGGATTACTATTACTATACTTTATGAACTCATCTTCCTAGAATTTTCGCAAGAAGGATAACTCTGACCTCTTTTTCTTAAAATTTATGGTACTACGAACGTCTCCTTGTCCCATTTTATTCAAATTATTGTATTTTAGCCATTTACAGATATTACAACCGATTTCGAACATTTCACAGTTTACACATCTTTGCACAACAATCCGAAATATGGCACAGTCAATGCCTTTTCAATCTAGACCAGGCTGTAATGTATGTTCGGGTTTTCTATTTCAGTGTATGGAGCTGAGTGAAATATTATATTATAACTTTATTGCGTATCATTGCTAAGTTTTATTTAGTGTAATATGTCCATAAGTTTCGTTTAGTTCTTGTTGCATAATAAGTTGCAGAAATAATTACAAAAATGTGTTATTTTAATGTGAAGAGAATTTTACATCTTAACATTATCTGTTTGCATCAGCATTTTAAATTTAGAATTTAAGTTATTTTGAGGTTTAATAAAAAAGAATTTATATTGTGATTTTAATTTAGCACATCTACCTTCTTTAGTTGTAGGCAGAAAATTTACCATACCACTCCTATGTATGTATTTATTTACACTGCAAGTGGGCAAGCACCCAGTTGCAGTGGTGTACACTATAAACAATACACAATAAAATTACAATACACAATACAATTATACAATACACAATACAATAAGAATATACAATATAATTTAACACAATAATTACAATTAATAATAAAACATAAAATAACCTCATTTTACAATACAACCTACATATGTATAGGCCCTACATAAGTTTCACTTTATTCTCTTCTCACTCACTGTAGTGGCATTATGACGCATTTCATTGACACTCTATAACACATTTCAACTGACATTATAGAACACATTTCGTTGACGCTATAAATTATCACTGATCGGAACTATTCACTAAAATCATAACTTCACTGACTCACCTCGCTTCACTGATAAGGCAGATAAATACACCCTTATGCATACTTATAAACAGAACTACATTTAAGCTAAACATTTCTAGTCTAACGCCCTCTTACACGCTATTTTAAAAATAATTTACAATTCAAACCAAGGGAGTAACTCGTCAGGCTGAATAAATACATGTCACCTTAAAAAAAATGAAATTAGTGTACGTACGATTGTGTTACTTCGTCTTCAAGGGAACTGGATAGACTGGACTTCTATTCTAGCCCTCTTGTTCGTCTCTTAGGTACTAGATAAATGCAATAATTCAGTACTGTACTCCATTGTAGTATTAAAATACAGACAAATTGAATGTGCGAGGTATCATACATGACATTATGCTTAATTATAATGTATAATTGCGAATTTAGGAATATAAGTTAAATATAGTAAACATAACCTGTATTCATATGAATGGCAGGGCATTGGAGACCACTAAATTAGACAGAGAGGGACAACTGGTACAGTAAATATAACCTATAATTTCAACATATCTGAATATCTGTGGGGTGCAAGTGAAAATTATTGAATCGTGCGTAAATAAATGTACAAGAATTTCTCAATTAATCGAAATAAAGGCAGGTATTACACATACGAACAACGTAATTTTCACACTAAAAATAATCTTACACCTTAACTCGCAAGTGAATTATGTCTGAAGTGTCTTATAATCATTGTTTTAAAATTTATTAATGCGATTACACTACATTTTAGATAAATATATGTTACTCTTTATGCATTCCAACCAAAGAGTTTGTAATATATAACTAGAGACACCAACGGCGCTAGTTTCGCGTACAAAATTGAACCGCTGTTCGGCCGCCATTAAAGGGAGTTGATGCTTCGCCGGGAGTGCGAGCAGTTCATGCTTATTGAGGAGTACGAATAAATATAAGTACACTTGAAGGGAAATAATAAGAAAATGGTGAAATACTGCGCCGCAAATAATTGTTCGAACATAGCTACTATTGTAGGATGCTCAGGAAAGCATGCATATCTTAATATTTGGAAGAATGTTCCAAATGCAGTTCCTCCTTTGAATGTGTTTACAGAATGTCGGAATATTTCTTGGATAAAGTTTTTCCAGAAACACATTAATCAGGTTTATAATGTTGGTATCAACAATGTATGTAAGGGTTAGGTGCATAATAAAATTCTCAGACTATATCTGTCTAAAACTGTTTTGTTTCACAATAAATGAATTATTAATGTAATTTCCATATTGTACAGTATGTACTTCTAGTTTTTGGTTGTAATAAATGCAAAGAAATTAGTGAAAATATAGCTGATGGCCTAGCTAGGCCAATCATACCACTACTACTAGGTCTACTATGACCACTACTACTAGGCCTACTATTACCACTACTACTAGGTCTATTATTACCACTACTACTAACTAGGTCTCACTACTACTAGGCCTACTAATACCACCAGAACTAGGTCTAATATTACCACTACTACTAAGCCTATTATTACCACTACTACTAGGCCTAATATTACCACAAAACTAGGCCTACTATTACCACTAATACTAGGCTTACTATTACCACTACTACTAGGCCTACTATTACCACAAAAACTAGGCCTACTACTACCACTAATACTAGGCCTACTTTTACCACTATTACTAGGTCTACTATTACCACTACTACTAGGCCTACTATTGCCACTACTGCTAGGCCTACTATTGCCACAAAAACTAGACCTACTACTACCACTACTACTACACCTACTATTACCACTACTACTAGGCCTACTATTATCACTACTACTACTTCTATTATTAACACTACTACTACGCCTACTATTACCACTACTACTAGGCCTATTATTACTACTACTACTAGACCTATTATTACCACTACTACTAGGCCTACTATTACCACTACTACTAGGCCTACTATTACCACTATTACTAGGCCTATTATTACCACTACTACTAGGCCTATTATTACCATTACAACTAGACCTACTATTACCACTACTACTAGGCCTATTATTACCACTACTACTAGGCTACTATTACCACTAGGCTACTACTAGGCCTACTAATACTACCAAAACTAGGCCTCCTATTACCATTACTACTAGGCCTATTACCACTACTACTAGGCCTACTATTACCACTACAACTAGGCCTATTAGTACCACTACTACTAGGTCTATTATTACTACTACTACTAGACCTATTATTACCACTACTACTAGGCCTACTATTACCACTACTACTAGGCCTACTATTACCACTATTACTAGGCCTATTATTACCACTACTACTAGGCCTATTATTACCATTACAACTAGACCTACTATTACCACTACTACTAGGCCTATTATTACCACTACTACTAGGCTACTATTACCACTAGGCTACTACTAGGCCTACTAATACTACCAAAACTAGGCCTCCTATTACCATTACTACTAGGCCTATTACCACTACTACTAGGCCTACTATTACCACTACAACTAGGCCTATTAGTACCACTACTACTAGGTCTATTATTACCACTACTACTAGGCCTACTATTACCACTACTACTAGGCCTACTATTACCACTACTACTAAGCCTATTATTACCACTACTACTAGGTCTATTATTACCACTACTACTAGGTCTACTATTACCACTACTACTAGGCCTATTATTACCACTACTACTAGGTCTACTACTACCACTACTACTAGGCCTATTATTACCACTACTACTAGGCTACTATTACCACTAGGCTACTACTAGGCCTACTATTACCACTAGACTACTACTAGGTCTACTAATACTATCAAAACTAGGCCTCCTATTACCATTACTACTAGGCCTATTACCACTACTACTAGGCCTACTATTACCACTACTACTAGGCCTATTATTACCACTACTACTAGGTCTATTATTACCACTACTACTAGGCCTACTGTTACCACTACTACCAGGCATACTATTACCACTACTCCTAGGCCTACTATTACCGCTATTAATTGTATTAAAATTCTGTAGGCCCTACTGACCTCTAACTAGGTGGTCATCAACAATAGAATGAATAGATTGTTTTATGATAAAATTTATTCTCATTATATTTTAAATCAGTTTCCAGAATTTTTATGATCTCATATTTCACCACTAAATGTTTTCTAAGCACCATATACCTTCCTCTTCATTTGCATGAAAGGACTGAAATATAGATCATTTTAAATATTACAGTAAATATCCAATATTATGTCCTTAAAACAATACTAGTAATACAGAATATTAATGGTGGCATTGCCATTATTCAGTATTTCACATACTTATCCCAAGTGTATATGAGTGATTTACTTTATTTTTTAGAATATCGCCAAAGATGAACCATTATAACACTTTAATAAATATAGCGCTCCTCTGCATTCATGTTTATTTCATCACGACTCATCCTTTGTAAAAGATGTTTAAAACAGTGTCTATCACCAGGCTACATCAATGTATTGTGGTACTGTTTTCGAATTTCGCGCCGCAAACACTCCCTTTAATGGCGGATGCTAGCCGATTCAATTTGTGACATTTTTCTTGCCTGCCACTCACGGGTATGTGTCTCTAGTAAGTATTACAAACTCTTTGATTCCAACTAATTTATATGGTTGAAATGCCGCCCTTCGTGATTGGGTTAAGCGAGTTACATGGTGTGCCTTACGGCCTGTATTAGATCACGATGGCAGTGACACAGTCTATTGTTCCTAGTACTCAAAGCGCTCCAAGTGGCTAGTAACTATCGTCGCGAGAAATGCAAAAAATCATCCCAAGCTTCGTGACTGTATATTCCTAGACTGTGATAATTAAGTCGTACTTAAGGACACGGTTTCTTTTCGTTTTCTCTGTCTCATTCTGAAATTCGCAATACTTTTTACAGTTTCCAAATAATTAAAATTGCTTTAGATGAAGATACAAACATTATTCCCTCTCCTCATTTGTTTTTCACACATTGTTTTTAAGTATATATATATTGCAATATGTCCTTCATAGAACATTATGTTGTCCATAGAGAAGAGCTATTTTGTAAATTTACTATAAATTATGGGACTTATTTTGAATGGATTCCATAAGAAGTTATAAATTTTGAAAAAAAACATTCCGATGCATTTGGACAGGTACAACATGCATCGAACTATTGTTCATTTTATTTACTCTTATTCTGTCAATGAAGTGCATTTAATTTTAATAAAGTTTAGAGAAACGTACAATTAGAAACTTCAATTTGCCAGTTTACAAATTATAGAAATAGACAGCAAGTGTTTGAATTTTCTTCATCTTATTATGGGTAGACACCAACTTAGATAAAATTCTCGAGAACGTTTTCAAGTTGACGAAATGGTTGAACGAATTTTCTAGCCAATTGTTATCTCTAAGATATAGTGATCATTATGTTCAGGCTGGAAAGAGATTAAATAGTATTGTTGACGATATTTTATATTTGGAAATGTAACTGAGAGTTGTGGTTACTATTCATAGTTATAAATAATAAACACATCCAATTTGATTTTCAACAATGCATTCTTGTTTATATAAGCAGTTAAATTGAAGCAGTTTCATAGTATACTAACGTGATAACGGCATTATAAATAATTATGCAATTGCACACTTTCTTTTCACTCTCGCCACAACCGCGGCAATGCGATAACAAAACAATATTTGACTTCCACAAGATTTAAGAGGCATATTGGTCCGACAAGTTAGCATATAAATAAATAAGTATAATAATCCTTCAATGACCGTTTTATTAACCTAAGAAGTAACACAAAATTACATTAGGTCATTATACAATTAAACATGACTAGTGCTTTCGCCAGTTATTGGCATATTCAGGTCTATTAGCATATAATAATGCTTTGAGCATAAAGACAAATGGCAAGATAATAAAATATTAAGAATTGCATGATGTGAAATAATTAAAAACTGTATTACATGAGTAACTGTACAAATGCAGAATAATGTGGTAATAATCACTTAAAAACGTAGTAGTTGTAGTGATTAAACTTCATGTAGAGTTTAAATGTTAAAATACAGAATCCATGCATTTAATACAAAGCTAAAAGAATATGTGTGCAACGTAGGAATATGAAGATAACAGAGTTAAAATGGGTAAAAATATTGCAGCAGTCATCACGACGCAAAAATGAGTAGCGTGTTAGAATCTGTAAGAATCAATGAAAACGTATAAGTAAGAAAGTGAAAGATATATGGAGCAAAATGGAAGGTTAACTAATAAATAGAATAACTTACAAAATTTTTGAACCTGTAGGAAGAACCGATGTTTCATAGCCAGATGCGTGGTGTTGACTGTGCATTGACATATGAAAGAACCACATCATGATGCAAGTAGAGGAAGGTACGTGTTGCAGTAAGAAGAGGTCCTATTGGCCAATTTGAATAAAGAGTTATTATGATTATGTAGTCGTTCATTAAGTAAGGAAGTGTTATTACTGAGAAATTTAGAAATATAAAATTATTCTGCAACTAAATTGATTTTCCCGTTATTAGTAGGTTTTAAATCTTGTAAAGCATCTGACATTTTTTGAAGTTCATGGTTATTCTCTATTAAATGGGATGCAAATTTTGATCTATTCCGTCTATGACAAAAATCTGCTTTGTGTTCTGAATATCTAGTTTTGAAATTTCTTTTAGTTTGGCCAATATATTTCTGTGTACAATTCTGCATTGTAAGAATTGTACACTGAAATATATTGGCCAAACTAAAAGAAATTTCAAAACTAGATATTCAGAACACAAAGCAGATTTTTGTCATAGACGGAATAGATCAAAATTTGCATCCCATTTAATAGAGAATAACCATGAACTTCAAAAAATGTCAGATGCTTTACAAGATTTAAAATCTACTAATAACGGGAAAATCAATTTAGTTGCAGAAGAATGCTATATTTCTAAATTTCTCGGTAATAACACTTCCTTACTTAATGAACGACTACCTAATCCTATAGTCGCGACGCTGTTATTTCCGGCGTGACTCCGCCTCTTCGCTTACGTCTTAGGAAGTGAAGGCTCTATAAAGTCTAGGTAGGTAGTATCGTTCGCCATTTTTGTTCTTTCGTTCCCGAGCTACCACACGAGGAATCTATTTGCCACACCGTTAAACATTATCATGTCGTAGCTCCTATGATAATAAATCAAACGCACTGTAATTCAGCAAATAATTGAGCGGCAAATAACGTCTTCGTGTGCTTTCTGCGAACGCCAACGAAAGAGCCAAAATGGCGGGCGATTATATTAAGTATTTATCGAGCCTTAACAAATGAATAACGTCTTCATAAGCGAATCACAAGACGCACACGTTTAAATGTAGCCGACCTGCAACGCGATTGGCTGCCGGAATTTAGAGCGACGGGACTATAATAACTCTTTACTCAAATTGGCCAATAGGAGCTCTTCTTACTGCAGCACGTACCTCCCTCTATTTGCATCATGATATGGTTCTTTCATATGTCAATCCATAAGTCAACACCACGCATCTGGCCATGAAACATCGGTTCTTCCTACAGGTTCAAAAATTTTGTAAGTTATTCTATTTATTAGTTAACCTTCCATTTTGCTCCGTATATCTTTCACTTTCTTACCTATACGCTTTCATTGATTCTTACAGATTGCTAACACGCTACCCATTTTTGCATCGTGATGACTGCTGCAATATTTTTACCCATTTTAACTCTGTTATCTTCATATTCCTACGTTGCACATTGCACACATGTTCATTTAGCTTTGTATTAAATGCATGGATTCTGTATTTTAACATTTAGACTCTACATGAAGTTTAATCACTACAACTACTACGTTTTTAAGTGATTATTACCACATTATTCTGCGTTTGTACAGTTACTCATGTAATACTGTTTTTAATTATTTCACATCATGCAATTCTTAATATTTTATTATCTTGCCATTTGTCTTTATGCTCAAAGCATTATTATATGCTAATATACCTGAAGATGCCATTAACTGGCGAAAGCGCTAGTCGTGTTTGATTGTGTAATGACCTAATGTAATTTTTGTATTACTTCTTAGGTTAATAAGACAGTTATTGAAGGATTATTTTACTTTTTTATTTCCACAAGATGTTCAAGAACAAACTTCAGAAAATATTTACGATCTAGTGATTTAAAAACATATTTTACTATAAAATGAAAATAAAAAGGGAAAGAAAAAGTAAGAGCGAAGAGAGAGAGAGAGAGAGAGCAAATACCGCCTCCCTTGAAATTACCGCCCTAGGCAATTGCCTAATTTGACTAGGCCTAAATCCGGCATTGGCCATAATTACCACACTTATATTGCATTGGAATAATTTTCTGTCATTACATTTTATATTTCTGTCACAAACTTTAAGTAAACATACAAAAAATTTCTTAGTTCAATTATAGAATAGTATGTAGTTTGTTTGTCTTCTCAATCTTTTTGCAACTTGCGCCTTTCACCATTCAACATGTTATCATTTTTCTGTATGTTTGAATAAAAATAATGCATATAAAAGTGAAAATGTTTTATATCATATATTAATGAATATACATTTGTTTAATTTATTTCTATTTTATAGTCTTCATTCTCTTCTAAAATCTTCAGATATTTTCTGCTGCTTTGGAACAAGAGCTTTAGATTATATGAGTGTGCTGTGGGAGTTTAAATTACACCTTTGTTGTGCCACTTGTTGAAAAAAGTTGAAAACCGCTGTTCTATAACGAAAAGAAGTACTCCATTAAAAATGTGCCAAAGAATTGTCTTCTTTCAACTAAAATTCTACTAGATCTAATACGAAGTAAATGCATTTCTATGGCATCTAAAATCGTTACACTTAATTTGTTAATGTAAATTGTGCTGTCTTTCTGTTTTATTTGCTCTGTATTATTAGGAGGAGCAGAGTGACTTGGTCATAGTGAAGGAGGAGCCAAGGCTGGAAGTAACAGTAGAAGACGACGAGGTTTTCACCGAAAGGTGAGTATGGTCTGCGAGTTCATGTAGATAGTTCATTGTGTTTGAAATTTCCGTTTTCTTGACTGTCTAGAAGCACCTTCAGAAGGTCTGTCACTCTGAATCAGGCAATAGAGATATCCTGAACTAGCACCAACAAATAGCGCGCATGTACTTTGAGGGTGCCCACATCTGTGGAGTAACATTTAGAGCGTCTGGCCGCAAAACCAGGTGGCCCGGGTTTGATTCCTGGTCGGGGCAAGTTACCTGGTTGAGGTTTTTTCCGGGGTTTTCCCTCAACCCAATATGAGCAAATGCTCGGTAACTTTCAGTACTGGACCCCGGAGTCATTTCACCTTCATTATCACCTTCATCTCAGTCAGACGCTAAATAACCGAAGATGTTGTTGATAACGTGTCATAAAATAACCTACTGAAATAACATAAAAACTTTGAGGGTTGCGGCATTGCATGTGCATTTGTTTTACAGTATATGAACGTTGGAATTTATATAGTCTATTGGTATGTTAAATGCTCTTAAAACAGCTTTAGGGGCCTATATGCGAAATTGTTGTTGTGTTCTTGTATTTAAAAACCAGGGGAAGCTCTTTGCCTCCATTCATTTTCCGAAAGATGCTCACAGCTAGCTCAGACCTGCTCCCACCACACATTCACAGCTGCATCATTGCCGTTGTCGCTCAATGTCACATTGACAAGATACTGCTTGTTCTTCGTATTTTCTGATTCACAGCAGACAGCACAGATACATCAGCCGTCCGAAAGTCATATTTTATATATAAAAGAAATAATTGTTCAAGTAATTTGAAGCCTCCATTGCAAAATGATTTTTACATTTATAATTAAACCGCTTTGATTTTACACTTCCTAATACAAAATTATCCATGGGGTTTATGTAATAGTTTCACAAGTGGCTGAAATGAAGCAGAAAGATCTTTTAAACATCGATCATTGTTTGGAAATGACTAATGGCCAGCTTTTCCAAGTAATGTTTAATTTGGCTTGACAAATATTAAATTAACAGCTAGTTTATTTTTAACGTTTTGTTAAGATATTTTCCATTTTTCCAACATACTTTTGTTTAAAATAACCAACACTTAACTTTAACTGTCGTTAATACTATTCTAACTACTTAACAGCAGTTGGTAATGATTTTGCATATATAAGACAACTTCTTATTGGCTGATATTATTATTTAAATTCTGTACTATGGAGTAAGTCATGAAACATGTGTAAAATCGTAACCTTTTACAGTAGCCATGATTCATACAGTACAGAGAATTGATAAATGAAAGTTGCATTGACTGCTATTGAATAATAATAATTATTATGTATGGTTACATTTTATAATGCTAAATATGAATTTCTGTTTAGAAAAATCTCAGCATTATGACCATCAGGTGACAATAATTACACGAATGTGTGTGTAGTCAACTGTACAGAAAACCCCGAGGAGAATTCCGTATCATATAAAATTTTCTAATTTAGGTTCATGTATAAATTATATGTAATTTCGTCCTAAAGAAGCAATTGCTGCTGAAACATTTTATTATTTACTCACTGCGTATTTTGAAGCACTATTGACATCGGCTATAGTTGAAGAGCTAGTAACATAGAATCTAGAGTTAATAGTAGCTAGTGAATTGGAACAAGTGGCCTATTTCAACTAGGTAACATATAACTGAGTTTTATTTTAAGACATGAAAGCGATTATTATAACTACATACCGGTACCTAAGAAATATTAGTAAATTAATACATAATGTGCATTCAAACATAACAAAACTTAATTGGTATATTAACTTTCATTTATTAGAATTATATTATAGCTAGCGATAAGATATGTTTGCACTGGCTTTAAAACAAAAGCCAAAGAGCTGGATTCTTGGAATTTATAATCGTTTTCTTTCCGATGGAAATTTAATTTTCCAGCAGGATAATCACCCCGCGCACACCGCCATAAACGTTCAAAGACGATTCACGGAAAAGCATGAAAAAGAGGATTGACAGATATCGAGACATCCCACCTCAAAATCCAGATCAGTTCTGGGATCAAGTTCTGGTTACCTGGGAAGATTTCGCTAAGGACCAGAACTATTTCCGCGATCTGGTGGACTCAATGCCCCGAAAATGCCAGGCAGTGATAGATGCCGATGGCATGTGGACAATGTATTAGATCCACATGTGTATTTCTTTTATTTTTCTTTAATTTGTTTGTTTATCTTTGTTTTATTTCGGGAAGAAAATTGATCTCCCAAGAGTTTTTTAAATTCTCCTAGTGGAGCCAGAGTTGCGAAATAATAAGTTCCACTACACAAAATTATAAAAATGAAGAAAGGTAACATGTATAAAAATTAGTTACGTTAAAAAAAAGAAGTTATCGCCGAGAACCGAACACGGGCCCCTGAGATGGCAAGCCAACACGCTACTGACTACTCCATCTGGGTACCATGACGTAACCAGCGCGACGAGGCACATATAGCTGCTAGGCATGAAGTCTACGGACACAGCTCACACACAAACGTAATCGTGTAAATATTTCAATGTTCAGTACTAGTTAATGTTTCATTTGGACTGATTTACTGAAGCTTGGTGAAACCGTCCCTTACTCTAAACATTCCTCAAAGAGAAACATAACATGTTACTTTCACAACTTTTGTCTGAACAGCTGTGGTGTTATCCGCCATGTTTAACTGTTTGTTAAACAAGTTAACGGCCTAAAATCCTACATTTAAAGTTAACAAACGGTTAAGAATCTGTTAAGCCAAACTGGTGTTAACAAACTGTTGAAGGTTTAACAGTCGTTAAGTCTTCTAACAATACTTGGACAAACCGGCCATTAGACTCTTCTGGTTTCTCCAATGTTGGGTGATGCACCTTTATTTCCAACTGATTATATGCTTTGAACCTTAAAATAATATAACTAATTAAGTAGCGCCTCAAATGTGGTAGTTATTAAACAAAGGAACTACTTCATGTAAGGAATTGCTCCCTACAATTTCATTTTGGGGGAAGGCAAAGAAAAATTGAACAAAATCATATACAACCTCGACAGCAAGCTATGTTAGCTTCAGCACTTGTGTGAGTTTCCTGAGTTTACTCCTGCATTTTAAAATGGGATGACACTAGACCTACAGTAGACTCTCGATTAACTGGAATGTTGATTATCTGGGACGATCCATAGTGAAAAATATGTATATTTCTATACATAATATAGTCTATATATAAAATAAGAAAGTGGGAAAACCTTGACCCCAAAAATCCAGTTCGTGAATAATGCCTTTATTGTAGACTAATTATATTAAAACTATGTTTTAACTTCAAATTTTCAAAATCATCCTACCTATTCTAAGCTGCATGTCCTTAACCTACAAAACCCTCGAATAATCGTGAGACTATTGGGATCATATTATTACATCCTATTAAAAATTACATTTGATCTTCCTGCAGCTAGCGAAATACGAGGAAGTCCAGCCAATAGCCCTCCCCTATAAAGAAACACCATTGGTGGTTGCATATCCTGTTTTTCGCGTACAGTACATACAGTATGCATGCATAAAAAGGCAGTATTCATCTTCGACAAAATTCCTAATTTTTTATTTTCGTCCACCTCTCTCTCAAAGTTCTCGTTTAGGTTCATGAACCTTCGTTTTACTTCTGTCTATATTCTACATACTGAAAATTTTCTCATCCATCTATTAAAGGGAATCACTGAGTATTATATATGTTTACGCTATTATTTATTCTAAATTAAATTAAGGTGTGAGGTAAGAAAATACTCAATTATATTGTGCTGTGTTATACAAAATAATTATATTTATAATTTTGACACACACAGAAAACCAAACAGCCAGAATATAGCTCGACAACATGTTGTGCTGCATAGAACGTTCCTGCCATTTAACGATTAAACTTCGCATAAGATATCTCTATAATCAGTCTTCATATTCACATTCCACCTCTCTTGGTGTCTAGTTTCCATTTGCTTAAATTCTTGCTGAAACCCTTCTCCATGTCCTTCACTAAAAAGTCTTAGATTTTCAGGAAAATGATCTAGATTGGTATGCAAGAAGTGAACCTTTACTCTAATATTGCGGCCCAGGACTTCGAAAACCTGCAACATATTTTCTATAATTTCTTTATAATTAGGGTCTTTGTAATTCTCCAGGAAATTATCAATAATTACCATTTTGAATCCATTCCAAGTATTTTTATCCTAGCCGATGATCACGTTAATAATTTTAATATCTAACATTAATTTCGCTACTGTATTTATTTATTTAATTAACTATCTATTTATTCTGTTCTGATATAGCTAAAGCCATCTATCATTCCTCCCCTTCCACATCACCAAAAATACAACTACAATAAAACATACAATGGTTCTTGCACAATGTTCTTTGCACCAGGTGTTCTTTTCTTTCTATTTGGCCATTGTTTCCTCTTCCAGTGCTTAGACATAGCCCCAAAGTCCACTCACACAAGAAATATGTTGGTGTTGTTATTAACTAATGCTTGTCAAGAAAGCCATTAACTCTGTTGCTCAACAATATATTTTCGCACATAGTGAGCTTATAAGGGCTGGACATCGCTGTAAAATATGATTCTGGTTCATTTCTTTCTGACTGCACAGTGGACAAAATGGTGAAGAAAATTATTCCAAATGTTTTTTTAGGTTCTGAAACCTGGACAGTTGGCAGTGCCGACAATATTGTAGGCTGAGTATATTTGAGAGAAAGGTTCTGAGGACGATATACGGACCAGTAAATGATGAGGGCAGTTGGAGGAAAAGATATAACTATGAATTATACCAACTTTTTAAAGAACCAGATGTTTGCAGAGAAATTAAAGCTAGGAGATTCAGGTGGCTGGGCCATATCTGTAGGAAGGATGAAAATGATCCTTGCAAGAAATTGACTCTCACTATACCTTTTAGCACCAGAAAAGTAGGGAGACCTCAGCTAAGATGGCTGGATGAAGTGGAGAAGGATGTAATAGCAGCAAGTGTTAGAGGATGGAAAACAAAGGTGTTAGATCAAAGGACATGGAAAAGCATCGTTGGGGCGGTCTAAGGCTGGAAGCCGGCTGTAAAACCAAAGAAGAAGACGAAGTTTTTTTAGGTTACACTCATGATGAATACTATACGGCATAATATAAAATTAAATGGGGTTATTGTTAAATACGTATATATTTTTTGTTTATATATTTATTTTTGTTTATTTCTTTATTTATATCTGATGTGTTTGTGGCTTCTTTAGGAAGTGAAACAAGTATTATTTTTTTATAAAGGCCAGGTCTCGCTTATTACTAGCCTACAGGTGACAAGCAGTCATATTTTTACAAGACAAGTTTAACTAAGTTTATTAACAAATTCCATTTAATATTTAAAATCAATCAGTTAAAATTAGGTCATTTCAACCAAACATAGATCATATACATCAGACCAACAGTAAAATTCATTTTTTCAGTCACAGTGTTCTGGTCAAGGGCAGGTCTTTCGTTGCAAACCCAGCATTCTCGAATGTTTCCTATTTTCCGCCTTCCTCTTAGCCTCCATATACGATTCACATATCTTAATGTCGTCTATCATCTGAAGCTTCGGGTCAGTTTCCTGTCCAGCAAATTGGGGCACATGTGGCAGTGTCCACTTTCCTTTCATTTCCAGCTGATATAGTTGCTAATGCAGCGTTCATTCTATGGAGTTTGAGTACCAAGTTCTATCATACAAAAACTCTTTGGCTTTCTCAGTGCTACGGTTGTAGATCTCTGGGTGATGCAGAGACGAACCAGCTATAATCTTTTCGCTGTAAGAAAAATTCTAATGTAAACAATAGCACGTGACTGAAGTGAGGCTTCATTGGCCACTGTTTGTCACCATAGATTTTCAATACGTGTTCCCGCCTACTGTTGGACATTCTGTTTCATGTTAAACATTTACCGTTACTCGTCAAGTAGACCTAACCTCACTACTATGCATTCGTTTGCTTAGGAAACATTTACTTTATAATTATTGTAATTAAAACTCACTTAACTTATTATATACATTTCAGACTGTTTTTCTCGGCTTTTGTTAGGGTTTCCACTCTTATGTTTAATAACCACACACACCCAGGATGCAGAAGCCATACTTCAGTACCACGTGCTTACGTGAACAATTAGGGGAGAGTCGGGTAGTATCGGACAGTGCGTTTCTTTCATCTACCACCATATGGTAGTACCTGAATGACATGGTTACGTTTCTCTATGCGATATCACAGAAACGTAACCATGTCAATCAGGTACTGTCATCGTGTGGTAGATGAAAGAAACTCAGTGTCCGATATTACCCGATGTCCGATACTACCCGACTCTCCCCTACGAGCTCAAGTGACGCCAGCAGCTTGTTACAAGAACAGACTATCTCGGTATTACAGTTGGTATTCATTCGTGTTCATAGTACATAACAAGATATAAAAGTAGATTTTTTTAACATAGCATTTTGCATATGAGTGAACTTATATGTTTCATCGTATTTAACAATTAGAATTCAATTTTTTATTTTCAAATAATACAAGATTGTGGTTTCCCAATACGAACTATATTTTCCTGCGTCGTGTGAGTGTTTCGACTGGGAGCCAATCACAGGTATGACAGCAACGTGCTTGTGTTTACATTAGGACTTTTCTTACAGCGAAAACAGTATAGTCACCTAGTTCAAGCAGGAATAGATGCCTACGATGCTTTTGCTTCATTTCCCACTCAAGGGTCTAGAGAGGGTTCACACAACTGACGTCATTTATGTTGCAGAATAGTCGTACAGACCAGGTCACAAGTTTGTACTCTCTAGCCATCTTGTCTACAGTATCCACTCCCTGCTTTTGTGTTATTATAATCGAGTGTTATTTGTGGCTTGAAATTGTTGTCTTTCTTTGAACAATACTTGTCACGATGCTGTGATGGCTATGGCACAAAACACTTTTTTTTTTCCTGAAATATAAGAAGTCATTCGAATCACCATGACACCCACTTCTCTTCCTTTCACTATTGTGAACGGTTTGTGAATGTCAGCTTTGTTTTCCTGAGTTTCATGAGTAAGAGTTAGGTTTTGAGCTAAAAGTATTTCTGTACAATTACAGCATGTTAAGAAGTTAGTTACCTGTCATTACCCTGTCCTGCCCCATTGGGAGCTAATATTGTAAGAACTTGGACCATTCTCATTTCTTGGTTCTTGTCTGTTCTCTGGGGACTCATTTAGTTTACCTCCTGTTATGAGTATGGTATGTATTTGCATCTGCTCACAACCTGGCTGTTATACCATATTTCCTGGGTTTGATTCTGATAAGTACCTTGAATGAACAGTGTCTACAGAGACGTAAAAGCTGCTCGTCAACTATAATGCATTCATTAAGAGAGTATGCAAGTCTAAAATTTGCTACAGACATCTCACATACTACTCTCAGTGGACCCAATTTATCCTCTTCTCGTCGTTCAATGCAAATGTTATAATCACCGAAGGGGAGACACAAATTTTATTCTGCAGGTCTATATATTTTTATAATTGTAAATTACATTGTTGCAGAGCTTTGACACTATTGTTACTAGTTTGACATTCGCACGACAACAAATACCAAGTTAGAGATAATACCAATACAATTTTTCATGATAATGCTTACTACCAAATGGAATCAGTTGTGTTGCACTGCCAAAGTTTCCTTATTTTGTGAGAAAATATAGATTTATTTATGAATAATTGATCCAAGTTTCTTGAGTATAAGATTAAATTACCTTAGGGATAACAATTCTTCAATTATTGATTTTCTAATAATTAGGAATAGTAGAGTTGATGAAGCTAGAGCTTGTACAATGAAGTACTTTATTGAGGCTTCCGTTGTGGTTAAACATTTTATAAATTCTAAGAATGACGCGTAGAATAAGCTATAGCACATTCCAATCCTCATTTGGAAATAATCGCACAAAATAGCACGCTGGGGTCCAAAAATGGTAAAGTGAAGGTTAATAATTTCTATTGTCTAGCCAGAGCTGGATTTCCCAATAGGCCAACTAGGTCATGGCGGACGAAAGTAACGAAAAAAAAAAGACAAATTAAAAAGGAAAGAGACTGTTGAAACGCGGATGAAATGAAGAACGAATGATGAGAGGGCAGATTTTTATTTCGTAATCTCCAAAATCTTGCGCAATAATAATAATAATGATAATAATAATTTTTTTATTTTTTTATTGCGTTATTTTACGACGCTGTATCAACATCTAGGTTATTTAGCGTCTGAATGATATGAAGGTGATAATGCCGGTGAAATGAGTCCAGGGTCCAGCACCGAAAGTTACCCAGCATTTGCTCGTATTGGGTTGAGGGAAAACCCCGGAAAAAACCTCAACCAGGTAACTTTCCCCGACCGGGATTCGAACCCGGGCCACCTGGTTTCGCGGCCAGATGCGCTGACCGTTACTCCACAGGTGTGGACTAATAATACTAATAATAATAATAATAATAATAATAATAATAATAATAATAATAAATGTCTGCTGTGACAAAAAACTTTTAATTCGATTGGTCTAACAGTATAGAAAGAGATTGAGAGAGACTCTATTATCAATTAAATGGTACTGGCGTTCATTTGGTTACAGCGGCAATGTCTGATGTGGCACAGGGCAGGTGATGAGGTGTCTCTGCATTGTCATGAAATGTTTTGACAAAGTTATTGATATTAATAAATAGGAAATTTATGTCACATGTTCCTTTATTTATTCTTCTTTACTACTTTTTGAACGCAATAAAAATATTGAAACTAAATGAATTAGAGCTGTATGAAAATATATAAATGAAATATGTATAGGTATTCCAATTACTTTACAGACGTGTGCAAATTACTAGATTCAAACGATGATATATATGATTCAAATAACATTTATTCTACAAAACTCATTTATTACACATTATTAATATTTAGTATGAAACCCTTTGTTCTTTATCATCAATTTTATGGGGTTTGGCATGATGTGCATGAGATTTTCACATTGTTTCTTGATGTCTTAATCCCTGTGCCATATTTGAATAAGTGCTTCTATGAGGTCCACCTTAGTGGTAACCGTCGTTTTATTTTATTTTCTCTTTACGATAGACCAAAGATTTTCGATTTGATTTTCGTCTGGGCTGTTACCTGGCCAGAGAAGGACATCTAAATTATTTTCAGCCAGAAAATAAGTTACTGATCTGGCTTTGTGACAGGGAGTTCCATCCTGCATGAAGACACATTCACCATCAGGGAATCAGTCCCTCATTTGTGGAAATATTCGGGTCTCTAGGACTTTTTTTGTACTGATCCTTTAGCATACAGAATTATTTTGTGGGCAGTAATTCATGATAATTGTGTAAATGTAAAAATTGTTGTGCTGAGTCTAATAATTTGCACACGTCTGTATATTTCGTGCATTGGTGTGGACTACAAAACTGCCGACATTCCATACTTCCAATCCATTGGTAACAGTCAGTAATTCAATTCTTAAGGAGTGGTGAATTTGTTTTTGCTCCTGGATGTCTGGTTAACACAGTTAAACACCCAATATCAGTCATGATATGGTCTGTGGTATCAAGCAAAGGTTTAGGACGACTCTACATTGTTCAGGGAACAATGACACAAGATCAATATAATATCCAGGTATTGGAAAACAGACTTATCCCTCAGCTGAACGAATGGATCCCAAATAGGGAGAAATATACTTTTATGCAAGATAGTGCACCTTGCCACACTGCTAGGAGAGTCAAAACGTTTCTGGCTTCTAAAAACATTCCACTTTTGCCATGGCCAGGAAACTCACCGGACTTGAATCCCATTGAGAACGTCTGGATTCTCGTAAAAAGAGAGATGGCAAAAGAATTTATTACTACCAGAGTTCGACTTATTGAAAGGCTGATACATGTTTGGAATCACCATGAGAGGATCCAGGAAATAATACAGAAGTGTACTGTAAGCATGCCAAAGAGAATTGAAGCTGTAATTAAAGCCAAAGGAGGTCGTACGAAATACTGAAATTTCTGTAAAAATGAGGTGTGGTTGGTTATTTATCAATATTTCTTGAATTCACATTGTAATAATTGTAATTTTACTTAATATTGTTTAAAAATTAAATATGTAATATGAATTCTGGTTAAGAATGGAAATCGGAGTTCAAATGAGGAAGTAATATGTAAAGTATAGTAAAAATGTGAGTGATTATAATAATGTGGCCAGGTACTGTACATTTTCTTTATTTTCTGGGCGTTTTAATTTTTACAATGAGTGGATAAACAAAATGAAGTGGGGCCCATGTTTCGTAAAAAGAGAAAGCAGTGAGTTGAAAGAGAAAGGGAGGAACTTGTAAAAATACCCAACATTAGGTAATATTTTCATTTGGTTCTCAAAAATACCCACATTACTTGAAGAACAGACGTCCGTAATATCCGAAATTAATGTTACGCCAATACAATCTAGTGACCAAATTATTGAGGAGTAGGATAATATAAAATCGAAATGTCAGAACGAACAGGGAACGAAATAAAAAGGTCACATTCACAGACGATGAGTTCAAATGAAATTTAGATTCTGCTAAATGGGTGATCAGTGTAGCTGCCAAAGATTACGTTGCAATGTATGGTATGCGTAGAAAAGACGAATCGAATTTTGAAACATGAAAAAGATATTACGATCTTTTGAACATCTTGTAGGCTGTTCTGTGAAAACAAGTCTCACTTTCCTAACCCATTTTCACTGATTGGAAGACTGCAAATGTGCGTGTTAATGAGCACGAAAATTCATCTGAACACATCTTCCTTAGAGTCGAATTCATAGTCGTCACTTATAAAATGAGGAAACGCTCAAGTAATGATTGAGCGTTTCCTTGGCACTTATTTTATATCGTATTGTAGAGACGCCACTCTTTTATATGCACTGAGCATTCCCTTGACATCTAGCCTTGACATGGCTAGACGTGAGCGCTTTCGTACATTCAATTGTTTTCGAGCACCTTCAAATTGTTAAATCTGTATTATTATCGTACAGAAATACAGGAGTAAATATTGTAACTTTTATTCAAAACAAGAATGTAACTTTATTGTTACGACAATAATGATCACTTTCTACAATTCAGTTTAAATGCTCTCGTCAACAATGGGATTTGCACTCCACACAGCAACACAGTATTCGTTATTGCACTCCACAGACGACAATGACAATTTACTTGGATTATTGAGAACAACAATGAACCGTTAATCTTAACTAATGTTCACAGAGCACTATTTACAAATCAGAACTGTCCGTTCTCAGTTCACAGTTCGTTTGCCTTGGCTAGCTCTTCTAGCTCAGTCACTCAAGTTCACAGTATCTCGAACCCCAGACCTTCAGAGACAATCCGCTGAACTTCGAACTCAGGTCCCCCAACTGCGGTCCACTGCACTCAAACTCAGGACTTCCGGCTCCCACAGTTACGGACACAACTCAAGTCGAACACCGGTCTCAAAGTTGGCTTCACTGCTACACAAGACTGGCTGGCTTGCTGTCCAATGATTACAACAACACTACTACTCAAGTTCACTCGCATTTTGTATTTATAATCAAACCAGTTACGAGAAATTTCTGCGATGCTAGAGATTTCCACGAATGTGCAGAGATGGCATTCTCGAATTCTCTGGATATCTCCCCTCTCTGCCGTGGTCGCTCTCTCTCCTCTCTACGCCACAGCACATGCCACAGGAAGCAGATGCGCGCGCAACTTGCGCCGAACCACGGCCGACCTTGTAATCCTTCTGCCGGTCGTGAGATAGTATCCCAGCTCTGTTACAATATTATAAAGCTAAAAATTATAGAAAATTTGAGAAAGCATTTCACAGAAGAAGAAAGAAGTGAGCTAAGAGAACTAGTTATGAAATATAGATATCGTCTAAAAAAAAAGTCTGATAATTGTTCTCTCCAAAAGAAGAAATTGACATGGGACAAAATTGCAGTTGAATTTAATGCAAACTCCAGAAATATTCCTGTAAGTAAATCATTTTAATTTACTTTACAGATATTTTTATGGTAAACAAAGTGTAAGTGGTATAATTACGAACATTTTAACAGCTTAATTCTTGGGCAGAATAGAAACGAAAATGCAAATAACACTTTTTTTGGGCGCGAGTACTTTTCGGAAAAAATACCACTTAAACCTACCTGAAATGATGCTGTAGATAAAATCTCAAAGCGACTAGTATTTTCAGCAGTGGTGAAATCGGTAAGCCTCATGGTTGTATTGTGAATTTCAATGAGAGACACCAAAATATCCACAACAGTGCTCTTGTCGAAACGGTATCCTCTCTTAAAAATTGTTGGTCTATGTATATCTCTAAAGGGTTTTCCATATATTTGATATATCTTTTGCTTGCCGAAACTCATTTTCATTTTAATTACAGAACTCAATAAATTAAATTAAATCATAATCATCATCTATTGTATACCGAATCAGCTGATTACAATGCATATGAGGAAACACTTGAGTAAGCTGACAAGCTACCTTATTTGAATAAGTGTTCACGTCAGTGGAATTTATGAATTGGAAATTATTATAAGCAACTGCTTAAGGATTTCCTTACGATAAGTGTTGACTATGAATTCGCCCCTTAATTACACTTATATCTACAGGGAAAACTCTACAATGGGTGGACAGAAAACTGATTGAATATTTGCAGTCAGGTAAAGAATATTGGAGCAATATTCTTCAAAGAACTGTCGCCATAGTGAAATGTCACGCAGATCAAAGATTTTCACTGCTTAGATCTGATAAAAATTTGGTTTAGCAAGTAGTGGCAACTTCATGCATTCGTTGGAAATAATTGCGGAGTCTGATGTGTTTTTAGCTAAGCATATCCTACTGCTGGAAACCTGTGATACGTTTTTCTAATTTCAATGTGAGAAATACTATATATATGAACGTTTAAATAGCATAAGATTAAGGCACAACATACCACATCGATATCCGAATTTGGAAACAATCGCACAAATTAGAACACTCGTGTTCAAAAACGATAAAGCAAAGTTTAATGATTTTTTGTGTAGCGTACTCTTCGACTAATGGTAATACTCATTATATACATACACCTATTTTTCTCTTTCTAAGAATGAGAGTGTAACTGTAATATGAAAACATAATTTCATTTGCTTTTAAGAATCTACAAACATTTATTTCTTACCTTTAATTGTACTGTTCTTAAAACAATAATTGTGTCCAAAATGACCAGAACCAGCAGGTTACTTTAGGCAGAGAGATTTCTTAAGAAAAAAAAAAGCAAACTCAGAGATGGCAGTCATGATATTTTCCCCATGAAATTAATTGTATAGGTGAAGGACAGAATTTTGAGAGAATTTTACTACTTCCAACATAAATTGTCTATAACAGTGGTGGGCAAAATGAACGCAACCCACAATACAGGATTTAAATGGCAACTACGTAATGTGGGAGGGGTTGCACTCTACAGTGCACTGACGGATTTACAAACAGTTGCGCCACTACACTCCTACCAACCATATGTAATTAGAGTAGTCCATTCACGTGATATTTAATTAATCATTTTCAAAGCAATTTCTTGGAAATTGGGATTTATATCTGTGCATGCTATTTTCAGTTGCGAAAGGAAATGAGCATCGCTTAAGCGGGATCTGTGGCTGGACTTTATAAATTTCATTTTAGAAAACAGCCGTTCGCACTGGTAGGTTGATGAATACATACCGTCATTTCCCATAACTATGGTCATGGAACACAACTATGGTCCATGATACAACCATTCAAAGATCACTGTAGAAGTAACATAAACCATTCGTAGATAGCTGCAGTGACTTGAATTCAAACTACAGTACAACAAGAATATAGATAAACGAGGTACTACGTTATGGAGTACAAAATTTGAATAGTTGTATCGTGGACAATAGTTATGTTCCAGGACCATATCTATGGGAAATGACGGTACTCATTATTTTTTAAGCAAACTGTCTAAGCAGTTTTAGCCCCCAGTAGACCTTCACATTCTGCTTTCAGGGAGCCATCATTCTGCAAATCCAGTACCTCTAACTGCAATTCTGGGACAAGATTTTCAATTTAAACATGAAAAGGAGTGGCAAAATATTTAAATCTCTCCATCCTTTGAAAATCACTGAATCTGTGTTCTTGGAACTCGTATAACAGGTGATCTATTTTAAGAATGCACATAGTTAAGTTCGCGTCCTGAACATTTGTAACTAGTCCTAAACGTGAGAAATGAAAGAACCGCCTTTTATGTAAGTGTGATATCCTCTCGATTCATATGATTCTGCGAAAGACATTGTATCACTAATGAAGCTCCGAAGTACAGCAGTCCAGTATAATCCACCACGTACACGGGCAGTATTTCCATGGAGTGGGGGAAGGGGAAGGTAGGGGTAAGTTTGATGCTTCGCTGAGGTCTGACGTCACTGCGGCAATGCCGCAGGAATACCCACCATTGGTCTATAATAATGTATCTATAATGGTAACGAACCTTCTAGTGAAATAGGTTTGTTTTGGTTTGAAGGTTGGTTACTTCAGTGTATATTAGTTACCAGTGTTGTATTAACGGAAGTACAATTTCGTCAGGATTGCAGGTACCACTGAGAGGACTGTATCATCAGAATTCGGCGGTATTGCACATGAAGACAACGAGACAGTATATGAGATTCCCAAGAATTCAGGTTCCTCAAGAAAACATGTTCGTACTCATGACGATGAGAAGCAGTGGAAATTCAAAATGTCTGAGAAATATTTCTCTAATTCGGCAAAACAGAACAAGCATTTATGGAAGGAACCTTATAAATGTGATATTTGTGGTAAGTGTTTCTCGGAGTCAAGGAATCGAAAAAGGCATGAACGCCTGCATACAGGCGAGAAACCTTTCAAGTGCAATTTTTGTGATAAGTGTTTCTCGGAGTCTAGTAATCTAAGAAAACATGAACGGCTCCACACAGGTGAGAAACCTTTCAGATGTGATGTTTGTGGTATATGCTTTTCAATTTCTTGTACTCTAAAAAACCATGAGCGTCTTCACACAGGCGAGAAACCTTTCAAATGCAATATTTGTGGCAAGTGTTTCTCGGAGTCAAGGAATCTGAAAAGCCATGAACGCTTACACACAGGCGAGAAACCTTTCAAATGCAATTTTTGTGGTAAGTGTTTTTCGGAGTCTAGTAATCTAAGAAAGCATGAACGGCTGCACACAGGTGAGAAACCTTTCAGATGTGATGTTTGTGGTATGTGTTTTTCGCTTTCTCGTACCCTAAAAACCCATGAACGTCTTCACACAGGCGAGAAACCTTTCAAGTGCAATATTTGTGGTAAGATTTTTTCGGAATCGAGTAGTCTCAAAAGGCATGAACGCCTGCACACAGGTGAGAAACCTTTCAGATGTGATGCTTGTGGTAAGTGTTTCTCGGAGTCGAGTAGCCTGAAAAGACATGAAGTTCTGCACACAGACGAGAAACCTTTCAAATGCGAGGTGTGTGGGAAATGTTACTCGCATTTAAGTTACTTAAAAAGACATGTACTCTTGCATAAAGGCGAGAAAACTTTATAATATAATGGTTGTGGTATTTGTTTCTCCCAATGGAGTAATCTAAAAAGCTAAGCACATATAAGAAACAAGTGAAATGTGGTGTTTCTCAGATTCGACCTCCCTAACAAGACATGATCACGAGTGTACAGGCTAGAAACCTTCCAAATGCTATGTGTGAGGTATATTTCTTAATTAATCTTTACAGACAATATAATTGAAAAAACAATTGAATAGTAGTTTCAGAATTTATTTATGAGAATTTGCCAAATACACTATTTTTGCAGACATATTGTGTGACACATCATTCATTTGTTTCTAAATGGGTGACTATCATCGCTATCAATTTGAAGTCAAATCATTGTAGAGTGATGAGCACCAATGCAGCTCGCTTCAGCTTGCGCTGAACCATTAAGAGATTATAGTAATGGTGAGTGCAGATGCCGGAGCAGTTCTGAAGGTTATTGGTCTTGGAGGGCTACTGAACAAGTATCCCACTTGAACATGTGAATGAATACTTTGTAAAGGACTCCACCTTAAACGACACAAAAAAAAGAGTTTTGCCTAAATCAGCTCCTACAGCTCGAGTCAAATTGTATTTCACCGACGTCACTCCCATTGACGTAATTAAAGCCATCCGACGCATCAAGACGAAAGCCCAAGGCCCGGAGAGTATTAGCATATTACTCATACATAATATACAATACATGGTAATGCCTACAATTGCACACATATTCAATAGTTCCTTAATCACTTCAACTTTTCCTAATATATGGCAGCAAGCTTTCGTTCTTCCTTTTCCAAAAGTCAAAGTTCGCACCGACCTGAACGACTATAGAGCAATAAGCATTCTGCCAGCCATATCAAAAGCGCTGGAAACAATCGTACACAGACAAATTACTAATTACATGAACGAACACAAAGTATTTGATAAGTATCGGTGAGGTTTTAGAGCTGGACCAATACAAACACTGCTCTACGTAAAGTGATCGAAGACATTCATGAAACAATTGACTCTAATAAAGTGATATACTAACTCTTCCTGACCTTAGCAAAGCTTTGAACTGTAAATTTTGACCTGCTCATCCATAAATTCAGAACTCTGTATTTGTCAGTGACTGAAAGACAACAGTGTGTTGTGTCAGGGAACCGAAGTGTTTCCTGGCTTAACATAACATCAGGTATATAACAGCGGTCGGTACTCGGACCATTGTTATTCACAGTTTATGTCAATTATATTACATCTCTTGTAAGACATTGTAATTATCACTTGTATGCTGACGACCTTCAGTGCTATATATCTAGCCGCTTAGACCGAGTAAACGACGCTATAGACAAACTGAACGAAGACATTGACTCGATTGTGACATGGACAAAGAAATTCATCTTAATATCAATCCTGGAAAGACACAAGCAATTATATGACAATACAAACTGCAAATCACTGTTGTAAAACAACTTGACTTTTCCCCGTTAAAATACAGTGCATATTTCTTTCAGTTCTTCAGTAAAACATCTTGGCATTCACATGGATAATAATCTTAACTAGGACATGCAAATGACAGAAACCTTCAGACAAGTGTATTCTATTATCCATGTGTTAAAAAGTATAAATGTTCATCTTCCCTCTTGTTTAAAAAAGTCCCTAGTGCAGACACTTGTATTGCCCTATTTTGACTATGCCGACGTTTTACTCGCTGACCTTTTCAGCGACAAAACGAAGCTTCAATGTGCTGATAATTTGTGTATACTTTTTGTAAATAATGTTTGGAAATATGATCGTATTACCCCATCCCTGGAAGCAGTAGGGTGGCCTAAAGTAGATAAGAAAAAAATTTATATTCACTTCTCCTTCTCTTTAAAATCTTGTACTCTTTAATTCCTTCGTACCTGTCGTCTCACTTCACGTACATTTCTTCCCACCATAATCTGAACACACGCTCTCGCCATGAAACAATACTAAAAATATATATTATTTTAATGCACCGAAGTACATATGATATTTCCATGCAGATATTCTGTGTCATCATACGATGAAAGAATAATGGAAGGGAGAAAAATAATATATATGATATGCGTAAATCACTTCGTGATTTAAGACGGCGCTTATTCCGTCGGATCCCGGCCAGCTAGTCACTCATAACGACCGTATTTTTGATGCGCTGAATATGAACGAAGCTTTCCGAACAGAAGGGTACCATATCGAAGAGTATTTACTGTCTATAGGGTTGGGTGAAAGACTTGGTATAGCAAAGGAACGAGGAAACAAGAGAAGCGCTAATCGACCGTATTTTAGATGCGGCATAAAGACAGCCACGAGCAACTCTCCCGCGCGATGAGCGCGATTCACACCCGAGCGCAAAAGTGCATTGAAGCAGAAGGAGGTACCTTTGAAAACGCGCGAAAACATCGACCCCGACTTTTAGAATATTAGGTATGTATGCATACGTGAATATAAACTTTAAATTTGTCATTTATCTGTCTCTAAATGCGAGTTAGTACAATGGAATCTCAGAAGTTTTTATGAAATCAAAGAGCCATATCTCCGTAACCGTTCGAAAACGGACCTATATTCATATGAACTTTTTCACTCAGAACGACTTCAGAATTCACAAAATACATTTTTGACCTTTACTCGTGAATCACTCTGCATATAATACATTGCTACAATATTAGTTTTTTTTTTTTTTTTTTAATTTGTAATTCCCATAAGCTGTTAGATAAGTTTACTCTACACCCAAATGGGAAAATTACAAAGTCTCTATAATAAAATCTATAAAGAATTTCAGATCCACTCGCGTGAACAATTCTTCCGTGGCGGGATTTATATTGTTATATTATTATGTAGAATTTTGGATGCATCTCACCAAGCCAGTGTTACTGGTAACATAGTGATAAATTATTTTTACGAATCGAGATTAAATACCAGTAATACAGTAATTATATTCGAACTAAGTGATCAAATTTCATGGCTATTCGTATGTACGCATCCTTATTTTTGTCTAAAATCGCTGATTTTGCAACCATTCTGAAATTAGTACAATGGAGAACTGTGTGCATTAAACTAGAACATAACCAAACAGATTCGGTGCAAATCAAGTCATAGCCGTGCTGTTCCTCAAGCAGAGGTCTGTCAATAGTGCCAACAACTGAAAGATTATTTCAAACAAGCAAATGCATATTTTTCAAGTGAATTGTTTTTATCTTGCGTATGAGTGAATTGCCGTGAAACAAAATTCTGTGACGGACATATGGAAGGCCTGTCTCTCCGAGAAATGAGGTCGTACCTCTGTCTCCGATTTGCTTTGGACTTAGGCCACAGTCTACTATATACAGTCGCGAAGCTCAATATGTAGTAAAAATGCAAACATGGGTAGTTACCCACCACTAGGATCGCTACTATCGCCTCATCATCACAGATCTCTCCTAGCAGACGACAAAATATGTTACACTTTCTTTGTCGGGTTCTTTTGGAAAAATTAACACCTTCCTTCCATTATTGAAATATTAAATGGATAAAGTTCATTTATTATTTTAATGAAGTATATTAAATTCCGCCATAAACTCGAAGATACCTGCAAGAAATAGGTTAATATTATTTTTGTTTGTGCAAAACGAACTGAAGTTTACTATAATCCCTTCACTCATTCAAGATTATAGCGATAATTAACTATGAAACCAATAAATATTAATTTGCATTTCCCTTTACAACAATAATATAATAACAATAATAATGGAAATATGAAGTAATGGGAGTAACTTACGTGTACCGGTACTTGTAGTGTAGGCTTACGTAGTGAACAAAGTGGGATGAGGTTAAGCAATAATAATCACACCAGAATTGGAAATAAAACGTGATCAATAAATGTTATTGTAACAGACTTACTTTTTCTACGTCTCTAGTAAAGTAACAAAAATAGCAACAAAATTAACAGCTATAATTAAAAACATATCCTTTGAAAAAAAAAGTAGGCCTAAGTTGTGTAAAAATGTACAATTATTCAAGGAATCAGCTGATACAGACGTAGAATTAGTGCAAAGCTTTTGTTTCTCAGCTGCAGATAATAACAGAACAGGTTTATTTGAAACATCAAAAGTTCGAACTGCATTCCAGATTAATTTTTGTTTTCATTCATAAATTGTGTGTTTTCGAAATGAAGAGAGCAAAACTTTATATTATTGTAAAGATATGCTTCATTCTTTGTAATTAGATCTCCCCTCCTGCTATTTATTAACCACTTTTTGCATCTAGAAGTAAAATAAGAAATAGATGTTAGGATTTTTCTTCACAAACATCAATGCGAAATACGCAACGACCTAGCACTCGATGGAAATACGACACAGTCGACTCTAAAATCCAAAGTCGACAGTGGACAGTCTATTGTTTCTAGTTGCTAACCGCTTGGAGCGCTTTATCGCGAGATTTGCAAAAAATCACCTCAAGCTTCGCGACTGTATATAGTAGACTGTGCTTGCCAACTCCTGAACATACGATTCCGGGAGATATCTTGGATGCTCTTCACCATGGCTTTAACTATGAGAAACTCAGATTCGCATGTTCCTCCCCTCTCTTTCCGTTGCTTCACTTCTTAAATTTTAAACATTTTCTTAGATAATAACAGACATTATATATATATATATATATATATATATATATATATATATATATATATATATATATATATAATTAAATTTAGGTATATCAAAATGAAATTATAATTTATATTAACTCAATTTATTGCTAATGTCAAGGATGGAGAAATATTCAGGTAACAAACGGCTGTTAGTATCTTTCCATCTTTACTGTTACGCACTAATGACCTTGGCTTTGAGGGAAAGCACGTATGTAAAGTGACAAAATTTTACTTCTACATCTCGAACAGAGGAACATAAAATTCATCAATAAAAAATGGAGACTTTTGGTAACATAAAAAAGAAATTAATGAAAGCATGCATAACTACATTAATGTCAGCTTAATAATACTAGACATTCAAATGATATTACCATAAAGCCGGCAAAATTACTGAAAATTAGAAGTTGCATTAGAAACTGGAACTGATAGCAAAAATGACAATAATCACTTTAGTTCACTACCGCAGTTTTTGTCCTGTTCTTGAGCCTTATTAGGCGGCCGGGTAGCTCAGTTGGTAGAGCAACTGGCTACGGCCTAGAAGGTCCGGGGTTCGATCCCAGGTGGTAACAGGATTTTTTCTCGTTTCCAGTGCCGAGGTCATGGAAAGCATGGGGCTCTACCTCCATGCCCCCAAGTGCCTTCATGGCATGTTACGGAAATACATTTACCTTTACCTTTATCTTGAGCCTTATTAAAAAATTCCACCAATGCATGTCAACTCTATCATTGTTACTACACAAGGATGTCTGCACTTCTCTCACAAGGCAAAAATCATCATCGGTATTAATATCAAGTTGTAAATTTTCACAGAGAAATATAATTTTGTTTTTCAACTTTATCATTACTTCATGCAGTTCTGTACTGGATATATGGTCGACATCTAATAACATGGTGCTATTATGGAAAATCTGCATTTTGTGTAGGAGAAACAGACACAATTTGAGGAAAGGAGGCTTCTTCGTCTTTAAAATCTTCCCTATGAGCAAATGCTGGGTAACTTTCGATGCTGGACCCCAGACTCATTTCACCGGCATTATCACCTTCATCTCATTCAGACGCTAAATAACCTAAGAGGTTTGATTAAGCGTCGTAAAATAACCTACTAAAAAACCTTCCCGAATGATCTTCGAGCACTCGTCTACTCCTTGTGACAAAAAATAAGCTTAAGAGAAGGCGTTCGAGGGTGGTCAGTAGAGACAACCATCTGGTTGGAACATGCCTTTTCACTTTTCTGTTTTCTAGATTGACAAATTCGAAAAATGACTTAAGCTTTTTCGTTCTTTTCGCGTATGCTGAAAACTCGCTAAATGCCTTAAACACAAGAAGCTCCATATCAAAACTAAAACTTTTCATTCCATACTTTTTCACAGTTATGTAATATGTGACACTTACAGTTAGCTTAATGTTCGGCACACGCAGTTTTAGTTTTTGGTAAACGTATAGGCTTTATTCTTATCGAAGCTCTGCAGCAAACGAAGAAGTATTTGCAGCATTGAAATCATTACTTTCAATCTAATTTAAAATTTCTTTCCTTACATTTTCCGTTGTTTCGTCGGCATCATCATAGATATCCAGAAAGCCAGTTTTGATTCCTTCATCTGCATGACTACGGGAAATATTTTCAGGTTTCCAACATAGGAAGAGTCTGTAGCAACTGAAAATTGTTTGTATCTTTCAGATCTTGAATAAGTTTTTCTTGTGCTGAAGGCGCAGTCACATTTTTCACAGGCGTGCTGGATTTAGTTCGAGCACATTTCAATTTCTTTGCAATGCTAGAGTCCGTGAATAGTACACTAGATAATTTATTAGAACAATCCATACTACTGCAACTAATGTGATAAGTTGCTGTGATTTCTGCTGCCGTGATAAGATCATCATCTTTCGTTAAAGGTTTCTTAAAAATGATTTGAGCACAGCACTTTGTTTTCTTTGTTTCTCGTTACGTTTGTGTTTAGAGGAATTCGTGCGAGTAATCGCTGTACAGATATCTTCGAACTTAATTGAAAAACTATGATGGCAATCACTACATTCTGCTTCAAACCACTTTTCTTTATTAACCAATGTTATGAACTTTTCCACGCATCATTAAACGTACAATAATATTTATTTTTCTTTTCTTTCAATTCGAAACTGGTCATGGCAATAATTAACTTGCATCCACTCTCTCAGACTGCCATTCCTGGAGGGTTGACAAGTCTATCAATCTCTCTCATTCTAACAGCTGAAGCAGAGCAAGCCATTGTTCATTAGTTTGAGAAAAAGAATTGAAAAGCGGAATTGAAATAATTCCGGGAGATTTCAGATTTCTCTCGGGAGATGGGAGATTGTATTTGTTTTCGGGAAATTCCCAGCAATTCCGGGAGGATTTTCAAGGCTATTTGGATTAGACGATGAATTGTGGAGTAAACATAAAAATGTATAGACTGTATTTTCAGAATGTAATGTGTATCACTCCTGTTAACATTGCGATCTCCGGGGTCGCATTTTTTAGTCTGAAATTGCCACAAACTCCTGCTCAAAGATATTCGTTTCGTTCTGAACAAAAATACAAGGAATAATCTCGAAAACTGGAAGTTAATACGAAATTATATTGCTTCAAATATCACGGCATCTATGACGTAGTTAAAGCTGTTAAAATAAGAATATTTGCATGGAAAAGTCAAAGTAGTCCCAAAGTTTATTTGCACAATAGATATAATATAATGTTTAACTGTGTATTCATGAGTACAGACCGATTATTTAGTCCTGACAGCTCAGCGACGCGAAAGAGGGGAAATAATAGGAGGAGTGGGGAGAGTTCCGGAGTAGAGATAGGGCGAGCAGTCGGTAAAGGGAAGCGAGTGAATAACCCAAACACCTCTTGGCGCAACTAAATGGACTCGCCTGTCCCACGCGCACATCTCCGGCAACTGTCAGGACTAAATAATCGTACTGTACGTAACGTTTCCACTAACTTATTTATAGCATTGTCACGAATACTCTGCTAAATAATAAAGCTTTGCAAGGTGTTAATAAATTATCTTCCGGTTTCGAATAACACCGAATTTAGGAAAATTATTGGAGATGTCGGGCTATAAACGAACATAGGATGTTCTTTGTCTTGTGTTGTGGCGTACAGTTGAAACTAACGAGTGAAATTAACTGACAATGTATTTTTCATTAACCAAAATTACAAGTGCAATGCAAATGACCCGTTATAGATTAGGCCCAATTGTTACCATATCTAACAATTAAACGAGCGGGCCCTGGTTCGAATCCTGTTTTTGACAGGTTACATGGTTGAGTTCTTTTTCCGAATTTTCTCTCATTCAATTAAGACTAACTCTTGAGTATATTTCGACGCTGGAACCCGGACTCTTTTCGCTGGGATTATGACCTTCATTTCACTGAGACGGTAGGTAGTAACTATCACATTTCATAAAGCGTTGTAAGATAAACCAACAAAATTGCAACGTTACAAGATGTTATGTAGAAATTTTAAACTCTTTGGGCCCAGTAATAGCGCTTTGTCTTTCAAAAGGTCAGAAAAACTTGCAGCTGCAGTAAAGAATTTAACTTATACTAACGACGTATGTTGTTGAACTTTGTTTATTATAGTTTTATGAACGATGGATTTCAACTCATACGAAATGAACCATTCCTCATTATTGTGAATTATAGAAGCCTTTCCACGGTAATTGAAGCATGACCTTGGATGCTCTGTGGACCAACGTCCTGCCACCCACTTAAGCTGCGCGAGATGACAAGGCCATGCTTCATCTACAGTGGAACGGCTTGTACTAGCACGAAAGACTGAATAGAACTAAAAGTACCGAGTAGCCCAACGAAAAATTAAGTAGCTGATGTGTGAGTTAAATAATTCTCGAATTCTAACTTGTATCTCAACCATGGCTCCATCTGGCTACTGCAGCATTATAGCCGTTGCTTACGAGATTATATACAAGCTGGCGCATAGCACGATCATTACAAGCGTCATTACAATTTCTGCCGCTAGGTTCGCCTCGCAGTACTATTAATTGAAGAATAGTTCCATTACTAAGCATTGTGTATCGTGAAAATTCTTTGATTAATTTTGTATTATTTATCGAGTACGAAGATAATAAACATGCCAAGCATATTGAAATCTTATTTGAGATTTATTGATGACTTGTTAAATAACATATGCAGATTTTCAGTATGACTTAATGGAATTTAGAATTTTGTGTACCGAAAGTCTGGATTTGTTCAATTAAAAATTTTGCTTTCAATCTACATTCTCATCTCGTTCATTTACTTTGGCAAGTTTGTTATTTTCAATTCCGTGCTTTTCCTTCGGATTTCGTTCCCTCTAATTCATTTTAATTGCTGAAAGTGAACTATCGGTGTCTTCTTCAGACTTTATTATTATTATTATTATTATTATTATTATTATTATTATTATTATTATTATTATTATTATTATTATTATTATTACACTCAGGGACAAAAAAAACCGGACATTTTAATATTTGCTGGTATTTTGCAAAACATTATCTTCTCATACAATATTATGGCAGCCATCTGTTGTTATGGAGACGTGTATACATTGTTGATTGTTTTTTGTTTTATAAACAAGCCACTACAACCAAATATTCCAATTTTGCTTTCGGAGTCTCAGCTATAACAATTTTGTCTCAACCATTTTGTGCTTCATTATCGTTATCATTCGTTATTTCTTTATTTTTACATTTTCTGAGTTTAAGTGGGGTTGTAACATTTGTCTTAAAACAAGATGCGACCTGAAGATGTGGCTCGAGCTGTAGCCCTTTACGTTGATGGACGCAGTGTATGTTACATTGCAAATGTTATGAATATGGCTAGAAGCACAACCCATGATGCCATAAAACGGTATAGAGAGACCCTAGAATATACCAGAAGACCAGGTTCGGGTCGTCCAAGAGCTACAAATCCAAATGAAGACAGGTATATGGTGTTGAGAGTTCTTAGGGAGCGCAACTTGCCAGCTAGTAGTGTAGCCCAGCAATTTGTTAATATGCATGGACGCCCAATTTCGGCCAAAAGAGTTAGAAGGAGGTTGAAAGCAAGTGGACTGATATCAAGTAGACCTGCAACTGGTCCCAGACTTCTCAGGATGCATCGAGTTGAACGACTGCGTTTTGCAAATGATCACAGGGATTGGAGAAATGGACAGTGGAACTGTGTTCTGTTCACCGATGAGTCCCGTTTCAATCTGTGCTCACCTGATGGACGTGAAAGAGTTTGGAGAAGGAGGGGAGAACGATTTTCACAGTGTTGCATTTCCGAAAATGTGCCGTAAGGGGATGGTGGAGTGATGGTTTGGGCAGGAGTGTGTACGGATGCTCGTGCAGAGTTGGTTTTTGTTGAAAATGGAAGACTAACAGCTGATAGGTATATAAGTGAATGTTTGGCTGATCATGTTGTGCCATTTGGCCAATTTGTAGGCGATAATTTTGTTTTAATGCATGATAATGCACGGCCGCATATTGCCCATGCGGTCGGAGATTATCTCCAAGAAGTGGGAATCCATGTTCTTCCATGGCCAGCAAGGAGTCCAGACATGAACCCAATTGAACACGTGTGGGACATACTGGGACGGCGTGTTAAGAATAGACACCGAGACCAGAATCGTTACAAGAGTTGAGGCGAGCACTTCGCGAAGAATGGGAACTTATTCCTCAAGAAGACATTGCTAACCAAATTGAGAGCATGTCAAGACGTATGGATGCAGTTATTCAAGCCAGAGGAGGTAATACCCGTTACTAAAAAGAGTTTTTAATGTTTAAGGCACCATAAAATGAAAAAAACAGTTAGACCAAACGATGCCATAGTTATACGCCCCCTGTAATTTTTTGTAAATTTTCTCATCA